>NW_025333900.1:11930000-13169166 GCF_019186645.2 Phyllostomus hastatus
CAGCAAATACTTATTCCTGGATGGTAAGGCTAGAAGCCAACTAAAATACTTATTTACAATAGCCGAGATTTGGAAACAGCCTAAGTGCCCATCAGTAGATGAGTGGGTTTAAAAAGCTGTGGTACATTTACACAATGGAATACTACACAGCATAAACAAGAAATAATTCTTGCCCTTTGTGACAGCATGAGTGGAACTGGAGACGATTATGTTAAGCGAAATAAGCCAGTCAGTGAAAGACAAATATCATATGATCTCACGTGTAAGTGGAATCTAATAAACAAAATAAACTAATGAGCAAAACAGAATCAGAAGCATAGAAACCTAGAACAGACTGACAGCTGTAAGAGGGGAAGAGGAGAGTGGAGACTAGTTGAAAGAAGGTGAGGGAATTAGTCAAAGAACATGTATGCAGGACCCATGGACAAGGACAACGGTGTGGGGACTGACTCTGGGAATAGGGGGATAGTATGGGTGGAGAAGTGAAAAGGGGGGGATTAGGACAACTGTAATAGCATAAACAACAAAATATTTAAAAGAAACAATAAAAATTGATAAAATAGTTAACTTACCAAAACTAGCAGCCCATACATTATAATGTTTACTGCAAAATCCTTACCTCACCATGCTCACAAATCCAAAGTCTATGTCATAAATTTGGTCCAATCCCAACTGGCAAAATCCCCAGCCAGGCCCCCAAATCTCAATAAATATCTTTCCCTAACTTGAGAGCTACTGAGACATTCCTAATAAAGTCTTGCATAGCATTCTCCCTATATTGCAGTAAATCTAATAAATTTAGCTTTGCTTCATCAACAGGTTTTTTTGGTGGCTTTTCCATAGTCAACAAACACAGAGTGACTCCAAAGTCAGTGTGTGTTTGTTTTCTCTACCACCTTGATTCTTTATCATATGGTCTTTATATTCAAGGATAAAAGTTTCTCTTGAAAATGTAAGCCTCATTTGTTACCGTTAACATTTAAGTCTAGAGTATACATAGCATGCATATACTCTACTGAATGGCACATGGCACAGATTTTACTAATAATAGCTCTTACAACACCAATTACCTTTCAGTCATCTTCTGAGTTCCAGATACTTTATATGCATTATCTCATTTATTCCTAACACATGTCAGCAAGGCAAGTTGTTTGCCCCATTTTATGTGAGGGACTGAGGTTCAAAGGGCTGAAATAACTGTTCTAAGCCTGTGCAGCTAGTACCTACTGGTGCTTAGATTCGAATCCACGCAGCCTGCCTTCAGAGCCCAGGCTCTTAAATGTGCTGTACTGTTTCAACTATTTAAATAACTCTGATTTCAAAAACCACTCCTTTTCTATTACACAAAGATATCCTCAAGGGATTAAAATATCAGGAAAGACAGGACTTCCAGAGGGAAGACCACAGTAAACTTTGTAAGGTTAAGTAGGAACCTATTAGTGCAGGAATGACAAAGGCAGAATTCTATGCTGGCCCACTGAGGAGTCATATACATTTTGGAAGGATGTAGAGAAATACAACTTTCATGCTGGTGGTATTATAAACTGGTGCAGCCTCCATGGAGAGTGCTTTGGCACTGTCTAACAATTTTATACACACAAGCATCCATGTTTTCTTACGTACACGTACCCATAAAACATAGCTGAAAAATACACAAGAAAAGAAACATTGGAGGCTGAGAAAAGGGGTTGTACATTTTTTTCTGCTGTAAAACTCTTATAAGTTTTGAATATTAAACTATATGAATGTTTTCCTTATTCAAAATATAAATGCAATTCAAAAACAAGTAAACAAAAGGGATACTGACTGCCTAAAAAGACCTCTCCTCTGGCCCGCTGAGGCTGAAAAGTAGCTGGTAGTGTCATACCCAGGCTCCCCAACTGCTCAGTCCTCTTCCCAAGCATTGCCTGGTATGTGACTGGTAGCTCAATTTTTACAAATACACAGATAATATAATTTCATTAGTCCACAAATGTCAGCAAGTTTCACTGAACCTTTGATCTACATGTATGTTATACCTACACAGCCTACTCCATTTTTATTTTGGTTTCAGTATTTTTTAAGAAGTATTGCCTTCCCATTGCCTTCTCAGATGCCTTCAAAGTTTGCAAAGAGCATGAACTGGTGAAGGAATGAGTTCTTCTGTCAACAGTAAAGCATTGTCTTAGTTAAGAGGTGAATTTTTAATATATCTGAAATTCAAATTGATTTTGAAGGGGAGGGAAATAATTGGCAAAGCCTGAAGAAGCTCTGAATTTGCATGTGCAAATAAATGTAAGAAAATGACTCCACTTCAGTGAAAGGTGGGGCAGAACCTCGATCTTCAGCCCTGAACTCCGTCTGTGGGAGGCAGCCACCCGCAGAGCAGCTTCAGATCACTCCTTAATTTCCTCTTTCATGTGGGAAACGACTCATACAAGTTAGACCAGTGAGAGGACATTCTTATATTTCCTCCAGACATGGGCAGATGCCCTCTAAACAGCCGAACCAGAGCCAAAGTATAGAAGGAGGCAGGGGGTACCACTGAGCAACCCCTGAACACCCTCCACAGTCCTGCTATTCAGAGGCCGCAGGCATGCCACATGCCCCAGAAGGAAAAGGGCATGGCAGGACTCTGACACTGACTCATAGTACTCCCAGTGCCTTGTGGGAGAGCACATTTCACTCACTCAAAGTCCACAGCCCTAGAAAAATGGGCCATCACGGATGGCCTGAAATTACTTGATAGCATTATTATTATTGTCATCTTCACTGTCATTTTCTCTACCACTTATTGTGTTCCTTTAAGGGTCAACGACCACAGTAGGCACTTTGTATACATTTTCTCTAACCATCACAACAACCCTAGGAGGTAAATGTAATCTCTACTGTTTACATGAGGAGAAACTGAGGCTCAGAAAGATTAAGTGACCTGCCATCGTTACCTAGTGATAGCCAGATAGGAATGCAGGTCATTTTGACTCCTTATACTATAAAATCTTCTTGTAAATACTTAGAATGTAGTTATAAGAAACATCACTAACAAACCAAGGTAGTATCAAATATACCTGAGATCTACAAATGGTATCAGTGGGTCGTACAATCGCTCAGTTTTTCACAATGAACATCATCCCAGCTCACTCAGAGTCATTCCTGCAAAGAGCAAGTGTTGTCTGCATCTCCTCCATCACCTTCCATCTGTGTCTTAAAACAGATTCATTTTAAAGGCAGAATAAAGAGCTATCTTCTACTAGTTGCCTTTCTTTGTCATCCACACTCCCTTAGCTCCTCTGAAGCCCAACCTCCTTTGAAGTAGTTATGTCTTCAGAGCATAGAACCTTTTTGAGGATCACTACTCTAGGGAAGCAGGAGGGGAAGAGTGTACTACCAGAGCATTTTTTCTCCTGAGATGGCCTTGTTCTTAGCCACAAGTCTATCTCAAGTAGAACTGCTCTACACAGCATTTCAAGTTTGTATGTCTTGTGTATCTGCCTTTCTTTTCACAATGCACCTTCAGAAAATGAGGCTTTCACTAAGGAAGATGGTAAATCTCTACATTTCTCTCATAACTTACTAGGAATTCCCCTTTCAACCATTATGGCTTTAGCATTATAATGGTCTGGCAACCATTATAATGCTTTAGCCAGAACTAATAGGAAGAACATGTATGTGTCAGCAAAGGCCCTGACCTCCACCCTCCTACTGAGGTATGAATGACAATAGGACAGCCACGAGAACTGTGGCCTGGACAAAGGTCTCATCCTCTCTATGTCTAAAAGACTCATCCTCTTACATACACACACCCCACCCCCAAGTCTTACCCATTCTTTAAGCTTTAGGAACCAAATTGTGTCTCTCTGTTTGGAGAAACTTTCTCTGATTTACCTACCCCTAAGATGGACTTTCTATTTGCTAAACAAATTGCAGCATTTATTATCTATGCTCATGGGTACTTAACACATACAATATTATTTTCATGTGAATAATTATTATCTTCTTAAACTATACTTGGGAATAGAAACTAAATTTTGTTCTGCGATACCCAGGATAGTGATTTGCCTAGAGCAGGTATTCATGAAATGTAAACAAAAAACATATTTTCAACTAACATTTTAAAATGTAAACAGTCTTATGAATATTATATCCCTTCAAGTTGGTAAACTTGAATGTTATACACTTATTCAAAGATATCTCTGTTAAGCAATACATAACATAAGAACCCTGTTTCATTAATCTCATATTATTTTAATTTACTCAAAAAAATAATTGTTATAAGTCACCATGAACAAAAACTTTTGATAGACACTGAAGACTCAAAGTAGAATAAATCACCAAACATCAGAAAACCTATAAACTATATGAAGAATGAAACTATGCGGGAATAAGTATAACAAAGAGATACGTGATAAAATCTCTTGCTGTTGCAGCACAAAGAAGATCACAGTCTGTTTTCGCCAGGAGGTTCTAGGCCTCCAAGGACAAAGAAGACTTTACAGAGAGAGAATGGGAGAGGCCTTTCCGACAAGACAATAGCCTGCCCAGATCTGGGAAGGAGGAAATACATGTGGTGTCCTTGAGAAGAAGCAAGTGGCTGAAGTTAATTTTCATCCTTTGAGGACAGATGTGATTTTTACTTGTTTTAGAACTTGTCAAAGATTCTTTCAAAGCTAAGTCTGATAGATAATATCATAGATAAAATCTTGGTTAAGATATCTGAGCTTAAGTACCGGTCATAAACTTGCTCTCGGGGGGCATCTGAGAATTTACAGATTTGAACAATAGCAGCACAAATAATTACTTAGAGTATAAAAATCTCTTCGATGCATATATTTTGGTATTTTTAAAAATTAATCAAACTCCTTTCAATTCAAACTTCGTTCAACTAAAGAATTTGTGATTTGGAAAAAGTAGAAGTTAATAAAATCCTGACTTTATGTTTAACAGCATTGGCCCAATTACTATGAAAAGATAAATCTATGGTATTAGTTTACACAGTTGGAAACTATTAGATATAAATACACATTTGGTCTCAAAGTATTTTATTAAACCCAGCTTACAAATAAAGAAATAAAATGTTTTTAAACTTTTCTAGAATCATTTATAAGGTTTTATCTCATGTTATATTTTGTAGTGATTTTATTAGATTTTTTCAAAAGAATAAGTAAATTATTGTCAAAAGGTTAGCAACAGGACAAATTACTCTTAGTCTTCTGATTACTAAATAACTAAATTTTATGGTAGAAGGTGTGGAAAATACTGAAAAGCCCAAAAGAAAAAGGATAAGAATTACCCAAAACTCTTATGCAGTCATCATTTTGGTAAGTGACCTCCTGGTCACTTTTCTATTGTAAGTTTTTTCAAAATTGTGATCATCTCATAGATCATTTGTGTCATAATTATCTTGCTTAAAAAGATATTATGATTATTGTCCACTAGAAATTTAAATATAGCATTTCCAAAATGAGAAAGCAAAAGGGAAAAAGGGATCAACTTGACATGGACTATCTTTTTTTTTCAATGTTGAGGAATAGCACACACGCTTCATTAATCATGATGTCCTACTTAGCCAGCACTCTCTGTGAGGACAGCTTATTTGGCGCCATTCTCTGCAGACTTACGATAACTATCTCCAAATGGATCCTTTGTTTTTGTCCATAAAAATAAAAGTTTTCTCCTTTCAATGGAATGTGGATTTAATTTCTTCCATTCTGTCTTTCACTGGAATACCCTCCAGTAGAATGGGTATAATGACCGCCAGCTCACATTGGCCTCTGTTTGGGTAAGTCTAATTTTGTTGCCGAAAGGTAATTTCCCCTGTAAATTATGTTTTGATATTGGAATGAAAAAAATAGCAAATGGATATTCAAGTATTTAATGAGAAAAAAAATTTTCCAAGCATGAGCCAACATTTGACAAACTTTCAAGAGAAAAAAAATCAGGAATAAAATTTAAACTCACTGAGATGACATGTTTGTTAGAAGGTGTAGAAAATACTGGAAGGCAAAAAGAAAAAGAATAAAAATTAACCATAATAACTTTTGCAACCATTATTTTGGAAAATGTCCCTTCTGGTTTGAGATCCCTGCAGTCCATCCAAACTATCAACACAGAGTAGAATCTGTCTCATTCCTGGCTAAGCGCAGTATTTTTCATACTGCAGATCACAACTTTTTAGTAGATGATAAAATCAGTCCAGTGTGTCACAATTAGCATTTTAAAATTTGAAAAGAATAAATTTAAAAATATTTGAATGGATTATGTAATGTAAGAGTCCATATAATTTCTAAGACATTTGTGTCAACTATGTGTGCCAGTAGGGAGGCAGGTCCTGAGTAGGTCTGTGGCTCTTTCGGGTCCCCTGCCCTCGGACATCAGGGTCCTGATTCTTGGGCCTTCTGACTTAGACTGGAACTTACACCACTAATTCCCCTGGGTCTCAGTCTGCCAGGTTTGGGCTGGAACTATACCACTGGCTTTCCCGAGCCTCCAGTTTACAGACATCAGATTGTAGGATTCCTCGGTCTCCATAATTCATGAGACAATTCCTCATAATAAATATTTATTCTATTCCATTCTATTCTATTCTATCAGTTCTATTTCTCTGGAGAATCCTGACTAATACCCATAACTAATGTGGTTCACCTGGTACCCACTATGGTACCAGATTAGATAAGCTGACTGTAATTCAGTGTTTACAATACGTGGGCACATCCTTCACTCAAGATTTCATGAATAAGACAAAAAGTGTGCATTAAGAAAAACAGAATCTTTTATATATATTTTACTATAGAAATGCCTCAAGCAGGAGTATAGACTGCCATCATTATGGTTGAATTCAGTGGATGTCCACAACCTGTTTCCTTAAAGAAATGGCCTCTGATCTGGCCCATTTTTTCATTCTTTCTTCTAGGACCTTGTCATCCTCTTCAATATCCTACATCAGGCTTAGCTCATGTTTCTGTCACTGTATCTGGGCCCTCCTTGGTTGACAACTTGTCCTATTTTTTACTGCAATAGCTTAGAGCTCACTCTGGGAAAACAGACTCACCACAGAACTGGGATTTTAAAATAAGGCTTTTCCATGTACAACAACTGCATCATGGGTAGGAAGGAGCAGAGGGTTTACTAGCCAGAGGCTGGGGACCACTGTATCCTGGTCCCTTGACAATAACAACATTGCAAGCTTTCCCATATATATAAGTATAACCAAAGCCCCTCTAAGAATTGCTTTGAGGTCAGCTTGAGTAATGAGATTGTGTGGTCATGAGAACAATGCATAAAGTCTACTTGAAAGAACTACTGATAACACACATCTGATAGTGGCTATATTGTATATCTAATGAGTGGTATGGATCTACAAAGATGCCATATTGTTATCCTGAGGAGTAAACCATTGGAAGAGTAAACCATATGTAAAGAAACCACCATGTTTGCCCACCAGAGGACAATGTTGAAGATCTCTTTGTTGGTTGAGATTTTAACTTTTCATAATGTGTGACATGAATTTTTTATCAGACAGCTTTCCTCTTATGTACCAAAAATGCATTGATTCATGTGTATAGAGATGATCCCTCCCCATGTTCTCTGCAAAGTAGGCTACCTGCCATTGTATTTTCAGCTAGAAGTTGTTTCCCTCTAATTTTAAATCCTTGTTCTTTGTCATCAATTGCATTCTCATTTTCAGACCATAAGCTCTAAGATAAGGAACTGTTTCATCTTTCTAGCTCATCAGGCAACCCAACAGCTAATAGCTGCACAATAAACATGCATGAATAAATAAATTAAAAGGATGGTATATTTCATCAATTTTAGTAAAAAGAATGAATCTCTAACTTGCACCCAAGCTACAATTATGCTCCCTTCATCACCAAATATTTGGTATAAACCTTGAAAATTTGGACAGTTCTTGTGTACACCAAAAAAAAAGTCAATTTTCACAGTTTTAGAGGAGTATCTGATTAATTTGTTCACACATTACTTTGTACGCACTACAACAATAATCATTATTTTCACAGAACAAACTGGAACTTATAACAGCAGACAATATAAAGTGAGGAAACAGGTCCTGCCCTTTATCCCACCTTTATTGCAAATGCTGCACTCCCCAACTGCCTTTTCTCTTCCACACACTATAGTTCTGAGTAAACAACTATACACCAAGTGAGAATATGTCTGGTATAATCTAGAGATGCTGGACCTCTGTTTTTGACCAAGAAAATTGCCTCATAAGCTTCCATGCTGATGGAGGAAGACTATGACCATGGCTTTTTAAAAAAATTTCTCTCCCTATTCAATTAGCACATAATACAATATAGGTAAAGAAAGAACACTAAAAAATATAGGGGGGGGGGGGGTCAGACTTATAAGTCTTTCTAAAAAGAACAGGAACCAAATATGAGTTCAGTCACTAGTGAATTCCAGAAGCCTGTACTTGCAGGTTTGATGAGAGGAGAAAGGTAGCCCCTGTTCTCTCAGGAGGCCTCAGACTGGAGATACTTCAAAGCAAACTCCCAAAACTCTGTCTCACATAGTAATACCTTTTGAAAGAGATAAAAGTTGCCCCCTCTTCATGCTCTTTATACCTTTTCATGGTATTTTGGAAACAGCACGGGAAGTGACTCCCAGTGAAAAGCCATTTGTAGCATCACTGAGCCATGAATGGCAGCCCACTCCCAGCAGGCTTATTTGTAAAAATATGACTTTAAGTTTAACCTAGTGAGCCGCATGCTTCTAATAGCATCCGGCAGTCCATAGCTGATTTTGAATATACCCCAGGTTCCAAGTGGATCATGGAGCTAAATCATCTCTTATTCCAGCCTGCTCATTTTGAACCAACTCATTTTACAGTGTGGTTAGCATAGCCTGTGCAGTTAAGGATGAGTGCTCAAAGCACTTAGAGCGATGTTGTCTTAGCACAGCATCTAGGTGAGGCAGTTGACACAAATTGCATCATGTGCTGCTTGAGATTTAATGTTGCTACTGACAGGAGGATTTTTTGCAAAGGTTACTGATGTATCACAAAATAAAGCATGCACTAAAACCAAACCCTCAATCAGCATTCCTCTTCAGTTCAAGATTTCAATTATGTCACTTTTCTTGACTGTAGTCTATTAACCAAAAGACAATAAACAAAATCTGCATATCTTAATTAATATCAAAAGTCTTTGGTATAATAACATTAGCAAAAAATACCATTCATTGTATAAGTCCTTTCATTCCAAAATAAATACAATGGACACTTTTGGTATTTCATACCAAAAATGTGACTTGTGCATTTTATACTTCTTACTCTGTACTAAACCTATTTATTGTAGAGCTCAAAAATCCATTTATTCTCTCTGTATTGTGGATTGAAGGAGCAGAAGGATAACATAGGAAAAAAAAGCCACTATTAATATATGAAGGATATACTGGGGTCCCTATAAAAATGATCTCTGAGTAACAGAACACTCCATTTTCATTTCCTAGAAGTATATCGTGCCAGAGGTCGTAAAGCTTAAAACTGCCCAATTAGATTTTATACCAAGCAATACAATTTAGCCTTCTCTGGTTCCATGAACTCTGGCTCACCATGAATTAAATGGTCCTGCAAATCACTACATACAAGATAACTTGCACAGTGTGCATATATTCCTATCAATTACTTCTCCAATGCTAATATAAGAAGGGGAAGGGTCAAGTCAAGGAACATGTATAAAGAACCCATGGACAAGGACAACCAGGGGTGGTGGGGGGAGTATTGAATGTGGGAGGTGGAGGTGGGCAGGTCAGGGAAGAGCAAATGGGGAAATGGGGACAGCTGTAATTGAACAACAATAAAAATTTTTTTAAATAAAGAACTGGGCCTAATATGTTGGGTTCTTATTTAAATTACAGTTCTACATCTGTAATAATCTCAAAGAAAAACCCTTTTGTGCTTACCTGGCTTTACAATCAGAATTCATTTCTATGATTTGCCCTTTAATTGGCTTGTCACCACAGATTAATTTTAGATTTAGCTGTGGTTAGGTATGGCTCTGGTTAGAGAGCCTTTATTCCCTTCTAGAAAGTTCTACCTATTCATTGTGTCAGCAGGTTCTTGGAAGGACACAGATAAAAGTTGATGCAGCTAAGAATAAATAGATTGCATTTGTTCTCATAAACTATCAGCATTGGTATGTTGGTTATTTATTATCTATAGTCATTTAATTGCACTGTTGAATATGACATCATGCTTTTCAAAATTGTCAGGTGGACCAGAAAGGCAGTATACCCAAACAGTTTAGGTCTCTGTTCAAAGTCTGAGGTCATCAAGATTAGCCACAGAAATCACAATTACTAACATTTAGATTTTATCTTTTAAAGAGGAGGTGAACATCTTATGCACTGTCCCAAGAAAGGTGAACAGTGGAAATAATTATCTAATCATCAGGGAAAACACCCCCTTTACTTCATTGAAAAGAGCTATGGATCTGCTGCTACTGGTAGAAGAGCTACTCAGCATCTGCTTTAAGCAGATTATCCACTTGATCAGATTGTCCATTTCAGATTGATCATAACTGCTGAGGGGCTGTTCCTGTCTCTCTAGCTTCCTGTGATCTTAAGTATCAATTTGTCTACAGACACTTGGCAATATATTGACCACACATCCTACCATGTGTTGTATGGATGCTCCTCTGGCCATCTCATTGTATGTATAAAAACAGATATTTGCAATTTAATACACAACTGAAATAAATCTAAGGAGCTCAAAAGGACTGATCTTTCACTTATGACCAAAAGTTGTGTCTAGAAAATATAAAATAAAATTAAATAAAGAACTACGAGCCCTGGCTGGCATAGTTCAGTGGATTGAGTGCAGGCTTCGAACCAAAGTGTCACAGGTTCAATTCCCAGACAGGGTACATGCCTGGGTTGCAGGCCATGACCCCCAGAAACCCCACATTGATGTTTCTCTCTCTCTCTCTCTTTCTCCCTCCCTTCCCTCTCTAAAAAATAAAATTAAATCTTTAAAAAAATTCTTAAAAAAAAAAAAGAACTATGAACAGAGCTGGTCTACAATCCAACCTAAGCCACAATTAACAGGGAATAACTCACAGGAGTCCAATTTATTCCTCTTGTCAAATTCTGCAGGCATTATCTGTTTTATACTTTAATTTTTGATTGAATTTATATAAATCCAATAGTGAATTTAAAAATAGATGAAGAGGTAGGTGACACATATAAATAGCTAGGAAGAGAGATGATGAAGATGATGATGATGATGAAGATGACGATGATGATGATGAAGAGACATAGATAGATAGATAGATAGATAGATAGATAGATAGATTCATTCTTGAAAAAAAGCATATTGAGGGTGAAATGAGAGATCAGTTGAAAGTCAGCCTCCAAAGCCAGGCTGCTCGTGTCACTGACTCTTGTGAAGAAGAGACATGTGTCAAAGACAGTACATGTCAAATAAACTGGGACCCATCAATCTTTTCTTAGCAGTAAGGAAATATTCACTGTTGACTTAGACTAAGTCAGTTGACTGTTGATCCTAGCAGCAAATGTCAGAAAATCTTGCCCTTCACTTTATCTGTCACTGACATTTGACCAGAATGTTTTACTTTCTTCACCAGAAGAAAGAGAAAGCTTAGTCGAGGAGGTGGGGCTGTCAGAGGAATAATGGGAAAAGAGACACATTTTGAGAATGATGGATTGCCCCCACTGAGTCCATATATTCCCTATTCAGAACACTTGGGACAGGTTATTATTATCCTAGCAAGAGTTAGAGAGGACTCACTCTTTCCACTAACTTGGAAATAAGTTGAATGTCTATGACATCCCATCCAGGCTATGCCCACCCAGGGGGTCTCACTGATATCTGGAAAAGCATCCCTTCATTTGGCCAAAGATGCAACTATAAAACCATTTTTAGAAGAAGGAGAATGGAAGTTTTGATTGTCATAGGGTTGGGTTAAATTTTGCAGCATCCCTGTGGCATTAAATAGGGAAAGAATAAAGTACGATTTCTTCTCCACTGTAATGCAGTCTTTGAGAATTGAAGAAAGTAGGAGAAATGTGTATAGGATCTATGATTTTCTATGGAGAAGAGACAGGTATAGGCACAATGCCCACATATGTCCTAAACTTTATTTTCCACAGTAAAAATCAGTGCCAACGAAGTAATAGATATAGAATTTGCCCTGGAAATCAGAGAGTTGCCCGGTTAAGTGCATAAGCAGGAAATGTTTCACATTGTCTTCGATGTTGATAAGATCCCATTAGATAAATAAGTGCACCCCAGTATAAGAACACAAACTGAACAAGAGGTGCATTTAGAAAAGAGTGTGGCCTCATTAAGAGGCAGTGTTTGAATATACTTTGTCCCCTTAGCAGGAAGGAAGAAAGATGTGCAGAGGAGAAGCGAGGGGACACAGGGCATTAGTGTTCTGAGATTAACAATAGAGTATGCTCACTCAGAGACCACTACCATGACGGGCTGGAGGCTCTAGAGTGCACTCAAGCTCTGAGCATCACTTCTATAAGCGATCCCTTCATGTTGCACATTATGGAGAGTCCCACCTGTAACCACAGACTCTGCTGCCCCCATCTCTAAGCATTCTGAAAAGGAAAAAAAAAAACTTTGCTGAAAGAAGCTACAATTATTCTTGACATTTTATAATGCACCTGTGCTGTGTTCAAAATGTTTCATCATAGGCTTTAAAATGTGAACCAGTATAAAATCTAGACTGAATTCTTCTTTTGAAATAAGAGCTCACCTATATCCAACTTTGCCACAAACTGAAACAAATTTTAGCAATGAATTGAAAGGTCTTCATCTTAATGAAGTGGAAAAATCAGTAAGTATGTTTAGCTTTATACAGGTTAATTTATGATTAAGAACTTAAATGGGGAAATAGGAATCTTTTTTTGTTAAGAGGCTAGAAAGAAACATGCCACTCAGGGTAGCTCTAGGTATAAAGTTTATTAATGATGTATTTTCTTTTTTATGCTATCTTTATTGTCCAATTTCTCTCTAATAGGCATGTATTACTTTTATACCCAGAGAAAAAGTCAAAAAAAAAGAAAAGAAAGAGAAAAATATTGCTATTAGTTTTTAACTTGAAAAGAAATAGAAATAAAACAGAAAGGAAAAATACCAAAGTGATAGCAGTGATTGGCTTCAACAGGAAAGTGAGTGATACCTTTTATTTTCTTTCAAATCTTCTGTATTTTCTACAAAGAACAGTGTTTTTAATTAATACATACTTTGAGGAACAAAAGAAATTTAGGGAAAAGTGTTGCCTTATTCAATTTTGATTACCTGGAAATTAAGGTAAAAGATAGTAATGATTTAATTGGAGGAAGTCTGGGTGGACAGTTTCCACAAAGCTTATTACAGAAACATAGCAAGGACCAAGATCTCTCGTCCCAACCTTGGTGGTAGGCAGATCTTACAGTCACCACGCAGTGTAAATATGAAGGCCTCCAAAATCCTGTTCTCCAAAATATCTGTTCTTTGCTAACAGAATGCCCAAATCAGCCTGACACTCTCTCTCAGGTTCTTGCCATTGGAGTCATTTCTTCACCTTCTAGGAATGATACATGTGTCTTCTGGAATTCAACCTTATGAGACATAAATGTCTTTGGGAAGGGGACTAACAGCCACAGGCACATCAGAAAGGCTAAATAAAGTGGCCATGAAGAGCGACAGACCTAGAGCCAGCCTCCAGTGTCAGGATTTTCTCTAGAAGTCATGAAGTCCTGTGCACAGTTTTTAACTTCTTTTGCAATTGATTCTCTCTTCTATAAAATGGAGAGGTGGATGGAGAATTCCTCATCAGTCTTCCCAGATCTAAATTCTATCAGCATCGTGTGTTTCTCTGTTTAGATGGAGGGCACTTTGTAAAGCAAAGACCAGTGCTGAGGGAACAGATAATAAGGTGGATGTGTGCTTAAGTGGGGCATGGAGGAAAAAGGGAAAATCCAGAATTTCATTCTAAGGATCCTGGTGAGCACAAGAGAAGGCGACACTACCACATCTCACACAAGAAGAGCATCTCCCCAAAGAAAAACTCCCTTTACTTCACTTTTTTTTCTGAGTCAAGAGTGTCAATTTAAATTCCAATCTCAAGAGACCACTCTGTTATATGAGGTTTTTAAAAGTAATTATTTTCCAGAGGAACAACTGTGAGTGATCATTTTATCAATATTCCTGCAAAATGGAAATATTAAAATATGCGGCCCTGTTTTCCCATGCTTACATGAGTGAACGCCTAGCTTCCTGTCAGCTGATTGACTGAATGGGGCAGTGGGGGGTTCTTTGTAATCACAAGTTCATCACAAATGAGAGTGAGTGGAAAACATACACATAAATAGTAGACTTTTCCGTGAGGAGAAAGGAAGGGTTTATTTATTCTCCTCCGTAGGAAACAAAGAGATTTATTAATAAGGAAGGAGAAAAGCAGTACCAGTTTAAAGAGGAATGAATCAAGGACAGGGAAAAAAAAACAAGCATTTCCCTACCAAATGACCTTATTATTTTAAAGAAAAATAGGTTCATGTTTTGAATGCATTTTGTGCTTCTCCACAAGTACTTTTCTAGAGAATTAATTCTGATAACATTAAATGGATCAACACGGCATAAAATAAACCCAGCAGCTTTGGACTATGGATCACTCGCTCTTGGACAAGCATTCAGCCTCTCACTGCATGAATGGCAACAAGTTTGGCCGAACAATGAAAGCTGACCTTGTTTCTAAAATTAAAAAGTTTGCTTTTACCAAGTTCTTCTTTTCATTATCAAGTTTCCGACCCTGATTTGTCACAGCCATAGTGGCTAAACCTCTCCTCTGCTAGATGAACTGAATTATAAAAATTACTCAGTGGAAACCAAAAGCCTAAAATAAATGGAGATGATTCATCCTGGAACCCCTTGTTATTTTAGGACATTTGGACAGCACTGCTGGCATTCCAAAGCAATAAAGGAGCCTGACTTGACACCTTGATTTGTTAACACAGAGAGATTCACAGTCAGTCCTACACTGGATGCATATGGAGTTTAATGATGCAAAGGTGATTAAGAGAGAAAATGTTGTCACAACACTTTTAAATTTGGAATCCAATTTATCATCTGCTTTTTGACATAGCCAGCAATACTCTTAAAGGATTCCCAAAGCATATTACTAAGAATAATAGAATCAGTAACTCACATGGGCAGAAAATTTTTTATTTTTAAAACATTAAAAAGAATAATAATAATCAGCCCTGGCCAGGTGGCAGAGTTGGTTGGAGTGTCATCCATCCCACAGGACTGTGGGTTCAATTCCTGGTCAGGACACATACCTAGGTCACAGGTTGGATCCCTGGTCAGATCCCACATGGGAGGCAACTGATCAATGTTTCTCTCTCACACAGATATTTCTCTCTCTCTCTTTCTCTCTGGGCAAAGATAAAATGGGCAAAGATAAAAATTATAATCATCATCATCATCTGGAATGGGCAAAGATAAAAATTACAATCATCATCATCATCGTCATCATCATCATCATTATCAAGCAAGCTAACATCTCCTTTGGAAGTAAATTCTGAATAACAAAACAATGAACACCTGACCAAACAACTGAGTGATAAGATCAAAGTCATAGACAATCTTTAAAAGGTAAACAACTGAGCAACCACTTAAAACATATACTTTGAGTAGCTTTTCCAGTGGTTGGATATAGACTCATTGGTCCACACAGTCAACAGTATTTTCATCTGACCAAGCTGTATATTTTGAAGGTGGTATAACAACACCCAGTGTAAGGTGTTGGTTGTCATGAACTGAGTGAAATAAGCACTGATTCAGGACTATGGTATGACAGACCGAAGGGGTGAGTGTCAGCCTCAGGGGTTTATTTGTATGCCATCAAAGCTGTAAGCCCAAACCTCAAAGTTCACAGAACTATTTAAATGCTATATTATGCCAATGGAACAACCATCTGAAGATAACTGCTGAAATTTTCTTTAAAGAAAACTTTTATTTTTCAAGCAATCTCTGCTTTGTTTTGTTTTGTTTCTGGGTTGAGGTGTTGTTTTTTTTTTTTTTGAAGTATGTCCAAAATATACCATGAGCCAAAATCTAGGTTTATATTCTCAACACTCGCAACAGTATATACTTAATACCTATGAATGCCTACATGTGCCAGGTACTCTTGTTCATCATTAGTGTATAGTAACTCATTTAACTCAACCCCACTACATCAGGTCCTCAAATAAAGTTGTTTTGTTCTGTGTCATTTCATGTAGATGAGATGCCATAGAAACTTAACCTGTTTATATCAACTGGCTTATGGTAAAATTGGTTTTATTATATGTCATTTTTCTTAAAGCTGCAGAATCTATCAAAGACATCAAGTGAAGATTTACTGTACATCTGCTTTATTTCAATCACATTCAGGTGATGGGTCGATCACCAAGAAAAGTAGGTAAAAGGATCCTTTTTCTGGGCTCTGGCCTTTAAAGGGCGTTAGTTTGTTCTTCTTCCAGCTACATTTCTCTCAGTGGGCAGCAGAGTCCAGCAGGTCAAGGGAACATGCCCGGCTGGAGCCCACATTCCCCTCAGATCCTGCTCCCGGAACGGAGACTGCAGAGCCTGCCTAGACAATATGGTGCCTGCTTCCTAGACCTGCATCTCCTCCTCCTCCCTGGGAGCTGATAGTCGTCAAATGGATGTGTCGAAATTAAATATTTAATTGTTTGATTAGCACACAAACCTTAGTGAATAGGTTTTTAGGAATCTCTTCTGATTGTCAAGAGAATTTTTTTTAAACTTCTGATGTAACATCTTTCCTGGAAAGGTGAAGCTGTCAGTTAAATTCCAGTTAGGTAAGGTGTCTGATAAGTTACATCACAGGAAATAACTTTCCGTGAATATGGATTTGTGACAGTGGCACTTTCTTTGAGGAAAAAAACAGGGTATTAAATTCTCAAACATATGGCTCCTTTCATAAAAGGGATCCTCTTCCAATAACATTTCATTTTGCTTCTCAAAAACTATGCCCAGCATTTTCGATTAGTAGACAGAATCATTAACCAAATCTTCAAATACCTTTCTGTTCTTTGGCCCCCTGTGGTAGATGCAATATTTCATCTCTTACTTATTTCACCAGGGCCGTTCCTGATTGTTTTATGACTTAATTACTGTGATCACATCACATTTACAGACTTTGCAGGCCCAGCACAGCACAAGCTTTTCTATCACACCCTGCATATGAGAAGAATCAATGGGTATGCTTGTTGGATACAAAGCAAGATAATGGGCTGCAACTGTGCAGCCAAAAGCTTTTCCAAGAAAATATATACCAACATTAGTGGAGGAGACTAATTTCATACAGCTAGACTGATGTCTGCTTTTCAGTCCATAGATTTCAAATAGACCTAACAGTTCCTTTAGTCTCTTCTAAGAAAAGCTCAGGGTGCAAAGGACAGCATCCCTTGCTTGTCCTCATCATTATGAAAGAAAGAGCAATTTAATGGGGAAAAAATGCCAGGATATGATCATATAACTAGCTGTACTGAAATATAGAAATGAGTTTTTGTTTGTTTGTTTTGCTTTCATGGGTTTGTTTCAGACTTTGGAGACTGCCAGCTAGGGTGCTGTTGCTGCTGTTGTTTTTACCAGCTAGTTTATATAAGCACCAACTTAGGGCAGAGTCAAGCACAAGCCCTGTCCCCAGTTGCCGGGATGACTATCCAAGCACATTTTGAAGCAGCTCCTCAACTGGGAGAATTTTGCCCCCCAGAGGACATGTGGCAATGTTTGGAGACATCTGTGCTTGTCACAACTTCGGAAAGAAAGGAAGGGTAATGCACAGGACAGCTCCTCAGAACAAAGAATTATCCATCCCCAAATGTTAACAATGCCAAAGCTGAGAAACCCTATTTCAGAGGGACTACAGCATGAGAAAAAGGGCACTGAATGCTCCTAATTTTGAAATTTAAAGTTTTCTCTTTCAGGTGTTACTGCTTACACACGCCGAGAAACACTTGGATTGTTTCCGGGGGAAGGCTGGGGCCAACAAATTAAACTTGTGGGTGGCACAGAATCAAATATAATTCTGTGTTGCTATATATCACCTTTCCCTATGGAGATGAAAATGCTTTTCAGAAAGAGTTATTCCACTGGGAGAGGGAACTGGGAGTTGGAGGGATCCTCATTTCACAGATGAGAAAACAGGAGGCTAGGAAGGTTGTCATTTGCTCAAGGTTATTCAGTGAATGTGGTTCAGAGCTCAGAAAACCAAGACAGGCCAGACACTGGAGCGAAGAATTCTGAAAAAAATGTAAAAGAACAGGCAACTGCTCTCAGCTGGATACCATCTTGGTGGCAGAAATCTTTTCCACATCTGAGCCCTTGGTGTCAAGAAAAGCAGGGTCCCTGTGATGGGCAGCTTGTGGTTCTCCCCAGAGTCAGCAGCCCCAGAAGAGCCCCACACCTCCTCCCTGTCAGCCAAGGAGTCCTCACCTGACAAACCTAATTCCCAGGGCTATTCTCCAGATGTTTAGACTGTCAAATGATTTAATGGACTGCAGACATGAGTTGGTCTGTTCGTTAAAATAGTCATCATAATGAGAAAGATGGACAACATCTGCCCTTATCCTTTGTCAGTCTGTCACATCTATGTATCTCCTTCCTGTCAATCACCATAGTGTATATTATGAAAATACCACAGATGAAATGTCAGCCTATGTATCTAATTGTTCTTGTGTACCATATGGGAAAATGACTGGTGAGCCCTGCTGTTCCCTTTACAACCAACATTAATTGGCATCTTTGTTATCTAACCATAGAGATCCTCATTGGAATGGTTTTAAGGCCCCAGTAACCCTTTATACAGAAAACGTGATTTGGGCTGATTCTTACTGAATGAAAAGAAAAATGCAAACAAATCACAAAACTCTATGATCCTAGTTACATTTGATCAAGAACTATCATAAACACAGAGTCACTTATTTTACTTGTTATAAGTTAAGAGAAGAATCCAAAAAGCTTAGGGATGAACACTTCTGCATTTTTCCTAGAAAAACAAAGGAACCCTGTAGAAAGAGGTGAAGGGTAATCCCTAATAACTGTGGAAGATGAAGCACAGGGGTCATTTTCCTTCCCTAATTCCTGGGCAACTTTGGGGAACATGAATTTGTCCAACTTCAGGGAGAGGATTATGAAATGTCAGTGTAAGAATGGAGTGTAGAAGTCATCAAATTTAGCATTCCACTAGAGTATGAATCCTACTTAAGATATCTCCAATAACAAGATTTACATCCCTGTTTTAATACTTTCAATGAAGAAGTATCCACTGCTTTATAGCATTCTGTTTAGGTGAGGCTAATTTAAAAGCATAAAAGATATAAGCCCTGATATATCCCTGGCACTTACATAGCATAGACAGTATCAGCAAAACTTCCCTACCCAAATACAACTCCCTTATCCAAATTTCTTAAAGTGAAAATAATGTCGAAGCTACCTTTAAGTCCCAAAAGAAGTAATAATTCTTCTGGTTGTATTTGCAAATATATATATATACATATATATACACACACATATAAATATATATAATACATATATATATATGTTAAAATAAGTGTTTTTCATCCCAGAGGGCAAGGAATTTTTAACATATTGCCTACTAGGAGAAAAGTCTCCCCTACCCTAGATTATGTTCTATCTTGCCCTGCCCACAAAAAGCTGAGAAGGCAATGGCAGGTGCAAAGTTACCTACCGACATAAAACCCAGTCCTGAAAATTTCAGAGTTCCAGTTGGTTCCATGTTCGGAATGACCCATATACACTCACTGAGGAGGAAAAATAGCTATATAAAGTCAACACAACCAATGAAATGAGGTAAATGGTAAATGAGACCACCTACAATATTTGAAATAAGAGTTAATTTTCTCATGCAAGATAAACTGTAATCATTATATGTATAGCTGTAGGTTCTCTGGTGCTCTGTTTAAACACGGCTCCAGGCATGAAAAGAGTTGTCTTTCTCCTTTCTATATATTTACTTTACAAATGGATAACAAGACGACACCATGTTGCTCCTAGGTTTTCTCTCCTTGTTTATTTGAAAAAGTGCAAGCAATCCATTAGGTTAAAGAGATAACATTAAGGAATGTAGCTGCAATGGTTGTACAATAGATTACTCTGGCCTGTGCTTAATCTAGGGTCTTGTTTAAAAGAGCTTTTCGATTTTAATTAAAATAAAATGAGCCCTGGAAGAAAATGCATCTCCTCAGGCGAGGATTGTATTCAGCTTGTTCTCTGTAATTTTGCCCATCACACTGCTGGCTGTGGCTTTTTCCACAGCTCTTAAATGGTGTCTAAATTGACCAGCTCTGTTGCCAAGGAAACAGACAGGACAATGCTAATAGAAGCTACTTAGGACAAACTGTGAAAAGCTTAGAAATAAAATTGTTTGACATGAAAGGCACCGTGTCAGCAGCCAGGCAACTCTGAGAAAGACTGTACTAAGCAGAAGGTGGTTACATGTCTCCCCCTACTCTTTTCCCTCAAAATCTCCCCTATAAAATAGATTCTGTCCTAAGAACTTGGACAGCTTTTCCTATCAGAATCGCTTTGTCTTTCTAACGAAAAGGAGAGAAAAATCATGTTGTGGTTTTGAAGCACCCAGAATAGATGTCAATTTACACCCATGGAAATGAGCTGCTTTTTCCCCCTTCTTTCTAGCAACAAAGTTCTTTCCCCTTGTGAATAAATTGCAGATATTCTTCTGAATTTTCTAAGATTGTTAATTAAAATCCACTTGATTTAAGCTGCTTCTTCCATTTTGCACTCACAAACCATAAATTATGGAGGAGGTCAAAGAATGAATGGCAATTTGACATGAAGAAGTTGATTTATTGCTTCAGAAGGAGTTTTATACCAGATGTGGCAGGAGTCATAAATTAAATGCTAAATGTTATGTATTATTATGCTTTCAGGAATATAAATGTGTCTAAAATGCTATGCAGGTGGAATGATAAAAATATGAATCTACTCTCCTGGCAATTTTAAAAGGCCCTTTAAAGCTGTCAAAAAAAATAAATAAATTGAAAAACCATCTAGATGAGCCCCTCAGATGCCTTTTACAGCATGCCCTGGTTTATAAAAGTAACCCTTTCCTATAATATTCTGGGCATTGGCTTGAGTTGGCTTGGGTGAGAAGAAAAAGAATTCTTTCATCTGGGAAAAAAAGAGACTATGAAAGAAAAAAGTCCAGAGGGCTCTGTGCTGCTGTGACATTATGACATGCATTCCGATTATTATTCCTCATCTGCTCCTTTACAGATTACCATAATTTAATTTATCCAACCTCATTTGAAAACCAATCCAGGCGCAATGAAATCTGCCTAACCTCACCAAGCAGCTGCACTGGCTGTAATCATAGAGCTTAAAATATAAAAACAAGATTAAAAAATATATAAAAACAGGATAAGATTCAGGTATATGAAAGCTTGGAGCTAGCAATATTAGCAGGCAAAAAATCACTAGGAGGCAGAAGGTGTAAGTGGAAGGACCCAGTGTGGGCAGAAGTGCGCTCTGACTTGCAGCTGTGTGGCAGAACCGAGGGCAGTGCTGATGCCTGGGATCCCATTCCTTCTGAACATGTGAGAAATGCAATCTGTCTGCCTTCTGCCAGTTGTTTGGGGCTGTGGGGGGTTAAGAATATGAGAGAAGAGGAGGCTTTGGAGATTAAAAGAGACTTCAAAAATATAACATCCAGATATAATGAGTAGAAATTTGAGGAGATTTTGATTCAAACAAAGCATCTATAAAAGACATTTATAGATATTTATTAAAGGGGAATAGCTTGCCACCCCAAAATATGCCTCCTTGGAGTTTTGACTCTTTTAAGCTGGTTATGTTTCAGAAACAGAAGATTTAGGAAGAATCTTTGGCATTTCCCCTAACTGCCTAAAAGAAATTTAGGTAGAGGACTTGCTCTGGGAAAGAAGATACCATCACAGGCAGTTTATACGTACAGTTGTACGTCAATATAAACTAGTGCATGACAGACAGAAAGAAACCTAGTAAGGCCCATTGGTTCTGTTCTCTGACAGTCCTATTGTTACAGATAGGCCAGCAAATATTTACTCACCAAATGCGTTTTTGCCTCCAAATGAATTGCCTTCCTGCCCTTTGAAGTCCCTCCCCTTTCTCTTTTGCTCCAGAGTGACTTACAGGCCTCAGCTCTCCAATGGGTCCTCAGGTCTCATATTCTTACAGCAACCCAGCATCTACATCCATAATGAATTTTGGACATTTTCTTCTGTTAATCTCTCTCATGTTAATTTGACTGTTGGCCCAGCCAGAAGAACTTAGAAAGTTGAGAGGGAAAGTATTTTTTGACTCCCACACAATCAGAGAAAACTAAATAGAGACTTGTTTGTGGGTAATATAAAGGAATTAATGTTAATTTTGTTAGGTGTGACAATGGCATTATGCTTGTACAAGATAATACATTTTATTTTATTTTGAAGATTCATTCTGAATCAATCAGAGGTGAAATGAGATGATATCTAGGATTTGTTTTAAAATACTCCAGGAAAACAAACAAAAAGGTAGGTGAAGGGATAAATGAAACCAGAAGGCAAAATGTTAATATTTGTTGAAGCTGGTAGTTTTTAATGAGCATATAGAATTTCTATGAAATCTGCTTTTAATATTCAGATATTTTCATAATAAAATATATTATAAAATTCTGAAGAAATTCTTTTCTAACTGAGATTTCTGACCTGACCAATATTTGAATTAGTACAAGGATAAAATAAATACATTTTCAGGCATGCAAGGTATCAAACAACCCATCTTCTATATAGTTTCTACCTTTTTCAAGAAGCTACTGGAGGATATACTCAGTCAAAATGCGGTAGTAAGTCAATAAAGAAGAAGACTGTGGATCTAGGAAACAGGGTTTAATACATGAGAAAGGCAAAGCTGAAAACAAGGGAGGTAAAATCTCTGGGTGACACTAGAAATAAAGAGAAATTAATCCAGATGAGGATGTGTTAGTGGGCTCTGGGAAATATTTCTTCCAGAAGACAATCAAAAGAATACCAGATGTGAAAGAATACATCTAGCACCGATTTACATATTAGTATGGAAGAGTTTGGAATGGAATTAGTGCTAAATCCAAAGAAAATTAAGCAAATGTTATTTAAGATCATCTAAAATTATCTTTTAAAAAAGCAAATGTTGCCCTGGTTTGTGTGGCTCAGTGGATTGAGCACTGACCTGCAAACCAGAACGTTGCCAGTTCGATGGTTCAATTCCTGGTACATGCCAGGGCTGCAGGCCAGGTCCCCAGCTGGGGGTGTGTAAGAGGCAACCAATCAATGCTTCTCTCGTGCTCTTCCTCCTTCCCTTCCCCTCACTCTGAAAATAAGTAAATAAATAAATAAATAAAATCTTTAAAAGAAAAAAAACAAATGTGCAGGGTTGCCAAAATAATCAAAGTCTATTATATGGTTCAGCTATGAATAGTTTTAGTATAACCCTGATAATGTAAGTACAGAATATCGATCTATCCAACCTCAGGATAAAACCATAGGTAGGGGACGCAGGAAAGGTGCGTACATAGGACGGGACTACTGACATGTGTATAAAACAAAAGTACATTCTCATCTTCCAGAGTGCAAAGTCAATCGATAATTTTTAAAAAGTCAAGAAGTAGCGATAATATGTCAAATAGAATTATACAAGTAAAACAAAACATGGTTCCCTCTAGGAAAGTGGGAAAGGGAGAGTTGCAACATAGATATGCTGGATTTATTCTATGTGTAGACATTTGACTCTTTTAACTGTATGCATGTATGTAACTTTGATTAAAACATGAGTTTATGTTAAAAAAAGGTAATATAAACCTATTACTTAGAGATATAGAAGTAAGTACCAAAATAATCAACTGGAAAAAATTAGAAATGAGTATCTCAGAGGAATAAGAAATGCGCAAGTCTAGCTTTGATAAAGTAATAAAAAATAAATAATAAAAATACTAATGAGTCCTTCTGAAGAAACTTTGGCCTGATCAAGGAAAAATGGATTTGATCTGGGTAAAAAGGGTTTTATCCTATTTCAGTGTAACAGCACAAGCTAATTATTCCTGCAACCAAAGTAAAGTTTTCCCCTTCTGGGAGAGTCTTGTTATTTCAATTAGACATGTATTCACTAACAGGTCCATAAATATTTCTAATTAGCCTATTTGCTTCCATTTTATGAGACTGCTTCCAAATTAGCACCCACATTCTGTAGAAATAGAAGGAGAATCTCAGAAGATTGCAATTTCCCTCTCAAGGAAGGAAGGACAGCAGATTGCATGTCCAACAAGACTACTTATTAGATTCAAACCATTTATAGTGCCTGTTATTTGGAGCCATTCTTGTCAAACCTGAATAAAAGGCTAAAAGTGAGTACCAGTTTCAACCAATTATTTTCAGGTCTTCAAGCAAACATGATAGAAGGGTACAGGCAGAGCATTAGGAGAGAAATAGCATGGTGTTCACAGCCGTACTTCCTCAGTCTGTGATCTCATCCGGCCTTCCCTACTGAAGGAAAACCACAGGGTGCTTCATCATGACCCAAGAATGGCCCAGAAATCAAGGGTTCAAAGCGCTTATCAAAGCCTCAAAAGTCAGCTGAAGTTAGCAGCAGCCACATTTGACCACACATAATATGCGCTACATCTAGAAATGCCTATGACCTAAAATTGCTCCCTAACTATCATCATCATCATCATAATTGTGGAACTGTACTGAGTGGATGTGGCTTAAAGAACAGTTAATAAAAATGTTTTGATACTACAGAAGGTGAATAGGGGTGAACAATTTGAGGTATGAGTCAAAGATAAATAATAGCTTCAATATGGCATGTAATTGT
Organism: Phyllostomus hastatus; assembly: GCF_019186645.2. Classification (NCBI taxonomy): domain Eukaryota; kingdom Metazoa; phylum Chordata; class Mammalia; order Chiroptera; family Phyllostomidae; genus Phyllostomus; species Phyllostomus hastatus. The sequence goes on from NW_025333900.1 coordinate 11,954,866, forward strand.
TTGGAAAACAATAACTGGATTTGACTAAGGGCTAACTACGTGCCAGGCATTGTGCTTGACAGTGCACACACATTGTCTTCACCAATTCCAATGGTTCTGAAGGGGTGGGGCTGTTAGCCTCAATGAGGCTCTGTGGCTCAGAGAGAAGCTATGATTTCCACAACCTCCCTCGGATTGGCAGTGGTGAGGACTGGGTTAAGCCCTCCCAGTCTGGGCCCAGAGCCCTTCCCACAATACAATTCTACCTCTCTTCCATTTGGATTGCACTTTATTAATAATTTCCATTGTGAACTTTTACAAACATCTTTCTATTATAGTCACATAGCCCTATAATATAGGGAGGACATATTGCTCCCAATTTTCTTTCTTTTTAATGTCAATTTTTTATTCTGAAATGTAAATCTTTTTTGAGTTAAAGTACAGTTGACATACAATAGTATATTAGTCTCAGGTGTAGAATATAGTGAAATTTCACATTTGTATACCTTACAAACTGATTACCACAAAAAGTTCACTATCCATGTGTCACTGTACAAAGTTACTGTGATATTATTAATAATCCCTATCTTGTCTTTTAGATCCCCGCAACTTATGTTTAAGTTTGTACTTTTTAATCTCCTTAACATTTTGCCCATACTGCCACCACCCAACCCTCTGGCAATTATCAGTTTTTCTGTATCTATGGGTCAGTTTGTTTTATTTGTTCATTTCTTTAGTTTCTTAGATTCCACACTTAAGTGAAATGATACTGTATTTGTCTTTCTCTAACTCAGTTTCACTTAGCATAATATCCTCTAAGTCAGGGGTGTCAACTCTTTTTCATTGGGGGCCCAGACAAAATTGCAGTTGCCTTCAAAGGGCCAAATGTAACTTTAGGACTGTATAAATGTAACTACTCCTTAACTATTAAGCGAGAGCTCAGCACTGTTGCCAGGTAGAATCAAGGTGTTGGGCGGATAAAACAATGTGGAGGGCCAGATTCAGCCCACGGGCCTTGTGTTTGCCACCTGTGCTCTAGGTCTATCCATGTTGTCACAAAAGACAAGATCTATTTATTTTTCATGGGTAAGTAATATTCCAGTGTGTGTGTGTGTGTGTGTGTGTGTGTGTGTGTGTGTACATGTGCATATCCACTTCTTCTTTATCAATTCAACTAGTGAGGAACACCTAGGTTTCTTCAATAACTTGGTGGTGTAAATAACGCTGTGGTAAACATAGAGGTGCATATATCTTTTTGAATTGTTTCATTTTCTTCAGATAAGTTCCCAGAAGTGGAATTGCTGGGTCCTTCTTTGCCTCTTCTTATACAGTCTTTGTTTTAAAGTTTTTTGTCTGACATAAGTATTGCTATCCAAGCTTCTCTCCTTTTTGTTTTCATTTCCATTTTCATGAAATACCTTTTCCATCCCCTTATTTTCAGTCTCCATGTATTTTCCAATCTGGAGTCTCATGTAGACAGAATCAATTCACCCAAGACCACACAGCTAAAAATGAGCAGAATAGGCCAGGGCTCCACTCCAAATAGTGTGTCTCTTGACCAGTGCTCTTGCCCATCGCACCAGCTACAAAAGATGAGGCCTAATGCCTAGCCCAATGTGGAAGTTCTAAAATAAACCCTATTAGGTTTAAAATAAAGTGACCATATATAACTTCTCCAAATGGGGAAACTTTTGAGGTGAAAGAAAGTGCTACAAGTTATGATCCTGAGTGCGAGGCAAACCATGGACCTCTGTGGTCACTCTACCTGGAAAAAGACCCTAACCGCTACTCCTATGGAATCATTCACCCTTGACAGAGTAGGAAAAAGTAATTTATCTTCACCTCAATTTAACCGTTGTATTTAACTTCCGGTGAGAAACACCATCTCTCTGAAGGAGCAATGCATGCCTCCTGCTTTATTTCCTTTTGAAGTTTAGTGGTCACTGTTTTCCAAAATAAGGGTCAACAAATAATAGGTCATTGGTCTAATTCCACTCACTTCCCACCTGTTTTTTTTTTAAATAAAGCCTTATTAGAGCACAGCCATGCCCATTTGTTTATGTATTGTCTTGGCTACTTTTATGCTATAGCAGCAGAGCTTAGTAGCTGTAACCAAGACTACATGGCCCACAAAACCTAAAATACATATTGTCTGGCCCTTTAAAGAAAATGTTTGTCTATGCCTGTTTTAGAAGGCAAAATTCAAACTCCTCAGTAAACACGAGGCCTTCCCGATCTGGTCCTTCTTCTCATCTCTCCGCCCTACACTTTGAGCACTACTCTTATTCTTGCACCCACCAAGCTGTTCAGCAGGAATTTGCACACCGTGGGCTCAGAATGCCCAAATTCCCACCTATCCTTTCTGATAAACACTGCTCAGGATTGTTGTTGGGATAAAGTGTTGCAAGAATTCGGCACTTAAAAAAATGTCTCATGCACAGGAAGCAGTTAATGTATTGTTATTACTGTTATTATTATAGCACTATTCTTATTTTTGGAAATATAATCTTAAACAAGTCATCCAACTTCTTCCATATTTCTATTTTGTCATCCATAAAAAGCAAAATAAATGTTACTGTGTCATACAAAAAGACTGACATTTATAAGTGTTAGTAAACTATAAATGTAGCTATTCAGGATCTTCCCTCATTCTTTGTTCATTCAACTCAAACCCTGATTACTCACGTAACAAGATGAACCGAGAAGAGTCTGGAGTGCTATAGGGCTTTATTCTGACAGTGGTATAGAGCATCTGTAAGCCCAGTGGTAGCATTGAAGACGGTACCTGGAAACATTAGAATAAACTGCTTTACAGACTGTTATAGCGTCTTCATTATTTATTGGATCCCTGGATTTATGAATGGTTTTTTACCATCTTGCCTTATACTGATTCCAATTCTTCTTTCTATATTTGTAACATTGGATAACATATTAGTCACTGAGTTTACTGGTAGCAGGAGGAAAAAACATGTTAAAAACACCATGCACACCAAATGGATCATTAATTTTAGGCTGCCATTTCTTCCATTGAGCTCTTCTCAGCATTCCCTGAAATGTGAATAATAACAGAGTAGGTGGCCTGCTTTTCTTCTTACAAATGCCTGCAATGGCACAGGAAGCGTTCATCAGAAGGAAAGGCGTACTCAAAAAGCTCACTGAAAAAAGGGCCATAAAAATCTGCACAAGAGGTCGAATAGCACATACGCTTATGCTAAACTGGTCTTCAGCACCAAATGCCTAATACTTTGTTTTGTACTTAAGGACACTGAGACTTAAATACATAAATATAGAGAGATGTGTTCTAAACCAGAAACACATTTTATGCCAAGCTTAATTGTCCAATAGCAAATCCAATTCTAGTCAGTATGTGTTTTGGAGTTGATAAGGAAGAAACCACCTTCTCACTCCCAGAATTCCAGAATTCTGAAAAAATTATTTTAAAATAAAAAACCTTATGATATATTTTAAAACTCAAAATGAGAAACATGAAATCCTCAAGCTCCAGAAATGAGGAAGGAATACAATTCAAAGTATAAACAGGAGACTAATACACAGATGACACTCAAGAGCATCGAGTGAGGTACAAGGTCTAATGCACCCCCAGGAGGACCTGGAGGTCTCGGTTGCAAATTCTAGAAGTCTGGCAACTCAGATACCAGCATAATCACAGTCTCTGAAACAGGGTCCAGAAAAACTCCCCCAGTCAGCCAACATCAGGCAGGGATACTTTCTATAGCATGAAGCTAAGAACATAGTCTGTTGCATAAATATTTTCAGCAATAACCTTTACCATATATTTCTGTGAGTTTCAAATATGTACCATGTTTATGGTATGCTTCCAACTTCAGAATTTAACAGGAAAACTAATCAGGTTCCTGTAAATTCCATGAGGTCTTCCTATAGAAAGCAAATGTGCACCTGTTGCTGTGGGAATACTTCCAGAGAACCTGAACTCCTACTGCAAACAATCACCACTGAAGATGTGTCCAGACCACATGTCACAATCATGAGGAGACTCAACCAGTGCAACAAACTACACCTCAAAAACTAAAAATAATAGGATATTCTTATAGAAAATTTCAAGAAGCATGTTTAAAATATTCAAAGGTATAAAATCAGGAAAAGATATAAGGCAAAAATAGAGGAAGTTTGTAAAAGGACACAGTGACTTGATTACAGCATTACAGGCTTATCTCAAGAAGCAAGAAAAAACTCAAATAAACAACTTTATACTTAGAGTATACTTTATACTCTAACTTTATACTTAGAGGCAATATTTGAGCATAAAATAATATAACTTTCCAAAATTTAAGAAGGGTATGAATCCTCAGATGGAATGAGCATATTAAATAAAGAGCAAGATAAATAAAACAAAGCTAGATGTACAAACAAAAAAGCAAACCACAAAAATCTAAGGCATGGTCTTAAAATTAAGATGGAATGGAGAATTTCCTAAAAGAATATTAATTATCAAATATCCCTTCTAGTGAATTAGAAATCCAAACCTATCAATTACCAGGGAAACAAAAAGAGAAAATTATCAAGAAGCTGCTCCCCATAAAACCCCAGCAGACATAGCCTGTTTCACAGGGGACCTCCACCAAACTCTCAAAAAATGGCAGTTCCAATTTTAAAACTTTTCTAGAAAACAGAGAAACAAAATCTTCAACATTTCTTTTATGATTCTAGCATAGCATTGCTATAACAACAGATATCAGAATGAAAATTATAGACAATTATCAATTATGAATATTGATGCAAAAATACTTAAGAACATATTAGAGAATAGAATGAAACAGCACTTTACAAAGATGAACTCACAATGATAAGAGAGTTCATATCAGAGGTGTGGAAATGTTTCCTTATTAGAAAACCTATTAACAAAAATTTTACATAACAAATTTGAAGAGGAGTCACACAACTATCTCCACTGATGCTGAAAAGGACACACACACACACACACACAACCACACAACCACCACTGCCACGGCCATCGCTGCTACCAAGAACAAAGGAAGGATTTCACTGTTACCAGTACTAAGCTGATTCTTGAGTTCAATTTTGAAAAAAGTGTAAGCCTATCAAGGATATTTTTTAAGAAAAATGTAGAAGATAAGAATAATTGAACACTAAAATATATTTTCAAACTACATAAATTAAAACTGTGATAATTTACCTGAACACATGCACATTCTTTTGGAAGTACTGCTACATGTGTGGAGAGAAGGGAGCAGAATACAGAGGTCATAGGTAGATACAAATAAGAAAGTAGTATATCACATATTAAATATTATTGGGTAACGATTAATTATTCTGTAAGTGGTATTCTTGACAAATGCATAAACCCTTGGAAAATATGTTAAATTCTCTACTTCACACACAAAAAAACTGTAACAGCCCTGGCTCTGGTGTAGCTCAGTGGACTGAGTGCTAGCCTGTGAACCAAAAGGTCACTGGTTGATTCCCAGTCAGGGCACATGCCTGGGTTGTGGGCCAGTGTTGGGAACCGCCCTGACTGGTATCAGAGGCTGAAACCCCTGCCTAGCTAAGGCTAAGGGAACGCCCTTGGAACCAGCAAGGAGACAAAAGCTTATCTCCCTGGCGGGAATGCTGCTTCTGCTGCTTTATTCATGACTGAACCCCCAAAAGCTTGGTTGGTTAGCCAAAGATGGGTAAGATTCCCCACGGGGGGAACGACCTAAGCCAGGCACGATCACTTTGGGAGGCCCCCCCAAAAGAAGGACTTGGGGGGCTGCAGCAAAAGGGGGTGATGGACCCTCACTCCTCGGCTTTGACAAAGCCTGAGTTCTCAGCGTCTGGGAGAAAATCTCCTTATCTCTCGGTGGCCTTAGTTCCCTTGCTCCCCCTAAGCCTGAAACAATGACAGGGTGGTACAGCTCGGTACTGAGAAGTGCGGATTTCCCGGGGTGATCAGGCCTAAGAAAGAACATGTAAATTACTGTGAAACCTTCTTTGTTTAGAATGCTCTCAGTTGAATGAGAAGGGTCTTAGGAGGAAGTTATTTTGTTCCTCAGTCTTACAGCTCTTTGACCCCCCAACTCAATAGACCGGCAGAGTTCTTTGTTTTCTATAGTTCCTTACTTCCCCTAATGAGTACTGTACTTTACCTGAATTATTATGTAGAATGAGCCTAATAAAAGCAGGTATGGACGGTAAATCAGCGCGCTCCCCACTAGGGGGGGTGGCCATTCTGTCCCTACTTCCCCACAGAAACTAGTCTGTCTCTGTGCATGTGTCGTTATTTCTCGCGTGTTTATCGTCGAGCCATCCACAGCGTTCCGTGGTCACTGCTGGCCGGTGACCCACGCGCAACAGGCCAGGTCCCCAGTTAGGGGCATGCAATCAGTGTTTCTTTCCCTCTCCTTCTCCCCCTCTCTCTCAAACTAAATAAATAAAACTCCTTTAAAACTTTTGTAATGGATCAAAGAATTTTTTCCATTTAATATTTTTGGACCATAGTTGACCACATGTTAACTGAAACCACAGAAAGCAAAACTGTGTGTGGGAGTTTTCTGTCTCCCATCCACAGTACATCTGCTCACATCCCCACACTATTATTATACAGCATGGATCTTACAAAAAGTTGCCATTATCATGAACAAAAAATGCAATAAAACCTTAATGGTTTGATTTGAAAATTTTTTAAAGACTTTGTTCCTCTTGTTTTATAATTACTGGGCATTTTTATAATGAATCAAAGATTTGGTAAGAAATAAAACTACACAAGCATAAGAAGAGTGACAAAGATGTTTCTGATACAAACCCAAAGTCATAAAGGAAGAATAAATTTTATTTCATAAAAATATAAATTTTTTACAAAAACATAAGTATTATAATTGAAATCAAAAGAAATAAGACTGGGGTGGGGAAGGAGCAAGCAAGAGGAGGAAGCCAAAATTTTTCAATTTCAAAAGAATACAGCACAGAGAACCAATTTCCTTAATATATAAACATCTCCTAAAAAGCCTTTATACAAAGGATTTGAACAAATGTTCATGCAAAGGAAAAAACAAATGTCCTGATCACATGGATCAACACTAAATATCAGTCACATTAATGACAATGCAAATAAAAAGTCATGCTGTACCATTTTCCATCTATTATACTGTCAGCAATTAAAATGTTTTGTAACACTTGGTGTAAGTATAATTTGATACACCTTTTGAAAGAAAGTTGACAATATTTATTAGTAATATAAGCACAAGTGTATATTGGCTTATACTTTATACTTTTACTTGCTAACATTTGTTATTGCGTGCTTACTTTGTACAAATTAACAAATATTATTGTTATTCCAATTTTTCAAATTAGAAAGTGAAAAATTTCCCTAAGACATAAATGGTATAAAACAGCTCGGGAACGGAGAAAGCACCAAGACTTCATCAAAGACGCAGATAAAGAATACATTTCAAGAAATAAGATGCCGAAAGATAACTACTGTACGCTCTCGCTGGTATGTACAAACTAAAATAGTCACACTCATAAAAGCAGACAGTAAAACAGGGGGGCTGAGGGAAGGAAAACTGGGAGTTTTTGTGTAATGGGTATAGAGTTTCAGTTTTGCAATATGAAAAAAGTTCTGAAGATCTAGTACACAACAATGTGACTATAATAATACTGCATTCTATAGTCAGATTGGCTAAGAGGGTGAATCAGTATTCTCACACAGAGAGGGAAAGAGAGAGAGAGAAAGAAGCTATTGATGGTGATGGATACCGTAATTTCCTGGATTTGGTGATTATTTCACACTGTACACGTATACCAAATCCTTTAAATATATACAACTGTAATTTAAACATATACAATTTTCTATAGTTAATTATATCTCACTAAAGCTAGGGAAAAAAAGAAATAAGTGGAGAAGCCTCTGCAGTGGATGGAGACAGAACTGCCTGTACATACCAAACAGCATGCAGCCGCGGGAGGGAGGGTGACGATGACATCAGTAGAAGTGGTAGCAAAGCCAGTGCCTACTGGATGCTTGTTGGGTGCCAGTTTCTTCCTTAAATGTTTACATGCATAATCATCCTCCTAAAAACGCTGTGAGGTAGATTCCATTGTTATAAATGGTTGACAAATCAGAATGTAGAGGCTTAGAGAAGTGGCTTTAAGTTTCCATGGTTTTAGGTGGTAGAGCCAGAAGTAGAATCCAGGTAAATATGAGCCCAGAGTTTGAGCACAGAACTGTTGTGCAACACCTCTCCAGAGTAATAAATACCCCAGCATCACCAGAGAATTAGTCAAGGTACCTTTATATGTTCCAGGAGTAAGTGGGGAAAAAAGACGTACAGAGTATATAATGTGCTTGTCTTCTCCAGTTCTGAAGTTGAGCCAACTAAGTATTACTGTTGGTTGAATTTGTTAATTGGAACAGCCATATGAAAGACTTACTTGGGCTGATGTCCCTAAGCAACTCAGCTATTTGCGGGGTTGTGGCACAATTTTAGGTAAGGCTTCCACCTCTAACAATTTTAATCACGTGGTCACTGGGTGGGGTGCTATTTTCTTTTTACAGAGAACAATGCAGAGATTCAGAGAAATTGGGTGATTCATTAAAAATTACAAAGTCAGCCAGCAGCCAGCTTTTAAACTTAGGTCCTTAGTAACATGGATATATTCTGGTCTGGGATGTGAGCAAGACTCGCCACCTGCCACCCACCCCCACCACCAAGTTGTAAGACCACCTTGAACAGTCAAACAACCAATGCTTACCTTGCTTCAAAAATATAACATAAACTTATCATTTATCATTTTAAAAGTTGGGTTTTTCTACCCTAACCTGATTAACTGTTGACAAGATTAACATAAAGTCAATTTAAAGGCAAAAGATGATAAACCACATGTTAAAGTTCCCACAAACAAATCAGGATTTCCAAGGCAAAGCCCAGTATTCTGCTCAGACCTCACACAGGTGGTGTAGAGATTTCCTGTTGCTCTTGATCTTCAAAGATGGAGGTAGGTAAATGCTCTCATTTGTTTAATTGTCCTGGTTTCATCTTGACTCTCATTTTCTAGGTAAGTAGTTGATAAATGACTACCAAGCACAAGTCACTGAAATTATGTCAATCTAACCAATGAGAGTCAGGCTATCTTGCTGGTGAGAAGTTATGATCCTCTCTTCCATTTTTAAAAATGCAGCTCCTAATCTTTTGCAAAAGCCACAGCTTGAATCACGTTTATAAAAATATCACTGAATTATACCCCCTAGGGCAGGAAAATTGGTTTAGTAGCTCATGTTCTCAGACTCTCTTCTTTTCAGTGCCCATTAATTCTGTAATTTCATGATTTTTTTCTTCTTTTCCCTGTATTTGGGGAAGGTTAAAAAAAAAGAAGAGAAAGAGAACAAATCATACCATGATTTTCCGAGTAAACTGAACAAAAGTAATGTCACAAAACTGGGTTATATCCCATTAAAGAGACTATCCGAGTAATAACACAACCTAGGAAGAAGCTGAAAACCTCCTCCACAGTGGTCAGTGGTAAATAAGTATTGGACCTGATAGAATTTTATCTCTGAAGTGGATGTACAGCCACAAACAGCCAAAGAGTGTTAGAACAGTAAGTGAGAACTTCTGCAATGCAGACAATGTAAGCCTGTCGTGCATTTTCTGCACAGCAAGCTTTACTGTTATAGCACAGATGTAGCTTTCTCTCTCCCTCTCTCTCTCTCTGACACACATACACAAGAAATGGTGCTACAACTAGATCCAACATCCAGAGTTACTTGGTTATTATTTTGATTGTTTCACAATATTCAAAATTATGTAAAAAATCAATTTTAAAAAATCAATTGTTTTTAGCACTCTTTATCAACAGTTAAATAGCAATTTGGAAGGTAGCAACACAATCCTGTATCCTTTTTGTGTCTTAGGTTTCCTTCAGTCCCTAAGTCTATTTGCTGTAGTCAAGAATTAAAGTGACAGTTCCTACTCACTATCTTAGCATAACTAGCAAACAATACACTGAACTGTTATAGAACATCACCAGGCTACATCATGCTTCCCTACCTTAGGAAGGGGGACCTGGAGTGATGGTGGGGAGGGGAGGTAGAGACAAGTTGCAGGCTCTCCCAATCAACAACTAACCCTTTGCAACAACATGGATGGAACAGAGAGCATTATGCTAAGTGAAATAAGCCAGGTGGTGAAAGACAAATACCATATGATCCCACCTTTAACAGGAACCTAACTGACAAAATGAACAAGCAAGCAAAATATAACCAAGGACACTGAAGTTGAGAATAGGCTGACAGTGACCAGAGGGGACAGGGGAGGGGATTATAGGGGGAAAGGGTGAAGGGTTTACAGGGACACAGGGGAGAGAGGTGTGGAGGGCCAGGGTGGTAGGGAGGGGTGGGGGGGAAAGGCAGAAAACTGTACTTGAACAACAACCAAAAAAAAAAGTAAAAAAAATAAATAAATGTGAGGACATATATTGGGTATTTTCCTCAACTGGTGGCCTGGCAGTAGTATTTCTACATTTCTAGAAAAGTTGCTGGCAGTGGAGGACTACCACTACCAGTGCCCTCCTCAATGTACTCACATGTGTTCTGAGGGTCATGCCACAGTTTGAATTAATTCTATGTCTATCATCTCTGGGTAAAATCCCTTCAGAGTGGAACAATTCTGGAAGGCCTCAGACACACACAGTTAACTGGACAAAATTCCATATGGCCCAGTATTTAAAAATCAGATATTATTCTATTTAGGAAAATTTGAACTTTGAATTTTTAACTCAAATAAAATTGAAACAGGTAATTTATATGGACTAAATCTGAGAAACTATCTCAAATGCAAAGTTAACTATTCCATCTCCTTGGTAGAGTCTGACTTGCTCTGTTTCAATTATAAACCCAAGTTTTGTATTCATGGGTATCTAGTAAGCACCAAAAATTACTGATTTCTCTCTTCAAATAAGATCATCATTTAACTCTGTGTATCCTGAAAAATTAACAAACTCTCTTTTATTTCTAACTTTCCCCAGAGTGTTACTTGAAGGTCATGTGACTTTCATATTTTTTATTGTTTTTCAGGTTATATTAGAATATAAGCAATGGGACATTATTTTATCTGTGTCCAGTATGGACAAATGTTAAGCAAAACAGAGAGGAGATGTTTTTCTTTGGTTTCTTATGGCCCCTCATCTGTGCCCTATAGAATCAAATGTACCATTTAAGGTAGGAAATGGGATTTGGCCTTTGGCACCTCTCCCTTTCCTTGTTTGTTACTATCTCTGTATTAATTATCTCTAAATTACATTGGTTGACAAGGTTTCACAGCTCTCAGGAGAGTTTATACTTCAGTTGGAGGCAGAGGAATGTTGCCTCACCCAAGTAAACCACATAAAGTACATTCTGAAGTGTTTGAAAGCACTGACAAGCTCTTGAGCCAAAACCTGAGAGCCATGGCTGGACAGTCAACTTACTTTGGTCTCCCAAGAATGGAAAAGGTCTTCCCTCTTTTCTTTCACTTTTTTTTCACTCTCTCTTTTTTACAACTCATATCTATTATTCTTTTAGTGTCTACGCCATACTGGGAGTTGAAAATACAAGGTCAAAGAGGTCAACACTGCAGAATTCTTGGAATCATTCATGGGGAACTTTTGTTCAAGTGAGGAAGATCATCTATTCAAATCCCATGTCATTCTGATATCCCCAAACTGATGTTTAAAATAGACTATTACATTTTATCAACTAGCTTTTGAAAATGAAGAACTGATATCCTTTTGCTAAAAAAATTGCTTGCTTAGTTCTGAAAATAAACTTATGTGATACATTTTTGGTTTTCCCCTGGAAAACAGTTTGTGTTAGAGGTTACAAATTTGTCATCCTAACAACATATCAGCTTTATCAGCAGCAGTTTAATTTTCTTCATTTTTCTTAGTTAAAAAGGCAATCCTGGATCACATCATTCTTTGTGAGTGATGTGCAAGCTGGAAACACCTCTCACATGTGTCTCCAGCTTCTGTTCCAGCATCAGCTCCCATCACGCCCCCCCTCACCCTGCCCCAGTCTCCTACACATGCCACCCCGCTCTCAACCACGTGTGTTAAAGCCACTTAAGATTAGCTGTGCAAACAGCTCAAGCATTTAACACCTTCATGATTTTGAACAAGTAAAGCTTCTGCTTTAAATAGCCTTCCCTGTCCCTTTCCTGTTCACTTTGAAAAAATCCTGCTTGCCCTTTAAATTTAAAGTCAAATGTCATCTTTTCTATGAGACTTTCTCTGACCCCACTCCCCACACACACACACACACATTCCAGCAGAGCCTACTGCACAGTCAGGAGGAGGCATGTGACTCCACACAGCATGGCCCAGCGTTAGCTTAAACTGTCACACAGCAGTACCTGGGTGGGTGAGTTTGCATATCGGTTTTGAACTGAAGGGATTTCCTTGTCTGCTTAGCTCTGTTTTTTATTGTATATTTTGGTGCAGTGTTTTATCTGAAGCTGATAAAGAAAGCACATTTGCATATATCCAATGGGAAGAGCATGTGCAAAATGAATAATTTCTCCACTTTCATAAACAGAGCTCACAGAAATTATGCCAGAGCCTATCAAAAGAGAAACTTCAGGTAAAATCTAAAGGAACAACATGGATGGGGGCTGTAGTGGTTAAGAGGACTGGTTCTGGAAATCCAAGATAATCGCAGCTACCAGATCTGAATCTCACTACACACATCCTCCAAAAAACTGTACAGATCAACAAATACAAATAAATCCATACAAATACTGTACTTGTGGCATATACAAAGGATAAAAACCACTATAATTTCAAAGTACCTGCATTTAGAAAAGTAAATACCAGTGACCAACAGAGTTTGCTCTAAAACTCCCACCATAGCATTTTCAGAGAGCAGGCTGCAGGGAGGAGTAGAAAGAGAGAAGGAAGAATATCCAGGCAAAGTGTGCAGAAGAGAGAAGAAGGGATTAATTAGGCCGATGGCACTCTGAGTGACACAATGCTGATAAAGAGTAGGGACTTGGAAGTGGATGCAGTACTTAAGGAGGAGACAGTCGAAATGTTTTTGAGGAAAAAGAGAATAAAAGGGAAAGAAAAGACTGGTGAAAGAAAAAATAAAGGTTATGTTAAGATCCTTCCAGACAACATTTTTGAAGGAAAATGTGAAAAACACACACAACCCTTCATCTGCCTGCCCCTCCTGCCATGCCCCATGCCTCCTATGGAAGGAACTGCAGTCTTCTACTCCGACAGAAGATGGCAACCTTAGCCAAGAAATCTGGGAAGTCACTCCAGTCTGCCAAGCCAATCAAACCAATGTATAGTTATCTGCAGCTTTCTTCTATACAAAGCTACCATAAAAAATTAAATTAAAATTTTTATCTGAGAAAATTTTCTCAAATAAAGAATAAGAAATTCAAAGTAAACTAACATAACAAACAAAGCTTAATTATTATCCTTAAACTATTGGCAATACAAAAAGACATAAAATTAAAACTTTAAAATCTAAGAACCAATATGAGGGCTAAAACCAAAAGAAATGAAACAAGAGTTGGTTGATTTCAGGAAAGTAGTAGAAGAAGCTAATACCCTAACATAAAGTAAGCTCAATTATATGTGCTGTATGATATTCAAAATAGATTTGAATGAAAATTTAATGAGAAGCATTGAAGAAAAACAGGAAAACAACAAATAAAATAAAAACTTAAAAAAAAAAGGAATCAGAGAGAAATGGGTTGAAATGAAAAGTAGGCAATGAAAAGTCAACATATGTATAAGTGGAGATCCTAAGGAAGAAAAACAATGCAGCAAAACAGGACTATTATTTTAGACTATCATTCAAAAAAACTGCAAAAATAAAAGAAGACTCAAGTTCACATCAGAGCCATCTAAGTACTGGGAAAATTGATCTAGAAAGATCAATTCTAAAATTTATTCTACAAAAACTATTCAAATTTAGGAATTAAAACAAATTGTCAGGGCTCCAGAAACTATAGTTTACAAGAGCAAGAGAATTAAACTGGCACCACATGTATCAAAATCAGTATCCAAAGCAGGCAAAAATGAAGTGGCACTTATACAAATATCATGAAAAGGAAGTGTGCATTGATAATATTTTATTCAACCATGTTATTCTTTCAGTATCAAGGCTACAGCATTAGAGTTTAAATTCATAAGAACTCAGGGAACGCCATTTCCATGAGCCCTGCTTAAAGATGGGTTTTATACAACCAAAAAATGACTGAACTTAGTCCAAAGACTCCAAATATCTAAAGAGTAAGAATAATGAGTATACTGAATATCCAATTCTGATTACATTTAAGGCAATGATCAGAGCTAAATTCACAATTTAAAATACTTCTACAAATAAGAGTTAAACAATGGATATAAATCAATTACATTGGTAAAGGACCATATAGATTTAATAGTAGATTCAATAATAAAGAAAGCAACAAGGGTTGCAGAATAATACAAATATGTCTTTACAAAGTTTAATTTTTCAATTAATACTTTTATAAAGTAAAAGTATAGGGAGATAAAGAAAAGTAGAATAAAGTAATTGATTATATCAATAAGTGGGAGTCAAAAATACCATTTAAAACTGACAAACCACACATTAAAGATTAAACAAAATAAAGAATCAGGGGGATTTCTTTTAATTTTAGAAACATACAAAAATAATTAGATATATACAATTTTCTAACTTGCAAAATAAATTTTAGAAAATGAACAAAAAATATGACAGTAAAATTGAATGATTTCAACTCATCTATTAAAAACAATTTTCCATTTGACTTACAAAGAAAATCCCAAATATATATGCATATTGGTTACAAAAGGTACATCCAAGCAAATTCAATAAGGGAAAACTTGAAGGAATGGACAAGGGTAGACCAGGCAAGTGGAAACAACAAGAAAACACAAGCTGTGATCCTCATATCAGATAAAGTAGAATTCTATGAAAAAGCATTAATATGATCTAGGAGAACACTTTTTAATGCTAAAAGCTGCAATTCATCTTGAAGATAAAATATTTATGAATAGTGATAAGTTTATATATTAACACCTTTTAAAGCAACCACTTTTGTAAAACAGGAGCTGTAAGAGATATTAATAGATATGTAAGGAAACACAAATAATACAAGACTATCACATTATGTTCAGTACAAGACAAGTTGAACACACAAAAACAAATAAATAAGTGTATAGAGAGCCTAAATAATATAACCAATCTCATTTATATATTTGAACTTCATACTATGATAACAAAGAATACAACTATCTCAAGTGTACATAGGACATTCCTAAAACTTGTCATATATTACATTAAAGATAAAGCACCACTAAGTTTATAAAGTATAAGTATTATGAGAAGGCTACAACTGGACTACAGTGAAATAAATTAGATATTATTAACAAAAATTTTTAAACACCTGTCACCTCGATTTTTTTTCATTGAATAACTCTTGATTAAAAGTGGAAATGAAAACTAAAGTTATGGAATTTATGAAGAATACTTTTGTAACAAATGAAGAATGAAATCAAATGAATTAAATTCCTGATTTAAAAGGCTAATAAGCGATCCAAGGTGGTGAAGGAGTAAGTGGAAGCTACACTAATTTCCTCCTAGGACCAATCTGGAATTACAGCTAAATTGTAGATAAATCTTCCCAAATAACCAACTGAACACTAGCTGGAGAGAAGCCTTACTCACTAGTAATGTAACCCAAGAAAAACTATGAAGATAAGACAAGAGTCAAAGCCCTGACCTCTAGGACTAGGTGACCACTAGGACTACATGAACATTTACAAATGGATTTCATTCACTTGCCAAAATCACAAAACTTTAAATCTGTTTAGTAATAGCTTTAAAAAGTCTGATAAGATTGGCTAATATTCTGTTACAAAAAGATTATAAATTATGTTTTCATCACCTGAGAAAACCCCCTACTGATAGAGAAATCTACCTTATAAGTAAAATATTTAAGCAGTTTTGAACAGAATAACAGCCCCAAAGCTCTGGAAGGAAAGAATAATATTATTTTAAATCAAAACAATCCAATTTTTCAGATAAGTTCAATCTACTTGGCCTAAATTCTATGCATAGTCCTAATAATATGCAACCTACATTTAAAAATTCTCATAAATTTTTGTATGAGTGCTCATAAATTTATTGCAAGAAAATCTATGAGTCTGGGACTTCCAGCAAAGAGGGAGGCATAGGTAGATACACTTTGCCTCCTCACACAACCAAAAGAAGAACAACAAATTTAAAAACAAAAAACAACCAGAACTACCAGAAGATCCAACTGTACGAAAGTCTGACAACCAAGGAGTTAAAGAAGAAACATTCATACAGACCAATAGGAGAGGCAACAGCTGGCGAAGTGGATGGTCCCACATTCACATGCGGACAAACGGAGAGGAACAACTGGGGAGCAAGAAAGACCACACAACCAAGGGTCCCAGCACCAGGAAATAAAGCCTCAAACCTCTGACTGAAAACACCTGTGGGGGTTGAGGTACTGGGAGAGGTTCCCAGCCTCATAGGAGAGTTCATTGGAGAGACCCACAGGGTCCTAGAATGTGCACAAGACCACCCACTCAGGAATTAGCACAAAAGGGGCCCAATTTGCTTGTGGGAAGCAGAGGAAGTGACTGAAAGTATGTGGAGAGAGCGCAGCAAGTGGCACTAATCCCTCTCTGACCCCTCCTCCACATAAAGTGTCACAACTCAGCAAGGTGGGTTGCCCTGCCCCAATGAACACCTAAGGCTCCACCCCTTACTACATAACAGTTGCAGCAAGACAAAAAATTATGGCCCAATTGAAAGAACAGATCAAAGCTCCAAAAATAGAACTAAGTGATAAAGAGATAGCCAACCTATCAGATGCAGAGTTCAAAACACTGGTAATCAGGATGCTCACAGAAATGATTGAGTATGGTCATAAAATAGAGGAAAAAGTGAAGGCCATAAAAAGGGAAATGTACCATGAACCAACAGCGAAGAGAAGGAAACTGGGACTCAAATCAACGGTTTGGACCAGAAAGAAGAAATAAACATTCAACCAGAACAGAATGAAGAAACAAGAATTTTAAAAAATGAGGAGAGGCTTAGGAACCTCTGGGACAACTTTAAACATTCCAACATCTGAACCATAGGGGTGCCCGAAGGAGAAGAGGAAGAGCAAGAAATTGAAGACTAATTTGAAAATGGAGAACTTCCCTAACCTAGCAAAGGAAATAGACTTCCAGGAAGTCCAGGAATCTCAGAGAGTCCAAAAACAGTTGGATCCAAGGAAGCATATACCAAGGCACATCATAATTATATTACCCAAGATTAAAGATAAGAGATCTTAAAAGCAGCAAGAGAAAAGGAGACAGTTACCTACAAAGGAGTACCCATAAGACTATAAGCTGATTTCTTAAAAGAAACCTTACAGGCAAGAAGGGGCTGGAAAGAAGTATTCGAAGTTGTGAAAGGCAAGGACCTACATCCAAGACTACTCTTACCCCGCAAAGCTATCCTTTACAATGAAGGACAGATAAAGTGTTTTCCAGATAAGGTCAAGTTAAAGGAGTTCAACATTACCAAGCCCTTATTATGTGAAATGTTAAAGGGACTTAGCTAAGAAAAAGAAGATCAAAAATACAAATAGTAAAATGACAACAAACTCACAACTATTAACAACTGAACCTAACAAAAAGAAAATGAACTAAGCAAACAACTAGAGTAGGAACAGAATCACAGAAATAGAGATCACATGGAGAGTTATCAGTTGGGAGGGGGAGGGAAGAGAGAATGGGGGAAAAGGTACAGGGAATAGAAGCATAAATGGTAGGTACAAAATAGATAGGGAGAGGTTAAGAATGGTATGGGAAATGAAGAAGCCAAAGAACTTATATGTATGACCCATGGACATGAACTAAGGGGGGAATGATAGTAGGAGGGTGGGTATAGGGTGGAGGGGAATAAAGGAAAGAAAAAAATAGGACAACTGTAATACCATAATCAATAAAATATATTAAAATTTAAAAAAGAAAATACGTCAGTCTTGTATATATCCTTCACTGACAGGCTCTATATTCTCACATTATGAATATATCAATTATTATTAAAATTAATATGTATACACAGACATATGCTTGGAAAGTACAAGTTACATTTCAAAAAAAATACCATTAGATATATACTTGCATGATATACATCCAGGAGACTGAATTTATTGGAAAAGACACCAATAAATAGCAGACTTAAAATCATTTAGGAAAGAACTATACTGAGTATTTATAAATGTAAATACTACTCCTGAATTCCAGGGTATACATCCATGGAATCATGTTTTTCTGTTTAAACTTGTCAGGAATCCTGCAACAAGAAATACAAGTAGCCTTAAGGTCTAACACTGCAGCTCACTAAAAGGTCAACAAAGCAAATGACCTCTGGAAGTCATTTAACCCAAAACTTTAGAAATGATAAAGAAGATATGGGGTGTACATTACTTCCTTCTAAGACTTTTAGATTAAGACCTATGATAGGAAAATTAACTGGCCCCTAATTTACATTTTATTACTTGTCTCCTTTTCTGAATGATTGCCCTATTCTTCCTGCTGGGTTTGAGTACTAGACTATTAAAATGGCTGATTATTTTTGCCCTTCTCTACACAGACTTCCTTTCTTTAAATTTTTTAAAGTATTTAATTTGCTATTACTGAACAATTGTAATGTTGGACAGTTTTTCCAACTCTTGAGCTTGTCAGCTGGGCCTAGATCTTAATATTAAAATTAACTAAATACATCAACATGACTTAATTGGATCTAAGTCTCAACAATTTAGCTGCTTTTATGTATTTTTCAGTCTTAAAAAAACTCAGAAAATGTCAGGTATAAAAAGGGACACAGGACTAATAATACAAACTGTGGTCCAATTATTTTCTTATAAATCTATATATACAAAAACCATTACATTATTTGTTTAATTACCCCCAATGTGAAAGCCATTAAAATTTAATAGCAATTCCCAACAACCCTAGTATCTGCTTAATGTACATCCTTAAGATTATTCTAATGTGATCAAAGGGCCTTCCCATGATTACACACATCAAAATGTGGCCTAGACTTTGGCATGATTAGCCAGCCTAAATATTCAAAATAATCACTATGAAGGATTCAAGACATCAAATTACATCTGTTCCTATAAAGATTTCCAGAGCACATTAAAATATATTACCTGCAGTAAATCTCTATGTCCCAAATAACAAAACAGTTCAAATTTTAGAGGCAAAAAAAAATCAACACAGATTCATGAGGTAGAATATTTCTATACAATAAAATTGCCTTTGACTATGTAGTCACCAAACAAAATGGAGTTTGGAAAACTGACACCTGGGGAGACACCTTAGTAATAATGGAACAATTAACTCAACTGAGCAAGCACTTTGCTTGAACAAACTGAGCAAAGAGGCTTATTCTCTTGGTTAGGTATACACCAACTAAAGATCTGAATGCTGAGTGAGTGGGTTTCAAATGTTGCTTACAATGATTGATTTATCCTCATACTGGGGTCTTCTTTCCAATCTTATATCTTGGTGCTTATAGAGTACTACACTGCCATTACCCTTAGCTAGCTGAGGAGTGAAATCTCTAGATCATAGATCATATTTAGTTCCATATGTATAAAACCAAAAACCCATACAATGTGAGTTTCTCTATTTATTCTCCCACCTGCAGTGCTGAACCTTCCATTTGCTATACATTATTGTCAATATTTGGAAGTTTTGGTCTTAGATTTTAACCATTCTGGTGGATACATAATGGTACAGTGCCGTGGCTTTAATTCACATTTCCCTAATTAAAAGAAAACAATGTGGTTCAGCACATTGATGGGCATTGAAAGGGCTTGCTAGCCCTTTCAATAGCCTCTTGGTAGTGTTGGTTTTCCCTGACCAGTGTGGCTTAGTTGGTTGGAGTATTGTCCCATAAACCAAAAGGTTGAGGGTTCAATCCCCAGTCAGAGCACATACCTAGGTTACTGGTCTGTTTCTCTCTCTCTCTAAAAGCAATGAAAAAATGTCCTCAGGTGAGGGAGGATTAAAAATAAAGAAGAAAAGTTTGGTTCACATCTAAACAATTTTCTCCCTTAGGTTACCTTCTCTTAGGGATTATAGGAGTTCTTCATGTATTCTGATTTAAGCTCTTTGCACCTACTTATATCATAAATATATTTTCCCAGTCTGTAACCTGCCTTTCACTATTTAATGGTGTCTTTTGCTGAACAGTTATTAATTTTAATGTCTTTCTCTTTAGTGAATCTGTGTCTTATTTAAGGATGTTTGTCTACTCCAAAGTGGTAATTTCCTACACTTTCTTCTAAATGATTTTGTATTTTGCATTTCACATTAAGATATGCTTCCCATGTGGCATTAAATTTGCTATGACAACAGTGAGGATCAAGTTTCATTGTTTTCCATGTGAATTTCAAATTGGCCTAGGATTATCCAAGGAGAGCTCATCCTCTAACCATTCCTCTCAAGTGTTGCTTTTATGATAAATCAACTGTTTACTAGGTATGTGTACCTCTTTGTACCAATACTGTACAATAATAACCACTGTGGCCTTGCATTAATAAGTTATATTGTGTCTTCCAAGATGGTCATTTCTGTGGTCTTTTCCATTCCCATAAATATTTTAGAACTAGCTTGTGAATTTCTACAAAAAAATACTGGGAGTTAGACTAAATTTTGGGGGGTCACTATAAATTGTATTATGAAAACAGGCTTGTGTGGGGACAAGGTGACAACAAGTGCACTTAGGGTGTGTCCCCTAACCTGGCCTCCTGTTGTTCTCAGTCTGTTGTTATATCCACCAGATAAATTCCTGATTGTAAATACCATATTTTTCACTTCTAAAAAAAATCATCTGATCTTTTTAACAACAGAAATTTGTTTTGTCATAGTTTTGGAAGCTGGGAAGTCCAAGATCACGGTGCTGGTCGATCTGGTTTCTGGTGAGACCTCTTTTCTTGGCTCAGCGGTGGCTGGCTGCCTTCTCTCTTCATTCTCACATGAGGCAGACAGAGCTCATGTCCTTCCCTCATCCTACAAGGGCACCAGCCTATTGGATTAGGGCAGGGGTGTCAAACTCACTTTCACCGGGGGCCACATCAGCCTTGAGGTTGCCTTCAAAGGGCTGAATGTAATTTTAGGACTGCATAAATGTAACCACTCCTTAACTAGGGGCAAGGAGCTCACCACTGCTGCAGGGTAGAAACAAGGTGCCAGGCAGAAAATACAAGGTGGAGGGCCAGATTCGGCCCGAGGGCCTTTCATTTGCCACCTGTGGATGAGGGCCTCACTCTTGTGACCGTGTTTAACTGTTATCATCTTCTCACAGGCCTTATCTCAAGTTATAGTCACATAGGGAGTTAAGACTTCAACATACAAATTTGGGGTGGGGGACACATATACAGTCCATAACACTTCACCCTTATCCCCCTAAAGTCTGTGTCCTTCTCACATAAAAATACACATACTCCATTCCTCCAGTCCCAAAACTCTTAACTCACTGTGACATCAAACTAAAGTCTACAGTCCAAAGTCTCATCTAAATATCATCTACATCAGATACAGGTAAGACTCTAGGTTAGGCAAAATGCCTCTCCTGCAGGAAGCCTATGAAACCAGACAACTTATGTGCTTCCAAAATACAATGGTGGGAAGGAATCGAACATTCTCATTCCAAAAGGAAGAAACAAGGAAGAAGGAAAGGGTGGCAGGGCCAAGCAGGTCTGAAACCTTAAGGCTTGAGAACCATCTTCTTTGGTTGGCTGCACTTACTTGCAGGGCCACTGAAGGTCCCCCACCCCTTCAGCTCTCTGCTGAGGGCCCCACCCTGGCCCTGTTCCAAGGCCCTCCCTGCCCTCTGAAACCAAGAAGCAAGCAGCCTTGGCCCCTGGACCCGTGGTAGGAGTGGCAGCTCTAGATCTCAGAATCACATTTTTCCCTTTTCTTGAAGGATAACCCACGTTAGCAGTCTCCCTTCATTTCATTCCTTTTTTTTTTTTAAGCAGGCAGTATTTCTCATAGTGAAATCCCATCTCTGTTTCTGTTGTCTGATGAGATGGCTGATTAGATCCACATTTACACCCATATTAGCCCCCTGTCAAAGGGTTGTTCAGCGACACCATTAGTATTCTCTTCAGAACACTTCATCGCTTTTTGCACTATGGATAGATTGAGAATTTTCCAGATATTTAAGTTTGGGTCCCTTTTTACTTAATGATTCCTCCTCCAACTCATCTTTCACCTCTTTTTTAATTGAATTTACTGGGGTGACATTGGTTGATAAAATTTATAAGTTTCGGGCATACACGTCTATAACACATCATCTGTGTATTGTATTGTGTGTCCATCACACAAAGTCAAGTCTTCTTCCTTTACCATTTATCCCCCTTTTACCCCCTTTTACCCCCCACCCCCTTTCCTTTGGATAATCACCCTACTGTTGTCTGTGTCTATGAGGGTTTTTTCCCTAATCCCTTCACTTTTTTCACCCAGCCCCCTAACTCCCCTCCCCTCTGACAGCTGTCAGTCTTTTATCTGTATCTATGAGTCTATTTTCTATTTTGTTTTTTCATTTGATTCTTTTCTGGGGATTCCAAATCTCTGTTGAAATTTTTTATTTTTAATCTATTTGTCCACATTTTTTCTGTATTCTTAAATATATTATTCATAGTTATTTTAACTACATCTGATATCTACAATAATTGTACCACCATGGGTTTTTTTTCTGTTACCTGTTTCTTACTTGTTTTTCTCCCATGTTGCTCTAGCTTGACTCATAAATTTGCATCAGCTGCTTGACATTATAGTAAAATATTATTCAGGACCTGATAATATTGCACATTCTTCCAAAGAGGATTAATAGTTTTATGTGGTGTTTTTTGTTTATTCATTTGTTTGTTGTCATTTTGTTTTAGTTGATACTTCATTTTGTTTCACAGGCAGGTAGCCTAACAGCAGATCATTCAATCCTTCCTTGCCTTTGTGTTTTAGGTTTTATTAGGGCTGGTTGGAATGTAACACTCACTCCTAAAACACATGTTTTACTTTTTGTGAGTGTGTCAATTACTCCTAGAGCTTCTGTGGTCCTAATATTAAGTCCAAGGGATTTACCAACGTGTTTGTCTGGGGAGACATAAACTTGAATCTATTGCTTACCGGTATCTAATTATTGCTGAAATCTCTAATCAGCTCTTTTGATTCCCAGCTATTTTCTGCTGGGTTTGTTTGAGACTCTCCCTGTACACATGCAGGTTAGAAGTTGGTTCAGAACTTAAGGGGAAGTTGTACACAGATTTGGGGGCTCCTTCTGCATAGTTCCCTACTTGGTGAGATTTTCCCCTCTCTACAGTATATTGTCCAACTGTTCTGTGGCGCTGATCGCTGACCTCTCAAAACTGCCACATTCTAATTCATTTCCAAATAGACTGCTTGCAGGTGTAGTAAGTTACCATCCCCCAATCCTACTGCCTTAATAAACCAAAGGATTCAAAAATAACACCAACATTCTATGTCATTTTTGTTCTGCCAGTCACTTTATTCACTGGAACATTGACCTAAAATCATGCAATGATAAAACCAGAAAGGACTGCACAGATTTTTTCCATTCCGACACCTTTATTTCAATTATGAGAAAAATAAACTACACCCAGAAATTAAATAATGGGTCTAAAATCTCTAATATCTTATTATACAAATAATCTTCTACTTCCAAACTTTATTTGGACTCTCTTTCATTGTGCTACATCTAACCTTTGTTATCTTATTCTTATTTTAATAAGGTTTCCTAACTGTTCATGAATTTTTCTAGTTACTATCACAAAGTGACAACTTCACATTCTCACTGTTCTCCTGGTAATTGTTGAGAAATTTATCTCCATAACTATGGTGGTTGCTCTAGCAATTTTTGATAATGTGATTCTCACTGCTTTCCCCATTCTTGAAGGGATAATAATAAGAATTTCTTCTCCAGCCGAGTCCCAGAAAATGTTTGCCTCATTAGCTCAGGAAACACACACAAGCTAGTTCATTCAGTGGTAGAGGCAAGAATAGCTAGCATATGGCTTCATTCTGCAAATGTGGTCTCAATCCATTAAAAACAAACAAATGAACAAAAAAAACACACAATAACACATTCACTGATGTTTTTGCCACTGTGGAATAAATGTCCAACAAACAAAATCTATACACAATAACTGTCACACAGAAGTAGCTTTCACTTCTTTCTTAAATAGACAACTTAGTCCACAAATTCATTCACATCTTCATAAAAACTATTAGAACTGGAACCAGAGTCTTATGGAAGAATTAATTTAGAAATCAGTCAGCTGGGGTAAAATTTCTATTTCTTCTAAGCTTACAGAAATGGTTTATTTTTTCTCCCTGATATCCACAGGTAATCTAATAATGAAGTTGTAAATAGTAGCTACAATAAAAACTGTTACATGTAGACCAAAAACCCAATTGCTTTCCCTCCTAGCGAAACAACTAGTCAAAATTTACCAGCCTCTCTTACAGTAAGATGTCATGATCTTATAGTTAGTGGAATATAGTCAATTCCAAGGCTGGCCCATAAAAACCTCCCACTCATAATCTTTCTGTATCTTTCCCATCTGCAAGCAGAGGAAGAAAAGCCTTAAAAGTAGTAGAAACCTATGGTGGAAGATTTGTAAAGCAATTTGTAAAGAAGAGATCCCAACCTCAATCACTGCCAACCCTCATTGGACTATGCTATTTGATATCCTTACAATATAGGAGTGTAGTTAATTTTTATTGTATATCCAAAAATTTGCTAATTATTAACTCAATTTATCTGTACAGTGTTGAGCATTGTCTATTCACAATTACATCATTCACAAATAAAACAGTTTTATTTATTCCTTTATTCTTTACAACATTTATTTCATTTTTTGATTTATTGCACTGACTAGTAAAATGACTTCTAGTAAAATCTTGAATGAAAGTAGCGATAGCTATCATCTTTCTTAGGCTCAATATCCAAAGGAATGTTTTCAATGGCTTGCCATTCTGATGTTTGCTACAGGTGTTTTTAGATATGCTTCATCAGATTGAGTATTCTCCTTTATTTAGATTAATAATAAATGGATATTGGATTTAATCATAAAGTATTCAGCATCTATTTAATAGACTGTATATTTTCCTTTTATTCTATTTATATGGTGAGTTACATTGCTTGAGTTAATAATATTGAATAAAATTTGTATTCTTACAATAAAACAACCTAATATATTATCATTTTTATATTATTTGGTATATTATTATATTTATATTTTTATATATGAATATGTGTTCTCTGTGTTTCTTCAAGATATTTTCATCCATATTTGAAGGTTTCTCCAGTAATTCTTCCTTTCTTATAATGCCCTGATTAGGTTTTAGTATTCAAGTTAGGTTGGTTTCATTAAATGAGGTGGGCAGTGCTTCTCTTATTCTTATTGTCTGAAATATTTTCTGTTAATCTTTGATAAAATTCACCTTCAAAGCCATGGGTACCTAGAATAGTCCTTACAGGACCATTTTTTTATTACAGGCTCAGTATTTTAATAGCTAGAAGACTATTTATATTTTCTATATCTTCTTGTATGTTTTATAAAGCTGAAATTCCCCAGGTATTTGCATATATGATGTAACATTTTAAAATTTATTGACACAAATAATGTGATGTTCACAATATCTTTACATTATAATTTCTGCAAGATTTGTGTAATGTTTCCTTAATTCTATTTTGTGTTTTCTCTCTTTAAATTCAGTCTCACCAGGAGTTTATCAATTTTCTTAATCCCGTCAAAGAACCAGATTTTGGCTTTATTGGACTTCCATATGATATTTTCCTTATTTTTATTAATTTTTACCATTACAATTTTATTCCCTTCCCTCAACTTTAATTGGGCTTATTTTTTTTATATTTTCTAACTTTTGGAAAGAGATGCTTAGCTCACTAATTTTAAGCCTCTTCTCTTTTTTACTATGTGAATTTATGCTAAATATATCTATCTCACAAGTCTGATATTTAATTTTCTTTGAGTCTGATTATATGATCATTTGAATGATATCTGCAACACCTCTGGGTCTATTTCTATAATTCATGTTTCTGTTGTATAAGTTGTCTTATCTCCTTGTGTGGCTACTTTTTACTGAGTACTGGTCATTGTGATTTTAAATTTACCTGTAGAAATAACTTTCCCATGACTAATTAGGATAATATAAAGTTCCTCCCAAGGAAGTTTTTAATTTTTCTTACCAGATTCCTGGGGGGTGTTAGCAAGCTAGAATCACCTTTATCTAGTTTTTAAAGATTATGATTTTTCTTGGAGCACCTAGATGACTCTGAGTTGGGTTACACTCCATGCAAAGGCTGTTTGAATTCTGATTTCCTCAGTTCTAAGAGCAGTTCCATCAGGCTTCCCCTCCAAACCACAGACCGTTTACCAGAGTGATCTTTGTAAGCCCTTAACTGTCCCTTACATTCTCTTAACCCGTTGGAACTTTAAAAAAGTGTTTGACTTTCAGTTGAGTTTTCAAAATAACCAATATTCCAGAACTCAGAAGAATGCCTGATGTTAGACTTAATTCTCTGAATTTCTGTCTTCACCAAGATATTGCCTTGATATCGTTTTATCTCTCTGGCAATCCTCTAGTGCCTATTTAGAAGGTAAGTTTTTACATCTTACTCAGAGTTTCTAACTGTTGTCAGTAGAAGCATTGTTCTGATTTACCTGGTCTACTCCAGCTGACATTACTAGCCTTCACTGCTTAAAACAACTTAAAGTTAAAATTAAGAAGTTATTTACATACACATATTTTATACTCTTAAATTACAAGTTTTATTTTTCCAAGTTTAGCTTTATTCTAAGATGAATTATATGATCATTTGAATGATATCTTTGAAGTCAATATAAAGAAAGATTAGACCATTGGGGTATCCCTTGATCTTCAGGCTAGATTGTAAAAATTGCCTACATAAGAAAATAACTCTCAATGGTTCTGCATTCCAATGTTCTGTTTATTCTTTGTTAAGAGCATTTTATATGCTTGCTGTCTTTAGCATTTAAGCTGTGTTATGGAGAACTTAGAATCTTGTATATCTTGCTCTGGTTTGTGTAATTAGAGCATGTGCTCTCTTACAGGCAACCAGGAAGTTGATCTAACAATTCCCAGGAGTAGAGACAAAGGGTTTCTTGCAAGTGATGTTAGTCTACCCTCGTAATATTGATCAGTTCTCCACTTGTCATTCTCAGTTATCCTATGTCGAGAAGATCTTAACACAAAAAATGATACACTTTTTATGCAAATATAACTTTTAAAAAGTCCTCCAGTCCTCCATTTCAACCATATTATTATTAAAAAACCCTCTTAAAAATGAAATTCTAGAAGGGTCAAGTCAAGGAACATGTATAAAGGACCTATGGACAAAGACAATGGGGGAGGGGGAGTGAATATGGGGGGTAGGTAAGGCAGGAGAGAGTAATGGGAGAAAATGGGGACAACTGTAACTGAACAACTTAAAAAATTCTAAATAAATAAATAAATAAAAATAAAAGTAAATGAAATTCTAGAGCCATGACTATTATGAGTTCTATGGGGGAACATTTCTCTTGTCCATATATAGTACATGCATTCAGAGAAGATGTATCCTATTATGAAATTTATATCTGCTTCAAATATAGCTTTTGAATAAGGAAAAATAAATTTTGCAAGTCTTCTGGAACACCCAAACCTGGTATGAATATAGTAAAGGGAAGAGGGTAAGAGATATCTTGACATCCTATCATTAACCTCTAGCCTCAAGGGATATTTTCAAATACACTTCTTTTAAAAAAAAATATCAGCATAAGAAATAAATCCATTACATACAACCCTGGACATAAAAATTCACAGACAATGACACCTTTGTCCCACTAGTTTGTATCCTAGAAGAAATAAGAAATAAACATTTATAGTAATAGCTGATATTAGCACCACACTAAGCATTTTATACATGCCATCTCTAGCCTGAAAACAACCTTGCAAAGTATTTTATCATCATCCTCAGATAAGAAAACTAAGGTTCAAAAGTTCAAAGCAAAGTCAAGGCAGAATTTGAGTCAGTTCTCAAAGTCACTTCTCTGTGATGCAGGCCTAGGGCCTGTGAGATCAGAAAGCGCCTCTCCCAGGATGTAACGTCCTTTTTCTTCTCAACTTTTTATTTCATTAATTTAAAAAAAATAGTTATTGATCATCTCCTATGAGCTTGGCATATCCTAAAGCACTGGACAAGCTGAAGAAAATGTAACCAAGTCCTTGTGCTCATAAAGCTTAAATGATAGCAGAGAAGAAAGATAACAATCAAGTAAACAAATGCAATTATTGTGATAGAGAGAAATGTTATGAAGAAAACAAAATGGGAAGTGAGAGCTAATTAAAATAAAGTAGTTAGGGAAGATCTTTCTCAAGATCTTTAAGATGAGTCTAAAATGATGAAATAGGACCCAACCAAGTAAAGACTTAAAGGGAAATATTCCCAACAGAGGGAGCAACATGGGAACAGGCCCTGAGGCAAGGCGTGCTCTACCTCAGATGCCCAGTTTCTTCACATTTACTCCCTCCTTTAAAAACCTTCGGTGAAAGTAATTAAAAGGACTTGAAAATGTCACTCCCTCAGATGTTCTTACAACTTACCAGGATGAAACGATTAAATATAATGAGGAAAGCTCCAAAGGAAGAGGTAGTCAGCATTTTTCTGCACCTAAGGAAAAAATTCTAACATAGGCTATTGCCCACCTTGCTCTACCCATGCCTCCTCAGTACTCCCAGTGAAAGATATACTTTGGTGTCAAGTTTTCACATCTAAACTAGAAAGTGAAGAACTTGATAGGGCATAATATCTTTTGCCAGCACAGCAAGTTCCCAACATACCAATTTGCCATCTCAATGCTTTGTGGGTCAGATTTTTGGAACTGAGACTGCATTTCCCTGTAGGAACAATGATATTAATTGCAAATTATAGCCCTAAGCAAGTCTATAAAAGCCTGCCCAACTTACAGTGTTTCTAATAGTATACAAATTAGCGACAGAAAGCAGAATTTTGTCACACAACTAGGGAATAAGTGGGAAAAAATATTTGGTGAGAAGTAATGTATCTTGAGTGGCATTGCATAAAGAAGGCCAGGTTTAAGAAGGAGCAGTAAGAAAGAGGATTTTGAAGAAGATTTCTGGCAACTTTTAAAAATGTCAGTGGGTGATGGAATGGGTTGATTAGTTATATCTAATTTTGCTCCATAAACTTTGGCTGTCTTTATTGTTAGTATATTTGTAGTACTGTTTTTTTTTTCCTGATGCATAATCATCTATGAGTAGAGATGATTCACCCAGGGCCTTGTCTAGGTTGCAATGGTGTTAAGAACTCATGCACTTCCCTGGCTGGTGTGGTTCATTGGATTGAGTGCCAACCTATGAACCAAAGGGTGGTAGGTTCGATTTCTCATCGGGGCACATGCCTGGGTTGTGGGCCACATCACCAGCTGGGGGCACACAAGAGACAACAACACATTGGTGTTGATGTTTCTCACCCTCTCTTTCTCCTGCCCTTTCCCTCTCTCCAAAAATAAATAAATAAAATGTTTTTTAAAAATTCATGCACTGAAATACAGAGAAATGAGAGGAGAGAGAGAGAGAAAGAGAGAGAGAGAAGGAGGCCTAAATCAGAAGTTCTCAAAGTTCAGCATGCATGAGAATCCCTTGGAAGGACATGTGTCATGCCATCTGATCAGTATGGCTGAGACTGGGAGCAGAGAATTTGCAATTCCAATAAATCTCCAGGTAATGTTGATGCTGCTACCCCAGGGACAGCACTTTGAAAACTCTTACTCAAAACACCAAAGGTTCAAGCCAGAAACAACACTTAAATCTTGCAAGAGGCACTGCTGCTGGCCCTGGTAGGTGGCACATTAGCATGATGCAAAGGGATGCTGCCGACCTGACTGAAGGCTAATTAGATGTGCAAATAGGCTGAGAAAGACCAATATGTCAGGCAGCAGGTTTGAAGTTTCTGAAAACAGGTAAAAAGATCAATAGTTCTTCCCAGATTTGTATGATTCTCATCCTTACGATATGATGAACAATTTCTAAAACTATCCAAGGTAATATTGGAATAGTTAACATTTTCAGACCACAAACACAATGTTTGGAAAATGTCATTTTACAGTTTACTCAGCAAATATATAACCAGCGCTACTCATTGCAAGACTCTGTGATAAGCAGATGAGGGGGGAACGACTAGATCTAAAGGCAAACAAGTCATTACATGAAAAACTAAAATCAAAATAGCCTAAATGTTTCCTCAGAGTGTTGTAGGTAAGATGCAATGAGAATTTAAAGGTGGGGAGGATGCTTCTAACAGTCAAGGATACAAGTCAAGGGAAAAAGTAGTATCTGGTCAAAAACTTGACCAAGAGATTAGACAATAGTCAGTGAAAGAGGGAGAGGACAGAAGAAAATATGTATCCAGGAAAAAAGAACCATGTGGAAAAAGGGAGTTCTACAAGTGAAGTGGGACATATAAAGGAGACTAACAACAAGTCCCAGATGGCTGAAGTGCAGGCCACGAGCACAACAGGCAAGACTGGGAAGGTAAGCTAGTGTCAGATCATGAGGTCTTTCAATAGCAGGAAAAGGTTTGAGATTGACTAGGTATCCATTCCTAAGTATAGGAATGATAATTTGAAACTATATTTCAGGATAATTTACTGGGTAGCAGAAAATTTGGAGGCTGTAAGAAAGCTATGATCCAAGCCCAGGACTGAGGAGAAAACTAGATGCCAGATGGGGCGATGAGGCAAGAGATGGGGGCACTGCGATGGGTCAGGTAGGGTGCAGTCAGCACATCCAGCAGCAGATTTGAGGAAAGGACAAGAAAGAGAAAAAGGAGACAAAGAGACCATGATGTTTTGAACCTTAGTAACTGGCTAAATGGTGGCATGTCCAACAAGAGTATGGAGAGTTCTAAGAAATAGTCCAGTACTAAAGAAGTCCTTACTTAATAGGCATCACAAATTCTCACTCCATGAGGGAGATGAAAAGTTTGTTGTAAAATCCTAACCTTGCCTGACTCTGTTATTTAGTTTTACTTGCCTTGGACTACATCCCTGAAGTAAGTGACTATCAAAAAAATTTTTTAACCTCAATCCACTTATACATATGTGAGAGAGCATACGTGTGACTGAAGCACAATGTCAAGAAGCAGTACTTACCCTTCCATGTGTAATGGACTCTGATATTTTCTATTCTAGTCCATTTTGCTTTTCAAAAATACTTATTGCAGCTGCCACATTAATTTCATGGCTCACAAACAGGTTGTCTCCCAGAGTATGGAAAACACTGTCCTAAGCAATAAGATTCAGCAATTATATTAACAGTGGAGAAAGGGGAAAAACATTTTATCAGATGAAAGGGGAAAACATATGTGGAAATAATGCATCATTCTTACTCTTCAGAATATTTTATGTTTTATTTTTTAAAAGATTACATATATTTATTTTTAGATGCAGGGGAAGGTAGGGAGAAAGAGAGGGAGAGAAACATCAATGTGTGGTTGCCTCTTACATACCCCCTACTGGGGACCTGGCCTGTAACCCAAGCATGTGCCCTGACTGGGAATTGAACCGGTGACCCTTTGGTTTGCAGGCTGGCATTCAATCCACTGAGCCACACCAGCCAGTGCCTCTCCAGAATATTTTAGATGACTTCTTTAAAGTCTAAGATACCTATAACAGCAAGCTTTAAAATAATGGACTTGCCTTGGTTAAGAGAAAGGTAGTATGTTCTGTGTCTCTTTTAGTAAGATGTGTACAGTACTGGACACCATTCATCTGTGTACATTATGAAAACAGTACTCCAAATGAAAACCCATATTTATAACCTAATAAACTGAGATGAGGGAAGATAAGCATTCACATTTCAAAGACAATGCTCACTCTATGAAAGGAATTTTTAAATATAAATAATTATCTTACTGCATTTAAGTCACTAATAAAATTAACCACTTGACAGAAACAGCTAAAGGGAAACTAGGTTAAATACCACTGCCAATTTCCTTTTGATCACAAATGAAGATAAGAGCATTGTAACAGGAAAAATGTTCCAAGGAAAAATACCTCCATTTATTAAATTTTTATTTATACCCAACTTTTTAAAAGTACCAGGATAAGGTAAGGGTATGGAGGCCAGCAGTGATGGAGTACGCCTTGTTCCTCAATGAGGCCTGGGAAGAGGGGAAGATTTGCCTATGAATAAGCCAAGGGTACAGTTTGCTCACCAGCTCTCACTGGCCGTAAAACATCACTTTAATGAAACCAATTCTATGTGTGCATAGCTCTGAAGGAAGACTGGGAAAACAGACACGTGGATCATCTTGTCACAACCAACT
Organism: Phyllostomus hastatus; assembly: GCF_019186645.2. NCBI lineage: Eukaryota > Metazoa > Chordata > Mammalia > Chiroptera > Phyllostomidae > Phyllostomus > Phyllostomus hastatus. Next base: position 11,987,312 of record NW_025333900.1, read on the forward strand.
CATTTACCACTTTATAAGGAAAAGAATAAAAACTGACCTAAGTGTGCATTACTTACTATTCCTGATACTGTGCTACATACTTTCACACATGCGCTTCCCTTCCAGCCCAAAGAAGTAGTGGATTATCCCATTTTAGAGGTGGATAAACTGGAACAACAAGAATGGAAATAACTTGGTCAAAGACAAATACCTGGAAAGTGCAAAACTGAGATTCAAAGGTGAGCTCCCTAATTTTTTTTTACCCTCCCTGATAGAAATATAAGGAAAATTGCACAAGGGCAGGTAGATTGATCTCCAGTGCAGTCCTTTATGGAGCTTTATTCCAAAAGGTAATTGGCTTCAGAGTGGATGTTTAAATATACAGTATACGCAGTGGGATAGGCAATCAAAACCTTCAACAATAAATCTTCCCAGATGCTTGGCTATTGAGATTGTTTTCCCCATTTCTTCCACCCCCTAATCTGTCTGCCTCCCTCCACCTTTTGAGTTTCATTTCTTTCCATCAGTAGCCATGGCAACACCCAAAGATAAAACACAGGCAGGAGATTCTTGCAAGTCTCTCCAAACGTGGCACCTTGCCAGCATTTTTCATGAGTCTAATACTGTGTACCACACAAGCAAAGCGGCCCCCTTCTCTCTCTTTCCCATTCCCTTCCCACCCATTCAGTGGCAGCCAAGGCCATTTGCGCAGCTTGTGAGAGGACTGTCTGGTACATCTGTATTCATAAACTTGCAGATCAGTCATTCTGTGTTTCAAAAAATGCTTGAGCTGGAATCTTGGATCTGTCTCACTACTCCCTATTAAACCTTCCCGAAGAACTTGGCATTAGCCAGAAATGAGCCTTTCTGTGAGATGTTCTGTTGATTGTTTACCTCAATCAGAGGTGCCTGTTTAAATTGTAGCACTCTCTCTGACTTCCCCTGAGTACTGAATATTCAGTAAAATTTTACCATGATGAGGCTCTTCTGAATTTCTCTGCTACATTGTGAATACTAAAAGATAGGAGAGTGCAATCTAAAAAGAGGCTTGGTTGTTTGGTATTTTACTTAAAAAGCAGCCTTGATTACATTCGTGAATATCTGGCTCACCCAGCCAGGATACCTCATTATTGACCATGTGGCTATACATGAGAGGATATTACAAAACAACGATCATCTCTCTGGAACACATTAAAACATGGAGTGTTTGTATGGCCACAGTGTGAATGGGCACAATGTATGTGTGCCTGAGGATAAGTGTACAAACAACTGTTTTTTTAGCTTTATTTATTTCAAATTATCTGAATTAGCACTGATAATTATTATCTAGAGTCATTAATTTTTTTTAATGTATTGGCTTTCTCTTCAAAAGTCCTAATGACTTCATAATGGACAATAATCCTTAAACACACAGCTTACCTCACTGGACTACAAGACACAATGACCTTACGATTTCTTGACTTCATCGATATCAGCAATCAATATTTTGTGAGTGCTAATTAAGTGATAGCCACTGCAGCTTTACATACCATATCTCATTCCTTCTTCCCACAACTTTATGTGGTATGAATTCTTAGCCCCATTTTACAATAAGGGAAGCTGAGGTTCAGAGAGAATAAATGGATTGCCTGAGGTCATCAGCAAGGTGGTAGTAAAGTCGAAGTGGGAGCCAGGCTTGTGAGGTCCCCCCTGCCTTCCTTCCGACTTCAGGTCAGGTACTCACACCTTCAGTCCACCCTCAACCTCATAACCATCTGAAGATATTTCATTGATGATGCACTCTCCTGAGCATCCTGTTTCTTATCTTTGCATTTCTCCCATTGAGTTCCCTGGTCCTTTACCTCCTCCTCTTCATAGTCCACCAGCATCGTTAGCACATTTGTCCTCGCTCAGCCATGCCAGCCTTTTGCTCAGCTGCATCCCTGATGACTACAAATCTGCTTCCAGTTCCACTGCGCCCACCTTGGCACTCATCAGCCCCGAGTAAATCTGGAGACCATCACTAGTAATGAAGAAGGTCAAGAAAATAACTGAGTTGTTCTACACACAAAGCAATGCTAATCAACTCAGTTTAGTTCTCATTATTCCTTTTTGAGACTTTAATACATCTCAATTTGATTGCCTATCACAGTCCTCAAACTCTGTTCCAAACCTTTGGCTCTCACACTCCCACCCACTCTCCGTCATCATTATCTCAATAATGAGCTTACATTCCATTTTACTGAAGTGACTGAAGCTCTTTAATATAAAATGTGCAGCTTTCTCCTCTTTATCTCAATCATTTGTTCCCTCTTCCTTCTGTAGTGGGGGAAAACATGCTTCATTCTGAATCTATATCTTCATGTGTTGACATTCAATAAATTAAAAGACACAAGAAGAAAGTAATGAGACAAATCCAGAATATGGGGCATTCTACAATATAAATGATTCCATTTTTTTCAACAAATAAATGGCATGGAAGAGAAAGATTTGAGGGGAAGGATTGTTAGTGGTTGAAAGAGGGTTAAAAAATAATAATCAAATGCAATGTCTGGACCTTCTATTGATGCTGAATTGAACAAGTTATGTGTAAAAGGACATTTGGAGACAACTATGGACAATTAATATGGACTGAATATTAGATGATTGAAATTGGTGTTAATATTTTAAGCCCCATAGTATCATTACATTTATGAAAACAAAGGTCTTTATCAATTTAGAGATGCATACTAAATTATTATGAGCAAAACAATACATGGTATCTAGAATGTTTCAAAATACTTTGGCAACCTTTTTATCCAGTGTGGGGAGTGAATAAAACAAGTTTTCAAAAATACTCACAATTGTCAAACCTGAGTAATGAATATCTGGGATGTTACAGATTATTTCTACTCATATATGTTTGAAAATATGCATGATAAAAATTAAAAAATAACAAAGCAACTAAAAATCTTTTATTCATTATTTAAAATGCACTCTCTTTCTCAAACATCTTTAATTACCACCTATTTGGTTGTTTCCCCATCTATGCCTTCAAACACACTAAACTCTTCTATCTTCATCTTTTCTGAATAGCACTTTTTCCAGAAGCTAAAATTATCTTTCTTGAAACCCTGAAATTTCAAGTAAAGAGGCCAGGGCATGTCTGCCTTTCCCAAATTATGCTCATTCCTTATCCCTCACCTCCTCTCACCCCTGGAACTTTGATTTCTGCTTTCATCACCAATTTACCAGTTTAAATACCGAAGGTGCTAGACCACAAGCCTCTAGAAAAAGGAGGTCTCTTTCTACGACATCTTTCTGTAGCCACCTATCTGTTCCCTTCTAGATCAGTCTAAATGTTTTATTGACATAATCACATAATCATCCCAACAATCTTACTAGGTAGGTTCAATTGAGGCAGGTTAGTAAGAAACTAGAAAAATTCCCTGGCAAGTGGAATAAGAAAACTGAGACAAATTGTTGAGCGAATGGCTGGAACAGCTAAGCAATTAACAGCCAACTGATAAATCACAAGACTCTACCCTCCCTAACCAAAGATACCTAAAAGCAGGTGGCTTAACTCACCTCAGTCAGGGAGACAGATAACAAAGAAGAAACCAATTAGAGCCAGACCAATCCAAGATAGAGTGAAACTCACCAGAGTGGCCCCTGACCCTACTATACACTCATTTTGATACATCATCATACTGAACAACATACCTGGAGATCTAATGAATATTCTGTTGTGATCCTCCCCTGGGACCTCCCCTAAAATTTCTACCTATAAAAAATAGATAAAACCCTCAGGACAAAGAATGTTAGCATGTGCTCTTCTTCGAGCATGCCCATACCCCTTTTCTTCAGCATGTGCTTTCCTTCTTCTATCCTAAGCTTTAAGGGTCCCGACAAGACCTGCACCCAGGGGAGCTGTGGACAGCGGCAGCTCGTCCTGGGCATACCCCTGAGCCTGTCTCCAGGGGCTCTTCCTTTGCCTACTTGTCCCAGACTGCTGTAAACTTACTCTCACTTTCACCTGGATTTGTGTCCTGAAACTTTTTCTGGATGAGTCAAGAACCTGACACATGAAGGGTCCCGGACTAAGCTGAGGCAGGGTCAGGCCCCAGGGCAGAAGCCATCTGGTAATGCTATTATTATCCCCACTTTATGAAAGGGGGAAACTGAGGCCAAGGAACATCAAATAACTTGTCCACAGTCGTGTAGCTAGTAACTTGGTTGGGGAGGGTCTTGGGGAACTGAGGCAGTCTCTCCTTTGACCCACGGACTTAACTGTCATGCCAGATGCCTCTTACAGGAGGCTGGCATAGGACTCTTGCTCTGCAAGCCTGTGTATGTGATGTACAATGTCACAGGAGATAAGTGAATTTGGGACTTGGAGGTTCTATCACAATGTTCTGCTTGCCCAGAGAGTGACCTTTTCCCTATGTGGATGGGGCTATCTTATATTCAGCATGGCCAATAAAATCATTACAAAGTTCATTTGATTTTAAATAAATTGATCTAAACATGACAAGCTAAAAAACTGATAGACAAAACAGCATATGAGTGGGCAATTATTTTCTGACATTTCATAAAACCAATATAAATCATTTTGTTTGGAGATAATTTGGACAGGTGAAGTATTTTAGGTAATGAGAATATAGCTTCTAGATATACTGTTTTTGTAAATCTTGTCATTTCAAATGTAAATAGAGCAATGTTCACTTTCTTCTGATAAGTCTCTTTTTCTTTTATTTTCAGTAGCTCCCCATGAGTAGAAAATCCAAATTCCTTCAGGGGGCCTGTGCCTACTTGTCTGCCCTCATCCTTACCACCACTTCCTGATGTACTCTACACTTTCTTATTTGCAGTTTCTCAATCAGCCACGTAGTTAGGTCCCTAGACTTCTGCACAGGCTGCTTCCTTGGCCCAGGGTATCTTTGTTTCCAGTGTACGCTTTGAGCCCAAACTGGATTATAATCTCTGGGCCTCTCATTCTCTCCACCCATTGGATGCTCAGAACTCTCTCAGGTACCCGTGTTTATACTTCTCTCACTGTGCTGTGGTTATCTGTGTCCACCTGTCCAAGCTCAGCTGAGCTGGGAGAGAGAGAGCTGAGCTGTCAGATAAGGAGTAGTCCATCAAAACAAGCCCGCAATAAGGGTCTGGCCTTTAATCCCTAAGTCAGAGTCTGAAGCCAGAGAGAGACCACCAGCTGCCCCTGTTCCACTTTCCCCCGTGGAGCAGTACAGGGGTTGAGGGTCAAGGGAGGCACCACAGACTTGGGGGCCCCCTCATTGTTTCCTGGCTTTTGTTTTATGGACTTTGGGGGGTGCAGTGGCAAGCAGAGTGGGCTAGGAGTAGACTGAATCATGGCGGAGAAAAGCATCTTCAGAATTTTCCCCTCCATTCCGGTAAGGAGACCTTGGCAGAAGTTCCCAGGGAGGATATCTGATAGAGATGAAGGCACTGCAGATAAGAATGTGAACAGTGAAAACTCATTAGTGGGGAAGGGTCTGAGTCCTTGACAGAGACTGCAGTGCCGGGTGCCTCCTCTGCTCCGCGTCTGGTGTGGGGAGGACGGCTTTTCCCATGGAGCCCGTGAGGTGAAGCCTTTGTGATTACCTGTGGTCAGGCCTGAGGAATCACACATAGGATTTTAACCTGGAGCCTGACTCTGCACACATCAATCTGTCTGCCCTACTGAATTTCAAACTTCTCGATGGCATCAGTTACAAGTTACTTGTGTTTGTTTCTCCATAAAAAGTGGATGCTCAACCACACATAAGATCTTGTCATGAATGAATAGTTCTTTCACCTGAGCATTTTCACTCTGCTCCAATGGGGAAATCATACAGGTGGGATTTTCCCTGCTCTGGTTGTCTTACGTAACAAATCTTTAAAGGCCCAAATTTAATAAATTTTAAGATTGCCATACCAACATCCACCTGATTCAAATCTGTCCAAAATACTAATTATATCATCTTTTGACAATTTGAAAATAATATCTGGACTAAAAGGTCCAAAAATTAAAACATAGCACTGTGACTTGCATTTATCAAGTTCACATTATGCTGAATGTTTTATTTATCAAGTTTTGGTTCTCAGGACAAAGGTTTCAAAAATATATGAATCTGATTCATACTGAGAACAATGAGGTTTAGAGAGATTATTGCTTTTTAACTTTCCTTCATTTATTATTAATGCTGGTTAGATTAGATTAGATTGTTAGATCTCAAGAATATCTAATTTTGTTTAGCCTAGTTTTTTTCAGTTTGATTATCCTTGAAATCGCAGGTTCCAAATGATTGAAATTTCAGTACCATGCCTTTAGGATACTTTCACAAGGAATCTGCAGGGAAAGCCACGTGTTTCAATAGAGAAAGAGCTGTGTCTTGTGCCACCTTGTAGCCTTAGAATATACTACAGCCCTGGCTGGTGTGGTTCAGTGGATTGAGTGCCAGCCTGTGAATCAAAGGGTCGCCAGATTGATTCCCAGTCAGGGCCATGCTTGTGTTGCTGGCCAGGTCCCCAGTAGGGGGCACACAAGAGGCAACCACACATTGATGTTTCTTGCCCTCTCTTTCTCTCTCTCTCTAAAAATAAAATAAATAATATCTTTTAAAAAAGAAGAATGTAATATAGATCCTAGTACACTAAGACTAAATATACACTTGTCAAATTGAATTGACCTACACTTTGTCTTGAAGGTCTGATGTTAAATTATAGTCTATCTTACTTGATTTTATCTGGGGGTTCTTATTTTAGGGAGCATGATTTCTGGATTATGAATTCTTGATTTCTCTGTATTTTTCACATATATTATTACATTAATAGGGTCTTAGCAAACCACAAGAATATTTCAGATTTTGTCATCTAGTGCTATTCAATTTTGCCTTGACAAAACTAGATATTAACTTTTATTTGCAGAATATTAAGCTTCAGTAAAGGTGGAGGTAATTTTATCAGGTTTTATTAATTATTTACAAGCTGGTGTCCAAAGCATTCTGAAGAGATTGTTGCTTTTTCTCTCTTGGCTTATTGCCTTTAAATCATACAGTCTCTTGACTCGCATCTGCTCTCTTTTTCATTTGTATATTCTGCCAGGTATTAATTATCTTTTTTAAAGATTGGAAAATGTGGATGTTTTCTTATACAGAATGATGACACATGCTTGAAAATATTATATCCATACAAACACACAGCACGAGTAATAAAAAATACAATGTGAGGGTCCTCAACCAACCCGTGAGCATAGAAAGACAATTAATGCCAAGTGAACTGTGAAAAATGCCAGTGCACAGCTTTTAGAACTTTAATTATTGCCTGTGTCACATAGAAAAAACGACACTATTTCCAGCACTTTGTGTACCTGCTAAAGACTCTAAATGAAATCAGATATAGAGGTATTTCTCTGGTAGTTAAAAGAGGTTAGTATCCAAGTACTGTGTAAAGACATTAATTAAATTGCAATTTTAATCTGTACTAAGACACTGTTCTCTCGAAGTTGTAAATAAATAAGAACTATTCTAAATAGATTAAGTGCATTGCACTTCAAAGAAAAACAGGAGTTTCAACATGTAGATAAATGCATTGTGAATTAGCTCTTTCAGGAAAAAGGAAAAGGAGAAGACAAAAACAACAAGGAGGTAGTTTTAAACATCACTGAGATTCATAGATCACAGTGCTAATGCTGGCACACCTAGATCTCCCAAACAAAAACGTGCCGTAAGCCCCTACTACTTGTGTGGCATGGAAACACATAGTGTCCAAAGTCCCTCCTACATTCAGAAAAAGATATTGTCACAATTTTCTAAATAGAAAATCACAAGGGACAAGCAAACAAAAAAAAAAAAATCCACCAAAGCCTAAACTATACATGACTTTAGCAAAGTCAAAGGATACAAGATCAACACATAAAAATCAACTGCATTTCTATACACTTGTAACTACCTTGCAGAAGACACCAAAATTAAAAAACACAATATCACTTAAAATCTCTTTAAAGAAAATGAAATCCTTAGGTATAAACCTAACAAAACGAGTACAGGATCTACATGGAGAGTATTAAATAATGCTGGTGAAATAAATCAAACAAGGCACAAATGGAGAGAAATCATATTTATGGATTGGTAGACTCAACATAGTAAATGATGTCAATTCTCCCTAAATTGATTGACAGATTTAATGCAATTTTTTAAGTCATAGCACAATATTTTGTAGATATGGACCAGCCCATCAAAGCAACAAGCTTATTCTAAAATTTATATGGAAAGACACAGGCCCTGGAATAGCTGAAATAATCTTTAAAAAAGAAAAATGAAGTAGGAAGAATTACTTTATCCAATGTTAAGGCATACTATATAGCTACAGTAATTAAGGGAGTATGGTATTGTTAAAGGGATAAGCACATGGATTGATGTAATAGAACTGAGAATCCAGAAATAGACCCATACAATTAAGCTCAACTGATTTTTGGCAAAGGCACAAAAGCAACTCAATGGAAAAAGGATAGCCTTTCCAATAAGTGGTGCTGGAGTAACTGGATTTCCATAGGAAGAAAATGAATCTCAGCCTAAACATCAAACCTTATGCTACTATTAACTGAAAATCAGTCACAGACTTAAATGTAAAACAAAAAATGTATATAAAATTTTTAGGAAAAAATCTTCAGAATCTAAGTCTAAGCAAAGAGTTCTTAGACTTGGCACTACCAACAACCTCTTGAGGAAAAAATGAATTAACTAAACTTCATCAAAATTATAAAATATTTGTTCTGTGAAAGAGTCTACTGAAAGAATGGAAAATGAGTGAAAAGAAGCATCTGACTAAGGACTAGTACTGTATTTAAACTATATAAAGAACTCTCAAAACTTAAAAATGGAACAAATAATCAATTAGAAAAAACATATAAAGGACAAAGATATAAAGAAAAATGTCATTGAAGAGGAGAGAGATGGGAAATAAGCACATGAAAAAATATTCAACATCACCAGCCAATAAGGATATGAGAGAACACCATGGGATATCACTACATAACTATTAGAACAACTAAAATAAAATTCATGTTAACACAAAATGCTGGTAAGGATACAGAGAAAATCAATTTTGATACATTGCTGGCCAGAATATAAAATTGTAAAGACATTTTGAAATACATTTTGCCGTTTTTCATAAAAAAGAAACATACAATTACCATGTGGTTAGGGGGAATCTATCCACATGGAATGGCAAATGTAGCTCAGCCCTATGGGAAAGCCCATAGGTATGTGGTGGCATGCAGGATGCTAAACCCACGGATTGGTTCTCCCATGGGAAATTGGGCCTGCATTATACCTAGGCTGCTTTGTGACTTGCTTTTGCTAAAACTCCTTCACCCTGAGTTGAGGCAGCAAATGCTTACTGCATATCTTTAAAGTAACTTCCTGAAATCTGTGCTAATTTTCCCAAGGATTGATGTGTAACCAGACCAATTGTTCACTTGCATTTGCAACATTTTTTCATTGTTAATCTGTAAGAAGTAATTAATAACATCCTTTCCATTGCTGTCTGTAAAAAGTAATTACCTAAAGCAAACCTAAGTATAATGAATGTAAACCTTCTTTGATGTATGCTATTAGAAAGCCAATAACAGCTTGTCAAGGCAAGGGTTGGCGTGCTTTCCCCTTAAGAGAGTGGCCATGCCGTCCCTTTTCCTCCACAGGACTTTGGTGGTCTGTGTGAATTTGTCTCGTCTCATCCACAATGCCACGGACACTGTAGGCCAGTATATGCATCATGTGTCCTAGCAATTGTGCTCTTCTGCATCTACTCTAGAGAGACAAAAGCTTATATTTATGCAAGGTCCTACACATGAATATAATAGCAACTTACTTTATTTTAGTCAGCCAACTGACTAAAGAAGATTTAGAAGATTTAGTTAACCCAAACCTTCTTCAACAAGTGAATGACTAAACAATTTGTGGGGGGAAAAAACAAAGGGAAATATGTAAGGTAAAGAATGTGTGAATTAACTGGACTATTGGAATTTTTACACTGTATACATATATAAATCATCATGTTGTACATTTCAAATATATTATAATTTGTCAATTATATCTCAATAAAGCTGAAAAAACCTATGATACATATTTACCATAAAATATTTCTCAGCAATAATTAAGAATAAACTATTGATACTGACAAAAACTTGAATGAATCTCAAGGAAGTTATGCTGAGTGAATAAAAGCAAAGCTCATAAGGTTACACAGATTACAATTTAATGTATATACCATTCTTGATATAACAATACTATAGAGACGGAGAACAAGTTTGTGATGGTCGGAGTTTAGGGGAGGGTATAGGGGAGGATGAGTGTGCTTATAGAGGGCAAGAGAAGAAATTCTCGAGGTGATAGAATAGTTTTTTACCTTGATTGTGGTTGCAATCATATGAATCTACAAAGGTGACAAAAGTGAAGAGAATTAAATACACACATACATACACGAGAGCATGTGCAACTGATGAAATCTAAATAAGATGGGTGAGTTATATCAATGTCAGTTTCTTGGTTGTGTATTGCATGATAGTAACTTTAGTAAGTTGTTACCATTGGGGAAAACTAGGCGAAGGTTGCAAGGGATCTCTCTGTAATATTTCTTAAAACTAAACATCAATCTACATGAAAAATCTTCATTTCAAAATGAAAAGTTTATTATTTTTTAAAAAAGGTATTGTCACTTAATTCAGATAATACCCACCAGAGGCATCTGCAGCCGTAGAGGTAAGTATGGGCTGGAACTGTAAATTGAAAATTGAACTTCCCTAAGTGAGCTCATGAAGAATGGCAGGATTTGTTTAGGCATAAAGGAGAGAAGTGACCATCCCATTTACATGCTAGAAATAAGAGAGCAAAACTCTCCAGTTTCTGCTAGAAAGATGAGAGCAGCCAGTTTTCAATAAGATGATAGGCAGGTAATGGAGTGCAGGGCTTTGTAAGCATTTCTAATGGTTGCTATCCCACGTCAGATATCATCCATGTCCTCTAAAATGACCCAGTTGGAAAGCATAGAGTCAGACCTTCCCAGTTTTCCAGATAGAATAGCTCAGCTCCTTCCGGAATATCTTGGAGTGAGAGCCGGGCTAGTCAGGCTGTCTTCAACAGTACAGAACATTGACAACCTTCTACGTGATAGCCAAACTCTCCTCCTTTTCATGCACTGGTTTGATCTGTCCTGTCCTTTTTTTTAACATTATTACATTTACATCTTAACATTTAGCTATAGACAATGGTTTTCAATAAAATTAGTGGATGATAAGGTTAAAATAAAAAAAATGCCTTGAATCTATATGTTTCCATGTAGGTCAATGGTTTCTCATGATAATTTTGCCCCCACTCTCCACCCCCAAGATGTTTGCTTATGTTTGGAGACATTTTTTTGTTTGTTTTCATAACTGGGAGTGGGGAGAAAATGTTGAAGTGGTAGTACTAACATCTAAAAGCCAGAGACGCTGATAAACATCTGAGATGCTGATAAACATTCTACAATTCAGAGGACAACCCCCTCCCTGTTCCCAAGGAAGAATTATCCAAACCAAATGTCAATAGTACCAGTGTTGAGAAAACCTAATATAAGTGAACAGATTACAATAAAGGGTCAAACATAGTAAGATTCAATAAAGATCATTGTAACACCCTGTATTTACTTCTTCCAAATACCAACTGTATAAATCATGGACAAGGAATTGGAGTCACATCCTTTCACTACAGTAGGAGCTGAAAGGAACCTTCTCACTCTAGCTATTCATTCAAAGAATATACACCAGTACCCAGAGACTGACTTACCTTCTCAAGTCTCCTGTTCTTTTGTAGAAAAAAGAAGGCTGAACATGAAAGTATTAAGTATAGATTGAAAAATGCCCCCCCCACAAAAGACATCCACATCCTAATCAATAGAATTATATTTTGAAAAGGAGTCTTTGCAGATGTAATTAAATTAAGGATATTGGTGTGGAGATGATCCTAATATTATCTGGATGGGTCCTAAGTGCCATCATGAGATTCCTAATAAGAGAAAGACAGAGAGAGATAACACATGTAGATGGGAGGGAGGCACTGTGACCATGGAGGCAGAGATGGGAGGAACAGAATCTTCCCTAGAGCCTCCTGAGGAAGCACAGCCATGCCAATGCCTTGATTTTGGTCCAGAGATATTAAGTCCAAACTGCTGGCTCCAGAACTGTGAGAATAAATTTCCACTGTGTTAAGCCATCAGATTTGTGGTCATTTGTTACAGCAGCTATAGGCAAGTAATACAAAGTTTGGTACCAGAAGTGGAATGCTATAACAAATAGTTGAAAATAAGGAAGTGCCTTTGGAGTTAGTTAATCTGCAGAGAGTGAAAGAATTTTGACACATATGGTAGACTGAAAAAAGGGCCCCCCAATCCACTTTCTATTTCTAAATCCATTTTCTAATCCCCACAATCTGTAAATATTCTTATATGGCAATTCATGTGATTATATTAAAGATTTTGAAAAGACATGTTACCCTGGCTTATCCAGGTGGGTGTCATGCAATCACATGTACCCTTATAAGAAGAGGCAGAATCTGGGGCATACACCAAGATGCAATGTGAGGAGGAAAAGGAGAAAGATATAGCACAGCCACCAGAACTGGAAGAAGCAAGGAATGATTCCTCCCCCACAGCCTTGGAGGGAGTATGGCTGGGTCTACACTTTGACTATTGGACTTCTGGCCTCTAAAACTGTAATTAATTTCTGTTGTTTTAGGCCACCAAATGTGTAGTTGTATTTGCTACAGAAGCCATAGGAAACTGTCAAAAATGTTGATAAGAGGAGAAGGAGACTGCTATAACAAAACTCTAGAAATATAGAAGTGACTTTGAAATTAAATAGAGACTAGAAAAATTTTGTTCTTTGCTTTTTGTTTTTTTGGTTTTTATTTTTTTAACAGTTTATTTAAGCCAAAACTGATAACAATTGCTGGAAGGGGGATTGTAAAATAAATTTGTAAAATCTCAAATGCTTATAGAAGAATTTTGAATCACACAACAGGAAACATCTAGATTGCTTTGGACAGACTCAGTATAAATACAGATGTTACAGATATTTCCTATGAGAGCTAAAAAAGAAATAAGGAGCACAGCAGAGAAAGCTTCTATCCTCTTAGAGATTTTAATATCATCATAAATAGAATGTTTGTAAAAATATGAATGTTAAAGGCAATTCTGATGAGGGTTCAGAAAGAATGAGAAACATGTTAATGGAAACCAGAAAAGAGGTTATCCTTGTTACATGGGGGCAGAAATGGGGCTGTATTGTACCCCACAGATGTGTGGAAAGCAGAATTTGTAAGTGATAAACTTAGACATCCAAGCAAAGCATTGAAAATGTAACCTGGTCATTATTTTTTTTCTTGCTGCTTATAGTAAAATTCAAGAGGAAAGAGATAAATTGAGGAACTGTTAAGCAAAAAGGCACCAAGATTTGATGATTTGGGAAATTCTCAGTTTATGTATATTGCAAAGGATGCCTAAATTAGGAGATTCACTTTTAGGAAAGCACCTTCTGGAGGTAAGGCCAAGGGTGTGAATTAGGACCAGTGGACAGTATTAAAGGATTAGGTACGCACCTCATGGATCTGCTAAACCATCTCAGCAGAAGTCAAGAACAGAGATAAGATTATCCAGAAAGATCTGTGGAGGACCTTCTTGTCTAAAGGCAAGAATCCTATGACAAACAAAACCCAACAAAGTTTCTGTAAATGTTATACCAGCAGAAGCACTGTCAGCACGGACTGAAGAAAACAGACAAAAGATGAAATGAAAGAAGGTAGTTAGACTCCTAAAATTCCAGTCAGGAAACGAGATGATAAAACTACACAGCTGCAAATATGCACTACCACCCAAGCCAAAGAAAGAATTGCCCCTAAGGCAGAACCCTGTAGGTGCTGTCAGGGGCCTGAGCCACGGGCACAGAAGTAAAGGGTAGAGTCAGTCACAGTCCCAAACGGCAAATCCTCTGGTCACACTGAACTATCCCCATGCTTTGAAACCTAATGGAATTTGCCTTGATGAATTAGCAATTATCTTGGAATGGGTGTTCCTTTTTTTTTCCTGACATTTTTTCCCCTTTTGGAATGGCAATATCTATCTATAACTATTACCCTCTGCTGTTTTACATTTCTATTTTGAAAACATGTAACTTGTTTTCTAGTTTCACAGGTCCATAAATGGAGAGGAAATGTGTCCAGATGGCTCTTGAGAGGCCTACCCTGGGTATTCTAGGTGGTCTCTAAATGCAGTCTCACCCTCATCAAAGAGAGGCAGAGGGAGTTCAGAGACAAACCTATTCACACGGAGGTGAAGGCCATATGAAGATGAAGCAGAGAGAGAAGCAGCCACCGGCCAAAGAATGCCAATAAGCCACAAAGGCCAGAAGAGGCGAGAAATAAATTTTCTCCTTAAGTCTCTGGAGAAAGTACAGCCCTGAGACTTCTGATAGCCAAAAATGTGAGAGAATGTATTTCTCTTCTTTTAAGCAACCAGGTTAGTGTTAATTTGTTACAGCAGCAATAGGAAACTAACACAGCATCCTATAATACTTAAAATACAGTGGGGAGTTGTGATGTAATGACAGCGTGCACTTCAAAGAACCCAGGTCTTCAAGTGACTGCACATTCTGAGTTATGTGGCTATCATAAATTGTCACCTTAGACTTCCTTATCCAAAGATTACAGAATCAGGAAGCCATATCCCATTTCCCCCACAGCGTTTATTGAGCCATATGATGGCCAGTTCTCTGTGCTATGACTTTAAAAAGACATTGACATATTGAAATTTGTTTAAAGAAAAAAGCCAAGAAGAGAAAGAAATCATCCATATGACAAAGAGTTAAAGCAAATAAGAAGTGATGGTCAGTGCTTTTCTTGAAAAAACCTTGCAAGAAATATGACAGCTGTGCTCAAACCATACAGAAGTCAGCCTTGGGAGTAGAGACGGTCTCATTCTCATTTCCACAGAGCAGATCCTGGATTTCAGGAGAAGCTACAAAGAGGCAGATTTAGGATCCAAAAGTAAAGCCTCAAATTTTCATCACACTGCCTAAGTAGTGCTAGATTGTCACCTGAAGGGTTTGAGGATTGAAATGGTTACCAGTTGGGGGTTGTTATCTAGGGCTTTCCTGTAGAAAGCAGGAGTTTAGATAATGTGTCCCAAAGTCCATTCAAAAACCATTCTGTAACTCCACTGCCATTAGAAGGAGTGGATTTTTTCATTTATTGTGTAGCCTCCTCCTCTTTTCCAGACCCTCCCTCACAAAAAAATTGGAGCTTATTTTATTTACCCTTATGATAGTGTCATCATTCAACATTAAAGTACTTTTGACCTTCTCTGGTCATTCCAAATTCTTCTTGACTACCCTAGTTGTAGAGTCTAGTGTAGAAACCAGGCCCAAATCTGTGTGTGACGAACTGTAAGCAAAAATAGATAATAGCCTATACTCTATTTCCCCGCTAAAGTACCTACCAACACAAACTCACATTTGCTTTTCTACAACAGTAAACTGTTCAACCTTTCTTTCTTCCCCGAGTATTTGGAGCTTCTCTTTGTTAAGCTTGCTAATCCTGCCATATGAATAAGATAAGCTTGGCAGGGCAGCCGAGGCACCAGGTGGCAGAGATGCCACCACATCACTGGTGCTGGTCTCCCACAAGCAGGACAATGCACTTAGGCTGTGGGGCTACAAGAAGGCTATGAACCTCAACCCTATGATTGTGGCTAACAGCCTTTCACTGTACTTCAAAGTAAGTAAGCCCTACAAACTCACGACCTACCACGAGATGGTGGACAACATCTACTTTAAGGTCACACTAGGTGAGCCCTGGGAGAAAGGAAGCAGGAAAATAGTGAGCCAAACAGGGATGTCCTGCGGGGTACATAGAAGTTCAAGGTGTTGGAACACAATGACTTGTTTCTATACGTTTTTGCCTGTTGTACACATTAGTTACTCTGAAGTTAATTCATAAGCAAGTCATGGGTCTCTTAATACACAGATTCTCCATATATTAGAGCTCTCAGCTTTATGTGTATAAGGTTCACACAGCCCTCTACAGATCTATGGGACTGGTTGGAGTATTCCTCAATGATGAAGAGGACCTAGATGTGAAGGCTGCTGAAGGCTGTGTAATGCTCATTGGAGAAATGCCATGGTCTTTTCTCACAAAACCGGAGTGCTTTCCTACCTTGATTCCAAGCATTCCAGCTCCAGTTCATGAGAATATTGATTAACAGATTAAAAACTGACACAGAAAAATCAAGACAGATGGAAAGGAAAGTGCTGATGAAGTAGATGTGTTGAATGCAGATGTTCAAGTCTCCCAAGAAGATCAATAAATAGGAATCATTGTTGGGAGGGTCATGGGTATTCTAGTTTTACTGAGAGTTAGGGAGAGAGAAAGAACACCAGCTATCAGAGTGTGAAACCAAAGAAAGAGAAAGAAAGGTGAGGATCTGAAGTGTTGGTCGGGGTTAGGGTGCAGGCATAGCAGTAGTAGGGAAAGGCATAAACGTGCAGTCCAAGTCGTGAGAGCGAAGGAGATAGAGGGGACAGGGATCAGGAAAGAGAGAAAGAAAATGAGAGAGGTAGAACACGAGATCTGGACTATGATAAGGAAAGGGGTAATGACAGAGAAAAGGAGAGAGACATCAAGAGAATGGAGAAGTAGGGGCAAGGTGGAAGAAAAAAACCATAAGGAAGACAAAGATGACAGACAGCATAGAAATGACAAAAAAGAAAAAATTCTAAGAAGGAAAAAACAGTAGAAGCAGAAGCAGAGAAAGGAATCAGAAGTAGGAGTACAGAACTAGGAAATGGGGAAATGGAGTCAAAACAGGAGCAAAGAGAAGTCAAGTAAGCATAAAAGTGGAAGCAAGAAGTCAAATAAATGAAGGATGATGACAGGTAATGGGTGGGGGAGGTTAGGGGGTGGAAGGATCGAGCAAAAAGGAAAAAGGACTCATGGACATGGACAGCAGTGTGGTGATTGCTGGGGGAGGGAGGAGGGGACTAAAAGGTAATGTAAAAAATGCAATAAAGATAAAAAAATTAAAATAAGTAAACAAATGAAGTTGAAGTGGCAGTCAAGGAAGAACTGACAGTGTTGACAAAGCAAGAAAATGGGAACACAGCCCCAGCAAAGAAAAATCTAGAACAGGTAGCAAAAGCAAGAATGTTCCTACAAAGGGACCACAGTGATAGTAAGGACCAGCCTGACAAACAGGAACACGGTAGGAACCAAAGCATAGAGTCAGAGACAAGAAAAACAACATAAAAACAAAGAAAAGACTGTGTGAAATTTTTTGTGAAAGTGAATCACATTGAATCCTACAAATGTTTGATTAAATCTTCTTTTCCCCTCACTCAAAAAAAAAAAAAAAAAGATAAACTTAGCAGGAATTGAACTTGGTTGTATTTGTTCCTGACTTCTAATGAAATGCTAATCCTGTTCTCCAGAGGGCTGGTGTCCTCAGCCAAGGTACAGTGTCCTTTCTCTTTCCCTCTCTCATGTTCTCTAACCACCTCCATAAACAAGACGGATCCCAAAGGAGATGCTAAACCTCTCTCTCTGGCTGTGCCTATAAAAGAGAAAAGCAATATGGAAATCCAAGAACCAGTTATCTGAGAGATACAATATTAAACCACTAGTTTTTTGTTGTTTTTGTGTGGGGGTGTGGTTAGTGTTATAACTGCTTCTGGATCAGCGGAGTAGTTATCCTCTTTCCCCAAGCCCAAAGTGCTTCATCAGTTACCATTTTCTGGGCATGACCTATCATGACTCTGGCCTGTACTAGAGTGACCTAGGAGAAATCAAATCTTTACTAATGGGTTCCAAGTATTCCATAGAAGCCCACAATTCTAATATAGGTTCCCCTCTTCATAAATCAATCTTTGAAAGGTACCATTAATATCCATCATCACGTATGTTACTGAATAGCAAGTGGGGTCCTGCTGCCTGCTGCCAGCCTCTAGGCAAATTCCAGAGGAAAAGATGTGGTGTTGATAAAGGAAAGGAGTCTATTAAAAAGCTTCCTGGTTTTGGAATAGCAGCTTTTCTCCTGCATTCTTCACTTGAACCTATCAATTAAGGCTAAACTCTTTAACTCTTTAGTTACAGCTTTAATCACTTAAACCTGTCAATTAAGGCTAAACTCTTTAACCCCTGACTTCTGTTATCAGTACCCCTGTTAGTTTTTATCTTATTTCTAAGGGATTAGTTTACAAATTAAAACAACGTAAGATACAAAAGCTACACAATTTTGGAAGAATGGCAGGTTTCTGCTTCACAGCTCATCCCCCTCTAGAACACCCGAAAAATAACCCTGCCACCCTCTGCCAGCCCAGCTTGATCCTAGGCTGCGCCCAAAGTTCCTTCCCATCCAAAATATGTCCATTGGGAAATACAGGCAGCTGGGCAGCTGCAGCACAATCATCCAGGCATCCCTGAAAAAGAGAGCCCAAGAGAGAGAGCCCCCGAGAGAGCCCCCGAGAGAGCCCTTCTTATATTTCAAATCTGCTGCTCCTAATTCCAGGAGCTCTGGAGGATTTGAGTTTCTCAGACTCCCGTCCTAGACTGTTTACCCATGCCTCTGGCAACCTCTTCCTACAGTCCCCACTTACTCCTCCCCAGTGATCTGATCAGATTTCTCTGTATTATTTACAATATGCCCACTATGATATTATGATTTATAAAAAATATATATGTATATTTGGTCTTCATCCCATTCCTGGCTCAGAGCTCCTAAAGCCCTGGAATTTCCTAAGTGATGATAGTAATAAAGGTGTCTTTTGTTGTATTAATAACACAACACTCTGGTAAACCCCCAGGTAACTTAGGTTCAGGCTGATTGCCTGGGGGCTCAGCCAAGTGTTGGAGGTTGGAACTTTCAGTCCCACCCACTGCTCACCCTAATGTTGGAGGAGGGGAGAGGGGCTGGAAGTGAAACAATGATTTGGTCAGTCATGACTACACATTGTAAGAACGCCTCCATGAAAACCCAAAAGAACAGGGTTTGGAGAGCTTCTGCATTGGTGAACCTGTGGGGATTTGGGAAAAGAGACGTGCTCAGAGCTGTTGGAAGTTCTGAGCCATTTCCCCATACCTTGCCCTATGCATCTGGCTATTCCTGAGTTATAACCTTTTATAATAAACCCATAATATGGTTAAGTAAAATGTTTCTCCAACTTTTGTGAACTGCTCTAGCAAAATAATCTAACTCGAGAAGGGGGTCACTGGAACCTCTGAACTATAGCTGTTAGTGCAGAAGCTCAGTTGACAACCGGAATTTGTGACTGGTGTCTGAAGTCCTACGGGAAAGGCGCAGCCTTGTGGGATTTAGTGCTTAACCTGTCCAAATGCCTCACTACTAAAAAATTAAATCCACAACTACTCAGACTTGCTTCCATTGAATCTAAGAAATCTTGTCCAAGCTATTTATGTGTGCAATTTTTATTTCAGTTATCCTGAAACAAAATTCACAAAAAAATAGTTTTACCCAATATGCCAGTTTTATTTCTGACACATGCAAACAAATCAGCAAAGGCTTATTTGATTCCATTAGTAATATGCAAGTGAATTCTAAAGTCAGGATTTTCAGCTTAAATTTAGGCTTGCATCTAAAAATTGAAAAATGGAATGTTATACCCTAAGGTTGTTTCTGTTTCCTTTTATATAAACAGAGAATTCACTTATCAACCAACACAAATGCACTGAAACCCCAAATGGTATATGATCATCTCTAACAAAAATGATTGATGCATTTTATTCACGTAAAAGTGCCACGTAAATGCTGAATAATAGTAAGACATTATTTCAAATCTGATTTAAGAGGCAAAGCATCTATATTTGACAAGATTTGTTCTTCTGCTAATAATTAGTTAGCAACCAAGAAATTGACTAATAAACGATGATGGACACCTTTTTTACAAAAGCTTTGATGTTTTCAGACTATAGCATTTCATGCTACTACTGATGGTTCTTATTTAGCCCACCTCATGGAAGATTCACAGAAGTTTAGACATGTACAGTCAATGACAATATTTTCTAGGAACTAGAAAAACTTCTGTTTCCATCAGTAAGATAAAAAGCATGCCTTCAAAACCGAGATCAACTGATATATTAAAGTGAGTTTACTAAGCCAATTAGATATAAACAATTTACTATCACAAAATATATTAAACTTCACTCTCCCTAAAAGCTAAATGACTATACCATCATAAAGTAATCCATATTTTATCAAGTATTACAGTAGTTTCCAAACTATGTTCAACCTTCTGGGCCCAAGCACATGCTTTGCCTGGCAGGCCTCACATTGAGAAAGCTGCTGTCCGCACATTAGTGGGTGCACGGTTAGTGCACTGCAGTCTCCAGAAGGCATTACTGTCAAGGATGCTGCCCTGCCCATCCTCCCACAGGCCAGGCTCTCACATATTTGTGTTCCTAGCCTAGGCACTTACATCCAGAAGCCTCTTTGTGTGTGTTCTGGGAGAAGGTTCTGCTCTCCATTCTTCCAGGCCCCATAAAATAGCAGGAACCTTTTATTCATTGCTCCCTTGGGAGTGAGACCACCCCCAGCCCACGTCTATGCTGGTCCATCTGGCCCCGCCCAGTGCTATTCCATAGGGGGAAGTGGGACAGGAGGAGAACTAGCACTCTCACTTTGGCTTTTCTTCCAATATCACAATGAGTGAATAAAGGCATACTTGTTGCTATCCATTTGACTTGTTATTCTAATTAACCACCAGGATACCAGGCAGCTCTCTAACAAGTCCAAGAGTCCCTTGGAGGTGCGGTGAGGATGTCATGGTGGAGGACAGAGAGGTGTTGTCAACAGTACTCCCAGAAACTCCGTTTTCGAAACAGGCCTACTAGCTTCAGTTAAAATAGCTCTGTGTCTGTCTTTTCTATGTTGAGGTTATGAGTAAGATTTCAACTGAGGAAAGGATTGTTCAAGGCTTACCTAGCAACTTATCATTACTGCAAATTTGAAAAATATTATACTAATAATTCTAGTTTTATATTCTAAAAAGTCATGCCATTTTGAAAAGGAAATAACCCAGCATAAGTAACAAGGTCCTCACTCATTATGGATGCCTCACCCTCAGACCAGGGAGGCTCGATCAGCACAGCAAAGAGCAGTCTTCAGACTATAATAAAGAACATGATGGAAGCTAATGACTATCTTTCCTGAAATCTTCCACTCACTGTGAGGGAAGAGATGGAAACTTGCCTTATATGGGTTCACTAATGAAAAAGATGAGAGTTTTCACTGTCATTATGGTTGCCATTATATAGCTACTGTTCAGTGAATTCATATTCTGTAAACACGCACCACACAGGGGATTTCATATGCTATCAAATTTAATCCTTTATGAAGCCCTGAAGTATAATCCCCATTTTACGGATTAAGAAACTGACACTTAAAGGGATTAAATAACATTTCCAAGGTCACATAGCTGATAATGAATTCCAACTCTATTTGAACTAGTTTTATTACAAAGTCCATGCTTGTAACTCCTAGTCAACAATGCCTCCTCCACTCACATTCTGATTTTCATGGAGCACAGGTGGCAAACACAAGGCCTGCAGGCTGAATCCAGCCCTCCACCTTGTTTTCTCCTCCCAGCACCTTGTTTCCACCCAGCAGCAGAACCAAACTCTGGCTTAACTGTTAAAGAGCAGTTACATTTACACAGTCCTAAAATTACATTCGGCCCTTTGAAGGCCACCGTGAGGCTGATGTGGCCCCCCATGAAAATGAGTTTGACACCCCTGTCATAGAGTGAAGTGATATCTGTTTTATTTCTTCTCAATTGGATCTGGTGCCTTAATAACAAATTAATTCTCTCAAACTACCAAAAAAAGAATATTTCCAGAGAGTCAAAGCAAACTAGCCATGACTTGCTCAGACAAATGCAGTTAAAGCAAAACAAACAAGTAAAAATAAAATCTCAGGGCCTAATAAAAGGCTCAGTCATCAGCCCGATCCATACTTGATCTCTTTTGAACCTTTCCACCCAGCAGTCACATCTCCCAGAGTGACAGCAAACACAGAAGTCATCAGCAAACTGAACAAGTCACTCATCTGACTATTCCCCAGTTCCTGTGACCCTCTCCAACTGCTCCACCCACACTCCCTCTCTCACATGGCCCTCAATCAGAAACTAAGTGTACCAACTGTGATGATAAAAGAGATGTTAAACTGGCCTGTGTGCAATTTGAACACTTTGTCCCAGATTGTATTTACTTGTGTTTTAATGAATTCACAGTTAAGAGTAAAATGCTATCATGGACTACACATGATTTCACCCCTTCTGCTCCCATCTTCACCCCCATGACCTGCATGCCCCTCACTCTCACTCTCACTCTCAGTCAACTATAACCCGTGGATGTTCAGGGAGAGAATGTAAACTCCAGGCAGCATAACACCTTAAAATTAGCTCACTGTCCAGCTATTTCTAACTTGAGTTAATTTGTATCCATGAACAATTAAGCCAACAAGACGCATCCCTGTGTCCTCAAGAATGCCCTGGCTCTCACTAGCCAGCATGACTTCACTGTTCACCACCTCCCGAAAATAACTTTCTCCCACAACTTCTCTATGACTTTTACGGTCATTTGAGAAAGCCCTAACTAGCCTACCATATACAGTGTTATATGGTAAACAATCCATATACCACAATTTAATAGTTATTATTGTAAGTGGCATAAATGGCAAGTTTGCAATTGATTAGAACAGGTGTCATACATTTTCTTCACTCAACAAAAATATAGATGCTCGGGGCCAGTCAGGCACAGCTGACTCACTTGGTGAAGGATGCAGATGACTCACTGTGAAATCCAGAGATACCACCGGTGCAATGACTTTGTCTAGTGATATTTTTCCAATCTGCCAACTCAGTTATAAGATCATGAGTTTGTTGCCCATTTCCTGTATGGTTTTTTTTCTGCTTGAAAACAATAAAAATAGCCAACTCACTTCCAGCCAGACTAAACTGTGACTTTCTTTATGTGGCTCGAAGACCATAGAGGGCAATGTTTTAAGAAAGTGGTGTGAGAACCATGAACACACCTGGAGCATGGCAACACTCTGTGCTTATTGCCACCACCTTTATGAAAGGTGACACTACAACCATGACTGTTTCTAGGCTGGGTCCACAAGGGAGGAGCAGAGGTCACTGAGGCAGGGCCAGGACCCTGGACATGAAACATTAGTACTTTAAAAGGAATTGACTAAGATGACACGGATTCCAGCTATTCAACTTCTGGTGTTTCTATGACCTCTTCCACAAAATAATAGCTGTTATTATTATTTATGGAGTCTTTACTATGTGCTAAGCATTATGGTAAATATTTTACTCACATTAAATCATTTAATCCTTGCAACCCTATGAAGTGGGTGAGAATCACCCTCTATTACCTGTGAAGCAGTAGAACACAGTGGTAAGGAGATAGAACATACAGCCAAATTGCATAGGTTCAAATCTGGCTCTGCCACTTATTCACTCTATCACCTTGGACTTACCTCATGGATTGTTTTCTTTTTTTAAGATTTTATTTATTTTATTTTTAGACACAAAGTTAGGGAGGGAGAAAGAGAGAGAGAGAAACATCAATGTGTGCTTGTGTCTTGCCTCTCCCCTACTGGGGACCAGGCCTGCAACCCAGGCATGTGCCCTGACTGGGAATCGAGCCAGTGACCCATTGGTTTTCAGGCCAGTGCTCAATCCACTGAGCCACACCAGCCAGGGCTCATGGATTGGTTTTGATGATTCAAGGAGTTGACTTATGGAAAGCACTCACTCATTGATTATTGCCACACCATCAATAGTTAACTGGTTCCAGAGAGTTGGAACAGTGGAAGTGAGGACAGATCCAACAGGTCTCTGAAACGCAGATCTAAAGGAGCACTGTTAGTGAGGATGGTTGCCACTGAAGGGGAACAAAGTTTTGCCACCCTAAAAGTGATTTATGAGATATTGATTTTAAGCTAGTTATTAAGATACAAAAGACTCAGAAAAAAATGTGTTTGACCCTCCCCTGTTTTCACCCTAAAGATTCAGACGAGAAGACCTGCACCAGGAAGGACATCTGAGCACAGGTATCCCAGCCTAAGTTGAATGGAGTGTGACAGACAGGAAGACCCCAGGCACAGGCTGGTGCCCGGATCACTCCCCATGTCCCATCGTCCCCAGCCTGGCTAGCAAGAATGTGCTGCCACGTGTGTTTAGCTCTTCCTCAAACACCTGCAAACTGCCCATTTTCACTTTTGAAGTCTGAGACCCTGTTCTCCCATTTTCTCCTTTGTCCAAAATGTCATATATACCTAATTTTCCCCCTCTGTCTTTGGGAATTTTTATGCTTATGTAAATTCCCTGTACATGTATATATTAATACTTGATTTTCTCCTGTTAATTTTTGTTAAGTTGATTATTAGCCCAGCTAGAAGAACTTAGAAGGTGAGAGGAAGAAAGAATACTTTTTCAGCCCCCACACCATGTATGAGCAGCCGTCATCAGTGACGTTAACACACATCTTCATCCTTTCATCTGCTGCTTGTTTAGCCAAGTACATACCAGGAAAAAGCAAGAGGCACTTTCTTCAACATCACCAACATCAGACCCTTGTTTCTTGGAAAAGAATATACCTATACTTACAGTCCTTAAGACAAATTATGATCCAGTGGCAATTGTCTATTTGGAATGAATCTCCCTTAACATAAAATAGATCTAGCTCTTGTCTCATTTAGGAATCCCTAGAAGCAGAGCCTGAAACAAAGATTTGGCAAACATGATTTGTGAGGGGATGTCCCCAATGAAAAACCTGAAAGGGGAGGGAAAGGAAAAGAATTAAGCAAGCAAGAGGGGCTTAGGTAAACTGTAGCCTTAGCCTGATCCATGGAGGACTCTAGAACAGAAATCTCACCATGACCTTGTCCCCACCTTGAGGAAAGGGGTCTGGTCCTTTGTACCCTCCTATCAGAGAGTCATTAGCCATGAGCTTCTTTCAGGGTGGAAGGAAGCCAAGCACAGTTCCACAGGAGACTCAGAGTGGTGCGAGGGGTGAGCCCAAGGAGCCAATCCCACAGCAGCGGGGTGGGGGGGGGGGTGGTTTGGACAGGGTGCCAGTTGTCAGGGGGTTTGGACTGGTCCTGTCGGGCAGTAGGACTGTAAACGCAAAGTCATTGCTCATACTGCCCTGGAAACAAGCATATGACTCCATGAAGAGCTTAATCCAAAAGATTAAACGGTCAATTTGCCTTCTTTTTTTTATTATTTTTTTAATCATTGTTCAAATACAGTTTTCTCTGTTTTACTCCCAATCCAGTCCCCCCTCCCACCCTCCCCACTTCCCTCCCATTACCACCCTCCCCTTAGTCTATGACCATGTTTCCTTTAAGTTCGTTCCTGTGAACCCTTCCCAATGTCCCCTTAAATTCCCTCTTCTCTCCCCTCCGGTCACCATCAGCCTGTCCTCTATTTCAGTGTCTTTGGTTATATTTTGCTTGTTTCTTTGTTTTGTTATTTAGTTTCCTGTTAAAGGTGAGATCATATGGTATTTGTCTTTCACTGCCTGGCTTGTTTCGCTTAGCATAATGTTTTCCAGCTCCATCCATGCTGTTGCAAAGGGTAGGAGCTCCTTCTTTCTTTCTGCTGCATAGAATTCCATTGTGTAAATGTACCATAGTTTTTTGATCCATTCACTTACTGATGGGCATCTTGGTTGCTTCCAGCATCTAGCTATTGTAAATTGTGCTGCTATGAACATTAGGATGCATAGGTTCTTTTGGATTGGTGCTTCAGGGTTCTTAGGATAGAGTCCCAGCAGTGGAATTGCAGGGTCAAAAAGCAGATCCATTTTTAGCTTTCTGAGGAAGTTCCATACTGCTTTCCATAGTGGTTGTACCAGTCTGCAGTCCCACCAGCAGTGCACTAGGGACCCCTTTTCTCCACAGCCTCTCCAACACTTGTTGTTTGTTGCTTTGTTTATGATGGCCATTCTGTCTGGTGTGAAGTGGTATCTCATTGTGGTTTTAATTTGCATCTCTCTGATAGCTAGCGATATTGAACATCGTTTCATGTGTCTTTGGATTTTCTGTATGTCCTCCTTGGAAAAGTGTCTGTTCAAGTCCTTTGCCCACTTTTTAATTGGATTCCTTGTCTTCTTAGAGTGCAGTCGTGTAAGTTCTCTATATATTTTGGAGATTAAACCCTTGTCTGAGGTGTCATTGGCAAATATGTTTTCCCATACAGTTGGTTCTCTTTTAATTTTGATACCATTTTCTTTAGCTGTGCAGAAGCTTTTAATTTTGATGAGCTTCCATTTGTTTATTCTTTGCTTTATGTCCCTTGCTCTAGGGGACACGTCAGTAAAAAAGTTTCTTCGTGAAATATCTGAGATTTTCCTACCTACGTTCTCCTCTAGGACTTTAATGGTGTCATGTTTTATATTTAAGTATTTTATCCACCTTGAATTTATTTTTGTATGTGGTGTAAGTTGGTGCTCAAGTTTCATTTTTTTGCACGTGGCTGTCCAGTTCTCCCAACACCATTTGTTAAAGAGGCTATTTTTATTCCATTTTATGTTGCTGCCTCCTTTGTCAAATATTAATTGACCATAGAGACTTGGGCTTATTTCTGGGCTCTCTGTTCTGTTCCATTGGTCTATGTGCCTGTTTTTTATGCCAGTACCAGGCTGTTTTGATTACAGTAGCCTTGTAATATAGTTTAGTGTTGGGTATTGTGATCCCTCCTACTTTACTCTTCTTTCTCAAAATTGCAGCAGCTATTCGGGGTCATTTATAATTCCATATAAATTTTTGAAGTGTTTGTTCTATGTCTCTGAAATATGCCATTGGTACTTTAATAGGAATTGCATTGAATGTGTAAATTGCTTTGGGTAGTATGGACATTTTGATGATATTAATTCTTCCAATCCATGAACACGGTATATGTTTCCATTTGTTTGTGTCTTCGTTGATTTCTTTCTTCAGTGTTGTGTAGTTTTCTGAATACAGGTCTTTTATCTCTTTGGTTAGGTTTATTCCTAGATATTTTATTTTTCTTTTTGCTATTTCAAATGGGATTTTTTCCTTGATCTCTGCTTCTGCTGTTTCATTGTTGGTGTACAGAAATGCCTTTGATTTCTGGATATTGACTTTGTATCCCGCTGTTTTGCCAAATTCATTTATTAGGTCAAGCAGTTTTTTGGTAGAGTCTATGGGATTTTCTATGTATACTATTATGTCATCTGCAAACAGTGACAGTTTTGTTTCCTCCTTTCCGATTTGAATGCCTTTTATTTCTTTTTCTTGTCTGATTGCTGTGGCTAAAACTTCCAGTACTATATTGAATAGAAGTGGTGAAAGTGGACAGCCTTGTCTTGTTCCTGATCTTAATGAAAAGGTTTTAATTTTTGCCCATTGAGAATGATGTTGGCTGAAGGTTTCTCATATATGGCCTTTATTATGTTGAGGAATGCTCCCTCTATTCCCACTTTGCCGAGTGTTTTTATCATGAATGGGTGCTGCACCTTATCAAATGCTTTTTCTGCATCAATTGATATGATCATGTGGTTTTTGTCTTTGCTTTTGTTTATGTGATGTATTACATTTACTGACTTGCGAATATTGAACCATCCTTGCATCCCTGGAATGAATCCCACTTGGTCATGGTGTATAATCTTTTTAATGTATTGTTGGATGCGGTTTGCCAGTATTTTGTTGAGGATTTTAGCGTCAATGTTCATCAGTGATATTGGCCTGAAGTTTTCTTTCTTTGTTGTGTCTTTATTTGGTTTTGGAATTAGGATGATGTTGGCCTCATAAAAAGAGTTTGGGAGACTCCCATCTTTTTGGATTTTTTTGGAATAGTCTGTGAAGGATAGGGGTTAGCTCTTCCTTAAATGCTTTGTAGAATTCTCCTGTGAAACCATCTGGTCCTGGGCTTTTGTGTGTTGGGAGTTCTTTTATTACTTCTTCAATTTCTTTTGTTGTTATTGGTCTGTTCAGGCTTTCTGCTTCTTTTTCATTGAGTTTTGGAAGATTATATTTTTCTAGAAAGTTGTCCATTTCATCTAGGTTTTCAAATTTCTTGGCATACAGCTCTTTGTAGTAATTTCTTACAATCCTTTGTATTTCTGTGGTATCTGTTGTAATCTCTCCTCTTTCATTTCTGATTGTGTTTATTTGGGTCTTCTCTCTTTTTTTCTTGATGAGTCTGCTTAAAGGCTTGTCAATTTCGTTTATCTTTTCAAAGAACCAGCTCTTGGATTCATTGATCCTTAGAATTGTGCTTTTAGTCTCTATGTCATTTAATTCTGCTCTGATCTTGGTTATTTCCTTCCTTCTGCTTGCTCTGGGCTGCCTTTGTTGTTGTTCCTCAAGTTCTTGTAGATGTAGGGTTAGGTTGTTTGTTTGGAATGTTTCTAACCTTTTTAGGTGGGCCTGTATTGCTATGAACTTCCCTCTCAGGACTGCCTTGGCTGTGTCCCATAAGTTTTGGGTTGTTGTGAGTTCGTTTTCATTTGTTTCCAGAAACCTTTTGATTTCTTCCCTAATATCATTCTTGACCCATTCATTGTTTAATAGCATGCTATTTAATCTCCATGATTTTGAGTGTTTTTGGTTTTTTTTTCCTTCGGGTTGGTTTCTAGCTTCAGTCCCTTGTGGTCTGAGAAAATGCTTGGTATGATTTCAATTTTCTTGAAATTGTTGAGGCTTGCTTTGTGTCCTATCATGTGGTCTATCTTTGAGAATGTTCCGTGTACATTTGAAAAGAATGTATATTTAGCTTCTTTTGGATGGAGGGCCCTGTATATATCAGTAAAGTCCATTTCATCAAGGGTATTGTTCAATGCCACAATATCTTTGTTGATATTTTGTTTGGAAGATCTGTTCATTTTTGATAGTGGGGTGTTAAAATCTCCCACTATAATTGTGTTGCTGTCCATATCTTTCTTGAAGTCCTCTAAGATTTTCTTTATGTATTTGGGTGCTCCTATGTTGGGTGCATATATATTTACAATATTTATGTCTTCTTGATGGATTCTTCCCTTGAGTATTATGAAGTGACCTTCTGCGTCTCTCTTTATGGACCTTTTTTGGAAGTCTATTTTGTCTGATATGAGTATTGCTCCCTCAGCTTTTTTTTTCCTGTCCATTTGCTTGGAAGATTTGTTTCCAGCCCTTCACTTTCAGCCTGTGTAGGTCTTTTATCCTGAGGTGGGTCTCTTGTAGAGAGCAGATATGTGGGTCATTTTTTCTTATCCAATCAGCTATTCTATGTCTTTTGATTGGAGCATTTAATCCATTTACATTTAAGGTTATTATTGATAGGTATTTATTCATTGTCTTTTATGTACGTGTGTTCCTCTCTCTCTCTCTCTCTCTTTCTTCTCTCCTCCTTAAAGCAGTCCTTTTAGAATCTCTTGCAGAGCTGGTTTGGTCGAGGTGTATTCTTTTAGACTTCTTTTGTCTGGGAAGCTTCTTATTTGGCCTTCTATCTTGATCGAGAGCCTTGTTGGATATAGTAGCCTTGGTTGCAGACCTCTGGTTCTCATTACCTGGAGTGCTTCTTGCCATTCTCTTCTTGCTTGAAGTGTTTCCATTGAGAAGTCAGCTGTTAGCCTTACTGGGGCTCCCTTGTATGTTACTTCCTTCTTCTCCCTTGCTGCCTTTAAGATTCTCTCTTTGTCTTGAAATTTTGTCATTTTAATTATGATGTGCCTTGGGGTGGGTCTCTTTGGGTTCCTCTTGATTGGGACTCTCTGTGTTTCCTGGATTTGTGTGACTTTTTCTCTCGTCAAATTAGGGAAGCTCTCCTTCATTACTTGTTCAACTAGGTTTTTGATCCCTTGCTCTTCTTCTTCTCCTTCTGGTATCCCTATTATATGGATATTATTACGTTTCATATTGTCTTGCATTTCTCTTAATCCCTCCTCATTCTTTATGAGCCTCTTTTCCTTTTCTTGCTCTTTCTGGATGCTATTTTCTACTTTGTCCTCCAGCTCGCTAATCCGATCTTCTGCTTCATCAATCCTGCTTTTCATTCCTTCTACTGTGTTCTTCAGTTCAGAAATTGTGTTCTTCATTTCCTCTTGACCTTTGTTGAGAGTTTCTATTTCCTTTTTCATGTTTATATAGTTTGCAGTGAGATTGATGTAGTTTCCCTCTAATTTCTGAAAGCTCATTGTGAGTTCATTGAACTTCCTGGTAATCATTGTTTTGAACTCACTATCTGATAGTTGAGTTGCCTCTATTTCATTTAGCATTTTTCCTGAGGCTTCCTCGTGTCCCTTCAGTTGGGGGTTATTTCTTTGTTTTCTCATTGTTCGTGGGTTTCTTCTTTTTTCTTCTTGTTTGTTAATTTGAACTGTTCTGATTCCCTGTACTTATGGTGTGAACTTCTGTGGTAGAATATTTGTGTGTTTCAGTGGTGCAATCTCCTTCGTGTATCCTGGTGTTCACAGCTTCCCCCTACTCTTTTTTGGGATCAGTTGGAGGAATAAGGCAAAATGGTTTAAAACAGCAAGACAGTATACTATGATATTTACTTTAGCAGCCAGTAGAGAAGAGATGGGTTATCCTTTGGCTCCTTATAGTGTTAACCTTGATCCTCCACTCCACTATCCACGTTTTAGAAAGGATGGAAAGAAGGTAAGACTCTTATTTGGGCCGAGAGGATTGTTAGTTGGATCTAGAAAGCTGTGAGGCTGTGGGAGGTCAGCTTCTAAGGTAGGGCTGGACTAAAGATTAGTATATAGGAGTAGTGAGTAAAAGAATAGAGACCACCCCCACAATAGTATCGTTCAGAAAATTGCAAAGTGGGCTGGGATCAGGTAGGGGTATTGAGAAGCATTTACAATTGTATAGACTAGGTCTTACTAGCAGTAATAGTAAAGTGACAGTCTTGTGGCAGAATCGATGAGGTCTAGATAACAAGAATAAAGAGTATAAAACCTTGAGAGGTGTATTAATGGAACACAGATGAAGGATAGTAACTTATCAACACCTTGTGACTGAGATACCAGGGGGAACCTATCAAATGACAGTATAACCGGCCAAGCAAAGAAGATTATACAGAAAGAAAAAGAATACCAAAATATTATTAAAATAAAAAATGTCGGAAAAGTGAGAAAAAGATAATACAAATTTACAGTAACTTGCAAGATTAAAAAAAGGAAAGAAAAGCAGAAGATATAGTGCAGGAGAGATAAATTTGGAGTGGAAAGAATAATATTAGGTTGAAAGGAAGAGAAACATAAGGGATTGCGAGATAAAAATAATAAGAATTAAAAAAAAGTCACATAAAACACAAGATAAAATCAATCAACCAACAACAGCCAGAGAAACCAAACAAAACCAAAACAAACAAACAAACAAAAAACCTCTTGTTGGTTTCTAACTGGCCAGACCAGTTTTTCTGATCTTGCTAGCTTCAGCTGGCTGAGGGGCCTTTGAAATGCTTCTCTCTCTCACAACCAGATCTCAGCAAGTCTGTCAGGTACCCTGGGCGCCCCCACACACACTGGCACGCGGGAGTCAGTCTTCCCGACAACGGTGCTCGAGCCCAGCCATTTCCAGCTCTGCCTTCCCACCGAACCGCACTCCCACCGGATGTTGGCTGTTGGCGCCTTTCCCTGCTCCCCGGTGGGGCTGGCTGGAAATCTCTGAGCCACCACTGCAGTTATGCACCCAGCACCACGTCCCTCCTGGGATCGCAGCGCGAGATTCCGGCCTCCCTATGGGGTGCGAGCCGAGCGCGGCCGGCTAGTGCTCTCCACCAATCTGCGCTTCCACCGGGCTAGAGATGCCCCTGGTCCTGTCGGCTAGAGGCTCTCACTTCTCCTCGGTCTCTGGGCGGATGTTCATATTCCCTGGGCGATTTTTTTCTCAGTCCAACTGGCCAATCTGTTCCTTCTAGCAACCCGTTCTCCCCTGGAGTTGCTCACCCCCGTATTTGGGGGAGGGAGGGAGCAGCGGCTTCCCTCTCCCGGGAGCCCTAGGGCAGAGCCCGGAGCACCAGGTGGGCCTGGGGTCTGCGCACCCCCAGACCCCGCGCTGATCCCTAGACTCCTTTTGTCCTGTATCAGACTCCTTACCGTCTGGTTTTCCAGTGAGTGAAATAATTTCTGATGTCCTGCTTTCAAATGTGATTCGGCAACCCAGACCACTTGCTCTGACTCTCCACCAATCCGCGAGTTTCCCCCCTCTTCACAGAAGCCGAGAAAAACGCTGCCTAGAGTAAAGCCGCCATCTTCCCTCCCCCTCAATTTGCCTTCTTACATTTTAAAACAATCAAAATAAAATTTCTGAATCCTGAAGATCTACCCAAGCCAGGCAGATTCCCCAGGGTCCTTTGTTTTAGGAGGAAACTCAGTAGGCTAGGGTTCATCTCAACAAGAAGTTCCAGTGAAGTCTTCTCGCTCATTCCTTGAATAAACCTGTTCTAATTTAGCTTTGCTGAAATGGAGACAAACAGAAATCATTCCTAATGCTTAGAGGCAGACTATTATATTTCCTCCCCCCCAAAAAAGTTACAGTAGGTAAGAGTGTTCCCAATCTTCCTTCTATAAGGAAATTACACGAGTGAGACAGTGCAGTTCCAGGATTGTAATTGATGTCATTAAATCGCTGTTGGGGAATGATTATGCCTTGAATTTAGAGGTCACCTCCCTGCAGGGATTTGCAAGGGAAAACTCCTCACCCTTACATTGACTTACTCATCCTGACAGCACCTCCGGTGAGACAAGCAGACAATCTACTTTACTCCATCCACCCACTCTGGGCAAGAACGTGTATTTCATTTAGCATTCTCAGGTGCTTTCCCGTAGATGACCTGTCTTCCCACATCTCTTCCTGGGCTATATGCAGGTCCAGTTTTGTGGACATGTGACATGCACAGTTGCCCAGGGACCTGCATTTAGAAGGGTCCTATGTTTGGTTTAATGCTTTGATGTTACTCTTTTGAAACGCTTAGTAAGATTTAAGCAAGAGGTCACATATTTGCATTCACACTATACCTCACAAATCGTGTAGTCAGCCCTGGATGTATGCACTGAGCTGAACCTGAGATGTGAGCGAGGAAGCACCTCAGCAAGCCTGCTGGCCCCCGTAACCTAGACAGCGGTGTGGTAGTCACCAGTACTTATTACCAAATATTTGCAGTTCTTCCAGACACAAGTAGGATTGAATGGAAACTTTCTGTCAATGAAACGTGAGCAGGAAGTGATGACATTGCATCTGGACAAAAAGTTCACAGGACAGTGCTTCAGGTACTGTGTTCCTGTCTTGTAGTTCAGATGGAACTTCCCTCAGCAAGTCCCTAAGACAGAGCCCCTGACCACCTGCAACAAACATGTTCTGTGAGCTAGATAAGCCTTGGTTGTTTTAAACTACTGAGATTGTGCAGTTATTTTTTCATAACTGAGCCTATCCTGATGGATACAGAAGATACATACAAATTCTGAAAGCATCCTTTGCAGTACTTAGAGAGGGAGCTGGGGAGAAGCAGCAGGGTGCATGGCAACAATGTTTCTGATGATGGGGAGGAAGACTGCCACACACAGATATGAGGAATGAGAGGAAGCCCCCAGCTGTCGTTAACTATCAGCACTTACCCTCGGAAACAATAGCATCAGCACAGTTCATTTGTAATGGTCTCAGCAGCAAATAAATTTGAAGCAAAGAAAACAAATTTGACCAAATCAACATGTCCTCCCACCCCTGCCATTTTGTTTCTCAGATACTCAGCAAGTACAAATTACCTTCCCCAACCACTCCCCCAATAAGGAAAAAAAGGAAAGATAAAATGACCCTAAAGACCTCCAAAGTTTCCTGGAGTTGACTAGTCAAGTTCAGCAAATAAACAGTATTTTATTGAAATGTTTGATGAGCTTGGGAGCTGTGGCAGCTTAAGATAAAAACACAACCTATTTGTTCTTAGTCTCCCTCACAAGCCAGGAATTGAGGTCATTGTGAATTTACAGTAGCCCCTGAAACAGCTCCGTGAAGAAGTGTCTTGTTCTGCCTGCAAGTTAAAACAGCTGCAGCGTTTTTATTCATGACCAAATGTTTTCAAAATGATTAAAGCAGCACTGTAAATGTGCAAGCTATATCATCTGAGTGACAAGGATTAAGTGAGATTCAGATTAAAATGCTAAGTGAGTTTGTACCAAGATCAAGCCAGATATATGGTTAACACTAAGGAAATACATGCTGAAGAAGTGTGAAAACACCACCTATAGAAAACCTCAGCATAACAAACAGTACCAGAGGAAGTGGCTCCAATGGCAAGTAAGTCAGTGGGGGCTGAAACTGCATTTTGGAAAGTACAATGATCAGCGGTTTAGAAAGACATATATACAGTCAAACAAACAACTTAACATGTATATTCATAGTGGTTCTGGTTCAGAAAAGAAAGGACAATAACAAAGTCCATTTGATTGACATACTAAATGTTGATAAACAAATTTCAGAACAGAATGTGAGTTAGAAACCAAAAATTACTGTAAGAACTGGTAGATCTCCTACTGCAAAAGAATAAAGGTGCCCAAAGTTGTGTAGAGCTTTACTCTGAAAAGTTCACAGTTGAAAGCCAAAAACGAAAGGAAATTTATTATTTACCAAATATTACTGTAAAAAAGAAAAAAAAACACCATTCGAAAAATATCTGTAAGCACTACATGAGTAATGTCTTAAAATTTTGTTACATAATGAATATAGAAATAAAATCATATAACTTTGCCAATGACATTTAAAGTGACCTGAGACACTGATGAATAAATATAATATTTGAATTCATACCCTCAAACCTCCCTGTCTGTGGCTTTCTAAACTTCTCTAGATCAACTCACATTCCATGAAATAGAACCCCATGGATGTGCAGGTCTTTACTACAGCCTGTATGTTTGGATTTTCAAAAGGAACGAAAAGGGCAGCAATAGGCTGTCATACATTCCCAGTAGTAACTTTTTGCCTGGGAAAGTTTCCCAGATGGCTTCATGGAAACACTTGTTCCCAGACACAGTAGACATACCAGTCCATTCACTGAAGACAAGGCCATGCTCTCCTCACTCCTAAAACCCGATGGGGAGTAGTGGAATGGTGATTCCCTTTTCATTCTGGGTGCCAAGAAAGTAGGAGGAAGTGCCCAGGATAAAGTAAGTTAACCGCCCAGCACACACAGTGTTAAGAACAAGTGTTCTGAGTCCATCTGGCCTAAGTGCAAAGTGCCTATTGCTCTGGTTTCCACGCCTGTAGCATAAGGGTGGCCACAGTATATAACCCATCATAAACTAAACAGTCCTATACATGCACACAGGAAATCGTCAGTATGTGGTTGTCATTATGACTGTAGTGAATTCTCTTCCTAAGAGAAATGTGGTGACACCACGAGGCTCTCAGCCCATTCTACCCTCTTAGAAGAGTCTTGGCTTTTACTTGTGTGCCATGAGTAAATGCTGATTCTATCAAGTAGGTGAACAGACGCAGCTTCCCAAAACTGGATAAAAAGATAAAAGATAGACTTTTGAAGAAAAGGTCAGGAAGGGCCAGCTGCATAGGAAGAGTAAATAGAAAATAGCATCCAAGATCCAACCCCTGATGAGGTGTTAAATGGCTGATGAGAACAATCCCTGCTGTAATCTGGTTAACATTTAGCACCTAATTATCACTTCTCAGTGGAGTCCAGATTAGATAATTATGAACTTCAACCTCCCAGCTACACAGGAAATGCTTGACGCTACTAAGCTGCAGATTTCATCATTTAACAGGCTCTGGATATCTAGAAGTAGCTAGAGATGCAGACTATTACTCTATTTAACCAGTGAAAGCCATTCCTTTTCTGGATCTAGCCTGCAGTTCAGCAGATTTTAGCCAAATAAGATGTGACTGATATAATCCCAGCTTTCCTTCTAAATGACCTTGTGTAGGAGCATGATGGACCAGGCAGAAAATACACTCTGAGGTTTCATATCTACATTTTCTTTCACATAAGGTACAAAGCACTGCTGGTGATTCAAAACCATTGTTTTGTTGTTGTTGTTGTTGTTGTTGTTGTTGTTATTGTTATGATAAATTTCCTAATCCTTCTGGTCTCTGCCCCCCTCCAAAAAGAGTTCTCCATATGTAACACAGGCCCCTCCTCCTAAGGAGCTCTGACACAGAAGTCTATATGGGAGATTAAGGGAAAGTGTTACAGGGTGCAGCCAAGAGGGGGGACCCCAAATAGGCATTTGAAATGGGGTCCAGAACTCAAGGTGTCCAGGAGATTTTAAGGTGTCTTCACCCCTTCCCCCACAGGTGTGAGTTGGGGGGAAGGGGCACACAGAGCAGGAACATACAGGGCAGCTTTGCACCTAATCCATGGCATAGTCATTTAGCATACCTATAGCCTTTGGCTGGTCACTTAGATATGCTAAATAGCTATGGCCATGCTCAAGGCCAGGGGGATGGAAAGGGATCTCCCCCCCACCAAGATGTGACTGGGGGGCAGGGCCCCTGAGTTACAGCGCCTGCGTGGGAGCTGGGAGAAGATTGGCTCCATGACATGGGGTGACACCTACCCAAACCCACAATGGCGACCAGAAAAGCTGGAGAAGACAGCAGATTGAGGGCAAGTGTGCCCAAGTGGAGGAGGAGTCAGAAATGGGGCTGCAGAAGAAGATTGGCGCAGGGGATTTAAACCCAGACATGGCAGCCATTGAGGGGGAACCACACGGCTTTGGACAGAGTGGGGACTCTCCCTTCCCGCAGCCCTGAGGAGGGGGAACCACGTGGCTTTGGCAGAGTGGAGACTCCCGCATCCCAGAGGAGGAGAACCATGCGGCCTTGACAGAGTGGAGACTCCCGTGGCCCTGGGAGAGAGGACCACGTGCTTGTGCCAGAGTGGGGACCCCCACAGCTTTAGAAGGGGGAACCACCACCTGGTTTTAGCAGAGATCCCGGCGACTCAGCAGAGGGTGCCGGGAACCCAGGGAGGTCTCCCAGTTGAGATGGAGGACTAACTAAGAACCAGAGGACTGCCTGAGCCATGGACTTCTATTTCCTTTCCTGAGATACGGTGCTCTGGACTGGGCAAAGGGGGAAGGAAGGAAAGACTGTGTGTTTGTGGGTGTTTTTAGGGACTTTAGGATTTTTGATAAAGACATTAGGTCACTACTTTAAGTTAGTATAGCATTAAATAAACATTTCCTTTCCTTTTCACGAATCTCTGGCATTGAGAGACGTCTTTCCTAGGGCGGCGGACATAACGGACCCGGGGCCTTCTTTCAATAATAGTATATCATCCCAGGCCCCCCTTGTTGTGTTCTGTAACAAAAGGATGAAGATTCTCAATATAGTAAGTGTAATAATAATTTTTAAAAAGTGTGGGAACACACAAGACAGCACAATTAAATCTGCAATAATGTTTATGTTACATCTCAAGGAAATGTCAAAGAAAATAGAGGAAACATAATCTAGGAAGAGAGAAGGGCAAATAGAAAAAGGCTTGGCATGTTTGAACAAAAGTGGAAGTTTGTTGCTTGTGACACAGAATTGGGGGTGTGATGTTGGAGAGATGGGCAGGGAATGCTGAGTGAAACATGGCGTGAAGAACATTACAAAATACACTCAGGCTTTGGGGCTTAACCTGTAGGTAATGAGAACAAATAATGAGGGTTTTGTTTGTTTTTCAATTTCCTTTTTGTTTTAAAAATAAGGAAGTGACACAGATTCTTATTTTGAAACATCATTAAAGTAAGCATAAAGAATGTAGTCGATACAGAATATAGAAATGATAAAACCAGATAGGCTGTTGTCACAATGGTCAAGGAAGAAAAGGTTGGGATCCTGGGCAATGAAGAAAGAAGATGGGCCAAACTTAAAAGGCATTTGTGAGATATAAACTAAAGAAATTAGTGATATTTGGATGTCTGGGATGAGGAAGAGAGTAAAATTAAGAAAATATTTGCAATGGCTTGCGGGATGATAGCCATACTGTGGAGGAGGGAAGGAAGAAAATAGAAGCCTCTCAAGCAGTTTGGTAGTGAATAATTGTTCTTTACAAGAAGGTGCATAGCCTCAGGATGGAAACGTAGTCATGGAATAAAATGAAGCTAACTGGGACACATCAAGTCTGTATTCACTAGCCTGGCCTCACTTTAACCACCTCAGTCAACCACATGCACTCTATTGTCAAGCAAAGCCAGAAAGCAGTAGCTTCAAATGGCCCTGACTTAGCCTCAGTTCCCCCAGAAAGCAGAGGCCAAGACAAAGTCATGTGTATAAATAATTTATAGAGTGAGATTCCAGGAACAGAAGAATAAAACAGGGAAAAGGGAGAGCCAATGTAAAGATGTATCAGCTGCTGCTGCAGGTAGCTGGTTGCTCAATGATTTAAGCATCAGCCTAAGATACCACACATGA
Organism: Phyllostomus hastatus; assembly: GCF_019186645.2. Classification (NCBI taxonomy): domain Eukaryota; kingdom Metazoa; phylum Chordata; class Mammalia; order Chiroptera; family Phyllostomidae; genus Phyllostomus; species Phyllostomus hastatus. The sequence goes on from NW_025333900.1 coordinate 12,025,715, forward strand.
TTACTGGCTTCCTTGCCTCTCATTCATCCCCTCACCATTATTTGTTTTGCTATTCAATAGTTGAATAATTAAAGGTATGCACACCACAATTGTAATATGCAAATACTATAAAGCTATTTGTTGCCATGTATGTTCAGATCATCACATGTTAAAGCAGGTTTTGCCCTCCAAGTTCCATAGAGCTGGTCCACCTACAGATGGTTGTCCCCTCCTCCTTATGTACCTTTTGTACCTTTGCATTGTACTGGGTTGAATAATGTCTCCTAAAAATTCGTATCTACCCAAAACCTCAGAATGCAATCTTATTTGGAAATAAGGGTCTTTGCAGAAACAATTAGTTGAGAGGAAGTCACATTAGATTACAGTGTATTATAAATCCAATGATTGTTGTCCTTATAAGAGAAAGGAGGAGACTCAGAACATGCATAAGAGAAGAAGATGATATGAAGATGGAGGCAGATTGCAGTGATGCTTCTGTACCTAAGACACACCAATGACTGCAGGCAACCATCAAAGCTAGAAGAAAGGCATGAGATTGGATGTCCCTCAGAGCCCCCAGAGGAACCAACCCTGCTAATAACTTTATTTCAACTTATCATCTCCAGAATGGTAGGAGAATGCATTTCTGTTGTTTTAAGCCACCCAGTATCTTATATTTTGTTATAGCAGCTCTAGGAGACTACTATAGGCATTGTTCTCACTGATAATCTTTTGGTAGATATTTGGGGGATATTCAAGGGAACCAGGATTTCTCTGCTGGAGATGCCAAACTAAACCTAAAAGTGCATACACCCAACCTTCTAGATACTACCAATTTTCCAAAACACTCCACCACTGTGACCAAACACTTCATATGCATCCTCCAGGCAACACATAGATGCTTATCCTATAAAATTAATTTGAATATTTTTGCTATTGAATCATACTACCCTTTAGAATAGTTGAAGGACTTACAGATAATACATTACATACACACATTTATTTTGTAGGTATTAATTTCAATGCTTTTAAAATAAGGCAAGAGGTCCAACATGGTGATAGCATAGTAGGATCCTGAACTTGCTGCCTCCCATGAGCAAAATCAAACATTTATACTTGCATGCAAGGTCTGTCCAGAGGGTATACAGCCATGTAATATAAAAAATAGACATTTATTAAAGAAGATAAAAGATACAAGAAACATTGTACATTACACCTTGGGACCTCACACAGTTTTCCCAATTGCTATCAGCTGCCCCATCATATTTTCCTGAATCTCATCAATATTCTGAAATCTCTTCCCTTTCAAAGGTGATTTTACTTTTGGGAAAAACCAGAAGTCACAGGGCACCAAATCTGGGCTTTAGGGGGGCTGAGTCACCTGGGTGATTTGATGTTTTGCCAAAAAACTCTGCATGAGATGTGATGCATGAGTGCGCATGTCATCATAATGAAGCTGCCAATCACCAGTCACCCATAGCTGCAGCCTTCTAATCATCCAAATAGTTTCTGTGAAGGAATGCTCAAGCTTAACACAAAATTTGATGCAGATTTGTTCTCTACTCATTCTGTCATTTTGAATTCAACCACCACATAGTACATATACTCAAAGGCATCTACCACTCCAACTGACTAGTACAGTGAAGTCATCATTGTTCACACATGCACATTCCAGTCTACTCCCCTCGGCTTCCAGGTTACATTTATGCCACCTTTCTTGTTATATTAACGATGGCTGGATTTTTTCTGGACAGACCTCATATAGGTAGCAATTATTCCTGTATGAGAGTTGAATGCTGAATAAACAGCTTTTGACAAAAGCAGAGATGGCATAAAGTTGTCTGGGAACCCCAGGGAGCCCCCCAACCCCATGAGCTGCAAGAACTCTCCTAGGCTGGAGAAGCTGGTGAGCACCATTGTTTAAGTTGTCCTTCACTTTGACAGGGTGGACAACAGGTCTTTTTGAGTGTTTTGGCCTTCCTGCTAGATCATACTTCAGCTGCAAGACACAACTACATAGCCTGGAGTCTTTTCCCTTCTAACAAAGGGATAAAGCAGGAGCAACAGGGCCTCACCACACTTACCCAGCTTCCCTTCCCCAGAGCTGTTCTGTGTCAGTAGGCTGGTGTACCAGGGTGAAGTACTGTGCCAGCTCAAGGCTGTTTCCCCAAAGCTACTCAGCAAATAAAGGCTGCACAGAAGTTTCTTTTCCATACTGGACCACTTGCGGCACAACAGAAAAGAGACACTGTATAAGAAAGACTGAAGAGCCAAAAGACCTCTCCAGGAACTATAGGAATTCTCCAGGGTCAGAGAGGCCCCATTGTTTATATCCACTCCACCTCCTCAGGGTGGGCAGAAGTTCTATCTAGGTGCTCTGGCCTACCTGCAAGATTACTGTATGGTCTCCTGAAGACATCTCCCAACATTATTTTAGCCTGAATAAATGGACCTTGCAAGATCAACAGGACATTACTACATGCAACCAGTTTCCCACCTGGAGCTTCTCAGTTCAGTAGGCCAGTGCCCCAGAAGATGTAAGCTCCAGGTAGTCTCCTACTGGCCTACAAAACCACCTTCCAATCACAGTCTACACACAGCCTGTTTCTACATAAGGACACTTTTCCAAGACAGGAAGAAATAGCTATTTTGTTTAATTCATAAAAACAAACATAGAAAGCCAAACATAATGAAACAATAACAACAAAAAATATATCTCTCAAGTGAAGCAACAAAAATTATCCCCAGAAAAAAACACTAATGAAAAGGAAGTAAGTAATTTGATTAAAGAATTCAAAGAAAGAATCATAAGGACCCTCACTAAACTTGAGAGTGAAGTAAAGGAACTTAGGGAGAACTTAAACAAGGAATTAGAAAGTATAAGAAAGAACCAAGCAAACCTGAAGAACTGAAATAAAAAACACATTAGAAAGAATCAACTAGGTTAGCTAACACAGAAGAGTAGATCAGCAACTTGGAAGACAGACTAATGGAAATCCACCAGTCAGAACAGCAGAAAGAAAAATAACTAAAAAGAGAATGAGAATGATTAAAGGACCTCTAGGATATCATCAAATGCTCAAACATTTGCACTATAAATATGCCAGAGAAAGAAGAGAAAAAGGAAGAGAAACTTTATTTAGAGAAATAATAGCTGAAAACTTTCTTAACCTGGGAAAGGAAACAGATATCCAGTCCAAGATATTGTAGTTAAAAAGGCAAATATTAAAGATAAAGACACAATCTTGAAGGAAGCAAGAGAAAAATTAATTACATACAAAGAAAACCCCATAAGACTATCAGCTAATTTCTCATCAGAGACTTTACAGGCCAAAAGGAATGGGCAAGACATCTTTAAAGTGTTGAAAGAAAGAAACCTACTGCCTGAAACAATTTACCCAGCAAAGTCATCATTCAGGGTTGAAGGATAAATAAATAGTTTTTTGGACAAGCAAAAATGAAAAGACTTCACCAACCTTAAGCCAGCTGTACAAAATGTTAAATGGTCATCTTTAAGTAAAAAAGGGAAGTCCATAACCAGAAAAGAGAAATTATGAAAAAGAAAAAACTTTCACAGGTAAAATCAAATATTCAACCAGTACAGCAAATAAGACATTTCAAAAGCTGCTACAAAAAAAAAAAACTACTACAAACATTAAAAGAAAAAAGTGTCAAACTCAACTCAAACTATGAGATGCACACCACACAAAAAAAATCTAAAATATTGCATCAATAACACAAAACGTGGAAGGAAGAGTAAAAATGTAATCCTTATAGGATATATGTAAGCTTAAACACTTATAAGTATAAAATAGACTACTATAGATAAAGAATGGAGTGCATAAACTTTCTGATAACCACAAACCAAAACTCTACAAAGCACTTACGAAAATTAAAGAGAAAGGAATCTAAACAAAACACTATGAAAAACAGCAAACCACAAAGAAGAGATCAAGAGAAGAAGAAACAGAGGACAACTGTAAAAGCAGCCTAAAACAATTAACAAAATAGAATAAATACATACTTATCAATAACTACTTCAAATGTGAATGGTTTAAATGCTCCTATAAAAAGACATAGAGTAGCTGGACAGATTAAAATATTTAACCCATCTATATGCTGCTTATCAGAGATTCCTCAAATCATAGGACTGAAATTGAAAGGATGGAAAAAGGTATTTCATGCAAATAAAAATGAAAAGAAAAGCTGGAGTAATAATGCTAGTATAAACAAAATGGACTTTAAAACAAAAAATGTAAGAAGATGAAGAACATTACATAATTATTTTTAAAAAGTCAGTCCAAGAAGAGAATATAAAACAACAATCATAAATATCTACACACCCAACATAGGGACACATAAATATATAAAGAAATTAGTCCTGGCTGATGTGGCTCAGTGGATTGAGCACCAGCCTGTGAACCAAAGGGTCACCAGTTCAATTCCCAGTCAGGGTAAATGCCTGGATTGTGGGCCAGGTCCCTGGTAGAGGATGCACGAGAGGCAACCATGAGAGGATTGATATTTCTCTCCCTCTCTTTCTCCCTTCCTTCTCCTCTCTAAAAATAAATAAACAATACCATTAAAATAGAAATTATTAATAGACATAAGGGGAAAAATCCACAGTAATGCAATAATACCAGAGGATTTTCATATCCCACTCATAGCAATGGACATATCACTCAGACAGAATATTAATAACAAAATGATCACCTTAAATGTCTCCTTAGACCAGCTCAAGTTAATAGACATTTTTAGAACATTTCATACCTGAACTGTGGAATACATATTGTTTTTACATGGAACATTCTCTGGAAGAGATCACATAGTAGGCCACAAAATAAGGAGCAATATATTTTAAAAGATTGAAATTATATCAAGCACATTTTTCTCCAAAATGGCATAAAACTAAAAATCAACTACTTAAAAAGATACAAACATATGGGAACTAAGCAACATGCCACTAAACAACCAATGGATCAAAGAGGAAATTAAAAAGAAATGAAAAATAATTTTTAAATAAATGAAAATGAAAACACAATTTTTCAAAATTTATGGGATGCAGCAAAAGCAGTTCTAAGAGGGAAGTTCATAGCTAGCTATATAGAACCATCTTAAAAAAAAAAAAACAAGGAAAATCTCAAATAAATCATCTGATTCTACACCTAAAGGAACTAGAAAAAAAGAAGAGCAAACAAAACCCAAAGTAATCAGAAGGAAATAAATCATTAAAATCCAAGTGGAAATAACCAAAATAGAAATTTAGAAAACAATGGAAAAGATTAATAAAATTAAGAGCTGGTTCTTTGAAAAATGAATAAAATAGACAAAACTTTAGTCAAACTAGTCAAGAAAAGACAGAGATCAAATAAATAAAATTATAAATGAAAGAGGAGTTGTAGCTGACACCACAGAAATATAAAGAATCATTAAAGAATACTATGAACAATTATATACCAATAAACTCAACAATCTATTGTAAAAGAAATGGATAAATATAGAAGTATATGAGGTCACTATGTATAACAATATGAAGTATACATAGTGGTCACACAGGAAGCACAGAGAATCCCAAATAAGATCAACCCAAAGAGGCCCACATCAAGACACATCATAATTAAAATGGCAAGTTGTAAAGACAAGGAGAGAATCCTGAAAGCCACAAGAAAAAAGCAGATAGTTAACTAAAAGGGAGCACAAATTAGACTATCATCTGATTTTTCAACAGAAATATTTCAGGCCAGAATGTTGTGGCATAAAATATTCAAGGTGTTGAAAAACAAGGACTTTCAACAAAGGCTACTTTAACCAGCCAGGCTATTATTTAAAATCAAAGGAGAAATAAGGAGCTTCCCAGACAATAAAAAGCTAAAAGAGCTTGTTAAACCAAACCGGTACTACAAAAAATGTTAAAGGGCTTGCTTTAAGAAAATGAAGAAGAAAAAGAGAAAGAAAAAAAAGAGGAAAATACTCTCTAACAATAAAATGGCACTAAATATATATCTATCATTAATCACCTTAAATGTAAATGGCTTCAATGCTCCAAACAAAAGACATAGTGTAGCTGAATGGATAAGAAAATAGGATGCATATATATGCTGCCCCCAAGAGACAAACCTCAGATAGAAAGATACAAACTAAAAGTAAAGGGATGGAAAAAAAGATTTCATGTGAATGGAAAGGGAAAAAAAGCTGGGCTAGCAATACCTATATCCAACAAAGCAGACTTTAAAATCCAGGCTATCTTAAGAGACAAAGAAGGATAAACATAATGATAAATGGAACAGTCCAACAAGAGGATTTAACCCTAGTAAACATTTATGCACCTGACATAGGAGCACCTAACTATGTGAAGCAAATCTCAATGGACATAAAGGGAGAGACTGACAGAGATACAGTCATAGTCGGGGATTTTAAAACCCCACTGACTTCAATAGATAGGTCTTTCAGATAGAAAATCAACAAGAAGACAGTGGCTTTAAACGACAGACTAGATCAAATGGATTTAATTGGTATCTTCAGAGTGTATCATCCAAAAGCAACAGAATATATATACTTTTCAAGTGCACACGGAAGATTTTCTAGGATAGACCACATTTAGGACACAAAATGAGGCTCAATAAATTTCAGAAGATTGAATAATATCATGCATCTTCTCTGACCACAATACTATAAAACTAGAAATCAATCACAAGAAGAACACTGAAATACATGCAAAGAATAGAAGCTAAATAACATATTGTTAAACAATGAATGGGTCAACAACAAGATCAAGGAAAAAAAATCAAAAGATACCTTGAAACAAATGAAAATGAGAACACAAAAATCCAAATCTGTGGGACACTGGGAAAGCACTCTTCAGAGGAAATTCATAGCATTACAGGCCTATGTCAAAAATACAGGAAAAAGCTCAAATAAACAATCTAACTTACATTTAAAGGAACTTGAAAAAGTAAAACACACAAAGTCCAAAGTGAATAGAAGGAAGGATAACAAATATCTGAGCAGAAATAAACAAAATGAAGTCTAAAACAACATACAAAAGATCAATGAACCCAAGAGTGGGTTCTTTGAAAAGATAAACAAGATTGACAAGTCTTTAACCAGACCTATCAAGAAAAAAAGGAAAGACCCAAATAAATCAAATCAGAAATGAAAGAGGAGAAATAACAAATGATACCAAAGAAATACATTTTCTTGCTGGACTCTAAGAAAATCTTATAAAAAACTGTATATCATCGAATTGGACAACCTAGACAAAATGGATGAATTCCTAGGCACATACAATATTCCAGAACTAAATCAGGAAGGATCAGAAAATCTGAATAGACAGATGACACTTAATGAAATTGAAGCAGTTCTCAAAAAAAACTCCTAACAAACAAAAGCCCAGGACCAGAAGGCTGCACAGAGTGAATTTTACCAAACATTCCAAGAAGAGCTAATACCTCTCCTTCTCAAAATATTTCATAAAACTCAAGACGGGGAAAGGTTCCCAAACTCATTTTATGAAGCCATCATTATCCTAATTACAAAAAAAAGATAAAGACACTACAAAGAAAGAAAATCATAGGTCAATAGCCTTGATGTACATAGATGCTAAAATCCTCAACAAAATATTAGCAAACCAAATGCAGCAATGCATCAGAAAGATCATACACCATGATCAAGTGAGATGTATAACAGGAATGCAAGGTTGGTACATTTGCAAATCAATAAATGTGATTCACCACATAAACAAAATGAGGGATAAACCCCACAAGATCATATAGAAAGATGCAGAAAAAGCATTTGATAAAATCCAGCACCCATTTATGATGAATACTCTCAGCAAAGTGGGATAAGAAGGAACATACCTCAACATAATAAAGGCCATATATGACAAACCCACAGCCAGCATCATACTTAATGGGCAAAAACTACAAGCATTCCCCTTAAGTCGGGAACAAGACAGAAATGGCTGCTTTCATGTCTTTTATTCAACATAGTACTAGAAGCCTTTGCCACAGCAATCAGACAAGAAGAAGAAATAAAAAGCATCCAAGTCAGAAAGGAAGAAGTAATACTGTTATTATTTGCTGATGACATGATACTGTACATAAAGAATCCGAAAGAGTCCACCAAGAAACTGTTAGAATTGATCAATGAATTCAGCAAAGTAGCAGGATACAAAATTAATAACCAGAAATTAGTTGCATGTATATATGCCAATAATGAGCAAAAAGTGAAATTAAGAAAACAATTCCATTCACATTTGCTACAAAAAGAATGAAATACCTAGGAATAAACCTAACCAATGATGTAAAAGACCTGTGTTCAGAAAATTATAAGACATTAAAGAAAGAAATAGAAGATACAAATAAGTGGAAGTACATACCGTGTTCATGGATAGGAAAAATTAACACAATGAAAATGTCCTTATTACCCAAAGCAATTTATAGATTCAGTGTAATTCCAATCAAGATTCCAATGACCCTGGCTGGTGTAGCTCAGTGGATTGAACACGGGCTGCAAACCAAAGCATCGCAGGTTCGATTCCCAGTCAGGGCACATGCCTGGGTTGCAGGCCATGGCCCCCAGCAACCACACATTGATGTTTCTCTCTCTCTCTTTCTCCCTCCCTTCCCTCTCTAAAAATAAATAAATAAATATTTTAAAAAGGTCCTTATTAAAAAAAAAGATTCCAATGACGTATCTCACATAACTAGAACAAATATTTCAAAAATTTATACAGTACTACAAAAGGCCCCTCATAGTAACAGTGTTCCTGAGAAAGAAGAGCAAAGTTGGAGGAATCACACTACTTAAAATGAAACTATAGTATAAGACCATAGTTATCAAAACAGCATAGTACAGACATAAAAAGAGACACATAGATTAATGGAACAGAATACAGTGTCCAGCAATAAAGCCACAACTTTATAGTCAATTAATATTAGACATAGGAAGCACACATACAGAGGAAACCACATACAATGTCCTGAAGAGAGTTTATTCAATAAATGACATTGGCAAAATTGGATGGCTATGTGCAAAAAAAAAATGAAAGTAGACCACCTTCTTACACCACACACAAGAATAAATTAAAACTTGATCAAAGACTTAAATGTTAGACTTAGAACCATAAAAAGCATAGAAGAAAACATTGGCAACAAAATCTTGATGTGCTCATAGCAGTATTTTATCAGATATCTCTCTTCAGGCAAGGAAAACAAAAGAAAAAATAAATGGGACAACATCAAACTAAAAAGCTTTTGCTCAGCAAAGGAAATCATAAGAAAATTAAGAAGACAACCTGCAGAATAGGAGTATATATTTACCAATATATCTGATAAGGGGTTAATATCCAAAATTTATAAAGAACTTACAAAACACAACAGGAAAACAAATAGCCCAATTAAAAAATGGAAAAAGGACCTGAATAGACACTTCTCCTAAAATGACATACAGATGGCCAGTAGATATATGAAAAGATGCTCAACATCACTAATGATCAGACAAATGCAAATTAAAACCATAATGAGATATCATCTCACTCCTGTCAGAATGGCTATCATCAATAAATCAACAAACAACAAGTGCTGGCAAGAATGTGGAGAAAGGGGAACATTTTGCACTAGTAGGAATGCAGATTGGTGCAGCCACTGTAGAAAGCACTATGGAGATATTTCAAAAAATTAAAAATCAATCTGCCTTTTGACCCAGCAGTCCCACTTCTGGGAATATGTCCAAAGGAACCCAGTACACTAATTCTAAAGAACATAAGCACCCCTGTGTTCATTGCAGCATTACTTGCAATTGCCAAGATATGAAAGCAGCCCAAGTGTCCATCAGTAGATGAGTGAATAAAACAACTATGGGACATTCACACAATGGATAACTACTCAGCTATAAAAAAAGACTAAAATTTTACCCCTTGCAACAGTATGAATGGACCTGAAGGCCATCATGTAAGTCAAATAAGCCAGTCAGAGCAAGACATAAACCATATGACTTCACTCTTATGTGGAATCTAATGAACAAACTGAACTAACAGGCAAAATAGAGACAGGCTCATTGATAGAGAGCAAGATGGCAGCTAAGGGTTCGTTGGGGTTTGTTTAGGAGGTGAGGTGATTGAGCAAAAAAGAAAAAGGACTTATTGGCATGGACAACAGTGTGGTGATGGCAGGGTAGAGGGGAGGGAGGTATAAGGGGACTAAATGGTAACTGAAAAAGTACAAAAAAGGAAGGAAGGAAGGAAGGAAGGAGGGAGGGAGGGAGGGAGGGAAGGAGGGAGGGAGGAGAGAGAGAGAGAAAGTTGTTTTTTTTTCTCACAAGCGGACCACATAAAATGCATGCATTTATCCAGAAGATTGATATGGTAGCCACAAGGGATGCATTTACAAGGGAAACTACAGGCTTCTCTGAGACAAAATATATGAATCCATCAAGTTGGGCAGTAGAGCCTCATTCATTTACAGGTCTGTCTGCCCTACCACTACCCACCTCCCCAATCCTGCTTTTTTATGTTATTCATGGTCATTTGTAAAACTAATCAACTACTAAAGGAGGTGTGAATTGAGGTGAGTTTTTTTTTGTTGTTTTGTTTTTTTGCCTGTATTTGGTAAGATTGCTTCTCCTACCCTGATAAATTAATTACCTGTGAATACCTCCCAGCAACCCTGGACTTTCTTAAATGAAAGAACAGTGGGTACCAGTGCTCACTATTTCAAAGTGTGAGCATAATAAATGAAGTGATCAAAACACAAGTCTCCAACCTGGAGCCCAGGACAGAGAGCCTGCTGTGGGTTCTTTCCCCCATTGTTTTCATCAGCATCAAGTACAGCAGAACACAAGGCCCAACACTGCCAGCAGAACGGGTTCAGTGTTGCCATGTGGGAGGACGAAAATGCCACAGGAGCAAAGAGCTATTAGAAAGAGAGTCCCCAAGTAACTGGGAGGTTCAACTTTGAAAGTTCTCCAGAAGTTTTTAAAGGCAGAGGAGGAAGGAAGGTGAAGTGGTGGGACCCTGCTGTCACAGAGAATCTCCCACCTTCACTGAGGACGGAACAATGGGTGCTGGACACACAGAGCACATTAGAGCTGGTTCTTGGGACAGCAGCTCCCTGCGTTATATAGCACGTAAGGCTACATTTTTTGCATTATATATGCTGGAGTTTTTTCCCAGTTACCTTGCAATTTCTCTTTAATTATTCTACTTAGATCTGAGCTTCCAGCTGTTTTAAATGTCTTGAGGGGACGAACTAAGATGACCATTTCATTTATAACTTTCTACAGTGCTGAGTAGCAAAATAACATTTGTATAATGTCTTACAGCTTACACATGGCTTCTTGTGCATCAGCCCACTTGTTCTTACCTATAATCCTAAGGGGTGGGAATTATCTTACATGGCCAGGGTTGTGCACATACAAATGTGGCTTTATCTATGGACAGTTAGGCCATTTACTTAAAAGGCTACTATGTTATTTTTAGATCCTGTATACCTATACAACACATGTGCAGGAGAGGAAAAGTGAGATATACACAAAATAAAGGTTTGGATAATGTTGAATACAGGACTTAGTTTCACAAACCTCTCAGGAGTATAAAAGGATGTGACAAAAAAAGGAGATGATATAAGATAGACTTGCATCTTCAATTAAACCAAGAATGACCTGGAAGAGGAATTCCTTATCCATCAGCACAAAGGATTCTCCAGTACTGACAGACACCAAGCCCTTCCTACAGCTAAATCAGTAGCATGTTACAAACGTATGAACCCATTTTGTGAATGATAAATCACATTTAATTTAAGAATCACTTTACTCACAGTAGCATTTTTAAATTATATGTATTCTCAAACAACACTTGTTAGAGTAATTGCTTTCCATGAGAGCTGTCATATTTGAGAGGGTTTCTCATATGATAGGTGGCCTCGCTGCCTGAGCAGCAGTGTAAGATCTGGGGTGGACCCTGCATTCTGAGCCCCACATCACCCTCAGGAGACATGTTAGTGGGTCAGATGGCTGATTGGAGTACCTACCATAAGCACCACTCTACTTCTGACTGCTGTCGGACCTCAATTAGAGCTCTCTTCAGATGTCACCTGTGCTGTGTTCTAAGGAGACTTAATTGAGAACAAAAGAGCTCACCTAAGGAAAGAAATGAGACACCAAGAAGATGGTTTATCACTAGCACTGTCTTCACTTGACCTAACTGATCCTGTTTGGAACTCCAGACAATGCTCTGTCAGAGGTCAGAAATCAGTCCTTGTCACCCTCATCAACAGCATTGCTATCATTATTGATTCTCCAAACATAAATCTAGGCATGCAATATAATTTCCATCAAAATCCAGCCAATTTCTTCACATAACACTCACACTGATTCTAGAATTCATTTAGAAGAATAAATGGGCAAGAATAGCAAGCCTTCCTAGGTGTCAATATATATTAAAAATTATAGAATTAGATAGTATTGATGTAGGAATAAGTAGGTCATTTGAAAAGAGTTAAGAACTAAAATAGATATATGTAAGAATTTAATATTTGATTAAGGTGACATTGTAAATCCACGAAGAAAGATTAGTCAATAAGTGATATTAGGAATAATATACTATTTTGCAGCAAAAGAAAATTTGTCCATATGGAGATTCTATATGGATTAAAGATGTAAATATAAATATATATGTATACACATACACACACACACACATATATATATGTACTAAGAAAACATCAGAGAACATCTCTGACTTTGAGGGTAGGGGAAATTCTCCTTAATCAAGATGCAAAAAAGCAAAAATCACAAAAATGGTAAATTTACATTAAAATTTAAAACTTTTAATTATTAAAAGATACCACAGAGTTGAAACATAAGCAAAACTTGGAAGAAAATATTTGCAACATAGAAAACAAAGAATTAGTATCCCATGTTAATAAGAAAAAGTCAAACCAGCCGAGAGAAAAACGAACACCATTTATTATCAGGCAATCCACAGAAGAGGAAACATAAAGGGGAGATAAGTTTATGAAAGAAAACACAACCACACTGTTAATTAGCACCTTAAAACAACAAATGATGTATCTTTTCTTTTTTACCCACAAGATTATCAAAAAAATATAAAGTGTTGACAAGTTTGACAGAGTATAAGAAAAAGATTACTCTCGTGTGCTGTGGGTTAAAATTTAAACTGGTATAGCCACTTTGCTAGTCTTTATGCAGAACTGATTGAAGCTAAGAATGTAAATACCTTATGATCTTACATATCTCATTCCTGGTAATTCCCCTAGAGAAATACTTGCACCAGTAAGTAATAAAGATGTTGCAACATTGCTTGTGCAAGTAAAAACTAAATATCCCTCAAGGGGAGCTGTCCTTAAAAATATGATGCACACATAAAAGGGGGTGCTGCAGTAGTTAAAAACAATAAGATTATTTTACATCTGTTAACTTGGATAGACCTCAAAAATATACTAAGTAGAAAAAAGCTATAGAATAACACTATATTTTTTCTGGGGGAAAGATAGATTAGATAGATGATAGATAGATAGATAGATAGATAGATAGATAGATAGATAGATAGATATAGATATATAGATAGAGAAATGTATAGCAAAAGACCAGTAAAGATGTATTCAAAAATGTCAAAAGTAATGAACTCTTGGGGGCTGGGGGGTGGGAGTTAGGGAGTTAAGAATGATTGATATTGGGGATAATGTATAGCTTGAAGGGAACTTTGACCTTACCTGTAATATTTTCTCCTTTTTTACAGAGATAATACCTTTTCATATAATTAAAACTTAATTTAAAAATAAAACTGTTACTTGGTAATTATTGAAAATTTATGTGTCAGAGACTATACAAAGTGCTTTATGTGAATTATATTATCTGAAGCCCAAAAAGAGCCTCCATGTATTATTAGTCCCATTTTGCAGTTGAGAAAGCTGAACCCAAGGGACTATAAGTTATGGGTCTACCTGGCCTCAGTAGCTACATTTTGCTGCCTTTTCTTGGATTGGATTTGAGGGTTTCTTAGGGATGTCCTGTCACCTTGCCCATGAATAAGTCTTTCTCTAGAACAAATGTCAGGAATCGGAGTTTCTGGTTCATAAAGCATACACAGATTCAGCTTCAACAGATTTCAGTGAAAATTGACCCCTCGAAATTGCTGTGTCAGTTTCTACTAAAGCTTTCGGTTTTCAGAGGAGGAGACGCTGGCCCAGGAACCAAAGATTAGTCCCAGTATCCAAGGCCACTGTCTTACACACTCTGCCATAGTTTATTATGGAACTTCATTCCAGGCCCAGACTAACGTTTCCCAAATCCAAATGTTGGAGTTGATGGGACACTGGTTAACATCTGTTAAATGAGAGTCAAAGGCCAAACATTATTAATCTTCCATTTAAGGGACTCTGCGGCTACTGACAGTGGGTGCTAATTGGGGTTTCTTTTAAAGCAATTTTTTCCTCAGTGTTTTATCATAAAGAGATATAACAATTAAGTCTCACTTAGAAACACTAATGAATTAATTAGCATGGGTCAAGCAAAAAGAAAACATGACCTGCATTAGCTTCATCTGAGGTAGAAGAAAAAAGTTTTGAAGGAACGGACTAAAAAGAATATAGGATATGGGAGAGTGGAGAGTTTTGTATTAAAACAGCCCCAGCAATAGTCTCCCTTTTTCTAGTAGACCTCCCAGCCCCATTTATTCTGTACGAATTCACAGGTAAATCTTGGTAAAGTTCCATTTGCTCAGTCTTGCCCCTGTTTTTCACTAACCCAGGAAATCGGGATAAAGTCCCTTAGTATGGCATCCAACTCTCATTCTACTGGTTCCTCCCTTTCTGGTCTTTGTCTTAATCATGGTACAGAAAAGAGAGGTGGCTCAATCTCAGACCTTCACAAATGTCTTCTTAAAGAGCCAGTCCCCAGTGGTACTAAGCATCACATCACCTTTGCACAAAAAGAGACTAACTCAGGAAACTAGACCCTGTTTCTTTTCACACCAACAAGGACCCAAGTAGGTCCATATCTAAAACCCTAGCACATTCTCTATAGATTTCAGCTAAGCTTGGCATCAGAATCAACCATGAACATGGTTTACTTCTACCTGCATGATGAAGAGAAAAATGTCACAATTTATAGCAGCCATTTATGCCTGAAAGGGGAAAGATATTTCTCCACAGTTAAGCTTTCTGAAGTGGTGGTCTGCCACTAAAATGACTCATCAAAACAACACAAAAACAAACAACTATTTCATAGCATTTGCCATTCTTTGTGGTATAAATATTCCTACTATGGCCAATTCCAAGCTACCAATAGTCTCCAAATTCCTGAATATTCAATGATCAGCTCTTTCTAGTCAGCCCAGCTGAGTTCAACATACAGAAGACTCTGACCGGATTCTTTGATTGGGGAAGGTAAGCCCCAATGGCAGAAAAACAAATAGCAACTGAATTGATCTATCTGTTAATTGAAGTGAACAGTTGACTTAAGCAACTAAAGCAATAAGTAGAGGGGTTTGGGGAGAAGAGGAAGCCAAAGAGAAGCTCCTGTGATGATCTCCTCTAAGAATTTAAGAATTAGGCATGGTATGTTCATTTTATTTAAATGATTTGCAATGTTATAATATAAATTCACTCTATAATTCTGACACTTCAGGTAAACGCACTCAGCCTCCCTCTCTAGCTTCTGTGGAGATAGTATTCTTGGGAGCAAGAGCATACCTGATGTTTCCAGCACGTAGTAATATAAAAAGGAGAAAGAGCAACACACAGAGGGTGTGGAAGCTGAGACAATTCCAACAAACTAGATGAACTCAAAAGAGGCAGGTAAATAAAGTTAATGAAGGAAAACTGCCCATCTCACTGCATTCACCTGAAATTCCCCGAGAGAGACTGGAAGCATCCTACTACCAGAGGAAGAAAGGTTCAAGTGTATTCCATTTAACCTTGAGAACGGTAGACACCTGTGTGGCCCCAGTGGACATCTGTATTACAGAGTCAAAATAAATGGCTTTCTTTCACGTTTTGCCTTTTTGTGTCATGTCAGACACAAAAAAACAAAGGGGGCAAGGGGACAACTTGGAAGAGTCGAAGTCCTAAGGTCAGCTGACAAAAATAGAAAAGAGAATAAAGTTGGATGTGAGCAAAGTATTGACCAAGAGGTCAGCAGCCATACGCACAACAGAAACCTGAACCAAAATCTAACAGGCAAGCACAGGTGAAGGAGGAAGATGAGGGAAGCAGTTTCCAAATGGGCAAGTAAAATTCTTAGTCCAAAAAGTCAATACAGTCGAGTAGGAAAAAAATTCAATGAGCCAAAAATAGATGAGCTGCACTCACAGGACCAGGGACTGAGCAGAAGCAGGAGGGGGAGGCTGGCATCCTAATAAATGGCTCAGGAGCTAAAAGGACAGCTTTCCCCAGATGACACTTGGGGACTTTGATTGTTGCTCAACCAAGACAGCAGCGGATGCTTTCTGCCCAGGCGCGGTGCTCCCTCCTCCATGTGGGTAAGCAAATGCCAGCCTGTAGCCTCCACTGCTGGAAAAAGGCAGGGGATCCACAGCCTGTGGCTACAGCTGACTATCTCCTCTGGTGATTTTAATGGTCTCTCAGCTCTGCTCTCAGGTTACGTGTCAACACTGTAGGCTACAAACTTCCTTGATTAAACTACAGATGGACAACAAGTCATCATCTTTTGTCACTTTTTTCTTTCTGTGAGAAGCCCATTCTCAAGAGGAACCTCCTTTCAGTTGATCAGTCTAATTCACCCCTGGGAAATGAGCCTGCTGACTCTAATTGGGTGACTCTTTTTCACTTTTGGAAACCATAAAGAAAAACATAATATAACAGCTTTTGTGATGGAAGAAAAATATTTTAATGAACTCTATGACAATCTGCAAAATAAAAACCAGGAAGCATGACTGAACACCAAATACCCAAAAAGCCCAGTAACAGCAGCCGTGCTATAGACCAGGAATGTCACCTCTGGCTGTCTGAATCATTTTTGTCCCTTTGGCACAGAGAAGAATAAACTCAGGGACAATAGACTTATGAGAGAACTGTGTGTTTTGAAATACTAGGATATTTTTTCTCATCAGAATAAACTGTTTTGGTCCTTAGCATCACACAGCTCAAAAAGAAGTAGCTTGACAATTAGCACCCTGCCCGCATACTCAGAGAGTCTCACACAGTCGGAGATACCCTAGAATTCATCTTAAAGATTTTATTAAGTCTTACTCAGCTCTAAATCTGTGATTCAGCGCTCAGAAATGGCACCACAGGAAGCTGAAAGAAGTCATCTGGATTCACATTTCCATATCTTCCTGGTCATCTGGTCAACCACTATTGCTGAGGAAAGTAGGCAAGAACATAAAGGATCAAATCATCTTTTAAAGCCAGCACTTTCCCCCAGCTCACTGGATCCCCCTAGCTCTGACCCCAGTCCTCTCCAGAAGGTTTTCCTGTACCCAGGCTCCTTTCCTAACTTTCATATAACAGCCTAGAATGATCTTTCTTCAAGAAAAAAAATCTCATTATTTTATTACTCTGTTTAAAACAATATAAAAGTTTCCTACTGCTCTTAAGATACAGGACAAACTCCTTAACATGACTTAGAAGGCCCAGCATGATTTGGTCATTTCCTTTATCCCTCATTTCATCCCTCATCTCTGCTTCACCACAACCCCCCCCCTGTCACCATGCTCCAGTGACATTGAAATTCAGGTCTTAGAGTAACCGCCCCTCTCCCATCTCTGGACCTTCACTTCTGCATTAAGACCTTCACATAGGTCTTAACACACCTATTCAGTCTGGCAAAAACAATGATACCCTTGCTCCTGTGTGTAATTAAGTCTAATTGACTCAACCTAGGTCAGATGCAGTTTTCTCTGGAAAGCTTGTCTTAACCCCAAGGCCTGAGTGAGGGACTCATGGCTTTGGCCTGCATCTGCCACCATCTTAGTCATGCTCTGATTGCTTGTCTGCTGGTCGTGGCCACACTGCTCAAATTCTGCCAAGCCAGGAGTAGAGTCTGTCTGGTTCACAGATACATCTACAACACCTAGCAGAAAGCCTGCACGTAGTAGATATACAATTGATATCTACTAAATATATGGAAGAAAACAAGAAGCACTGAGTAAGTATAATATACTTCATATGCATTATCCTAAGTAAATTTTTAAAAAGACAGCAACACTTGCATAAAATCTCAACTTTTTTTCTCAGCCTCTGATTTTTTAAATTTTTTGCAAATCTCTCAAAACTAATAGATTGGGGGTTTGACAGACAAGTGTTGGTTCACAACCTCAGAAATTTCCATACAAAAAGGGCAAGGAGAGGTGAAAGAAAGAGACAGGCCACTCAGATTGTTAAGTGACAGGCTCAATAAGCTGGAAGAGAAGTAGATGTCGCACCTGCTTGCCAGAATCTTAAAAGTTCAGATAGGGGCCTTTCCTAGGTTCAGTTCCATACACCATTCGGATGATTGCGACACCACATGGATCTCTCAAGGCTGTGTCCCTGAAGACCTCCGATAGCCCAGGTCCAGCTTGCAGATCAACTGGTGACATTGTCCTCTTAATGACTTCCTCCAACAACAAGCCATAAAAGTCAGGAGATTTGTAATTTGCCTGACGTCCTCATACAAGGTGTCACTACAGCCTGCACAAGATAGTCCTGCCTGAAATGTTCTCCACTCTACCTGACCACCCAGTACTTCACATGGGAAAAATATCTGATTTCTAACAAAGAAAAGACATTTAAGGGATTCTTTTACACAGTAGTTAGAGAGCAAATTGAGTCATCATACAATATACGATTATCTTCAGGTTATTTTTAGGTCGTTAATAGTTTTTTATTTTCTTCAAAGTTTTGGAAGAAAAATTTACAGTGTAGGCAATTTCATTTACCCATTTCATTTAAAAAATTGGAAGAGAAAAAGTTCTAAAAAATCAAAAAAGAATAATTTTTATAACGCTATATAACACCAATCGAAAAAAAATGCAAGGAGGAGGCCAGCTGAGGTTGAAGAGGGAAGGTGACCAGTAAGAGAGCCCAACTCATTTGTCTCTCTGTCTTGTTGAACTTGTCATTGCTGGCCAGATCTTGACACAGAAAATTGCCACCCACACCCTTCTTGCCAGTCAAGGCTGCTGGGAAATCCTGACTACTGATCAAACCTAATTATCTAATCATCAGAGAAATTGAGAATGAGAGAGTGAAAGAAAGAGAATAAACCAGAGCCAGTCTTTCCAAAGATGTTTGAAAACCAACACATTTGTAAGGGTCTGAAAAGCATTTGATGGTGACCTCCTTTTCTCATCTGTCCTCCTTACTAAACAGTCTATGAATGTTTCTTGGTAGCAAGAAATCAACCGAGAAAATAATTCAGCACCCGCTATGTTCCTGGCCCTGTGTTTGGTGCAGTTCAGTATGTAAGGGAAGTATATTAGGCAGAGCCTCTGACCTCACAGAATTTCAAATCTCATTGGAGAGCCAACACACATGGAAAAAGAGAAATGTAAATAGATGTGAACAGAGAATTCGCAGTTGAAAACAAAGACATTAAATTCCAACTTGCCAAACCAATAGGACACCACTTAACACCAACTATAAGAGCTAGAAACAAAAAAATCTCAAACAGCAAGAGGAACTCTCTTACTTTGCTTGTGCAATTGGAAAATGGCACAGTCACTTTGGAAACCTATTTGGCAGTTTCTGAGAAAACCGAAAATACTGAAAGTTAGACACTTGACTAACAAGTTCACTCTGGTACTCAAAAGAAATGAAAATATATGTCCACAAAAAGATTTACATGAGAATGTTTATAGCATTCCTACTCATAGTAGTCAAAACTGGAAACAATCCAAATGTCCCCCAACAGGAGAATAGATAAGTAAATTGTGGTCTATTCATACAATGGAATGCTACTTAGTTATTTAAAAGAACAATTTACTGATATATGAAATAGTATAAATGAATGTTAAAATACTATATTGACTAAAAGAAGCCAGACACAAATGAGTTATACTGTATGATTCCATTTATAGAATGTACAAATATAAGGAAAATTAATATATTGTGATATAAATCAGAAATCTGTTGAAAGTAAAAATTACCTAAAGGGTGTAAAAAGCTTTCTGAGGGGAGTGGAAATTTTATGTATCTTATTTGGGGTGGTAACTCTGTAAGTATATATACTTGTCAAAATTGATCAATCTCTTAAATCCATGAGTTTTATTTTATGTTGTGTATTTCTCAGTTTAAAAAAAAGAAAAGAATGCCTTTTGACAACTTGGCAAAAGAAGCTTTGTTCATAGTTCCTAGATCTTCTTGGTCTGTATAACTTTACTACATAGAGGTTCTTCCTTCTTAAACCCTTTATATGCCCAAATTTCCCAAAAGAGGGGCTTCTAAATATCTCCAGCCTTCGAGGATAGATATGGTACTAAAAGAAAGCTAATATTACTATCCCATCTCGCACTGAGAAAACAGAGCATAAGGAGGTTAAGCAACTCTCCCAATATCTCCTGGCTGGTAAATAATAGAATCCACACTCAATATCCATCTCTAAAGTTTCTGCTCATTTCAATGCCCCTATGACATCATTCTATATGGTAGACACTTCTTAGAAAGGCAGTGTCAAGATTCTGTCTGCCATGCCACAAAAGGGAGTGGGTTTTATGACCCACAGAGTTTCTCAGGGAAAGGAAAATTAATACCCACTAACAGGGAGTAAGGGAAGGTTTAATCAAGAATAAGCCCTGGCTGGCGTAGCTCAGTGGATTGAGTGCGGGCTGGGAACTAAAGTGTCCCAGGTTCGATTCCCAGCCAGGGTACATTCCTGGGTTGCAGGCCATAACCCCCAGCAACCGCACATTGATGTTTCTCTCTCTCTCTCTCTGTCTCTCTCCCTCTCTCTCCCTCCCTCCCTTCCCTCTCTAAAAATAAATAAATAAAAAAATCTTTAAAAAAAACAAAAAACTTATTAAAAAAAAAAAGAATAAAAAGTAGTACTTGTGGCCAAGATGGAGGCATAGGTAGACACACTGTGCTCCTTGGACAACCAAAATAAGGACAACAACAATTTAGAAACAAAGTAACAATCAGAACTGATAGAAAAGTGAACTGTATGAAAATCCAACAACTAAGGTGTTAAAATAGACACATTCGTCCAGACCAGTAGGATGGGTGGGGTCAGGTGGCTGGGCAGAGAGGGACTGTGGCAAGAAAAGCAGAGGCTGGCAGACTCCAGGCACACAAGGCAGGAGCAGGCAGACCAGTGAGGTGGTGATAGTGTGCAGCGCACAAGGTGGCTGGCCGGGCAGTCCCACATTCCCCTGCAGATAAACCAGGTGAAACTGGGGAGTGAGACAGACGGAACAACCCAGGGTCCCAGCACTGGGAAATAAAGCCTCAAAACACCAATTGAAATCACCTGTGGGGGTTGAGGTGCCGGGAGAGACTCCTAGCCTCACAGGAGAGTGCGTTGGAGAGACCACAGGATCCCAGGATGTACACAAACCCACTCACATGGGAATCAGCACCAGAAGGACCCAGTTTGCTGGGGGTAAGTGGCAGAAGGGACTGAAATCTGACAGAGAACAGAGCAAGAGCCATTGTTCTCTGACCCCTGCCCCATATATAGCATCACAATCCAGCGACTGGGTTGGCCCGCCCTGGTGAACACCTAAGGCTCCGCTCCTCATACGTAACAGGTGCAACAAGACAAAAAAAAATGGTCCAAAGGGAAGAATAGATCAAAGCTTCAGAAAAAACACACCTAAGCAACAGAGATAGCCAACCTATCAGATGCACAGTTCAAAGCACTGGTGATCAGGATGCTCACAGAATTGGTTGAATTTGGTCACAAATTAGATGAAAAAATGAAGGCTAAGCTAAGTGAAATGAAGAAAAATGCACAGGGAACCAATAGTGATGGGAAGAAAACTGGGACTCAAATCAATGGAGTGAACCAGAAGGAAGAAAGAAACAACCAAACAGAAAAGAAGGAAGAAATAAGAATTCAAAAAAATGAGGAGAGGCTTAGGAACCTCCAGGTCATCTTTAAACATTCCAGCATCCGAATTATAGGGACACCAGAAGGGGAAGAGGAAGAGCAACAAGTGGAAAAGTTATTTGAACAAATAATAAAAGAGAACTTCCCCAATCTGGCAAAGGAAATAAACTTCCAGGAAGTCCAGGAAGCTCAAAGAGTCCCAAAGAAGTTGGATCCAAGGAGGAACACACCAAGCCACATCATAATTACATTAGCCAAGATTAAAATGAAGGAGAGAATCCTAAGCAGCAAGAGATAAGGAGACAGTTACCTACAAAGGAGTTCCCATCAGTCTGTCAGCTGATTTCTCCAAAGAGACCTTGCAGGCAAGAAGAGGCTAGAAAGAAGTATTCCAAGTCATGAAAGGCAAGAGCCTACATCCAAGATTGCTCTATCCAGCAAAGCTTTCATTTAGAATGGAAGGGCAGATAAAGTGCTTCTCAGATAAGGTCAAGTTAAAGGAGTTCATCGTCACCGAGCCCTTACTATATAAAATGTTAAAGGGACTTATCTAAGAAAAAGAAGATAAAAAACATGTATAGTAAAATGACAGCAAACTCACAATTATTAACAACTACGCCTAAAACACAAACAAAAACAAACTAACCAAACAACTAGAACAGGAACAGAACCACAGAAATGGAGATCACATGGAGGGTTATCAACAGGGGAGTGGGAGGAGGAGAGAGGGGGAAAAGGTATGGAGAATAAGTAGCATAGATGGTAGGTAGAAAATAGACAGGGGGAAGACAAGAATAGTATGGGAAATGTAGAAGCTAAACAACTTATGACACATGGACATGAACTAAAGGGGGGAAGTGTGGGTGGGAGAGGGTGTGCAGGGTGGAGGGGAATGGAGGAATGGGACAACTGTAATAATATAATCAATAAAATATATATTTTCAAAAAGAATGAAAAGCAAATCCCAATCATGCATTTAATAAACAAATTCTAACATCCAAAACATATAAAGACCTCCTACAATTCAGCAAAGAAAAATATTAACAATCCACAGAAAAAAAAAGGCAGAATATTATGAAACGGTAGTTTATGAAAGAAATAAAAAAAACAAAAATCAAGTTTAGTCCTGTTAACAATGAAAGAAATACAAAGTAAATAATGAAATATAAATTTTGTTCATAGGTTTGTCAAATGTCTTTAAAAAGAATGTTCTATGTTAGCAAGAAGGTTGGATACTCATATACACAGTGAAAAATAGTATGAATTGGTACAACCTTTTTGGAAGATTTGACAGTATCTTCCTTTGACAACTTGACAGTATCTATCAAAATATAAATCATAAATTCCTTTCAACCCACAGTTTCACTTTTATCTCACAGAAATACAAACACAGATTCACAAAGATATGTATACAAAGATTTTCATTAAAGCATTGTTTGCCATGGGAACAATTAGAAGCAACGTAAGTGCCCCTGAAGAGGGGACTCATACGTAGTGCCTGACCATATGATAAAATACTACACAACTCTTTAAAAAAGTCAAGTGGTCCAAAGAATGGGTTGTAATTGGAAGTTTGTTCAAGATAACTAAATGGATAAGGCAAGCTGCAGAACATACATATGTAAAATGTTGCCATTTTAATGTGAAAAGGAAGTAGGCAGGAGCTAAATTATACCCTGCACAATGATGCCTGATTGACCTTCAGGAATTAAACAATGTTAGGTTTCTTAACATAGTAAGAACTCCAATACTGCTCAAATTTGAATTATAAGCAACAAGCAAAGAGAAGAGATGCTGATTCTTGGCAGGAATCCCAAGAGCTGAGACAAGGTTTGGTCTCAAGAACTGCTAAGATATAAATGACAGCAATAATTTTGATTTCCTTAGCACATCAAAATTTATAAAGTAATTTCATATATATTCTCTTAATTTAGTATGCTCATCAATTTCTTGAGGTTACCATTGACATTCTCATATTGTGCAAGGAAATATTCAGAAATTTTAAATGAATAAACCATGTCAACTTTACTTTGAAGATTTTATTTATTTTTTAGAGAGAGGGGGATGGCGGTAGAAAGAAGGTAACATCAATGTGTGATGTCCGAGAGAAACACAGATCTTGTTGCTTCTCACAAGCCCCCAGCCGGGCACCTTACTGGAAACTCAGATATGTGCCCTGACTGGGAATCAAACTGCGAGCTGGTTTGTGGGATAACAACCAGCCCACTGACCCACACCAGTCAGGGCTCTCCATGTCAACTCTACAAAGACAGAGCTCTCTGACTGATTCCCCCTCAATATGCCAGGCTCCTATCACAGTATATATATATATATATCACACACACACACACACACACACACACACACGCATGTACACAAGTGCTCAAAAATTTACTTAGTATGTGAGGGAGAGGGAGGGGGTAGGAGGGAGGAAAAGAGGAAAAATGAGCAAATTTGCCTCCAGGTCTTATTTACAGACAGAACCTCTTTCTATTCAACTTCACCTCTGCCAGGAAATAGGCAGGCAGGAGGTGGTTAATATGAAATACAGTATCTCAAGAATGGAAACTAAAGCATGCAGCAGCCTCATCCGCATTTGTTAGAGGAGTGAAAACCCAAACTGTCCAGGTCAGAAGGAATGTGTCCAGTTGTGGGTGCCTGTGCAGTACAGACTCGCGATGCCGACAGAATGCTCGGTGCAGCCCAGGGGAGTCCCTGAGGCACTGCAGGTCCCTGAGTTCCTGCTCCCTCAGGCTGCTGACATCTCTTGCATCAAAATATGGTGCAACAGGGCAGTTGCCTGACTTCATATCTCTGCTCTGTCCCTTACCACCTTCATGGACAGAGGCAAATCACGCACCCTCTCTGAGCCTCTGTTGCCTAATCTGTAAAGCAGAGATAGTAATGATTGCTACACAGAAGGGATATGAAGGATCAATGTGATAATGCAAGTAAAGTATAGCATTTGATAAGTGGCAAACACTCAACAATTAGTAGTTTCTAATTATGACATAGTGGAATAAACATGAAAAGAATGGCCACAAAATATCTGCAGAGAGCATGTTAAGCAGAGCTGTATGTGTGCAATTTTTGTGTGCATGCATACACGTGTGTGTGTGTGTGTGTGTGTGTGTGTGTAAGAAGAGCGGGGAACCTGGGTCCTGAGCAGAAGCAGGTCAGTGTTTTGATACCACGGCTATCTCACAGAAGCTCTCGGAAGAGGGGGGCTCTCTGACTGGGTTGCCACCCTTTTGGAAAGCCACCAAGAGGGATCCCCGGCCCAAACCAAAGACTGGAGTCACCCCAGGCATCTCTCCCCTCGCTTGAGCAGCCTTTCTAACATCCTTTCACACACACGGGTACGACTGGGGATCCTGTAAGAAAAATGTGTTCTGATTGAAGGCTTGCTATTTCATCACTCAGCCCCCCAAGTACTGATGTTTTTCTACCTGATTTGTGTCAAAAAACAGTGATGTCCCAGTTTGCTGTTCTTTTGCATCTCAGTCACATTTATTAATAAAGAGTCTCTATTCCAACATGGTACCAAAATGTTATTCCTTTAAATTGAAGATGTCTCCTTTAGCAGTTTTGCTCAGAGTCTAAAAGCACTAGGGAAATGGAACAAAAAAAAAAGATTTTCTATTATCACTCTCCTCTCCCGGCTGAGACTGTCCACATTCCTGTTGTTAACACGGCGGCACCAATCACAGGCGCGCAGCTCTGTTTTCCCCACTGGCAGGGTTGCCATGATACCCTCAGTGAGCTACACCAGCAGGACAGAGCCCAGGCAGGGCCGGTCTTCTCACCGAAACCATCCAACACAAGATCTTTAAGAAAATGTCATGGAATGGCACAGAAAACAAAGATAAGAAAAAAAATTCAGGACAGTGTGGTGTTTTTTTAACTCCACATCAACCCTTTCTTAAAATTGAGCTTTTCCCCAGCAGAATTGCCTTTGCTTTATGTTTCTTTCCAGGAGAGAAGAGCAGTGGTCTACTCCCCACTAGCCTGTCAAAATTCTGGCAAGCTCACCTGGGCTCAGCCTGCGCTGACCGATGGAGGCTGTCTATTCCTTACCAGAAATGGCTCAGCTTGGATGTAGGGTCAGGCACCCCCTTGCCTACTTTTAGGGCGCCAAAGACCTTTGATTCAGAACACAAAGCCAGAGCTCAGAAAGCCACAGTGTGGTGGCAGGCGGTGAGACAGGAGGCAGAGTTGGCTCGGAGTGTTTCTAAGGTAACAGGAAATCTGGGTGGCCCCTTCTAGTTGTCTCTGCATGAGCTGTCTACTAACCAGGAGTCTCTCAGGAATACCCCTGAAAGGCCAACACAAAAGTTTGCTTGGTTCCACCAACATATGTAGATCACTGTCCTAATGTTGAGTAAATAAAAATGAGCACAGCCCTCATCTGGCTCTTGAGGAGCTCAGAAGCTAAGGCTCATTTTGCGAACTAGCCCTGAGCCTCTGACTGCTGCACAGGAGGTTTATAGTCTTTGGGATAGAAAACAGAGTCAATATAATCTAAATAGTAAGCAAGATAAATTATGTTCTCTATGCATTCCACTACAGAGAACCTAGGCCTGAGGATGCTGGTCCCTCTTGCAGGTACCACAAGCCCTGGAAAGCCCTAACCATGTGCACTCCATGTCATGTGCCCTGAGAATTCAGACCAGCAACTGCTTTGCCACTGGATGTTGCACACTTCTGGGCCTTGAGAAACCAGACTAAACCAGGTGAGAGGCAGTATTTAGGCAGGGATATAGGCAGAACTTCTAACCTTCCAAACCTTTAACAAAACTGTGTATAATCATTTCACTTTTTCATCTTGATAGGTATTTTAATTATGCTATATCCATAAAATGGAGCAGCACATAGCCAGTTAAAATTAAATTTTTTAAAAATGACAAAATATGATATTCTTTATCATGGCTTGAATTGTGTTGCTTCTCTCCACTCCAAAAAAAAAAAAAAAAGGTATGCTGAAATCCTAACCCTCAGGACCTATGAATGTGACCTATTGGAAATGAGGTCATTGCAGATGTAATTAAGTTAAGATCAGTTCATTTAAGGCAGGCCCTTGTCCAGTATGATTGGTGTCCTTACAAAAAGAGGAAAATGCCAGTGAAGGCAGAGACACAGTGGGAAAAGGCCACGTGAGGACAGAAACTGGAGAGATGCAGCTGCACACCGTGAAACATTCAAAATTAAAGGCCACCACTAGAAGCTAGAAAGAGGCGAGGAAGGATTGTACCCAGAGTCACAGAGCAAAGATGGTCCTCCTAACACCTTGATTTTGGACTTCTGGCCTATAGAACTACAAGAGAACAAATTTCTGTTTTAAGGTACCTAGTTTGTGGCACTTTGTTACAGCAGCCCTAAGAAATTTATACACTCACCATATACAGTTAAAAAACAAATGACACAAACTCTTATTTGGTACCTAGTGAGCTAATACAGCATCCTGCAAAAGTAACACCACCAAGTGCTGTTGGTAGGGGACATGAATGTCTTGCACGAGATGGACCGCAATTTAAACATTTCATCTAAAATGTCATATGGTGGGCTTGAGTGTTATATTGTGATATTACAGAATTACATGTTTATGATTTTGTAATAAAAGATTTGGTGTAGATTACCAGCTCATAATTGTGCCAGACCCTGTATTTTTCACGTTTACTTGCCCTCTTAATTTCTTTTGTGAATGTTCTGTTCAAACACTTCCAGGAAAGGTAATTCTTAAGGTTCAGAATTAGTCACCACTCCAGCCCACGATTCTGGGTGCTCCAGGGATGAACTCTTGACCAGCACCAAGTCTCTTTGCTCTACTCTGAGTAGGAACCCAATACTCTGAGGGTTCAAATCTGATCCCCTCCATTGTCCCTTAGTCTCCTTCCAAGGTGTGGTCTGGCCACTGACCTAAGCTCCATCTTTGGCATATAACATATTTACTACAAAATTATTTATCTTAAATTACTTCTAATGTTTTGAATACATTCCAAGAGTATAGAATTAATACAAGTACAATAGGTTAGGAAAATTAAACATTGTGTAAATTGCTTGATTGTGTTCTTAACTATTGTCAGGTTATTGGCTGAGCATCATGGGAATTTAAGATGGCTCCAACTGGGAAGGATGTATATTTTTTTCCTATTTCTTCACTTCCTCACCCAAGCCCTTCTCAAAACCCAACACTTTGCAGTGGGGATTAGGAATGAGAATCTGCAGACTTGGTCTTCTTCTAGTTCTCCTCACTATCTATGGCAAACCACAGCCTCTTTCTTTCTCCAGAGGAAGCTGGCCACAGGGCAAGGCTGGTGATGAAGGGGTAGGACATTTTACGAGGGACATACTATGGCATCAGTTGCTTACTGAGTAGCTTCAAACTATATACCCTTATGATATGTAGGGACTTTTAAACATAATCTGTAGTTGTAATTTTTCACAAGTACTCTGTTATCTGTTTTAATCTCAAACTAATGGCTCTCAAATTAGGAATACTGAAAGCAGTTGCCAGGCATAAACCCTGACTAATGTAGCCCATAGCACTCTGTGTTGTTTTATGTATGTGTATGGATTTCCATACTAGACTATTAGATCTTAAATTCAGAATCATGATTTACTTATTTTTGTATCTTGCCAGCTTGTATCTTAAATGGTACATGGTTTGTGTGGTCAATGTCCATTTGAAAAAGAGTATTGAGAGCTTAATCTGGATCTCTTCTGCCTGAGTGGGACAGGATGTGTGGAAAGAAGTGCAGGGATAATAGGCATACCCTCATGATATGGTAGCTGGAGCAGTTTGAAGAATGTCTCCCAGATGAGGGGACTTTTGAATTGGGCCTTCAAAGATTACTATAGTTCCACCAAATTAAAATGAGAAACGATGCAGAGAGTAGCATGAGATAGTATGCAGGCAAGTTTTGGGAAAACTATAATTTACTTGGTGTGTCTGGAGCATACAGTGGGGAAAGAACCCAATGGAAACGTGCAAGAAGTTGCAGTGTTTTCCCATACTAACTTTTCATCAATAATGAGCATCATAATTTTACTGTGGTATGTCCCTTACTTTAAATCCAACTGGTCTTTTTCTCATTCAACAAACACATTGACCATCTGTAAAATTTGGGGCGCTTTGTTAGGAATAAGTATCGGGTTCAGCTCCACCTCTCCAGTGGGTTACCCATTGCTTTAGAAATGTCTTGTAGATGGTTCATGTAGTTTGCCTTAGTACCGATCCTTATAAAACAAGCTAGGAATTGCATCTTTAATTCCTTTATATCTTCCCACAAAAACTGCATAAATGTTTGATAGACACTTTTGTTTAATAAATATTTTTGAATTGAGTTAACCTAAGTGGAACCATAGTAGAAGGAAGAGGGCTAATAGGCAGAAAGTATAAATATTAACAAAGAAGAACTAAAGAGAAAACTATTAGTGCAAGGAAGAAAACAATTAGCACTGAGATTAAAGGAGGATTACTTAGAAGGTGTTTAAAAGCACAGAATCTTGGGTCTTGAAAGGATGAATCTTAGGTTTAGATGCATTTCTAGAAGCCACACGTAAGGATACCTAATTAGGAAAAAGGATGGACAGGACTTTACCATTCTCTGTATTGCTAAGGTTCTAGGAAGCACACAGCAACATTTAACTCCAATTTGACTGAGCAACTGTAGGACTATTTAAATAACCCCAAATTTGTGGTCCTCATGTCCATGTTCTGAGCCATCTGACAAAAGGTGAGATGGTGGTTACAGCAGCTGAACTAATGTCTCACTACTGGGTGGATGGGTTTAATAGAATTTCAAAACATGAAAAAAATCACAGTACCCTTTCTTCTCTATTTCCAAGATACAGTATCCAAGTTCCGGGCCACAGGACCCTGACTAGATTACATTACATATCCACATTCATTATTTTGACAAGCCAAGTTAACTGCACTGTTTCTAACTTGTGTAAATCAAACTGCTTCTCAAATTTGTTGCTCCCTGATAGGAGAAACAATCCCTCAAAGTTCCATTTCTCCTTTATGGCCCTGGTAGTCACATGGGCATACAGTAGTGACACATAACTCTCCTGTAACATTTTTGTTGCATCGGGTTTGAGTAGACCTTGGGCAAAAAATGACTAATGACACCCCCTCCTCCTTCAGTGACAGGCAAATGGATCAGACACTACACCAAAAGACCATGGAAATATGAATCAGGCACCTTAAATTTTTACCTCTAATTAGTGATAAAATATTGCAAAAGTCCCTCTAGGCATCATTGATTGCTTCTTTTCTAAAATGCATCCCCATTAAACTTTAACATCTTGACTCTTGACTACTCCTTCCAAATCTAATTGAATTGCTGTTTATTACAAAACAGATTTTATACTTTCACTGTCTGAGTATTTTGGAGAACAAAGTACTCTGTCCAGGTATTTGGACATCTGATGAAAAACACACCAAACTTATGCATAAGATTTATCTCCATGACAGCAATTTAAAACAGAGAAAGCCCCTGGCACTTGTTCCTCCACAAAGGAGAAAAGCTGCTTTATACAGGGTCTGCCATTTCGTTAGATGGACATTTTGAGGGCATTTGCATCCAGCTGGCCAAGCTGTAGCCCAGATCAGCTGAGGAAAAAAGCTATAGTACAGAAACTGGCTGCTGAAATCTTAATGCAGAGTTGGGATACAGCCATGGAAGACCTTAGATAACAACTCTGAGTTCTCCACTCCAGCAATGAACATGGCTCATTCACTGGTCTCTGTTATTTTCCAGCCACCCCAAAGGGCATGATAACATTATTGATCTCTTCCTTTACCTCCCACAGTATCTTAATGTAGATGATGTGTCCACATATTCTTCGATATTAGACTCCAGCAGTCAAAACAAAGAAAGATGTTCAAAAACGCTGGCAGGTGCTAAGAGATCTGGTCAAAGTTATTCAACAGGAGTCTCACACATAGAAAGGCCCAAATGGAGACCCATGTTGAGAGCATGTTAACTTTGACTTTGATGGGTCTCAGAAATAGCTGAGGGAATGTGAACCTGTGCTTGTGAATGACTTCTTCTTGGTGGTTTGTCTTGAGAATTGCATTGAAAATACCTGTCTCTTCATATTTGGGATTTTTTGTCACATCTGCCAGAGTATCAGCATTAACATGTTGGCAGATAAATTGAATATGACTCCAGAAGAAGCTGAAAGGCAGATTATAAATTTGATTATAAATGCAAGACTGGATGTCAAGTTTGATTCCAAATTAGATCATGCGGTTATGGATAACAATGCTGTTTCACCCTATCAGCCAGTGATTGAAAGACAAAAGCCTTTCATTTAGAAACCAGATGTTGATCATGAATATTGAGAAGAAGTTTAATCAGACTGGTGGTCAGAGGCTCCTAAGTTGTCAACTTAAGACCCCGCCTTCTACTGAAGAACTGTGAAGAAAATATTTTAAAAACCTATAAAAGATGAAATAACAAAACTATTATCTAAAGAGTGGCATAGCTTAGAAACAATTAAAATACTGAGTATATATTTTGAAGAATTTGAATAAAATTGGCTGTGTTTCTAAAAAAAAGAAGCTATAGCACACAGTCATTTTAAATTATAAAACTTTGCTTTCATTTCTCTTCCAAAAATTCAAAGAATTCATTCATCAGACCATTAGGCTGGACAATAAAACAGAACTCACAATGAAATGAAGCATTAGTCATTTGCTTACCAAGAGGTAGGGACATTTCAAGTTTTTTGAGTTATCCCATTAATGTTATAAAGTAGTATAAATATGCTAATCTTGGTACTGATAGTGTTTATGTTTGCCACAATTAAAAAAGGGAAGTTGTCTACCTTTAACCCAGGATTTCTTCTCTGGTCCCACTGCTATTATAGGCATTTCCTTTGATGCCCTCAGGCCCTTTATTGATCAATAGACATAAAGAATCACCAACACCTCGTGGAGAAATTAACTGGATAAAACTATACACTGGAAGGGGGATATTTTGTAATATTTTAGAAAATAGATAGAAGTTGGAAAAGGACTTTTTGAGCACTGAGCTTCTCCGGAGCCACGGAAATCATAGCACTTCCTCGCATCAGCCCACTTTGTATCCTGTCGCACAGAATTCCCTCCACAGGCACAATGCCAACCAAGCATGGTTTTACGGATCACCAGCAACTTGTGACATGAACCAATTATCTGTAAGTCAGCTCAGGCCCTACCAGCTTTTCCTATGGTTTAAAACTGAACACCTAAGTCTGAAATGATTTTGGAAACTGCCTAGGGCTGTGAAAGTGAGCCTGAGAAATATGTGCCTGGCCCATGTTACCCTTCAAAATAAATCAGGAGGTTTCCTGGTTAGCAAAGGTTTAAAACAAAAGGAATCAATATTTCTTTCCACGCACCAAGCAATGGTGATTGAATGAAATCACTTGAGGACCTCTGCCTAGAGCAGAGCTGGAGATAATGTAATGAATTCTACCTCTTTGACTCTATGTCTACATTTACCTTCTCACTTCTGATATGACCCCAGAGCCAAGGTTTGAGTTAGGTCAGGTAAGGTAGGATAACACTCAAAGGCTAGTCCAAGTATAGAGATGGACAAAGAGGGCAACTCAAAATCAGGTGAGTTGCCGTGTCACTCCATTTAACCACAGAACCACTTACTATGCCATGCATCAAAAAGACAGGTGATTAAACATTCCTGGTGGTAATGTATACATTGACTCACCTACCTCATCCCTTCACAGGCCTATGCAAAGTTTGGTGGCCTCAGCAGCCAGTGTGAAGTGAGGAATATACCAAGTCAGAGGAGTTGAGATTCATAGGCATATTGCCATTTATACCACATTAAACTTGGCAGGAGTGGGGAGGCCAGGTCTGCACTCTTCTGTATGATTTTAAGAGGAATTTCATGTTTTACCAGTCACATCATTCAATTTTTTATTTCTTAATGTACCATGAAGGTTTCAGTGCAACAGTCCTAGCCCTGACCTGCCCCAGAAGG
This sequence comes from Phyllostomus hastatus, assembly GCF_019186645.2. Classification (NCBI taxonomy): domain Eukaryota; kingdom Metazoa; phylum Chordata; class Mammalia; order Chiroptera; family Phyllostomidae; genus Phyllostomus; species Phyllostomus hastatus. The sequence continues at coordinate 12,058,696 of NW_025333900.1, forward strand.
CAATTAAATGTGTTTTAGCCTCTTGAGAAACAATTCAAAACTCTGAACTATATTTGAGAGATACTCTGATCCTACTCCCAAACATCTTTTACATACCTATGTCCATACACTGCTATGCATAACCAACATATGTGTATATGTACTAACTTCTGTCTCCATTAATAACCTTATTCTTGACACTGAAGCCATAGTATAGTGATCTCTCTGTAGTGACCACCACAAAGCACACCAGAAACCTGCATGTAAAACCCCCAATCTTAGTGCATCACATACATAAACACAGCCCAGTCATTGCACATGATATCAACTGGTTATAAAAGCTTCTCTCTCCAAACATTAAACATGATGCATGATTAAATCTTGACACATCATATCTCTAGTTTCATAAAGAACATAATAGTTCAGAAGGTAACAATCATTATGGTCCCAAAGTGTTTGTTGATCATGTGTTAGGAGCAAGAATTAGAAATACTTGAGAAGCTTCCAATCTAATCAGAGGAAGTAGGACATAAATGGGGGAGGGAAAACTGGACATAAACTCATAGATTTTCCTGAGCTACAGGGGTCCACTGTGGTCATTTCTCCAGTCCCATTTCTGCATTTCCTCCCCGTAGTCATGACTTTAAAAATCCCACTTCATACTTTAAGATCCAGGTCATTGGCCACACTTTTTGCAAAGCCTTCCCAGGTCTATCTCATTTATTCCCAAATCAGAAGTGATTTCTCAGTTCTTTCAGCTTCCACAGCAGCTTATATTTCTCTCCCAGGACACCCTCTATTTTGTATCATAATTATTTGTGTTTATGTCTTATTTCCTGGGCCAGATGAAATTAGGAACCTCTGGGGGACCAAATCTATTTATATTTGAATCTTAACATCATCAAGAAAAAACACTGACCATACTAGATAATAAATATTTGAGGACTTTATCATGTTTTTTAACTGTCATTTGACAGTTAAAACAATTAAAAACTGGAGGAACTAAGTATCTTGTGGAGGGTCATGCCACTGGGGCTGATATCCAGCCAAGAAGCCCCAATAAGACCTTACAGAATGGGAGAATACTGAGACACGTCTATGTCAGTTTGTAAGTAGCAACCCATCCCAAGTGGCCCCCTGCTGTCCCAGCTATGCTGGGCTGTCCTTTAGAATGCCTTGGATACCTCATCTAGCAAGCGCAAAAGTGCTAACCAGCAGAGCAGAGGACTTTCATGGTACTGTATCTGTTCTACAGCTGACACCCACTTTTATTGTTGTACACTCCGGCCAAACCAGTCGTTAACATTTTGAATACCACCTGGCATACAATACTTACTTATAGGGCTTTGACAAGAAACAAATGTCTTACCACTCTTCCCAATACACTGATGCTAATTAAATATATGATAAACTGAGCTCTATGGGAAAGAATTCAGAGTAATGAATGATCAGTAATTAGCCTTTTAAAATTAAGTGGAACCAAACCTCAGTGTTGAACAATGAAAAAAACTAGAGAAGCAGAGTTGCAAGAGAACACTCCAAGCATGAAAATGAAATTAAACAATAGTTGGAAGTAGATCTTCATTTGATACACAATTCAGTATTGGCTACATAATTTACAGAGCTTGGTATAAAAGAAAAATGCAGAGCTTCTTGTTCAAAAAATCATAAAAAAAAAGACTTTTTCCCTTTTTCTGTAGTTTTTCCCTTGACCTGTCATGGTGCTTTTTATTTGCTAGTTAAGGATGTTCCCCACTGAGCACAGGATACTCACAAGAGGAGTGCAGACTCTCTCAGGTGTCCAGGGCTCTGCTCAGCACACAGGGCACAAGTCCTGACCCCAGTCCTGCCAGTCTCCCCACCCAGCCCAGGGCAGGGACAGGAAAGCAAGTAGCCAGGACTCTATCCAGGGAAGGTGGGGAGGCAGCAGGCGGTGGGACCACATGTAAACTGAGGCCACTCGTGCTTCAGGTTATAAGCCAGAGCACCTCAGTCATGGCAGCAGACCCTGCGGTGGCTCATAAACTGGCTCCAGCACATCTTGGCTATGGTCCAGAAGCCGCTAGAAAACACTGTCTTAGACAATTACCCTCAAACAAGAGAGCCTTTGTGAGAGCCCAGCAATCTTCCCTTCTCCCACTACACTCACTTAAAAAATAAAAATTCAAAAATAAAATTATTAAGAATTCCAAGATGGCAGCTTCGGAACATTAAACCCTGAAGGGTGGGACTGGATGGCAAGCACAGACCCCTGAGCATGGCACTGGCTACATACCCGTGAAACTGGAGCTGGATGTGTACAGAAGTCCAGAAGCAACAGAGTTAGACAGAAGTGTGGGGTTGATGGAGGTGAGGAACAGAATGGAGTGGCAGAGGGTAGACAGATCTGTGGGGCACTGCAAGCCATTTCATGTCCAACCTAGGATAACTCCTATACCCAACAAATCAGTCACTTTGGATATCTGAACAAAGTTAAGCAATAGGTGAAATTTCTGTCTACCCCTGAAGGATCACCCACCCAACTCCTGAAAAACACTGTGAAGGGGACTCCAGCACCGCTGCTGCCACCGTCACCATGCCACTGCGGCCCACTGGCCTCACTGATGCTGCTGCAAGGACAGTGGCACCAAGGCGGCATAAGACATCCCTCATTGCTGCCCCTCCACAAAAAACTGTCATCCTTCCACAGACAAAAGTGTCTCTGAGAGAAATATGGAATCCAGCCCCTTAGGCTAAGGGACTTTGGAGAAACTTGACTACCCACGTATGGGGTAATAGGTAGACAGGAAGCTTATCTTACGCCACTTACAAAAATGAACTCAAAATGAATTAAAGATTAAACATAAGGCCTGAAATCATACATCTCCTAGAAGGAATGTTCCTTGCCATTGGTCTTAGCAATGATTTTTATGAAATGACAACCAAAATACAAACCACAAAAGCAAAAATAAACAAATAGGACTACCTGAAACTAAAAAGCTTTTGCATACAGAGACAATTAATAAGATGAAAGGCAAGGTATGGAAAGAGAAAAAATATTTGCAAATCAAACTCACATATCTGATAAGGTGTTAATATCCAAAATATATAAAAGACTCGTACAACTAAATAGCAAAACAAATCAATTAACAAATGGACAACAAACCTAAGTAGACAATTTTTTCTAAAGACTTACAAATATCTAACAGATACATGAAAAAAGTGCTTAATGCCACTAATAATTAGGAAAATGCAAATTAAAACCACAATAAAATATCACTCTGTGCTTGTTAGAATAGTTGTCATAAAGAAAAGAGAGAGCGAGAGGTAAGTGTTGGCAGCATGTGGAGGAAAGGGAACCCTTGCGCTCTCTTGGTGGGAATGAAAATTGGTGCAGCCACTATGGAAAACAGTATGGGAGTTACTAAAAAAATTAAAAATAGTACTTCCACATGGTCCAGCAATTCCACTTCTGGGGTATATCCAAAAGAAATAAAAACAGGATCTCAAAGAGATATATCTTTCACCCCAGTGTTCATTGCAGCATTATTTACAATAGTCAATACTTGGAAAACAACATAAGCATACATCATCAAGAAATAAATGGATAAAGAAAATTTGGCATGAATATATACAATGGAATATTAGTAACAATAAAGGAAATCCTGTCATTTGTGACAACATCAGTGGACCTTGGGGGTCATTATGCTAAATGAAGTAAGCCAGAAAGAGAAAGGCAAATATTCTATGACCTCACTTACTATGTGGAATCTACAAAAGTCAAACTCATAGAAACAAAGAAAAATAGTGGTTGCCATGTTCTGGGGAATGGAGGAAATGGATAGGTATTGGTCAAATCATGAACTTTCAGTGATAAGATGAAGAAGGTCTAATTTAAGTATGGTGATAATAGTTAATAATAATGTATTATGTACTTGAAATTTGCTGAGAATAAACCTTAAATGTTTTCACCAAAAAAAAAGAAACAATAATTAAGTAAGGTAAGGGAGGTAGGTGTTAGATAATACTATGGTGGTAATCATTTTGTAATATATGTGTATCAAATCAACACAGTAAAACTTAAACTTACCCAATGGTATATGTCGATTATATCTCAATAAAACTAGCAGGGTGGCACAGAAAAAAACTATTATGTAGATGTACCACTCTAAGATCCTGAGGCAGCTTTTCAGGCTCTGAACATATACTTCCACTCTGGCCCTACCCAATTCCTTCTCCATCCCCAAATCATTCTGTTACAAAAAGGGATCTGATTGACTCTTTTACTGGTAACTAAAGAGCAGCTAACATAATTCCCCTTCCAGAGAGAATCTTATAAAAAGAAATTATGTCAAATGCCAAATATTTTTCTTCTAGCAATAGATTTACAAGATCAGCAAAGGTTCTATTGTTAGTAGAAGTGAAAGAAATGCAGAAAAGCAAATACATTAGACATATATTGGGGTGGAGACTATGCCTGGTACTCCCTCCAATCAGCTACTTCACCTGAGCAAGGCTAAGTACTGCCGCCACTCACATCCACTCTACCCTTTGTCAGTACTAATCAGCAAAGCTAAGATTCCCTGCAAAAAGGGAGGCTCGGCCTCACAATGGGTCAAACTGAATTTCTCATCCACAGTGCTTCAGAAAATGTGAAATTGGATCTTGATCACTGAGAACCTGCCATCATCATTAAGCAGAAAAAGCAGACAGACATCTGTTCTGTCTGGGAACACAGAGAGCATACTAATTACAAGCTACTGCCTGGTACAGAACACTGTAGCCTCAGCTTGGACAGCTGTCAGCCAGGCGGACAGAGGCTGACCAGGCAGTCCTCCCAGAAGTGATGTAAACCACTGTTCAAGTGTCTAGGGGCTCAAGACTCTGCCTCACAATGGCAAGTGAATGAATTATGTGATACTCCTTCGCCATCACGGTCCCATCCTCCTCTTTCAGACCCTGAATTTCAGGAACAAATATCAGAACTGAGCCTGTAATGCTTCATCTTGTGCTTTTCATAACCTAACTCTGTTATAGTGCACTCTTCTCTCCTGCCTTTTCCCAAATTTTATCTTCCTGTTAAAGCTCATCTCTAGATTCACATTATTCATTTGCTAATTTGTTCATTCACCAATTTGTTCATTCACCAAAAATGAGTACTTAGTTTGTACAAAGTGATGTATTAGTCATTTGTAGAATATAAAGTGAATCGAGGATAAGTCCTTCTTTCATGATGTTTACAAGTTTAACAAGAGAGAGTAAATAGACACCCAAATAATGCCAATCCAAGGAATAAATAAATAAATAAATAAATAAATAAATAAATAAATAAAGTTGCAGGCAAGATAGGTAGGACTAGATGCTTTAGGGGTTTAAAATAAATAACAATGAATTAGATCCAAGCATATTTAAGGAAGGCTTTGTCGAATAGGTGGTGGTCACATCAGGACTTGGTCGTGCTCAGAGGCACGCATATATGGGGAAGATGCACAGAGAGCCACCAAAGTAAATAAAGGGAAGGAAGAAAATGCAAGTTTGTTTGAAAAACACAGGATATATTCAGTAGGATAAGAAATAAAATTTTAAGGGGGATTATGAAATATAAGATTACAAGGACAGGTTGAGGTTTAATCGCAGCATCCTTTTGGAAAACCCAGGAATATACAACCTCTGCTGACCCCTCTTCTCCGTTATATTCTATAATGCATGTTTTAGCTCACTTTTTGTGCTCTAAGTGACAGACATTCAATAAATGTGTGTTGAATAATGAATTAAGATATTCACTGGTAAATGCTTCTGTGACTATACCCATGGAAATTGTGCAGTATGTTATAAACGAAAACTTAGTTGTTTCCAGTGATCATCCTTGTTCCCTAATGTTTATAAAACTAATAAATAACAGCTATGGTTGGCAAAGTGCAAGATGATGATGATAATTTACATTTTATGGGCATCTTGGATATGGATGTCCTTGGATGTGTAAATCAGGCCTTACTTTATCTCACTAATTCACGTTACTTCAGGCCGAGAGAAAAGCAAAAGCAGATGTCCTAGTGGAATTTGGTGGACTTGTCCTGCACCCAGGCTCCTGGACAGGCATATCTGCTCTTGTGACATCTCATCAGAAACTTCCATGGAAAGGCTAGTGATGGCACAGGGTCGAAGCATAGGCACAGAAGAAGAGATGAGGGACTAGGGGGTGCTTAGAACACCTAGAAGACTTGAGACTCCAAGCTGAAAATTTTCCTGGACTCTCACAATATGTAGATAATAATAATAATAATAATAATAATAATAATAATAGTAGTAGTAGTAGTAGTAGTAGTTATGGTTATAATTTATTGGGCATTTACTATATATCAGTATTTATTATTTGTTATAAGTACTTTATAAATGTAACATCTTAATTCTCATAACTACTATATGAAGTAGACATTATTATAATGATTTTATAGATGAATAAACTGTGATACAGACTGGTGAAGAAACCTGACCAGGTTAAACAGCAGGAATTAGCAGAGCCAGGATTAAAACCCAGGTCTGTCTGATTTCAAGCTCTATTTAAACTACCCCTCTGAATTAATGGATGATGGATTCTTCATGCGTTGTCAAAAGAGACCAGGACACTTAGCAGAAACCGACATGGTAACATCAGGAAGTCAGCCTGCCCTTGTTGAAGCCCAGTCTCTGGTAAAAGTATCACTTAGAAGCCCTGGATTTTTGCATGTGTGCTGTCTTTTACAGACTTTCAAGGATGGGAAACACATTGGCCATGCCACAATCTAAGAATAAATGTTTAAAAGATCCACACATTAAATATGAGAAGTTAACAAGCAACATTTCAAAACTTCCATAAGGTGTACTTCCATAAATACTGAGAAGGAGAAAGACAGAAATAGCACCTGCAGGCTTAAGTAGTGTTGCAAAGTACAGTAGGCTCCCCTCTCTCCAATCCATGGTTTTGCTCTTCGAGGTTTCATTTACCTGCAGTCAAACACAGTCAGAAAATATTTAGTGGAAAATTCCAGAAATAAACAATTCAGAAATTTTAAATTGTGTGCTGTTCTGCCTAACATAACAGACTCTCACACCATCCTACTTTGCCCCACTCTGGATGAGAATCATCCCTTTGTCCAGAGTCTCCACACGGTAGATGCTCCCGCCTGTTGGTCACTTAGTAGCCACTTCAGTTATCAGGTCTATTAGGGTAACTGTTGAGGCATCACAGTGCTTGTGCTCAAGTAACCCTTATTTTACTTAACAGTGTTCTGAAAGGGCACGAATAGTGATGCTGACAATTCAAATATGCCACAGAAAAGCTTTAAAGTGCCTCTTTCAAGTGAAAGGTAGAAGCTTTTGAGTTAGTAAAGAAAAAATCCTAGTTTATAAATTAAACTTTGTCACAGGTATGTGTGTATAGAAAAAAAAACAATATATACAGGATTCACTACTACCCATGGTATCAGGCAGCTATCTGGGGTCTGGGACCATACGTTCCATGGATGGGGGGTGGGGGACTGCTGTCCTGTTCAAATGGGAAGAGTCATGAACAGGTGGAACAGAGAGAGACACAGCCATCCCTGTCCTTGGTTCTTCTCGAAACGTTTGCTAACAATTACTTTGGTCTGTCCACTGTTTAATAAAAATAGTTGTTTCTTGTGTTTTTTAGGCAAAATTATCACTTATACCCTACATCTCTAGGAGATAATCCTGTAGATTCCAGACCATTCTCCCATTTACTAGTTGTGTGGCCTGCGATGAGTAATTATAAAGCTTGTATCACCATGGATGCAAGTCACTGCTCTCTGTGCCTCAGCCTCTTCTTCTATAAAATTGGGGCAATAAAGAATACTTACCACTTAGGGCTGAAGAGAGGATAGAATAACTTCATATGCATATAATTAATGTATATGTTATGTACTTAAAACAAGACCTGGCACATAGTAAGCATTATGTAAATGTTAGGTGTTATTGTATATGTAGAATGGCTGTGCAAGTATTAACTATCTTTTTTTTAAAGATTTTATTTATTTATTTTTAGAGAGATGGGGAAGGGAGGGAGAAAAGGGAGGGAGTGAACGTCAATGTATGGTTGCCTCTAGCACACCCCATACTGGGGATATGGCCTGCCACCCAGACATGTGCCCTGACTGGGAATCAAACCGGCAATGCTTTCATTCGCAGGCCTGCACTCAATCCGCTGAGCTACACCAGCCAGAAGTATTAACTATCTTAGGAATAATTTTCACTAAACGCCACTTACAAGTGGTCTGCAGAAAGTCTCATGAAGCAAAGGGTCATTGTGTTTACATGTTATCGTGCCTACACCCACACAGATCTGAGATATTCACAGGTATTTTCTGGTCTGTTCTTGTCTTCATGCGTGTGTATGTGTGTGTGTGTGTGTGTGTGTGTGTGTGTGTGTGTGTGTGTGTTGTTCTTGAATATTTTGTTTAATCCATTTTCTTCATTGTTCTTCCACCTCACTCACTGAGACTTCCTAATGCTGGTGGGGATCAGGAGCAAAGTAGGAACGGAACAAGCCCAATGCTGACAGAGATGAGAAGGCCCTTTCAGGTGGGCAGCGCTCTGGGAGCCTGAAACGCTGTTCACCTGTGTCTCCTGAAGGACAAAAAAACAGAGCGGGGAGAAAACTCTACACATCCCAAATGGGGGGGTGGTGGAAGAAGCAGACATCTGTCTGCCTTCTTCACTCGCTGAAAATACACGTGTACTCACTCAGTCCGCTATGCCCAGACGTTATGCTGGGCAAGAGGAGAAAAGGGTGGACAAGACAGAAAACCAGACAAAGTGCCCGACCCTGGCCCGTGGAGCTTCCTCAGGGCACAGAGCCCAAACTTCACAAGACGGTCACTCTCCAGGGAAGCGTAGGCCTGGGGTGCAGGCGGGAAGGAAGCCGGCCGGAGCCCCGCCTACTCACCGCTCGGGACCGCCCGCTCGCCGGGCACCCGCGCAGCGCGGATCCGCCCCTTCAACATCGGCGGCGGCGCGACCCTCAGCTGCGCGAGCACGCGGGGCGCCCAGCTGTCAATCTCGCGCAGGCTGAGCTTGGTGCGGAGGGAGCGGCGGCGGCGGAGGCGGCGATGGGACCCCGGCGAGAGATCTGCGGCTAGCTGGCTGCACTTGCTCCACGGGTCAGGGGATCGGAGGGGGCAGGTAAAGCCTATCTGTGCTGGGTTTGTCTCTCCAGTTCTGCCTATCCTCCCTTTCTCTTTCCTCACGCACAAATATTCCCTCTCTCTCTCTCTCTCTCTCTCTCTCTTTCTCTCTCTCTGTCTCTCTCTCGCTCTCTCTCTCTCCCTCCCTCCCTCTCTCTCTCTTACACACACACACTCACACACACACACTACTCATTCACGTTTATTATATATGCACAATTCTGTTCAAAAACCACGGTATTAAATTCTGTGAATAAGGGTTAGCCAACTCCATGCTTTGACGGTTTGGGGTTTGTGTTACGTAAGAATTTGGGAGGTATACAGGGAAAACTTAAGAGTTTCTTTCCTGTGAGACAAGAAAAGTTGTATATTAGGTTAAAGTTAATCCTATGTATTTGGAGTTTGGAAAGCTGGTTTGATTTGTTTTCCAGGACGAATTTAACCCCCACCTGCCCTCCCTACTCCTTTGCCACGTCTAAAAATGTTTGAGTATTTTGATATTATCTCAAGACCTACTTCTTGTGTGGTTAGAAAGGGGCGTTGTGGTGGGGGAGGGTCAGACCAAGGCTCCTGACCTCAAAGAAAACAGAGCTGGAGTTAAACAGCTGTTGTTTGTTTAATTGGCTCCTGGCTCAGCAGCAGAAATGTTTTCAGCACCTTGGAGAGCTCCGTGGGCTCCAGGCCAGCCTTTGGTGAAGGGCAATGTGGAGTCAATTCCTACAAGGAAAATGGGGCAGGCGACAGATACAGAACGGAGGTTTAATCGAAAGACATGGGCACAGATTAGAGAGAGAGAGAAAGAGAGACAGAGACAGAGAGGGAGAGGAGGGAGGAGGGATGAGGAAAGAGGGAAAAGGGGAAAGATAATAGTGACTTGTTTGCTTCTTCTTATCCAGATTCAGGATACCCACAAAATAAAATTTAGGAGCAAAGAAATGAATCTTGGAGTAGGTTTGGCTATGGTTCATATACAGTGAACCTTCAAAATACTGAAAGCAGTTTGTTAGTTCTCAGCTAGGTTTCCTCACCTCAAGTCTTTGAGGTTCTCCTTCAAATGGATGGGAAACTGTTTATCAGAAAGAATTCTTAATGACCTCTTGGAAAACATGCCCCAGTTATTATTTTATTTTACACGACTAGAGTAATGCAGGAAACCAATAGCTCTATATCAGGCAATGGCTTTTTAATTAAATCTTGCAGCCACCTGGTTTTCTTAGTCAGATGGAAAGTAAAATGACCATGATAGAAAAGAAAATGGATATAGGAGTAAAGATCAATTTAATGAGTAAATTGTCCATAGAGACTTAATAAGCCTAAAATGCATGTAAATAGATCAGAAAATGCAATGGCTATAAGATTCACTTATTTTACAGTATAATGGAACAGTTTCTGGAGTATCTAGGAAGCAAGTAGTCTTTTCACTTAGAATTTGTAAAATACAAATGGATCAGTCTAATTGGTATTATCAACTGCATGGGACATAATTGTATCAAAATGAGAATAATGTTTGTACAGTGTGTTATAGATTAGAGAGCTCTTCACATTTATGTTGCCTTACTCTATAAACTCTCATAAAAACCCATGAAAAAGTTACAAAATATATTATGCTTTTGTAAAAAAAAGAACTATCTCTGCTCTTGAACAAGAAGTTCTTTGTCAACATTTTTGTCAACATCAAATTATTCTTTATAACTTGTAAGAATGGCTTATAAAATTTAGGTTTTCATCCAGATCACATTCTGCAGAGATTTTTTTCTTTAATAGGACTGAAGAATGCACCGTTAAAAAGAGAGGCTGAAGAGTAAACAACAAAAAAAGGAAGAGGAAGACTTCAAAGGTAAGACTCAGACATTGTCACATGTGGATTTATAAGCACCTTGTGATCTGCATGTAGACAAAGAAGAGATTTACAGACAATATGGATTCTTTTCATTTTGGTTTTGGACTTTACATACCTTTCTTAAAAATACATCTTGAAGGAGTAAAGTATTAAAATAATTGCATATCATTATCCCTCTGTTAAAGATTACATAGTGGCTGCATAGCCAGTGACTTAGAGGGTATAAAAAAATCTCATAGAGACAAAATCTCTACCACTGAAATGATCCAGTGGTAAAAACACGTTTTCAAGTTTTAAATTCATGCTTACATAATTCCATAATGCCTGATTTAAAAGTGAAAAAGCTGTTAGCAGCCTTTCATGTCTTCCTGCATCCACCCTGAGTCTTTTAAGTGAATTGACCTTTTGGTTTGGTGCTGGATAAATGGTCTAAATCAGCTGTGTACCTACACTGTGCAGCATTGGCCCTGTGGAAAAGCAACTGTAATGGGAACTTCACTCTCATTATCTCAGAATGATTTTATGGGAGGGAAAAGCAGTATGAAAATTGAATGATAATTTCAAATAGAATAAATAGAACAGGGACTGTGCCTGAACTCACGAATGACTCACAGGCAGAGCCATGGGAAAACACTCATGCTTTTTGCACCTCAATTTTCTGTCAACCTTCTCTCAAGGAGGCCATGAAGACAAATAATATAAAGTCTGTGATCTTCTTAGTTTCATGAGTTCTGAGTTTCATATTTTTTCTGTGTTTATGGTTATGAACACTTTTAAAATAAAATAAAAAGTAAATGCATATATTAGACAAATTCAAATTTGCAGTAAGTTGATACTGTAGTATATTGGAACACATAGAGATCAAAATAACACACATATGGGTTTATTTGACAAATAGAGGAATTGTTCAAGGGATTCTCAGCATTTGTGCTTCCTCCTGCTGCAAATATCTCATTTTGGTTCTCATTCTCTTGTAATTATTGCCTCATGAATTCTTCTCCTTTTAATCCAGAAGTCTATTGAGGGCAGATTGTGCCCTGCTCATCTTTGTAACCATTATCTCACATAATATGTCACATAATGAGAGCTTTAAAAATACTGGAGGAATAGAGGAATGAAAAATGAAGGACCACTCTGGCTGTCACCCACACTGACCTATGAAGAACTCTGCACCAATAAGTTTCAATGTGGTAACAGTCCCTGCCCTTGTGGAGCTTATAGTCTGTCATGTACCTGGGCTATCAGACAATATATAATGCAGTATAAGGCAGTAATAAATGCTATGAAGACAAACAAATTTGGACAAGGGGACAGAGAGTGATAGAGAGCTGATATTTAATATGCTGATTGCAAAAGCCTCTTGAAAAAATTAGGAGTTAAGGTATGATTTCTCCTTATGATATGCTAGGTATGCTACGTTGGTAAGAACTGAAAATCCATTTAATATATAATTGTACATGCAATGGAGATAGATTATAAACAGAAAAACATGGACAGATCCTTTCTTATCAGCCCCGAGAATGGCCTTCAGGAAGAACACAAACAACTGCCTCTTCCTAGATAACCGGACACTAATGTTGCCTGTGTTCCATCAAGAGGATGCAACAGGCTCCACGAGAGCATTTAGAAAATGAATATTTGCAGAACTCGTTTAAGCACAATACTGGAAAATATTTTCACTTACCTCTCCCCACTATTTATGCACTTCCTGAAATGTTAAGGCTTTCTGTAAAAAAAAAAAGGGGGGGGGCCCTCCAGGATCTGTCACTTAACAAGAATCATTATTGTTCTTGCTGCTGCTACTACTATAACTATTGAAATATAAATATCAGAATTCTCATGAAACTTGCTCATTAAGTAAATGCTGGGTCGAACTAAAAAGCCCTTGATACATATTTCATTTCTTCTCAACCTTTGCTTATTGTATAATAATTTCCCACCTTTTAAACTGACTTTATAATGTGACTTTGTGTATATTCTTTATAATACTGGAGGTATCAATCAACCAAGTAGGTTCCAAATTTTCTATATTGGGACAAAAAATTACTGACTTCCCTATGAGGACTATAACTGTTGAGATTCTATAGGGGCAAAATTCTCATTCTAATGTGTTATATTTTCAAATCCATGTTCATCCAAGTGATCATTCTCCTCCAGAAGTAAATCCCAAGCTGTGTGTTTGGTAAGATGTATGAACCTCTGAGACCCCCAGGGACTACTCTTTTAGACCACATACATGATGTTGAAGTTAACTTATTAAACAAACCATACACAACCATTCATTTTACTTAATACCAAGCAATTAATCTAATTAGTAGCTCGTATGCTCTTTTGAACTGAAGCTTCTTATATACAATAATATAGCAGCATTTGGGACAATGACAATCAATCAATGAGGGTTTAGGAAGAGGTGGGAAATTAGTAAACCCAGTTATTAATGCAACAGAAATAATTTACTCAGTCTGTAGTTTCGTGGCCAAAGACTCCTGGACAACTATATCTAGACAGAGTTCAAGGTTATGTGGTGCAACCATCTTATTTTAAGTTTGATAAAACCAGAACCCAGGGAGGTTATTGAGCTTGCCTAAAATGTCATGACCAGTAAGTGGCAGATCAAGAATTAGAATTAGAGCCCATTCTCTGCTCTGTGTGGTTAGCACAGCACAGGCCATGTTCTTGTGTTTGGAGAGGGAACAGGCTTATTAGGACTCCTTTCCTGGAATATATCTGGCATCACTAAAAATCCATTCTAAGTTAGAGTAGAGCCTTCCATTGCTCAGGCTGAAAAACAATTGTTTTATGACACTTTCTATTTCTTTTATGATTTTATCCATATAGTGTTTAACAAAGTTGGATTACTGAGCCTCATCCTATAAAGCAGAAACAGCTAACCTGGTATGCTGGAAATCAGCTGTGCAAGGAATGACTAAAATATGTCACACGGTGTTCCTCTGCATGAAAGCTCAATCCTAAGCAAGAATGACTTCAGATCTAAGGAGAACAAATCTTACTGTTGCTATGAGGGATTTTTCTTACCCCTACAATATCTATTTTTGTCCTTTCTTATGTTAAAGTCTCTGATACTTTATACAAATTTTTAAAAATCCATATCTGGATGATTTGGTTCCAATTATCTAAATTTATGATTCAGTCCATGTATTGCCATGTTTCATCTACTCCTTGACTCATGGTATAACCTTTAGCAGATGATTTTTCTATGCTTCAGTTTCTTCAATGACAAAGCAGAGGAGTAATAATAATCCTGTTTCCCTTTGACTGAAATTTTGTTAGAATGTCTTAAAAGAAACTGCCTTTAAAATTGTGCTACTTATATACTGCTACTAATAGGCCCTTATTAATCATCTTCATTGTACAAGCATTAAATAAAAGGTACTGAAGAGGTCATCTTGGCATTTAAAATATGAAAACTAGGTTAACAAAAGAATTTGATTCATCCCACTTTGCTAATCAGGCAAAGTACATTCTAAAAGCTTGATTTTTAAATGAGATAGTAATATCTTTCTAAAATATTTAAAAGTTAAAAAACTTGTCACCCCTGCTCTCTCCTCCTGGCTGATTTCTCCTATGGTAGCTCTACCTGAAACAGGAAGAGGGCCCAGGCACAGGAAGTTGGGCCTGACGTGTAATATTTACAAATATTTATAAAGATGAGGTTATGGTCATCATCTTTACCACCTGAATGCATCATGTTTTTAAAGATCAGGACCATATTTTCCTGAAGTTGACTACATTTTGTAACTAAAGCCCATTTATGGCTAAGGGCAAACATTTACGAGACATTTTTATGGGTTCACTTTCTGGCCATGGGACAGGAGAATGCTAAATATCTCTGGCTTCGAGTTTGATTTTAGCCCATGATTCTATCCATCCAAACTAAGTGGCTACATAGGGGCACTTAATGAAAATATAGATTAGTTTTTTCCTTGTAGATATACATGGCTACTTGGTTTCTTGATAAATAACTGGGAACATTTAATATGTCTTCTATTAACTTGAATTATGCACAAGACCTGAGAAAACCTGGTTCCATTGAGAAAATACCCTTGTATATTGTTCCTTGCTTTCTCATTTTCAGACTATGTCCACACAGGGAAAACCATCTAGAAGATAACTAAAAAATCTAAACAATATTTCATGTCTCCAGTTACATTATAATCTGCTTATATGAAGATCAGAAAACCAAAGAACAGAATAACTCAGAATTCCCTTTCTCACCAAAATTGTTACCTCTCAGTAACTCCTCCCCACCACCATGAATTAATAATCAGATTCCTCTTTCCATGAATAGTTATTAGGTCAATCAAGAAGAAGGTAGAGTCCCAAACAATGTATCAGAAATAGAGTTTCATTTAATAATTCTCTGAATTCTTATTTATACTAGAAACTTCATGGAAAAGAATAGAAGGCTGGGTCTACTCACTGCATTGCACTGTAGCATCCCACATGGACAGATGTATCCACAAATCACTACCAGACTACCTGCTGTTAGAGTTAGTGAGGTGTAAATTATTGTCCACATCATTTGTGACTAATAAAGTATGAAGTGTAAGTTGCTCAGCATCTTTTTAATAAAGCTTCTGTACAACTTGACAATTAGTTAAAATGTTAGAGCAAGATACATGAGATCCAAAGAAACACAGAATTCCAAACTGCTAAGAGTAACACTATGTACTTTTCACAACAGAACACAGTTAAGCATTTGAGAGGACAGCCCAAGACAAATTCCACCTGTAGAAAGTGTGTGCCTGACTAATTCTTTTTAGGTGGATTCCAAGAGATTAAAGATTACTTGTCAGATGAGATCGGGAGCATTCACGGTGGTATGGCCGTAAACAAAGATTACTTGTCAAGACAATGAAAATCTCAGCTTCTTTCTTTCCATTTTTTATGTGCTTCATGCTTAAATTTTTGCATAACTTAAGTGACCTGTGATGTTATGTCTGGTTTTACTTGTGGAAAACCAGTTCTAATCATGGATAATTTAGAGAAAGTTTGTATTAAGCTTATAAGCTTAAGACATTTAAGAATGTCTTGAAAAGTGTCTTTTCTCTTAAGAAAAGAGTATTGTTCAAATAAACTGATATTACTCAGACTGGTTCCCGTCTTTAATATGCCTTTTGATGCTGAGCCAGAGCCCATGGGGCTGATGCATGTGGACGTTGTCATTCCAGCTGGGAAGGATGAGTTCTTGCAGCAATCTCTGTGGGTCCAAGCAGACACGGGCTGCTGCTGAGGGCGGGTACCAGCGCTATGGAGTCCGGTCTTACCTGCACCAGTTTTATGAGGACTGCACCACCTCAATCTGGGAGTATGAGGATGATTTCCAGATCCAGAGATCACCTAACAGGTGGAGCTCAGTATTCTGGAAGGTACGTCAAAAGCGTATGTTTAACTTAGGAAATGGAACTATCATCAGATACAGTGAATACAATACTATAGCTGAAGAGAACTGGGAGGTTCAGAACTCTGGTGATATGAAATGCAGTCTTCTTCCTTTAGGAAAGTAAAACATAAACCATGGGCTGAAGAAAGCCTCTACACAGCATCATTGTTGATTTTTAACTTAAACATGATTAGGTATAATTACCATCATTAATTATTATTATTTTGCTACTGTGACTAATGTGCCACTAAATTCACCAACTGTGAAGCCATCCATAGGCAAAATACTATATGCTCCTAGCATCCCTTACAGTCTTTGTAAGTATCATTTGACAACTTACAACAATTATTAAAAATAATAATTGAGTATTTAGAGAGGGATAATGTTGAAATATAATAAAGCGCTCAGTATTCCAGTTCTAGCTCTACCAGATATGTGAACATGAGGCTCCCTGAGCTTCAAGTTCCTCAAGTGAAGGAGCCTTACTGGACAATGTATTCAGTTATTCAACATATAATTAGTGAGCACCTATTCTGTGCCCAAAACTTGCAAAGTGCTGGAGATGAAAGTGGTAAACAGGAGAAGAGAAAGCCTCTGCCCTCATAGAACTTACCATCTACCATGATAAACACACCATTATCAAATAAACCACATACTAGAATGTCAGGTAGTATGACAAGTACAATGAACACAAATCAGTCAGGGAGTAATAGATGGCTGGTATTGAGATATGGTGATCATAAAAAGGCTTTTAGAGGAGATGACATTCAAGCAAATACCAGGATGAGTTGGGGAGCACACCATAAAACCATCTAGCTAAAGACCATAAAACAATTCCAGGGGAGGAAAATTGCAATACAAAACTGTGATATGAAAACAAGTTTGATGTGTTTGAAAAAATAGCAAGAGGTATAGTCTGATCAGAGTGGAATGAAAGTGGGCAAAGGAAAGGCAATGGATGCAGAAAAATAAGAAGGCACAGATGGTTATATAGGGTCTTATAGATGATAGTGAGGACTTTGGCTCTTACTGTGAGAGACAGGAGAAGCCATGTGACCATTTTATGTAGAGGAGTGAAATGATGCAATTAATATTTTAACAAGAAAATTCTGGCTAATGTACAGAAAAGAGGTTATAGAAGAAAAAATGTAGAAGCAGCTACATTATTTAGGAGACTATTAAAGTACCCCAGCAAGAGGTGTGGTGACTCAAATTAAGGTGATGTTAGTGGAGATGGTGATAAGTAGTCCAATGTAGCATAACATTTGGAGGCCAGGTTCTGAAGACATGCTGATAAATTAGACTTAAAACCAAGTGGAGTCAAATGTGACTCTACGGCTTCCAGCCTGAGCTATTTAGAGAATGATGATACTATTTACCAGGATGGAGAACCAAGGAGAGCAGTGGGATGGGTGGGGAGCCCAGAGTTTGATTCTGGCCATGTTTTATTGTTGATGCCCACTACAAGTGGTGATCTCTAGTGGTAATTTAAATATACTGATCTGGAGCTCATGGATTGGGAGTCATTAGTATATAGAATGTATATATGGCACTCAACTAGATGATACTGCCTAGGAAGACGGTAAGGACATAGAAGAGAAGAGTCATTGGAATGTTCCAACATTAAGAGATCAAGGAAAGGCTGAGGATTTTTAAAAGGGATGATGACACAGCCTTAGATGGTGTCGCTGTTCCCTTCCAGCTCTAGCATTCTGTGCCTCAGATGTTGCCAATCATCCTGACTTTTTCCCAAAAGATCTCAGAATTTTTGGTGTTGATATTGACATAAGCTTGCAATTGATTGGCAATAGTGTAACAGGGGACAATGCAGTATGATTATGAACATGAATTCTGTTCCTCAGACTGTGTGGTTCAAATTTCAGCTCTTCCATTTAATAGCTCTGTAACTTTGGACAAATAATTGACTTTAATGGGACCCTTATGGCAATGCTTATAATACCAACTTCATCAAGTTGTGAGAAACAAATAAGATAATATTTATAAAGAGCTTAGAACAATGTCTGATATGCACTTAATAAGCATTCAATGCCACATGGAACATTAAGTCCTGAAATGGAAATAAAACTGGAAATCTAGTTAATAAAATATTAAATAACATAGTTGGTAATATAAGTTACCCAAGACCTGTGTTTATTCAAAATCTCACTAGCGTCACATGCTCTGTATTAGAATTAGTTGAGCTATCATTTTATCCCTGCCACCTCTGATGAATCCTTACTGGCCTGGACTAACGAAATTAATAGCCAAGCTTGGCACATATTGTATTTACCCACATAAGTGGGTGGTTGCTTCAGTATGTGTCAAAAAACAAATATTTGCCTCACTGATCTGTTGTGCCAAGAGCCTGAAATGCCACTGACATATAAAATATTGTCAGCATTTGTGTGGATCCAAAGCACTGGTGGTTATATGATTTGTGATGCTATAAATTCATCAAATAATCTAAAGGTATGGATTTAAAACAAAGAACTAACAGTAAATTACCAATCCCAGAATTCAGATTTCAATATTTTCTCCATTTTATTTCATACAAACAAGATCCAAAAGTATTTGTCCCTGTCGTGCTAGACCTACTACAGAAAAAAAACAATAAAGGCAAAATCTGTGGCCTCACAGAGATTATATTCCAGTAAAATCCAAATTTTAGTTTCATATTATAATCACTAACACTAGACTGGGCTTTCAGAACCCCACAGTCAACCTGAATAATCTAAGAATTACTGACTTAGAGACCTCACCTCTACCAAGGGAAAACCAACCACTCTTGCCTTCTCTTCTCAGAAATTTAAGTGAATTCATTTCAGTAGGTATATGAAGTGCTTTCTACCAATACAAAGAAAATCACTGGTTATGCATATGTTTCTATTATGATTCTTTTTTATGTTTTTTTCTTTCATTTTAAATTGCATCTATAGGTGGTTCAAGCTGTAGGCTTCTCCTTCCCCATCTTCCACCATAGTAGGGCCTCTGCTCGCAGTGCCTCCTCAATAGGACTCTACCCTCAAGCCAGCTCCTCAGCAGTGGACAGCATGGAGGTGCTTGATGAGAATGGAGATGGGACTCAAATGGGCCAGAGTTAGAATCTTTGCTCTGTCACATGGGTCTACATAGCATCTATCTTTCAGTGCTATTCTTTCCATGGATGTGTATATGTCCACTGTGCACAAGAATACGTGGTAGGCTCTAGGATTCAGTTGTGAATATGATGTTATTCTTCACCTGTGAATAAGATATAGACTTGACTTAAAAGAATTAACAATCAAAGAAGGGAGATATATACAGATTGTTACAATCCAATGTGATAAACATTCCCCTAAAAATAGTCAATTACTGGAAGCACAGGGTGGTGAGAACCTGATGCAGTCTGAGCAAGAAATAGCTCCACAGAAAATACCATTTGTGAACAAGCAGGAGCAGTGCACCCAACAGAAAGAAAGCATTGTGAAGACTGAATCGTGACAGAAGATGGCATGCTCAGGAGACTGCAAACAGTTCAGGGTGGCTGGGCAGAGGTTTAGAAGTTAGAGGAAAGGGGTCAAGAGATCAATGTTGGAATGCATACCTGAGTCATATCACAGATGACTTTGAAAAGCTGTGACACAGAAATTTCTCTAGAACCTTCCAGTTTAAGTACATTGATGGGACAATATAATAACCAGTCTATGCTTTCTCGGGGAGGTTGCCTCACATACAGTTGTAAACACACACACACACACAGTATTACATACATTCTCTGTGCCCCGCAGGTTCTATATTACCACATGGTTGCCTCGGCCACTACTAATTTCTTCCAGTGCCTGCAGCTGCTGCCATATGCAAAACTCTGTGACATGGTCCTACCTACCCCCCCCCCCCCGCCACCTACTGCTGCAGCCAAGGTAGAATTCTTCTTCTAATCCTTGCATCTTCTTTCTTATCCTTGCACTAGACCTTCACCAAGGTTGTTGCCACCTAATTGCGCAGCAAACAGCCTCAGTATGGCAGGTATGAATTAGTGGGAGCAGTCTTCTCATTCCTAATCATACTCTCCCCACCTCAGGGTTATTCTCCTTTTTACCTTCCTTCCTCAATCCATATGAGAAACTGCTTAAAAGTCAAGGCAAGCACCTTCTCCACAGCTTTACTAAAAGTGAAAGTGACCCTCTGATCCCTCTCATTTCTCTTGAGACTCTCCTCTGGTATGCCCCAATCTCTCCAGTTTGCCCCTTAGGCTAAGTCAGAGTTTAAACTTACATCTTAGATTTCTCTTCAAAGTTTTGTTAGGTATTAAGGAGATAGTTTCACACTAGAAATGAGAGGAGCTATGGGGGCCTCTTAAGAGAGAATCCATGTGGTATTCATTCTGTTTTTAAATGTTTTCTCAGATGACACTTGAAGAATGTATAAAAAGGATAAGACTAGCATTGCAGACCACCAGAATGTAATTGTAATGACCAGAGCAACATATAATAATGGTCTGCACCAACAGAGTAGCTATGGCGATGGAGAAGAGATACAAGATTCAAGAGAGCTTTATGAGGTAGAACCAATAAGAGATAATTAACTATTGACTATGAATGTGAGGAAAGAGTCAGTGCATGGGTTGCTGGCAGGAACACAGATAGGAAAAATTAGAAGGAAAGAAGGAAGGAAAGAGTATAATTTTATATATTTGGGTTTGATGAGCCTTTCAGACACCCTATTGTCCACCCCACCCTGTGCTCCCATGAACTACTATGACTACTTTTAGGGGAGCGTTTATCACTTTGGACTATAAAAATCCTCCTATTGATGTCAGAAATATGAGGCTAGAGCCCAGGAGAATCATTTAGGCTGGGGTTAGAGATTTGGAAGTCATTGGTATATTGGTGGTAGTTGAAACTTTAGCCACAGATTAAACCCTAGAGAAAATATTGAACAAAAGGTATGAGTCAAGGATGGAACCCTGGACAACCTGGCAAAGCAGGTTGAGAGTAGGTTGTTAAGGAGGTAGATGTAGAAGGAGAAGGAAAAGAGTTGTATCAGGGATAGCAACAGGTAAGCATTTTAAGAAAGCATGAGTTTTTTACATCAATGGCTGCAGAACATTCAAATGAGATAAGTAAAGAAAAATGGGGTTTAAAAATGAGGAGGTTATTAGTGACCTCAGAGAGAGCAATTTCAGTGAAATCATGGAGGACTAAGCTTGGCTGTCAAAAGGAGGAATGGCTTCAAGCAGTAGCTAGCAAGGAACACAGGGATCTAAAATAGGTTTTGAAGATTGAAGCGACTGAATGTATTCACAGGTTAAAGGGATGGAGCCTCTGTAAAGTAGAAGAGCTAATGCAGGACAATGGGTATCACTACCCAGATGAAGAGGGCTGTGAAGATGGTAGGAGGTAAGGCATGTGAAAGGACCTAGATCATAGCCTGGCATAGGTTTTTGACTTTGTAAAGCTCCATGTCCCTACAGGCAGGCCAGGCAAGAAGGTCAGGACATAAGTTTGAATCTGTCATCACTGCTGGCAAGTGACACCACTCATAGCTCAGATCCTGCTAAGGAGAGGTCAGCAGCAGCCCCCTGGGGCTAATGAAGACGAAAAGCCAGTCTTCACTCTTGATGTGCTTCCTCTGAATTACCTCTAACCCAGATGGCTCCTTCCACATTTAGCTCCATCCAGCATTTCCCCCCACACGCTGTTCTCCCCTGCCACAATAGTTCTTGCTTCCAACAGTCATTACTGCCTCCTCCCTGCCAGAACAGCTGCGTTGCTACTGCTGCCAATTCTGCTTATTGAAGGAAACTGCGTTTTCAGAACTCATCAGCTCACAGGGATGCAACGAAGGGGATGTTGGTCAAAATAACAGCAGTCTCTGGCTTGTCTCCCCAGCAGCAGAATTTCTGGAATCCAAGTTCTTCTCCCTATCCAGTCCTCTTTGCCAACAGTGGAACTGAGTTTCCACACATGCTCACCACAGCCAGGGGAGTTGTCAGAAGTCACAGCTCAAACGCTGTCCTTGCTGCTGCCTTAAGCTTTGTCACAGCCTGGGGAGGTTCTCATCTCTCACTGTGGGTATTGCTCTAGCCACCCCACCTCCCAGGCTGCCCTGGTATGCCTGGGGGTGCCCCATGCCCAGCAACATTTCAACTCTTCTGCATGGCCCTACACAGGGTGGCTCTGATCCCTTAGACTTTTAAAAGATCTCTATGTTGAATTTTTTAACACTCTATTTAATAGAGCCCCTATCCTCTTAGACTTAGGACACCTCAACTTAGAGCTGTGTCCAGGGACACAGTTGTCAGGATAATTGTTAGGATACTGTATAGCCTCATGCTCCAATTTTCGAATTCTTTCCAGTATTCCAACATGGTACCAAAATTAAGCTAATATATGCCAACATCCCTCCTCACCTCTATTACATGCTCAAGAAAGTTAAGGTGCAGGGAACTTGTGATTCCATCATTTTTCTTTCATGCCCCCCATCCCAAGCTTTCCCTGACATGTTTTAATAAATTTGGAGCTCCTCTCTGGGCACAACTCTTGAAGATTCTCATTAGACTTGCATTGATGGCACCTTCAGAACCTTTGGAGTTAGCTAGTCATTACATTGTGCTTCCCTCCACAGACAGCAGACATCTCTCTGATACATGGGTATACCGAGGAAAAGGGAGAAGGCTCAGGGAGACAGCCATGTTCCAGTTCTTGAAGTGAGCAGAAGTTCTACCATCTGCAAGTCATGGTTTGCCTTTTTAGCTTCTGAGTGACAACCCAAGAGTCAATTTTAATCTGTGAAGCACTTGCTCAGTTGAGAAGCAGACTGCTCTGGGAATCAATCACCTGGCTCCATATTCAGCAGTCTGGCGGGCGGTTTAGGTTAGTCTGTCAGGAATATTTATTGAGCACAGGCTGGAATAAGAACTGCGGGGAGACAAGACAGAAATAGAAGATGGAGAGCCTTGGCCTCAGTTGCTCTTAAGAACCTCAGAAACTAAGATGGATACATTTTTGCTGCCCTCAATTTTTGAGAATTAGTGCCAGCTCTTGAGGAGGGAAGCAATTTAGTGACATACGAAGCATGTCACCATGGATATTTAAGTTAATTTAGTTTGTGCATTCAGAATTTCCAATGTGAGTCATTTTTTAAAAGTTATTTTTAAATAATGGTTAGTCTTTGAAGGTAAATTTATTCACCACCATTTTTAGAAAAATGTAGAAAGGCATTTAAAATGTTATATTTTACAGCCCAATTTTCCCTGTACTACTTATATCTTATGGAGAATAGTTTCTATTTTTTTCAGAAGAGATTATATTGACTCTTTTTTGTTTTTCAGTTTTCTCACAATATTACATAATGGAATTTTGTCCATCTATGGTAACAAAAACTCTGTTTTAAAAAAATAATAGCAGGTAATATACAAAATAGTAACTGGTGAAATATCGTGGGAAGATAAAGGGGGTGGGGAGGCTTAGAAGACCTGGGTTAGGGTCCAGTCAAGCAATCTGCTAACTGTAGGACCTTGAACTATGCTTCTTCAACCCTATAATCTCAGTTTCTTATAGGTGAAATAGGAATAAGAATATCTACCTCTCCTAAGGCTGGTGAGGATAAAATGAAAAACACGTCTAACACTATGCCTAAATCATAACAGATGCTGTCAACAAAAGATCACTGCCACCAATCCATTGCCAACAAGGGTTTCCAATCTGGAGTGTGGCAAAAAGAGAAACTTTACTCAGGTAAAATAATTTGCAAACAGAAGGAACTCAGCCTCTGGGAGAAACTGAAAGTCAGCTTCCCAGAGACAAAGGGAAGTCTACCTTATATAGAGAAAGCTCCCACCCTGGTCCCTAATTGGTCCATTTTTGTGTAAATTATGAATCCAAGTTTGCACAGTTTGATTGATCTAAATAGCACTGTCATGATTGGCCAGAATTGCCTGTTCTGGTGGTCATTATGGAGCTGCTCTGATTGGTTAGTAAATATTCAAATGAGGATATAGCTGTGTGGCTCTGACCTCAGCCTGTTGGTTGAAATATGATGCCAGGAACTCCTTTCTAAGGGTCAACTCACACTGTGCAGGAGCACAGTGCAGGTAGCTCACAGCTCAGCCTGCAGCTTTCCCCTGAAATGCGGTGTGTATGAGAGGCCTCCACCAGCATTGGCTGCTGGACTCTGATTATGAATTGGACCCCAGTTAACTATGAGGAGTTCTTCCTGGCAGATGTATTTCTTCTTGAGGTTCACAATGATCAATAATACTAGTTTTCCTTCCCCACTTTGTTAAAGTGATGAATTTACAAATATTTTCCTTTTATTATGTAAACCTTCTTTATTAGTGTCTTACCCTGGATTTTAATAAATAAATATGTTAAATAAACATACTTTAAATATTCAAGATTAAATGCTGTTATGCATTGGGTTATTTTTCCAACCTTGTTGTTCTAACTAAAAGCTATTAGAAACTGGAAGAAATGAAAATTGTGTTTAAAAATAAATAACTATATTATCTGTCCTTTATTCTAAATACGGAGTAATTGTTGTAATACAGTTGCCAAGGTAGCACAATTTTACAAGAGATACATTTCCAAATATATTTTCAGCTACTTATGACAGTGTATTACTAACCCAGGCAAAGGACTAAGTCTTTCATTCATTGTCTCATTTAATTCTCACAACAACTCTATGAGGTGGGTACTATATCATTTACCACTTTATAGGTGGGGAAATTAACAACAAGAGCGTTTAAGTAACTTTCCTTATATGATTCAGTGATAATTCCCAGTGCTAGAATCCAAGCCTGTGTCTGTTAATTCCAAACCTCTGTGTTTAAACCACCAAATGGTATACTTCTTCCATCTTTAGCATGTTACATTTTATTAGAACTTGAGCTGATGCAGTGTCATTTCCATCTGCTACTCCTAACACTTCTCAGCATCTGCAGAAGTCCAACCAAATGGCTCCATGTTAGAGAAAGAGCCCATTTCCTCAGCTGTAGAGTGGCACCTATGGTTCCTTCCCCACTTACCTGGGGAAAGAAAGGGTGAGTAGTCACAGACTATCAATGCCTTCCAGCCACAATCACCAGGATGTATCTATATGTCGATGGTGGTAAGTTTATTACCATCACAGTGAGAAAAATGACACCGTAAGGGGTCCTGGGGCATTCCAGTAAGGGAATGTGAGGAAGGACATATTATAGGATGTTGGGTGATTTGGGGGAGGGTTGAAGGAAAGACAAGTTCACCCTGGATTGTCAGGGGCAATTCTATGATTGAATTTCTTAGTGAATGTTACCTACAGGAAGGGCAGCCTTGAGTGAGACAACAGCTGTAATGGGTAAGGTAGCAGCAGTCATTTATATTGGCAGAGAGGAGGTGCTGGGCATTTGACCTTGTTTTTGTCTGTGCTCAGAGAAAACTGTGAAGTAGTCTTACTTCATCACGGGGGCAGAATGAGCTTGTCTGATGACGTTCTGTGGGATTGATTGGGCCAACAAGAGAACATGGCCTTGCTGTGAGCTCCAGGCCACTTTAGCAATGTCACAGCCTAGTGAATACAGTCAGGCCAGCTCCTGGACACCAGGGCCGCTTTCCTCTGCCTCAGGACCAAAGGAGGCAATGCCAGCAAAAGGGGACTTTGTCACCTGCAAAGCATTGTACACACCAAAAGCTCAAAGGAAAAATCAAGACAGTGACACAGTTTCTGGTTGGCACTAAAATCAGAAAACTGCCCCTTTCACCTTTTTTAACCAGAAAATGATATAGGCTTCTTATACATATTTGGAGTGACTGGGAAAACACACTTGCCCTAAAGATACACCCTACCCTGCAGGGCGCGGGGAGAGCTGAGGCGCTGTGCTTACCTGTCTCGTTTCACTGTGTCTTTCTCTAGGTCGGCCTCATCTCCGGTACAGTCTTCGTGATTCTCGGACTGGCTGTTCTGGCAGTGGGCTTTCTCGTGCCCACCAAAATCGAAGCCTTTGGCGAAGCCGATTTCGTGGTGGTAGACACACATGCTGTGCAGTTTAACGGAGCCCTCGACATGTGCAAGCTAGCGGGAGCCATACTCTTCTGCATTGGGGGCACGTCCATGGCCGGGTGCCTGCTAATGTCAGTGTTTGCTAAGAGCTACTCCAAGGAAGAAAAATTCCTGCAACAAAAGTTTAAAGAGCAAATTGCAGACATCAAGGCCCACACCCAGCCCATCACAAAAGCTCCGGGTCCCGGCGAAACAAAGATACCAGTCACTCTGTCCAGGGTTCAAAATGTCCAGCCTGTTCTGGCCACCTGAACCACCCTCACCCCACCCCCACCTCCTCATCCCATCCTCTCTAATTTACACACATGGTTACAAGGAAGCCGGCCAGCTTTTAAGGTGACAAGGATCTGGTGTTGGTTTGCCCCATGGCTATGCTCGGCTAAGGGCAGCATAGGAAATGGGCTCACGCTCACTGGGCTCAGTGGCCCTGGTGAGGGCAGACGCCCTGTGTCAGCCTGAGCACAGGCACCCAGCTGCTTAGAGGGTGCCTCTGTGCGCCTGCCTGGAGCCCTCTGAAACTCCCCTCTCATAGATTGTGGCTTAGTGTCATTTTCCATGTTATTGGAAAGCCCTGGACAGTTTAGACCAGGCTACCAATCACCAGTGTGGCCCGTTTTTTGTTTTTTTTTTCTAATATTGGTTTTTCTAATCTTCCCTGTGTGGTGCTACCTTCCATTCCTGTCTCACTGTGTGTAAGATATTGTCGAATGTGTTCTTAGAAAAATCAAGTTCCCTGATTTTGACCCAAACATTTTAGTCTTTTAATGATATCTTGACATGAGGTTCTTGCATTGGATGTATTTATCAGAGTTCTTCACAAATCCTTTTTGTTTTCTATAGATATTTTTCATGGAAGCTAAAATAGAATCTTGGGGAAGAAGTTCATGTTGGGAGTATCTATTGACCTACACAATGTCCAAAAGCACTTAATTAGAAGTCAAGATATTTGAGTTCCTACTGCTAAAGAGCTGTTTGACCTTGGGGAAATCACTTAACTTCCCAGGCCTCAGTTTCCACATCTATATAGTGGGGGTCCTGGGCTGTAATGTCCGAGGTCCTTTTTTCTGCCACGTGTCCCTGGCTTTCCCCCCACCCCGAGTATGTTTACAATGTCCTGTGGCCCTCACCACAGTGAGCAGAGGTTCTTTGAGGCTTAGACTCCAGGAATGTGTCCAAGTCCGCGGCCTCCATCCACCCACTCTTAAATATGCAACCCCAACAGTTTATACAAGGCTGTGGTATTTTTATAAAGACAAAGTAAGCCATCCTCAAATAAGAAACCACTGAGTAGATATTAACATTAAAAGGAATGTCTTTCTCCAATAAGACATTTATTCTCCAACAAGATATTCATCACATCCCTTTGCACTTTTATTTAGTCTGTGAATTTAAATGGACTGAGGAAAATGGAAGATGTGACCCTGGTATTCATTCTCTCAGAATCAGTGCCCCTTCGTGGTGTTTTCCCCCTTTTCCCTTTCCTTCACTGGATAAATAAAATATGTGAACCAGCAGAACTTGAATTGCATTGTCATTCCCTCAGTGTGGCCATTTTCTCTCCAACATGTGGTTTTCCATTCTGAGGCTGAATGAGCTCTGCCCTTCCCCCGGCTAAATGGAGGAATGAATGAAGCAATTAGTGCTCTTTGTGCACAGTGTTTATTTTGCCTAGTCCAGCATCAAACACAGGGCGAATCAGCCCCTCAACTAGAATCATTGGCCTGATTTGGGAGAAATCATTCCAGTCTCCTCAGGTTCTCTACCTTCCTGTGGAAATGCCATTTTAATTTTATTCTTCAAAGGCTTCTACAAGCCCCCAAGTATCTGATCAAAGCAATAGCATTTGAAGCTTTCAATGCTTGCTTCTGTGCTGGGTACCAATGAGTCTTTGAAAATGAGACTTGACTTTTAAAAGCCTCCAAAATGAGAAATGATCACTGTCTGGCATGGAAACTTTAAGGTACAGGCATGATAGCAGCCATAAAAAAAAAAAAAGCAGCCCTCTTCCTCAAAGGCCTGAAAGAAACCAACGTGGATAAAGCAGGAGCTGTGTCTGAAAGAGTAACTCATCCTATCTTGCCTTCCGGGCTGTCTGGGCTCAGGGAGTGGGAACTTGTAAGGAGGAGGGATGAAGGGTCTTATAGGAAAGCAGAAGAAGAGGCTGAATGGTATAAGAAATACACCTTGGTCTTGGAAAAAAGTACAGGTCATGTGCAATCAGAGGGCAGGGAGTGGCATACTAAAGACTTTAAAAGTGGCCCTGGCCAGGGGGCTCAGTTGGTTGGAGCATTGCCCCATACACTGGAAGGTTGCGAGTTCCCTTCCTGGTCAGGGCACGTGCCTAGACTGTAGGTTTGATCACCAGTCTGGGTGCATGCAGGAGGCAACTGATCAAGGTTTCTCTTCCATGCCAATGTCTGTCTGTCTGTCTGTCTGTCTGTCTCTCTCGCTCTCTCTCGAATCAATAAACATATCCTTGGGTGGTGATTAAAAAGAAAAAGAATTTTTCAAGTGGTCCTCAGGCCCAGCTGAGGAGACATCAATGGCATGACAAACCAGATGGTCTTAGAGCCTTGGCCTCAGCCTGTTTGCTGGCCCCGAGCCAGGCCTTCCCTTCAGTACTGAAACGTTTAGAGCAAAGTGAAACCATGTACCTGCTGATGGGCATGGAGGTGGGAGAGGAGGTGTGGAAACTGAGAAATGAGTTCGGGCCTGGAGATCATGTACACAGAGGCAAATAGAGTTGGTACAAACCTTAGATGATACAGGCCCACCCCAGGCAGAAGACCCCCACCCCCCTCCTGTCAGCACTGACCAGGCAACCTCTGTGTGCTTGGGTGCTCCCAGGGGCTAGACCCCCACTGCCTCGGAGGGCCAGCCACCCCATCTTACCCTGGCTCTCTCTGGTTAGAAAGCTTACCCTCATGTCCTTCCAAAATCTGCCTTTCTCACCCTTCCACACACGGGACCAAGTTCTAGAATTCAAAGTTACCTACAAGTCTGACCCCTCTTACAAAGGACCACCTAAACCACCACCACCCCAGGCCATGAGTTCTTTTTTATTCAATTATTTTAATCCTGTCATCTCCCTGACTTTTTTTAGGGGTTGGTTCTATATTGTCCCAATGTTCCTAATTGTCCATACCACCCACTAAATGGAGTCCCTAGAAGTTTCACATTTTACGTACGTTATAGATTCCCTAACTTCATTAATTGCCTTACTGATGCAATGCATAAACACACGGAACTTCAAGCCAGGAAACTGATGACAAGAGATGTATAAGCAGCTCCTCTACGCACTTCCGTGGCCTCCTGTGACCCGCCCTACTCCCTCCCAGTTTTATTCTGGAACAGGTCCTGGGCCTGCTTTCTAGTCAAATTCAGCCACTCTCCTCTAAATGTGCCTGCACTCACAAAGCTTATTTTCCCAGCAATAACTGTCTGCCCATTCTCTGGTTATTGAACTTATTCGAGACCACATCAAGAAACAATAGCAATAATAATGAACTAATACGTATTGAATGGAAGGCATTGTTGAAGAATTTTATGTATAGTGATCCAGTTAATTCTCACAAAAAACCTAGAAAGTCTGGGCTATTGTCATATGCCCATTTTACACAGGAGGAAACAGGCACAGAGAGAACATGTCCAAGGAGAACCGGTAAGTGAAGGAACCAGGGTTCACACCTGAGCGGCCTGGCTCCACGGGCAGCAGCTGCCCTTTCATTCCGTATACTCTTCCGCCTCTGGAAATGTCACCTGCTCCCTGTAGCTCTCTCTCTCTCTCTTTTTCTGTCTTCCAGTTCAGACTTAATGTCTCTTCCTCAAGTGCCAGCACTTTGTACAAACACATTCTGTTGCACTTATCTCTCTTTATTGTAGTGATTTGTTTACACATCTGTTTCTTCCATTAGAAGCTACACCATTAGTTGCTTGGGTACAGGGAGCATGACTTAACGAGTGGTGAAACCTCAAAAGCAAATACATAAAAGGTGTGTGCTACCATTATGTGGTCATTTAAAACAATTATTGCATTTTTTACCTAGAGCTAGGCATCGTGCTGGCATTACAGAAAACAAAGAAATGCTTAATAGAGAGATTAAAATTTTTTCATATTTAATGTGTGTGTGTGTCTGGACTAAGACTGAGAGTACGGCTATGGGAACCCCAGAGCAAATCTTCTCATCAATCTAACATTTGGGTTTGAGGCAGTGCAGCCTAATGGCTATCTTGCCACTGTTCCATCTAAAAGCAAAATCCTCCAGCTTATGAGCCCTGCTCACTGACAGAGCTACCAGTCTTACTTCTCATTCCTGGCAGAGACTGAGGGGAGAGCTGGACCTGCCTAGTTAAAAGCAGAGTAAATTGTCTCACAGCAGTCCTGAATAAACAACCCGATCCTTCATTCTTATTTTTTTTATTTTAATCGTTGTTCAAGTACAGTTTTCTGTCCTTTACTCGCATCCCAGCCCACCCACCCATCCCTCCCCACCTCCCTCCCATTTTCACCCCCCCAGCTTTTGTCCATGTGTCCTTTATACTTGTTCCTGTAAACCCTTCCCCCTTTCCCCTGAAATTTCCTCCCCAATCCTTCATTGTTAAATAAGACATACAACCAGAATCATCAGACAGCTGAGGCAAACCAGCATCTTGAAAGAGGATATATATACAAAATAATAGACTCCATTGGAAATATGTTTCAGAAATCACAGGACAACTCTAAAACATCTAATTAGTCTTCAAGGGAAAAAATGTATAAATAACATAAAAATAGAGTACTATGGAAAGGAGCACCAAATAATGGAAAAACAACATATTCATAAGAGAATAAGTTGAAGGCATTTCCCCAAAAGTAAAATATCCTCCACAAAAATAAAAACATGAGACAAAAAAGTAGAAGAGAGAGTCAAAGAGAAAAAAAATAACAGAAAAAAGTAGAGAAGGCATTATGAATAAAATAATGGAAGAAAACTTCTCAATGCTATAGAATACAGAAATCTTCATACTGGAAGTGCCTGTTCAGGATTCGACAATGTGAATGGTTAAAACAAATCATACCTGACAACATACGTGTGATGTATTATAGAATGGTGCACTCGAAACCTATATAATTTGGTTAACTCAATAAATTCAATAACAACTTTTAAAATACCAATAAAAAAAGTTAGAAACATTTTTTTTAAGATTGTATTCATCCATTTTTAGAGAGGGAAGGGAGGGAGATAGAAAGAGAGAGAAACATCAATGTGTGGTTGCTGGAGGCCGTGGCCTGCAACCCAGGCATGTGCCCTGACTGGGAATCAAACCTGCAACACTTTGGTTTGCAGCCCAAGCTCAATCCACTGAGCTATGCCAGCCAGGGCTTAGAAACATTCTTGTGAAATTTGAGAACACAAAAGATAACAAAAGATTCAACAAGCTTCCAGAAAGAACCACCAACATTTACAGAGCAATGAAACTTAGCCTGCGAAAAGGAGGAAGCTGTGCTTTCATGCAACCGATAATGGTAAGGTAACTTTTAGTCTACAGAAAATAGATATCCTCTTATCAAAAAGAAAAGAAGCGACAGAAACTCCAACAATAAAATTTAAAAATAAACTACACAAGGATATTATGGTCCAAATATTAAGCATGATTGTGGAATCGTGGGGGAGAGTCGACAGAGTAGAAGAAAAAGGAGCCATTTGGAATTTGATCCCCCATCAGGCACCGTCTACTTCTAGTAGAACAGGGGCTGGGACGCTGAATCCACAGAGGAAGAGCTGAGTCCTGCCGTCCCAGTAGCTCTGCAGAGACGAACAATTTTTTTAGAGACAAACATTTTACAAAGCCAAAACCAGCATTTACTTCTTTTCAACTTCCAAAATCAAACTAGAGACAAAAGAAAAGCCTAAGTAATGATTATTAAATAGACTGCACACGTGATAAATCTGAGGATATTAAAATAAAGGTAGAACTAACAAAATTTAGAAAGCAGATGGGAAAAGGTAAGAGAAGATAATGGTAGGAATACTAATACCCTCATCTAATTTATGGAAAGATATAATGGCCTCCGCTTATAATTTGCAGTTATAAAGATAACCTAATGAAAGAACAAAAGATAAAATTTTCCAAACTTTGGAAAGAAAGGAGGGAATAAAATGAGATGTAGATGTGTCAGTTATGAATCAAGAAATAGTGAGTATATTACTTAGAGTTACGGACGAAGCCACTGGAAGAGTGTATCATGGGAAACACTGAAAAAGGCCTCCTGGGAGAGAGGCTGGGGGAGGCCAGAGGCAGAACTGCGTCGTTCACATGGTGCCGACCAGGACAGACGCAGGGTCTGACCCTGTGGCCTTTAGACAGACTTTAAGCGAATGACTCTTGTATTAGAAGCTATTTTTTAAAAAAGGCATCAAGGGATTCTGTTAATACAAAAGGGTATATCCTAGATTAAGATTCTGAGCAGGCCTCCCTGAGGACATGATATTTCAGCTGTACCTTGAAATCTGAGTAGAAGTTAAGCAGAGTGACCCTTGCCTGAGGAGGAATTTTTTCCTTTTGTGGGCCTGGGGTGGGGAGTGGCCTATGGGAAGAGTGAGTGAGGAGCTTTCAAGGCAGAGGCAACAGCACATATGAACTCCCAAAGCAAAGTGGGCTCACCACCTTGAAATAATGGTGTTAAGTGCTTTGTCACAGGAGCAGTCCCCCCTAGCCCAGCCCTGGGGGGATAGAGCACCTGTGACCCCAGAACATGAGGCCACCAAGCTGCGCAGCTCCAATGTGGACAACACCCTCTAGACTTGTGCTGAGTCATGGTGGAGGGTGAGGTGTTCTACAGAAGGCCAAGGTCAGGCCAGAGGCAAAAAGGAAACTTAAGGATAGTGGAAGACAGCTCAGAGCAGCCCTGTGGGGGGCGCCTCAGGGAGCCCGACCCAAGTGGAGTCCAGAGCTGACAAGGAGAGTGAATGCTCTGTGCCCCCATGCTTATGGTGGCCTTGGCTTTCTCTCAACATTTCTGTCTCAAGTTGCTCACCAACTTCGGTCTGTCTCAGAGGAATCGTTCCCGTGTCACTTTCTTTGCCTTCTGATAAATGGAAAATAGCAGCAAGAAATGCCGAGTTTGTTATTTCCACACCTTGCCCCTGGGCCAATGTACTATCTGCTCTTGGGGGAAAAGAAAGATGAGAGGATCTACAATCTTTTGTTTTGCTCGAGAGTCTCTTCCCAACTACTGTGTGAGGAGATGGGACTCAGAAGGGGAACAAAGCCAAGAAAATAATCAAAAGACCTTACGCTTATTGAGAGCTTTCTTTGTTGCATGCAATATGATAAACATTGTCATGCAATTTTGCATTTAATTTATCCTTGAAAGAATTCAAAGAGTGGCCACTTTTATTTTCTCTGTTTTATTGATAAGGGAGTCTAGGCTCAGAGAGATGAAGTGGTTCACCCAAGAATATGTAGCCAGAAGTGATCAAACTGGCATTTCCACCCAGGCAGGCTGACTCTAAGACATCCCTCTCTGAGAATAGATTCTTCCTGAAAGGCTGAGAAAGTAGCTGCATCTCATCTCTCTTCACAGAGCATTTTAAAAAGCCAGTAAGAAATATACATGTTACCACTGCATGTGAATTCAGTGCAAGTAACCAAGGAGAGACTCCTTTGTGCTGAGTTTACCAAAGATCAGCCCAGACTATTTTTTTGTTTTCTCAGAAACTTTATAAAGGCTAAATCTGCTCATCAGTGAGGTCCTTGAAGGTCAATACCATGTCTTACTCATATTTTTTCCCAGCACTTAACACTATCCAGTTTACAGAAGAAGCTCAATAAATGTTTGCTGAAGCCAGGTTTTGGTTCAAAAAACTGCAATGATTTTTCTGACCAACCCAACCTCCTTGTGACCTCCACCACTTTGTGCGATACTGGTAAGAATCGTATTCCCCGTGCAGCATCTGAGGGCCTTGCACGATTTAACCTATCCTAAAACGCATTTATGGGAATTCCTGGAAGGTTTCAGTGCCTCGAAACCCAAGGGTGGTGTGTGCACTTTTAACTGTGGGAGCACAGCCCAACCCGACTGAGGGAGACAGCTCTTAGCTGACTGAGAGCCGTGGGGTTAAGCACGCAGACTCTCGACTCAGACGCCATCCATTCAAGTCTTGGCTCTGTTACTTTGCAGACTGCAAAACTTTGGTCAAATCATTACAACTCCCCATGCCTCAGTTTCCTCAGCTATCAAAAACTATAACAGCATGTACCTACCAGGGTTGCTGTTGAGGATTGAATGAGTTAATGCATCTAAAGCGCTTGAAAGAGTGACTTACAAAGAGCTAGCCCTTAATAAATGCCAGTTGTTAGTAGCTGGGGTGTAGCTCATTTAAAACACACCCATTTACATCTCCAGAGGAAGGCATCAGGCCCCCATTCTGTGTACACATTTTCTGTCAGTCCTCCAGTCCGCCCTGCTGACGGGTCTGAAGTGATTTGGAACCTGCCAGACAGGGCAGTGACCTTTTCAACATCAAGTTAATTAAGGCTGGTGAGTAGCTAGAGTGTAACGTTTCATGTCTTCCCATGTAGTTCAGTGAGAAAGATTTATTAACTCATTAAAATGTCTTGTTAGTTATTTTAAGCTACTCAGAATGACTGCTACTTTCAGCCAGTGACTTCTCCCCGAAGAGACCAAGAATAGAATCTGACTTTATTGACTTCCTATGGTGGCATTTGCGTCACTAGATCATGTTGCTCCAACATTAGCATAAAGAGCTTAAACAAGTGTGATGGTTGATTAAAACTCACCTGCCTCTGGTGACATGCAGAAGGCTGTGGCCATGCCACGGTCAGGCTGGCTTCACATCCTGCTTCTCCCTGCTGCGCAGCGGAACTGGCTGAGCGGGCTGAGCGAGCCCCTTCCAAGGAGCTGGTTCTGTGTGAGGTGCTGACCACTCTTCCTGCAGACCCGCTGACGGAGCCCCCAACCTCACTACTCCATCTCTCTGTGCGGTCCATCAAACTGCTCCTTTTCTAAAACAGAACCTCTGCTGCTTGCCCATCTGCTTCACCCCGTTCCTTCAATCAAATTGCAAGAGGATAGTCTTTGTGGAAGCTCACTTTTTTGTAGAGAGCAGAAGTGCTACTCGAGATGCAATTCCCCAAATTTCCTTCTCACCCCCATCCTGCAAAATGTGCAATAATAAATCCACACTTATGTTTTTGGTCTATAGGTGCACACTCTTATATTTTCCACATTCTGGGGTTAGATCACTAAGGCAGTAGAACATTGACAATGTAAGCTGGGAGGGGGTGAAACCAGACTCTTTGATGTACCAGTTGTGTGATTTTGAGCAAAATTATTTACTTCATGTCTCATGTACTTCAATAAAATGGGATAAAACCTTCCTTATATGACTGCTATGAAAATTAAATTTTTAAAAAACCACTAAGGTGCTTAGGAGAGTGTACTTCAATAACTAAGTATCAAGTTAATAGTTTAATTTGTGTTTTTGTAGTTGTTGTTACAATCTACCAGTGGACAGGGGCCCAATCACTTCCTCACAGTGCCAAGCAGAGCTCAATATTTAATAAAGTTCTTTTGATAATGGCTATTGATGAGAATAAGAATGAGAGGAGAAATGCTAAGTAAGGTTTGGGTTCTTAATAAAGTAAGCAAAAATGATTTCCTGAGCAACCAAACTTCTGAATGTGTTTCCACCATCATCTCCAGCTTCCTACTTACATGACAATTTCCTGCTTTCAAATATTGAACACTAAACAGGAAATTAGTTTGAGGATGATGGTCTGCAGCCAAAGAGAAGAAAGCAATTTCCGTGGCAAGTAACCAGATACTCTTCCTAGGAAATTTTCTTCAGAAAAATGAATATATTGAACATGGACCTTGAGACAATCTCAGTGGACTTAAAAATTTCACTCCTAGAAATGAAGGGTAAAGTTGCCTTTCCTTGTCTCGATGGTCCAAATCACCATCTTCAATTTTATTTTCTAAGTGGAGATTGCCTTTAGAGATGCAGAGGAGGACTTGAAAGCACAGGGCTCTCTGGTGACTCCCTCACTGAGTTGAGCCACTTTCTGGCAGAGGAGCAGAGAGGCAGGGCCACAGAGCCTGGAGGGAGAATGCTGCGCGTGGCAGGAAGCTCAATAAATATTTTGTTGATGATAAAGATGGTATTTTTAGCTTCACATTAATGTGATGTCCAAACAGGTACCTGGACACCCACTAGATTTCATAAAAAGCCTAATGCTGACTACTTGAAAAATAACCATATTGCATAATAGAAACTTTCCACTATATATTATTGTGATTCTGTGGCTATGCCACTTGGGCTAGGATCCACAGTAATCAAGGCTCCGAGGTAAATACAAAGTCAAAACCCCTGAATTTCACATGTAAACTATCGTGTGTTCAATATTGTAGAGCCTACCAAAAACCAATGCCAAGATGAGAAAACATCAAGCAATAAAGCTTGATCCATCCCTCTCGCACGCAAGCACACACGCACATACGCTTGGACACCGCCATCACCATCAACACCGTCTTCCCCTCTTTGCATGACCCATCCTGAAAATTAATCAGCAGCTTTAGTGATAGACAGAGGCTGCGAACCTAGCCAGTCCAAGGTAATATACACGTAGACGAATGCAGCTTTGGGGAGTATTTTGTCAGTAATGGAAAAGCACAAATAAAGAATCAATTTTGGCTCAAAGGTGGATAGTAAAGAAGCAGTTAGAAGCCAGGGAAAGTTGGCAGGTGTTTCAAAAGAAGATGCCAAAAACCAAGTCAGAAAGCTAATAACCATAATATCCAACAGCTGTGCTGTGCTTACTCTGTGCTGAGTACTGTAATTGCATTCTCTCTTTAAATCCTCCAGGTCAACAAAGTAGCTACTATTATTTTCTCCTTTGCAGGAGTGTTAATTAGCTGGATTCTGGTAATCACATATATATGTTTATATATATATTTATATATAATCATTATATTGCACACCTTAAGTGCACATAATTTTCATGTCAATTGTATCTCAATAAATGTCAGAATAAATGGTGTTCATTTTTAGAAACTCTACTTGGTTTTTCAAATTTATTCTTTTGTCGATTTCAAGGTCTTGTTTTTACTGTATTCCCTCCATTTTACAATTTTAATAATTTTGAACGTTTAAATTTTAATATTTAATTACAGACCCAGAAGACTTTAAAAGTTATTATTTCTACTTCCTTGGGTGTCTATTTCCCCACTTGTGTCTGCGGACTTGACCTCATGAGGATCCCTTCCCTGAGTGGCTTCCACAGCTTTTGTGCACTCTTTGTGAATTATTGTGCCTCAGACTCCAAGGTGTAGAGGTGTCTCTGGAGAGGTTTTACAGTTTCTTTACCTCTGCCCTAGAGGTTTCAGGTTCTTCTATGTACATCCTTTGGTTGTGGAGTCCCATGCTACTGAGTTGTATAAATGTGAATGTTGCAAGAGTGGATTGTTATTTTGTGTTGATTTTTTCCCCCACCAAGAAGCTAGGGTGGATACCAAAAGGCCCATGGCATTTCTAGGAGCCTATAAGCATAGTTATCTAAGAATGTAAGAATGGTTTAACATTAGGGAAAAAATTATGTAATTCACAACATTTTAAAAAATGAAGAAAAAATAATGAAAACCTTAATGGATTCAGAGTCTTTCATCCTTTCAGAATTTTCAAATAAAACAACCCTTAGAAAACTAGGAATAAAAGGGAAATTTAATGTGATATAAAGTATGTACCAAAAATATAAGCAAACATTGCATTTAATGTTAAATATTGGAAGCATTCTCTTAATGTCAGGAGAAGACAAAAATACATGCTATTGCTTCCATTCAGTTTGCTCTAGCTAGTTCAATGAGATAAGAAAAAATGATTTGAAAAATGGAGCAGAAAAATGTTATTTTTGCAGATAATAGTCTTCATGAAAATCCTAAAGAAACTTACAAACCACTTCTAATAACAGTTCAGTGAGGTGCTAAATAGAAAATCAATTTATAGAAGTCATGACATCCCAAGATATCAATAATTAAAAAATACAATTTTAAAAATTATTCCATTCACAATAGCTACAGAACTATAAGCTACCTGGAAGTAAATATGAGATGTTCAAGGCCTGCCCTGGCTGGTGTGGCTCAGTGGATTGAGCTGCCGGCCTGAGAACCAAAAGGTCACTAGTTCAATTCACAGTTAGGGCACGTGCCTGGGTTGCAGGCCAGGTCCCCAGTAGGGGGCATGCAAGAGGCAACCAATCAAATTATCTTACTCACATCGATGTTTCTCTACTTCTCTTTCTCCCTCCCTTCTCCTCTAAATATGAATCAGATGTTTTTTTTAAAAAAGACGTTCAAGACCTTTACATTAAAAATTATATAAATTTTTGGAAGAACTTTAAGATCCAGATAAATAGATGTTTCAGATTTATAGGATATCTCAATATTATAAAGACCTATGCATTCTAATGAAAATTTCAACAGGCTTTTTCACAGAATCTGACACCTCAATTTTTATTTAACAATAAAGAGCCAAAATATGTTTTAATGAAGTTGAGAGTTTCACTCAACCAGATACCACTTCTTACTATACAGCTACAATCATGTAAAATTCAGTGAAGTTTTGACACAGGGGTCCTGGTGGTGGTGGAAGAAAATGGAAATAGAACACCAGGCAGAGAATTTGTGGGTTAGCCCTCCCCCACAGGCCATCTTTCAGGAACAACCTTTCCTGCCTCTACAAGCACAAGGACTTAACAGGCTGCCACATGGACAGCTGGGTATCTGCAGGCTTGGGCCATTCAACCCCAGAAGATCTTATCTAAAAGTGGCAAAAAAGGGAAGGAATAAACATAGAGTATGAAATGCCCTTTTATATTACACTTTGTAATGATCTTTTTTTATGCTTGCTATTTTCTGTTTTCTGTATTAGAGAGGAAACCTACCTTTCCATACTTGAGTTGGGACACATTCTCCATTGTATCTTACTATTGTCAGCCATCCAGGATAAAAGAGAATAATCTCCACACAGCTGAAGGAGCTGTGCCCAGATTACATTTGAAGAGCTGGACCCCAGACAGCTCTTTCTGGGCCCACATCTCCACTACTACAGCCGCTAATCTAATACCCTTCTAAGGATGGAAGCTCATTAGTAGAAGACTAAGAAACCAATATGGATAATACAAGGCAAAAACTTAATGTTATCTCGACTATAAAACAAGAAGAACTTGTGGAAAAAAACTTCTAAACTAATATCTTCTCCTGTATATTCACTTACCAAGAAAGTAATAAATAAACTCCTATTATATAATTTAGGACTCGGCGAGAAGGGACTTGGATTAGTCTGCTCTGGTTGCCATAACAAAATATCACAGACTGAGTGGTTTAAACAACAGATACTTATTTTCTCACAGTTCTGGAGGCAGAAGCCCATAACCAAAATGCTGGCAGGTTTGGTCTCTGGTTTCTGACGAGTCCTCTCTTCCCCCCTTGCAGATGGATGCCTTCTGGTTGTGCCCTCACCAGGCCTTTCCTCTGTGTGTGTACAGATCAAGAATGAGCTCTTCCCTGGCCAGTGTGGCTTAGTGTGTTGGAGCATCATCCTATAAACCAAAAGGTTGTGGGTTCGATTCCTGGTCAGGGCACATGCCTGGGTTGCAGGTCCAGTCCCAGTTGGGATGCATGCAAAAGGCGACCAATCAATGTTTCTCTGTCACATTGGTGTTCCTCTCCCTCTCTTCTTGTCTCTCTCTTAAACAAATTCAGTAAGTATGTCCTTCGGTGAGGCTAAAAATAAATAAATAAATAATCTAGTGGGGGAAAAAGAGTGAACTGGGGTATCTCTTCCTCTTCCTGTAAGGACACCAGTCCAACAGAATTAGGGTCCTACCCGTATGACTTCATTGGAGCGCACCTGCCTCCATAGAGGCCCTGTCTCTAAATGCAGTTACATTGGAGGTTGGTGCTTTAACATACAATTTGGGGGAACATAATTCAGTCCACAATAGGAATCTCCTCTAATCCTGAGCCAAGAATTTCCCTCAAACACACGACAGCTTGATGTCATTCTGACTATACATCCATGGGGGAAAGACAGCATGTTCAGTAAATGGTGCTAAGATACTTTGTTATCCATATGAAGAAGAAAGTTAGGTAACTAACTCCAGTGCACACAAAAATACGTGCCTGATAAAGTCCTCAATGTGAAAAGCAAAACTTTAAAAACATTAGAAAGTATTAGAGAATATAACTAATATCAAGTTTCAGACAAAATGTTTAAGTAAACCACAAAAACCTATACACTATTAAAAAAGATTAATATATTTGACTACATTAATATGAAAAAATCTCTATGCTAATATCGCATTTAGAAAAGCAAACACAGTAAACCATAAACTAGCAAAGATATTTACAAAGCATATAACCAGCTAAGGTTATAAGGATATATAAAGAAGCCCTTCAAAGCAATAACATAAAGCCCAAAACCTAGTAGAAAAAAAAATGAGATAAACATGTAAATCAATAAAGAAGAACCCTCATGGCCAATAAACAGTATCAGGAAAATACCTATTAATACACAGTGAACTCACATTTCTAAGCATAAGCAAATGACATAAAACTTAATGACTGAGTTGACGTACAGAGAATGGCAGTAATTTAAGATGACTCCCACATTTCTAGTCAAGCACTAAGATGCATCATTAACCAGGATAGGCGATGTAAGAGTAGAAACATATTGTCAAAAAAATTAAATATTTGAGTTTGAGGTAACTGAGGGGTATCCAGCTGATAGTTGCACACCAGGTCTGCAGCTCCCAGGGAGACGCTGTCTGGCCCAGAGAGGGAGATTTGGGAGTCAAGAGCACACAGGTAGTTGTTCAGACCATGGCTGTGTTTGAGATTGCTCATGAAGACGGGAGAGGATTGTAGCCAAGAACAGGTACAGTGCAACCGAGGGGAGATTCCTATTGGTGCTTTGTTTTTGCTTTGCATTTTTAAATCATTTTTGTTGTTACTAACCAATGCATTTGAAGTGCAAGCTATCCCTGCATCATTTTTCTCTTTAATGGAAGATGAGTTTGTATTGGCATTTGAGAGACCTGTGCAATGATTTTAATAGATTAAGGTCCCATTGGGGGAGAAAAAACACTTGGAAACCTGCAGGAGAACTGTATGTTTATTTTCATAAACAAGAATTTTATAACCAATGCATGCCAACCATTCTACAATATCTTGGGGGAAATTACCACTATTGTTGATTGTGGAAGGTTTCTAATGTTGATTAGCCATGTAGTCTAAAGGGATTTGACATTGACGACCTCAATGCCGCCTTTGCTGAGGAGGCTTCCTTCTCCACTCCCACAGAATAACGAAGACACAGGGGCCATCTGCGCAGGGCTGCAGTGCTGTCCCTCTGCAGCGAGAGTCCCTGATCACACTCACTTTGTTACTACATATTGAGGAGGCAAAATGCTGTGCTTAACGGCTTTTGTTTCTCAAATATGAAGAAAAAACAAACTTTTGTTTCTCAAACATGAAGAAAAAGAATTCATTTAGAATGAAAGTAATACATATCCCACAAATGGAAGCATAATTTTAGCCAATCTTTTTGTAAAACTATGAATTTACTCCTATAGCTATATCACTACAAAATATGTAATGCATGTAACTTATTCTTTGCTTTTAAATATCTTTATCATAACAAAATTTCTGCACCTGTGTTTTTATACCATTTTATAAAAGAAAAAAATTATTTTTAAAAAATATACCTAAAATTTTTGCCAACATGCATATATTGATATAAAGATGTTTTCTTTATAATGAACTTTAATATCCATGCCAAGCAGAAACAGAAGAATCTTTTAATGTGCTAAATTTCCACATGGTTCAAACCAAGTTTCTATTGTGTTTGAAAAATGTCATGCAAAGAATTAATACATGAACTATTAACATCACAAAATCATAAACTATCCAGACACATTTTAATTATAAAAACATAGATCTATTTATTTATAAAATACAATGAACTTTTATGATTTAGAGTAAGCACTAATAAAGAAAAGCCTAATGCTCAAAATTTGATCAAAAAAATAATTTTTCTTACAGAGAAGTTCTAAACATAAATCATATAAAGAGGATGAACACACCTTAATCTTACTTCCTTGATTAAGTGAACTTCAAAATTCACTTACAACATTGATAACCACCCATTATCACTGTACATATTAAAGATTTAAGGCACAAGAAAACATTGAAGCAAAAACACAGAACAGATTTTCTCTAAACGTCTTCTAAAATTGACTACAGTCGTCCCATCTTCTTAGATGCCATTGCATTGGTGACAATAACTCACTCAATTATAGTAGGTGGTTCAAGCTGATGAAACTACAGAGATTTCATTTGGTACCATTCATGGATTTAAGCTAAATTGTTTTGGCTTAAGGTGATGGAGCTAGCTCTGTTAGTTACCTCCTGATTTGGTAGATGCTTTATGGTTATCCAGATATTTTAAAATTCTTTCCTAATTCCCCATATCCTACAGAATGGTATGCCTCTTCATAAACAATATCTTTCTTCCTTACTGGCCTGTGGGGACACACTTTCATTCTCTACCCAAGTCACTTAGACTTCATGGTAGGAAATATACTAATTGCATGTGGTAAGAGCAAAAATCAGACCCTTTTATAATACCAGGACATTTTCTGAGAAGCAAAAATCTTATATTTAGATACATGATATTTAATAACCAAAACTTTGTGTCCATCACATTGGAATGACAGACTAACCTTTTTAAAAAATGAGTCCATCTAGGACATTGCATTCACATAAGGAAGCTACAAAGCTGCTGCACTGAACTTCAACATGAGCTGGCTAGTTTTATACTATTTGTAGTGAATCTGACTGCTTGTTAGCAAAGAGTCCTCTATACACTCATGTAAATCACACACACATTCACAAGCAGTAGTAACCTTCTGCCCAAACCTGTGTTGGTATGAAATATCCTGCACTTAAAGTATATGGTACTTAAGACTGGTGACAAAGAAGTAAAGAACTACGTGCAGTAAATATTTCAGGAACTAAGATTTCTATATATTCACCCATCTCTAAAATAAATCTTTCACTGAAATGCTGGTGGCTTTCTTATTTTTAGAAGAAATTTAAATCTCTTAAAGTCTTTGGGAACTAAGTCTTAAAGCACCATGATATCCATCATTTTTTAGCATTTCCTCTCCATGTTTTTAATGCATTGCCTCTCTCAAAACAGCTTTATTCCATTAATAATGAAGAGGCCTTTTCAATATTTTAAACTGCGAGTGCCTCTGTATAAGTATTTCCTATGTATATGTGTATGTCTATATAGTTTATTTCTATTCCAATTGGCACCAGTTCAGATGCGATGCTGTTTAGCAATTAATCTATTCTACTTTCTGAAATTTTGTTTCTGCTATGTACTGAGGGGAAAAAAATGAAAGTACAGAGCTAATTCTGTAGGAAAGTCCGTTAACAAGATAAAGATGCCTCCCTGTTGTCCTGCAGCCACAATTTTAAATACACAAATGTTTCCTTGCTGAATTAACTTCATCTTTTGTGAAGAAGATAGGTTATTTAGTGAAAATTTTTAGGATGTTGATTTATTAGTTATAGGTTGAAAGAGTTAGTATGAATAATTTCATATTAGTACATCTTCACAACTGTGGGTCTACAGAGGTCGCTGCTGATGCTGGGCCACACACACATGCATGGGCCATTCTGTCTCTATAGACAACAGCAGGAAATACCACTCAGAATGGAACAGAGTACATGGACTATCACAATCTTCCTATGAGTCTTGCATTCTAATATCCCCCCCAAAAATAACTAAAAAATGTTTACATAAACACTCACCTTATGGCCACAGAAAAAAATAATGAGTAAAAAGTTATCTTATGATCAT
This sequence comes from Phyllostomus hastatus, assembly GCF_019186645.2. Taxonomy (NCBI): domain Eukaryota; kingdom Metazoa; phylum Chordata; class Mammalia; order Chiroptera; family Phyllostomidae; genus Phyllostomus; species Phyllostomus hastatus. The sequence goes on from NW_025333900.1 coordinate 12,103,030, forward strand.
GGTGTCATGTTTTATAACTAGAAGCCCATGAATTCTCAATAGTTACCTTAACAGACGCTAAAACAGGTAACACATCCTTAGCATGAAAATGACTTTATTTAGTTAAAATCTCCTTCATTTGATCTGCAAAACTTCGATGTTTTAATTCAACTGATAAACCACTTGTTTACAAATATCATAAAATCAATTAAGATTAACAAGAGTTCCATAAAATTAAAACCATGAAATCTATCATAAAAGCTAACACCTTAAAGCATTCTATTGGTTATCACATAAAAGCTACATGAGTTTCCATAGCACCCTCGCTCTGTAAAACCTGGCCCCTAACTGAAGCCTAACCAAGATCTCCACTGCTCCACATGTAATGGTCTCCAACCTGCCAGGGAGTCTCCATGTGTGGAGCTACTCTACCCCAGCAGCTGCCATTCCCATGGAGAAAACGTCCACATCTGTGAGGTGAATTAACTTTCATTATTCATGTTAAAGTCATCTCCAAAATGATGTCCATAGTTTTCATTGGTTAGATAATACATTTTATTCTTTTTAAGTGATTAGTAGTTGTTCATCCCCTCAAGTTAGATCACAGTTGTGGCCTATCACCTTCTTGAAATATATTTAAAATATAAAACTTTGCAAAAAAATATAAAACTTTGTTTTTAATGTAAAAGAACATAGTTTTCCTTTAATATGATTTTAAAAAGCTCCTGAAAACCTAAGCTTTATAGGACGATGAAGAAAAGGAGAAAAACAAGACACAGAATATCTTTATTGAAAGGAAAACAGAGAAAATCTCATTAAAGAAAGAAAAAAAATGCCTTGATAATTAGTTATATAATTTCTTATATTTAATCCCTTATTTTTACAGATGATTTAAAATCATTAACCCAGGCCCAGTATGGGAATTTAACATTGAAAAACCAGGTAGTCTATTTTTCCCTAGCAACACAAGATTGTTGCTTGTCATCTATGACGATTTTTATCATCCCATTTGACAATATGCATACTCGTAGACAGCACGATCTAGATTTCAAGCTAGAAATATAGTGTCTCATCTCTAATTCAACCTCCTAGATTAATATACTCATATCATTATCTCTTTCTAATACTGTTACATTATAGTCTCTGCTTATACTTCCTATTTGTGGAAAATATTGAAGTGGCTGCTAGGAAAAATATATCCATTTGCTATAGCATTATTAAGTATTTTATATAACTACTCTGATTCCAAATAGTTGGTTATAAAACCTGGAGGGGAAATATTTTAAACTTACAATTAATAATGAATTCTATGAAAACACTAGCAGCTTAAATTTCAAATTTATAATTTCTACATAACAAAAATATTATTTATATGTTTCTCCCCATATATATCTAACAAGGCAATTGTGAGTTATTAATCCCACAAACTAATAATTCGGAACTGGTTTCATTATACCAATTTTAAACTTTTTTCAACAATTTCTATCAGATAATTTCTAATTATATAGAAAGGAATCTGCTAGAAAGTCTAAATATAACTGGCATGAAAATAAGTATTTGTTGATATCCTTAGGGACAAAATGTAACAAGACAGTCTCCTAACAGAAATAAGGCAAAAAGCAAGTGAAATTGAGCATGAGAAACTCATCATAAGCCTACATTTTCCTTTTGCAAAATTCAGTCTTTGGAACAGTCAATATTGAGTTTCCTAACATGAAGAAGCAGGGAGGTATATTACTGGTAAAGGGACACTGGGTCAGTGAAAATCCATAGGATACTAGGAATTTGCACACCATCCAGCCAGCCTCAGTAATATAATTGGATGTTCCTTTATAATTCCATCCTGAAAGCCACAAGGATCAAAACCTGAAGCACTTAAGGAAGGAACATGACAATATTAATCACCAATACACTAAATGAATACTTCCTCCTTCCAAAATGGATACCTCACATTCTTTTTAATTCTTTTTAGGTGGATTTTGGCTAAGGAGGAAGAAAGAACAGAGTGTCAACAAGTCATGGAAACATTTCAATCTACTGCCATCTTCAAATTATCTCTGAAACTAAATTATAATTTGTTTATTCAAGAGTTATTGCTTAAAAAATAATACATGCTTTCCTATTATCGTTTAAAACTATGCCTTCTTATGTAAGTGCTTTAGCATATGCTGCCATCTAACAACTTCACTTCTAACTGTGAGAAAGTAGGCAACAGAAGTAATCTCATTTCTTCAGCCTTTACAGAAACCAGTGCCCAACTGCCTCCCAGTCAAATTTTCCTCTACCGCTCTTCTCTTATTTGACTTAGCGACTTTAAAGAACACATCCCTTAAGAAGTCACTCTCCTTTAGTAGTTACTCAAAGTTATCTAGTCTTTCCTTTAGGTCTCTAATTTTAGAATCCAGTAAGTAGTTCTCAACCACACTGTCATGTTATGTTTAGCAATAAGTATATGTGTTATCCAAGTATTATAACCCTTCATTTTTCTTATGACCAATATACTCTCTTTTTAAAAGCCATCTATGCTACAACAGCATAGTCCTTGCTTTGTTTATTGTCATCGTTTTCCTGTGGACCAGTGATCTTTACTTCTGGCCTTGGTGGTCTCTGAGGGTCTGAGTCAGCCTGAGAAAAACAGATCAAAACGAAGATATTTAGTGGTTTAGTTGCAAAGGTAATAAAACTTACAAGGAAAAAAATGCTCAGTATTCCATTTAACCATATAAATACTCAGTTAAGAACAGAAATTGGGTAGCTGTGTTTTTAAGTGAATCATTGCCCAGCGGACACACCAGTCTCCACACCACTGCGCAGAAGCCCTTTCTGGAGCCCAAATCCACTCTGTGCTTTAAGTGCACAGACTTATTTCTTGTGTGCTTTTTAAGGGCTTTTTCTTCTCTTGATGTTTTTCTTTATTTTCCTTTGAGCCTTTCTTTTCAACAGCATGTTCATATTTTTTCATTTTAGCATTTTCAGAGAAAAGGGAAGAGAAAAATGTAGTGATTCTACCCTCATGTCATATTAGTCCAGTCCCATGCAAGCTGTTCTTCTGTTAGTTTTCTACTAGAATTCTCCAGTTCTTTGTGACTACGGCACCAAGCAGCACAAACTAGCAAGCAGATAAGAGCAGAACAGGATATGAAAACACAGAGGCAGCATTTCTCCAGCAGCAGCCTTTGCCCCTGCCACTCGGACACCTCATATGTATTAATGATATCGTCTCATTTATAATTTGTCTTTCCCCACTAGATTGAAAACCAAGGGGCCGAGGTTAGAATTAGGTGATTCTCAAGCTCTGCTCCATGGAATCCTGGAGGCTCCACAGTCCCCAAAGTGCCACCCACGTGGGGAGAACAGGATGAGCTCCAGGTCCCTTTCCCCGCAGGCTGTGGTTTATGCTCTAAAACAGAAAGATTGCTGAAACTATCTCTTTGCATTGTTCTCTTTTGAAGTGTCTCAAGTAGCATCTTGAACACAGTACAAGCTCAGTAACTGGCAGGTGGTTATTGCGTATTTGTCATGTGTTTCCTGCTGTTTTCCTATAATCATGTCACACCGTCCCTAAGAGCTGTTACATGGAATAAAATGTTACATGGCACACTGAATTTTTAGTCCTTTTATAAGTAAATAATTCTTTTGAAAAAGTTAATTATTAATGTATAATTAATAATTCATATAAATCTGGTTTTTCATATAATTGGTATGCTTAAAGTGTACCTATACTAATAGAAACAGAATGAAAACAAATACAGTATCATTATAAGAGAGATGAGTCAAATAAGGTTGAATCTCTTGTGGGTAACTGCTCTGTCTTAGGCAGTTGTATAGTCCTTAAAATTCCTAATTAGTCACATATCAGGAACATGTTCATTTGGTTCCCAAGAATTTAGATTTGCCCTCAATACATACCATTAACACCTGTACTTCAAATTATATAACCTTGATCTTGCCTGCTACCCAATTCCTATGAAAGGCCTGTTTTTAAAAGTTAAATTTATGGAATGGAAGGTCATGCAATCTATTTACTTCTATAAAAAAACATTTGGGTTATAACATTAAATGAAGCTAAACTACCAGAAAAAAATGCATAATTGGATTTTACTGTCTGTCCCACATAGAACTTATACTTTGATTTTATGCTGTAAACATTCCTCAAAGGCCACTACAATAACAAACAGCTTCAGGACACTGAAGACATGCTACATCGGTGTGCTTCCCATATGAACCCTCACACAAGAGATTTTGCTTCCCTTAATAAACATTTTTTTACTTCTTTGGGAAATTAATTTTGTTTCCTAATGGAAATAAAGGAAATCATGTAATTGACTGAATTCTGTTTTTAATTTAGCTACAATCAACTTCAGAATTAGCTAAATTTTAATAGCCATGTAGAACTGTATATGGGAAATTTCTTACAGAATTGGACTGTGATTACCTCATGCTGAGAAAAGACAAGATACATTGAGTGTTTTGATTTAGATGTTAAGAGTGTTTCTGTATACACCATACAGTGGATTATAGATAACTTGGTACTAGTTACTCAAATCTGGCCACAAAAACATTTTGCATTTTACCATTACTAAACTTAGTCTCCCCAAGAGAGATAAAACAGACAAGTCACGAAAAAACAATCAAGAAGACCCCATTCATCACGGGGTTGTCAGGGATGAAGAGACCAAGGCTCATGTGAGGGAGGAGGGCCTGGAGCTGCTGGACAGACAGGAAGGAAGGGCACAAGCAGACTGTGAGAACGCTGCGGGGCACACTGGCCTCTTATACTGAAAGACTCAACTTCAGTCCGTCCATCATCGGCATCTAACTTAACCCATCATGTCGAACTTTGTCAGTCCTATGGAGGAATGTCAGAACTTGACAATATCCTGCTCTAGGGCCGTGGTGGTAAAACAGGCTGGGCAGGAGTCTTCAACATGTATTTCTTCCCCTTGCTGTGTAATGAATAGTACTGCATATTATTAAGTGCTTGGAATATTGTGTACTTAATTCAATTAATCCATTTAAAGTGGACTAAACAAACTAAAGTGTAATATTTCTAGAGAGCAAAGAAGTCACCTATAACAGAGACAATGTTGTTTAAATCATGTCTGTGTCTCACTGGTCTTGATAGTCTTTGCTGGTCTATAACTTCCCTGGTCTGAACTCAACTGTATTTATTACTTGTGTCTCTCTTTTGTTGTATATGTTCTTAGGAGGCTCCCTAAATTTTTTGTAGAATAAGGTAGGAAATGGATGGGATGGATGGATGGTTGGACACATGGATGAATGGATAGATGAATGGATGGATGGCAAGAAGGATGGACATATAAACTGCAAGTTTGGTGGTTGAGAGTACTTCTTAACTTACTAAAATAATATAGTCATGTAAATGGCACTGACCATCCCCTATTCAACAAGTGGTTTCAGTGCACGTCCTAAGTGCTAGAATAACTCCCTAAGTATGCACACACATTCATGCATGCACACAGGTGAGCAAAAGCAATAGAAATACCTCTTCTTGAGCCCTGGCTGGTATGGCTCAGTGGATTGAGTGCTGGCCTACAAATCAAAGGGTTGCTGGTTCGATTCCTAGTCAGGGCACATGCCTGGGTTGCAGGCCAGGTCCCCGGTAAGGGGCATGTGAGAGGCAACTACACATTGATATTTCTCTCCCTCTCTTTCTCCCTTTCTTCCTCTCTCTCTAAAAATAAATAAGATCTTAAAAAAAAAAAAAAAGAAAAGAAATACCTCTTCTTGTTCATTGCCAGGCGCTCCTTGAGACTTTATTTCCTCCTCCACTGCCTCTTGAAGCTCATTATTGACCTGATCCAGTTCCTCACCATTTTCTTCATCTGTGCCTCCACTGACACGCTCAGGGCCTCCCTGCTCATCCTGGTGCTCCGGCATCTCCTCGGCCTTCTCAGAGGCAGCTGTAGCCTCCCCACTTCCTTCCTCTTCAACTTCACCATTCATTCCTGAAAACTCTTCCTTCTTTTCTGCATCCTTGCTTTCTTTCTCTCCATCTTCTTCCTCATCTACTATTTCTGCTAGCCTCTGATGGATCAAAAGGAATAATGGGTTACAATAAGAAGTGTGACAGACATTTTCTGCATGTTATAATAATGTTTAGTTTACTTGACTATAACATAATAACTATTATGTAAAACTTCCTCACATTTGCTTAATACTTTACTGTATATATTGTGTTAACCTTGACCGAGTGCCTAATGAACACCAGTCTTCATACATGTATTCTCATTTAATCCTCACTCACAACATTCCAGTGAGGCTGGTATTTATTCCTATTCCACAGGTGGCAAAACTAAGGTACAAACAAATCAAATATCTAATTCAAGATCCCACTGTTTCTAAATGGAATGGCCAGAATTAGAACTAAGCATGTGACTCCAAAACCAATGCTCTTAACCCCCATGGCAGAGAGAAATCTATACTGCAAGGTCCTTGCTGACGGTCAGTGGAGTGTCTGACCCAGAGGAGGAAGTAAGAGAAATTTTTGGTGGAGAGAATATCCTCACCACTGGTGCCTGATGTGTATTTATATCTCTAAATAAAGAGGCAATGGTAATGGCACCAGGATGTGAACCCACCAGATTTTCTAGCGCCAGATGTGGACACTTTTCTACACAATGCTCAAGAAAGTTGACAGTATACTTCCAAATACCAAAACTGATTGTTATGCAAATATGAGACTGAGAAACTGTTAGTCTGGTGTATAAAAATAATAAATGCTTGAGTATTTTAAAAAGTATAATTAGGCATAATTATACTGTTATTTGGATGCATGTAAGCCCTCTTTAAAAGAGAGCAGGAGGCTGAGTTCTAGAGCCAAGACTTTGGAGGGAGAAAGACTCAGGGTCAAGTCCCAGCCAGGCACTTACTGGCTTTACCTAACTCCTGTGAGTTTCAGATTCCCGCTTATAAAATGGAAATACAATAAAACTTCCATGGGGACCAAATGAAACAAGTTATATACAGTGCCTGGCACATCACAAATCCTTAAAGAAAAAAAAAAGCACATTAAAATCCCTTCCCATTTGTTATGATACATTCTTTCCTGGAGCTATTATATTTCAAGATTACCCAATAAAATAATAGGGGGTTTTTTTGGGCGGGGGCAGTTTCTAGGCTATTTCGAAAAAACATAGAATGTTTGGACTGCAGACCTGCCTCTTTCCAGCTGTCTGATGTTGGAAAGATTGCTTAATCCTCTGGCATCTGTGAAATGAGGGTTTCAAACACAATTAACCTTGACTTCCCCTCCAGCTCTGAAAGTCCGTTCTCTTCTCACTACCCAAATACTTGTTATGGAACTCTTAATGGTCTTAACAGTTTACATAATGAGTTAACATAAGCTTTCAGTTTTAGAAGTAAAGAAATAAACTGAAAATTCAGGATAAAATTCCACACAACATTATTTTGAAGAAGAAAAAGTTGAACCATGAATTCCTATATTCTGTCAAGAATAAAGTCTTAAATTTGATTACATGATATCAAAGATGCACTTTTTAAAATTAAGGGGAAAATACTTGCTTTTAAGATATTCCAAAAACATGGAGTTTGTCATCATGCAGATTAATAATAGTACAGTGAGGCTGATCTTTCAAATTTTCATTCAGATGCTTAATGTCAAACAGTATAGGTAGGGCCCTGGCCATGCCTAAGTGTGCTGACCAGGGCAAGGCCCTTGGGAAGGCCAAATGCTGGGCAGAAGCTAAGGCAGAACGGAAGTAGATCTGCCAGATGGCACAGAAAGACAAGAGATTCATGAAATGTAACCCACACTGCTGCTGAGGATTTCTGGGTTTTATGCCTAAGACCTAAATGAATAAAGATGAGAAAATATCCCAGAATTAAAAAGAGTATATTCCTCAGATGGCCAATAGACATATGAAAAGATGCTCAATGTCACTCATCATCAGATAAATGAAAATTAAAGCCACAATGAAATGTCACCTTACACTAGTCAGAATGACTATCATCAATAAATCAACAAGCAACAACTACTGGCAAAGATGTGGAGAAAGGGAAAGACTTTTTCACTGTTGGTGAGAAGGCAGATTGGTGCGGTACTGTGGAAAACAGTATAGAGATACCTCAAAAAATTAAAAATAGATTTGCCTTTTGACCTAGCAATCCCACCTCTGGGAATATATCTGAAGGAACCCAAAACACTAATTCAAAAAAAGAGAAGCACCCCCTATGTTCATGGCAGCATTATCTACAATCACCAACATATGGAAGTAGCCCAAGTATCCATCCATAGATGAGTGGATAAAACAACTATGGGACATTTACCCAATGAAATACTACTCGGCCATAAAAGAGAAGAAAATTTTACCCTTTGTGACAGCATGGATGGACCTGGAGAACATTATGCTAAGTGAAATAAGCCACTTGGAGAAAGACAAATACCATATGCTTTCACTCACATGTGGAATCTAATGAACAAACTGAAGTAACAAACAAAATAGAGACAGACTCATAAAAGAGAGCAAGATGACAACTATGGGGGGGAGGTTGGGGGTGGAGGGATTAAGCAAAAAGCAAAAAGTACTCATGAACATGGACAACAGTGAGGTAACTGCAGGGGGGATGAGGTTTTAAGGAAGATAAATGGTAATGGAAAAACACAATAAAAAATAAAGCAAAATAAAGAAAACAGTATATCCCGATCTATACACCCATGTCCCACCCCTACTCTATAGGAATAAATGTGACCACACCTTGAAGCAGACACACTTTAAGTCAGGAGCAGAGGAGTTTGGCAAAGAAAAGGGAGGGTACTGTCATTATAAAAACAGAATTGATTGAATGTTCTGGGTCAGACACCACTGAGGAGCAAAGGCTTCTGGGGGGCAGGAAAGGAAATAGCACCAGGAAGTCGGAGACCTTCCACAATAAGACACGAAGTCAGGGAGGGGACTCCAGATGGGAGTGGGCTAGAATGGGGAGCCCAGTCAGAGAATCACTGTGGGTGGCTCCTCACTAGCATGTCAGAGGATGCCAGGAGAAGACCCAGAGACAGCAAGGTCCCTTCCTGGTGGCTCTGAGGGATTTAGGGGACACTCACCAGGGGACCCTAGCAGACATTTGGGGGCTTCTCAGCCACCATGACTTGAGCAGATGGGCCTAGAGCACTGGTTTGTGCTAAGCTGTACCCCAGATGCTGGGCATTAGGAGACAAACACAACATCTGTGACAACAGAGAGCTCAGAGCAGTGCGGTAACAACTGTGCTATAACAGGGCACAAGGGGAGAAGCAGTAAGGGCACGTGTCAGGAAAGGGGCATCCAAGGTGGGATGTGGCAGCCTGCTGCCTGCTCTCACGTCTGGTCACTGAGACTTCCAACACCTGGTATGAATGGTGTTTGTGGGTGAAGATAATAGACAAGAGGCATACTCATCACCTGTCTGTGCCGAACGAAGGTCATGCTCAGTGCTCATCATTTCATGCAACCTTCGCAGTAAACCTACGAAGCATGCTTCTAATACCCACTTCACAAACAAGGACCATGAGGGATGGCTCAACACTTCTGGCATCACATAGGGAAACAAGCAGGGCTGGGATCTGACCCTGAGGCAGTTCTGCCCCAAAGTCCCAGTATTCTCCCTTACACAAATCACAGATGACACTATGTCACCTCATTGCCATGTAAGCACACTCAGGTGTACTTTCAGTGGTTGGAAATGTGACATCTGCAGCCAGCAGCACTACTTTAGGGAGGACACAATACCAGGTTTGTTAGGCAGAGTACGTGGAGCAGTACATTTTAAAAAAATCAGAAATACTACAGCACTAACGACCAATAAGATTTCTTTTTAAATTATCTCTGAGAATTGGATAAATGTAGATCACTCTCCTAAAATTGTTATAATCCTTACTGTGCCTACACTTCCCTATTCAGGGCAACTTTTAGTTTCGATTTAAAGACAGGTTATATTTTCCTAATAAAATATTCAAAGAAAAACCCTAAAAATTTGTTGTAATCATTTGAAAATCTGGATATATTCCTTGACTCTCTGGGAATATATTACAAGGGCTTGCTAAACTCTGGTAAGGTGACTGACTACCTCTTTTCTAAATGAGAAAAGGTCTGTTTTCCTTTCTTGACATCTGGATTTATACCTGTAAGCTGCAAAATGTGCATTGGCTTTTAGTTTGTATTTCCTATCTTACCCCTTTCTTCACCACTCCCAATTCCCAAATACATTTACTTTTTTTCTCCTTTTAATGCAAAGGGCTGGCAAATGCTCTAATCTCTTCTGAAGGGGAAGGAGATGCAAAGCCCCATATTCAGGCTCTGCTCTCTTCACTCTTATTACCACCGCCACCACAAACAAGCAGGGTTACGTTTCCACCCCTTTACTTCTGTGAGCACAGCTACTGCAGTAGTCATCAAATGAATCCACATCTAGTTAGCTCAGCTTCAAGAAATGCAAGATCGTGGTGCTGAAATACCAATTTGATCAATTTAAATAAGACAGTAACATTAGTTAAAAGGCTTATAGTCCTTTAAAATATACTGAGTGTAAAACAAAATTTATTATTACTATGACACTACAATTCAGGGCAAAAATGCTGCTATGACAGATCTGTAATGAATAAATGAAAAGCAATGTGCTTTTTGGTGTAATATCCTTTGAAGTAGGCATTAAATTATTAAAGATGTTTTCAGTGTATACATCAATCAAATCATCCCCAGAAGGAACACTGGTTTTTACATCCATGCACACACACATAGATAAAATCTGTACCATCGTGAGGGCCTGCAAAGAAGAAAAAAAGCCTTCCTCTACAAGAAGGTGGGTGTCCATGTTGGAAGGGAGCTATTCCTTAGGATAAAGAAAAATACAAGAGGCAAAGTGAGTGACTTGCACACTTCCTCAATCCCCTTCCTTCTTTTCTTGCTATAGAAAAACCATTGAAGGGGAACCTGGTACCCCTCCCACAACCCAGAACTGACACCCAGCCCTGGCACTAGAACTCTCACAAAGGAGGATTCACTCAGGCGAATGGGATTCTTTGAAGGCCACCAGCAAGACTATGCTCCTCATATTTCACAGCTAGAACAGCTCTGTCCTGAGAGCCCGGCCATGAGCTAAAGAGCTATATGCAAAGACAGACACAGAAAATCACATATTGTATGGTTTAATTTCTATAAAACATTCAGAATAGGTAAATCTGTAAAGACAAAAAGCAGATTAGTGGTTGCCAGGCTTGGGGAGAGGGGAGAGGAGAGAGGAAGAATGGAAAGTGACTGCTGAACAGGTATGAGGCTTCCTTTTGGGTGATGAAATGTCTTGGCACTAGATAGAAGTAATAGTTGCGCAACATTGTGAATGCACTGAATGCCACCTAATCGTATATTTAACAATGATTAATGGTTCATTTTGTTATGAAAGTGTTACTTCAATTTTTTAAAAGCTATATATCCAAACTTTTGACTATCAAGTACTTACTTATTTATCTGGCTACCTCTCTGTGTCTGCTAAGGCATCCAAAGAATGTGTCCCTTAAGTTAGGGACCTAGGGTTATTTCCCTGTTTTACTCCACAATCTGACTCCTGACAGCCACCTTACTTGCCTCTAGTATAAAAAGCTTCCCTTCACAAAATGTGTGATTTTTGGTAGTAGGTCAATGGTAGTGTTGAATAAATGAGGAAGCTGAATGGAACTAACAAAGAAATTTAAGAAATCAGCTTACTTTGAATTGAAATATAGAAAGTGCTAGAAAAATACGTATTACATAGCTACATTCTGTTTTAATAATGGGTTTCCACTCCCCTTTCTACCCCCAGAAAAAAAATTTTCCATTTCTTCAAAATTCCCAAGTATTTCTCATCCTCTTCCCATCTGGCTGAACTTGCCTGAGTGCCCAGCAAAGTGGCGACAGTCACAGCTGGAGTGACACCAGTGTTAGCTCTTGGAGCAAAGGCTGTCACGTGCACAGCAGTCCATGTTCCACCCCGCCTCAAGGAGCCTCACATAGATCCTCATGTTAACAATTTATATAGAGAAAGGAGCAGGGGTATCAGAGGAAAAAGTAAGAGTAAGGAATTACAAATTCAGTTTGAGGGAACGAGGAAGGAGGAAGAGAAACAAGAAGAAAAAGAGCCTCTTCCAGCATCCATCTGCACTGACCATCCTTCTATAGTGCAGGGAAGCAGGGCTCCTGCACATGACTTCGCCTCTCCTCCTTGCAGCAGCCACTTCTCATGTGGTCCCAAGAGGCTGTGTTCATGCTCAAGGAAAATCACTTGGCAGGTTTTTTTTTCCTGAGCAAGATATGTCTTCTGAGGTTTTCTGCAATGGGGACATCAACTGGCGATGCAAACTTTATACTGTGCAGGATGAGTCACCTATAGTCTGGTGGTTATGCTACAGCTTCAGGTCAGAGAATTCACCTCACCTGGTCTCAGAATCCCCTTTGGAATTTGAGGATAATAATAATGACCTCACAGGACTATAGTAAGGCCCAAATGAGACCATGAACATAGAAGACAACTGTAAACCAAACAAGCTATATATACTCGAATATATGTTTATTATTGTTGTCATGCCATTCTTCTTGCTATTGAATAGAAAGAGCTGAGAGGTTGTCTGATAAAACATTATAATGCAGGATTTGTACTAATGAAATTGTAAACTAGTGGGCCAGTTAAAATACTATCCCTTCTATAGTTCATGAAAACAGACAAAAAATGGTATCAAGACACTTAACAACTATCTTGTCCTTATTAGTTAACACAGTTAAAACACATGCTGATGTTCACCTTCTGGTCCATTAGACTGTTAGGTGTGATTCACGTAAACTAATCATCAAAACTAATCATCACTGGTCTTATGTTTATTCTTGGCTTCTGAGTTCCCTAGCATGTATTTTCACAACAAATTTAACACCCAATAGTTTTTTTTCTCTCTGAACTGCTATCTATTCTTAAAAGGAATACAAATGTGCCAGAGAAGAGATACCAAACAAGGTTGATTTACATAAATTAGTATATGGACTTAAGTAAGACACAACTGTCTTCAGTTGGAATGACAGGTTGGCAGTAGCCAGTCAGGGGTATAATAATGACAGACATTTAGGCAGCACATTATGCTTCTGAAAGCACTGCCATATCTATTTTCTCTTTATAACTTGCCAAGTAGTAGGGCAGGCATGATGAGTGGGAATTTGAGCCTGAAGAAAATTAAGCAACTTGCCAAAGGGGTATATGACCAGTAGGTGACAACATCTTTCATTTATGTCATAAAAAATTAAATAAACAAAAGTTCCAATAGAAAGACAGTGGTCCTGGTAGTTTATAATCTGGGCATCATGGAAACCAGTCACTTAAAAAGCACCACCACCACCACCACCCCTGCCCACAATACATGATTAATTGACTGACAAGGCAGAGGGACTGGCCTGGTTGAGCTGGGTTCCAAGTCTCTGCTTCTCCCTTTGGTACTAGTTGCTGCCAATTTTTATTACAGACATAAAAAACACTGTTTCCTGACTATTATTTTCTGACTTATTAGGCAGCATCAAATCAGAGACAAACCCCATTTTCTCATTGTTTAGGCCTGAATTGCATCCCTTCAAAGTTTGTATGTTGCAGTCCTAACTCCCTGTAAGTACCTCAGACTGTGACTTTAAAGAGGTAATTAAGTTAAAAATGAGGTCATTAGAGTAGGCCCTAATCTGCAATGACTGATGTTCTGATAAGAAAAAGAGATTAGAACACAACCTGTACAGAGTAAAGACAATGGGGAGACATAGGAAGAGGATGCCATCTGGAAGCCAGGGACAGAGATTTTAAAAGAAACCTACTTTGATGACATCTTGATCTCAGATTTCTAGCTGCCAGAACTATGAGAAAATAAATTTCTACTGTTTAAACCACCCAGTCTGTGATATTTTGTTATGGCAGGCCTTCAAACCCCTACCATTGTCTTCTGTCTCCCCCACACACATTCACATTTATATGCATATTATTTCCTCTCTCTCCCTCTGTCTTCCCTCCCCGCTATTTCCTTAAAAAGCCCTTTGGCACAGCCTAGGGAAGTCAGGTTCCTCATAAAGGTGAGAGGGCTGTCTGAATATGGCAGAGCAGGAAGGCCAAACCCAGCCCTCCTCTCCATGACAGCAGTGCTGCAGGAAGAGGCAGGGCGGGTGCGCATCCTCTGTGGAAGAAGCTGGAAAGTGTCCTGGCCGCTTCCCCTGCACCCAGAATGCTCTCCTTCCCCTCTGTTACTTGTACCTTCCCTTCTCCAGTAAGCCTTCCTGACTCCGTCAGTCAACCGTGCCCTCATCACACCTGTCAGGTTTCTCTAGCACACTCTAATCACAGTGTATGGTTCTTCTTTATTTAGGTGTGGTAAGAAAATGGTGCATGTGGATTGCTATCAAGTAGACACTACAAACAATGTTTGGAATAATTATGAAATAATGGGGAGATATCAACCTTGGCTCTATAGAAACTTCTACAGACAAGGGCTCCTTCATATTCGTCTTCAGGTCTGTCACCGTATTTACCATGACACTGTGTTATTTGATGTCTTGAATTAAACACAAAAGTACCTCCCACAGATAAAAGCCAGCATAACATGTGCCCTGGGGAACATATAGATGATAATGACAGGCTCACATTTTTGCACACTCTCCAGGTAATACATGGTATTATGTTGTATGTACCTCGTATGCATAATCATATTTAAACTAACCTTACAATTATTTGAGGTAAAAACTGTTATTATCCAAATTCACAGATAAAGAAAAAGGCATAAACTTCTCCCAAATCCCACTGACTTGTCCAAATTTGAGAGAGGAACAGGAATTCCTTTTTGATCACTGGAGTATAATAACTCTTTTCTTGAGATAAGGTATAGAGCAATACCCCCGACTCAATATGATGCTAAATAGTTCCTCCCAGCTAGTGTCCTCTCAGCCAGTGCTTCTCCCTCACCTGGGGATCTTGTTAAATGAGGATACTGAGTCAGCAACTCCAAGCCTCTGCATTTCCAACACATTCCCAGATGACCCTTTGCACAGCAAAGCTCTAAACCACGTGTAAAATAAGATGGTCATAAAAATGCCACTTCAAAAAAGCATTCTTGCTTAAAATTTCTAATTGTAGTAATGCCTTAAAATAATCCCTCTTTAAATGAAGATTGAATTTTTATCTAAAAATTTAAATTTTATTGAAAACTGGAAGAAAATAGGATTAATTGTTGACAGAATGATGTTTGGCCGTAAAGACAGGACTATTAGATTTACTCTAAGTCCATCACCATGTCACCGTTTATTAAGACTCATGTTACAAAACAGAAACATATCATTGCAGAGACAATAAATCAGGAAGATATTTTTACCTATGCTTAAAGTCTTCTGCCCTGACTGTCAAATTTTGGCTAGTTTGTGACTATAATTTAAGGAGAACCAATTTTCAGGTAGAAATCATTTCTCCAAAGAATATATACATCTTCTGGCATTTCAGGAGTAGCTCATGCCTCTGAGTAATTGTGGAATACTACATTCTACAGGAAGAACAACTCTTGTGTTCCACTGGAATCAAGAAGGGGTATCCATTATATTCTGTCCTATATACTTACTAAACTTGTTGGGGACCACCCTGCCTGGTCTCAGGAAGTTGTAACCCCCCATGACTTAGGCTGAGTGAAAGACCTCTGAACCAGAAGCCACTAAGGAGACAAAACTTATTTCCCTGGCATGGACACTGCCTGTTCTAATGCCTGGCTCCCTTGGATGATCAGCAGTCAATGATGGGTAACAATTTTCTAAGAAAGAATGAATCTAAGACAGACACGATCACGTGAGAATGCCCTAAGGGAAGAGACTTGGGGCTGTGGATATGAAGGGGTGATGGACATCAACCCCTGACCCTTCGGCTTTGTCAAAGCCTGAGTCCTTGTGAGAAATCCAAGTCTCCTGGCTGCCTTTGTCTTCTCTGTTAACTCAGGCTAGCAGGGGTGGCGCAGCCCAAACCAGAAACAGCAGACCCCTGGGGTAATCAGGCCTGGGACACAGAATATGCAAAATCCTGTGAGATCTGTTTGCTGGAGGATGTTATTAGATTAGAATTTGAAGGCACAGACGGGAAACCAAAACTGCCCTTTGAGCCCAGTTAGATAAAACCCCAAACTTTACCCGGAATCACAGTGGGGGTTCTGTCCGCACCTTTGTAAGTCACCTACTTCTTTTGATCTTTTCTGCCAGACTGTAAATCCACAAACTAAGTCTGTATTCTCAATAAAAATCTGCTTGGGAAGAGATATGGTGTACTCTCCACTAGAGAGAGTGGCCCTTCTGTTCCTATTTCCCCACAGGACCTAGTTGTCTCTGTGTATGTTTTTTCTCGTGTTTCGACGGGCATCCACAGCCAAGATGGATACTGCAGGACGGTATCCGCCACATAAACTGAAGTACATAATAGCAAAATAATGATTGCAGAAGTCATCTAGATGATTCCAGCCTCACTGCCTCTCTAACATCAAGAACATCAGAGCACAACCAAATTAACGGACATTTTACACATATGTACAATTACAGGTACTATGTACCCTTAAAGAGAGGTTTTCATAAGACCTCTATGAAGTCTTTTCCTTTTTTGAGACTTTTATTTATCACAAGCAATTGCTATTAATATGTATTAGAAAAGTGACAGCAGATTTTCTCTTTAACAACAACATTGGCATTTCAGATGTCTTTGCCTGAGTTTGCCTACTTGTATATCTTACTATTTATTTTGTGACGAACCCTCTGAGAAAACAGTTGATTTGTATGGCAAGACAGAAAAAGTCTGGTAGCTATTATCGCTGGCTACATCCTTGCAGGGATGGCTCAGGGGAAACCTTAAGTATTCAGTTTTTCTAGAGAATATGTGTGTAGTTACTGAGATGAACTCAGGATTCCTGACTGATACGAGAAGATGGAATATGGAAATAAGCCATAAAATATCAAAAGCATCAGTTATTTGAAGGTATTTTCACAGACAGATGGAGCTGCTCAAATGATTTACACTTTAAGCTCACACCCCTGACAGTAACAGCAGCCCCAAAAATTAGAAATGGAAAAGGCATGTAAACACAAACTACAGCCGATGTCCTGCCCATGTTAAAGTACATGTCAATGTTTCTTATATTTACATCAGAATTCCCTGAGTAATGTATTTTAATATTTAAGACCTTTGCTATCTGAAATAATGGCTCAAGTTCAAACTTTCCAGTCAAGATATCCTGCTTAACCACCCCACCCCTCCATTCCCACCTAGCAGGTCTTCCTCCCTGGACCTAGAAACTGGAGCTCAGAACTGTCCCCCAAACCACAAGACTACTTTAGATGTCCACTTCTCTGTGTAACATTTGCTATACTTGAAATCTGGTAAGAGTGAGAACATTACAGGGTTTGGGTGGAAAGTGTTGAGGTGGATTTTATGACACAGTTGTTGAAAGTACGGAAGTTACTGCACTTGTTTTTATTTCTGTCCCCATGGAAACTAAAATCATCTCCTACCCAATTGCAATGAGGTGTTTTGAAATAATCTGTTTCAATTTTTCATTATTGCCAAGTACTGCTTCCTGCTTTCAGCTTGCAGAGACTTACTTTCACAGAGGGGAAGAAAGGTTTATGTACGGTTCGAAGTGTGATAACCTACAGAAAGTGAGGCTGTGACTCTGTAAAGGCACAAGTAACGTGACGCTCGGGCCAGCTACGTGCTGAGAGCTAGCTCACCCAGGCCCTTTCAAGCTCCACAAGTTCCTGCAGCACACATATGAGAAGATATAATACATTGGAGACTTAAATTAGATAGCAAGGGGATATTTAGTCATTAGGAAAAAAATCCCCATTAAGTTTTCTCACTTTAGAAGTAAACACTGATTTTCTTTCACTTACATCAAAATTCCCTGAAGACTACAGTTTAATATTGAATATCATTTCTACCAATTAATCATAAACCTACAATCATGATGTCACACAAATCCTGATGATTTACACAGAAACTAAGAAGCAAGAGCATCCTCACCTCCACTCTTCCAGCTGTGTGTGATGCTTACAGCACCAAACATGAGTATGATTCACTGAAAGGCTATGACTAGAAAATAAAGACTGGTGGCAGCACTGTTCGCGCGTCACTCCTTGCAGTTCAGGGAAGGCAGTAAAGGCCGAGTGGCCCTCTACACAGACGGGATATGTTGCTGTGTGTAGGTAGGATAGTAAGTCCCTAACCTCCTCACTTCCCTCCTTGAGGTGATCAGAAAGAGTACCAGACTGGAAGCCAGGAGCCCTGCACGCCTGTACAGACTTCCTCATCAACAGCTATCACTGTGGGAAAATGGCCTTCCTCACTATGGAGCTTTGTTTCTTCAATGGTGAAGCAAGGAATTTGAACCAGCTTCCCTTCTGGTTCTAAATATCCTATAATTCTTATTTTAATACATTTCATTGAAACAGAGTTAGGGGTCTGACAGAGGAAGTGGATTCCTTTGTCTTTCTGTGTATTCCAATACATATGAGAAAGTAATACAAGTAAGCTCTCCATTTAGCTTGCCTTTCATGAGAGAAGCTGTAAGTGACCGCTGACTCTCCATAAGTAGCAGCAAGTGATGAGACCAGGGCATGGAGAACAAAACTATGTCAATGGGCATATTTGGATTTCAAACCTCCTGTTTCTGGTTATATAACCTCTAAGCTGCAGATTTTTAAAAATGGCACTATGTGTTCTATGTGTAGAGCAGTAATCACAAACTCAAATGCCCCCCAAGGCTGGGAAAATAACACAAGTGTGATTTCAGGACAGGTGTTTGATAACAGGGAATGCTGCGGTCCATGGTGAACTGAGGAGTACACAGCCTGCTAAAGAGATTCATGAATCATAAGCCCTGTGCAAGCCAAAGAAGACTCTCTCGCAGGAGATCTGGTCACACACTGCCCATTTGCCATCCCCTGTGTAAGTTCTAGGAAGATGAATTAGTGTGAAAGTGATTTCTGGTTAAACACCGAAGATTGAACAAATGTGGTGTTTTTTTTTCTCACTCCTTTCTGATACCCCTCTAAATACTGATACTGAAACTGGAGGTCTACCAACCAAGTGGCAAAAACCAATCACCCTGCTGTGAGATTCCCCCAACCTGATGAGCTCTGCCTATGCACACACAGTGTCTCTACTGCTTCATGCTAAAATCTAACCAGATACAGAGTTCAAATTCATTTCATGTTACATGACAAATAAATTTCAATTTTTTTTAAAACTAACCAGACAGGCATGGAAATCCCCTAACGTGGAGATGGACATCAAAACATAGAAAGAAAAAAGAAACTCAGAAGAAACGAAAACAATATGTAAAAAAGAAAGCTTAAAATAATAGATCAATCTTTGTAAAGATAAGGCATGATATCACATCCAAAAAAAAAACAAGAATAGGATGCTATAAAAAGGAATATTCAGAGAATATAAAAGAGCTCTTAGAAATTAAAAATATAATGACTGGAAAAATCAACATATGGAAGATAAACACTGAGGTTTTTGAATTTTAAAAAAAGTTGAGAAATAGAAAAAATATCCATAGAGATGAAAAGTAAGAGAAGCAAGTATAGGATGAGTCCAGAAGGGCCTATATCCAAGTGCTTGTTGTTTCAGAAAGAGAGAAATAAAAAGAAGAAAGTTATCAAAGACATCATTCAATTTTTCTCAATAATAAAAAAGCTCATTATACATGCAGTCCTATAAGCAAAAAACTTGCACCAAGGCACAAGTTTGGAAATTTTCAAAATACCAAAGACAAGGGCCTAAAGGCTTCCAGATAGTGAAAAGCAGTTATTTTTTGAGGGCTCAAGAGACAGAATGGCACAAAACTTTCCCAATTGCCATTGTAGATGAGAAGGACAACTGAGCAACACTTTAACATTTCTGAGAGAAGTGATATCTAACCTAGAGTTTTATACCTTGTCATACTTATAGTTAAGTTTGAATAGAAAAAAAGAAGGCCTGGCTGGCGTAGCTCAGTGGATTGAGTGTGGGCTGGGAACCAAAGTGTCCCAGGTTCGATTCCCAGCCAGGGTACATGCCTGGGTTGCAGGCCATAACCCCCAGCAACCGCACATTGAAGTTTCTGTCTCTCTCTCTCTCTCTCCCTCCCTTCCCTCTCTAAAAATAAATAAATAAAGTCTTCAAAAAAAAAAAAAAGAAAAGAAAAAAAGAGATATTTTCAGACATGCAAAGTTCAAACAAATTGTGTCTTCCATGAAGGTGGAACCAACAAAGAGTAAGAATCCGAGAAATAGAGGGTCCATCCACTGGGAAACAAAGGAAATTCCTGAAATAATGGTGAAGAAAAATACAAGGATAACCCTGAAAAGCAGATCTACAGAACAATTAACCAGCTTGAGGCAGGTGATTGAAGGGCTTAAAAGATGAAACAGATTTCAGTATCACTACATATGCCTGAGTATGCCAAGAGGAGATCTGCAGTTCTGGCAGAGTTTGGAAATGGCAAGGTAATAACTACACACACACACACACACACACACACACACACACATAAACTAAGCAAATAATTTTTAAAAATACTACAATAGGGAGGAGGAATAAAGGGTTATGCAAGAAAGGAAATGTATCCAGAGTATACCATACTATACTATTCTATGCTCAGCAAAGAATAATACTGTTCTTACATAGCAAAAATAATGTATAGTTTAAATACTGACTTAGCCAAAAATTATTATGAAATTATAATGCAAAGAAAGAAGGGGAAAGGCATGTGTGTGAGGTTTTTTGTTCATGTGGCCTTATTTGGGGAGGGAGGATGGGAAAGAGTTGGTAGAAGATCTAAATAATCATCTTCCGTAGCCATTAAAGTTAGTAAATAATATCTAAATTTGAAGAATAAAATCAGGAAATATATCTTGTCAAATTTGAGATGTCACCAATTGAAAGGATCTTTATTGTTCAAATAGGTTACCTCTGTGGGGAAGGCACCCAGGTAGGGAGAAATGGAGCAGGAGGTCACCATTGCTGTTACCATCTTCGTTGAACTGGTTGACTTTTAAAAATATTATGTGTGTAATTTAGATTAAGAAGTTTTAAATAAATAAGAAAACAATAGATATCACAACCTACGATTAAACAAAGAAAAAAGCTTTCACTGCTCTGCTCCAGTGCTCACGACACTGACTTAAGTGCTATCTGATGAAACTAGCATAGAGACGTTCAGCACTTCTCACTATTGTACTGCTCAAAGTCAGCTGCAGACTGTCGGCGAGTGCTATAAAACAATCCCAAATGACTGTCAAGTTACCGTCCCCATCTTGTGCTCTCTTCAGTCAAATGGCACAAAATCTAAAACATAATTGCTTATTTGTCTATTTTATATGTATTTATTTGCCACTCTTTCTGAAATGGTAAATTCCCCTTCCTAATCCTCACTTATTAGGGGCAATCTACATGAATATAATGGAACAGGCTCATTTCTTGCTTCCTTAACTTGGAAAAGCAACATTTCATAAATAGAGCATGATGTCACATGAATCGTCAGTGCCAGGGTAGAACCGCAGGTATTACTGAGTCAGGCACCTGCCCCACTGCTTTTGGACAACCAGATTGATTTGGGATGTGTGTGGTACTCTAATAATAGTACCAAATTCTTATTAGACCTAAACTCTTCCCTGAGAAAAGATATTTGTTTTGACCTTTCTGAATATGTCAAAGAGTGTGGCATTCTTCAGTTTTCCATGAGTTTGGAAAGTATCATTAACTTGTCGCTAAAAAATAAAAAGAGTCTCGACCTTGGGACAGAGTTCAGACTCTTTCTTGGGTGGAATTTATCCACAATGCCCGATTACACACACTCACACATGTGCTAGTTGATGCCAGTGGAAGCTGGCGAGGACTGAAGTCTGAAATTTTACCCCACTTGCCAGCTAACACACTGGCCTACCACAGTGGTATGGATGCTGGCAGAAGGCATCAGACTTGTGGGTCAGAGACAGGACTGCACTGCTCACAGCAAGGTCAGCAGTGAGAGCATCACTGCTTGAACTCGAGCCCCAAGGCCCCACTCTCCAGGGCAACGTGAAGGGGCTAGATGATTTGACAGTGGTCTGCACTTCAGGGGGAAAACTCCATGCTTAGAGAGCCCAAATCTTTTGTTCTCAAATACTTTTATTGTGGTATAATATACAAAACATAAAATTTGCCATTTTAACTAGGTTTGAGTATACAATTCAATGGCACCCAATATTCCATAATGGATAGTGAACCTGCCTGACTTTTGAACCATATGGAGACATTACCTTTATTATAGTAGACAATAAACAAACCTCACCTTTTTTTGCAGCAAGATTTCTCAATCTCAGCACTACTGACAGTTTAGACTGGGTAATTTTGTATGTGTGAGCGCTATCAGGTACCAGGATGTTTTGCAGCTTCCCTGGCTGCTTACCCACTAGATTCCCTCAGCTCTATCAATCAAAAATGTCCCCAGAAATTGCCCAAATCTCCTCTGTCTGAGAATGATTACTCCAGAGAAAGTCACTATCCTTGTTTTCCAAGCCTACTCACTATACTTAAAAAGGCAGTCCAAAACAAAGGCAATTAGTACCTCTGCTCACAAGGTATAAACACAAGACCTCTGCAGAGAACTGCGTCCCAACAGAGGTCTTGATATTTACTTCTAAAAGTTTATCTGCTTTTCAGGCACAGCTAAATTACTTGGGCAATTTTCACATGACATTTACACACATACAAACCCCCCACACACCCTTCTTCATTGAAGTTACAGCATAAACCATTCAGAGGTGTCAAACTCATTTTCACTGGGGGACACATCAGCCTCACCATTGCCTTCAAAGGGCCAAATGTCATTTTAGGACTGTGTGAATGTAACTACTCCTTAACTAGGGGCAAGGAGCTCGGTGCTGCCACCGGGTAGAAACAAGGTTCCGGGCGGATAAAACAAGGTGGAGGGCTGGATTCGGCCTGAGGGCCTTGTGTTTGCCTCTGGTGACAGGAGACCAACTCAAAGAAGTTAAATAGGAATAGCCCGAAAGGAAGTGTAAGTGTCATTTGTATCTGAGCCAAGTTGTATAAGATAACTACATTTCCTTTCTTACACAAAAATTTTGATCCCTGGGTTAATAATTGTTTTTTAATTTCACTTTGTTTTTCATATTTGATACTCTTCCTCCATGTCACTCAAGTGCTTTGAAGTTAAACAGACCTGCCCCTTTATCTGACAGTACAGTCTTGGACAACTAATTCTCCCTATGTAAGCTCACCTTCTTCCTCTAAATAAAATAGAAATAATAATAAAACCTATTTCACAGGGTTATCACCACAATTATATGAGATTAAAGTGCCTACTACAGTGCCTGGCACTCAGTAGGTCCTTAATGAACAGCAGCTATTGTTCCATGAGGATCACCATTGAGATCACATCCCCACTGTTACTGTTAATATAATGGGCCCTAATTTCTCCACACTCTCACTTGGTTTTTCACAATATTTATAAATAGCTGCTTAGGACATAGAGCTAATGGTCACCATGTCACACAGAGAGTGACTCTAAGCCCTGACAAGATGTGCCGCTCATGCCAACCACATGAGCTAGACAATCCCAATTCTATTACTCAGGGAGTCAACGAAGAAAATAATTCTGGTCTTTTATTACCTGGTTTTATGTCCTTCAAAATGACATCAATTAGTTGATATTGCTCAGCTTTCACCAATCTGTCTAATCAGTCTCTCTGGCATACTTGTACTTTAATAAGTTAGCACTCTCCAGTCAAACAAGAAATCCAGTTCTGAGGACACTTGTCCAAGGCTGCTCAGCTATGGTCAGTGATCAGTGCCCCCTGCCAGCCACCCTACCTTGTGATCATCAAACTTACCAGAAGAGAAATACCTATCACAGATTCCATAACTCATTAAATGATTAACAAAGAGATTTCTCTTTTGGTAATAATGCTATGATTTTTTCTTGGTATTTGGCTTTTTGTCTTTGGAATATAAATTAGTCTTGGTTTCAGCAGCCCTTAGCTGTGGTATATACACCTCTTCTTTGTCTTACAATATTTAATTACAGTTTCAGGAGACTTAAAATTCCATTTAACCTCAGGAAAAATATCTATAACTGGAATTTATAAGAAATTATTAGTTGTAGCTAATCCTGGATAATAAATTGGATTTTTGAAATCTGCAACTATTGACACACCAGGTTTGCCATCAGGACAGTGACGCTTACAGACAATGCCTGTGGAATAATCAAGCAGCAACTGCACTGACACCCTGTTATGGCAAACACAACTGAGAAGGTCATTTATGGAATGAGCTGGATTGTGAAACTTGCTTTTTAAAAGGAATCATCACACAGTAGTTAAAGAAAAAGTGGCAATTCCTAGTGACCTCTCATTTCCTTGAGTATGGGATTATGATTTTCCCTCTTCACCTACACTCCCATCCTCCACTCAGGACTATAAGAAACCTGGTTGAATTGTATGAAAAAGTCTAACTGATTTATTTCTGGCATCATTAAGCTAAAATTAATATTGCTCAGTCCCTTCCATAGCACATGTGTGTAAACATGCGCACACGCATACACACACACACACACACACACCGTGCAGTGTCCTGCTGGCCTAGGAAATAAAATCAATACACACGCAGCAAACATTTGAGTTGCATTTACATAAGCAATTACTTTATGACAGAATTCCAACCACCACAACTTCGAGGAGGCTAAAGGAGAAAATACCATGATATTTTAAAAACAAAACTAAACAACAAAACCCTGCTTCTCTAATGAAGGACATTTTTTGTAGATAAAACCCCAAGTCAATATTATTTTTTCTGTATCAAGCTTTCTCCCTCTTTATATCTCATACCTAACGCCAATCCACTAAATTCTTCAATGTTCTTTATTAAATATATATCATTGTTCATAGTAATAATTTAAAAATACTACATGAAAATGTCTATTCTTTGTGGGAATACCAGGAAGAACTGAAGGTGTTTCTTTGTGTTTTTCAGGTTTTCAGTCACACTGCACCTGAGAGGTTTAACCACCACGTGCACAGAAACAGCACAGAGCAGATAACATAAACTTGAAATAAAAATAGCGGTAATTGGTATACATATTTTTAAAGGCATGGTGATTACCTGATCCACTGGAATCTCAACTTGAGTATCTTCATCTTCTTGGACTTCTGCTGCCCCCCGTGTTTCAGATCTCTCTGCTCCAGCTTTGAAAATGCCTTCATCTATTATTTGAGACAAATACACAGTGAAATTGAAATCCAATTGTGACATCATGTGGCTGAATGTAGAAATTACAATCAAATACCTGAGGAAGATTGTTTTTAGTAGGTACACTGGTGCCCTTTGTATGGATAGGAGTTTTGTAGCCCTCTCCCCACAAGTCTTCTGCATGTTCACGGGGAAAGGTCTAATGGCTAAAGCAAGGCTGACCCCGCAGAGAAGGGGTCTGTCCCACACTCCTTCTGTACATTGGCTCTGATTTAATGGCACAACACTGCCAAGTTATTTGGATGGGAAGGACTTCACACTTATCATCTCTGTTCTTCCCTCTTATCCCTAAAACAGTGATGATGCTTAGTGCCTTAAAATGCCACTTTTATATGTTTTTCTTTCCCAAGAGAATTCTATACACTGAATATAATGTATTGGAATGATTCTCTCTGTTCAGAGTAACATAAAATATTTTTACTGCAACAGAATCACAGAGATGACTCCACTTCGCATACAAGTTGATCTTCTATTTTGAAGATTTCCATAGGATTTTCACAATCTATGTCTTAAAATCCCTAACTGTAAACGTAACCTGGATCTCTAAGCTCCCCTGACTTGTTTTCCTATGGAAGCAACAATAGAGATTTGAAGTAGTTTTAACATCTTGCCCATCACTCTTCTCTTCTTCAGGCCAAGGAATCAAAGACTCACTGGGCCCTTTGTCATTATGTCTGCTGACTCGCCTCAAGACAGATTTCATGCATCAGCCACTCTCACTGAAGTTTTCTTGGTCCAATTTTTAAGGATCTCCAGGGATGGAGAGTTTGCCTTGTTTTCGGGCCTCTATTATACTACTTATTACCCCTGTAGTCTACAAAATACATTTTTATCTTTTGTCTTAAAACCTCCTCTATTCCTCTAAATAAAGCTTATTCCCAGAACACAATTAACCCATTTCACATAATAACACTTCGTGTTGTTAAAGAATGAGATCATTCTTAATTAAATGTAAAATATATTTTTACATTTGTTGAGGACCAATTCTAAGGAAGGCACAATGTGACACTCCAAGCTAGGGAACGAGACGGAGAGTGTTCCCTGAAGTCTCCTCCAGGCCCCTGAGCCAGCGGAGACACAGACACAACCAAGTGCTGTCGTAGGGAAGGGCCGAGGCCGGGCCCTGTGGAGGTTGGGAAGGGTCCATCAGGTGAGGAGAAGAAGGAGAGCATGGAGAGGAGGAAGGCAAAGCCGAACTCCTTTTGGTTTCTCACACAAAAAAATTCATTTTTAATTACATTTTTTGTAACTTGATTGGATGATGGCTGCTCTACCCTCCTTTTTTTAAAACTAGGGATAGCAGAGAGACTCTCACAGCTGATTATGCATGTTACGTTAATCCACAAGGATGAATTCATGTTGAAGATCATCTACAACATTCATTTAATCCCACACTGGATTTTCCTCTCCTCCAACAAAGTATTTTCACTCTCTCTTTCCATCCATCAGCTCTTGTATACTTAAGCAAAGCGATTTTTCATTCACTCGAATTGTCTCAGTTAAATCATCCTACATGTGCATGTAAACTGAAAATATACCCACATAACAGGATGTACTATGAAATCATTACTGAATGGTGGCTTTAGCAGTGGCAGCTATTCTGGATTATCTCTACAACTAACCATACCCCCAAGGATGTGCCCCACAAAGCATAGCTAAGGATTACGTCCTGACTCTGTTGTGTCTTACAGCTGAGGACATGAGTCCAGAATGAAACAGCAGCCAAGAGCTCAGTGATACCAGAAGAAGGGATTTAGAAAACAAAGCAGAGAATGGGGTGGTGCTCTCACAAGTGTGGGCCTAGAGTCAACACAGGCCTTTGCTCAGGCTCTCAGCAAAGCACTGGGAGGAACACACCAAGATGTGAGTCAAATAACAATCACTCTGTCCTAAAGGAGGAGAGTGAAAGGGGCAAATCCAAGCCTACAAAATTGGAGTCAAAGGGACAGGGTAAGCCAATACATGGCCCTCCATCAAATCCTGGAACTTGGAATTCAAGGAAATAATAATAGAGACAATAAAAAAAAATTGTTTTATTCACATGTGGAGTTCATTAACGCTGAGAATGTGCAGAGGCAGAATAAACTAATTTCAGAAAGGGTTGTACAATTTATTAACTGTTACCTCCAGAATGGGTTAAAAAGGAAAATTAGGTATGTCTGACATTCATTTCTACCTTCTAAATTGCCTTAGAAGATAACAATCACACTTATCCACAAAACGTTCCTTGAGTTAACCTTTAGAGACAGACGTTGGATTCAGTAGCTTTGACCTACATGCAAGACTTTGATGGGTGACATTTTTGCATCCAAGTATTGTACTTTCTTTCAAAGACACTACAAAGAGAAACCTACTGATACAAAAAAATATATTCTTAAATATCCACATTCAATGAGATGAATAACTGTATCCTAGCAGTGCTATGAGTGGCTTGCAGATGTGTGTTAGAATAAACATTCTAACCAGAAAAGAAGAATAAGATCGATAGTCACAAATACAATGGAATTGAAAGGGCACTGGAATGGAAAATGGCAACCATCGGGATATAAACAGAAGAGACACAATCAGCAAAGCCCAACACCGTGTACAGTGGCACAGACAGAGAACACAGAGATAAAAGGGTTTGGCTGAGGTGTGGGGGAGGTTTTAGTCAGCAGTGAACTGAGATGCACGAGCCATTATCCTCGGCAGCACGGAGACAGAAATGAGATCAGAAAGAAATTCATGGGAATAAACGGTGAAGAAAAAAGGAAGAACAGCTAAAAAGTTACTTTGTGGTAGAAGAAAGCCTATTAGGATTTCATGTTTTAACTGTACACACTATATAAATTTTAAAATAGTTATATGAATGACTAGGAAAAATATTTTAAATAGCACTGTCTGACTATAAGTTGTTTATATAATATGTAAGTATTTTACAAAATTTGGAAGATGAAGAAAATAAACATTCTTCTAATCTCATGAACCAGAGGTAAGGACTAATATTGTGACAACTGACATTCTCTTTCCCCCTCTCTCCTCCACCCAAACACACACATACACATTCATAAAACTGGGATCATACTGTATATAATTTTTAAAGGTTTTTTACCTTAAAATCACATCAGGAACATTTCCCATGTTAATTAATATTATTCTAACACATAATAAATTGCTGCACATGGTGGTACCATACAGTAATTAATGTACAATGCTGAATAATAAAAAAAATAGAGGAGTGGTTTTTTTTTTAATCCTTACCTGAGGGCATTTTAGAGAGAGAGACAGAGGAAGAGTGAGAGGAAGGGAGAGAGAGAAAAACATTGATGTGAGAGAAGCGCCGATTGGTTACCTTTGTACTAACACAAACCAGAGATGTACCCACAACCTAGGTATGTTCCCTGACTGGGAATCAAACCCACAGCCTTTCAGTTATGGGGACGATGCTCCAACCACTAGGCCACACTGGCCAGCATAAATACAGTGGGTCTTTGAATAACATCACTTCATTTAACATCATTTTGTTATAATGTTGATGAGGAAAATATAACAATTCAAAGCTAAGTCTGTGTGGAGTTTGCACATTCTCCCATGTCTGGGTTTTCTCCAGAGACTCTGGTTTCCTCCCACGTCCCACATATGTGCATGTTGGATTCACTGGCGAGTCTAAAGGTCCCAATCTGAATGTGGGTGTGTATGAGTGGCCCTGAGATGGAAGGACATCTCGTCCAACATGGGTCCCACCTTGCATCCAGACCTGCTGGGATAGGCTCTGGCCACCTGAGGCCAGGAACTAGAATCGGTAGGATAGAAAATAATGATCTGACTTGTTTTCACTCATCTTTCTTAAAAGTATGTAAAGCTCATATTTATTTCAATGTTTAATATTAGAAGTATTTAGGGTCTTTACTTAGAAGTTTGGTGATGTTTTTGTGGCTAGATATATGCCATAGGAAACTAACTCTTCTTTCTATCAGTTAAGACTTCAATAAAATTGACTTTATTATATGTTGTTTTGCTTAAAGTTACAGGTTCCAAGAACCTACTGATGATGTTGAGAAAGGAATTATTGTATACATCATGACCTGCTGTGTAAAGGTCATTCTGGGAAACCTGAAAAGGTTGAACTTTACAGGTTAAGCATCTTGTGTTAAGATCACAGAGACACGCGCTATGTCTCTTTCCACATGCATATGCATTCTTTCCTGCCTTACAAGTCCTGTTTCCCAAAAGTAAGCATGATTCTTGAACACATAGTCTTCAATAAACTTTTATTGAAGGGAGACCAAAGACGAGTTGCTGTTTTAATCTCTTTCTCACGTACGGATTGATTTCCTTCTTTCTTTATGCTCTGTACAACCCTCCAACTCACACACTCTGCCAGTGTTTAGCTCTCCCTGATATGACCTTCAGGCTGATAATTAACTCTTATAAATCCTCAGCCTTGTCACTGAATGTGCCTTCTACATCTCCTCAAAAGAAACCTCACCAGCCCAGGTTTCCCTCTGTCCTGTACCCTACCATCTCCATACTTGCAATGCCCATGTGCTGAGCTGTTCCACCCACTGACGATCCTGTCACCCCTCCTCACCACATAGCGTTCTCACCACGTAGAGAGACTTTGGTTGCAGCCCATGTGCAATCATGACCAAGGAATGTGCGGGTCACGGTATGGTGATGGTAGTTTGTCTCACACCTCTGCCCTCAACATCTAGTTTGCTGCTGTACCCTCATCACTGGGTGGCTGACTGTTGGAGTCATCTTATCATGCTTCAAACCCTATTCAGCTCCATAAAACAGCCTCAGGTATCCGTCATCCCACAACTAAACAGAACTGTTAGCTTCCCCAGGCATGACTTCCCTGTCACATGTACCTCCTTTAATGATTTCTGGTTTTAATGACTTCTTGCACCAGTTCTGCCCCCTTCGCTACAAGCCCCTTTGAGCACAGGCCATAACTTTTGTCTTTTTAAGTCCTGTGCCTAGCACAGTGTCAGCCACCAAACAGGTTTTAAAAAGATGTGTGTTTGTTTGTTTTTTTTTAAGATTTTATTTATTTATTTTTAGAGAGGGAAGGGAGGGAGAAAGAGAGAAAGAGAAACATCAATGTGCGGTTGCTGGGGCTCATGGCCTGCAACCCAGGCATGTACCCTGACTGGGAATCGAACCTGCGACACTTTGGTTCGCAGCCCGCGCTGGAAGATGTGTGTTTTTAAAAACCTAATATACAAAACATTACATAAACACCAAATTTTTGGCATTGTTTAAAAGTGTTACTTGTAATAGAACCTGTATGTGTACATACTTCATCTAGGACCAAGATCAGTGAGCCAGGGTGAATGTTCAAAATGGTGTGAATATTCAGCATGAGAGTTCCAAGGCAGGACTTAACACCACAAAATTAAAATTATTAAATGCCAAAGAGTTGCCAAGAAGACCAAACTACAATGGAAAATAATTTGAACAATACAATAAGAAGATGCTTCCCTTCCGTCAGTGAAATAGTAAAGAGCAACTAAGGACACACTCCAAGGAAGAAGGCAAAGATAAAACATTAAAAATTCAAAACCCCTGTTTGCAAGGATAGATT
The DNA here is from genome assembly GCF_019186645.2 of Phyllostomus hastatus. Taxonomy (NCBI): domain Eukaryota; kingdom Metazoa; phylum Chordata; class Mammalia; order Chiroptera; family Phyllostomidae; genus Phyllostomus; species Phyllostomus hastatus. Next base: position 12,133,898 of record NW_025333900.1, read on the forward strand.
CCATAAGAAGTATGCAAAAATATTAAGTCTTTCATCAAGGGCAATATTATTTAAGCACTTCAAAACCTTACCACTTTTCCTTTATTATTACTGCTAATAAACTTGCACCATAAATTGGTGAGTTTAGATCATAATGGAAATTGTTATGTGCAGTGGTTGTGTAGTTATCACTGTAGATACTTCAAACATGCTAGCTACAACACATCAGGGAAGGTACCACCTGCGGTAGGGGGTTTAGCTCCAGTGGAACATGGAATTAGCTTTAGCATCACTGTCTCCATCCCTCACTCACATACTTTCCCACATACTTTCTAATACAACTTCTGAGGCAGCACCCCACAAGGACGGCTCCTGTCAAAATGAGCAGTAACCACAAAGGTCACCTTCATGTTTACATCTTACTCAATCTCCATCTTTCAGCAGCTTTTAATACAGGCAATCTCTCTCTCTCTCTCTCTCTCTCCCAGTGTTTGTGCATGTACACATGTTTCTGTCTATCTCTCTATTTTACTCTCCTGGTTTCAGCAGCTCCTTTTTCTCAGTCTCCTTGGTCAAGCCATCTTCCTCTGTTCAACTTCTAAGAGTTGGATCACCCCAGAACTGCATCATGAGTCTACTTCACTACTTATACACTCTTCTTGATAATCTCACCAAGATCATGGTTTGAACTCATCAATATGCCCATGATGCTTTAATCTATATCAGCCTCTGCATAGATCCCAAATTTATATATCCACTTGTCTAACTTGATGTCTCCACTTGTACGTCTAACAGGCATCACAACCTCAACATGGCCAAAATAGAACTTTGGTTCTCCACCCTAAACCTCATCCTCTATATTCCCATCCCAGGAAGTGGCACCACCACTCAATCCTGAAATATGGGAATTACCCTTATTTCCATCTTACTCTCACTCCCTGCGTATATTCCATTGCTGCCTTATCAAGTCAATCTCCTTTTAAATATATCCCAAATCTGAAAATATCATTTCCATCTCCTCCATCAATGTGGTCTGATCATCATTATTTATTGGCTGGGCTACTTGCAACAGCTTACAAATTAATGTCTCATTTTCACTTTTGCTATCTTGTCATTCATCCTCTGTGTAGTAGCCAAGTGATATTAATAGATTTTTAAAAATATTTAGAAACTCTCTAATGTCATTCCTCATACATAGACTCCAAGCTTCTTACCAGGGCTTACAGAGATGTGATCTGGCACTTACCTCCCTCTTGTACTTCATTTCATTACACTTTCCCTCAGACCATTAAACTCCAGCTCCGTTCTGTTTCTTCAACAGAAAATTCCTTCCTGTCTTATGGCTTTGTCCTTCTTATACTCTTTGCCTGGGATGCCCCCTCCCTTTTCTACATGATTGGTTGTTCCTTGTCATTCAGATCTCAGGAAAACCCTCCTGGTTCCAATTCTAGTAGCCATCCAGTCATCCATATTGCTCTGTTTTAATTCTCTGCCTAGTATATCTTATTAGCTGATATTTTCCTTGGTGTTTTAGTATTTGTCAGTCTCCACCAAGGAGTAAGCTCCAGGAGGGTGAGCAGCATGCCCTCATCGTTCACTGTCCTATCCCCAGTATGTAACTCAACACACAGGTGTTTGAAAGGTATCTGTTGAAAGAATGAAGAACAGACATTCAAAATATTTGCTGGAATGAGGTAGAATGTAAGGAGCTCAGAATTTAAAGCCACTAGCCCAGTCCATTAATTCTTCATGTTGTTATGGAGTTTTCGGCTCAATCAGGACACACTTGGCAATACAACATCTGGATGAGTAGGGGGATAAAGAGAGTTAAAGTGAAAGAAGACTGACGTACAACCTACACAGACACAGGGATCAACAACTCACTCTGTGTGGTAGATAAAGTAGCAGGTCCTCGCCCCTACCCAAGATGTCTACATCCTAATCCTCAGAAATTAGGAATATGTTACATTGTATGGCAGAGGTGAATGCAGGTTGCAGAAGAAATTAAGGTTGCTATTTAACTGATTTTGAGATGAGGAGACTATCCTGGATTATTTGTGGGGACCTAATGTGATCACAAAGATCCTTATAAGTTAAAGGGAGAGGCAGGAGAGGCAGGGTCAGAGTGATTGACTGGCCATTGCTGGCTTTGAAGAAGGGAGAGTTCATAAACCAGGGAATGGCCAACAACCTCCATGAAGTGGGAAAAGGCAAGGGCACAGATGTTTCCCTTAGAGACTCCACAAGGAACACAGCCTGGCCACCATCTTGACTATATAGCCAAGCATGGACCATTTTGGAATTCTGAGCCCCAGAACTGCATGATTGTAAGTTTGTGTGTTGTTTTAAGTTACCAAGTTTGGGGTAATTTGTTACAGCATCAATAAGAAATATCTTGAGTCCAAAAATTATGGTCTACAAAGAATATTGAGGGCAGTAGCCACTGCAAATCTTTCTGACTCCTGCAGATACTTGCTGGGCAAGGACAGACAGCTGGACACCTCTGCTCCCGTCCTCCTCTGTTGTTACTTCCCTCTGTTCCCCCTACAAGGTGCAAAGACCATCCCCACCCCCAGATACGCACACATCTGCCTGAAGAAAAGGGGTTAGATTTTTTTAAAAGCTCCCCTCACTCTAAAACCCTTGTAGCAAAAGCTATTTGCTAACAAACTAAAGAGCAAGGATAAATTGGATACACAATACTGCTCTCATTCAATTATTACACTGAGGATCAAATGCAATGCTTGGAAGCACCCTGAACCCAAATTCAGCTGAAACCTTTTCTTCTTGAATCAAGAATAGACACTTTAGAGTATATTACACAGTAAAGCAATAACAAACACTCTAATAAAAATAAAAATGCTCCTCAATTATTTCTCACTTACCCCTTATGAATTTTATTGCCTAAAAATTGAAAGCAGAGCTGCTGAGGTAGGGTTGTCATATTATTACTGTGTAGTTCCTAATAAATATGAAACTGTTTCCCCCACAGAAATGGAAAACAAATGCTTGAAACTTTTTTAGCTTTTCTGCAATTAGAACCACTGAAATATAGGCATTTCCTAGTTTCAATGCATCGGTATTGCAGCTTAGTAACATTATAATACTTCAATATTCTCAAGTAAAAAAGTTATAAATAATTAATTTATGATATATTTATATAATTGATGATAATCAGTGATTCAGTCCCAATAATTTTATGTAAAGAACACCTTATTATCAGAATAATGAAAAATTATTTTCAGTATTATTAAACTATATTTTAATATGTTCAGTGTTTTAAAATAGTTGAAACTTATCAGGATAAATAAGATTTAAAAAATGACAAAATAATGCCTGTTCTGAATACTTTATGCCAATATCAGATAGCTAATAAGTGGAGAAACTCCATATGTAAACAAGAACATTTAGTGCAACTATAAACACTTTATTATGGTTTACTATTGAGACTGGTTCACAAAAATATTACATTAAAAAACAAAATGTTAATTTTAGAAAGCAGCTCATTAAATTCAGTAGATTACTGAGAAAAATGTGGGAAACAAGGAATTTATGACTTTCAGCTATAATACTTTAAGAAAAACAAAATACTTAGATTTACAAGGAAAATCATGCCCTCTTTATAAGTGTCTTATATGTTACCAGAGGCAAAATTAAAATTAAAATTGGTAAGAATGTGACATAAAAATGAATTTCATTAGCCAATATTAATGTAAACCACATTCACATGTGAGATACATTAAATTTATAACTTTTCATAGATACATATTGTTGTCATCCCAACATCTTATTGAAGTTTAAAACAGCACTTCCAGACAGCTGACCTGACGTGCAGCCGACTTCACCACGACAAGCGAGGGGTGAGGTGGAGAGGGAGAGGCACTTACGAGTCGTGACACTTCCTCGTGGGAGGATATCAGCCAATCCTCCTCTGAGGCTTATTACAAAAATGTGCAACATCCTTCTCACACTCCTCTGAATGAAAGTATATTATCATTAGGAAGGATGAAAAACTAATCAAATAACAGCTAATGTTCTGAGCGCATCTAACTTAGTATAGCAATATAATCCAAATGGTTTTTTAATCACTAATTTTCTCCGTATATTTTGTTATGGCCCATAAACACAAATGGGAACTCTTCACAAAAACAAGAATATCACAAGTGATATTTTTGGCAATTTAGAATATTACATGGGAATAACTTTATCTATACACTTTTACAAAGGCTGAGTTTTCTCGAATGCAGTTTGAAATATCTGGCTTTTTCCCATTCCTTGACTCCCATTCTAGGGTATTGAAAATATCATCAGTTATGCAGTTGCTGTTTAAAATTGACTATTAACTGTTCGTATAGACTTGATCAGAATCATCATAGTTATTTTACCTTGACACTAAATGTGTGTAACAAAATTTTCTGAGTGCAGACACAAAGCATAAGCAGGATTATTATCATTGACTTCCCCAGATCACAGGTAATTTTGCCTTTATCTGTATATTCTCTTTTAATCTTTTTAGACACATTTTCAATTTTCATCAAAGTCGGAACTATTCAGAGTATTAAGAATAAAGCACATATTTATTTATAATATGTAGAATTTATGACTTCAAACTACTTTATAACTTATATACATTTTAGTATAATTTCCAAAGTTTATGTTAGATGATGGGACTGAAATAAAGTACATCTGAGTATGTTTACCTAAACCACAAGTATATACAGCTTTACTTTCTCATTTCTAATTTTGAAAACTTATAAAAATTGTATTGCAAATTTTTTTAGTTCATCAGAGCAAGTGAATTGTTCCTCTTTGTACCCCAGTGACTTGGAGTTATTTAATAAGTGGTCTGAGATTCACAATTCTTCTTCCTGATTCTGGCTAACCTGTGTTGTGTAGTCCAGTCCATAAAAGAGCTAGCCACACTTCAAATACTTCTCTGCTCTAAGAAATGGAAAATGTATCATAGTAACAAATGGGGTACTTGAATATAACAGAAGTACACAGTACTCTTAAATTCCTGAAATTTTGTTCATTCATTCATTTATATGTCAATATTTACTGATCCTCCTCATGGTCAGGCATGTGCTAGACACCAGCTATAAAAGAAGAACAAAGTGCTGGCCTCAAGATGCTAATTGTCTGGGGAATACAAATGGGAGAGATCACAGCAAAAATGGTAAATGTAACAAGTGCTACACCAGCTGTCAAAGGTGCATAGGGAAGGGTATTGGTGGTGGAGGGGTGACAGTCAAAGAAAACTTCTGAGAGACAGAGGCTGCAAACTGGAAGACAGACAGAATTAGTCACTGATGGGCAGAGGAAGGGTGTCCTACACAGGAAGATCAGTGTACGCAAAGACTTGGGGGTTCTAAAGCTCATGGTATGTTTCAGCAACTGCAGTTAGATAAGCGTGGCTGCAGTGAGGTTGCGGGGCTGGGGATTGACAGATGAGGAGGGGAGTACTTCAGAACACCCTGTCTGATAGGACCAAGAATTCAAACTTGATAATGAAGATAATGAAGAACAAGCAAAGAACTTTAAGTTGGAAGTAGGACACACAGGACTAGGGGAGTGTTCTGGTAGTAGGGGTGCCCAGACAGATGGGGGGTGAGGGCTCACGGCAGGGTGTGTGTGGAGAGGGAGACATGGAAGGTGTCACTCAAGGCCCTCCAGGACCATGCTGCTGAGGTGGAGATACAAGGTCAGAGTGAGAAGGCTAGCTGAGACTGTCAAAAGGAGGCCTGGAATGTGGGTCAGACTGAAGTGACAAAAGGCTGTTAGCCTGGAGACTTTTAAAGCAATAAATGGGAAAGAAAGCAAGGAAAGGTGCCATGAGGTTTGAAGCACAGGAATCTGTGGTAGAGGGACAGGCACTGCTCTCTTTGACTTTGGCACTGCACTCGACACAGCATGTCCTGGATGAGAGCAATGAGAATGGGCTGGACAGGACTCATGCGACAACTCTGTAAATGCCTGGGTATGGAAGGTGAGAGAGATAAAAGAGTCAAACAGAACGCTGAGGTTTATGGTTTGGTGTCTAAATGATTAGAAGTGTTATTTGCTAAGACAAGAAAAAGAAAAGAATAGGATAGTAAGAAGGGAAATGATACATTTTAATTTTGATAATTGGTTTGAGTCACCTGGGAGTACCATGACAGAAACGTCAAGAAAGTAGTTGGAAATGAAAGTCTGTAACTAGGATAAAGTTCTAGGATAAGGACACAGATCTGAGAACCACCAAAACACAGTTGGTAAAGTCATGGGTCTGAACGAGCACTGGACTGAGAACAGAAGACGGTTGAGGACAAAATTCTAGGAAACAATATTTAAGGGATAGGCAGAAGAGAAGCAAAGACGGAAGAAAAGTACAATATAAATGAATAGATAGATAGACAGGCAGATAGAAAAATCTGAGAGGTACAAGAAAAGATAAGACAGTGAGCTGCTGAGGAAGCCACAGGAAAAATGAAAGTCGCCAATAAATAAGTAATTGGTATTAAAAAGTGTCCTCTAACTTTGGCATCTCAATGGTCTGGTCAACTAGGTGAGGGCAATTTTAATACAGCATAGAAATCAGATTACATAGGGGTATGAACAGACAAGCAATACAGGCCACTCTTTCAAGATAATTGGCTGTGGAGAAGACAGACCATAGACAAAACAAGCAAACAAAACAGAAACCTAACTCAGAGGCAAAAGACCATGGAGTCTGTAAGGGATAAAAAGGGTTTAAATCTGTATCTTCTGACTTCTGCCTCCCAATGAAGTTGTCACAGATGTCAGCACCCTAAAGATGTTGCTAAACCTATCTCTAATGCACAAGTGGGTCTAACGAAATCCTAGCATTCTTGTAGGAACTAACATTATTCCTGTTTACTTATGATCCAGTTAAACCAAAACAGGTCATCTGCATCTTGATAATACCAATATAACTAGAACTGTATCTCATAAAAATACCAATCATTCTTGCTTCACAGACATTTATTGGAGTTTGAACTTTACCTAAAATACTTAAATGGATTATAGCCTGGTATTCTGGCTGCTGGAAGCAAGAGGCTAGGAGGAGACAGGGCAAGAAAGACAGAAACCTGCACAGCAGCGCCCATCCCAGGGAGCAAGGCTCCTTCTAGGTGTCCACCTGAGTTTAATCATTCTCTATGTTATGGTCATTAATAATCATTTCAGACAAAGAAACAAAAGGCTCCTTAGCTTCAGAAGACTAAGAATTCACATAAGCAATCTAATAAACAAGAGGCAAAAGTGGAACCAGGATTGTGAGTTTTCAAAATCTAGGTGCAATTGATAAACTTGAGATGGAAGAATAAACTAAATATTCTCTAAATATTTGTTTTCAAAGTATATACATATAATAAATTGATACGTAAAGGATTAAGTACCTAGCTCAAATATGAGTATAAAAATGAACTGAATATTCATTTTCAAGACTTGGTTATTAATCCCAATTATTACTAAATTACAGCTTCGATACTCTAGGGCTCCAACATTAGCTTTCAACTATTAGCCATATTGTGCTGTAAAATAATATGCTTAACAATGCCAACACTACTACAAATATAAAGCAGGTATCACCACCTTCAAAGCTAATCTAACAGTAAAACAGGTTCTGGTGGTTCTGTGAACTGTGGTCCTCACTCAGGGTAAAGCAACATGCAATGCAAATGTGAAAATCAGCCCCAATCAGTCATCCTGAATAAAGGGATTGAACTGTTTTTCATCTAATCTAATTGGCACAGAAAACATGCCTAAATTGCTCATTAAATCTGCTTGAGGGTGTTTTCAATTTAACTGTTCCACATTTTACAGATTAGTATGCTTCTATTTGCTTCCACACCAAAATGAGATCTCTTGAATGCTTAGCATTTGAGGTGTTTATATAGGCTCCGTAGTACTTTGTTAAGAGGACAATAAATTTGTATCAGAGTTGATGGCTTGCTAAAGATATATAACTTAGCTTTCTTTCAATGGCAGCTAAGCTTCAATCTTAACATAAAATAGAAGCTAAAATATATTCAATTTAGCCTATCTTCTTTGACTATGCATAAATCCTACAATTCAAGGAACTACTGTCAATAATGAATGGTGGATAAAAGCAAACATTTTCATAAGATATTTTCATCTGCAACATGTATTATGTTCCAAATTTTATTTAAACTAGCCTGGGATAAATCCATTTAAATGATGCTATTGAACTCCATTTCAAGATGATTATCTAATCACAAATCAGCAACTGATATAGACATTCAGCTACAAAATGCCTGTATATCAACTTAGTGTCAAATTTGAGAGAATCAACTAAAGGTAAAATGCCAAACCATCAGTGGGAAAAGATCTCACCCTCAACTGATGATAAGATATATGTAAATGAGCTTCAAAAGTACTATTTATTATGAAACTATCAAAAAAGAAAATTCAAACAAATCAAGACAAACCAGCCAACATTTTCCTCACTTTGATTTAATGTCGCTGCAACAGCAGGTGCTGACTGAGAGTCCCCCAGAGTCTGCACTCTTCATTCAATGTTTCGACTTAGGGACTTAGTCTGTGCCTACAATGAAAGTCTATGGATGCTGTATTTTTGCACAGACAGAAAACATTCTCCTCCAGCATTCTAACCAGTGACTGAGATATTATTATGTTATCTAATAATTTCATTCCAAAAGGCCCCTTATGCTCCAAAAATGATATCTTTTCGATATCCTTGCTTATTTCTTAACTGATAATTGAGAAATACTAATAATCCACTTGTGTTAATCTTGGGAGAGGAAACAGAAATAAAGCAATCTTTATTGGATTTTTCATTAAGCTAAAATTTTTAAGTATTTTCATGATATTACATTTGGTATAAATTAACTCATTTGGTTATTATAATAATTTACATACTTCTAATCAAGATAAACACAAGTACTGAAACCTAAGGAAACAGTTTTTGTAGAATAAATGGAAATGCTTACTCTTCACTCAAGAAATCTTTTTTCTTCAGCATTTACCTAGAGTGAGATATAATTAACAATAACAGTAACAATATCAATAATGATGATTATTAGCTTATACTCATTGAATACTTATCATATGACCACCATCAATATAAGCATATTATATTCATTAATTCATTTAATACCCATAATGACTTTATGAAATAATCACTATTGCCAACATTTAATAGTACGTATGAGAAACAGAAGCATTCTAAAGTTCACAGAGAGAGGGGGAAGCAAGATTCAGATACAGCAGTCTGACACCAGAGTGGAGGCTCCTACTGGCTTCACCGTGCTTTTAATGGCAGGTTCTCTAGTCTGCCAGTCATGACCCACTAGTGAATTAGGACATCAGTTTAATGGGTTGCAACTAGTGTTTTCTGAGTAAAATTTAAGAAAACAGAAAAAGAGTTTGTGGGCCATGTGAACTGAGCAGTCACAGAGGGCCTCCCACTTGGCTTAATGCTGAGCAGTCACCATCTTGAGATTCTTAATAATTGTATCTTTGAGCTTGTGTTTTGTAAGTGAAGTCCATTGGGACAAGGGAGCCTGGTCATGAGGAGAGGACATGTACACAACATGTGTGGCTATGGTTCCCTGTCCCCATTCACATCTAGTGTTCACAGTGTCCCATGAGAACAGAATTCAAGTGGACCCACGATGCGTGGGAGTCTGTTGAGACTCAAAGTGAGTACAAGGCAAGCATGTAATATCTGCATCTGAGGAGGGGCTGGTGGGGCTGCAGACTGAGCCTTAGAAGCCACACTTTCTTTTAAAACCAGAACTTGCTTCTAAGGAAGAAAGACAGCAAAGGCATTCTAAGAAATAAGAAAGACCAAGGATAATCCTGTACTCTTTCTTATTCATGTTACTTCCCTGTAGTAGTCAATCAGCTTCTGAAAATGAGGAAAGAGAAGAAAGGGGAAACATAAAGCAACCTGTGGCTCCTTCTCTCCTCAGAACTTCCTTATGAGTCAGTAGACTAAGGTAGCAAATATTGGTAGAATATACGCATGTCAAGAAGTGAAACAAATAGTTCAGTTAGTTTTAGGCAGTTTTTCCAGTCTTCTGATAAGAAAAAAAAAGTGGACATACAGGTATGAGCTAGGAAACACAAGGTGTGCAATTGTGGTGATTCCATGTTAGTTAAATGCTCCTATATTTTCATTTAAAACTGGCATTGCACAATAGAAAGATTTAATCAAAATTAGTTAAAATGTGGATTTCTGACCAAGATGGAGTAATAGGTAGACACATTGTGCCCCCTTGCACAAGCAAAAGAAGGACAACAACAATTTAAAAACAGAAGACAACCAGAACTGACAGAAAATCGAACTGTATGGAAGTCTGACAACCAAGGAGGTAAAGAAGACACATTTGTCCAGACCAATAGGAAGGGCGGAGTCGGGTGGCTGGGCTGAAAGGGCTCTTGGCAAAGCAGCAGCTGGCGGACCCAGTGAGGCAGTGGATTGTGGAGGGGCACAGTGCACAAGGCGGCTGGTGGACCAGGCAGTCCCACATTCACATGCAGATAAACCAGGTGAAAATGGGAAGTGGGACAGACCATGCAACCCAGGGTCCCAGCACAAGAGAAACAAAGCCTCAAAACACCAATTGAAAAATACCTGTGGGGGTTGAGGTGCCAGGACAAACTCCCATCCTCACAGGAGAGTTCGTTGGAGAGAACCACAGGGTCCTAGAACATACACAAGCCCACCCACCGGGGAATCAGCACCAGAAGGGCCCAGTTTGCTTGGGGGAAACAGCAGAAGTGACTGAAATCTGGCAAAGAGCAGAGCAAGCACCATTATTCCCTCTTGAACCTCTTCCCCACATACAAGTCACTATCCAGCAACTGGGTTGCCCCACCCAAGTGAACACCTAAGGCTCCGCCCCTCATACGTAACAGGTGCGTCAAGACAAAAAAAAAATGGCCCAAATGAAAGAACAGATCAAAGCTCCAGAAAAAATACAACTAAACAATGAAGAGGTAGTCAACCTATCAGATGTACAGCTCAAAGCACTAGTGATCCGGATGCTCACAGAATTGGTTGAATTTGGTCACAAACTAGATGAAAAAAATGAAGGCTATGCTAAGTGAAATAAAGGAAAAATGTACAGGGAACCAATAGTGATGGGAAGGAAACTGGGACTCTAATCAACAGTGTGAACCAGAAGGAAGAAAGAAACATCCAATCAGAAAAGAATGAAGAAACAAGAATTCAAAAAAATGAGGAGAGGCTTAGGAACTTCCAGGACATCTTTAAACATTCCAACATCTGAATTATAGGGGTACCAGAAGGGGAAGAGGAAGGGCAACAAGTGAAAAAGTTATTTGAACAGATAATAAAGGAGAACTTCCCCAATCTGGCAAAGGAAATAGACTTCCAGGAAGTCCAGGAAGCTCAGAGAGTCCCAAAGAAGTTGGACCCAAGGAGGAATACACCAAGGCACATCATAATTACATTAGCCAAGATTAAAATGAAGGAGAGAATCCTAGAAGCAGCAAGAGATAAGGAGACAGTTACCTACAAAGGAGTTCCCATCAGACTGTCAGCTGATTTCTCCAAAGAGACCTTGCAGGCAAGAAGGGGCTGGAAAGAAGTATTCCAAGATCCAAGATTGCTCTATCCAGCAAAGCTATCATTTAGAATGGAAGGGCAGATAAAGTGCTTCTCAGATAAGGTCAAGTTAAAGGAGTTCATCATCACTGAGCCCTTATTATATGAAATGTTAAAGGGACTTACCTAAGAAAAAGAAGATACAAAACATGTAGAGTAAAATGACAGCAAACTCACAATTATTAACAACCACACCTAAAGCAAAACCAAAAGAAACTAAGCAAACAAGTAGAACAGGAGCAGAACCACAGAAATGGAGATCACATGGAGGGTTATCAACAGGGGAGTGGGAGGGGGAAGAATGGGGGAAAAGGTACAGAGAATAAGTAGCACAGATGGTAGGCAGAAAATAGACAGGGGGAAGGTAAGAATAGTATGGGAAATGTAGAAGCCAAAGAACTTATATGCATGACACATGGACATGAACTAAAGGGGGAAAATGTGGATAGAAGGGGGTGTGCAGGGTGGAGGGGAGTGAAGGGGGAAAAAGGGACAACTGTAATAGCATAAGTAATAAAACATATTTTTAAAGATTAGTTAAAATGTGATTTTTCTTTACTTAGAATAACTGCAAATAAAAAGCACCATGACAAGTCAAGCAAGAGACCACAGAAAAAAGGAAAAAGTGTATATTTAAGTAACTTTAACAACATTTTCCCTGTTTTGTAACCAAAAAGTCCCACATCTTCATTTTGCACTGGAGCCTATGAATTTTATAGTCAGTCCTGCATACTACACATAATTAAGAGTACCTACTTTTTTACAAAATTTGTATTTCACGAAACAAATATACATATGCATATGGAGGGATATGGAATCGTGAGATAAATTCTTCCATAGTATAGGTCACAGAAAGTTTAAAAACCATTTCACTGCACTGAAGAAAATAAGATGTGTAAGAATACTTTCTCCTGGCCACCCTGAAAGATAACTCACTTACGAGGGCAACACAGTTATCTGAATTCCTGCTCCCTGTTATGTTCTATACTCCAGACTGCCATAACGTGACCTAACTTTAACTTTCCAACAAGTCCCCCATCTCTGCAATGAGACACCTCAACCCCAGAGGAACCAGGAGGGCTCTCTCTTCCCTCTCCTCCCCTCCCCTCTCCCTTCAAGTTACTTCAGGTGGCTGGCTCCTCCTCACCTCTGTGCTTTTACTCCAGCCTTCTCCTCACAGCCATGGTGCCTGTCCATTTTTCCCTTTAAGATGCAACTCAAGGGCCACCTCCCCAAAAGTCTTTCACTTCCCTGAAATATTCGTACTTACTCTCTGGACCCTAAGAGTACCACATTATAAGATCACTCAGATATTAACACAGAGAAGATATGAGATTGTTTCATGCTCACTTCTCCCAAAGCCCATAACATCTGACATAGTTGGGCTACAAACGAGAGAGGAGGGACTTAGTTGTTTTTGAATGCCTACTATGTGCTGAGTACTAAGCTAAGCATGTTCCTCACCATACTGTATGAGGTAGGTAATTTTATCCTGTTGAGGTTTAAATACCTTGCCTAAGATTGCATGGGGCCAGGACCACGGCCAAGGTCCTCCCACTACAATGCATTATAAATGACATCCACCTCGGCAGAGCCCTGGAGAAAGCATCACACTATTAAGGTGATCGATTGCAATTTAGACCAATTAGACCAAATCTTAAAAAACATTTTAAGAGTCACAAGGAATGTATATTTTACGTGTGTATTTTCAGGCTGCCTTCTAAATTACAGATGAGAAGAAGTAAATTCAAAAGTTAAACATGAAAATATTGATAGCAGGCCTGGGTAAGGAGCTAGAGGGTCATGTGGGGGAAGGGTAAGTAGTTGTGAGATCATTTTGGGAAAACAAGTGAGAAAAACAAAGAGAATACTCTTAAAAGTTTTATGACAGTGTAAGAAATTAAACTTTGCAGAAACAATAGAGAACAAAGAGTTATCAATTTTAAAATATTTTTGGCCACTCAGGCATAGAACATAAGGCATGAGTTTGAGTCTGGTGTGTGCCTTAGATGGACTTGGAGAAAGAAACATTTTTGTCTGTTTTTTGCTTAATAAATGGAAAGTTGAGAACTCGGCGAGTTTTTCTTTAAGAATTTTAAACTATTATTGAATCTTCTAACCATCTTTTAGGATAATTCTTCCTCCAGATAAAGTAAAAGTATATTTTTCCTACCTTAGGGTTTAACTGTTAAAATCTGTCCATAAAAGGCATAATTGCCAAAATAACCACAGGTTTAATACCTGATTGTATCAGAAACCCCAGTGGAAATATAAATGCTAATGTGAGATATGAGTGGAACATGCACTAATACGCAGTATGGAACCATCCATAACAATTTTATTCTTAGCTCAAAAGTGAAAAGCAAGAGATTTAATTTCAGGCAAAGGAAATTCTGAAAAACCATGTTTTCCTTTGGTGTTCCTAAAGTTATATATTTTTTTTCATTGAAAGAAGAGTTAAAAATAAGAAAAGAATGAGTTAAGCTGCATATATAATAAGAGCATACCCATAAGGTAGCAGGATAAACTAGAATACAAAATTAAAACAAGCAAAACATTGGATAATTATTTAAAAAGTGAAGTCATGGAGTTCCATCATAATCAAGCTATTTTTATTTTTAACCATAATTGCTTATTAGAATATATATTTTCCTTTTGGGGGAGCAAAATCTAAACTTTCATAGAAAAACAGAACTGATTAAAGTGTCTATTTTCATATTGGTATGTGTGTATAAGAAATCAATATACATCTTTTCAAAAGTCAGTGGCCAAATAAATTTAGCACACATTAATGAATTTCACAGCTGGGTTTAAATGGATTCTGGCAAACTTCTATCAAAAAAACTTTCAGAAAAGCTTTTAAGTAAAGAGGGAACTCATAATATTGAAATTGTGTCTAAGTGAATTGAGTTCATTACAGATGCTATTCTAAGAACATTCACACAGTCCAATTTTATACTTAAAGGTATTACATGTTCTTAAATACATTTTAAGCTGCACATTTTATAACTAGATGGTAAAACCATATGCACTGGTTTTACATGGTTACAAAGGAAACAAAGGCTGATGTTTCTGCACATATGTGAGCAGAGCTAACTCTATGCCAACAAAGACCGCACTTCACTGCTCCTGCTTAACTCTACCATCATGAAACTATCTTTTATGCATTAAGCAACTTCTTTCACTCTTCCAGTTTATCTACTTTACAGAATTCATGCAGGTTGCCATGATTTTACCTTAATTTTGGAATGGCCTTTGAATTGTCAGAGAAGGAACACGCTGGCAAATTAATAACTAAAGAAATAAATGCATAAAGAATTTTTAGACTAAACAATCCATGCAAATGTTTTGCACATCTTACATATGTCCTTGAATTTATTAGCTTGCAAAAAGCTATGAATTGCATTGCATAGGAGTTGTGCCAGCCAGGCTATTTATAAATTATTCTGTGTCTGAGGATTTGCACCTAGGAAGAGTTGCCATATACTTGCCTAATGTAACCACCTAACTGGCACTTACAAAGTAAAGCAAAATTGACAACGAGAAAATAGTTAAGACTACTTACTATCCATTTGAAAGAGTTTAGGAGTAAAAAACACTTAAATTTCATTGTACTAAGCTTTCTCGTCAGTGGGAAATAAAAGTGAGAAGTTGCTAATTCAATAAATGACCTTGACCTTCCTCTTAACACAGAGGATTGAGACAATCTGGACCATCTGCAGAGGCCCATCCAGCATATGAATTCCTAACCTCCTCAGAAAAGAAAAAAAGGGTGTGGGAAAACTTCTCCTTGACAGGGAGAGGCAGCACAGAATTGGCATCCTCACTGCTCTGGGAACAGGCTCTAGACCCAGCTCACAATTAATAAGCACTTCCATTGGTTTATCTGTTCATTTATTTGCTTGCAGTCTAAGCACCAACCCTATATACACCACTGCAGCTGCTTTCAGTGGACCCTTCAAGAAAATGGCCATGTACTCAAGTTAGCACACCAGGTCTTCCAGAGTTGTGATGGATACCAGCTCAGGGAATGATGGTGCGCAGAGGATGGAGTAGCTGAATACCGAAAGTGAGGATCATGGAGGAAAGGATGCTTACTCTGGTGTGGAAGAAAAAGCAGCATGAGCAGGGTCATGCAAGCTACAAAGCCCACTTGGTCAGGTTCATTTGAGGAATGGCAAAGGATGCCTCATGGATGATGCTCTAGCAAAGAGGGGTCAAGTGGTAAGCAACAAGATGTACAGGGTGGACCAAGGACAGCCAGTCAAAGAAGATTTGTAGGCCAAGCAAAGAGGGTTGATCCTTTAAAGGGGAGCCTCTGGCAAGCTTTTAAGCAGAGGAGAAACATGATGAGATTTCGATTGTAGAAAGACCACTCTGGAGGCAGTTCAAATTTGAGCTCTACTGAGGACAAAGGGGGAGGGAGGAGAGGCCTGCGGGTGAATCAGTGTGTTAACCTGGGATTTCAGGAACAAACCCTGAGAATTTAACATATGAGGGCAGGCAGAATAAACAAGAGGGGTCAATGAAGAAGGCTGAAAGACACAGAGAGGTAGAGGGAAAAACAAAGAGGGCTGTCACAGTTACCAACACAGATTTTTTTTAAATGATCAAGAGTTAAATAGCAGTAACACTTTAGTGTGCTTGCTTTGTACCAGGCACTTTGCATATATCAACTCAATTAATACTTATAGGGTTGTGATGATAATAATAACACTATTATCTTGTTTCATAATTGAGGAAATTGAGACAGAGATAATTTAAGTAATTCATCCAAAATTATACTAGCGTTAAGTGACAGAGCCACCTCTCTAGGACAATGAGGCCAAGCAAGATGAACCTCTAAAGATACCATTGGATTTGAATTTCAGGAGGTCAAGGACAATTGGATTTAAACTTCAGGACAATATTTGGTAGTGGGTTTTCATTGATAAGGTGAGAACTGAAAAATGATTTTAATATGCTGAGGCAGAACTTGTAGGTGAAGAATTAGAGGTATCAACGTTAAAGTACTGTTTTAAAGAAACCAACAAGATTTGAGTCTTCTGTAATATGACCTGCTCAGTTGTCTTTGGCTAAAGCATTTGGAGAGTGTGTGTATGGGTGGGTGCATAAGCACATGTACGTGTTTGTATGCACTTGTGTGTGGTGTGTGCTGATGCCTGAAACTGAGGAGGTGGCAGAAACCAGATGGTGAGGAAGATCGTGGAAGCAAGCCCCTCTCAGGAACGTTGTCCCATGGATGGCAGGGAGCCATTCACAATACCCTAACTCTTCCCTCAAGACTCCTCTCCTCCAGCAGACTCCTGCCAGCCCCACCTGCCCATTTTTCAGCTGCCCCTGACTGCCCAGTGTTCTGGGGCTAGCTGCCCCAGATTCATCTGACAAACAGAAGGGGGCACCTCGGAGATGTCCCATGGCTTCCCCCTTGGAAATTCTCATTAATCTGATTACGGGCATGGGAAAGAAGAGATGAAAGACCTCCATTTTCTCACTCCTTTAAAATCGCTCCAAGGTGGTGATTCTCACACCTGCTGATTCCTTCTTAAAAGACCCTTGCAAGGCAAGAAAGAATACTGTACTCTTTTTCTCCCTCGCCCTTTCTTCCCTTCCATGGTTCCTGACAAAACACTTGTTTTAATTCACAGGTAGAATGTTGGCAAGCTTTGATAACCTTCTTTCACAATTTTTACTAAACATGCATAACAGCAGATTATATGTGAGTCCCCATGATTTTAAATAACTGAACCAATGAACAGAAACGGGTTTAGCTCTTACATAAGTAGGTGAAAATCAGTCTGGCTTCCTTTTGGAGCCTGGACAGTGCTTCCCACTGCAGACAGGAGCAAGAGGTCACAGTGAATGTGAATAAACATCTGCACCCAGCTCGCACAAATTTACACACTGGCTTTTTAAATGAAGGCAACTTTTACAGCATTAATTGGAGATTTCAAGCAGCAGGTGGTATACATTTTGTTTTATTTTGTGAGAAAAAGTCTTAACAGTTGTCAAATGGCCTGAGTAGAAATGAATTATTTTGAGTTTTTTTTCAAGCTCTCTGAAATGAAGCTTTTACTGCCTGCAGTGTAATGGCCTTCTTTTCCCATGTAAATGTGGGATCAATCTAGTTTTAAACAGAAAGATTTTTCTAATGCATTTTTGGTATTTTTCAAGCTGTGATACAGCTGATAGAAATTCTTATAAAATGTGAGTTACGGGAAATCCATATTTATAAGCTTCTGCGAGTAATTTTAGAGTGCTGACTTTTAAACATCTGCTAATGAAGAATTCCAAGAGAAGCTCTGTGCACTAATTTTTACCATTTCCTATACACGCCTCTTTCCCTGATGCCGGCCTTGGTGGAAGGCTAGAGGTCTGCCCTGCGTGGGTCTCCTTTTGTGAGCTTCTGGTCACTGCCCCGAAGTGAGTGTGAGGGGAGGCTCCCTGGAAATGGGATGGAATGGGGTCATGGATTCCAATTCCTGGAGACAGGTCTGCCTCCCTGACAGTTCCACAGTGGTCACAGACTTCCAAGGTACTGCGTGGTCCTGTTTTTGGCTTTTAATTTTCCCTGGGAGAGTAGTGGAAATCATAGCATTGCAAAGTGGACATATGGTAAAAACACATAGACAGGTTTTCCTTTGCTCTATCTGTATTGGCTTCCAACTGCTGCTATAACAAATGACCACAAATTTGGTGGCTTAAAAAAAAAAACACAAGTTTTCCATTTTAAAGTTCCAAGGTCAGAGTCAGAGATGCACCTCACTGGGCTGAAATTAAGGTGTGGGCAGGGCTGTGCTCCTTTCTGCAGGCTCCAGGGGAGTACCCAATTTCTTACCTTTTCCATCTTCTGGAAGCCATCTGCATTCCTTGGCTCATGGAGTTCTAACTCCAAAGCCAGTAATGACCTGCCATTCAGTCTTTCATATAGTGTTGTCTCTCTGGTTCTGTCTCTTCTGCCTCCCTATCCCACATTTAAAGGACACATGATTGATTACATTGGATCCACCAAGGTAATTCAGGACCATCTCCCTGTTTTAAGGTAGCTAATTAGCAAACTGAGCCCCCCTCCCCCATTGCCTTATAACAGAAGATAGTCACAGATACTGGGGATTAGAATGTAGACCTTTGGGGGCCATTATTCTATAACCCAATATATCTTTCAGAATAGCAATGCAAAAGGTGTTCAAGACATTTTTAAATAAATTAGCTAGTCAAATCAACAACCTGGTTTAGTCTATAGGAGCTGTTCTTTCAGAACACTCACATTCAAATATTATTATTTGTTAAAGCCCACTTATCATCACCCTAGTGGGTGGCTCAGTTAGTTGGACCAAAAGGTCCAAAAGGATGCAGGTTTGATCCCCGGTCTAGGCACATACAGGAGGCAATTGATCCATATTTCTCTCTCGCAGCAATTTTTCTCTCTTTCTTTCTCCCCCTAAAATCAATAAACATATCCTCCAGTGAGGATTAAAAATAAATCCCACTTATCCTATGTCTTTATACAACCTGAAAATGAAGTGAATTATAGATGTTTCTCTAATAGATTGTATTATACTAATGTCCTTCAGAACCAAACAACCACAGGGTCGCCATGTCCACACTTACAACTGACTGATCAGGACTGCAGGACAACTCAAATCCCACTGCTCGCCAGCCTCCAACCATGCCAGTCTGCCTTTGAGGGGCCCATGGTTTGGTTACAGCTTTCCTCTGCCCCAACCTTGCCTGCTGTTTGGACCACACTCCCTCTCCTTCTCTGGACTAGGTTTAGTACTTTTCTCCAACCCCTAAGTCTCAAAAGCAAACAAACCTAACCCTGTGAGATTGTTCTAAGGGCTTTTACTGTTAGGAATACTTGAAAAATAGTTTCTTTTAAAATCTTTTTTTTTTAAATATTTTATTTACTTATTCTCAGAGAGAGGGGAGGGGAGGGAGAGAGAGGGGAGGGGAGGGAGAGAGAGGGAGAGAGAAACATCCACATGTGAGAGAGAAACATCTACCTGTTGTTTCTTACACCTCCCCACCCAAAGACCTAGCCTGAAACCCAGGCATGTACCCTGACCTGGAACCCAACTGGTGACTTTCCAGTTTGTGGGATGATGCCCAACCCACTGAGCCACACCAGTCAGGACTAAAATGTCTTCATTAGTCCAAAAATACTTACTGAATAGTCTTTGTCATAAGCACTATGAATGCAGACATGAACATAAGCAGAAATTTGGCCTCATGGAGGGTGGCAGAAGGAGGAACAATGAAGAGAGAGACAATAAACACAATAAGCAAGAATATATCATAATATGCTAGAAAGAGGGTGCAACTTTAAATAGAGCAGCAAGTATGATACAGGGTTGAAAAGCATGAGGAATGGATATGTGAAGGGAGACTGATCCAACAGAGGAAGTAGATGGCACAAAGTTCCTGAGGAGGGAGCAAAGACAGAAAAAGTTGCCAAGTATTAGGAGGCTATAAATTTTTCAGTGCAAAAACTACCCCTAAAACTCATATGCAAAAACACTAGATCCAATCCTTTTTTAAAAATTCTACTCTACAACTGTCTTCATTTTTTACCTTGAGATCCTATCTACTTTATTCTCTTAATCATCAAATATTCTTCACAGACCAAGAGAAACTAGAAGTCATCATCACCAATGGGCAACACTGACACAGAAAGGGAAGGGTTCAGGGATGCACTCTGCCCGACCCACAGCTTGCCCTGTATGCAGGCAGAACTCCAAAGGCAGCAGTGGGAACAATGGGAAGGTGTGTGCTCAGGGCACCGCTCTCCCTCCCCCAGCGTTTCCTTCGCAGCTTCACTGCTGCCTCCTGACCTGACCTGACTTCTGCGTCTGTTTCTTGGCTTGTTGTCACCTCCTTCATGAGAGTGTTCCCTCCCTAAAAGTAGGAATCTTGCCAGACTTGCTCACCTCACATCACCAAGAGGACTCAGGTAAAGTCTAACCCTTGGTATCATTCTGTGTGGGGTGTCCTTTCTGAGACCAGGCCAGGAGTCTTGGTTACAGAAGCAGGCCTGTGAGAAAGGAGAAAATACCAGGCCAGAAGCTGATTCTTCCTCTGGAAAAATATTGCAATTTCTACAGGCAAGGAAAGTTTTCTTTTAAAGAATACATATGTAGCTCAGTGGATTGAGTGTGGGCTGTGAACCAAAGCATCACAGGTTCAATTCCCAGTCAGGGCACATGCCTGGATTGCATGCCACGTCCCCAATGGGGGCCACATGAGAGGCAAACACACATTGATGTTTCTCTCTCTCTCTTTCTCCTTCCCTTCCTCTCTCTAAAAATAAATAAATAAAATCTTTAAAAAAAAAAAAAAAGACCACATAACTGTTTCCTGATATACTCCTTTCCAGCCAGCACAGACCTGGGTCCTGTTGGGGTAAAGAAACAGCCCTCCTGCCAGATGCCCTCTACCACTGGGAAACCTTTATCTGAGAGTGCTACCTTCCTCTCTCAAATGGAAAGGAGTTGAGAAGAGCAGGGAAATGATGGCAGGAGGCATTAAAAAAATAGAACTGTAATTATTTATGTGATGAAAAGGTTGTTCTCAGGATGCTGTGCAGAGACATGATGTGATGGAACTATTCCCATCACATTAATAATAATAATAAAAAGGGCCTTCATCTCCCATGACATGAAGCTGCAAATCTAAATAATTTCATCTTCCCCTCTGAATATTTCCCAGGATACAACAGTAGTGAGATCTCAGGCAGAGAGAAATTATTCACTGAAAACATTAAAATACTCCCTTCAAAAAAGAGTCTAAGATAATATTTGTTACGTGACTTTGGTAAATATGTGTGTGTGTGTGTGTGTGTGTGTGTACATACACAGATATATACATATAAATACATATAAATCTACTTGATGAATAGTTTAAACTATGCACAGCAATTTTATCTATGCTAAGAAATGTAAAATGATATATGTTTATGCCACATCAGAAATAGTAATATCCATGCAATTAAGCAGTGCATTAAAAAATATATTTATATAAAATGTCAAAAAATCAAAACACTCCATATTAATTAACCAGGCACAGAAATTTTATCTATTCTCTTATAACAGAATAAATATTAATGCATTAAGTTTTCAAACACCTAAGCATTGAAAGTTTATACCTCTCCCACAAACAGAAGGATGTCTCCTGGTTTAAATGAACACACTGCTGTCACTGTATTTCAGAACTTTGTCTTCTGTGCATGTGTACAAAGCCAACTCAGTCAGCATGTCCAGGCACTAAACAAACTCACAAATATAAAGTGTAAGCCAGGCACCTATCAAAATTAATTAGATAATTATATTTTAGAGCCTCAGAGGACTCTAGAAAGCAAGTGGTTCAACCCTTTCATTTTCCAATTGAGAACAGAATTGTTGAAAAATTTGCCCAAGGCATGACTAGATCTATCTTTCTCACAGAAGCAATGCTCTTTAATTTACAGTAGGCTACATCTGCCTGATAGACTAAATATTATTGGGGGGGGGGGGTGGTTGTTGAACATGGGAAGTCAATTCATAATGTTGCTTTAGCAACCATGGAATTGTCTGATAGCTTACCACAGTGTCTTCCAGCTACTTGGTGCTCAGTAAATAGTTGCTAAATGGGAATGAACAGAATGAATGAATGAATGAATGAATGACAGAAATTCTCAAAAAAAAAGTGTATCTGCTTCAAAGTATACTTCCTTCTGGCCATAAGAAAACCTAGCAGCCTTCCCTTTCTGTATCTGCCCAGGAACAACATGGAAAACAGCTTTTCCAGCCTGAAGCATCTTGGGAAGCACTTGATAGTTTTCCCTATGTTGAATTCTCCTTTTTCTTTTTAATATGTTTCCAAATAACACACACTCAGTGTCCTGATTCCAGTGCTATCAGACTTTGTGAGAAAGTTGGGATAAAATTATCTACCCCTATTTCCAAATGTTATATAATTTTTAAATTTAGGTATTCTGTTATGTCTATTTCTAGAGTAACCCAATTACCCTCACAAGTAGCTCAACGTAAAAGGAGGTTCTGTTTCCTGTACCTTTGCCTGATTCTCTTCAATAAATAGTTTACAATTTTTATAAATTAAGCCTCTGTTCATTCCTATGTGGTGTGGTTAGTGATTTGCTTTTTCTTTATTTAAATCATTGCCATTTCATAAAAACATCAAGTACTTATCATCTGTGCCATTGTTTTGGATACTTGACCTTTTGCTTAATTTACTGTTACCTATTTCATGCAAGTTTCCCCTTCCTCCAAAGAGATTAGAAACTGTTTAGTGTCAGGAGGCACATCTTACAATATCACAGGGCGTAGTCAATAAATTCAGATTTAATTGTTTTAAGCTATGGTGTAGAAAGAACCATGTAAAGAGTGTTCTCTGGTCAGGTTGTTTAAGTAGAAATACACTCCTTCCAGAATTGTTTGTGTGTGTTCAACAAAGAAGTCCAAAATAAATTCACTCAGCACATCATTAAAGAGAAAATTTCTGGCCCTGGCAGGTGTGGCTCAGTGGATTGAATGCTGGCCTGAGAACCAAAGAGTTCCCAGTTCCATCCCCAGTCAGGGCATATGCCTGGGTTGTGGGCCAGGTCCCCGGTAGGGGGAACACGAGAGGCAACCACACATTAATGTTTCCCTCCTTCCTTTTCCTTCTCTCTAAAAATAAATAAAATAAAATCTTTAAAAAAAGAGAAAATTTCTTTCTTTTCTTTTTTTTAAAGATTTTATTTATCTTTATTTTTAGAGAGGGAAGGGAAGGAGAAAGAGAGAGAGAGAAACATCAATGTGCAGTTGCTGGGGGTCATGGCCTGCAACCCAGGCATGTACCCTGACTGGGAATCAAACCTGCGACACTTTGGTTCGCAGCCCTCACTCAATCCACTGAGCTACGCCAGCCAGGAAAACTTTTTTTAAAGAAAAACAGAGTTGCTAGCTTGATAAATGAAGAAAACATCAAACATAGAATATTTGCATTTCATCATTATAGTTCATGGGTTTACTAGTCCACATATATTTGTATATATAATGGTAAAATTGGTTTGGGAAATAAGATAATTATATGCATTTAAGTAGGCTCATTCACCCATTATTTTACTCACCGAATATTTACTGAGTATCTGCTAGACACCAGATTAGATGAAATGCAAATTATACCAAAATGAGTGAGCCATGGGCCTGCCTTTAACTAGCTCACTATCTACTAAGAGATAAATATAAAATGTAGATAGAGTTCTGCACAAAGGTATAGTAATAAAGACTATTAAGCCAAACTCACATGGGAGCAGGAGTCAGGCTTCAGAAGGTCTGAGAACATCTTATGGTGGGACATACCTAAACTGAACCATAAGACAAATAAGTTTTGACAACAAGAAGTCTGGATGGCAGTATGAACAGGGAGAATTTCAGACAAAGCAGACCGTAAAAATCAAGACATAGTATGGGGCAAGGAGGAAATTACAAGCCATTTAAGGTTGTGAAAGCATCAGAAGTGATGAAAGATGATGCGAAGAGTCTGATCATGAACCTGAGTGCCGTGTGAAAGACCTTTGACTGTGTCCTGTAGGATAGGGAGCCATTGGAGGACTTCAATCACGTGAATTGCACATGGTCAAATTTCAGTTTGGACAGATGACATTAGAAAGAAGTGCAGAACAAAGTTCAAGAAGGAAAGACCAGTTAGTAGGTTACTGTTGCCTGTTAAGAGCAAAGGAGAACCTCAACAATGGCTGTGGTAGAGAGATGAAAATCAGGAAACTTTCCTAATACTTATAAAGTGGATTCAGCATGTGGTAAACAATTGGTAATATATGATAAGGGGAAGAAAAAAGCCAAGGCTGTGCCTAGATGTCAGGCATAGGTAGATATTGATGACATGGACCAAAAGAGAAAGTCTCGGGGTAGAAGGTGACTAGGCTAGTTTTAGAAATGTTAGGTACAGGCTTTTGAATCCCCCAAAAATGTTCAGCAATGTCCAGGTGTCAATTTGAAGAACAGTCTCTCCCATTAACCTATATTTGTGTCAATAAACTTATAAAAATAACAGAATACCACATAGATAGCACACTGCCAAATATATAAACTATGGTAAGATAAAAAAGATAAATCAAGATCCAAAATAATCCTGACAAGCTGAAATATAGATCAACAAAGTTAAATTTAATAAGAAAATATGAAAAACCCTGCATTACAGGATGGTAAGATGTGACTTGACAGCTTTTGTATAAAAATAAATAAAAATTTTAGTAGCACTTAAACTTAATATAACCTCTATTCAGTCTCAAAACTCAGGATTCAATTCATAGAAAATATAATACATTTTTTACCAATACAATTTCAGTTTGAGGTGGGCCACAAACCCCTCAGAGTTCCATCAGAATGTTTCACTGGCCACAACGGTATATGAGGAGGGAAAGTGTGAGCAGGTTGAGCCTACCCACCTATCCAGAAAACTCCCTTCAACCAGAAAATAACTTTATTTAAATATACAAAGTGGATTTTGTGAAAATTTCCCTTTAACTAAAGGTTTCTACTTCCTAAACCACTGGTTCTGATGCTAAGATGTAATCACCCCAAACTAAATTCTACACAAGTCAAGCCATATCTTGGATGGTTGTGTTTGGTACCAGGCATCTCATATTAAGGTGGCCACTGAAATGCCCAAGAGTTTACAGGTAGAATGTAACCAGCATGAGAGAATCCAGCAATCCTTCTCACTAAGGAGTGGCTGAGAGAATCGGGGATCTTTTAGCTGGAGAAGGACTGAAATTATACAAGTAGAGGACTATGAAACAGATGAGTCATATTCTCCACTCAGTCCTGATAGCTTCACCAGGAGCAAAGAGTGGAGATTACCAGAGAGGAGATTATGGGCTAACACAGGAAGGGATTAAACCCATTCAGAGTAACAGAAATGGTTGCTTTGTGAGGACATGAACTCCTTGAAGGTATGTAGGCAATTCTATCTGCTAGAGAAAAATTTATTAGCTTTAACAGCCTTGTTTTGCATCTCTAGAATAAAAGGCATGCATAATCCAACTACATTCTCATTTGGTGCCTTACCTCTGTGATAGATTGCTATACTGCCTAAATTCATTCATTCAGCAAGTAACAAGATTTACATCAGAACATGAACATTTCAAACATAAATGAGACATGGTCCCAGCCTTTACATAGCTCACAGTCCAGGAAGGAGGCAGATTTGTGAACAAATTCTTAAACTATGTGCTGTAGTACCAACCTGAAGTAGGAAGAAAATGAATGGCACTCCCTTCAGGCTAAAAGAAAGATGAAAAGGATACTATCCTCCTGCCACAGCCCAATCCCTTTAAAAACACATGTTTCCCCAGCACCGTATCTTATTTTAAATCCTAGGTGGGCCTCCTAGGTCAAGGTCATGCTCATTTTACTCTGTTAACTGGTTCACTCTAGCTATTGGAGGTACCCGCTGGGATGACTTCATGATTGACAGACAATCCTCTTTTCTTCTTATAACAAGCATTACCCCTGCAAACACTGAGGTGGTCAGGGTACCCAGCTAATCATAAATCACTATTCCCTGACCATGACAGGTCCAAGAGGTAGACACGTGATACTAAACTGGGCCAATTAAAATCCTTCCCTGTAATCTTTTTCTATTTAAATTTAAGAAAAAAAGTTCTCTTTATCTTCATGTTCCTGGGCTAAAAGGATATAACCCAGGAGCTGCCTACAGCCATCTTCCCTTAAGTAAGGGACGTTCGTGGGCAATAAGGAAAAGAGGCCCAGGGCTGGAAGAATTAGATCTGAAGAACAATAAGAATAGTGTGGGTGGTGTTTGAGTCCCTGGGTCCAGTTTCCAAAGTCCTTTGCTTTGCCCTAGTCTTTAAAGTTCTATTTTGCAATTCTGTAAATTATCTATTTAAAAAATTAAAGTCACTTTCAACAAAAATATACATATAATGAGATCACTCTATTAAAAAGCTTAGAAAATAACATGCCAATCTAAGCTGGTGTGAGATGTGCAAAAGATAGAAATAAAAAAGAGATTATGTGTTTTCATTTGTCCAACTCGGAGCATTTTTGAGCACTAACAATGTCACAGGCTATGTGTAGGTGCTGGGGACAGAGCAAACAGGTATGTAAACCAGCAAGCACAAGTGTGTGTAATATAAGTGCATGTAGGTTTCAATATAGATGAAATGTAGCTAAAATATGCACAAGGATCACACATGGTATTACTTGTATGTTAAAAAGTTGAAATATTTCAGAACCAGTGAACATCAGCACTGACCAGTTAGAAAACCATAAACGGTGTGGCTGTTGGCCATAGAAATAAGTACCAACTGAAAATCAGCTCTGATTATAGTCAGATTACTTTTTTAAATTCACTCTAAAAATTAACTATCATCCTTGAATCCTCAGTGGCTTTAAAAGGATACATCAGAAGCAGGAAAAGGTTAGAGGCAGCAATTGAGCCTGGAGTTTATGCCAGTTTTTCTGATCATAGGCATCAAGCAGTTTAACTCCTGCTGATTGAACTGTGAAGTTTCTTCCATGGGACTTTTGGACTAAATATGAAATCAGTGGACCTCTACAAAATTATTTGGTCAACAAGGTAAGAATAGACTTACTCAGTCATGTTGCTTTTCAAACTATTTCCACTAGCAATTTACACAGTAGGCCTACATAGCGGAAAGTCATTAGCGCTATTTTTAAATTATATTTCACTGGCCCTGGCTGGTGTGGCTCAGTAGATTGAGCTTGGACCTGAGAACCAAAGCATCGTCAGTTCAATTCCCAGTCAGGGCACATTCCTGGGTTGCAGGCCAGGTCCCCAGTAGGGGAGACACAAGACACAACCACACATTGATGTTTCTCTCCCTCTCTTCCCCGCTCTCAAAAAATAAATAAATACAATCTTAAAAAATTAAAATTAAAACATATTTTATTGGTTATACTATTACAGTTGTTGCAATTTTTCCCTCTTCACCCTTTGATTAACAAGCATTTAGAGTAAAGGGCTTACAGACTAAGGGACTAGTGAATTTCAAAATCAAAGTAACCCAAAGAGGCTAACCAGTGCTCTGCCATCACGCAGGCTGGACTGATGGACTATGTTTACTAATATCATGCTTCGGGCAGAAACAAGAATAGCCCACATGATGAAGTACCAGATAGAGCCAGAAAAATAAAGGATCAATCCCTGCTGCAGCTGAGAGTTTAGGGTATTCATAAAGCTTCCATTGACCAAACACAGCAGGGGCAACTTCATTTCAATTAAGACAATGGGAAGGAAATGGAATAGTATAACAACATAATGGGCTCCTGCATGTACACAACAATTTGTGTGAAGTCAGAAAGTCTGTTCGCAAAGTGTCTGATATTGGTATCAAGACAACCAGTAACAATGAAAGTAATTGGTAAATGCTTCCTCCAGTGAAATAATTTTTTGCTAATTGTAGGATTCAAGGACTTGTCAATCCCTATAACAGAGTAAAGGATGTTTTGCCACTGGTTTCTAAGACCCATGACCCATGGCCAGCTGGGCTTGGAAATGGAGCAGTCTGGGCACCCATTGTACCCATGAGTAGGGTACGACTGGCCAAGATAAACATTTAAAGAAAAAGGCATGGCTAATATGTTTACTTTGCAGTTTACTTATAGGCCTTCCCAACATTATGGACTGTGAGTCCTAAATTTCTACAAGGCTGCATTTCCAACACAGAGCCTCCAGGAGGACAGGGTATTTGACACAAATATATTTCATGTCAAAGTAAACCAAAACTTGACTTTGTCTCAAGATAACATCTCATTTACAGGTCACAATAAAAGGTATAATCACCAGCTTGCTTTGTATTTTTATGGGAAACCTTCAATAAAGAAATCAACATTCAAAGATTTAGAGAAAAAATAAGCAGTGGACCATATTTTTAAAAGACATATCTTTTGGAATTTTAAAATAATTTCTAAAAATTCCTTAACTAAAAATACACTAAAGCAAATGAAACCAAAAAAATTGTCCATATTCATGAAAAGTTCATGAAGAAAATATTTATGTACCTTTTTGCAGTGTTTTTTAAGTATTTACAAAGAACTCAGAGCATAATTTCCAAAGAACTTATTTAAACAGGCCACCCTCCCCCGAGTTCTTCATACCTGGGACTTTTTACTTTCAGCCTGTTTTAAAATACAGCCTTATTCCTGAAAGACAGTAAGATACATGAGTGCACGAGTGTACTTCATATTTTATAGGCTTTACAAATGGAAAATACAATTTTCTCACAAAAAGCAGTGGCCCAAATAGCAAATTAATTGTTTGTTATTATTTCGTGGAACCCATATCATCCATAGTACAATCCTACTCCTCACTCTCAGGCCCTCTGAGTTCAGAGCGTTGTTTTCTTTTCCAGCTTTGCGTCTTCCCTCTGCATCCCTCACACTTGACTGGCCCACTGTTCACTCAGGCCTCAGAGCCTGGGCCCCTGCTGGTTCTCTGCCTGGAGAATCTTTCCTGTGTTTTAAGGAGGTTTATTTCAGTTTATTTCAGCTTCAGCTCCAGAGTATTCCCAAACCCTTCCCAGTGCACACCCACCCCAAGGCAGAGTCAAGCCTCTGTTACAGCCCTGACCACAGCACGGAAGCCACTTCTGGTTCCTCACAGAAGACACTGAGCTCCCTGAGGACACACACTGCACTTTGTCCACCCAGCACAGGCCCTGACAGAGGCAGGTAGTCCACAAATGCTGGATGAATGAATGAGTGAAGTGAATGAATGAATGAGTGAATGAATATGTTCCACTGAGAGGGCACTGGACACTTCCAGTTAAGACATCCCAGGAGTCTATCCTCTGAGGTATTTCCTCTGTCCAAATGCAATGAGAAAGAAAATAGAAGAGAAAAACTGAAAATGAGGTAGGAGACAGCATAGGAAGAAGAATTCTGAGACTGCAATACTGTTACTGGCCAGCATTTAGCACCCTGGTTGCCAGGAAATGCCTTTTACAATTAGATAGAATAAACAGTAAACCAAGGCAGGGAGGAGGAAGGAGACAAGTCTCACACCCTGACTGAGCAGTCCTGAGCCTGGTCTGATAATATTGCCAGGTGTTCCAAAATCACAAGAAACACTATGTTAGCAAGAAAGAAGGGAAGTCCTTGAAATTCTATGTAGCATTTCCACTATCTGGGAAAGAAAGCCTTGAAACCGTGCTTTCATCCCAAGGCCTGGAATGCGGGAGAGGGTACCCGGTGCCCAAAGAAAGAGCCCGTAAAACAACTTTGGTTAACTGCCTACCTCTGGTCACTATCTGTTTTACGAGGGAGTCCCTGATGCTTACAGAAAGAGCCTATAAATAACTTTGGAAAGTGCTCCAATTTTAATTAACTGCCTCCTATCACATATTTGTTTTACAACAAGATGAACAAATGGGGTCTGGGGCAAGGTAAGGACTCAGGCTAACAGACCACACACACATATCTAAGTTTGGGTAGTCACATTCCCCCAGGAAAGCTGGCACCACAATTATCCGTTAATCAATATGTAACTTTTTTACCCTCCTATCCCACTAACTGTGTAAGTCCTGAGAACAAAGGACTCTCTCTCGGGGGCTCGGGGGCTCTTGGCTCTCAGGCCACAGGGCCTCTGGCCTCCCGGCCTCAGGCTGCCCAGGGGCTTTCCACCCTGCTCTTCAGCACTTTTGCTTTTGTTGCCCTGCTTTGCCCTTCACCGCCTACTCTATCCAGTCCTGTTCTCTTCCATGGGAACAGGCCACTAATAAACTGATTACATACTACTAGATTTTCTGGCATGTAATTCTTTACATGCATCAGCAAGAAGAACCAGGTCTTTCCAGTCAATGAAAAGACATAGCCAGACTTAGAAAGGAGCTGAACCTCTCATTAATCCAAAACAGAATGGAGGCCCTGGATGGTGTGACTCAGTGGACTGAGTTCAGGCCTAAGGGCCGAAAGGTCACTGATTCAATTCCCAGTCAGGGCACATGCCTGGGTTTCAGGCCAGGTCCCCAGTTGGGGCATGAGAGAAGCAACCAATCACTGTTTCTCTCACATATCATGTTTCTCTTCCTTTCTTCCTCCTTTCCCCTCTCTCTAAAAGTAAACAAATAAAATCTTTTAAAAAACAGAATGGAGAATCAAAGTGGTGAAGGAGGCTGAAACCCTGGGCTTGAGGGTTCCTCTTCTGGAAAGAGGGGGGTGGGAGGGGGAATAGGGCAGGACACTCCACACCTGCGGGGTAACAGAGTTGCAGCTCACAAGATGGGACCAAAACCAGGCTTAGTGTGAGACTGCACCCTATAGAGTCAAACAGACGGCATTTAATTCATTGCTCTTCCACCAGCTAGCTGTGTGTGACTCTGGGCAAGTTATCTAACCTACCTGTGCCTCAGTTTCCTCACTTTTCAGATGAGGCTAATGAGTCCTATGTCATGGCATTGTTAGAACTAAATAAGTTAAATTTAAAATATATAGACCAACACCTAGCACTTTACAAGTGTGGGCTATTATATTATTATAACTACTACTATTTGTATTATTGTTATCGTTGTTAAGAGAATGGCAAAACCTCTTTTGCTGTCAGGGGCTGCAGGGTTTACGTGGAGCTGAGGGGCTAGTCTGGAGAGAGGGCCCAGGCATGGCCTGTGACCGTAGCCAAACCAAGTTGTCATCATTGATCTGCAACTGATTCCGCCACGCGCTGGAGATCCTACGTGGCAGGAACCCCAACTTCTGAGGTAAGTCTGGTTCTGGCCTACACAACCAGATTCACAGGTAGAAGCAGCCCAAAAGACACAGGAATGGGAGAGGAAAGGTTGGGTGGGCAGTGAAGAGAACTCAGGAGAGAGGCAGAGGAAAGAGACAGACAAACAAGAGTCTAGAGGTAAAATTCAGTGTGCCCTCACCACCTGTTTTATAATTTGAGTTAATATTTGCTTCTACTTGCAATGCTTGTTTTTCACTTCAGAACTTACACCTATAATAAACATTAATAAGGTTGTTATTACAGTCTCCTGCTAAAGAGAACTTACCTTCTGATCAACAAACAGAATCATCCAAAAGACCTCTAAACAGACAGCCAAAGTTTCTGCTTTAGGAGCAAATAGTTGGCATAAACAACATTTTCAACACAGATAGTAAAATCCAGAACACGTCAAAAGGAATATATCATATTGTGCTAATAAACAAAATTTACTTCTGTTCCTAATATTTCTTAAGGAAAATTCAGAAATAGTGACCTCCTGAGTTTGCTTCTGAGAATCCAGATGAAAATACTAGTAAGTACAAAATGATCTGAAACCAAAACTCCTAATCAAAACACTTCTTAAAACAAGTATGTGAGGTTGGTTTAAAAATGAGTCAGGGGAGCTGAGAAAAGGACAGAAAACTTGACCACTAAAAAATTACACGTGGTGAGTAGGAACTGTCCTGGCCTTCCATCACACGACTGCCTCTGATGCCTGAGACTCTCTCCTTCACATAATCTGGATGAGGAAATGTCACCATGTTCAATGAGAACAACGAATTCAGTACCTGAAGGGTGAGGGCAGAGTCACCCTTATGCGAGAATATGAAGCTGGTTTCCCCTCCCTTCCCATCTCACTTCTGTGCCCTCTCCTCCTTTTCCTCTCCATTCCCCGCCCTGCAGACCAGTGATCCTTGTCCTCTTCCCCAGCTCCTGTCAGTCCTTTCTAGTGTAGCTGAAACTAAAGTGACATGATGGACTAAAGGGACACAGGCTCCCTCCTGCTACAAACACACAGAATCGCACATGAAATGTGAATGCAGAAGTTTTATCTATGGCCAAGCTCAAAAGAAAGAGCCTTCTGAAGATACTATGAATAAAAACCAGTGCCTCAGTGCTTCAGAGGAAAATGGACAGAGATTTCAGGCTCCAGAGGCTGGGAGCTAGGAGTTCAATGTCTACAAGATGGAGGAGGGCTAGGACTGAGACCACAGCATAAAACCTGGACCACTGCAGGGATTCCCAGTCTGTGAAAAGGGGGCTTTAAAACTGAGCTAGAAAGAAAGCAGCAAGAAAGCCTGGCATCTCCCTGGGGTCCTTGAGGAATCAAAGCTTCAACCATGTACTACTGTGCAGAAGGCTGTAAGATCTAAGTTTACACTACTCAAGTAGTGAAAAAAAAACCCTTCAGTCAAAGAAGTAACCGTAATACTAGTGCCAAACCAGGAAAATTCCCATGGCCTCAGCAGAAACAAATGCAAACACTCTGAAAGGATGCTTCCTCCATCCTAGGCACACTGGACTGTCTTAGCAAAATAAACAAACTGTCTTTGAAATTTACAAATGTAGAGTAGAAACTAACCACCATGAGGGAGAGTCAGTAGGCTAATTAGGAGAATTAGTATCCCCAAATGCAGGAGATAATAACACAATTTTAAAAGAAATTATTGAAAAGTACATGAATTGCCATGGCTGGTGTGGCTCAGTGGATTGAGTGCCAGCCTCAATATGGAACTAAAGGGTCACCAGTTTGATTCCCAGGCTAGGGCACAGGCCTGGGTTATGGGCCAGGTCCCTAGTAGGGGCTGCACAAGAGGCAACCCCACATTGATGTTTGTCTCCCTCTCTTTCTTCCTCCCTTTCCCTTTCTAAAGCTAAACAAATAAAATCTTAAAAAAAAAGAAATACTGGTTGGAAAAAGTTTATAAAACTAAATAAATAAAAGTGCACTAATTTACATTCTCACCAACAGTGCACCAGAGTCCCTTTTTGTCACATCTTCCCAAACACATATCTCTTGCCTTTTTGATGACAGCCATTCTAACAGTATGAGGTGAAATCAGATTGTGGTTTCCAGTTCCATTTCCCTAACAATTAGTGATGTTAAGGACCTTCTCATGCGCCTGTTCTCCATCTTTAGAGATTTTTCTTAATGTCTATTCAAATCCTCTGCCTATGTTTTAGTCTTGTTGTTTTTTGTTGCTGTTTTGAGATGTATGAGGTATGGTGATGGATAGAAACTAGACTTTGGGTGTTGAGCATGATGTACAGATGTCAAATTATGATGTTGTACACATGACACTTACATAATTTTATAAACCAACATTAACTTAATAAGATAAATGAAAAATAAAGATACATTAAAATGATTAGAGAAATAAAAGAAAATAGAAAAGAAGAGTATAAACAAAAACTGAAGGATTTGGAAAAGGGTTAAATAGAAATTGCAGCAATGAAAAATATTACCACTGAAATTAAATAGCTTTTTTAAAAATATTTTATTTATTTATTTTTAGAG
The DNA here is from genome assembly GCF_019186645.2 of Phyllostomus hastatus. Classification (NCBI taxonomy): domain Eukaryota; kingdom Metazoa; phylum Chordata; class Mammalia; order Chiroptera; family Phyllostomidae; genus Phyllostomus; species Phyllostomus hastatus. Next base: position 12,167,761 of record NW_025333900.1, read on the forward strand.
ATGGGAAGGGAAGGAGAAAGAGAGAGAGAGAGAAACATCAATGTGTGGTTGCCTCTCATGTGGCCCCCACTGGGGACCTGGCCCGCAACCCAGGCATGTACCCTGACCTGTGATGCTTTGGTTCACAGCCTGCGCCCAATCCACTGAGCTACACCAGCCAGGACATTACCATTGAAATAAAAAACTCAGTGAACAGATTAAATATCAAATAGATTATACAGATTATCCCAGTTAAAGAGAGTGTTAGTGATCTGGAAGATAGATCTAAAGGAATCACCAGAACACAACAGACAAAACAGTAAAAATCATGAGAGATCAAATTCTATCTAGCCAGTAAGTTGCTGGCTAAAAAAGAAAGTTGCAAATTTTGCCATAAAATAATTATAATTCATGAAATGGTATAATGTTTACTTTCTGAGAATTATTTATACTTTAAAAATTCATCATTCCAAATCACTAGATTTTTAGTGAGGAAATGTTAAAGAAAATAAATTGCCTAACACATTTAAATTTGATGCCATCTTATAGGCATTCATGTAATGAACCTGATTCTAAGACCTGTCTTAGATAATGACAATAAGTCTTAACTTGGCAAGGGGGAGAAAACCCATTTTTTAATAAACTCGTGTCTTTCCTGTATTCATGTACTTCCTCTGGCTCTGTTTCACAGAGCATATAAATTGAAGTGAAGAGGAACTGTTTGTGAAATGAGTCCCATTTTCTCACTAATTTTCATAAAATCAGGAGTGTGTTCCAAAGAAAAATGTAACCCTAAAAAAGATGAAAACATAAAACAGTGTATTCAGGCTCAGGCTAGCCTTAATATACATAAAGGGAGTAAACTACTGTTATGTTTTGAAGAATCCCAAGAAAGCCACATGAAAAACCTTTTCCAGCCAGTGCCCCTAGAATTCCACTAAATTATCCTAGCACATGCTCATATCTCTGGGAAGAGCCAAACCATAACACATTATTATTTGTCACTTGATGCAGCTGAGCTTATTGAAGTCTTTTCAACATGCTATTTTATTGGGGAAGGGAAGGAAAAAGAGATGGTTTGAGGTTCTAGTCATATAAAGATGGGCACACTAAAAACGGGTGTGCCAAAAAAGGTAAACAGGTTGTGAAAGAGAAAGGAGAATGCTCCAAACTCTCTGAACAAAACTCTGCTCGGTCACTCACAAACACATGCTGGCCTCTGATTACATGTCATTACAACACACACAGAGTAGCTGGTTTAGAGGTGGCTCGTTTGGACCACAGGTGTAGCTACATCCCTTAACAGCCCCACAGCCTTAATGTGTTCTCTCATCTCTCTTCAGCTCGATTTCTGCACTGGCAGATTGGAAACAAAATACCTTCGGCTGTTGTGGGTATTCAATAAAATTATGTTGTAAAGTATTTAGTAGAACACCAGCACCGAGGTGCTGCTCAGAAAAGTTAGCCATCCCTGTCACTGTCAGAGGTGGCATTGTGCAGCTCTGAGGGGCAGGGCTTTTAATGTAAACACCAACCCCTTCACTTGCCAGACCTAGAATTGCACACAAAGGTGCATACATGATCTGAACATCTTCAAGTATCAGATTTCTTATCTGTAAAACTGAGAGAGTAGCTGCCTCATGGCACTGTTATAAAAATTAAATTATACAGGATATACAGCACATAGGAAGTCTTTAATCAATGGTAGATATTATTATTATTTTTAGGCACAATTTGCTAAAACCAGTTTAACTGGCAGGGGATGTGTGATTAAGCAAAGGTCACTGAATGACTTTTGGAATAGCAAGACACTAAGTGGCGAAATTTAATTTGTAATTCCCTCTAGGGCAGAAACATCTGAGTACTGCATAGCAGATGACTATACAAAAGAGATGCACTGACTCTCCTTATACAAAAGACACAACAAATAAAAATCACAACAAACATTTTAAAAATATGAGCTTCTGCATAAATGTTAGATGAAAATGGAAGCTCAACAGGGAATAACTACTAAGATGTTTGAAAATATAAAGCGTCTGTCTCCACATTATGCCAATTAACCTAATGCCCTTACTCCTTTTAAAAGTATAACTACCAATTACCAATGCGCCACCCAATGAAAAGCTTAGTTTCTTTTTTGCATTTAATCATTTTAGGTATTTGTTTTTAGAAATGAAATAGAAGGATGTAAAGTCAGTGACCATAATCTCAAAGGTTACTCCCACTTTTGTTACTCCCACTGGTTGTTATTTTTATGTAATATATTAAAATTCAATTCTACAATAAGCCATTCATTCTGAAGTGACTCACTTAAGAATACTTGGTAACTCCCTAAACAAAGAAATTAGCAGAATGAAAGACTCTGCTTTATGATCCTATTGAAAAGAAAGTTAATGTGAGCTGATTGCTTTCAATTCTACCATAATTAAAAATATACTACAATCACAGCTTCATGGAGATAGGGCTGAATTGCAGAAATCTATTTAACTAGTATAAATTGCTAAAATTTTACTTAGGAATCTGATAGCTTGACTTCCATGTAGAAAGACAATTCTCTTTTCACTAAGACACTTTGTTGTTATTCAACTGAGAAATTTAATAGAGCTTCACTTCTAAACTTTTCAAATAGTACAGCTCCCACTTGGCCCACAGCTGTGCTGCTTTGACATACAGTAAGTAATGTAGCCTTTCCTGAAGGAATAATTTCAGAAGTGGATGTGGTAGTTTCAAAGCGCCTATATTTTAGGTTTCTATCTTCATTATACTCCTGTGTATATTTTATCCAAACCTAAATAAACCCAACCAAAAGTGTTAAATTAAAAAGCAAAATTGGTAAGGGACGGAAAGTGAGAAGAGACTTCATTGTATGACTGACAATTGTTTTCAGAATCACATTCCTCAGGAATATTGTACCCTAGCTCAGTGCTTGGAGATAGTGGATATTCCATATAGACTTGTTGAGTGACTAATGATTCCGGTCCCTCCCACACCATATTTGCCTTTACAATAACTACACTTAAGTTTCAATATTCTTTGAACTGTGCCCTGACCATTGTGGCTCAGTTGGTTGGAGTGCCATCCTGTAGACCAAAGGGTTTGTAGGTTCCATTCCAAGTCAGGGCACATTCCTGGGTTGCAGATTTGGTCTCCAGTCAGGGAGCATGCGAGAGGCAAATTATTGATATTTCTCTCTCACATCAATTTTTCTCCCTCTCTCTAAAATCAATAAGCATGTCCTCTATATATATATTCTTTGAATTGTAAATTTAGGGGTTAGAGCTCTTCTTTTCCAATTCAGAATGAGAAAAATGATTATAGTCAAACAGGGTGAAATATGTTATGTAGGGGAAGAAAAATAACTTTTCCTTTCCCTCTAAGGTTTAGTGACTGAGATATGTAAATTAAACTAACAAAAAAATTAACGGGAAAAAGGATTTATTTCACATGCACATGGGAGCTTCACAGAAAAAAAATGTGGTTGGGGGGGCTCATATATTCTAACAAAGGGTGATAAATTATGGAGACAGACTAACAAAGGAAAAGTTAGGGGTTTCTGGGGGTGGTAAGTTATGAGATGGTAAATACACAAGGAAAACTAATAGAACATAAGGGTTATTTTAGTAAGCTTTATTTATGAAGTCTCAAGTCAGTGCTGTCTGCAGTGACAGGAGTGTTCTCTGACGATGAAGAGCTGGTACTGGGAAAAGGAGACAACTTTACAAATGGAATTGTATGCTCTGCTTTTAGGCAGAAAGGAGGAGGACAAAAAGTTCACCCAATGTCTACTCGTTAGCTCAAAATCATTCTTATGCCCAAGTGGCACATTTTGGGGTGGCATACTCTGATCCCCCTCCCTCACTTTAAGAATGGCTGGAATGTAGCAGTGAGTGAAGACAGCAGCAGGCTCATTCATTAACAGTGCTTTGTGTCTTAAGCACAACTCTAATTTGAGAGTCTTAATTAGTAGGCTCAAGTCCTTTGTGTTTTGTAAGTTTTTACCCCAGTCACTTCCAGGGAAGCCTGCCTCTCCCATCCTCCTCACCTCAACTGATACTTTCTCACCTAAGGGAGTAAGAGGTGGGGGGAGGGGGGGGGCAGTGAGTGGTAGAAGACAACAACTGGCCAAAAGAATCTTCAAGCGAGTTGTAATCCATTAAGCCAAGGTGAACGCAAACAGTAATCAAAAGTGAAAGGGCCAAACCCCAAAGTCAGCTCCAGGTTACAGGGCCAAAGAGAGGAGAATAAAGCCAAGGGTAAGCAGCAGGTGGCTCAAATCAACTGAATCTGTGTTGCCCATAATTATAGCTGATTAATGTATAGCACTAGGGTAGCCCCATTGTGCTCAAAGGGCAAGGACCAAAGGGACACAATAAAGGTAGCAATTATGCAAATATTACATACTTCTTCCATAGGGCAATAAAAAAATATGCCGTGAACATACATAGATTCTATGCATTCCATTTTTAAAAGCATGTTATGCTTTCCAGTGCTATCAGGCAAAAGTTACTGGTGGTACAATCACAATATGCACAATTTGCATACACAAATATAAATAAAATATGTGAACAATTCTAAAAAACAGACTGCTTTAGAAGAATGGATATAATACAAATTATTCTGAAAAAAATGTCATTTCCCATCTTACATCCCAATCCTTACACCTATCCCATTAATTCAGTACTTAAAAGCACACACACAGAAAATATAAATCATACTCCTAAAGCGCTACTACACCAGGCATCAAAATTACATACCATGATGATGCATAATTATGGCACATTCAAACAGCATTTGAAAGCGTGTCACAAGCAATGAAAAATGTAATTTATTTCTACTGGCAAAAATTAATTGCTCTGTGTTACAAAATTTTTGAACCATTACTGATAAGCAAATGGTAACATAAATGCCTTGAAAACAACTGCAAGGAAAAGAAGTATAGTTCTAATCATAAAAACTCCCATAGCACAAGGAAAGGCAATTTCTCAAAGAGGACATCTATTATTAAAATTCTGAAACTGCTGCCATGACACAGTAGGAAAAGGCTCAGATGTGAGTCACTTCCAGCAGGTCTAAAGTGTTATTAATCTCTGATAGCACCGGCTAATTGGAATTTAGAATTTTGTCCTGTTTCCCTAGCAAATCACCTTTGTTAAGGCAAACTTGGATGGTTGCAGGGAACCTTCACAACAGGAGCACATGTGAAGTATAGATTATCCCTTTAAAACTGAATCCCAAATGGTCAAATGCATTTCATATGTGGTTTAGGAAGGCTGTGCTTTTCCCTTATTACTATTAGCTTAACAATTACTGTTCATTCACTTTGGTCTATTATTTCAGAGATTACGGAATTTGGACAGCAATGTTAGGTTATACTGGCTTCCATATCTGATATGGCTAAACATAAGTTATCACAAATCTCATGAAACTCAGCAGTCTTCAAGAGAACTCTGGGTGAGCTCATGCCATCCATTGTCCTCACCACCTTCCAAAGCTTGTCTCAGTACCCATGCTCTTCCCATTCTCAGAGCCCCTAAGCCAACCCCCACCTGTACAGCACTGCTTCCAGTCTCTGATCTTGGGCACTGTTCTGACACCTCGTGCTTAAATTCTGCTTCACGACCTTACAGCACTATATCTGCTGATAGCATTGCTACTTTTTTTAAAACGTAGGCTCGATTTCTTCAGTTATCATTGAGTCCACCTTATTGCTTCCCTTAAAATACTCCTTATTAACCTGTTGCTACAAATATTATAATCTCAAATCACATAATTTTTCCAGGATCTTTCTGGATTCCTTTCTGTAGACAGCAATCAGACCATTCTCCCTAAAACACTAGCTTTACCACCTCAGATTACTAATCACATACTCATGATTGCCAATGCCTTGGCTCTGTAGCTGCAGTACAATATCTAAATGCATTAGCTTGACATTTAAGACCCTTTATGATCTGACCTCAACCCACCTCTGTGGACCAGGCGATTACCACTCTGCTAATCCTGTCCCCACTAGCTGTGATCTAGGAAATACAAATATAGAGTAGCTATGCTTTCTTGCCTCTGGCTTTTCATTCAGGCAAACTCCCTGCAACTCAAATCCTTGTTTTCCCAGTCTTTTAACTTCAGATCAAATAACAGGTTCTCTACAAATCCATTTCAGTCCATAATGACTGCCTTTTTCTTCCTACTACTAATTTAGTTGGTATTATTACACTTCCTTATATCGTTAAATCTCTGTGTGTGGGGGTCCTGATTCCACCCAGATCACAAGCCCATTAAGGGCATGGATTATATCAAATATTTTTGGAATACCATACCCTGTGTTGAGTGAACTCCTGCTGACAGAGCTGCCTGATGCGCTCCTATGAGAAATAGAGTCTAAAAGAAAGGAAGAATGCTATGCTGGCCTGCTGGGCAAAACTGCACACCCAAAGGGATAAGGGCAATGAGGGAAACCAGAATTTTAAGCAGAGGACAGGTCAGAGCTAAATGGAACCACGTGATGATATAGTAGTATACAAATTCAACACAGCTAGACCGAAAGAGGAAGTCATGGCAAAAGCAAATGAGAGAGCAAGGGAATGAACTACCAATTTTGGCCCTGGACTGAGCCATAAAGCAAGTCTCAACAATTTAAAGATTGAAAATATTTAAATACATTCTTTGACCATGTTGGAATCAAGCTAGGAATCAAAAAAAGAATAACTAGAAAATTCGAAAATCAAAAAAACTACTATTTTAAAATAAGTAATATAATTTCAAATAAACCTGGGTCAAAATATGACAATAAAAATGTTAAAATATTTTATATAAATAATGAAAATAAGACATTAAAACATGTTGGATACAACTGTAGAAAAAATATAGAGAAAAATCAACAAAGTCAAATTTAGTTATTTTAAAAGACTAATAAAACTGATGAACCATTAGCAGACTGATTATGAAAAAAGAAAAGATGAGATTTACCAATACAGGGAAGTGAAAAACAGTACACAGTATAAATCCCATAGGTGTTTTTAAAGAGCATATTAGGCATGGCTTTGCAACAATAAATTTTAAAATTCAAGTGAAATAAACTTTTAAAAGAAGTTGAACCTGAAATTAAAATCTTCAGCCAAAAAAAATAAAAGAACTCCAGGTATAAGTGACTGCAGCAGTGAGGTATCTAAAGAATAAAACATCACAGCCAGTTTGGATTTACTACAGAAATACAAAATTTGTTTGATGCCCAAAACTCAATGTAATTAACCACATTACTAGAATAAAAAGAAAAAATCATAAAATCACTTCAACAGATACAGAAAAGTCACTTAGTATGATTCAAAACTCTAAAATTTTAAAACATCTTTGCGAACAAAAACGGGAAACTTTCCAGGGAATTTGTGTCAGAACTGGATTGAGCTGTAGGACCCCCTAGGTGGTGCTAGAGAGTCAGAAAGCTGGTGTGGAAACCACTCCACTTACTTTGCATAAGGAAGGAAACAGTCCTCACACTGGTAATGTGCTATTCCTTCCCTGGCTGCTGATTACATACTTCTACTCACTTTGAGAAGATCCATCAAGATGTGCACTCGAGATCTGAGCACTCTTCTGCATGCAGATCATATGCCAGTAAACAGTTCATTTTTAAAAAATGTGCCCCGGGTGGGGTGGAGTGTGTGTGTGCAGCCATTCACCCTATAATAGTCGGATGTTCAAATAAAGAGAAGACTCTCCAAAACTGAGATGTTTCTGTTAGAGTCTAAAAGAACAGAGCATAAGAAAAAATAAACACAGGAGAATGCGTGCCCTGAGTCTATGTGTGAACAGAAGATGAATCCAACAAGATGCTGAGGATTGAGGCTTTATAAAACATTGTTTTGGAAGGGGGATGCAATGTAAAGTTATATACTACCACTTAAAGTGAGAGATCAGAAATGTAAATAATCTCTAGACCAAAGTGGCTTTTAAATCCTTTAATAATGGAAAATCCAATATCATGTAGACAGTTCTACACAAAGAATAATTTCACATTATAAACTGAGGAAAATTTATCAACTCAGTTTGATTTTAATAGTCTCCAATTTTTAGTGGCATCTTTTAAGGCTGTTTTCTTGGCAGCACAGTGCACAAAGTCAGGGACCATTTGACCACATTTGATTTTGTTTTGTTTTGTTTTTAAATTACAACATTAATTTTTCAGTTTTCCCCATATAGAACCATATATTATTGCACCTCAGCTCTTACACTGATATCTTAAGTCAAGTAAGCTATATTTTCTCTAACCTATTACTTCTCCTTGAAGTTGAATAAAATGTCTCTGCTTACACAGATATTTATCTACTTTGCCTCAAGGCTGTGGCAGATGGAGACCCTCTTAATCTCTGTGCCACGGGGGCAATATTTGATCAGCAAATCTGATTTAATCAAAATAACATTGATTAAGAACTATCGTAAATAATTGTGATATTAAATTCAAATAAAAACCGCAAAGAAATAATAAGATATTTGAAAAAATTCATTCTTTTACATTACACAGAGCTAACAGCCTGTTAGAAATGGAGCCAGATGATGGGCCCATGAAGATAAGTAAGGCAAGGTAATAATGAGGAGGAGTCCTAGCTCTCGAACAGTTCATGAACCAATGGAGCAGCGCATGAGAACAAGACACAGTACTGTCAAGCCTGGGCTGCTATGGAGACAGAAAAGATAAAAGGCTCTGCTCTTTGAGTGCCAAGACAGTTGACAGAACAGATGATGCCAGTGTGAGTCTCAAGAGAACAAAGTTGATGGGAACTGAGAGGGTATTCTCAGCACATGCATAGGGACATGGAAAAGGCTCATACAATTGAAAAACTCTAAGAAGTTCTGAGTGCCAAATATGCATGTAGGACGATGAGGCTGGACAGAAAGGCCAGGAGAGTGAGAAGTTCCTGAATGAATTTCATTAGAAGAGTGTTTCATTTTTAGGGCACCATTCTGGCAGAGCTATGAAGGATAGACTTGGAGGCACTCAGGAGACCATCTAGAAGGCTGCAGTAGTCTCTGTGAGAAATACAGAGCTTAAATCAGGAAAGTGAGGAGGGCCATAATCAAGAGACCCTGAGATGGTAAAATCAATGCAAATTAGCTCTAATTTGTGTGAAGCATGAGGAACAGGAAAAGCCTAGGATGACTCCAAATTTAAGTGAATTAAAAAGATGGAAGAGATAAAAGCAACCCAACTGCCCATCAATAGTCCAGTGGATAAAAAAGTTGTGCTACATATATGCAATGGAATATTACTCAGCCACAAAAAAGAGTGAAATCTTACCATTTGCAACAGCATGGATGGACCTAGAGGGTATTATGCTAAGTGAAATAAGTCAGACAGAGAAAAACAAATACAATATGATCTCACTTATACATGGAATCTAAATAGCACAAAAATAAACAAACAAAATAGAAACAAACACAGATACAGAAAACAGACTGATGGTTGTCAGAAGGGAGGTAGATTAGGCAGCTGGGTGAAGAAGGTGACGGGATTGAGCACTACAGATTGGTAGTCACAAGACAGTCAGAGTGTACAAGTGCAACACAGGGAATATAGTCAGTAATACAGTAATAACTGTGTATGGGGCCAGGTGGGTACTGGAAATATCAGGAAGGACCACTTTGTAATGTATATGATTGTCTAACCACATTGCTGTATACCTGAAACTGATATAAAATAATATTAAATGTAAACTGTAATTGAAAAGTAAAATTTAAAAAAAGGATGGAGGGGATGACAGTGGAGGGATTAGAAAGGAATGAGGTCAGGTCTACTCATATGCCAATTTATCACTGCAAACTGATAAAAACTATGCACTTTTCTTCAGACCCCCATCAGCCAATATGGATCACTGCTGGGTATCTGGCTTGATGGTACTCTGACACAGGGAATATGTAAGGAAAACAGAATATTTAGAGGCAATTCAGGGCTTGCAGGATCAATATTATTATTATATTTTTCGGACTATAAGACACACTTTTCCCCAAATTTGGGAGGAAAGGGGGTGTGTCTTACAGTCCAAATGTAGTTTGCCTGGCTCACTGTGGCGGGGGGCGAGGGGCGGGGGGCGGCGGTGGAGCGGGGTTACAAGACGCAGAAGCAGGGTCGCCACTGTAGGAAGCCAGCGGTGGCAGGAGTCAAGTGATGCTGTGGGCTCTAGGCGGGGGGGTGGTGTCTGGTGGTCTGAAGCAAGAGAGGCAGAAGCAGAGTCCCCTCTGCAGCATACTATAGTGCTAGAGAGGAGGGTACAAGCAGTGCAGGCACGTTAGGAGAAGAAAGCCTGCGACGCCCGTATGTGCCTCCATCACGTGACCACCCATTAACATTAACACAGGCAAATTCCACTGCAGGGTCACCTGTCAATGTGGCCCTGCAGCTGTTGCAGAACTACAACTCCCATCATGCTTGGACAGGTTGGGATGATGAGGGCTATAATTTGGCAACAGCTGCAGAGTCACACAGGTTGTCCGACACTGCTGTCCCCATACAAGAGTGTTGTACAACATGTGGCCCTCCAGCAGCAGATCTCCCCCATAACAGTGTCAGCAGCAGATTCCCTCATAACTGCATCATCCACTGATGTTCTCAGCTACAATGTCCCCATAACTATGAAGGTCACAGTGCTGATAGTTCTGTCATTACTGTATTTGGTTGTAGAAAGATACAATAGCCTACCATAGTCTCCTGCTGAATCTACCGTAATTGTGGAAAGACGTTAAAGCAGAAAAGGATTTCATATAAAATCCCTTTTAAACTGGAGGTAGTGACGTATGCTAAAGAACATGGGAACAGAGCAGTGGAGAGACATTTTGGGCCACCTCCAACTGAAAAAAAATGGTATGGGAATGGAGGAAACAGAAGGATCAACTGCAAAAAAACCTACAAAACAAAACCATGTTTTCATAGGCATGCTGCAAAATGGCCACAGTTACAAGTGGATATGAAAGATTGTATCACAAGTCACAGGGACAACGGCTTTTCAGTATCTACAGAAATGATCATGTATGAAGGCAAACGTCTTACTGCAGAGAAAGACATTGAGGACTTCACTGGATCAACATCATGGTGCCACAGATTTATGAAGAGATGTGGCTTTGCTGTGCATACCAAAACTAGGACTGCACAAAAAATGCCTATAGAATATGAATCCAAGATTGTGTTTTTTCACAAATTTGTACTGGATGCAAGAAAGAAAAATGGATTTGAAATAAACCAGATTGGGAACATGGATGAAGTCCTGTTAACCTTTGATGTGCCATCAAACAAGACTGTTGATGTGAAAGGTGCCAAAACCATAACCGTGAAAACCTCAGGGCATGATAAAACCCATTACATGGCTGTGTTGTCCTGCTGTGCAGATGGCACCAAACTGCCACCAATGCTGACTTTCAAAAGAAAAAACATGCCGAAAGAGGCAATCCCAAGAGGAGTTATTGTTCATATTCATGACAAAGGATGGATGGACAAAAATGGCATGAAGATATGGATAGAAAAAGTGTGGTCCAAGCATCCTGGAGGGCTTCTGAAAAAACCTGCTCTATTAGTGCTTGACCAGTTTAGGGCACATATCACTGAAGCCACAAAAAAAAAAAATTTAAAGAAGAAAAAACCCATCTAGCCTGGGGGGCTTACCAGCCAGTTACAACCTTTGGATGTTTCCATGAAGCCATTTAAAGTTTTCATGAGAGAAGAGTGGAACAAATGGATGGCTGCTGGAAATCATGATCTGACACCAACTGGACGAATGAAGAGGCCCACCATTACCCAAGTATGTGAGTGGGTGAAAACCTCATGGCAGTCAGTTAAGGATGAAACTGTTGTGAGGTTCTTCAAAAAATGTGGCATCAGCAATGCCTTAGATGGCTCTGAAGATGATGTCCTCCATGAAGAGAGTGAAGACAGTGACAGCAGTGATTCTGAGGAACTGAGCTTCATAAATGTGGACAGTAGTGCCGAGGAATTCTTGGGGTTCCCTGATGATTAGAGGGGTTTCTGTACTTAAAGTTTAAAATCAGTAATAATGGTTGATAATTTGATAATGCTGCTGTTGAGTTCTGTTTACATTTACATTGGTGAAATATTATTTATTTATGTTATTAAATATTTTACCACATTTTTTGCTTCAAATTTTTTTCCTATTTTCCTCCTCTAAAACCTAGATGCATCTTATAGGCCAAAAAATACGGTAATATTTTTTTTTACCATATGTATTTAGGGTGCGTGTGAGAAATCAAGATAAAATTTCAAGTAGTCAGAAATATGGGCCTTAATATAAAAAAAGCAGTTGAGCCTGGGAACAAATTCCAATCCCACATCTATAAGGAGACTGTTGAGAAAGCAAGGGCCATTTAGTGAGGGCTACAAAATAATAAAAAATGAAAGGCTATTAGTCCTTTTAATAAAGTTACACTTTCGTGTTGTTTTTCTAGGCAATGGCCTTTGGTATCAACAGTGATGTTCACTGTTGCTATTATGATTTTAAGAAGAGTGTAATGAAATATTTTGAGCTAATCTGAGAAGGGGCATAAAAATAATATAAAATTAAACTATTGGGAAAAAGCCACCACCACCACCACCAACAAAAAAACAATTATAGCAATTCTCCATTGTCCAATAAACAAATTTCTGAACAATACCTCTCCTCCCCTGCTTATATTAAGTTGGTATTCTAACTTGGAGGATTAATTAACACTTGACTACTCTGGGTTTAAAATGCATTAGAGGTTTAGCCCTGACCAGTGAGTGTGGCTCAGTTGGTTGGGTGTTGTCCTGCAAAGCTCAAGGTCTCCGGTTCAACTCCCGGTCGGGGCACATATGAGAGGCAGCCAATTGATGTTTGTATCTCACATCAGTGTTTCTCTTCTTCTCTTTCTCCCTCCCTTTCCCTTTCTCTAAAAATAAATAAAATCTTTAAAAATAAAATGAAATGCACTAGAGATTTAAATTCTGAAATAGTCCTGCTCCTCCTTTTTTCCCTTCAAATTCTATACTCAGAACTTCCTGTCTCAAATAAACATCCATTCACAATCTCAACAGTCATATTTAACTTCTCTCCCCTCTCTCCAAGCCCTTACATTACTCTATTCTGCTACTTGCCACCCCCTACCTTAACCTAGCTTTCGAGTCTCCAACTCAATTTTAATCTCCATGAGTAGAAAACCATGTTTTTCCTCATTTGTATGCCTGTCCTCCAAGGAGAGCACTCACCATGCTGACGATAAAATGCTATGGAGCAAGGTGGAGTAAGGAAAGCAACCTGGAAGCTACCCATAGTGAAAGACAATGAATGTTTTTGGTTATTTTTAGTTTTTAAAAATTTTATTAGAAGGAATGATTTTGTCTGCCCAGCTGACTTTTTTCTTCTATATATCCTTTTACTCCTTTCTAACCCTACTGACCTCCTTTAACATTTACATTGTTCTTCAAAGTCTTCTTCAGCACTGGGCTTCAGAACAAAGTGGCAACTGAGTCTTGGGAAGCAGAGCGGGGGAAAGCAGTAAGAAGCCACCTACCTAGGGAACCAGGCATGAACAACGGGTACTTTCCCTCCCATCTCCAGGCTCCCCAGTTCCAGGTCCTCAAGTTCCTCATTTCTGGCTTGGAGAACAGTCCAAACTAATTTATACCTCCTTACACAGACACTGTAATATTAACCAATAACCGTTTTAGGCACTTTCTACTTTATGAAAGTGTTTTCTCATTCATTTTCATTAATGTTTCATTATTATAAAATGCTAAATAATTGTGCTTCTAAAATTATAACCTCAGGGTGAACCTGGGAATAAAGTCTAAAGGGAATTTGATTATTCTCCCAACTAATTTCTAAAAATTAAACAGAAAACTTGCCTCACAAATGAAAACCTGTCCATCTGTCTACTAAAGACACTTCTTACTCCTTTGTCCCTTCTGTCTGAGACTTGCTCAGAAAATAAAAATTGCTAAGGGGTAGACTCATCGATCTAAACATTATTGAGTGCTGGACTAATTAGATCTGGAACTCTGTTTTAGTTTGCAAGCCTTACCAAACTGAAACTGTAATAAATCTCAAACCTGCTAGGATGGACAGCACCAGAGAAAACATTTGTCTGCCATGGCATCCACTGGTTGCTTTGAAGTTTTTGTCCCGGCTGTCAACGCACACATTCTGACTCCTAGAACAATGATGGCCCACAGCACTTAGTCCCAAATTAGGCAAAAATTATTGAGAACTTTGGTACCAATGAGGGGTGAATAATAGTATTCTTTTATTTAATTAAGAAAAACAGCCATTGTTCCCCTTTGCTTCTAATATATTCTTGGGCTAGTCTGAGATGGAAACCATTTATTCTTTCAATTGGACTTTTTTGCTGATTTCACAGTTACAAAGAAATAGTCATTCATTCTCATATTGCAAAATTTTCACCTCATACAAAAAAAATTTAGCATTCTGAACTATCATTTCCTTCATATACTTCATTAAGTATAGTTTAAATCCATTTTCTTGCCATTATTTCTTAGTGTTCAATTGCTCTACAGAATGACTCTGCCTCTCTTTTTAATCTGAGATGTCAATGTTTTTTTACATTTACTGGTGCTGTGCACACAGGTTTTAACACTGCACTAGGTAAATTATGTGGAAGATCACTGCATTTATAAGCCTTAGGGTTTAGTGCCTTGCGTTTGGCTGTAGCTTAACATAAAACATACACAAAATCTCTCCAACACATTAGGCTATAGACAACTATAAAGTCTGGTTAAGGTCACTATAATCATAGGAAAAACTCTAAACTTGAGGGTTTTGGTGCTATGATAGCTTGGAAATGAAGAGCTACAGTTTATTAAATGCCTTTTGGCTGGCTGCAAGCTGCAATACACGAAATCTTTCTGTATTCTAGTCTTCAGATATATGAAATAGAAATTTTGATTTCCATTTACAAATAACACAATTTCCATTTATAAATAATACCAACCCCTCAGTGTTTGTTCCATAAAATAAGTGAGGTAATTTGAAATATAAGTGCTATACAAGTGTTTTTAATTTCTACATCTTCGCATCCTCTTCTTGCACTTGCTCCTGAGTCAGCGTTGCCCTTCTCTTCTAAGGCTATGAACATACTACCTCAGGCAACTTCTCCTTCACCTTAGCTTCTGGTTTCACCTACCACCATTGGTTGACTGTCTGTTCACATGCAAACTTCTTAACCCTTCTGTGCTTTCATTCCTTCATCAGTAAAATAGGGATGGTGATAACAATAATGACATATACACCATAAGGCCGATATGAAGATTAATGAGATTGTATGCCTAAAGTGCTCAGCCTAATCCCTAGCACACAGTAAACACTCGGAAACTGTGAGCTGTTTATGTTAGCTACTGATCTGGTCAGACCCACACAAAAAGGTGTCTCATTTGATTTTCATCAGAAATTCCCTCAAGCCCTACAATCTTCAGGCAGTAATGTGTGGGAACACTGCCTCTTTGAGTACCCTAGTGCTTCTCAAATTGTGCTCTAGAGAACAATAATCCCACCCCACGATCCTCAGCTACAGGGACCCAGAGTCAGAAAAAGTACAGAATATTTCCATATGAAAGGCTCTGAGAAATCCTGTAGCAAAGAAAATGGCTCAATTTTGTGCAATCCAACATTTCCCAAATTTATATTTGAGCATGGAACTCATTGTAAGAAATATCTATTAGAAGTCCATAAAACTACTGTTCCATGGAACCCACTTGAGGAAATGACAGTACGTTCTCTGGGTAAGAGCCTCCCTCTTAAGGTTACTCAGAAGCTCAATGCAATCCCACAGGACCATGGAGCAGTACAGGCCAAGGGGCCGCCAGCCTAGGCTTTACAAATCATCCTCAGTGATTTGGGTGGAGGCTCCCATTTTTTTGTATGCCATAAGACTTTCCAAAAAAATGACTCCCACTGTGTGTTGGCACCCTTACCATTAAGCAAAACTATGCCAGTGAGAAAGCCAGCTACAATCAGTCCAAAGGTGAGAGACACATGCTCCTCCTAACCTGTGCAGCAGCAAAGGGGGCCTGCAGCTTTGCCGACTTCCTGGTGAAAAGTGGTTTTTATTATGGCATTTTATAAGGAATGAAACCTTGACCAATATCACAGGAACAATTTGGTATTATCATCCAATTGCATAAAATAAGAATAAATGGGTAGATTTAAACCTGCAAAGCTCAAAGGCACTTTATAAATATTTTCTATTTATCATTACCTCCACTGTGATACAATACTGCATGCTCATTTGCAATAAAGGTTCCTCCTAGGAAATCTTATTTCAAAAACAACTAGGGTAACTGAGGATAAAAATAGAGTTCATATATAAAATAGGTCACAGTCTACAAAGGAGGCCCAGCCTGTTACATGGGTGGGAAATATCCTTTCCCTGTGTTAAGTACCAGGTAGTATTTAGTAATTGTTCCAGACACTGTGCTAAACACAGTTAAGCAGAAATGACCTTGTTCTCTGGTTCTAAGCTGGTACTTCCCACATGAACAAAATTGATACAGAGGCCTCAGAGATGACTTACCAAGAAAGAAAAACTGCCAATGCTTACAGCACAAACATATTTTGGCATTTACAAGTAGTGAGTTGAGCTTGGTCATTGAAATGGAAAAAGAAATTGCTTCTTCTTCATTGAGGAAAATTTCATTTAAAAAAAAGATTTTATTTATCCATTTTTAGAGAGTGGAGAAAGGAAGGAGGAAGAGAGTGAGAGAAACATTGATGTATGAGAGAAACATCAATCAGTTGCCTCTCACTCATGCCCCAACCAGGGACCAGACCCACAACCCAGGCATGTGCCCTGACTGGGAATCAAACTGGAAACCTTTCACTTTGTAGGATGATGTTCAAACAACTGAGCCAAGCCAGGCAGGACAAGGAACTTTCCTTGATAAAGATAAAAATCTGACTACTGGAAGAAAATGTGTAAATGCTGAGCAGTTAGTACAAAACAGAGAAAACAGAGTTACCCCCCGGTGGTTAGTAAGCGTATAATACATGGTTAGCACTCAGTAAAGTTTTGCGGAAGAAATAAAAGTGGTATTCTGGAAAGGGAGTGGGGTTCATAAGTCTGAAAAATAATGAGACACAGGAAGGAAATCCAGATGCAGAGAAAGGCTTGGGTTATAATAGTTTAAGTCCAAGGAAATTCAACTAACTAAATATATATATGATTGGTCATGTGATAAATAAACTAGAGCTTAGCCCCCAAAATATCCACCTTCTTCAAGGTTCCCAGACACTGAAAAAGTGGGTGTAAATGTTGAAAACAACCTCGGCACTGGGCTGGTCTGTGTGAGAGCAGAGAGGACCCTCTGTTCATATCACATTGCTGAAGAGGAAATCTCCTTGAAGTAATAACTCACTCCTACCACCTTACAAAACAGAAAAAGCTCCAATCGGTCATCCCCATTTACAAAGGGCATATGAAATACTGAAAAACAGAAAAGGAGAAAAACAGGAACTCTTAACAATATCTCAGATAAGCTTCAGGGTCAACTGTGACACATTAACACTTAGCACTAAAGGAAGACAGGTTGGAGCACATAGACACAAAGGTCTCCCTCACTCCCCCTGGACTCTCAGACACCAGTGCCTTACAAATAATCACACGGGCATGCCCACCTCTTAGCCCACTTTCAGTCAGAGTGGCAATTTCCAGAGTTCAGTAGCCATTCATATGCCCTTTGACTCTGAGAAAACTGGTATCTCTTTTCCCTCCATTTGTAATACCAGGAAAATATTCTTTATCTAGTTCTGAGGCTTTGTAGATAAAGCTTATAAAATATCAGTTTAAAATCCACAATTGAGATGTTCTAAAGCATGGGCATCAGAACTATATCATTGCTCAGTGTTTGAAATTTGTAGCCCTTCATTTCAAATGTCAGCACAAATGTAGGCATAAGGGACCTACAAACACACACACGCACATACACACACACAACAAAGGCCGAGCGCTACTCGGAGCAGATGTTCTGCTGGATGCTTCTCCGTGTCTCCCTTGTGAATGACCACTGAGGAGCCTCTGATACTCTAGGCCCCCATACTGGTTTTATTTCACCACAGGGCTGGCTGGAGAAATAGGAAGAATAATAAATTCCATGGCTATTTCTTCCTCCTCCTTCCACCCTGTGACTCCCATGATCAGCATCTCAGAGACATTCCTGACTTCAGACCCGTCCCTAACCATGGCTTAGTTTGTCCCTACCTCAGATGATGAAATGAAATGCCCAGCCAAAGTAACCCAACTTTAGTTTCCTCCTGAAAAGTAGATGAATTGTACTTCAGTCTTGGCTGTTGTCAGGAACTCAGCATTGTTATGGACACCTGTTTCCTTCACACTAAGCTTTAGACAACTTCAGAGATACCTTTGGAGGTAGAATCAAGGAAATGCTGGGAAATTTGTCTGGGTCCTTGATGGCCCAAGAAGGAAAGAGCCTTGACTTTGAAGTAATGGGTTACATCTATGAAAAGGGTGGCTGGCAAGCCAAAGCCTGAAGCTAGGGAAAAAATAAAGATGAAACATTCCCAACATTATCCTTTTGCAGAGGATCAATGAATAAAAGAACCTGGGCCCAGATCTCAGTGTCCCCACCCCTGTATCCAGGTCTGGCCCCTCAAACTTCACACTCCTCCTCAGACCAAACCCAGCTGATCCCTCACCTTGTGGCCTGATCCACACCAGTGATTTCACCTAAGGCAGTTCTGCATCCTTTGGTAGCAAGGTTAATGTGAGTTACTGGCACTCTGTAATGGAACTTCTAGTTAACTTTCCCACCAGAGGCAACATTGCACAGAGCAGGTACCGTACGAGGCATCATGATTACAGTGCAAGAATTAAGATGCATTATGGGTTATACAGAGCTCTATGGGCAACTTGTATGGAAAATATCATCTGGGTACCAAAATATCTACTTAAAATAAATTTCTGGAATAAAATTTTCCCAAAGTTTGGAAATATCTATGTAATTTAACAGCTCATAAACTTCTTTTAAAAACAAAAAGTATCTTTACACCCTACCACTAGGCTACATAAAAAATAGCCCCCCAAAGAGGTTTGCTGCAGAGGCCTCAAACCTCTATCAGTGGTTTAAAAAAATGCTTTTTCACAGTACTTCTCTGTCCAGTGTACAAAGTGTGTAACAGCAGAATGTGATAAAAACTTTTTCTATAAATGGCTAGTATCATACTCCTCTCAAGCTGAGATGAACACCTTAGTGGTATTCAGACAGCTGCTAGTTCTTCAATCTCTCAGTACTAAAGTGACCAGCAAAGTATATATTACTAAACTAATTTTTATCAATAGAGTTAGAATACCATAATAAAACTTCAAGAAATGACTATAACTCCCTGCTGTACTAGAATTTAGTTGTACAATATGTAATTCCAACAAGGGTCACTGAGGCACAGCAAAATGCTTATTTTATAAATTTTTAACATGCTAGTACTAAATCTGACCCATATAAACACTGCCACTGTAATGAGAAGTTAGGATCAACAAAGGAGTAGAGAACCTGTATTTCTCTGTCCTAGGATGAGTGTAGTGGCAACAGACACCAAAGAATCAAAAATTTTATCTTAGCTTATTAAACAAAACCAGGGCCCTGCCTTCTGAAGTCACCTTAGTGCCTTCTCATATACTTTCTTCCAGTACATGATCCTCCTTAGAGAGTGAGACTTGGGAGGGCACATTTGGAAATGTGCTGCCTGTTCCATCTTATGAATCCCTTGTGACTGGGAACCATACAAGTGCCTGAGCTGGTTCATCAATTGAACCAAAGAAGCTCAAGTTTCAGTGCCCCATGATCTGACTCTGAGGATGGATTGCAGTAATACTTCATGCTCGGTGTGATGCAGCAAGCCATGTGCAGGTTGTAGCTATTAGAAAATTCAGAGCATGACTGCTCAAGGGCAGTCACCCAGCAAGGTCATAATATTCCAACATCCTTTCCAGTCATGGCACCTGCTCCCTATCATTCATCGGGAGTCTAAACAACATAAGTTGCTTGGGAACTATCACAGACTGATGATGCTGGGAATAAGCCAGGAACTGCATCAATAAGAATACTAGTATGTGTGTACTACACATGCAGAGAATCACACCCTTCAAAAGAAAACAAATCTTGGTTTTACTTACATTTTAATACTTTGGTTTTAAAAAGTATTTATAATTATCAATATCACATAAGCTATAACAGCACAGGCCAGGCTATTTTCCATGCAGTGTTTACATTATTTCTAAGAACCACTAAATTCACTATACTTCCTGTGTTCTAAGGGTACTGAAAAACACTAAATTTTTTCACAAAGAAAATATTTAAAATATCAATGACTACAGTCAATTCCAAAATACTAGTTCAAAACAATACCATCACTACTTTGTTTGGAGTGGAGAGTGTAGCTAGTTAACAGCCTCTAAAACATACCCCAAGGCACTGCACTCAAGTGGAAAGTATGACAAAAACATAGGCTGGCCAGTTAAGCTGGTATTTAAATGCAGCACTAAAAATGCATTTCACACCCAACTTCATCAATCACCAACCAATCTTACTTTGCATCTTGGCTACCAAAAGAAAATGGGATTTGTCTCCCTGAAGAAATATGTCACTGTTTTGCTTGAATTATTAAGCTTTACTATTACAGAGAGAAACAGTAGTCGGGGAGGTGGGGGGAGAAAAGAAAAAAAAGGCAAAAGAAATAAAATTAGACCCAGGTTGCCATCTACAGACTAACACCAGCACTGCTCACTCACACAGCATTGTGTGTGGGGACATCAGTAGACAACAGTAAAGAGAAGGGCAAAATGCACAACTATAAGTTGAATTATAAAACACTTAAGGGAGCCCATGAAAAATTCAAAAAACCTCTTTTTTCTAATTAACTTGAGAACA
This sequence comes from Phyllostomus hastatus, assembly GCF_019186645.2. Taxonomy (NCBI): domain Eukaryota; kingdom Metazoa; phylum Chordata; class Mammalia; order Chiroptera; family Phyllostomidae; genus Phyllostomus; species Phyllostomus hastatus. The sequence continues at coordinate 12,188,645 of NW_025333900.1, forward strand.
ATGTACAAGTAAAGAATACTGCATCAAAATTTTGCACATTTTAACATATACTATGAAATAATCATATTCATTATAAGTCTAAAATGTAACACATTGAAATAAAACTGAATAGACTACTTAATTCCACATTAGAAACATTTTAAGCAGGATAAAGTATTTCATCTCTAAAATCAAATTCTTGCATTTTAATTCAATATTTGTATACACTGTGAAATGATTACCACAATAAACCTAGTTAAAATTTGTCCCCACACATAATTATAAAAAATTTTCTTGTGATGAGAACTTTTAAGATCTACTCTCTCAACAAATTTTAAATATGCAATGTGATGTTAAATTCTTGTGTTTTTTCTCATTCTCTTGATTCACCACTTCCCTTTCTTTTCACTTTGCTTCCAGTTATTATTGCTTCCTTTCCAAAGAGTAAGAGACTCTTGAAACATGAATATCCAAAAGTATACACTTGGTTCTAATTGCTAAAATAATTGACATTAAAGCAAAAATAAACTGCAATAATAAATGAATATGAAGGTTGAATTAGGAATTAAAAAAGGGAGAGAGATATACCTTTGATATTATAACCTGGAAAATTTCTACAGCCAAAGACTCCCTGGAGTGAGATCTGATAGGGAGAAATAGCTCAGTTTTCAAAAGTATGGATTTAAACTAATATCCTTAACTCATGAAATGATGTTTTAATCTAGTGAACTGCACACAATTTTTTTTCATTTCCCCTGGAAGATGAATTTTTGGAAGCCAAGATTAATTTCCTAGGTTATATGTTCTCTTTATCAAGATAAAAAATACCAAAAGCCTCATCCAAACTGTTACATGTGCTTCTGAATCAGGAGTATAAGCTTCTTAATGGAAGAAAAAAATTAGAAAAGAATGGCAGTGTGAGATTCTCTTGGTGTCTTTCCCCTTGAAGTTTCAATAATTTGAACAGCTATAATTCAACAAAGGATTCCCTGCTCAATACACAGAACACACCTGAGAGATCCATGCACTGAAACATGTAAAGGCAGGGAAGTGGGAACAAACCAGGAAGGTGTGCAGGGAGAAAAGCTGAAATGAGCTGCCCAGGGATGCAGCCCAGGGATGCAGCCCTGCAGCTGGGAGCTCATGGCAGGGCTCAGCCTGGAGAGGGGAGGAATCAGGTTGTAGCTGGCACTCCCTACAGCCAGGAGGAGCAAAGAGATTTAGTGAGCATTCCTGCAGGAGTGGGCAGTATGAGCTATGGCTGAGCCCACTGACCTGGGCAAAGGCAAAGCACAGAGATATGGCCTTGGTTGTCTGATGGTCAGTATCCCAGGCAGAGAAGCAAAGCCATGAAGCCTGGCTGCCCCTTAACCTCCCAGAGCTCACCTCTCTGAACCCTTGGTGTCAGGTTGCAGACCATATAATCTGCAAACCCAAGAACTGGTACTACACAATCACTCTGTGACTAATCCCTGGTTCAAGTGGAGGTGCAGTGGGGATACCACAGAGGTCCACTGGTCACTGCTGGTAGGGCAAAGTGACAGAAGAAGTAGCCGAGTTCCCAAAACTCACTCCACCTCACACATCACAGCTAAACTGTCTGCAGTGCCTATGGGGGACAGTACTAGGATTTTGTGGATTTGGAGCCACATCATCGACAACATGTCCCTACAGGGTTTGTCCCCTGAGACCAGGATGACCAATCACAGGAGATGCAACCACCTTTCCAGGGAGTACAGGCCATCTTCCACTACCCTACAGAGATCTGAAAAGCCAGAAAAGTGCAAGGGAGCTAAAAAACAAAAACAACAACAACAAAAACACTTATGATTAAGTGCCACCTACTGGAAAAAAACAAAAAGATGACTTCTTATCAACCTCCTAGATAAATGCTACTCATATTAATACATAGATGCCTAGACACAAAAGGAATCCATCAAATAGCGTGAATAACCAATGTAATGAGGCAGCTCAGAAAGAAAATTTAAAAATCTCCAGAAAATAAACTTAAAGACATGGAAAACATGTGACTTAAATGATAGAAAATTTAAGGTTGTAGTTCTGAAAAAAAACAATGAATTAAAAAAAAAAACACAGGCAGGAAATTTAATGAGCTCAGAGAACAAATCAATGAACAAAACAAGTATATTACCAAAGAGACTGCAACTTTGAAAAAGAATCAGACAGAAATTCTGGAGCTGAAGAACTCAGTAGAAGACATCGAAAATGAACTAGCAAGCACAGAAAATAAAGCTGACCAGATGTAGTGAAGAATTAGTGATATCTAAGATAGAAATCCAGAAATGATGCAGAGGGGAGAAGAGAGAGACTAGAGTATAAACAAAATGAAAGAATCTACAAGAAGTATCTGCTTCCATCAGAAAGAACAATATAAGAATAATAGGCATGCCAGAAGAAGAAGAGAGGGTAAAAGGAACAGACAGCCTGATCAAACAAATAGTTAAATGAGACCTTTCAAATCCTATGGAAAGAACTAGATACTCAAATCCAAGAAGCAAACAGAATACCTAATTACCTCAATCCAAAAAGGCCTTCTCCAAGGCACACTGTATTAAAATTGTCAAAAATTAATGACAAAAAATAATTCTCAAGGCAGCCAGGAAAAAGAAGTAACCCATAAAGGAAAGCCCATTAGGTGATCATCAAACTTCTCAGCAGAAACACTACAAGCTAGAAGAGACTAGAACCAAATATTCAAACCACTAAAAGAGAAAAATTATCAGCCAAGAATAATATATCCAGCAAAAGTATCCTTTAAGTATAAAAGAGAAACAAAAACTTTTCCAGATATACAGAGCTGAGGGAATTTATCACCAGAAGGCCTCCATTGCAGGAAATACTCAAGGGGACTATTCTATCTGAAACAGAGATCGAATGTCACAAAGCTATGAATAAGATCACCAACAAACTCACAGCATAAACAGGGATAATTTGTGACAATATAAACACAAAAGGGGAGAGAATAAAGGTCTGAATTTGCAGAGGGTAGACATCAATTTCATTCCAAATAAAAAAGGACTACAGTATACATGAAACTTTCTTTTTCATCAACCACACACAAAAAACCCAAAACTGAGACACAACTTTAAAAAGGAAAAAACGTATGGAATTCCACCAAACAAAAACAACAGAAACACAAAGGAAAAGAACCAATGGAGGCACACAACTACCAGAAAACAAAAGATAAAATAACTATAGAAAATCTTCATACATCAATAATCACCCTAAATGTAAATAGACTGAATTCACCAATAAAAGGGCACAGAGTAGCAGACTGGAAAAAACAAAAAAACAAAATCCAACAACATGCAGCCTTCAGGAGACACATCTAAGCTACAAAGACAAACTCTATGTGAAAGGGTGGAAAATGATTCTCCAAGCAAACAGCATCCACAGAAAAGCAGGTGTAGTCATGCTTATATATGACAAAATAGATCTCAAGATAAGAAGAAACAAAGATGAAAATTTTATAATGGTAAAGACATCAAAAAGACATAACACTGAAAAATTGGGACAACTATAATAACATAATCAATAAAATATAATTTAAAAAAGACATAACACTTCTCAATATATATGCACCCAATCAGGAAGTACCAAAATATATAAAGCAACTACTCACAGAACTAAAGGGAGAAACTGACAAAATTATAATCATAGTAGGGGATCTAAATACTCCATTGACAGTTTTAGATAGATCATCCAAACAGAAAATCACTAAAGAAATATTGGCCTTAAATGACACCGTAGACTAAATGGACATAATTAACATTTACAGAGCATTTTATTCCATAACATCAGAGTATACCTTCTTCTCCAGTCAACATGGGACAGTTTCATGGACAGATCATATGCTGGGTTCACAAAACTAGCCTCAATAAATTTAACATGTTTAAAATCACACCAAGCATATTCTCTGAGCACAATGCTTTGAAATTAGATATCAACTGCAAAATGGAAGTAAGGAAACCCACACATATGCAGAGCTTAAATCACATACTACTAAAAAATGACTGGATCAAAGAAGAAATAAAGGGTGAGGTCAAAAGATATACATGAGTAAAGACTAATGAGAATGACAATATGACATATCAAAACTTCTGGGATGCAGCAAAGTGGTAATAAGAGTAAAGTCTATATCATCACAGGTCTACCTCAAGAAGTAAGAGAAATCTCAAGTAAACAACCTAACATTACATCTTAAAGAACTAGAAAAAGGAGAACAAAAGCAACCCAAAATTAGAAGAAAGAAAATAGTAAAAATTAGAGCAAAACTGAATGAGAGGACTAAAAGATGATACAAAAATTAATATAACATAGAGTTGATTCTTTGAAGAGATTAATAAAATTGACAAACCACTGACTAGACTCACTAAGGAAAAAAGAGAAAGTACTCACATAAACAAAATCAGAGATGAAAGAGAAGTTACCATAGATATCACAGGCATACAAAAAATCACACTAGAATATTATGAAAGACTATATAAAAGACAAATTCAATAACTTGGAAGAAATGGATAAGTTCCTAGAAATATACAACCTTCCTAGACTGAATCATGAAGAATTAGGAAATCTAAATAGGCTGATCAATGGTGAGGAAATTGAAGCAACCATCAAAAACCTACCTCAAAAATAAAAGTCCAGGACCAGATGGCTTCACTAGTGAATTCTACCAAACATTCAAAGATTTGATACCTATCCTTCTCAACCTCTTCAAAAAAACTGAGAGAATATATTCAATTCTCTGATGAATACAGAAGCAAAAATCCAAAACAAAATATGAGCAAATCAAATACAACAACATACTAAAAAAATAATACATCACAATCAAGTGGGGTTCATTCTGGGGTCGCATGGGTGATTCAACATAAGCAAGTTGATCAATGTAATACAGCATATTAACAAAACCAAGGATAAAACACATATCATCTTACCAATAGATACAGAAAAAAAGCATTTGATAAAATACAACATCCATATATAATTTAAAAACACAATAAAATGGGTATAGAAGGAAAGTACCTTAATAAAGGCTACATATTACAAACCCTCAGCTAATATCATACTCAGTGGTGGAAAACTGAAAGCCTCTCCTCCGAAATCAGGAATAAAACAACAATGTCCACTCTCATCACTCTTATTCGACATAGTTCTGGAAGTCCTAGTTGGAACAATTGGGCAAAGGAAAGAAATAAAAGGCATCCAAATTGGGAATGAAGAAGTAAAAGTGTCACTTTTTGCAGATGACATGATTCTATGTAGAGAAAACCTTAAAGATGCCACCAAAATCTATTAGAAACAATAAACAAACACAATAAAATTCCAGGATACAAAGTCAATGTGCAAAAATCCACTGCATTCCTATGCACTAACAATGAAATCTCAGAAAAAGAAATTAAAAACAAACAATTTTTGCAACCAAAATAATAGACTAGCATGGAATAAACTTAACAAAGGATGTGAACAATCTATATACCGAACACTACAAAGCATTATTAAAAGACATTGAAAAAGATATAATGAAATGGAAAGATATTCTGTGTTCATGGATTAGAAGAATCAACATAGTTAAAATGGCCATATTACCCTAAACCATATACAAATTTAATGCAATCTCCATCAAAACACCAATGTCATTTTTTAAACAAATATAACCAAAAAGTTATGACATTTTTATGGAACCACTAAAGACCCCAAATAGCCAAAGCAATCCTGAGAAAAAGGAACAAGCCAGAGGTATCACAGTACCTGACTTCAAATTATACTACAGATCAATGAAAACAGCATGATATTGTCAGAAAAATAGACACACAGACCAATGGAACAGAATTAAGAGCCCAGAAGTACAACCACAAGTATATGGGCAAATAATTTTTGAGGAGCCAAAACACTCAATGAAGAAAGAAAGTTTTTTCAACAAATAATGGTGGGAAAATTGAAAGCCACATGCAAAACAATGAAACTAGATTATATTTAGTCCCCATGCAAAAAAAGATAATTCAAAGATCTAAACATAAGATCTAAAACAATAAATTATTGGATTGGCCAAAAAGTCTGTTACATGTTTTTCTGTGCAATGGCTCTAGTGAGCTTAGCTGTCTTCAACTTCATTTGAAACAATTTTGTTACATTATATTGTGACAACTGTCACATCACATACATTTTTAAAAAGCTTATCAAAATTGGGGATTTTTTTTGTGCAGCCATTTTAATATTGAAATGAAAGACATGGAATATTTTGGTGTATTATGCTTTATTATTTCAAAAAAGATGAAAACACAACTGAAATACAATAAAAGATTTGTGCAGTTTATGGAAAAGGTGCTGTGACTGATCAAATGTGTCAAAAGTGGTTTGCGAAGTATCTTGGTACCATTGACATTTTGGACAAATAATTCTTTGCTGTGAGGCTGCCTTATGCATTGGAAGATGTTTATCAGCGTCTCTGGCCTTTACCCACCAGAAGCCAATAGCAAGAGCCAACATACTCAAAATATCCAAATCAATGAAGTTATGGGTGAAAATGAAAAATATGTCTTTTATTTTATGGGGAAAAAACCACACAGACTTTTTGGCCAACCCACTACATAGAAGACACACATTCTAAGATTTTATTAATTTTACCCCAAAGGTATAGAAAGTAAAAGGCAAAAATGAATGAATGAGACAATATCAAACTAAAAAAGCTTCTACACAGCAAAAGCAACAGCCAACAAAACAAAAAGACAACCAACTAAATGAGAGATATTTGCAAACAATAGCTCTGACCAAAGGTTAATATCCAAACTCATGCAACTCAACACCAAACAAACAGTCCAGTTAAAATATGAGCAGAGGACCTAAACAGACACTTCTCCAAAGAAGACACACAAATGGCCAACAGATATATAAAAATGTGCTCAACTTCACTACTTATTAGGAAAATAAAAATCAAAACTACAATGTGACACCACTTCACACCTTTTAGAATGCCTATTATCAGCAAAACAAATAATAACAAGTGTTGGAGAGGTTGTGGAGAAAAAGGAACCCTCGTTCACTGCTGGTGGGATGTAAGCTGGTACATCCACTATGAAAAAACAGTATGGAGTTCCTCAAAAAATTAAGAGTAGAATTACCATATGGCCCAGCAATCACTCTTCTAGGTATCTACCAAAAAAACTTGAACACTTATTTGGAAAGATATAGGCACCACTATGTTCACTGAAGGGTTATTCACAGTTGCCAAGACATGGAAACAACCAAAGTGTCCTTTCATAGATGACTGGATAGAGGAGATGTGGTACATATATACTATGGAATACTACTCAGCCATATGAAAAAATGAAGTACTGCCATTTGCAACAACAAGGCCCATAGATGGCCCTTGAGAATATTATGCTGAGTGAAATAAGTAGGTCAGAAAAAGCTAAGAACCATAAGATTTCACTCATATGTGGGATAGAAGACTGAAACTCATAGACAGAGACAGCAGTATGGTTATTCCCAGAGGGGATGGGAATAAAGGAATACGAAAAGCTGAAGGGAGCCAAATATATGGTGATGGAAGATTATTTGACTTTGGGTGGTGGACAAACAACGCAGTACACAGATCATGTGTCACAGAAATCTACACTTGAAACCTATGTAATCTTATTAACCATTGTCACCTCAATATATTTAATAAAATATTCAGTCCCCCAAACCTTCATTTGAAGGACATCAGGTCCTGTTTCTTAGTGAGTTTTAAAGTATTACAGAGACTTCTCTATTTTGTAACTTTATTCATTCCTCAACATTTATTAAGTGTCTTATATCTGTCAGGTCTGTGCAAGTCACTGGGGATTAAAAAAATTAATAAGACAAAGCCCACAGCCTTGGAAGCTTCACAGTCTAGTATGTACTGATTAAACTAAACATTTTAATGCTCAAGGCATGGCATGTTCTTGTAGGCTAGCTTTTTTCATTCGGTGTCTGCCGGACAGCAAGCATTCAATAAACATTTGTTCACTGGATTTCACCCTGGCCTCCCTGTTTCATGGTCACTAAAAAGGATTTCACTTAAAGATAAGTAAAACTTCACAGATAAATCTTAATGTGAACCCACATTTTGCAGTTGGCTAATGGGGGCCCAAAAATGTGACTTGCGCGGGGTCAATAGCAGAACTAGGATAAGAATCTAGACCTCTCAACTTCCAGCTATCTCCATCGCTTCAATCTTTGAAGACTTAAAACTCCCTCTATTCTTTTTGTTCTCTGTATAATCAGCTCATTCATTTAGCCTGTTCTTTTAACTTAGTCTCAACACATTTTTCTTCCATCTCTTCACTCATCTGTGTAGCATCCTCTAAACATGAATTCATGCTCTTTTCAGGTGTGAAGCCCACACCTTAGCTGTAATTCTAATGTGAATTTTCGTACAGATTCTAAAATGAGCTGGAGCTCCCAGGCAAGAAAATGGAGCTCTGGCCATCAATCTGAAACCTCATCCCATCCCCCCTCTTTCTAGGTTCCCCAGGATGTTCTGTGTGGTGCCAGAGTGGGTGTCAGCAAAAAGGAGGAGCAGGGACTGCACTGGGCTGCCCCAGCCAGCCCTCTATGCCTGGAGCATCGCTCCTCTGCCATGTGCTCACCTCGCTGAGAACCCACGTGGAATGAAATCCAAAAGAGCCTGTCTTCACAAAAAACTAACGGGAAAATTCACAATCCTGATGGCATATGTCCTTAGCTCATCACACATTTCCCCTGAAATCCACTAATACAATTCTTTAAAAACCATTTTAGACCAACTTTCACCTGGTAATGCAAGATATGTAACTAATTTTGGTACATATTATTTACTGGTAAACTTTTGTGTATGTGTAGTATTCTCTTGGGTATCAGCAAAACTAGTAAAGCATTTTTTTGGAAAGTGATTTGTGACTAAAAGGTAATTTATAATGAATATACACAAGGACTGTAGACACACAAATAAAAGAGACCAATGTCAGCAGCAGCTGGTAAAAATGTTAATCAAGCAATTTCAGTAGGAGCACAGAATGGTAAAATTTACCTTGTTTTATGAGACCACCACTAAAAATATTTTACCTCAAAACATGTGTCTTTGTAGCACACCCTCTAATTATAAACAAATTAATCATGAAAAACAGCACCTCTTATACACACATAGTCTTCTGTGAAAACTCTCATGCATGACAATTAGGAATATCTTCTGTGTAACCAGGGAAAAAATGGACCTACTTAAGCATTAAAATTGTACCACAGCCTTAAGAGACTAATAAGCAATGACAACAATATAATCATAACGACAAACTTACCACTGTTTGGAATTGTTTGTGGTGAATTCTTTAACTTCAGATTTTGTTTCCCTTTTGTGGGTTTTTCTAGATTCACATCCCCTTTTTTCCCTTTCCTCTTTGGGGGCTGAGGAGATGAGTTGTCACTGGATCCTATGGTTGACTTAGACTGGCGATCATTTCCCTGAATGGCAGAAGATTAGACCCTTAATATCGCTAATTGAACTCTCAAAATGATTCCTAGTCAAATACAAGTCATTACCCAGGCATTCGATAAAGAGGGCAGGGGCCAAAGGTGGGTGTGTTGTGCTGATTCTGCTTCTGTTCATTTTAATACCTATGATTAACTCTTCCTAGTGGCAGAGGAAGAGGAAGAAGGAAGAGGAGGAGGAGGAGGGGAAGAAGGAAGAAGAAGGAGGAGGAGGAGAAGAAGAGGAAGAAGAAGAAGAGGAAGAAGAATTATTCTTGTTGAGTAGTTAATGTTACCAGGTATTCTATAAAATTATGTCACTCAACTTTCATATCTCTGTGAGAGAGGTACTATTATCACCCCATTGTAAGGAAGAAAGGAGACTTAGAAATTAAGCCTTGTCCAAAGTCACACAGCTTGCAAAAACCAGAGCAGGTCCTCTGCCTCACTCATTCCCTCCCTCCTGTGCTTTCTGAAGAATCAGCATCTATATTGCATGAGGAATAGTGCAGCCCTCAGTTTGATTAGTTAATCAAGAAATGCCTTCCTAACTAGTTATCACTGTGAATGAATAGGTATCATCATTTGAACAGACATACACTATGCTTGTAAATCTCCAATATTTATTCATCTGTGGGTGACTACAATGGTCTCTGTGAATTACAAGTCCAGAGTAACACAGACCCTAGCAGTTCAAGACCACATGTCCACATTCCTGCAAGGCAACCATCAATGATCACACCTTTGGAGGTTGCCTCTAGTCCCCACATGCCACTCAAAATAAAGACCTTGCATCTGCAAAGTGGGGTCCTCAGCAGGAAGGTGAGGTTAACTTTCAGCAACTTCTGTCACTGGCCCAAGTATGGCTCCTGAGGAGCCACGTAATAGAAACTACAGTGGTGGCTACTGTAAGTGCTCGAGAATAGCTGTGCTGACTTCAACTATTGTTTAGCCATTGCTGCAGACACTCCCTCTGAATAAGAGACCCTTGGCTCTCAGATGCTCAGGTGCTACACGTACGTGTGAAGCTATGAGTAATGGAAAAAATACAAGTTTTAGAAACTGGCTCAGAGCCACTGCTCTGCCACTAACCACCTATAGGAACTTGGGCTAACTCCTACCTTGTTTGAGCCTGTCTCCTCACCAGTTAAGTGGGGCTAATGTACCTGCCTCTACGTCTATAATGAGAATGAAATGGTAATGTTTATAAAGTAACTGGGAGAGTGCCTGACATATAGTATTTATTCAATGAGTATCAGAGTGCTTTCTCTAAGAGCAAAGAGATAATATCTATTTCTTAAAATCATATCAAACACACCATACTGAGTGTAATCTTTATGCAACATTTGTACTATACTAGTATGTGAAAATAAATGTAGTAATATTAAATAAATCTGCCTAGAAACCTATCATAACTGCTCACTTTAAACATTTATATATTCAGTCATTCAAAAGCACTTACAGTGTTTTAGCTATCACCCAATTAAGAATAGCAAAATTCATAGCCTTATAAATGAAGTTATTCATGCTATTTTGTCATAGTCTACAAAAAATGAATTATGCATAGATTTATTAACAGTATGAAAACATGTCCGAATCTATAACACTTTTTGCATAATTTAATTTTCTATTCCAACTGCAATTTAAATATACAGTTCTAATTTATTTATTGCATTAACTGCTACCAGAGTTGGGTTTTTTCTTTCCTTTCCTTCACTGAATCTTTCTTACAAAGCCATAAACTGCCTGGCAGAAGAAATAGATAATACGATTATTGTGGAGACTCAAAAACTATCAGCCAGCTCTTAGATTCCAGTCTATTTTCAACCACGTCTATTCATCCCAAGATTGTAAGACTTAAAAAGCCTTGAACGAAAGGAGTAACCCTTCTATCAAGCCTATTGGAATGTTCAGAGATGCTGTGGAACTTTTAAGGACTAAAATGGAACCTTGTGAATGAGAAACTTTGGATCTAGGCACAATAGTTTTTACAGCTCTCTGGGAGAAGTCTTAATCACAAAAGGGGTATAACAAGGGAGAAGTGGAAGTCCCATCCTGGAATGGAATGCTGGGGGATTTATATAATTTAAAAAACTCTCTTGCTGAATATTCAAGTTCTGATTTACTGCATTTCTGGTAGTGACACTTGAAAGGGTGATTGTGGAGCATCAAGAAAGACTATTTGATCCCAGTAACTGCATACAGCATGGTGTTAGTAACTGTTACTCATGCATTCAACTTCTGATTAATGACTAATCACCAGGCACTTTGTAAGAACTAAAACTGAGAGCAAGGGAAGAATTGTTTTCTAATCAGAAAACTGGAAATAATTGAAATGCTTATCCTTTTTAAAAAATGTTGATTCATCAAACTGTTAATATAAAACAAATATATAAGAAATATATACAAATATATAAATTATATATTTATATGTTTATGTGTGTATATGTATATATACATATATATGTGTGAGTGTGTATATATATGGGGGGAGAAAGAGAGAAGGACAAAGGAATGAAGAGGGAGGTATTCCTTTCTTTTTGCAGACTTCCACATGTTACTAATCACTTGGACACATAGATTGTCATTGCCACTTGGGACCACAGTGAATAAGGGAGTTTTTGTCATCTCACACAGCTATGCCAGTTGAGAAAACAATATTACTTAGTACCCCTTATGTGTTAAATACCCACTAATACAAATATTTACCAAATTTATGTGCTAAATACCCATTAACAAAAATATTTAACAAACTTATAGGCAGTTTTCATTATCTCACTTTACAGATAAAGGAATTCACTTTCTCAAGATGACCTAGGTCTAATTTTTGCACTACACTGGAGCTTCCTGCTGACATGCCACTAGAAAAAGCTATTACATAGTATGGTTCCCTAAAAAAAGCCATTGGGAAGTGACAAAGTACAGCTTTATCTCAAAGTGAAAGGAACCAAGAAGCAACCTAATTTTACAGCATACTCTGTGCAAGAACTCGACTCCAGTGATACTTAAGCCATTGTCCTGCCTTCTGCCTCACACACATCTCAGCTTGTCTGATAGGAGCAGCTAACAACCTGTAGCTCAAACAAACAACTAAAAAGAGCCCTTCAGTCAGCCCCTCACCCTACCCCAAGTGGGATTTTTAAATAGTTCCTAAGACAATTTCCAAAAAGATCCAATCAACTCAGGCTCCTTTCATTACTACAGAAACCCGTTTCTAGTCCACATAACAACATGCCATAAAACATCAAGTTTAAAATAATTCTGTGAGGGTTTTGCCCGATGGTGCAGCACTCACCAGGTGTGTCTTTGGGGTGCCCCTGAAAGGGAGAGCTGAAGAGCAGGACCCAGGCATGACTCAGGCTGCTGTTTCTCTCTCTCATTTGCATGTGTCAGGAGAGCGAGCATGAGAAGCCCTTTCATGCACACTGGACTCAGTTTCTCCACCAGGTAAGTGGAGACTGAGGGGCATGCACAATTTTTCTTGCTTCACCATGACTTTGTGATATGTGGATAATCATGTGGGTTTTTTTTTTACCAAAACCTTACCAATTATAATATTTGAATTGGTAAATTACTGAGCACAAGATAATATTAGCCACACAATAATAAGAACAACAAAAGACAATGTGATTTAGTCTTTGACTTTAACTTTCAAATAGTTCTCTGATTTTGCAGCTTTCCCACTAGAGGGTTCCTGGATTCCATATGAGGTGACCTCACAGCTAGAGAATGGGTTTATTTCACTGAGGGTTTATTTTTCAAACTATAAAACTTAAGACAATTCATTTCTATCTTCCTTTTGTTTTCGAGGTTAGAATCACAACTTAAAAATAATCAGAATTTGCTCATTTCTGTGACTTTTCCAGCACTTGGAATCTGTATCAGCGTGGCTTCTAGTCTCATCCTCCTTTACACAAGACATTCCCTGGCTGATTTGAAAGGGTCTGCCTGACCCCACAGACCCTTCATTCCCCACATTTCCCACCACAAGGGTGGGTGCCCACCAGTTGCAGTGCACCAGCAGGGATGCACTGTGCAAACTGTAGCAGCTTTCTCTCTCCTGAAGTTCTCTCGGACTCTACCCACACTCCCCTCCATTATGTGACAGAGCGATTCCTAGAACATTGTGTGGAAACATGAATCCCTAAAACCCAGTCCTGTGTCCCCTGATTTGCAGCATGAGTTCAGGGATGCTCCCCCTGCTGACTTGGCGGTGGTTCCCCCAGTTTTAAGCTAGCTTTCCCGCAGCCCAGTTCACTCATCCCCACAACTCAGTGCCAAGCAATGAATGATCTTAAAAACACATAACATTCTCCAGGGAACCAATGAATTTAAGGAACGGAGTAAATTAATCCTTCTGATAAAAACTGAGTTTCTGACTTTAAAATTATGATTAAGATGTTCTCTCTGTGTGGCTCATGGCCAGTCGGGCACAAGTCCACTGAACAGATTCTGAGACCCTACTGTGTGCCATGTGGGTTATAGTTCTCTGCTCAGATATGACCTCCTAACAGAGGCCTGCCCTGCCCACCCAGATGATTTGGCACACTGTCTCACTTTCACTTCCCATGTCTTGATGCATTTTTCATCAAGCTTCTCACTAATTAATAGCAAATATATTGTATATTTGTCTTTCTCCTCCTCCAGAATATAAGCTCCACACATTTAATGTTTTTTTTTTTCAGAAATCTATGCCTCCCCCTCCTGACCAAACACTACAACAGTGCCCAGAACATAATACATACTCAGTGAACGATTATGATGAATGAGCCAATCAATGACAACAGACCATTACAATACACTCAAAGAAGAATTATCATAGGTGTCCCTCACCCCTGCTGCCACCTGTCCAAGTCCCCTGAATCACATGCCTGGACTCCAGCTGTCTCCCAGTCTCCTGCTCCTATTCTTGCCCCAACTCACTCCTCTGTAGGCCCAGAATGATCTTTTCAAAGCATAAATCAAATGGTATCACTGCCTTCTTCTAACCCTCACATGGTGTGCCCTCAAGGAATAACACCCAAACTCCTTACATGGCCTCAGCATCAGGCGCTGCTGGCTCAGTTTCATTTCAGAACACCCTGGCCTTCTTCCTGCCCTCCTCACATGCCAAGCTCTTTACCAAGGGACTTTGTGACCTTTTCCTCTGCCATGGAGGCTCCTTTCTTCCCTGCCACAATCTTATATGACTGGCTCCATCATTAAAATTTCAGTCTCACAAAATTTTATATCAGTAGGTGCCCTGCCACATTTTATTTTACACATTGCACTTACACTGTCTGAAATTATTTACATATGAGGTTGGTCCAGAAAAAAGTCCACCCATTGGTAATATAATGAGAACAGTTTGCACAACACCGATATAACCTGGCATCCAAGGAGAGAGTGGCCTAGAATGCACATGAGTGAATAATGACAATTTCACTGTACTAGTCAGTGGGGGTGGTAGATGCTGTTGAAAGAGCATGTGTACTGTGTGGACATTGCATTCAAAATTACTGAGTGAGTAGAGCAATGAGTCTGCATCAAATTTAGCATTAAGCTTGAACATTCCTCCATGGAAACTATTCAGATGATTCAGAAGGCCACAACCATGAGCAACTGGTGATTGACAGCTTCATCATGACTATGTGCCCATTCATGCATCACATCTCCTGCAGAGTTTTTCAACAAAACATCAAATCACAAAGGTGACTTAGCTCCCCACAATCTAGATTTGGCATCCTGCAACTTCTGGCTTTTCACAAAAGTAAAATCACCTTCGAAAGGGAAAACATTTCAGACTGTCAATGAGATTCATGAAAATATGATGAGGCGGCTGATGGCAATTAAGAGAATAGTGTGAGATCCCAAGGAGCCTACTTTGAAGGAGACTAAGGTGTCATTGTCCTATGTACAATGTTTCTTGTATCTTCTTCAGTAAATGTCTCTATTTTTCATATTATATGGATGGATACTTTCTGGACAGACCTGGTATTTGTTTGGAGGCTGACAGTCTGTCTACCTCATTCTTCCACACTCTCCTCTGCCTGCCCCTCATAGGCACTCGAATAGAAGTCCCTTCAGGTCAGGAATCTTGTCTATATGTGAGGTGCGTGGAGTAGTTCCTGGCACTTAGTAAGTGCTCAATAAATATATCTTCAGTGGATGACTGAATGAGCAAATGAATGGATGGGGTAAATTCAGCATGTTTTGGGAGCACAGTAGAAAGAGAAACAAACTCTGCTATCATTTTATTTTTCTAAGTCAGAGCATGGAAATATAATTCTGAGTCTGTACTTTCTGTGAGATGGAAATAGTCTGTCAAAATAGTCTGTCACTCACTCAAAGAAGCCTTTCCTGATACACCTATCTAAGTTAGTTCTCCCTGGATTGTCTCTCATATGGCTCTGTACTATTCATTCATTTTCATCACACTTGGTGATTATATATGAATTTGTAGAATTGTTTAACCTTTGTCTCCCCCAGTAGGCCATAAACTAAGAGAAAGTAACGTCTCTTTGCTTATCACTGTCTCGCTAGGGCTTAGTTCTAGGCCAGATATGTGGAAAACTCAATCAATCATTATTAGATGATCCAGTATTCAGAACACAGATTATAAATTGCATGTGAGTACCTCCAGCACATGAATTTTAAGTAGGAAATACATTATACATTTTTAATAAAAAATATTTAGACATTCCAAATTACAGAATAGTAAGCATCTAATTACAAAGTTCATTAATTGTGAATGCAAAGAGTCAAGTCACAATCTTGATTCTAACATCAACTTTCCCTTTGACCTAGGATCATTTGTCAGCCTCATTGAGTCTCTGTTTAATCATCATCCTTCCAGCTGCACTGTGAGGACTAGTGGGCTCATGTTTGCCTGGTAAACAGAAGAGGCTGCACTCCAAAGTCCTGAAGAAGAACTAGAGGACAAAATTTCCAAACCCTAAACTCATGGGTTATTTAGCTTTACAGTGACTAACATACTTTTTAGCTGCTGGAATATCCTCTGTCTTCTGTCTCTATACTCATGATATTAGTTGCCTCAAACCTGGGTGTTCTGTGGTTCTCGCTGCACTCTCCAAGCTCCATGTATCCATCCTCTCACTCAGTAGCATGATGAGGCCTGCTCCCTGCCAGGCTGTGCTGAGTTCTAGAAAGGAAAACTACAATGACATGTGTCTGCTCTTTAGCTATGACCATTATGTGGATGAACTTGCAAATCTACATCTAATGTCTATGTCAGGCCTCAGACTCCACCATTTTTAATTGCTCTCTACTAGACTTCATGATGACAATTCCAATTTACATCTTGGAAATTAAGCAGGTCATTATTTCCTCTGACTGCCTTCTTCTTGGCCATAATACTGCCATTTTCTCAGGCATCCAAGCTCAAAGACTCGCAGTTACCTTTGGCTCCAACCTCTCCAAAAACCCTGTGTATCCAATTAACAAGCAAGTCTTTCATTTCTTCATGAGCAGTAATCACCTCCCACTTCCTCTACCACCTACCCAATCTAGACTGTCAACACTTTCTACCAAGACTACAGCTTGTAATTGCCATATAATTATTGACATCTCATCTATGGCCTCTCACAATGTTAGGTCTTCCTCTGAATAAAAGATCTGACTTCCTAGAGTGTACTTGGATTCACATTCTGACCTCTCAGAAGCCCTCATGAGCTGCCCTCTACTCAAAAAAAAAGACTAAACTGATCACTCTGACATTCTGAGTCATCTAAAACTGCCATCACCTACCATTTCTGGCACATCAGCTTCCATACACCATAATGGATCTTCTGTTCCAGTCAGCCTGAGAAACTCATTGTTTCCTGGAGTCAGAAGCACGAGCTTCCTCCAGGCCAGCCATCTGGATGCAGTCCCTCCCCTGCCATTTGCTCAACATGAGTCTTTGGATGTGGCACTCCTACTGTCTGTGCTCCCTTTTCTCATTTTTAAATGCAGTAATAATAGTACCTGCCTTGTGGGGTGAGGATTAAGTGAATCACATCTATAAAGACACTGTCATAGTGTTCACTAAATATCAGCCAGCATTATTGCTTCTCCAAGGGCTCATCACCTTTCCCCACACTGCCCCTTCTATCTGAAATCCCTCTGCCCTCATTGACCTCTGCCTGATATCTTAAACGGTCCTCAAAAGCATAGTTCAAATTCAACTTCCTCCATATACTTTGACCAATGTATATTCATTCCTTGTCTTTCTCATGTTTACCAATCTCACCACAGATAAACAGTTTAGCTTGTTAGTTATATTTTCAAGCCATCTTCTTTATTTCAATGAGATTATAAATTTCTGAGGTCAAGTGCTTTGTAACAAGTAGGATGAGTCTCAGTGAATGAGTGGGTAATAAGTCTATTGTTTGTTATGCTGAATTCAGTGCTTCTTCCTCACACAAAACTATTTTTCTTTTTTCTAGGACTTTCACATGATATAACCAAAAGGATGGAAGAGATATCTAAATCATCACTAGGAGACAGAATTCATTGCCAAAGAGTCACTTATTTCACAAAACACCATTACAAGAACTTTGCTCAGTTAATTCAGAGAGGAAAAATGTCAAATCAATCCTGATAACTACTCATGTGGAATTTTTAAAAATCATTTCTCAAGCTGGGTAGAAAGAGAAGCCATAGCTAGAGAAAAATCTGTCACAGCAATACAGCAGCATGACATAAAACTCATCTCCATGAGGGAGTACAGACGAAAAATACAAAGAAGTTAATAAATTACTACAAAATACTTGTCGCAGTTCCCACATAAATAGGTATTTAATAGATGTTTGCTGAATTAACAAATAAATGAATGGATGATGAATGGAAAAGATTCCGATGGGAAACAAATATTTGAAATGTTTCTCATTTTTTTAAAGAACTGTGTTTAAGGATTATCATTTTCTTACAAAAACTTCTTTTTGAGTGTTCGTCAGAGTCAGTAAACAGGACTGATGGACCACTAACGTGAACTGCACCACAGCATTTCTTCTAGTTTTAGGTATTATTGCCTGGATTTCAACTGTGACTTAAACTGTATCAGGTCCACACACAAGGAAAATATACCTGTGTTGAAATCTATATTTTAAAAATGTTAGCTTTCTTTTAAGACCTTACTTATAACATTAATGTTCTAGTGCTGTTTCACATAATTGCTTATATACCAGCTAAGTTTTATTTCTTCAAATTTAATTGAAACCCAAAGGACAGTCTCTCTATATTGTATAGAAATAGAGAACATTAATGAGTAAACCATCTGATACTTACACTCCCTTTAGACTTTCGGGATCCTACAATAGGAGGCAGTGAAGAAGCTTTCTGACTGAGGAGACAAATTGCAATTTAGAAATATGAGTGTTATTTACAAATAATAAACAGTAGAAGACAACTGCCATCCCAACTTGTCATCCCAACCTGGACATCAACTGTTTACTGCTGTCAGTGTTTCACTAAAAAGTACTATGTACTACCCCAGCTTCACAAAGACCACTGTAAAACTTCCAAACTCTATTCCAAAAAGCATTCAGTATTTTCCTGTGTACTGCTAATTGATAGTTACAATAAACTTTTAGTATCAGCTTACATTTTTTCATAACATTTTAATTTAATTGCCTAAATTTTCTATATGAATTTCAAATCATTTCTCAAGCTGAGTAATGATTTTGCCAAATTGAGTTTAAAACAATAAATTTCTCTCTTTTTTAATGTCTACTGTCTACCTCTGATAGAAGCTTAGACTGGTAACACACTCACATTTATATTCAGTGAGTTTCTAAACCAGTTATTCTTGTCAAAAAATAAAAAATTTTCTTCGGCTATGGGAATATTGTTTTGTAGATGGATGTCTATATTATTAGGAAAAGACCTATTCTAGAACCCAAATGAACCTCACTGTAAGTAAGAGGATAGATAAATGTAAATCACACTAACTTGTCTGAGAAAGGCCACCATGAGTTATACTTTTCTCACTGCCATCAATTACAAAGGGGAGCTAACAGCAGACTCATCCAGTGTTGCTTAGCAGATTGTGAAAGGATTTGATTTCATGGATGGATAAGGATGGTTAGCAATAAGTCTGCTGGTAAATTCTAAAGTGCTGGAAAAGCATGTGCTTCAAACAACACCCCTGAAATTTCATTTCATCTAATACTTATCTAGGAACAGCTGGCCTCTCCACTAGGCTTCACAAATGGAGAATTAATGGACAACATATCGGTGATCTTCTGGTCTATCTCTACAAGTATTTCATAGGTTCCCTGCAAATTATTGTGCAATAGCTCTCAATCTCCAATCATGGCAAAAATAAAAAAAGGATCAATGTATATCATCCATGTTTTTCAGCCTCACTGATAAAGAAGATTATACATTGTAATATATACCAGTGGTCAGTAAAAGACTCAATGCCACTTCAAGTGGTAACTAAAATATGCAAAGTGAATGAGGATGAAAACTTACCCGTAAGACCTTCTCATTGTTGACTTGTCAAAAAGTAATTCACTGTAAGGCAATTTCTTAAACTTATCTCTGCCAACAGCCACATAAAACTGTCCATTCTCCAACTCTTCCCCACTTTCAACAAGTTTTCCTTCTAAAGTATAAAGTCTGCCAAAATATGAATGCCAACAATTAAAATTTTAACAAGCATTGAAAGAACTGCTTAAAATTACAAAGTAAATAAAAACATTCTGTTCTTAATTTGGCTCATCTGTTACTATCCTAATTATTGAGTTACAAATGCTTCAAAGTCATTAGATTCAGCTAAATGCCAATGTTATAATGCAGAGACACTTGCTATCTGTCTGTACAGTGTTTCATCGCAATGAACTTGACAATCTAACATGAGTATCCCCTGTGGCTGCCACATTAAGATTTTAGAGGGAAAGATTTAATTTGCACAGAATGTGGTGCTTTAAATAAAGCTCAGCTTCTGTTGAAGTTTGTCCTATTTATATTTTGTAAGCACTTTTAAAATGTATTTTCTTAATTTATTTGTCAGATTGATATGCCTTTTAAAGCATTCTGTATATGAGCAGCTGTCTGCCAATATATTACATCCAAACACACAAAACTGGATCAGAAAATATGAGGTGGGAGGTTGGGAGGTGAAAGAACCTATTGCCAGTATTAATGATGCAGAACTGCATAACATTCATGCTTCTTTCTTTCTTTTTTCCCCCTTACTTCCTTCATCTTCCCAGAATGGATTTCACAAGAACCAACCTTTACTGTAAAACTGCTGCTATGAGCTACGATTAATACATTACTTATTAAAAGAACAGAAATAATTTTCTAAACAATTTAAAGTATTTAGAAAACTTTTTAAAGAACAGAAAAAAAAAGACTATTAGAAAAACTGCACAGAAAGACAATGCATATATTTGAAGGTTATAAACAAGAGTTAGCAACTGGAAGGATTTCAAGATAACTATTAAAAAAATTCTCAGACTTCTTTATTACATATAAAGGTCAGTGACATTTGCAAATTTAAAAAAATCCATTGATCTGTCTACTTGTTTACTGATTATGTAAATGCCCATATCACACAGAGCCATGAAGTACAAAGGAAATAGCCACCAAAATCCCTGGAGTGTGTTTGTGTTGAGTTAGTATAAAGATACCAAAGTCTCTCCTTTTACAACATTATACTCCTATCCCTATGGATCTGAATGTCAACAATTCACCCAGAGTTCTGGTTTTCCTGCCTAGGGTTTCTGAACAGTTTTGACATTTTGGACCTGATTCTTCTCTGGTGGAGAGGTGGGGAGACTGTCCTGTGAACTGTGGGATAGCAGCACCCTTGGCTTTTACCCACTAGATGGTAGTAGTGGCTGCCCCATCCTCAGTTGTGACCAGAAATGACTCCAGATGCTGCCCAGTTTCCTCAAGGAGCAAAACTGTCCCTGGTTGAGAAGTACTGGTTTAGACCCAGACATTCTTATTTCATTTTCCTTCAAAATAGAAAAATCTGAATCAATAATTAACTTCTATAGCTAGAAACTAAAAGGCAGCATAGCTGTGGATCTGGAAACAGCTGAGAGTTGACTGGTTTCCTCTGCAGGTGGGAAAAGGGTACTGGTTTTAGCCATTCTTTCTGTGACTCTTGCCACCTGCTTTCTTCCTTTGCTGCAGAACACAAGAAATACAAAAAGGAAGTTGAACCAATTTTTATGGGATGCTTGTAATAGATAAATATATTGATATGCAGGAGGATCCAACCATAAGTTTCTTTAATGTTCTGTTAAAGAAAAACAGGCATGTCCAAAGTGAACAGCAACAAAACCTCACTCATATCTGGCATTATATTAAGAATAAACTTTCTCTAAGTATTCATGTGTTCAGAGGACATATTAACTATATTTTCTTTTCCACATTTGTACTTACATAAATTTTATTTCTTTGAATTTGTTCATATCAATATATGCATGAATAAGTGTATCTTGGTTGTGCAATTATGTGCATTTATCTTTCTGTACTTTATATTATTTATTTAGTGGGTATATTATTTATTTATGTATGTGTCAAAACACACAACTATATATCTAAAACAAATCAATATATGACTACGGAGATCTGCCTTCATTCCTAACCCCAAAATACAATCCAAAGGATCACAGGTTTAAATGAAATTTAAAAGCACAAGATGAAAACATAGAGGAATATTTTTATAATCTTGGAGTGAGAAAGACCTAAACAAGTTATAAAACTTAATGGTCATAAAATAAGATTGAAAATTCAAAATATCTGTATGCAAAAAAAAGCATAGAGAATATAAAAAATACAAACTGGAAATATATTTAAAACTCATATGAGAAAGGGCCAATTTCTCTAATATGTAAAGAATGCCTGTAAATCAGTAAAACAAATATACAAAGGCCAGGACAGATAGTTCATATATAACAAGAGATAAACATGTGGCAGTTATTTAGAGAATAACTTAGTAATTACGAGCACAGGCTGTGGAGCCATACTGCCCACTAACTTGGTTGAATCCAGTCCTGCTAGCCACTATCTACATAATCTTGGGCATGTAACTTTCCCTCTCTGTGTCTCATGTTTCATTAAAAGAGAATAATAACACTACCTACCTCATAGGATTGCTAAATTACATTTAAAAATATAAAGCACTTGGAATAATTACACAGAAGAAATACTCAATAGCTGTCATTATTGTATATAAGTAAATTAAAAAATCAACAATGAAATACTACTCAACATGACTACAAAGACAAAATGTTAACTTTACAGCACAGGTGTGAGTATGAAAAACCGGCCCGCTCATGCACTTTTAGTGAGAGTGCAAGTTAGTACAAACTCGTTGAAGGACCATAGGCAGCATCTATCAAAATTTAAAATGCATTTACCACTAGACACAACAATTCCACTTCTAGACCTTAGTCTGCTGATAAACTCTACGTATATACAAAGACATGAGCATGTATATATGGAATATCGGAAATTTAAGTTTCCATCAAGGGTAGACTGTTAAAGTAGATTAGGGCACACTCATAAATATTTTGTAGTCATTAAAAAAACAAGATAGAACTATTTGTGCTAACAGAAATCTCCAAGATTTGTTGTTACAGTAAAAAAGTAAGGTATACTTATATATTTACTCATGTGTGTATGTGTGTTCCTATGTGTGTTTAAAAAAAATAAAAGATGCATGGGTTTCTACACATACGGAATATGTCTGGTTAATACAGAAAAGTACTGGGAAGGTGGACTGGGAACCCTGAGGGGAGAGAAATAGTTTTTATTTATATCTTTTGTCCTATTTGAAATGTTTTTTTACTACATGTGAAGTATTACATTCAATTATATTTATACATTAAATATATATTTATATATACCTAATTATATTTAAAATCTAAATGGCTATGAGACCACATATATTAATATATAGGAATATGTATGCACAATAAACTGAAAGACATAATGTATAATCATTTGAGAATTTATTTTTATCACGTGTCTATAGATAGGTACATAGCCATGAAAACAGGCATAAAATCTTGAAAGCAGGGGTGTATTCTACCTGCTGAGTATGTTAGAGAGATTGGGGTGAAGACAGGATTCAAGACCTACCAGAAAATTCTTGATTAGAGTTCAAGTATTTATATACCCCCATATATATATATTTGTATATATTATTTGTAACCCTTGTATCTGTACTTGTATATATTATTTGTAACCCTCCCACCTTTAAGAAAATAAGTCAGCCTCCATCAAGGGATAATTTCATGGGCTTCACAATTAAAAAGCCCTGATTTTAATCTTCACTTAAAATTCAGAAATTGAGAAAAAATGCTTTTGATTTCTCAAATTTAAAAAACCCCACTTGATTACCCTTTCTAACCTGCCTCTTCCTTAAATCCACTAACAGTTCCTGATGTCTGGTGTTCTATGCCAGGCAAATAGTTTGGACCATAAAAGAATCATAAACATCTCCTAAATAAAAGGACAGTTAATTAAGAGCCAAGAAGCTGGCTCACTAAAAAAAAAAAAGTTCTCAACAAAGAGAATGCTGCTTGTTCGTTCAGAAGAATAAAACTAGTTAATATTTGTTGACATGTTACTATGTGCCAAGAACTATTTTAAGCTCCTTATGTGCGTTATCTTATTCCTTAAAGCAACCCTGTAAGGTAAGTACTATTATATAAAGATAGAGAAGCTGAGCCATATAGAGCCTAAGTGGTGAGCCAAAATTCAAGTTTGGGACCAGCAGCTTGGGAGCCTCCTGGAAACATTGTCAGCAGTTCTGAAAACCATCCACTCACAAGATTATTTTGACTTACCTGTGAACAGCCCCACTCCTCAGAGTTATTTTCTCCGTGACCATCTGCAGGACATGATCCCACTGATTCAAGGCTTTTCTAGGGATGAGGAGGCGACAAGCTGGGCTTATGAGGTCTCCATTTGCTATGAGGCTGGACAAAAACCAAAGCCAGTGAGCCACACCATTTGAAACAGTAATGCTGTTAAAGCTACAATGAAAACCCCAAGCCAAAAGGAAACCACCAGCCAATTTCAATTTGAACTGTAAAGGCCTTGAACTTACAAGATAGTACAGGGTTCCTGAAGAGGTTTTCTAAATCGAGCTGACACATTTATCCTGCTGTGGATTACTGGTTTTACCTTTAAAAGCAAAGAAATACAAATCACTGAGCTTATGTTAGTTGCTTTTTCTATTGAGGAAATACTATAGATTTCCAGGGAACTGGCTGAGACCTGTTGTGCCTATGGTAAAATCTTGCTTTTTCCCATTTATATAAACACTCTGGGCTCGCCCTCTATCCGTGCTGAGTGGCCTTCACAAAGCTCTCAAGAAAAACCTCCTTGAATTCCTGGAAACACTGCTCATGGTCTGTGCCAACACAGAAACTGTTGGGCTGTGGTGAGAATTTCAAGGCAACTTTTTAAAACAATGCTTTCTGTAAAACAAAAATAAGATAACCCTATAAAATATAGAACACTGAAAGTTCCTCCTCCAGCCACACATCCTATCTTCCCACCTCTCCTCACTCACCTTCTCCCTGAATCTAGACCCCACACGTTCTTGACCTCATCCTAGTCTCTTTAGACTGACTCCATCACCCTTTCTTGACTTTGCTTCTTCCCCTATCCATCAGCGCCCTTGAACCAGCACCCTCAGTTCCTGAACTCCTTGTATCTGGGTGGGACTAGTCATCTTTCCATCTTCTTTGCTTCTGGAGTGCAGGCTGCTGTTAGCAAGAATCACATGACCCCAGGAGGTACCCACACCTTGACAAAGCTTCTGTATCATCCAGACTCCTCCTCCTCCCAAGTGAATTACTTTTTACATTTCCTAAAGTGGATAATCCCAATCCCCTGCTCTCATCTTAAGCCCTACCGTCCCACTCCAGACACATTCACTCTCAGCAGATTATTTCCTTCCAAACTTCAATCATAGAGCTTACAAGTCATGCAGCCTTTCAACCCCCATAGCCTGCCCAGCCCACTCATCTATACCTTCACTGCTTTTCGCCTTTTCTGCCTGTTGCGGAAGAAGGATCTGTATCCTTTTACAAAGCTAACTCCCACCTGGATTTTGTCCCCTCCCCTAATGCCTCTATTTTCCCATAAATTATCTAGGCCTCTCCAACCCATATGGTATCTTCAATTTCCTTGGCCCTTTGGCCCTATCAAGCACTATCTGTCCTCTGTCCCTATCTGTCCTATCTGTCCTCTTCATCCTTCATATTCCCACTTCCTCCTGCCCCATCCTCTCTTCCATCCCCTGCTATCTGGTCTCCATTTCTACCACTGAAAGATAATGAGCAGCTCTTAAACATAGCCTGTAAGAACCCCCATGGCCAGCCACTGCTTACTCAGTTCCCACCAGTCATGCACTTCAGTCAAACAAGCCTACTCCCCTCCATTCCCAAAACACACCACACAGCTACCGCCATGCCTTAGTTCATTTTGCCCCTCTGTTTACAGTGCCATCCTTTCTCTATTTGCTGGGCCCAGCTCAGTTAGCACTTGTCTTTCTCTATTTATTCTGCATTAGCTTTCTGTCTCAAACTGCTACTGCTACTATAGTATAGATGATGGCACTTTTCCTTCTAGGGCTTTTCCTTCCTGATTTGAAAAAGAAAAGCTATAAGCATAGGAAACTGATTAATAAAAATAGCTAACATTTATTGTACTATATTTAAAGGAATACACAGTAATAAGTAATCTGCGAGCATTATATGTCATTTAATCATCAAAGCCATGCCCTGTAGCACTACTGCCCCATTTTACAAATGAAGAAATTAGAACATAATTCATTAGTCTAAAATCACACATAATAAAGGACCAAGTTTGGTGCACCCATATCTATGAACCTCTAACTATTTGTTATACATTTTATTAGTTATTTTACAGATCAAATATTAAGCCTAAATAATTTTTAGGACTCTTTCCTTTGTTAAAATATGCCATTTTGAGAGTAACAAAAGGCATGAATCTTTCTCTCACTGGTTATTAAAAAAAATCATTGCAGTATCTGCTAGCTATACAATAAATGTTTGATAAAATTTAATTAAAAGATGCTCTAATTTATGGCACATGGACCAATGGATCAAAATGGAGAGCACAGAAACAAACCCACACAGACAAGTACACAGTCAATTAATTTATAAGAAAGGAGTCAAGAATATATGTACAATGGAGACAGGACAGTCTTTTCATGCAAACTAAACAACCACATACAAAAAAATGAAACTGGGACACTATCTTACACCATACACAAAAAATCAAGTCAAAGTGGATTAAAGATTAAATGTAAGACCCAAACCCAAAATTCCTAAAAGAAAACATAGGGGAGCAGTAAGCTCCTTGATAAGAGATAAGTGTTGGTAAGGATGTAGAGGAAAGTAAATCCTTGTACACTATTGGTGGAAATGCAAATTGATTTAGCCACTATGGAAAACATTATGAAGGTTCCTCCAAAAACTGAAAAAAGAACTACCAAATGATCCAAAAATCCCACTTCTGGGTATTTATTCAAAGGAAAGGAAAACAACATTTGAAGAGGATATTTGAAGAGGTACCTGCAGCCTCATGTTCATTGCAGCATTATTCACAACAGCCAAGACATAGAAACCACTTAAGTGCCTATTGATGAATAAATGAATAACAAAATATGAGATCTCTCCCTGTCCCTTCCTCCCTTTCTACCTCCCTCTCTCTCTCAAATATTATCTAGCCACAAAGAAAAAGGAAATTCTGCCACTTGTGACAACATGGATGGACCTTGAGGACATTATGCTCAATGAAATAAGCCAAAGAAGGACCAATACTGCACAATATCACTTACTGGGTTGGTCAAAAAGTCTGTATGTTTTTTTTTCATAAAATAAAAGACACATATTTCATTTTCACCAATAACTTTATTGATTTAGGTATTTTGATTATATGTTGGCTATCTTTTGCATGGTATAACATTGATTGTTCTCAATTAATGTCTCCATTTGATTGCTATCAACTTCAACCGGTCTACTCGACTATGGAGCATCATCCAGTGAGAAATCTCCAACACAGAACTTTGCAAATCACTTTTGACATGTTCGGTCAGTCACAGTACCTTCTCCAAACACAGCACACATCTTTTTGTTTTTTGCATTTCAGTTGCATTTTTACCTTTCTTGAAATAATAAAGCATAATATCTGAAAATGTTGCATATTTTCTTCCATCTTCAATATGAAAATGACTACACAAAAATTCATTAATTTTGATGTTTCTTTTAAATGCATGCTGATATGACAGCTGTCACAAAACAATCTAACAAAATTGTTACGAATGAAGTTAAAGACAACTAAGTGCTACTAGAGCCATCTTACGGAAAAAAAGAAAAACAAACTTTTTTGGTCAACCCAATATATGTAATCTTTTTTTTTTCTAAAAGTCAAAATCATAGAGAGAGTAGAAGAGCAATTTCCCAGGGGAGGGGCAGGTAGGAAAAATGGGGAGAATAAAAGGATACAAATAATTGGGTATAAGATGAATAAGGTATAAGGATTCAATGAACAACATAGAAGAAAAATACTCCAATACTGAATATAACATTTTTAACTCAATCATAATAATTTTACATTTTAAACCCAGACATTCTTGGACCTAAACTAACATTTACAGTGATGTTAACTTTTTTTAAAAAAGTGTTTAATATGTAATGCAGGCATCTAAACAAAATTTAAATGGTAAACTGGGGCATACAGCAAGATGGAAGTGTCCTTCCTACTCCTGTTCTCAACCACCGAGTTGCAACATTCCTTCCAAGACAGGTTATACATACACATGCGTATTATCTTATGTATGTATAATTTTTAAATGCAAGTGATATCCTGCTACACCCCTTCTTCTGCACCTTTCTTTTTTCACTTAAAATGTATCATGGAGACTGTTCCATATTAGTACTTAGGGTAAAGGTTGCTTCATTCTTTCTAAGAGCTGTGTATATCCCACTCTATGACTATGTCATAGTTTATTTAACTTGCCCCATAATGATGGTTTCTAAACTTTTGCTATTGCAAATAATGTCATGATATGTTCCCTTGAAAATACTTACTTGCACAAATATGTAAGTATATCTATAGAATAAATTATTAAAATCGAGAACTTGCTGAATAAAGGATAAGTGATTTTTTTGTTAAATGGAATTTCTTGCCAGCTTACTCCTATCTCAAGAGTCCCTTGATTTATTTAGTTCATACTATACTATAAGATAAATTGATTTATAAGGAATGCTGTTATAAGGCCAGATGCGGTGTACAATGCCTTTAGATGACTACAAATCCCTTTCCCATCAAAGTGTTTATTTGTAAGGCTCAGCATGCTTAGCTGCAAATAAGTCTTTACCTGTGTGAAGAACAAGCCTTTCTAACTCTGCCTGTGCTAACAGTGTCTTCCTTTTGAAACCCTCCACACTTTTTCAATAGCACTATACTGCCTCCCTGATCAATTGATTTAAAGCAGCTGCCACATCCCTGGTTCTCTGCTGCCCTTGCCTGACTTATTTTTTTTTCCATAACACCATCATCTGACCTGTTGTACATTTGATTTATTTGATTTTCATTTTCTTGTTCCTTTTGTTACTTTTTACTGACTCTCAATATTAACTAGTACTATACTTTATAATACCATAGTTTATACTCAGTTGTTAATTTTTCAAAAGTCTCACCTGCCAACCTTGATTTTAATACCTTGTTGGATTGTTAAAGTCAAGATAAAGATGAATATGTTACATAAATAAATAATTTTAGAACTTGTATTGAGTTGGCTAAAATATGCTACTTTTCAACAGAGCATACATATTTATAACATACAGAATTTCATAAATACACATGAGTTTTAAAATAATTATATAACTTTATTCTGGGTCTAAAAGTTGTTGCTTGAATTAAAGCAAACCATCTGCTTGAAGCTGTTGTCTTCATTCAGCATAACAAAAGTATTGCCCAAAGGTTCATGATTTATCCAATGAATTATCACATTAATCTTTACTATATATTACTTTGAGTCATTATAGTTGAAATAACTGAATTAGTCTGTTTTTGGATATACTAATAAAAGAATCTAAAGAAATGATCCAAGTAATACATCTGAATTGAAAAAAAAATATGCAAGATCACTGTATAAAACAACTGAAACTTTTTGGAAAACAATACCATTTTTCCTTTAAAATGCATTTTCTACTTGGCATTTTAAGCAAAAACTTAATTAATAATAAATTAAGCTAAATTCACTACACTAAGGGAGCTTTTGTAGAGCCCAATTCAGGGATTAAGTATTGGTCACTTGGTGCTAATCTAGAGACATCATGGTTAGATAATAAGAAACATAATAAACTAGGTGTTTAAATTTATAAATTTTCTTAGTAACCTATAGACTTCCCCTGCCCTTTAAAATATGAGAATAATGTTGAGTGTCAACATACCAAGTTACAGAGAGTTACATTTATAGGGATGGACTATGAGGTCCTCCCACCCAGACCCCTTTGTACTAGGAAAGGCTCTCATTGGTGAGCAGGCTGACCAGCGTTAGTTGTGCAATCTGTGACCATGCAAATGAAATGAAAATATATAAATTAAAACTCAAACTTTGGACCCAGCCGAGCTAATACTTCTGTTTGGTGTTGTCAGTCGGTGAGGGAATCAGCACCAAGCAAGAGTAGGATACACTTACAGCTAACTTCTGCCTTCAGTCTGCACTGGGCCAACGATACCTTAGAAAACCCAGTTTACTTGGACACTGAGAAGTATGTGAGCCTGGTGAACCAGAGAGAAGAGTCATTCCTTGAGTCAGATAAATAGATAGACAGACAGACTAAATAATGGCTAACATGCTTCTTAGAAATATTCCCAAAGTCAAAGGTGGAAAAAGTGAATTACCCATGTTCATTGGGCTAGAATGGAGTAAGCCAAGCCTCCAGCCCAAGTCTCTGGTAACAGTCACATGTGCTTTCCAATACGTCACGCTGTCTCTGGTACCCTATTCATGTTGAATTTATGTTACTAATGGCCATTCCACATTAAATCATATGTAAAACAAATGAAACTCTCCATCAATGTTTCATGTGAAAATGATGACTCTAAGTATGTATCAATAATTTACTTTAAGTTCATGAATTCCACATGACACATAGCAAGACATCACAGCAGCTGGGTAAAATTCAAGTTAAAACCTTCATGACTTGAAAATATGAATCTATTTCTTATAAAATAACTCAGTGAACTAAATTGTTGTTGCGAAAATATATATTTGGAATAATAAGATTAAAATCTACAAGCTGAATAACTGACTAAAGGTCTAAAATTCTAAATTCCAGGACTAAATCACCACCAATTCAATGACTCACATCCCATTTTATTAATCTGTAAAAACAGAGATAATCCTACTAAACTAGCCCAAAGCAATGTTCTATGAGCTAATTAATGAAGTGACAATATAACCCCCTGGGGTTTGTAGTCTGCATGCTTCAGAGAATCCATCTGCCTTAAATCTCAGCATTTACCATCTGTAGAACCCTAAACCAAAAAAATCAAACAAACTCAGTCTAAGGACCAGAGAAAATGATGCTGTTAAACAAACACCATCACAAAAACCCAATGACCACTGACCTCTTGTGAAAAGTTACTGTGCAATTTAGAAACTCATACTTAAATCATATATAAACACTTATTTTTAAAAAATGTATGAGGACTTTGTGACTATCCATAAAGCAGACTTGAATATAAAGGAAAAAGTTAAATACTAAAGTGATTTATTTGCAAACTTTGGGCCAACCTGCACAAAGATGCTTTGACTCTATTTTCCTTATTCTATGAATTTAAGAAAAAATGAGTTCTCAAAAGGGTAATCTTTGAGGAAATTTTGTTGCTACTTTAAAAAGACAGAACACAGCATCAAAATGGAGCACAAAGTCCTTTGCAAAAAATTTAATCAGTTTTCACCACTTTTGATAAATGAGAAGGGAAAAAAACATTTTAAAAGACACCAGAGTAAGAAAATAGCTTACCCTAGAGACAATCTGCCATTTTTTTCCTATCTAAGGAAATAAATTCTGATAATTGGTACAAAATTTGAGAACTAAAATGCATCTACTGTGCTTGGGTCATTAAGATTATATATACATCACTAAATATTTCAGTGTTTTTCTTCCATTTTCAAGTAAACTAAGAGATCTTTTGATCTCTGGAGGTAGAAAGTTGTAGAAGACTATTGTTCCTAACATGACAACAAAAACTGAGAGATAAGCTAGAAATCATAATTTTTAAAAATGTATCGAAAAGCTTAGGATGCAAAGAAGTCTAAATGAACTAAATTCCATAGAGAGATGAGCCTATTCTCTCAGAGCTGCTGAGAGGAAACCGAGAGCTGCTTTCACCCCCAGGAGCACAGGAGGCAGAGGAACACACCTTCCCATAAATGGCCAGCCTATGTGTGGGCTGGCATGACAGAGAGACCCAAGAGCAAGTCTACACTGCCCACCAATTCTTCCCCCAGCACCTTCTTTACGTGCACAGAAGTGTGACAAAGCTAAGAGCAGGGTAAAAGAGCAATGGAGGAAAGCCCATGGTGTGGACAGCTGTGGGGTGGGGCAGCTAGCAGAGAGGGAGAGAGGTAAATCTTCAAGGATGTAAACAGCTAACACTTGAAATAAAAGCAGAGAGATTTCTCTAGAATTTCACCAGTATAAAACCCAAAGCCCTGCTGGAGAGAGAGCAAGCTCTAATTTTGCCCACAAAATGTTTGAAACCACTGGTGCACATAAACCAACTAAAGCTGCAACTTAGTCTGACCCAACTCTGTGATGGATCACACTGAGATCAACCCCTCACACCAGCAGCTCGAGAAAAAAGGGTTGTGCTTTTCCTGTGAGTAAATATTATCTACTTTCAATTTCCACAAAATGACCAGTATACAATAAAATTATAAAACATGTAAATAAACAGGACAATATGACCTATTATCAGAGGGAAAATATAGTCAAATTCACAAATGATTGTGCTGTTGAAATTAGCAAATTAGGATTTTTAAACATTTATTATAAGTATGTTAAGTCAATAGAATGTGTCGAAAAAAATAGATGAAAGATGGGAAATTTTAGCCCAGAAATTAAAAATAACCAATGAAAATTCTAGAACTAAAAAACAGGGTATGTGAAATAAAGGAGTCATTCCACAGGCTTGATAGCAGATTAGGCACAATAGAAGAAACGATGGGTCAACTCAAAGACAAAGATTATTCAAGGTAAAGCACAAAAAAATAAAACTGGTTAGAGATTCAGAGATATGTAAAACAAATGATCTAACGTGTGTAATTGCAGTCAAGGAGATGAGAGAATGAGCTAGAAGAAATATTTACAGAAGAAAATGGACAAAAGTTTCCAAAATATGAAAGACATCAATTAAGATCCAAAAACTTCAGTAAACCACAATCAGGATAAATTTTTCTAAAAAACCCACACCAAGTCACACCATAGTCAAAGTGCAATAAGAGAAAATACACACATTTAATTCAGAGGACTAACATGAAGATTTATGATGGCTTCTCTCAGAAAAAAAAAATGTATGCCAGAAAATAATGAAATATTATATTTAAAGTGCAAAAAGAAAAAAATGTTAACCTGGAATTTTATACCCAGAGAAAATACCTTTCAAAATGGGAAGTAAAATTAAAACATTTTTTACAGACAGACAAAAGCCAAAATAATTTTGTTAGCAGACCCACACTACCAAAAATTGTAAAGAATGTTCTTCAGACTGAAGAGATGTAATTCAAAATAAATGTCTGGACCTGCACAAAATTATTAAAGACATTGAAATGAAAACTGTAATTTTAAAGTCTTAAATTTTTGTAATCTTAAAGATTATGTTAAAGCAAAAAGAATAATAATGACTCACAGGGTTTATAATATTTGGAAGGAAAATATTTAACAACAATGCCAAGGTACAAATGAAGGTAAATTAAAGTATACTGCAGTAAAGTTCCTCATTGTTAATGACTTGGTGAAATATTATTTGAGGGCAAACTAAATAAGTTAAGGACACACAATGTAAACTCTAAAAAAATATCATGAAGAGGCATAGCTAAAAATCCAACTGAAAGATAAAATGCAGTAATTTTTTTTAATTCCATGAATCTAAAAAAGGAAAAAAAGGAACAAAAACTAAATGTTAGGTGGA
Organism: Phyllostomus hastatus; assembly: GCF_019186645.2. Classification (NCBI taxonomy): domain Eukaryota; kingdom Metazoa; phylum Chordata; class Mammalia; order Chiroptera; family Phyllostomidae; genus Phyllostomus; species Phyllostomus hastatus. The sequence goes on from NW_025333900.1 coordinate 12,222,305, forward strand.
ACAAACAAACAATAATATAATACACTCGAAACAAATCATGCCAATAATTCAGTAAATGCAAATAAACAAAAAACTTCCATAGAATGACAGACATGGACTGATTGAATAAAGAAACAAGATCCAACTATACACTGTTTACAAGAGACACACTTTAAATACAAAGACATGAATATATTTAAAGAGGACAAAAACATATACCATACAGATATTACTCAAGGAAATGCAGGTTTTCTATCAATCCATGAAAGATTACAAGGGATACATAATGCTCATTTGTTCCATTAATTTACATAACACATTTATATTAAAGGATTTTTAATGTATATTTTAGAGAAGTGTCTATTCATGATCTTTGTCCATTTTTTAATTGGATTGTTTGGTTTTTGTGTGTTGAGTTTTCTAAGTTCTTTTTAAATTTTGGATATTAACACTCTATCAGATATATTGGCAAATAAGTTCTCCCATTCTGTGGGTTGTCTTATTTTGTTGATGATCTCCTTTGCTGTGCAAAAACTTTTTAATTTGATGTAGCCCCATTAGTTTATTTTTTTCTTTCAATTTCCCTTGCCTGGGGAGATATATCTGATAAAATATTGCTATGAGCAATGTTCAAGATTTTATTGCCTATGTTTTCTTCTAGGATTTTTACAGTTTCAGGTCTAATATTTAAGTCTTTAATCCATTTTGAATTTATTCTTGTGTGTGACGTAAAAAGTGGTCTAGTTTCATTTTTCTGCATGTATCTGTCCAATTTTCCCAACACTATTGAATAAACTATCTTTAGCCCATTGTATGTGCTTACTTCCTCTGTTGAATATTAATTGACTATGGCCTTATTTAAAAGGTATGGGCTTATTTCTGGGATCTCTGTTCTGTTCTGTTGATCTATGTGTCTGTTGTTATGCCAGTACCAGGCTCTTTTGATTACTATGGCTTTATAGTATAGTTTGATATTAGGTAACATGATTCCTCCCAATTTGTTCTTTCTCAGGATCACTGTTGCTATGTGGGGCCTTTTGTAGTGCTATATAAATTTTTGAAATATTTGTTCTAGTTCTGTGACATGTAAGATTGGAATCTAGATGGGAATTGTGTTCAATCTATAGATTGCTTTGGGTAGTATGGACATTTTAATGATCTAACTCTTCCTATCTATGAGCACAGTATGTCCTTCTACTTATTTGTATTTTCTTCAATTTCTTTCTTCAGTGTCTTATAATTTTCTGATACATACAGGTGGTTAACAGACATATGAAAAGATGCTCAGTGTTACTAATAATCAGAGAAATGCAAATTAAAACCACATTGAGATACTACCTCACACCTATCAGAATGGTGATCATCAGTAAATTAACAAACAAGTATTGGTGAGAATGTGGAAAAAAGGGAACCCTTTTGTACTGTTGGTGGGAATGCAAACTGGTGCAACCACTATGGAAGGCAGTATGCAGATACCTCCAAAAAGTTAAAAATGGATCTGCCTTTGACACAGAGATCCTATTTCTGGGAATATATCCAAAGAACCCCAGAATACTAGTTCAAAAGAACATAAGCACCCCTATGTTCAATGCAACATTATTTACTATCACCAAGATATGGAAGCAGCCCAAGTGCCATTCAGTAGATGAGTAGATAAAATACCTGTGGCATATTTACACAATGAAATACTACTTGGTCATAAAAAAGAAAAAGGTTTATCCTTTTTACAGTGTGGGTGGACCTGAAGAACATTATGCTAAGTGAAATAACTCAGTCAGAGAAAGATGAATACCATGTGATTTTACTTATATGTGGAATCTAATGAACAAACTGAACTAATAAGCAAATTACAGACTCACAGATAGAGATCAGCATGACAGCTATTGAGGGGGATTTAAGGGAGTAGATGGATTGAGCAAAAAGGAAGAAGGCCTCATCGACATAGAAAAAGGTATGGTAATTGCAGGGGGGCAGAGTATAAGGGGACTAAATGATAATGGAAACAAAATTTAATTTTTTTAAATGATAAAAATGAAACAAATGTATATTTTAAACTTGGATATTTCTTACAAAATATACCCTATACAATATCTAACATACTAAAATATCTTTTTCTAGTATTGTGTTCTTTTAGACTAAGAAAATTAAGCTTCAGAAATGTTGTTAATTTGAAATAGTATAGTTCCCAAATATTTTGGGTATTTGATCTTGTATGGTATGGAAGAAAAAATAAACGAGGAATGTCACCTGGAAACTCCATCACAGCGCAGTGTATGTGGTCTGAACTCCATCCTCCAGTGACCACTCTCACTTTCTCATACAAAGGACTCCTCTTCTGACCATGTCTAAGTGTTGGTGCCTCCCCCAGGGCTCCATCTCTGCCCTCTTCTCTTTGTAACTCAAGCAAAGTCTCTCTCCCTGGCCAAATTTATCCAATCCAGTGTTCTTTATTATCAACATCATTTTGCTAATGATGATCAAATCTCTATCACAGCCCAGTCTTTCTCATTTACATCAAATCTCAATCTTTAGTTCAGATCCCTCTACAGACACCAAACCTATATAACCAACTAGACATGTCTAATTCTTTATAACTGCTAACAGACAGTTAAAGCAAAGATTTGTAAAGTCTTTTGTACCTAAACTCTCATCAATTCAGCAGTCACTATAAGAATTTCTTTTTTGCATTATTAAATTTGCAAAAATCTCCTGCAATTTTTAAGGCAGTTGAAAAAAATCTACCATAAGACACATCATTACTCCTACAAACAGACAATGATGAAGTCCAACAGCTTCTTCCTCCTCAAATTTGCTTCATATGTCTCCTCCTCTACACACCCCATGGCCCAGGTCAAGGTGCTCACACATCTTGATATCCAGCATGGTCCAACCAGTATTTCTACCTCCAGCATCTTTCCAGCACAAGTAAGACATCTACTTACTTCTGAATTAGCCTTCCTGAAGCACAGAGGCAAACACGTGACTTCCCCAGGCAAACAGCTTCCAAGGGTGCCACTGACTTCATATAAAGTCAACATGTGTTAGAATTGAATATTCGGGGTCATATGGAGTTGGGGCCATCCTGCCATACCCTGACCTCACTTCTCACAATTCTGTCCTTACCCCTCACTCAGCTGGGTGTAACCCTTTCCTCAGAAATTCCATATCATTTTGTCTGAATAGCTCATAGAACATTTTTCATAGGTATAACATATTCCCCTCATATTATCAATATTTATATGGGCCACCTCTCCTTTTTTGTTATTTTAGCAAAGAACCTAGCAAAGACCAATTCATGGTGCTTTTATATGTAGAATTCATTCAATAAAACAATTTTATTTAATTAAATAAAATTTGAACCAATTTTTGAGCATATACCATGCCTAAAACTGTATCAAATAACTTTCATGTTACCTTGACTTTCACAATATTTTTATAAGAGCTATTTTCAACTAAGTTTAAAATTGTAAAACACATCAGAATTTATAGAATGTTTTCACTTATAGTGACACTTGTTCCTCAAAATAATACTGAGAGGTTAGTATTATTCTGGCTGTAGGTGGGAAAAGATGAGCCTCTCTATCCATCAAAGGCACACGATAAGCAAGGAAGCAGTTAAAGAATCCACTTCTTCTGCTTCCCAGTCCAGGGTTCATTCCTACTGTTAACATTGCTCAAGACAGTAACTGGCCACTAGTAGAAAGAATAGACACATATTTGCACCCATTTAAATGAGATGTTTCTTGAATTATACAATGAAGATATGCAAATATTTATTTATTTGGTGTAGCTAGACTGCACTCTTATTCAGTGGTCTCAGTATTTTTTCAAGGGCACTTAAGTTTCTCCTTCTCTAGCACCTGTCAAATATTCTTTACATGATTATATCAGCATAATTTATGGAATCCCAATTGAATGAAAACTGAAATCCTTTAAACCCTAAAACTCATAGAAATTCCAGAAAGGCCTGGTGGCAAAATCAGTCCAGCCACTTAAATAATTTGGAGGGAATGTTTTCATCAGCATTGTCATATAATAATAAAAATTCCAACCACTTAAACCTCAGTAAGAACCTAGTTATGAAAGATATCTCTAATTATAATGAACAAGCTGTGTAGAATATTCCCAAAAGGGTGCAATTAGTTTCTATGAGCTGATGAAACTACTCATCTGAGCTTGGGTCCTCTGCAGGTCCCCATGTTTGTTGCACCCAGTCCAGGGCTTGATTCCCTGAGGAAGGCCTAGGGTTCATCTGCTGGGTGTGATTTATCATCTCTTATTCAGAGGGTTATTTTTCCACCAACAATGGATCAGTTTACAGATTTGTCTTTTGAACTAGTCTAAAATAAAACAGGAAAACAACTCAAAACAAATTTTGAATGTGGGTTCATGAGTTGTAACCAATGCACCACTCTGGTGGGGGATAATGATAATGGGGGTGGCTGGGCATGTAGGGTATACACTGAGAAATCTGTATGTTCCTCTCGATTTTGCTGTGAACCTAAAACTGCTCTAAAAAATAACATCCAGAGTTCGGGCCAAAATGGAGGTGTAGGTAGAAACCCTTTACTTCCTCTCACAACCAAAAGTTGGATAACAACCAATCTAAAATTAATAAACAACTGGAAGCACCAGAAAATCAAACTGCATGGAACTCTGACAACCAAGGAATTAAGGAAAAAATCAACCAGAATGACCAGACCACTAAGGTGGACCCCGCAGGGCAGGCAGCTGAGGGGTGGGGCTGACTGCAGAGCTCAGTGGAGCTGTGTGGGAGGAACTGACTTAAAGGGAAAATTGAGACTCAGAGCTGACTGTGGGCTATGGCTGGGGTTGCCACCTTGGGAGATACTTCCAGTCTAATGGGAGAGTCTGTTGGGAAGTGTGGTAGAGACGAGCAAGCAAGCTGCATTGCTCCCTCTCTGGCCCCTCCCCCAAAGGCAGCAAAGAGGGTTGCCCTGCCCAAGTGAATACCTAAAGCCCCACCCCCTCACCACCTATCAGCTGCGCCAAGAGAAAGAAATATGGCCCAAATGAAAGAACACAGCAAAACCTCAGAACTAAGCAAGGAGGACATTGCCACCCTAACTGATGGAGAATTTAAAGCCCTGGTATTCAAAATGCTCACAAAACTGATTGAACTTGGTCAAAAGATGAAAGAACAAATGAAAGACACCCAAAATGAAATAAAGCAAAATATTCAGGGAACCAACAGTGACAAGAAGGAAATCAGGATTAAAAGCAACAATTTGGAACAAAAGGAAGAAATAAACATCCAATTGGATAAGAATGAAGAAACAAGAATCAAAAAAAATGAAGAGAGGCTGAGGACTCTCTGGGATAACCTGAAACATTCCAAAATCTGAATTATAGGAGTGCCAGAAGGAGAAGAGCAACAACAAGAAATTGAAAACTTATTTGAACAAATAATGAAGGAAAACTTCCCCAATCTGGCAAAGGAAATGGACTTCTAGGAAGCTCAGAGAGTCCCAAAGAAGTTGTACCCAAAGAGGAACACACTAAGGTACATCATCACTAAGGTACTTCAAATAGTCATGAAAGGCAAGGACCTACATCCAAGATTACTCTACCCAGCAATGCATCATTTAGAATGGAAGGGCAGATAAAGTGCTTCCCAGATAAGGTCAAGTTAAAGGAGTTCATCATCACCATGGCCTTACTATATGAAATGTTAAAGGGACTTATCTAAGAAAAAAGATTAAAAAATATAAATAAAATAACAAACTCAAAACTATCAACAAATGAACCTAAAAGTAAAGAAAAACAATGAAAACAAAAACTAAGCAAACAGCCAGAACAGGATCAGAATCAGAGAAATGGACATCACACAGAGGGAGTTCAGAGGGGAGGGGAAAGGGAGGAATAGGGGGGAAAAGGTACAGGAAAGAAGTATAATTAGTAGGCATAAAATAGATGGGGAAAGATAAAAAATGGTATAGCAAACAGAGGACTCAAAGAATTTATATGTACAACCCACGGACATGAACTAAGGGCAGGGGGAATGCTGGAAGGTTGGGGGGACAGGGTGGAGGGGGAATAAAGGAGGAAAAATTGCGAAAACTGTAATAGCATAATCAATAAAAAATACTTAAAAATAAATAAAAAATCGGTTATTTAAAACCTTTCCACAAAGAAAAATAAATTTAAAAAAATTAAAAATAACATCTAAATAAGTGACCCAAAGGATAAGATACCTATGATAAGTAATATCTTCCTTGGCAACACTTAAGTGTAAGCACATATTTAAATAAAATGTCCATATTGTTAAGTCTTCTTCCCTTAAAAAATATACCCATCAATTTTTACCAATTTTAACACATCAGATCAATTTCCCAGCATACCACATATTTTTAAACTATTGGCATTCTGTTTTAATTTTCTCTTTATTGTACTTTGTGGACTATTTTTAAAAATCAGATAATCCTAAGCATTCTGTATAATATTAACCTCACATTTACTAACTTTATTCTACAGTAATTATTTGCAGTGGCCACTTTATCTTATAGGGAAACTGAACAAGAGTTGGCTCATTTTTAAGGCATTCATAAGTTAAGTCTGCATGGGTTTCCGTAATGTTATACTAAGAGAATAATATGACCCCCATAAAGTTAAAAAATAACCCATTAACCCAGGAGAATTCTTAGAAGAAGTTACGGGAACTTACCGCTAACCAAGCATTGAAAAATAACTTTTTAATTATCTCTTTTCTTTTGTATTCCTCCCTAGCTCACTAGTCATGTTTACTTTTCACCATTGTTATTTTCTTCTGTTCTCCCAACAGGATTTTGGTGACCAAACCAATCTAGGCAATGGAATGTAAAATTTCCACTGAAAATGCAGAGCACCTGGAAGTGTATACATAACAACAGCAAGATGAAAGCTAACAATGCTGAGTATGCAGGGGCAGCCCTTGTGTGGGTGGAATGCAGCTTCCACCTGCATTTAAATAAGTCATTTAGTCCCCAGGACTCCCACTGAAGAATGTGCCAGCTGTACATGATCTACATTCAGTCCTTCAGAAATACTAAACACACTATTAACCCACCAACTGATAGCACGGGAAGTGCCACTAACATTTTTAGCAACACTTAGTTTTTCTCCCACACTGCCCTGGCTCTGTGCCCCGAGCCGAGGACTCAGTACTATAGAGAGCAGGCAGGGGCCTGCACTCTCATTGAGCTTATGTGTGGGGTGGAATGTGGGAGTGGGGGACAGCAAAGGAGTAAAGGAATGAGTAAGTAGCACAGCATTATTCAGTAGCGCTGCTCTGGGAGTCAGCTTCAAGCCCAGGGAAGCTCAACACTTCACTAAGTCACCCGAGGCAAGCCCCTTCACCAACCTGTGTAGTCTTGCATGCTAAACTGTAGGATAAGGGGATTGCATTTTGATAGTCTCTAAATTTCCTTCAGGGTCTCACATTCTCCAAAAATATTAAAGTGTTATTAAAATACAACTTACCTTGAAAAAATGTTTTAAAATTAAACCATGATAAATATGACCTTGCTAACCCTAAGTGTGAAAGAGTTGCTAAAGCCATTGGCATCTCTGTGATTTGGGAGAAAACATCCTTGTGTACACCAAAATGTAATGGGATACACATATCATCTCATAACTGTTAGAGAAATATGGAAAATTAACTAGGTTTTTGATAAAATCATCTATAAACTTCAGTTTCAATGGCTGACCAAGATAGCACATAAACAACCATACACTTCCCAAAGCAAAGATGATAGTAATTAAATTTGAATAACAAGAGTCAATGTTTCAAAGACGTCCTGAAGACCAGAAATGCTTCCTAACTGGCTGCAATACTTGATACCATTCACAGCAGACCAGCGACACCACTGACATGCATTGTTCTGTCTAAGAGGTTAAAAGATACTTGTAGTGACCACATATCACTACCTGCACCAAAATTATCTGATGTTCTAGTGCAACATGCTTGAGACCTTTTAAAAGAAATATATTTTTCTTGGACTAATATTACAACCTAAATTTAAAAATTTAGGCATGTTTCTCTCTTAAATTCATCCAGCCTCAAAAGTTCATGTCCTCTTTTCCCATTTTTGTTTAACTACTATACTTCCCTAATAGAAGTACTGATGAAACACATTTTATCTTCCAGGAATATGCTTTAAGGTCAAGGTTTCAGGCTATAAAATAATACATACCTACCTATGCTTTTTTCCAAATACCCAGTCTCATAAATCATCCCAGATAACACATGTTTCTGTAGCTCCTTAGTAAGTACTTTCAAATGAAGGAACCTCCCAGGAATCAAGGCACGCATATCAACCACCAACCATTACTGAAGTAGTTGTGGACACAGGAAGCCGAGAAGAAATGCCAAGAAGAAAGAAAGCCACCCACAGGTGACGCTACTTCCAAAGGAATATGCAAGTTCTAAGAGGCACCTCACATTATGAAATTTGAAGCTGTGTGCATTAAAATCATCTCAACATCTCATAGTTTACCTGTCAGCATAGAGGGTCATTCAATGACATTTATCACTTGTCCATTAAGTCAAGATCACTGTCCTCATGAAGCCCATAAAATAACATAGGGGATCAATAACAAACAAAATATAAGAAACTAAACCAAAAATACATGTAATCAAAAACTATGAAAAGGGTTCTGAGGAAAATGAAGCTGTCATGAGATATAACAGGGGTGCAAACCTATAAAGAAAGCAAGAGGAACACACTTACAAATGAAAAGGAGGCTGCAGCACCTGGGGTGTAGTAGGTAAGAGAGAAGGACAAGCTGGCAGGCACAATGCAGGGCCTCATAAACCAATGCAAGAAGGCTGGACTTTAGTTTAAATGCAATTACACCCTACTGCAGATATTTTCAAAGATCATTCTGACTGCTATATGGAGAGTAGATTGGAGAATGCAATGGTGAAGCAAGGAAACCAAAAAGAAAGTTGTTGAGTTATACAAGTGAGGGATAGCTTTTCCTAGGGGATGACTAAGGAGAAAAATAGGTAGATCTGAAATATAAATTAGAGGTAGAAATTAGAACTTGCTGGAAGAAGTGTCTTGATAGTAAGGGAAAGAGAGTTTGAGCAGCTGGGTATAAAATAGTTGCTACTTATGAGACAGAAGAAAAAAATTGCACTGGCGGCAGAATCAAGAGTTTAGTTTTGGACATTACATTTGAAATGCCTATGAGACCTCCAAGCAGAGGTGTCATCCACATAGGCAAGCTGGAGCTCACAGAAGTCAGGGCTAGAGATACAGATTTTCGGATAATGAGCATATAGATGGCATGTAAAACCATGAGCCTGAATGAGCTCACCAAGGGAGTTGAAAGCAAAAAGAGGGGCTCAAGACCAAGGTTGGAGTTGAACAATACAAGGGAAAAAATTCCAAAGAAGATGGAACAAAAGTGGACAGAGAAATAAGAGCTGAACCAAAAGACTGCAATGTTCTAGAAGTTAAGAGAGAAGGATCTGATGCTAGGAGACAGATTAAGATGAGGACAGGAAAACACCCTCTGAGTTGGTCACCACAGACATCCTTGGAGAGCTTGATGGAGCATTATGACAGGAATGCAAGGGCTAGAAACCAACTGAAGTGAGTTAAGGACTTGAAATGCAGGCAAAGGAGTGGAGAGGACTCCTTCTGCTTAGCATTATTAATCTCTGTAGGAAACAAGGAATAGACTTAAGATAAGCTTCTTACCATACATATACATATGTAAAATCCAGGACATGCAGGAGGCATTTAGGACAAGGAGAAAGAGGATTTCCAGCCTCCCCGGAAGCAGAGAAGCAGCTAAACTCAAGAAACTAGTCAAGGGCAGAACTCTGAAGTTTCGTAACTACATGTGTTGCATGTACAGGCTCATAAATGAGTGAGTGGACCCCAACCAGGAGAGGACTCACATGGGACTTTGCTGATGAGAAGGGGCACAGAGTAGGTTGGCTGGGCAAAGGAGAGGGAAGACTGAGCCCATGGAAATTAATCACCACATCTGCACCAGGTCAGTGGGCTGGACATCCAATATAACTGGTACCTGGGGAAATTCATACTAAATTACTGTCTTACTTTTCTGTTTCCAAGAAATTGCTTGAATTTTTTCTTAACAACAGAAAAATTTTTAAGTCAGAGAAATACATGCCAAAATACTGCCAAATTCAAATACTTTAAGAAAATCTAAACTACATACTCTTGAGAACAATCAAAAAACACTCCTCCAATACTAGAAAACTTGAAGCAAAACTACACTACTGATAACAATTTAATTTAATATGATATTTTTCAAAACCCTAGAATTATGCACTTGGAAGCATAAAATGTGCTATGTATGCCCTTTGACACTGAACTTCTTACTGATTTGTCCTGATAAAATAATTCAGAAGTAGAAAAATCTACATGCATGAAGATGTTGACTAGAATATTACATACTGAAAACAAGGGAAAGTATCTAAATATAATTATATTAAGTACAGTAACTTACAACATCAACTCAATAAAACAGTATACATTACCATCAAAAATGAAGACTACATATATGAAAAACATGAATAACAATCTAAATGAAATATTGTGAAAATCTTTGCATAAAATATGTAGTCTATGATAACAACTTTATATATGTATAAATACATATATGTTTATCCACAAGTTTTACTAAATAAAAAACAAAAATTCCTACATATATAGATACAGAAAGACAGACATATATGGAGAAAACCTGAAAAAGAATTTACAAAAATAAAATCCCATTGTTTGAATGCTTTACTTAGGGACAATATAGTTTTCACTCTAAAGGTTTTTTTACTTATTCTAAACTACTATTTTGATCATTATTTTTTAAAAATATAATTTTAAAAATTAACTTTGGCAGGATGGTACTTCTGCAGGAAGAGATGAGTGGGCCAGTGGAAGACACTAGAAAGCCCAGAAATAGACCAAAGTACATACATTGCAAGTTAGTATATGACAAAGTGGGCATCTCAAATCACTGGAGCAAAAATAGGCTTTTAATAAATGACGCTGAGACAGATGAGTAGCCTGGATATCCTTGGAAAAAGATAAAATTAGATCTTCATCTCACACCATAGACAGGAGCAAACTCAAAATGGAACAGTGATATAAAAGTGAAAAATAAAACTATACAAGTCCCCAAAGAAAACGTGGGTGAATTCCTCTTTAACACTGGTATAGAAAAAGGATTTCTAATTATGACTTCAATAAATACTTATGAATTTGACCACATAAAAATAAAAAAATTATTTTCCATGATCATAAAACACCATAAGCAAAGTCAAAACACAACAAACAAGGAGAAAATATTAGCAAGATATACCACAGACAACTCATAGCCTTAATATACAAAGAACTCTTAAAAATTGAATAATGATGGACCAAAAACCTGACATGGAGAAAAGAAAGGGAACTGACCCCCCAAAATCTAAAAGTAACACTTGAACACATGAAAATATTCAAAGTTTTAATTAGAGAAATTAAAACAACACCAAGATACAATTTCTTACCTATCAGATCATTAAAAACTATTAAAAAGCCTGACAACACATTGTTTTCTATGCTGTGGAGACAGGCACACGGGTCACTGACGATGGGCATGTAAACTGGCACAGGGCTTCCAGGGAGGAGCGGGGCACTGTCGAACACAACTGCAGGTTCCCGTATCTCCTGACCCAGCAGTTCCACTTCTAAGAATTTATCATAAACGGACATCTCAGAGAATATAAAAAGACTATGTACAGGTTAATTGCTGCAGTCCTGTTTGTAACTGCAAAATATTAGAAACCTGACACCCACACACACAGGAACCGTTGAGAGAAGTACCGTGTGGGAGTACCATGTAGGGCTCTGAAGGCACAATGAAGAATGAGATTGTTGTGTGACTCTTCAGAGAGATTTCAGGAAATATTGTTAAGTGAAAGATAAAGTGACAATATCTATGCTGTGGGTCCTTCATGTAGGAAGGAAATTAAAAATACATCTGTGAGTGTGTGTAAATAGGATGAAAAGAAGGATAGAGCTAAGGAAAACTGTTTCTTTCAGGGATTGGACAGGAACCAGGTGTAAAGAATATGGGGATGGACAGAAAGAAGGGGTGTGTCCCTCAGTGTACGTTTTGACACAGCTTATGACTTTTAGGACCAAGGCAAATAATGAAACTCAACCATGATGTGTGGGCGAGGGACTCAAAATAGAGCATAAACAGCAACAAATAAACCTGTTACAAATAAACACAACCACACTGAAATGGATGAGGAAGGAAATCAGTGACCTAAGGTAAGGGGGAAAAACTGTATTCTTACTTATACTGGAAGGATAAAGAGAAAAAGAACTATACAAGTAGTTACTCTACCTAAGTAAATGTTTCTCAGAGAGGCATAGGTTAGCAATTCTAAAACTATTTTGTGTGTACATTAAAACTGAACAAATACAACATTGTGGATAATGAGAGTAGGTTTTTCACTTTTAGAAAAGAAGTTACAGATAAGGATTGGGAAAAGCTAGAATGAATTCTGTGGTGCTGGTGTGGAACTGGAGGTGTCAGTGTGAGCTCAGTTTAAGTGAATATTTGCATATATACATGGATGGAGGGATAGAGAAATAAATGTAGACGTACAAGGTGGAACCAATAACTGAATTTATTTATAAAAAAACTGTGTATTTATTCTTACATGTTTAAGCTTCAGTCACCTTCAAAGTACTCTCCATTTGATGCAATGCACCTATCAAGACATTTTTCCCACTGCTCAAAACAGTTTTTGAACTAGTGGATTTTGATGCCTTTTAGTACTCCTATCATTTTTTGTTTCACCTCTTCCACACTGACAAAAAACCTCCCTTTGAGGAGTTTTTCATCTGGAGAAACAAAAAAAAAGTCACTTGGGGCAAGGTCAAGTGAATAGGGAGGGTAAGGCATGGGAGGGTCATGCCATTTTCTGTCAAAAACTGCTGAACACTCAGTGCAGTGTGAGCAAGTGTGCTTGTAAATCACCCATCATGAAATGGGCAAACACACTGAAAGAGCCTTCAAAAAAAATTCACTGAAGCTTCTCAGCCTCTCACAACACCACCAGCTGGTACACTGATACAGATGGGTTCCTAGAACACTCATCTAGTGAAGGGAACCTGTACAATAAGGGGCCCACCTTCCAAAAGATAATTCTGGTTTTGGGGGTCCCCCTCATATGTATTTGCATACATACACATATTTTCTTGACTTCTCAGTAGCAAGCACACCTAATGCCCAGATGTTGGTTTCTAAATACCATTCCCCAATAAAAGGAGCTAGGACTGAGAAGGAAACAAAGAAGATGAGCCTGGGACATTTTGTGGTGCCAGAGAGTAGTGACATGCTCAGAAAATGGCATGTTAAAAGGAATCAAAGGCCATCCTGAAAGAATCCCCAGTGGCCAAAGCAGGGATAATTTAAGTAACAAAACTAATAATGACAGTATTGGATTTTAACCCAGAGAATAAAATAAATATCTGTGAGTCTATACTGATATAAATAAATGATTAAATAAATAAAGAGAAAGGACAAGTCTTCTATACAGAGAATTCCAACTAATAAATGGATAAGGAATGATGAAAACAGAAAATCATCAATAGACAAACATCATGTAAATAAGTTTTACAGGCAAGACTCATCCATGAATAATAGAATCTGTGGGTGAAACCCTGAATGAGGAGGGACAGCACACTTGCATGGTCTCAAGTTATCTCCCCACAAGATGCTTATTAATTACAAAGTCACTTTGATGCTTATTAATTACAAAGTGACTTTGTAATTAATAAGCATCTTTAATTACAGGAAAAAAAACAGTGACTTTGCAGTGAAGAAACCGGGCAGACACCACCTTAACCAATTGATCAAAGCAGGTATGTCCCGGAAGAGGGCATATCTACATCATGTATTCAGAGGACAAATACAAATTCAGAGGATTAACTTCCTCTGATGAAACTAAGAGATTCCCCCACCCACTTTTTTTCTCAGAACATTTACTTTAGAAAACTTGCCATCGTAAGCACTTTCTCCTCCCTTTGAACTATATACAAAATCTTTTGAAGACTAGATATCCTTTTGTCACCTTGATGACCCAGGAATGTCTTTCTCAAGGACCTATAATGTAAACTTCAGGGGAAACAACACCCCTACTCCCCAGTTTCTGTGGGAGGATGGGGGCCTAACTTTGGTCGACACCTTGCTCCAAGTGGCAAAACTACTTCCCATCATAAAGCTATGGGCAGCTTACCTTCTGGATAAATCCGATTAGCTAACACAGATGGTCACCCCAACTACAGGGTAAGCACAGAACGAACTGTGCCAGATAGTGCTGTCAAGTCCTCTACGGGAAGAGCGGTTATAGTTTGCCAGGAAAACATGCTTGCTGTGGGTTGCATCTGATTCACTGCATAAAAGGGTGAGGTCTCTTTCTATCTCTGCAGTCTCTTAGTGGACTGGCTGTGATGTGTATCAAATTCTGGTTTAACACTTACGATAATAAAAGTGATTGCTTTCTTCATTCAATAATAAAGGTGTTTTCTTCCTCTACAGCCTCTGTGGAGAGGATTTCTGGATTAAGAGATGATTTTTTTTAATTGTATTTCCCCAACAGTACCCTCTGATACAATGGACTGAGCAGGACATAGCATCATTTTCCTGTATTCTTGCAAAAAAAATAACCTCAAAAACAAGTCAGACAAGACCACATTGAAGAACATTCAACAAAATAACTGACCTTCAAAGTTCTCAAAGTTATGAAAAACTGGAGGAACAGTAACGTAAGTAGAAACTAGGAAACAGGACAGCTAAATGCAGTGCAAGAACCTGGATTGAATCCTGGATCAGAAAAAAGACAGTAGTGCAGAAACTGACAAAATTCAAGTAAGGTCTGTAAATTAGGTGATTGTGCCAATTTTAATTTCCTGCTTTCAAGAACTTGACTATGGTTATATACGATGTATATAAACAGAGGAAGCTGGGTGAAGTAAGGTATATAAGGAATTCTCTGTACCATCTGGCACTTTTGTCTAAAGTTATTTCCAAATAAAAAGTTACCTGTAATGTTAAACTAAACATCTGACACATAGGAAGCCACCCTTGTTGCTCCCAATAATCAGCCACCACCAACTCTTCACTTAAAGTGTAAAAAGAAAAAAAATACCTCCTGGGACACCCAATGATGGTTTTCATTTGTAACTAAAATAAAATTAAACACTTCTGCCTGTGATCGCATTTGGCTTTGGGTTTAGTTTCAAAGAAACTTTAGCCTCTGTTCTTTGGAAGCCAAGAGACAGGTTGAAATGAACAATAACAACAACAACAACAAAAGTCAAGCTAAATTTGACACTAAATTATTTCTTGAACCACTATAACAGAGAAAAAAGCACAGCTACCTCCTGAAGATCAGTTATGGGTTTTGTCACTAATGTTCAAAAGGATAAGATCTTTTTTCACATACCAGACTTACTAGCTCAGAACAGTAAGAAACAATGGTTTGTTGTTAACCAGTGAACCCTAGCTCAATGGGGAAAATATTTGCATTCCTTGGAATAGATCTTGGTCAAAAGAAACTCACTTCACACCAAAACTGCACCATCCTGGAGGTCAAAGCACATGATGCAGATGAAAAACAATATTAAAGTTCAATGAGGGTTTTTCTTAATTAAAAGCTTAAGAAAATGTCCAAAAGTGCCAGTACAAGGCTATCAAAGGCATAGTGACCGCCCTTAAGTAATCAGCCCAATGTGACCTTATCTCCAGTCTGCTCCCAGTGAAACACATGCACCTGAGAATGGAAAATGAAGGTGAGTGCAACTCTTTTAAAGAAAAAACATGAAGAAATTAAATTTGTATTTGGCCTATCAAAACCTAAGACCTGCAAAAAAACAACAAGTTTTATGCTTTTTGTCTCACTTGTAACTGTTGGCAAGATCACATTTCATTTCCTCTTTTTGTCTCATCCTTTTTATATTTTGCTTCCTTTTCTATCTGGATTGCATGGGCAAGTATAGAAGGTTCAGCAGAAGTAATGCCATTGAGTGTGGTTGGTAGGGTACATGAATGTCTCACATGAGATGGACAGCAATTTGAACATTTCACCTAAAATGTCATATGGTGTGCTTGAGTGTGATATTGTTATGTTATAGAATTAGATGCTCATGATTTGTAATAAAAGATTTTTATGTGCCCTGGCTGGTGTGGCTCAGTGGATTGAGCCCCTGCCTGCGATCCAAAGGGTTACTAGTTAGATTCCTCATCGGGGTACAATGCCTGGGTTGCAGGCCAGGGGCCAGTAGGAGGAGCAACCACACATTGATGTTTCTCTCCCTCACTTTCTCCCTCCTTTCATCTCTCTCTAGAAATAAATAAAATCTTTTTAAAAAAGCAATGTTTCTCAACCATTTGTTTAAAAATATATTTTTATGTAATAAAAGGGGGTGTTATTTGTGTTGGACCCTGTAGTTCATTAAAGAGCCTTGGCACTTTGGTATCTAAAATATTTCAACAAAACCAAAGATAACAAACACAGAAGAAAGAAGAAAGGATTTCACATCAAATGCAATTAAGTAAGGCCAAGTTCATTTTACTCCCAATCTGCCTGTTGCAGGGGAAGCCTGCAATCAGGAGATCCCTAAAGTGAACCTCGCATCTCAGAATAATCCGAAACCAGAATCTCCAGAGCCACCTGGCCCAAATTCAAATACTCCATCTAGGAGTGAGGGAGCAAGACATCTACTTCCTCACATTATACCCCTTTGTTTCCTCACATTATACCCCTTTGTTTCTCAAACTTGCAGGCCACCATCTTTAATTACTCCATGAACAGTTTTTGCATTACAGTAAATAATAAATCGTAAAGTCCTCCTGGTGACAGGAAAAGCAGCATGGAAAGTAGGTTATAATGCTTTATGGAAGAACTTTGAAAGTCTTAAAGCCTCAATCAGCCCTCCAGCTTCAAAGGATCACTTAGACCTTGGCTCCCATTTGCAAAGGCAGCTGGGGTTTTTGCCCTCTATTCTGAGAGAGCAGATGTCCCTCATAGTATAACATAATGTACACACATATACACAGCCTTGCAAGTAGCCTTACATAGACTAATTTTTATTTAGAATTCATAACTTTACTTAGGTTAACCTATAAAACATTTGGATTACACGAAATGCCATAAGGTTGGCATAACCACCGCCTGCAATTTGCTAAGAATTTAACAATAGGGCTGAGACTTAGTTAAACTTTCTTCCATATCTATGCCATCCCTGACATTGACCATTGCCAGACCTGTCTTTTCAGGGAAATGCTAGGGTGATTTGCAGAAGCAGGGAGCTGATCCCACTCAAACCTCCTGGTGCTGGCAGAAGGGGCAGGAGGATCCTCTACTGACCTCCTCATGAACTTCTCTCATTATACCCTCACTATACTACTAAAATCTCCTCCCAGGGGCAAAGATTTTCCACCATTTTTAAACATGTAGTATATGTATAAGCATATTTTTGAACTTCAAGGATGTCCTCACCTATACATGTAATGACAGAGCTCACCCTGACGTTTATGCATGATTTCCTTGAATAAAAATGAACCCAATCTTTTGGGGAAATGACCCTCCCCACTACCCTCACCCCACCCCTGTGTATCTTTGGATGCCAGCATGCAATAAAGCACATTCCTTCTCATAAAATCTTCTTGAAGTTGTCTTTTTGGCGGGCAGCTACTGAGTAACTGGACCCAGTTCAGTCTAGTAACAATACCCTGAAGACACCACCTGGGAGTCCCGGTGTCATCCTCTCTACAAGGCTGTTGCACAAACCAGAATAAAAAAACTTCAATTATATTAGCACCATGTTCTACTCCAGAAGTTTTTTATAAATGTGTTCCACAAAATTTTCTGTAATTCCAAGGTACGTTTAGCAGTTGGCACTTTATTATTCTTTTAAAATAAATTGCTAGAGAAAATCCAAGACATTTTTCTTACTGCACGTCTCTTCTCTGTCACCACACTCATATCTCAGCCTAAAGTGAGGCTCCTTCCTGAGCATGAGAGCAAGGCCTATTTACAAAAAACAAATACATAGGTATAAGTACAAGATAAATTACATTTATTTTACCACAACCCTCACTTTTAATAAGATTAAGACGACTTAAAATGGTTTTTCAGTCTCAAAACCTCCTGATTCTTACTACCTCAACATTTACTTGCCATTTTTTCAGGCCTTCCTTACTCACTACCATATTGAATCCCAGAGCAAAAGCTAGTATAATTTTTCATTATTACCATCATATATGGCAATACAGAATTTGATCAAGTTTCACACAAAGTTCAAAAACAGGAAGGAAGGAAGGAAGGAAGGAAGGAAGGGAGGGAGGGAGGGAGGGAGGGAGGGAGGGAGGGAGAAGCAAGCCGAGGCAATTGAAGAAGCATGTGTACTTATGCTAATTTGCAATTTTGTTAGCAAGCACACCTACGCAAAACTTCCTATTCTCCCTGTTCATGGAGAAGAGAAGGGATATGAATAATCAAAGTGCTGGCCAATCCAAAAGTCATTTAAAATTAAAACTCATTAAATCAGCCCTTTTCGTCTTGACAATGCTATATATTTACAATCTCCCTTTTTGAATCAAGCTAATGTTAAAATGACTCTTCAGTTTTAGAACATGTCAACCAATAAAAGGACATCCTCTTGAAAACTGCACAAAGATTAAGAGCTGGCTGACATAGCTATAATGAAAACAAATATAGAAAAGAAGCCAAAGATTATCTACCAGAAGAAATATAAATATCATCATCTGTATCAATAAAAACCAAGAATAAAAATACATAAGTTAAGAATGCATGAAGAACTTTCACTGGCATCCTCATATAACACATACCATACTATATTCTGCTAACAGTATTTGTTGACTGCTGCCTCCACAGACAGACAACTCACTGTGTGAATCCAGGGACTGTGCTTCATCACTCCACCAAAATAGCCCAATACCTGGCACATTGCAAGCAACCACAGCAGACACCTGTGGAGTCCTCCGTATGACCATGAACATGTCAGTCAGGGCTCCTGGACTGTAAGAGCTTACAATTAACTGGAGTGTATGTGTTCGATGAGTTGAGTTGAACTGAATTACAAGGAAACCCAGGTTAGGAAAGGTATTGTAACCACCAATTCACAACTGAGGGAACTGAGTCCTGAAAGCAATATAACCCAGGATTTTTTACTATAAACCCTGAGCTCATTATATTTTACATAATATGTGTGAATTTCTATTGATATTTTCTTTGTTAACCTACTTACTTGAAACTAATGCCTTCAGGGTCTTTAAAAACTGGCAGCACTGATGTGTCTAAATTTCACATACATAGTTTCCACCGTAGCAATTCACTTTTAATAGCCTATTAATGCTATCTTATAACAAAGATACAAGATGTTACTAGTAAACAAAATGAATATTCTTTAAATAAAAGAATTTTTAAAGCCTAACCAATGTTCTAATGTTCTAATTTGTCTTCCCTCCTGCATTTATTAGTTTCTGCTTAATGTATATTTTACTTGATTTATACGTTAATGTCCAACATTTGTCACTCTCCAACAGATGGCTAGAATGACAAAACCAAGAAAATAAGATCTAGATTAATGTTCTTCCACTTTCAAGGAAGTATACACTACTTTCTGAGTGAGGTATACATTCCCTGATAATAAACAAGAAGAGTTTGTGTGTCATAGCTGCCTGTAAATGTTACTTGTTCAAGAACCAAAGAGAAATACTTCCTCCCAGAGCACACATCTCTCTGTATACGAGTATACAGACACTTGACAAGACTTCCTGCTCAGGTCAGGGAGTAATGCTAAATCTCCTGCCTTTTGGCAATGAGTTGTCAACAATGAAGATTTTTAAGTGAATTCCCCTGTGTAGATTTGCCTTTACAGGTAATTAGATCTCCAGATAATAAACGGTTTGGATTCCTGTAAAATATGCTAAAAGATTTTTGAACTGGCTGTGCTTTGGACATCTGACTATGCATACAATGCTTATGAATATATCTAACTGGGGCCAAAACTTATATAAATACCTTTGTGCAGAGGGGGCTTCAGAATCACTGCTCCGGGGACTTATTAAAGCCAAAGTGTATTTCTATCAAGTTTGTGGTCCATGGCCTATAGCCTATCATACCCCAGAGGTCCGTTGCCCAAACTAGTGGCCAGCACACCTATGAAATGTTACATTTGATGCCCTTGCTCATGGCCTTCTCACCTTGTCCTCAGTAAATTTACTGAACTACTGATATTCCAAGAGCCACCTCCTCTCTGAAGAGTCCTTTCTCCGATCCCCTCGGCATTGAATATTAACTGCATCTCCCTTGTATGCACATCAATGTTGGGCTTACCTAACACCCTGGTCCATGTTCACATCTGTGTACATCTGTCGTCCTGGCTCCACAACAAACTAATCCCTGGAAAGTAGGAGCCACATATTCCTCATTTTTCACCCCCATCATCTGACATTTGGTAGATATTCACTTAGTATTTCTTATCACAGTGCCAAGGCAAATATAACTTTTTTCTGGTTTCTAATGAGGAAACTGTACTTTAGTCCCAAAATCAGGATTAAAACTCAGGCCTATTTGTGCCAAAAACCCATGTTCTTTCCACTATGCCATGCCGTCTCTCAACGAAACATTGCTAAACTGAAGCATTCAAATAAAAACAGATGGACATTCCCTACTGACAGAAACTTATAAATTAAGGTTTGGAAAGATCAGTCAGATGAAATAAACTTAGTTACCCAGAATGCATATAGATCTGCAGTAAGCAGGGAGACATACAGAATAATAAATAACACAATTAGAGGAGAAAGTTTACCATCATTCCTCTTGCACATAAGATAGACTTCTTGGGAAGCCTTAATCAACTTTGTCTGTCTGTTTGTTTAAGCATAAAGTATCATACTAAGAAAAAAATAAGTTCAATTAAATCTTTTATCAACTTAAGTTTATTGAAGGATTAGTTGGCAAAAATACCACTGAATTTCAACTGCTCGTTTTTACCCTGCAATTCCAAAATTATAAAGGGAAGGGAAAGAAGTGGTGATAATTCAGGGCTAGAGGTGGAGATATGCAACTAAGGCAAAACTTAACATGAACCTCCTAATGTTCCCGACAGAGTGGAGAACTAGAGAGGGATTGCTTCTATCACCCCAAAATCAAGATCAACCTGTTTCCATGATGAATCCATGTCTTACTACTCAAGGCCTGGCTTACTTTGTGCCTTAAATTTTACTCAGTGTGAATAACTGAAAGGGTCCATGAGATGACACAAAACCAGTCCCCCATGAAACACGGAGGCTTCCCTGCTCTATTTTCTATTCCATCAGCATCGGATTTATAATGAAGAAACGAGTGAATATGTGGGGGGAGGGGCTTGTTTGTGTTCAAGTGCCCATGCTGTGTTCCTTTTCATTTAATTGTAGCACTTACATGATATGAAATACTAAAAATTAAAAAGCATATTTATTTAAGAAAGCCAGTCTCATATTTTCTTAGATATAGAGATAAAAATAAACTACTTAAACCTTTAAATGAAAAAGAATGATACTTCATGCAATGTTAGTTCCTACTAAAATCTTCTTCAGTGACACATTACCAGGACTGTGTAATTGTTTTTTTTTAAGTTCCACTAAATCTACTTCAGAATTATTGTATGCCAATTAGCAATAACCGTAAACTAGAAGACAATTTTCTTTGCAAAGAATAGACAGTCAATTCCTGGCTGATTCCTCCTGGTATTACTTTCATTATGAGCACTCAGAAGAATAACTCTTAGGTTGGTTTGTTGCTGCAATTAGGTTTCTAGGTTACCAACTACCAAACAACCCTGGGCTGAAAGTAACTTCCAGACATACTGTTCCAAAGACTCTAAAACCAGCCACAGGCATGAAGAGATAAACTGCAATCTTCACACCCATGGGGAGCAGAATAATAAACCAAAGGAATGGGTCATCCTGTACAAAAGCATTGGTTGGGCAACTGTGCCCTGAAAGTCATTCTGTCTGGCTTTAAAAGAGGAGGAATTTACCCTCCTAAACTGTCTGAAAACTTGGCCTTTTAAAATGGACCACCAGGAAGAACACTTAAGAATTTTTATTATGTAAATGTGCTTTGCTAATGCTGAAGGAAGGCTATCTTCTTGATTCAATGCTAGGCCATCTCTTTCTAGAATACTGTGGGCAGATAGGACCCCACAACTCAAGAGGGACGGAGAGGATTTGGAAGGAAAAAGTGGAGAGAGCCACAGCCACAGAGGGGCAGGGACATAGGGTCCACAGGGAATAATGTTTTCAATGGACACTATTCAGTCTGAATAAAGGAAGGCCTGGCTGGGGTTTAATATACATTTTCCTATCCTGTGATGAACTTTCCGTAGCACAGAGGAGCCCAGTTGTGATCTCAGTTAAGCCTTTTGGCTTAAATTGCAGTTTTAGAAACTAGGTATTTTCACCATTACAGTGAACTACAGTTAAAAGCACTGGACTGTTTTCCCTACTCTGCAAATACAATACTTGAGGAAAAGGAATACTGGAATAAACGGCAAAAATCAGATGCGCACTCCTCGTCCTTTCCAGTTGATAACAACACACTGGTACCTATCGGCTTGCCTTCTTGTGTTCCCAGCTCCTCAAGATGTCTCCTTTCTTTTACTCAAACAGCAGCTGGAATCTCACCCGTCCTATAAAATCTTCCCCATCTAACTGAAGACTGAAGAGAATTCTCTCTGGTGAGTTGTAATTCCCCCTGCTCCCCCTTCACTCCCAGCCTTATAGTATGCATTGAGCCACTGCCTGTACACGATGTTAATAAATCAATCTAAGCCTTACTCCAGTGTTTTTAACTTGTCTTGTACTGTATCAGTGCTTCTGGCATTACATTACAAGCTCCTAAATGACTGCCACTCTTTTCTTGATAAGCAACCGAGCACAGTGGCATGAGGATGTTGAAAAATCACAAGAAAGGAAGAGATTTGCCCTCATTCAGTGCAAATGATTTGATATAAACAGCCTTATTGTATAACTCCATGAGTTATATTAATACAAGACTCTATGAGTCTTTATTAATTTATTTAAGTAGCAATGGACAGGTATCTGCTTCTGAAAAGGAAAATGTACTTCAAATCGGTTAGGGAAAAAATCCTTCTGGGGTTTGAATAACGAAACTGACACATTCTTTTTTGCAACTGCAGTTCTAATAAATATATGAAAACCTTTCACTTTTATTAACCTCTAAATCATATACATCATCTACCATATTTGAAGGAAACAGAAATTACTTTTGCCAAATTACTAATGATTTTTCTTTCTACAAGTCTTTCAGTTAGATAGGAAAACTTGATATCATATTCTTCTCCATGACCACAAGTAATTTCAGCACATCACTCTTCAAGAAGTGGCAGAAGGAAATTCTATTTCCTTTAAATAAGATGGATGATATATTATATGTAAAATGGTAATATTTTAAATCCAACCCTTTATTAGGCAGCAATCACTAAACATGGTGCAGAGTCCGTGACGTTCAGAGGACATTCTGATTGGTGTGCTCTTTATGGGGTTACCCAGGCACTCACCTCTCATGAAGCAGCCCTTTCACTTATTGAATGTGGCTAACTGTAATTTGTTTTAGCTTACCTATAACTTTGACTCCCTGGTATTTCATTCATTTTTCTAGCCTAAGCATTAATTCATACCAACTTAGAAAATCACTTACTAAAATGATATGGAGTATTTTTGCCAAAATTAACATGTTAATAAAAAATGTTAAGAAATACAAGTCAACTGAGCTGTGGGTAGGGGTTGACAATGCATACACTTGACCCAATATAGAAATAGAAAATAAGATGTTAAACACACTGGAAAGAGAAGAAGTGAGAAGCTGGCTGCTGAAGTTTCCTTTTTTTTTTTTACAATCCTGTTTAATAGGCACAGTAAAGTCTGGAAGGGGAACATGCAAGGAAGTCAAAGATTAGTAAACAAAGTGAGAGGATAAAGAAATGAAGAGAAGATGGGAAAATTTAAGAGGTGTGGAATGGAGATCTCCAAAATGCTAAATACAAGATATGAACAAAAAGAAAAAGTATTTGGAAAAACTGTAAATGTGAACTAATTAAAAAATAGGCACAGAAATTATTAAATAATATATTTAGAATTAATCTCTCTAATACTTATATCCAAATATGTATATTTGGATATAAAAATAGACACATATTTAGTAATACCTAAGTGCTTTTATATATATATTTTGTCATAATTATTAAAATCACTTTTTAGATTATCTGCATATGAATATTCAAAT
This sequence comes from Phyllostomus hastatus, assembly GCF_019186645.2. Lineage (NCBI taxonomy): Eukaryota > Metazoa > Chordata > Mammalia > Chiroptera > Phyllostomidae > Phyllostomus > Phyllostomus hastatus. Next base: position 12,246,633 of record NW_025333900.1, read on the forward strand.
TTATTAGATTAAATTACACATGTTAAAATATGTTCCTACACAATTCCAGTGACAATTCATACTTCTAAAGATCTAGTTCAATGGTTTCTTCATGTTCTTTCCCTGTATTGGCGATACTATGGAAAAAATACCCCAGGGCAGAGTGGTACTTCCTCAACAACCAGAAAACCAAGAAGAGAAATTGTTTACAGATTGCAATAAACCATGATATAGTTAATTCTGGAAGTAATTAAGTGAACAATCGATTCTTTATTTCCAGAAACAAAGGAGGAGAGCCTGTGTGACAATTCAGGAAGCAAACATTAAACACATTGACACCTGAGGCATGCAATAACCATATCTATAAGCAGTAAGCGAAAGAAATTCCTGATGTGGCAGACCACGTGCTCCAAAAATGACCACAGCAATATTTCTGGCCTACTTTCTTTTCTAGAGTCTTGGCATTCCCCATCTAGAGGCGAAGTTTATTTCCCTTCCCTGAAAACCTGGACAGGACATTGGAATGCCTGGAGGAACAGACTGCCACAGCAGTGACATTCCCTGACTTCTAAGTGGCGTGTTCTCCCTCCCCCTCTCATCACTTACCCTTAGAACCCCACCACCATTCTGTGAAGAGACCCAATCTAGCCCACATGGAGAGACCACATAGAAAGCACAGGTGCAGACGAACTAAGGCCCTGCTGACAGCCGACATTAGCCACCACTCAGGTGTGGAAACAAGTCTTAAATGATTCCAGCGTCCGGCCTTCAAGTCCTCAGTGAACACTGCAGACTTCATGCCCCAGACAAACACCATTTCTGATGTGTCCTCCCTGAGTTCCTGACACACAGGATCTGTGGTCAAGATAAATCATTGTTTTATGATACTAAATTTTTGGGTAACTTATTATGTATCCTTAATAACTAGAAAACCTTGTTTTTTAAAAAATCTAAACATGTTTTAACATGAAGGAAACAGTGGTATTTAAGGCGAAAACTGAGTACAATCATTTTCCTATACCAGGAAAGCAACATGACTATTTTTTTAATGCTGTATGACAGACTCTGTGTTTGACCCTGGAGTGGTGTGGTGGTACAAAGATGAGAATAAACAGGTGTGATACCTGACCTCTTGAAGTTTACAATCCATAAACAGACATAGACTTCAATCATCTATTCAACTCCACAAAGGTACATTCAGCAGTAACAAGTGCTACAAAGCAGAAAGGCCCAACGCCTACCAATGGTAGGGAATTTGATCTAGTTAGAAAGATTACAGAGGGCTTCCCTGAGGAAATGACACTTGAGCTAGGGTGAGTATGGGCTAAAGAAAGGAAGGGAGGAATGGGGGGAATATTCCAAACTCGGAGGACAGAGACGCACAAAGGCCCTGAGACAAGAGGTAGGCCGGGTTACACCGTGGACTGAAGGGAGGCCGGCATTCGTGCAACATCACTTTCACCACATTCTAGTCTTCCAGGCAGCCCCAAAATGCATCCTGGTTCATGGCGGGTAGGGGAATAGACTCTACCTCTTGACAGGAAATGTCATGGTCAGAGAAAATGAAGCAAAAGGAAGGATTAGGAGAATGGATCTGGAAGGAATATGAAGGCACAAGAGCACACGGGGCATTATCTTTCAGATTTTAATTGACCACCACTGGGAAGTAAAGAATACATCTTACACTGCCACCTAATTCACATGCGCGCGCACACACACACTAAATCAAACAAAACAGTACTTACCCTCACTACCTGTAGTGCAATCTGATTTAATCTATTTTATGCATATATATGTATATATACAATGTATTATAACATATATATAAATTAGTTTTCAATGTACTCAAGGGTCATGGACTAAAGTTTGAGAAACACTAAAACACTGATGTAAGGCCTTTTAGGTTAAGGTATATGTCTCTATGAAAGTCACTGAAGAATTTTAGTTTGGGGGTACAAGGAGACCAGGTGGAAGGACTACTAAGTCAGGCAAGATATGGCAGTGGCAAGGGAAGTGTAGTAAATAGTTGCTGTATTTTGGCTTTCTAGCATCTAAACACACTTTCTACTTGCATAGAGTTCCCACCACAAGGAACTTGAGAAGACGGAGACCCCACCACCAAACAGAGTGTAAAAAGGCTGATGTTCACTTCACTAGCCCTGTTGCGGTGAAGCCTCCAGAACATAACTTTGCTTGGCCCAACAGTCCCACCCAGGGCTCTACACCAGTACTAGTAATACACAAAAGCAGAGAAGGTGGAAATGTGCCCTCGAGAAGCAAAGTCCAACTTCCCTGGGTAGTACGTGCAGCATCCACTGCAAGAAGTTTGGGGCAGTGGTCTGGGAAGCCAAATGTCTCCATTGCTTGATGGTGGTGGCAGTACAATCCTTAATGATGTAATGTGGCCTGGGTTCTGACTGTCTCCACCCCTGTGTAACTGTCATTCCCTGAGCTGAGTTCTTCAGCTCTGTCAGAGGCTTTAAAGGATATCCAACGTATTTTCAAAAATCCCTTTCTGCTAAAATAAGACATAGATGTTTTCTTTTGGCTACTGAAAGTACACTATCTAATCACATGTATATATTTTTACTCTCTCTATATATCAGTCTCTGTAAAATTATGTAAACCCTCAAGATTTAAAGAGCAACTCTAAGATTCAGTCACAAATGGAAGTTTATTGCATACTATTTTGTTTACTATATTTCCTCTTGTGTATTTACATAATAATAACTCAACCATTTATCAAACATCTACTCTATGGTCACTCCAGGCAGAAGAGTGATAAGCATCACCTCAAATCTTCAAAGGGCTTAATAGTTGAACAAGCACTTACATGAAAACTTTCTCCTTTTGACCCGAGCCTGTGAAAACATTCAACACGATGTTTTATTCCACTTAGCAGCTACTCAAGTCACATAGCTCTTAGCAGCAGCAGCAGCAGCACAGCATAATTTCCATTTCCCGAGTTCTAACTACATATCAGGCATAATGCTAGGGGCTTCGTACATGTCTCTGTATTTCTAACCTTCACAATTATTTAAAGAAGGTATTTCTATTTCTATATTTGAGACTTTTTAAAAAGTGAGGCTCATAGAGATCAAGGGTCTCATTCCTTGAGATCTTAGTGAAAAAAATGCAGTTTGTCTCCAACACATGTTGCCTTCCATATTCCATTCCTCCAGTCTTGTAAGTTGCTTTGTTTGCCTGGTAACTTGATATATGTTACTCAAAACATCTGCTCAGAATAATTAAAGAAGCCAAATGATTCTTTAACAGTAAACATGATGAATATTTTTTAAAAAGTCATTTATAGTTTTCACCTCAATATCTTTTCCCCTAATCTCTTCACACTCTATAGTAAATTTCCATGTAGAAATATTCTGGGATTCCTGCAGGAGCCCTTTCATAAGCAGATGTGCCAAAGCCATTTCAAGCACTGTGTTGGAAACATTCAGCATAAATAACCTGCCCTACAGGGAATAGTAGCAAAGGACAAAAAAAAGTAAATTGAGAATATAACTAAAAACTCTAGGCAAGATTTTGTGATTAATGATGGCTTGTTAAAGAAGGGAATTTAATTTTTTTTTAATTGTGACTTTTCTGGTTTCACTTCCTAATTTTTAGTCTTCTCATATATATTCCTTTTTATTTATTTTATTTTTTATAACTTTTTTATTTTAATTGTTGTTCAAGTACAGTTTTCTGTCTTTTACTCCCATCCCAGCCCACCCACCCCCCAGCGCATCCCACCTTCCTCCCATTTCCACCACCCCCACCCCCACCCCCACCCCCGGTTTTTGTCCATGTGTCCTTTATACTTGTTCCTGTAAACCCTTCCCCTTTTCCCCTGGAATTCCCTCCCCTCTCCACTCAGGTCATTGTCAGCCTGTTCTCTATTTCAGTGTCTTTGGTTATATTTTGCTTGTTTATTTGTTTATTTTGTTGATTAGGTTCCTGTTAAAGGTGAGATCACATGGTATTTGTGTTTCACTGTCTTTGACTTATTTCACTCAGCATAATGCTTTCCTGTTCCATCCGTGCTATTGCAAAGGGTAGGAGCTCCTTCTTTCTTTCTGCTGCATAGAATTCCATTGTGTAAATGTATCATAGTTTTTTGATCCATTCATTTACTGATGGGCACCTAGGTTGCTTCCAACACTTAGCTATTGTAAATTGTGCTGCTATGAACATTGGGGTGCATAGGTTCTTTTGGATTGGTGTTTCAGGGTTCTTAGGATATAATCCTAGCAGTGGAATTGCTGGGTCAAAAGGCAGATCCATTTTTAGTTTTCTGAGTAAATTCCATACTGTTTTCCATAGTGGTTGTTCCAGTCTGCAATCCCACCAGCAGTGCACTAGGGTCCCCTTTTCTCCACAACCTCTCCAACACTAGTTGTTTGTTGCTTTGTTTATGATGGCCATTCTGACTGGTGTGAAGTGGTATCTCATTGTGGTTTTAATTTGCATCTCTCTGATAGCTAGCGGTATTGAGCATCTTTTCATGTGTCTCTGGATCCTCTGTATGTCCTCCTTGGGGAAGTGTCTGTTCATATATATTCTTCGTATCATCATTAAATCAAAGTATATTAAATAAATACTTTCACCTCCAAATGTCCTTTCAAGAACAAGAAGCCACTAAATGATCAACTTTATTTAATTCTGTTAACTTGGTAGAAAATGCTTCCCTCTACACTAACACACACCCTTGGCTGTGAGCTCTGCAGGATCATGTCTTAGTCACCAATGTCCTGCTGCATAAATGAGAATAATAACCATCCCTACTTCATAAGGTTGCTGTGAGGATTAACTTAGACAATCTGTGTACATTGTCTAGAACACTACCAAGCACACAGTAAAGAAACACACAGACTCACAATGAGTTCAGGTTTTGTATATCTTCCAACATTCAGGGTGGCTCAATGTGCAGTTAACACCTCAAATATTTCTCATTGTCATTGTTATCAAAAATCAACTTTCCTGCCCTGGCTGGTGTGGCTCAGTGGATTGAGCACTGGCCTGCAAACCAAAGGGTTGCTGGTTTGATTCCCAGTCAGGGCATGCCTGGGTTGCAGGCCAGGTCCCCAGTATGGGGTGCACAAGAGGCAACACACATTGATGTTTCTCTCCCTTTCTTTCTCCTTCCCTTCCCCTCTCTCTAAAAATAAGTAAATAAAATCTTTAAAAAATTAAAAATTAAAAAAACAAACAGCCTTCTCCCATGTGTCATCTATCCAGTGGCTGAGGCCAGTTATCCAAGAAACACCCAACTATCCACTCTTCATCTCTCCCACATTCAGCCTAACATTAAGTCCTATCTCTCAAATCTGATCCTTCTACCATCTCTATAGCCTCTTCCACCACAAATACCATATTAACCTCCATTAAGTGGTCTCTGGCCTCCAATCTTGCTATGGCAGCAAGAGTGATCATGTCAATCCAGTGCTGAAACTTCTTCAATAAATTCCACTTGGTTTTAAGAGAAAGCCAAAACTCTTTTTAAAAACCCTTTATGGCTTAGTCCCTTCATACTTCCCAAATATCATCTCTTGAATATCTCCACCCCACTCTTCCATCCCAACACCTACTTATGCTTCAGCCAAACAGAACCTGTGTACATCCTTTGAATGTGCCATATGCTTGCTCTTCTGCAGACATGCATACATGTTGTGCCCTTTGCCTGGAACACTCCTCCTGCCCTACTGACCTGGCTGACACCTACTCATCCCCTCTAAGTCTTAATGTGTCCTCTCCACCAGACCACAAGCTTTATAAAGACAGTGACTTTGTCTGGCTGTGACTCTGTCTGGCTTACTTGCCACTGAATCTAATTATGATGACTGGAACATAAATAAGCACTAAAAAATTTCAGTGAAAGAAGTTGTGATATTGTTTTTACTACCAAAAAGTGAGAAAAACAATTTGTGATTGGTGTCATTCCCTTGAGCTCCAAACCCAAACACACACAAGGAGACCTAAAATAATAGAGTCATAGAGCAATTCATCTCCAGACTTCCCTTCTCATGTTACTGCAAGCAAAGTCATCTTCTGTAATCCTTTAGCATCACTGGAAGGCTGCCATTATGATTTTATAGTTCTGACTGGTCTGTGGCATCCGGGACACACAGCTAAACCAACATTGTTACACATTAAATTGCAGAAGTCTAAAACATTGTCTTTCTATGAATGAATACATTCTTAATAAGCATTGGACAGGTCCTCTTGACATCAAATTTGATGCATAGGACTCTACTAACTTGATATCACAATATAGAGCAAAGGGAATTCAATTCCTAAACTGATGGAGAAATATAATTTGAATATGAATAAATATAAGCAAGTGGATTAGGGAGGTGGGAGAGGGCAAGGGTTTAGGAATAAATAAAAGTCATTAAGTGAAAATGCTGAAAATTCCCAGCAACAAATCACACTACCTATACTTCATTATATATGTACCAATGTATGTGTTCAGACTGACTAACAGAGAAGAGCCAAAGTTCATCAATATTATTGATAAAATTACTGAAACAAGAATAACAGAAGGGAATAGAAATCTGATTAGGGGAAGTACCAGCTAGGAGAAAGGTAATTTAATCCAATTTCCATATACCACTTGGCTAAATTAAGTATCAGCCAGTTGAGCATTCATGAGAAACTAGCTATACATTTGCAAAAGCCATACTAAAATAATCTCTTTGCAATAATAAAAAATATATGTAATTTAAAAATTGATATTTCAAATCCTTTTTTAATCCTGCTTTTGAAAACCAGCTGTGGAAAATCTCATACTAGCTAATGCAAAACTTGTAGTACTAAAAATGAGTTATCTGTTCACTTTTGGAAAAACAGGCTGTGAAAGTGGAGTTTCATCAATTAGCATATAATTTACAAAATGTAAGTTGGGTAATATTAGATGACTTGTGTTATAACAATTTCTATACATTAAGTTGTATGAATTGAAATAGCAAGGATGCCATGGAGGTCCATGAATCTTTAAAGTTCAAAACTACTCACTGCTAGAAGGTGAGAAAACACATACATACACACAAAGCAACACAAACTGCCTTTAGAAATTTCCTAGGAAGAATGTCCCAGGTTAAACATTAGACATCACAAATATACCAAGTCAATTTAGTTTTTTCTTTCCCACAATCCCTCATCACTTAGTTTTGCCCCCAGCTAACCGGTGGGCTGAAATCAACCTTATTTCAACAAACCAAACATCCAAACTATGTAATCAGGGATGACATCTGAACTTGATCTGGCTGGCTGCTTAAAAAGGAGTCTTTCACATGGGAATGACAAACGGAAATTTTCATTGCTGACCAAGCTAAACACTAAGCCACACCACCTTCATATTTCATGGTGAAATCAACCAAAGGCAAATAAATAGCCCTACCTTTCAAAAATGCCTCTACCCATTTTGAAGTACACTAAAATATGCATTATTTTGTACATAAAGATGAGATTATCCAATGTTTTTCCAGTATGGTGATAGATGAAAGCTAAATTGCACATACATTCTTGCCCATGCCTTAACCAACACCACACTTGAGAGGACAGCTGGATGTTGGAAGACAGTCTGGAGCCAAGGACCAAGCCCCCTCCCCCCCAGGTCTAATCCCAAACCCTTCGCTTCATTAGCACAGCACAATGCTACTCCACTAGAAAAAAAAACAAACAAGCATTTAATGCTGCTCTGTGCTGCCCTGGATCTTTGAAACAAAGTCAGACATTAAAGAGTAATCACAAAACACAAACACACACACAGAATTTGTTCTAAATTAGAGAAAAATAAAATTTAAATTGTCTAAACTCACAGGTTTTTATAGTCTAATGAAAATCAATATATTATCACAGATGAATTTATGTTCTTGTTTCTTATTATTGATTCCTCTGAGTTTCAGTTCTCTTTTTCCTTTAACACATTCCTTTCTTGAATTTTCCTTCCTGGCGGTATAATGTGTGTGGGGCAGGGGGTGGGGAAAAATGGAAACATCCCTTTGGATGGTACTATATCTGTGGAGGATGCTAAGCTACCTTCAGTTCTAAATACACAAACCACACTCCAGAACAGGAATTTTCTCCAAACCCTTTACTTTCATGGTGTTGTTTCAAATTTTGTTGTTGTTCTTTTTTAATATTCTGACCAGGATTACCAGCAAATCACAGCACTACATGTTTACTACTGACACCGAAGACCTATCTGAAACTTGAGAACTCACAGTAGAAGGGACCATCATGGACTGCTGCCAGTCACTGCCCCAGTTCTCTCCCACACACCACTTGTTCCATGGAAGAGGGTAACAACCTGCTCAGTGGTCTTTCTGGGCCACTGGTCCAGGAAGGTTCTGACAGCAATCTAACCCACAAAACCTTAGACTAGCAGGAGTTTTGTAAGTTAAGTCGATCTCAATTCATCTTCAGTATACAATTGACTTATGTAAGTCAGAAGAATATATTCATATTTTAAGGTAGAAGACATGACACTTTCTTTCAGGGAGTGTTTAGTAGTCTTTAGCAGTTAAAGAAAAATGTTTTCTTTTATTCTGATCTAAATTTTTCAACCTTCACACCACAGCTTAATTCCCTGCCTCCCCCCCCCCCACCCCCTGTTTTTGGTGCCTCGTGGTGATGGAGAAAAGCTAGTCACCATATTCTTGTAAACATTGAAGCCAATTATTAATTAGGTCCAAATAAATCATTTTTCCCTTGGGTTAACAATCTCTGGTATTGCTTTTCAATTATTTTATTTTCTTGTAACTTTTAAAGCTTTTCAGTCCTCCTACAACTGTCACCTTGTTGTGATATCCGATTGGCAGGTGGTCAGTGTCCTTCTACATCTTCATGGCTAGAATCTAGTCCACTGCCTGGCATTTCACAGGCTCTTAATAAATATTCTTGATGAAATGTGAAATTACATATGAGCAATGCTTAATAAATAGTTGAGCATAATTTGTCTTCCTTGACTATACTTTATTATCTACATAGTCACGTTTTTCTATTATTCCTACCATATGGAAATAATCATAATTCCATAATGAAGACTTCTTCAACTTCATCAGAAAACTCAGAAAGCTCCTTCTAACAATTATCCTAAAATGCAAACTGAAGTACTGATTTTCTAGCAGGTAGGTGCATGAGTGTCCATCAATCAAAAGTATGATAAACCTGGGCAAAGCTTCAGACCTTACTACAAATTCCCCAAATTTATCTTCTATGTTCCTGGATCTCATGCAGTGTAGGGATGAGAAGTTCTCTGTTCAGCACAGGCTGCTGCTGGAGTTGCCAAATGGATCTTCTTTTAGTGAGGACTTAACTGCAATTTCTCACTGAGTATATTTTGATACTTCCATTAAGTGGCATTTTTAAGCATACACATTTATAGCTAGCAATTTTAGTTTTATTGGATACTTTTTCTATTTTTTCTTAGAAGGTTCATAATTATTTGCTAAATATTTATTAAATTTATGTCTTTGTTTAAAACAGCTAATTACCATAACTAAAAAATTAGAATACTGTAATATGCATGTCTTCCAATTTCAGACATTCAGTTTCCTAAAATCATGTCTAAGCGTCAAATAGAATGCAAGATATTTGGAACAACTGCCATGATACATGTTAATGGACAAACTAAAATCATCAAACTTTAAGCTTTTTATCAGTGCCAATTAGAGTTTATTAAGAGATATTTTTCATTATGCCAATATTTTCCAGGTTGATGTAAACACCTCTCTCACTCTTGTTCAAACAACACACACACTAACATACACATACACACAATTCAATACTGATAAAAATATAAAAAAACTATAAAAGGGAATTGAAATATAGCCAGTTTTCCTTAACAGAAAACTCTGTCTTCATAGAGCCTTGGCAAGGTCATGCTCACCTTGGAATTGCCGTGGCCATTGATGTGAACTGGCTCCTTAAAACAATGCATCTTACTTAGCAATTACATTAGAGAGGTGTGGGAAAGGTGTAAAATAAGTGGGGAGGTGCTTTGATTATTGTTGACACAACTCACAAAAGTGGGTTCTACTTTCCTTCATTTTTCAGGAAATTAACAAACCTGACTAACATAATCTGAAAATCTTTTCCCAAGTTAAAAAAAATTCAGGAGTTTAACTATTTAGAAGTTCCCCCTTTGAACCCAGAATTCCCAGGCTAAAGATTAGTGAGTTAAACCACACAGCCCCATGTCTTTCTGCAATAAGGTTAATAATTAACACTCAATTTAATGTGTAGAATCCCATTCCCAACCAAAAGCTTTTAAGTAGCATATCTCATAGTATGTTTCATTAGAGATTATGCCTAATGATTAAACTGAAATGTGAAGTTTTAATTATGATATTCAAAAACCTTAGAGACATTCACTGGAGTAACCAACCTAAAGTACAACCCATGCTCCCACACACTTTTCAGACAAGGCAATGTTTTGAGATTTCACAAACTCTCTTCCTCCCTCTCAATTCCTGCAGTGTTCCAACCAACTAAGAAGAGACAATGTTTATCCAAATTCTGCATAAACGAAAATCTAAAGTGAGGGGAGAGTATACAGGGGAACTCGATATGACAGCTTATCCAACAAGGAGGCTGCCACTCCTTGGGCAGGCTTTCACTGGGGTCTTACTCCAGGTTTCAATTTGCAGATTTCTCTTTACAGCAGCACTAACTGAAACTACACGTAGTGCACTTACCCATGGATGGTCACTTAGCACAGGATGAGCAAGACCTTCTATTCTCTCTTCTTGCCTTTTATTGTTTATGACTGGCATATTTAAATATAAATGTGAGGAAAGGAGAAAAAAAATTACCCTTTTCTGCTGACCCTGAAAATACAGATTAGAAAGATTTAAGTTAACAAAATAAAGCCCTGAGTTGCTCTGTATTAGAAATCAATAGGTACTTGGGGTTAGAGTTGGGGGGACAGAGAAAAGCCATACAGGAGGAGAAAAAGAGATAGGTGGCCAGAAATAGGCCAAAAGCTGAAGACTGAATTGACATATAAGACCAAATTATTTTTAAAAATGAGAGTGTCTGATACTGAGTTTTGAGTTGTTGATACTTCAATACAACCTACAAAACCTACTCCATTTTGATAAACCATTGGTAAACTCCATCACACACAAGCTTGTGTAAATACGGACCTTGTGTGGATATCAATGGAAAGATTTCACCTCTGAGTTGATGGGGTCTTAAACAGACAGAACCTATAGGGGAACAAAACAACCCATAAACTCAACACTTTGGAAATGGAAGCTCAGAAGAGGTGAGCATGAGATAATAATCCCTGCAAGAATTCACAGAAATCGTGGGGAAAATGTTGGACATTCCAAAGGGTAAGTAATGCAGGTTTAAGCTAATTTTATCCTGATTGTGAAGAGAGGGATATCCCATCTGTTAATTCAGGTAACAGTTAGTTTAGATGTTTATAACTCCACAAAAATGGAACTACTTTTCCAGAAATTATATGTTTAGTACTCCTCAAAAATTAGTTCAATAACTCCCTGGTCCAATATTAATAATAAAGTTCAAAAACTATTTATCTAGCCCTCAAAATATAGCTCTTGAATCAAATAAGTCTACTTTATACCAAGTTCTGCACCAAAGATCAATATTGGTAGAATTAAAATTGAAGCACAGCAGGCTAGGAAGGCTAAAGAGTATAAGCTCCATGAGGTCAGGGCCACGTTGTTGAGTACTCAGGTGATAAGCACTATGCCTGGAATATACCAGGTACACAATAAATCCCTGTTGAGTGAACAGCAGTCATTTAATATAACTCCAAATTATACTAACATAATAATAAATGTATCACACAAAGATTTAACTACAACTAATTTTATCCCTGAAACAAAATCTAAACAGGTAGTAGCCACGACAACTTTTGAGTTACTTGAGACATCCCACCCTTATGTTAAATTTAGAATAAAGAGGCATATACAAGGCAAACTGATGCCTTCCTTAGCTGCTTGACGAGAATATTCAAAATGAGAAAATTAAAATGATTCCAGCCTACTCATGCTAGGACTGTGCAGAGCTAGCAGACCTCCTAGAGATTTACAACCTAACACGCAGTTCTGATGCATAAGTTAACACTTGATCACCTAAAAACTACCAGGAACAGAAACAAACCTGCAGTCCAACCAAGTCAGATCTCCTGACTTGGTACAGCAAGGCATGGCACTGGGAGAAACCACAGAGTGATACTGGGAAGAGGGAGGTGGGGATCACCTTCAGTAAGGTTTGGGTTCTTGCTGAAGAGGGTAAGGAAAGCAGAGATCATCCCTGGACTGATTATAGGTTTTGAGGTGAGATTAGGAGAAGTGGGGATTAATTAGGGGTTGTTGTGAAGTGAGGGAGGTTAAGTAATTAAAGATCCCCAGAAAATATGGTTACAGCAGGTCTAGGAGTGACAGCAGTGAGGAAGTAATAATCACTTCAACAGGGGCTCTCGTGGCCTTTTTCAGCTGCTGCAGGACTGTGGGAGAAGCACTGTTCTCCTCTAACTCTGCAGCTGCCTTGCTCTGTGTCTATTGTCCAAGCCTGAAGAATGGCAAGGCAGCCTTTGTCTCTTTCCTTCCAAGCCAAATTTCACTTTTTGTCAGAAATAGGCTTTGACTTATGCACACATGTAAGTATTAAATAATCCCCCTTAATCAAGTTATAGAAAGGAAATCCTCAAACTTTGAAAGAAACAGGCCAAAATTAAAAGATTCTATTATATTTAAAACCATTTTAAAACTGGCTGACACACATCCCTAATTCCATCCATACCTTCTCAATCTTTGAGCCCAGCATATGTGCCCTATAATAGTTGTAATATATCATAGTTGTAATAGATAATAATAGTTGGTCTGTTTCCCTGTCTCCTCCCTAAGCGCTAAAATAACAAAAACAGTAAAGGATTTATTTAATGCCTGCTGCCTAGCACAGCTCCTGGCACGTTCTAAGTGCTCTGGAGCCAAGCTGTCTGCTAATTGCCTCTGTATAAAATATGTACCAAGGCTTCTCACACAATAAAACAGATTTCGCACTCAATAACTACTTATGAATATCATAATCAGAAGGATTCACTACACGATGAGACATGGGGCCAGTGATGACTGGCAGGGTCTACAACTCTAGGTCAAAAAAGAAAGAAGCTTATCCCTGGCTGGGTGGTTCAGTTGATTGGAATGCCGTCCTGTGTACCAAAAAGGGTGTGGGTTCAATCCCTGCTCAGGGCACATACCCAGGTTGGGGGTTTGATACCTGGATGGGGCATGTATGGAAAGTAACTGATTGATATTTCCTTCTCACATTGATGTTTCTCTCCCTCTCTTCATTCCTCTCTAAAATCAATGAACATACCCTTGGGTGAGGATTTAAAAATAGTGATAGTAATTTAAAAAAGAAGGGAGTTTCCATTTCAAGAGTTCACAAATGGCTTTGTTGCAACATGACAAAGTCAAAAGCACTTCAAAGAAAAGCTCAATGCAAACTGAATTGAATCCTACCCAACTGAGTCACTTACTATGTGGTACCAGAAAAGTTCCTATGTCTGTCCGTTTATCAAAACTATATATTCCTGGAGGTGAGATGTTCTGCATATCTTGTTCATTTTTGCCCCTAGCACTCTGCCTAGCGTGCTAAGCAGTACAGGCAGGCATCAGTCACATGGAAGCAAAGCAGATAAGGTATAAAAAAGGAAGAAAGGCAGTAAAAATCACACTCAAACAAAAAGGTAAGAGCACAGCCCAGGCTAGTAAGGAAGAGGGAGGTGCCCCACGTGCAGATCAGAGGCTTCCATGAGAAAGCGGGCTCCCCGAGACTGCTTCTGTTAGAGAGGAAAGAGGGAAGCTGGGGGTGGCTTGGAACACAGAAGCAGAGACCAAGATCTGAAACTGGTCTGAGAAAAGGGCAAGGAGGCAAAGAGATGACTGGGAAGACAGAATGGATGAGCTACCAAGGTCAGATGAGAAAACCATCACTTTTAAAATGACCAATGATGCAAGGGAAGCAGTAAGATGAAAATACACCTATTTGTATACAGTCACTTTGTGGTGACTGGGGAGCAAACGCTGAGAGTGCAGAAGTCTCTAGGAAATCTCTTTATTTGAATATTAGCAGAAGCAAGTCCTCCCCTTCCCTTTCCTCCTGCTGCCAGGAGAGCTGGCCAAACAAGGCCATGTGCTTCTTCTGGGTTAGCGGAAGAAGCCCATCAGAGTTCTGCCTTTCTATGTCCTGATGACCTACTCACAAGGAGGAAGTGAAAGAGGACTGGGCTGTCAAGTTAGCATCCCTTCAAAGATGAGCTTCATGGAACAGAAAAGCAATGACAGGAACCACAAAGGACCTTCTCATGTCCAGGTGTACACATTCGAGTTATCATGACCTGCAGTCAGCAAGTAGATACCATCATGTCTAAACTATTAACTTTCTAAACAGCAACCAGAATACAGTGTGCACTTGGGTGAGGGTGCTCTGAAGGGAGGGAAGGAATGCTTTTAACTCTTAGTCCACACTGGCTGTGTTACCTGTCACATCTGAAAGCTTAACCACAGTGGATGGGACCCACTGTCACATGTTCTATGTAACCCCAATCAACTGTCAAGGCCTTTCTACAGTAACCTGTTCCAGGAATAATTAAAATTAATATGCTCTAAGCAGTTAGGATCACTGAATCACGTCCACTGGTATGGTGGCTTTTATTACACATCCCTGGTACTGACAATTCAAACAGTATTAAACTACCTCAGCTTTGAGAGAAATGCCTCCAATTTTGATAATTAATCTTAGTCGTGCTTCATACTGAAACATCTTTGAATAGACACTATTTATGCTACTATTACACTGAAACAACTCTAAACCCTTCAGAAGTAATTCTGTGAATCCTTTTCTGTTACTGAAAGTAAAACATGTTATCTTACTCCAAAGAACAGTGGCCATCCATAGTATTTAACAAAGGATGTAATCTTTTCTCAGTAGACACAAATGTTGAAAGAATACTACTATCTTAAATTTTTAAAAAATAGTATCTATAATTTTTGTGGAAGTCTGGCATTGACTATGTTCTCAACATACCACATTTTGCCACATATAATGCGCACATTTTTGCCCAAATTTTTAAGGGAAAAATAAGAATGCACATTACATGCATAGTACTAATTCCCATGTATGATTCACATGATACATGGGAATTAGTACTGAAACATGGGTGTGTATTACACACAGCAAACTACAATAGATATGCCTGTAACTTAAAAAATTACTGAATTCTAAAATTTGGATTGTAAGTAAGTTGTGGGGAGAAAAAAGAGGTATTTCTCCACAGTGAGAATTACACACACAATAGTTAAGTTCTCGGAGCAGCCTACAAAAGACTTTTTAACTTGTGTTCCACTAGTTTATGTGGGGTCAAAATAGGGAGAGGGGAAGTCTGAGCTGGTGAACAGAGTCCCAGGCTGGGTTTAACTATAATTTTCCCTATCTCACTGGGACATATTTAAGGCTGTTGCTTTAACCATGTTTTAACCTAATTTTTATCAACAAACTAAAGAATACACCCTAAAGAATATCTGAAAATTCTACTAGGGATTCAGAAATTATATAGAAAGTGATGTTCTGAATACTCCTGTTATCTATTCATAAAACTCATTTCCAATCTTCATGCAAGTTTTGGTGATTATGCTCAAATAAACTTTTATGCAGGTTAAAAATGGGGGGGGGGGGGGGAGCGTTGCCCTAGCTGGCATAGCTCAGTGGATTGAGTGCGGGCTGCAAACCAAAGTGTCACAGGTTTGATTCCCAGTCAGGGCACATGCCTGGGTTGCAGGCCACAGCCCCCAGCAACCGCACATTGATGTTTTTCTCTCTCTCTCTTTCTCCTTCCATTCCCTCTCTAAAAATAAATAAATAAAATCTTTTAAAAAATGGAGGGGTTTTCCTGACACCTCAGAAAGTCCAACAGCGTCCTCTGAGAGCCTCAGGGCAGTCAGGTGATCATGGCTGTCTCAGGCACAGGGCTGTCAGAAGCAACTGAGGACAGAGGTGTAGTTTCAGTCAAGTTTGGTATAAAGTGCTCAGAATCTCTTCCCACTTGGCAGGGAAAATTCCTATGGATTTCAACTAGAGAACACATAGCTAGAAAAGGGGAAAAATAAGAGCATGACTCATCTAATCCTACATGTTTAGGATACCTACTCAGTCTCTTCATTTATGATAATGCTCCAAAGAAAGAGATACCATTGCTTTAAAACATGTATTGTCCCATTTATAAACATTAGTCAACTCGTGTGTTATGACTAGAATGCTGTCTAAATTTCTAAGTTTCATAAGAAACACACAAAAATGGTAGTGTTATTTACTTAACCTTCAAAATATCACTTGTTTTACCTCTGTATTAACAACTTCCATAGGTCTTCTCTTGATTTCTCCTATGTCCAAGTAACTGTAGAGGAAAAAAAAAAAAACAATAAGGGTTTCGTTTATGGCATTTGAGCCAGTCGTATAAGTTTGTTTCTAAAAATTATTAAATAGCAAAGCATGTCATAGGAAATACTTAAGCCTAAAGAGAAAATCAGTTGTTACTGATTAAAAGCAATTACAGTAGAAAAAGCTTTCAGCATCACCAACCAGAGCTGACACATGTCTACCCTAAACTTCAACATAACTGAAATCTTAGAATTACACACTTCTATTGGGAAACATTTCCCCCCAAATCGTTAGCTACTCTATATATATACATGGCATATATATACATCTAATTCTTATATCAACTTAGATATAAAAAGCAGTTTGAGTGTAAGGCTGCTTAACAGATCCATTAATCACAGACTTTAGGTTTTAAAAATGTACAGACAGCATGCATTAGAATAACTGCAAAAGGCTGGGATATCTTTTTCCCTATAAGAGCACTTTAATGATACAGAAATACTCAGCCATGTGGGATGATTTAGTAATTGGTTCAAATGACACACAGACGGGTGGACTAGTTAACCTTTGGAGACCTCTATTATTCTATTACAATTTGTTACAGATATTAACTAGTGATCATTCTTTAGCTATAGCATAAGCACAACCTGACAATTTTATACCTATGTCAACTTCAAGCTATAAGCCCAACACTGTGATCTGGTTTCACTGTACTTCATACATAGAAGGTGCTAAATAAATGCTTTAATATAAAAATAAGTATAAATCTAGCATTTAATTTATAACCTTAGATAGAAAAATAAATAGGTAGATTCTCTACCTCAACTACCATAATTGCTGAGCTGCCAAAAAAAAGGTTATATTAGAATTAATTTTGGCTATGTTTCATTATTGTCATTTGCTTCTTTGGACAGAATGCTTTAGTGAATCCATACTTCTGGAAATTGCTATATATTTACCTCACATAACAGTATTTATACAAGGCAGTACAAATTCTTCTCTGATTAGCAATAAATGGCTCTTTTGCAAATCTGCAGAGACTGGTTTCTGATATTTAAAGAAAAAGTTCTGTCATGTGCAGGAAAGTGATCACAGATCCACAAGATGAATCTAGTAGAGTCAATTTCCAAAAATGCACAGGAAAAATAACAAATCTCTAGAATTCTCTGCTATTAAACAAAGGTTAAGTAGCTCCCTGAAGTTTCATATGGTTACGGTATTAGAAAAAAATCTAAGTAAAAGAAATTCACGAATCAAGTTGATCATTTTCACTTGAAAAATATGTTTCCACTGTTGCTCTCTTCCCCAACATCATCCAGGCTCTAATGACATGAATTACCCTTTATATCTTTTCAACTTTCTTTTTTTCTGCCAGGTGATTCATTTGTTATATAAACTTACAACTACTAAGCTTCAAATATATTCAGGACTTAAATCTTCTTGGCTTCCATCAGTATAACCATAGATACTACTACTTTAACACAAATAAACTATTCATCTGTCAGCATGGAAAACTAACCATGGACACTGTTATAGCAAGCTCAGTTTGTGTGTGTGTGTGTGTGTGTGTGTGTGTGTGTGAATTAAAAGCCAAAGTAACCATGCAAATCTCTATAAAGAGTGATTTTGAAGTATACCTTCTATTTGTTTTGGAACTGTACCTGTTTTTAATCTTTTGACCTGGTAGTGCCGAATAAACAAGTGAACATAAATTACTAAAGTAAGTCTACAATTTTAAGCTGTTAGTAGATTCTGAAGCAGATTTCCATTCCCATGATGTTATTTTACATGAAAGTTATTTAATGAAAATACACAAAGTATATGATAAAAGGAACTGGACATAGAGATGCTTTACATTTATGTAACATTTTGGTGTTTACAAATCATGTTCCCATCCATAGCCAATTACTTTTATCACAACCCTGTGATGTAGAAACAATTATGTTCCTTTTCTGTATTAGGATACTGCCCATCTGAGTCAAGAGGCTTGCCTAAGGAGCTAATAAACAGCTCAGTCTCAAGTCTCCTGATTTTCAGTTGTAAGTTTTAAGTTTCTTTGAAGCACACTTTTCATTTAGCATTTTTCTACAAGATTAGACAAATAATACTAAAGGAGCTTTCAGGGAAGGGGAAACTAAATCCAAATGCATCCCTCACCTTCCATTAAAAAAATGTCTGGCATAACAAAAGTAGAATACCTAGAATTCAATTTAAACAAACTTAGGAAAGGAAGAATGACATTAGACAACTTTAATGATACATAGAAAAAAATTTCTATACAGTTAAAATTAGGATTCACAAGCACAGATTTTATGGTAAAGATTTCTTTTCACTATCTTGAAGTCCAAGCTGAATTTTAATTAAAATGTTATATTAAAAACTATGGAATATAGAGTTTTCATGTGATCCAACCATTCCACTTCTAGGTATACACCCAAGATAAATGAAAACTTGTACCTGATTGTTCAAAGCAGCATTATTCATAAGAACCAAAAGTGAAACGATCCAAATATCCATCAACTGATTAATGGATAAATAAAATGTGGTATATCCATACTATGGAATACTATTTAATGATTTAAAAAATGAAGTACTGATAAATACTACAACATGGATGAGCCCTGAAAATATTATGTGAGGTGAAAGAATCCAGAAATACAAAAGGCCACAAATTGTATGGTTCCATTTATATGAACATCCAGAACAGACAAATTCATAGAGACACAAGTAGATTATTGGTACCAGAGAATGGAGAGAAGGGGAAATAAGGAGGCACAGGGTTTCTTTTCACAGTGATAGAAATGTTGTAACATTAGTTTGTGGTGATGGGTGCACAACTCTGTGAATATACCAAGGTCCACTGAAATGTACAAGGTTTATGTTACATAAACCGCATCTCAATAAAGTTGTTAAAAAGAAAATAACCTACAGAATATTAACTTCTCCCTATCATACAATACTTCTCTCAACTCTGAACCGCCACATAACTTTGTTTTTCTAGCTGTACCTATTCCGTTGTGCTCTACATTAAAACTACTGGTGTGCACATAGTCTCTCTTGTTAGATTGCAAACTCTGCAAGAACGACAAGGACTCATGTCTTGTTCATCTTAATTCCCTTCACAGACCTAAACACAATTTGATGATTCACTGAGCAAGCTCCTTGCCAGCAACTGCCGATGAGCAGCAATAATGACCCCTGTCCTTGAGGGTCTAGCCATCAGTTACTTAGAGAAAGACATGTGGACAAACACAGTGAGCCAATCAACTTTATGCCAATAGCACAAACACGCAGGTGGTGGGGGGACGGCCACAGTGGAGCGTGGTCAGTTCTACCTGGAATGAAAGGTTGAAAGCATTTAAACGGGGGGCGGGGCGGGGGGAGAGGTGGTGCAGAGAGCAATGTTCTCCTCTGGTAATTATATAGCATTCAATGCTTAAAAATTATTTTAACTAAAATGACAGGTTCCAAGCAAAATGGGGGGGGGGGGGGTAGAAAAAGGAAAAAGAAAAAAACAACAAAATGCTAAGTATCAGTTTGGCCACTTTTTTTTTTTTTTAAAAGATTCCTGTTCCTTACGCATGAGCTTTACGATTGCTCCTCTTGCCACCCAAGTGAAATTGCTTCTCCATCACGCTTTCAGCCTCTAACACCAACTGCAGCGGGAGCTCTGAGAAGCACTAACTCGCGCGGTCACAGTCCCCGAACCCACTGAGGTTTGGCTGAAGTGCAGGGCGGGGCGGGGGTGGAGGGGGGAGTGGCATTCCTTTCCCCGCGCCAACCGCACACCTCGGGCGCCCAGAAATGGTGGACGGTGGGACTCACGGACTTACTTGAGTTTCTTGAAGGCCTCCGGGCCCCCAGCCACGTAGTTGCCCCCGCTCTGGATCTGGTCTAACTTACGGATGCGATGGCCGGTGCGCGGGGTGTAGAGATTCCTGACAGCCCCAAAGGGCGCCTGGACGCCGCCCGTCACCTCTTTCAGAAAGATGTCGAAGCTGGACACTTTTTTCTCGTGAATGACGACGCGGCGCCCCGCGAAGAAAGGGTCCCCGTTGCGGTACACCAGCACGCTCTTGACCACCGGCTGGGCGCGGTGGCTGGCCCGGGCGCGGGTGCCGTTCATCCTCCCGCCGCCGCTGCCGGCTGGCGCTCACGGTCCCGCTGCCTCGAGGCCTCGCCGCACCCGCCCGGTCGCGGGCTGCAAGGACAGGGGACAGTCAGACCGGGGTCAGAGCCAGCAACGGCCGAGCGAGCGGCTGGCGTGTGCCCCGCGCACAGCCCACGGGCAGCAGCGCTCGGGGCGCACCGTCTAGTACTTCCCGGGCCCGCAGCCAATCAGCGGCCGCCGTGCGCGCCGCACCTGCCGTCGCGCGCTCGCAGCGCCCGGGTACGACCACCTGGGACAGCAGCCGCGTGGGCGCAGGAAGGAGAGGTGGGGCCCACACGTTACAAAGAAGATGAAACTCAATTTTTCATGCCATGTTTGCGTTATTCCTTGCAAAAACCTTCATTTTCTAGCTCTGCTTACTCCCCCACCTCCGAACCTCTTGTTGACTCTCAAATTAAAGCAATTAAGACGACGGCTGGAACTGCCCAGATAATTCTCCGCGGCAGAGTGAACACGGAAGTCGCTCTGACAGGAGACCGGAGCGTCCCGGACCCGCCGCCCCTCCCGACGGCCGGCCCCCCGCGGCGAGTCTCCCATCCGCATCGCCCCCCCCCCCCCAGAGGGCGGTGGCGCGCGCAGGAGAGCAGGGGCAGGGCTGCAGGGTCCCTACCGACGCCGTGGGGCCTGTGGGGGAGGGGCGCGAGCGGAGCCGGCCGGGTTGTCGCAGCCCAGCGGTGACCTCCGAGGCGCCGGGCGTCGCTCGCGCTGCTCGTGCCGCTGCCGTCGCCTCCGAGGGCCCGCTCGCCCCTCTGGGACCCAAGTTGTTAGTTCCCGCCGTTCCCATAGCAACTGCAACTGGGGAGTAGGGTTCCTGGACTGGGCCGGGCGCTGGCCGAGAGCCCTGAGCATTCCCACAGCCTAGGGCAAAGGCCAGAAAGGAGTACAGAGAGTTGGGGGCTGAAGCGAAGCTTAGTGGCCTCCCATAAATAGACGCCGACTGTGCCAGGCACTGTGCTAGGTAGGAGTTGGGGAAACAGCCGTGAAGAGAATACGGGGCAGTAACTGGAGTGCCTACTACAGGCCTAGCTTTACGCCCAGCAAAGGCTTTTTCAGAGCCTCGAGAAGGCTGCACAGCTAGCTACACAGCTGCCTGTGCCCGGCAGCACACATCCATGCTATTTGTACAGATTAGTTCAGTGTATGGTAAAGTAAGGGAGAGGAGCTTTGTTCAGTCCACGCTGGGACAGGAACGTACTTTTTAAAAAACTGAAATCTTCCAGCTCACCTCTGCCAGTGTTCCATTTATTCCTAAGACCTTGGTACTATGTGTCATGGGCAGAGTTGATTATTGAGTGTTTATAATTCATCATATATGAATAAAATAACCTTTATAAGTAACTAGCATTAATTGAACACTTACCATTGCCAGGCATTGTTAGGCACTTTACATAGATTATCTAATTCAATGTTCACGATAACCTTCAGAGGTAAATATCATTCTCTACTCAAACGAGGAAATCGAGATGTAGAGAAACCGAAGGAACTTATAGTAAATCACAGCAAAAATTCAAACCCAGCCCTCTGATTCCAGAACCACCTAACACACCATGTGATACCAAACTGAAAGGCAAGTGTGTGGGGCACTGCAATCTGGGCAGAAACATTTTTATTAAAATTGCTTATATTAATGTCTTGTAAGTTAATAGTTTTCAAAAGAAGAGCAAAGAGAAGGGAGCATTACAGAGGGAAAAACAGAAATTTTGTGAGCTAGTTGTGGGTTGAGGGAATGGATGGGGAAAATATCTGCAAAAGCTCTACCAAGTAGCTTAATGAGGCAGAACACCTGTTTTTAAAGGTGGAAGGCAGTAAATCAAGCAGCCCTCCAAATAGTCCTCACTCCCTACAGCCTAGACCAGCCCAGTGCAAAATGAAAACACCTAGCCCCTTGTTTGAAAATTAAGCATTTTAAGATGGCAACAGCAGGGCATTAAACCTAGCACCCGTTCCTTCGGTGTGTGGGAACCTGCCACCAGCCCAGGAAGACACCCCACACCTATATTCTAACTCCCATGACAGTTTTCTCCTGCCCAGGGTTGCATCCAGAGCCTGGACCCATTTATCCACTTCCCTCTTAGACAGTGATAATGTGGCGATGATGGTTTCCAGGGCGAAGAAGACCTTGATCTGTAGCATTTGCCAACTTTTGTAGTTTAAGTACTGAAAACAAGACCAATTTCCAGCTACCACTCAGATGTCACTGATGGCAAGAGATGCTCAGTAACATGCTATTATATATGGTACTTCTATCACACATGTAACCTCAGAGATAATAGTAAAATGTAGGTGGTGATGAGTTTTGAGTATTATTTTTGTTTTTAATGTAATGTAATTAATTGTATGCTTAACCATTTAGTTTTTAATAAAAACCATGTTTAAAATTCCTGGAAATTTAACAGTTGACTCCCTCAAGGAACTCACTGCAAGGCACTGTCAGGCCTGATCAAGAAGAAGCCATTTCAGATAGTTGCTGGGGGACCTTTGAGAACACACACAGAATGAATGAGAGGCAAGGGAGAGTTTTGTTTTAAAGCTTTCTCCTAAGTGTGTGGAAGACGCAGAGAGTGAGAAATAGCAAAAGAGGATTCTTCAAGAAGATTCACTGTACATTAAAATATAATACCATAAAGATACTTGCCTTTTCCTCAAGAGCCTGAGTAAATCTCTAAAATGCTTCCAATTATATTTCTCCTCCAAAATGATAATTATTTTAACATAACACTGCACTAAAAGCAGACCGCATCGCATCCTGGGTTTACAAGGGTTCTTCCATCACCAAATCCTATCAGTTCTACTTAGGAATGTTTCTTAAACCTATTCGTTCATCTCAAAATCCACTCCTACTTTCTGAATTCAGAACACCTTCACCCACTAAAAGGTCACCCTATCTCCAAGTTTGTTTCTCTGCTAAACATTCTCCACAGAACACCCAGCCTGAAAGACTAGCGAAAAAAACCAAAAATCTATTTGAGTCACTTTCCAGCTTCCCATCTCTTCTTAATACACAGAGATCTGATTAAGACAACTCACACCACTGGGGAGAAGTGGGGAGGCCGGTAGGAGGAGTTAGCGGAGGCAATTGTGGACTGTCTAGGACAGGACTGGCTGAGAAGCGGAATGCCTCCAGAGCCAATGGAAATAAAAAGAAGCCTGGCTGTCTGGCTCCTAAGCTGGCTCTCGGGCTCAGGCTGGGGCTTTTAGGCTCTTCTTCCTCAAGGATGCCAGGATGATGGTTCAGAAGTTCCCCACATTTCCCAACAGATAGTTTTTGTATGGGAACTCTGGGCGCTGCCTAGGATCAAGCTGGTGTGACAGCGGGTGGCAGGTTCATTCTTTGGGTGTTCTAGAGGAAAGAGGCTCCGAGGCAGAAGCCTGCCATGCTTCCAAATTGGTGTCATTTTTATATATTATGTTGTTTCAGTTTGTAAACTAATCCCACAGAAATACGATACTGTATTTTGCTGTATCTGATGCACACCCACATTTTATATTTAGAAAAAAAACTATTATTGTATTCCAGGGTATTATTTTGCATATGGATATCATTATTGCTTTCCAGAGTTACACTTTTAATGCATAAGCATAAATAAAGAATTAAAAAACATTTCTATAGTAATGGAATTAGTACTACCCATGTATGCTGCACATCCTTATTTTTCCCTCAAAAAATTTGGCAAAAAGTGCATGGCAAAACAGGGAAAAAGATAGGAGAACAGAGGTGTTAGAGTCTAGCCTTAATTGATAGGCTTAAGTGATTAAAGCTATGACTTGATAGGCTTAAGTGATTGCTTTTAAATAAAGACTCCCTTCCTTTATCACCAAACCTTTGCCTCTGGAATTTTTGCCTACAGGGCAGCAGGCAGCAGAACCCCAGTACTGCTTAATAACGTTCTCATAAGACTTACCCTTTGGCATTACAAAGTCAAGAATTACCCTTGCATTTCCTTGAATATTCCTTCATGGCCCCTTCTCCACCTCTGACACTCTTTCAGCTCCTTTCAAATAATATTTTCAGCCCCAACTGAAATATCATTTACCAGGAAAGCTTTCTATCCCCCTCCAAGGATCAGAATAGCCCTGCATGTATTATATACTTTTTCTCCATAGTTCTTATTATTATAATTATAAATTTCCGTATAATTATGTTTAATTGTCTTTTTATAGGTATATGTTTAATCTTTGTAGAATTAGATAGTTATATGTATAAATTCACTGAAAGAAAGGACTGGCCATTCTATTCATCAGCGTATCCACAGTGCCCAAGTAAAGAGGCTGGTATATCATGAGTACTGAATAATTATTTAATGAGTGAATGAATGCAAAATATATAAAGTTTAAAAATTAAAAGAAACTTTAGAAACTGCTCCTCTAGGAGGAAGCATATCTTCATATCAGCAAATAAAAAGTGTTGCACAACTAAAGAGATTCTAAAACTGCTTGGCTTTGGACAGAGAATGCACAGCCAGGTGCGGAGGCCGGCCCCCACACAGGAAAGCGGGCTCTCTTACCGGCACTTAGATGCCATAGTCTTTCAGGCCAATCAAGATGTTAATGAAATGCAGAATATATTATGCTAGTTTTTCTTTAAAGAGTGTCCGTGTTCATATCTCAATCTCAGAAACAGCGAGAATTTCTGCTTCTTGAGAGTGTTCCCTGGATGCACACTGGGACAGCGGTGACAGTTTCTGACTTGCCCTGAATGTCCCCTGTGTGGTTAACACATTGCATCTGGTAAGGGCTAATTCTTCATGTCTGGAAATGGAGTTTTCCATGTGAACTGGTTGCCTCCCCCAGTTGGCTTATTTAAAGTACTTAAAAGTGACTGTAAGATGGACCATTTTCAACTCCTATACATAACTAAATCATGCAGATTCTACCTGCTTAACAGGTCTTAAAGCCCTAACATATCTTGGTTTAGAGCTTAGTAAAAATGCTGCTCTGTGCATTGCCACATGACTAAAACATTAAGAATAACAAAAACTAATAGTTTCCTTCTTCAGTTGATTTATTGATGTTTAGAGTATGAGATGAAAAATCACAATCTCCTGAAATGATAAACATTGAACCTTCGTTTATTTTAATATTGTTTCCTGTCACAAAGCAAACTCCAAAGAAACCTTTACTTATATATCTTTAAATTCTATATAAACCAAATATCACATTTCTCTGTTACTATTGTCTTCCTTTGAAAAACATTTACAATCTTATGTTAGGAGATTTCATATTACTGTAGTGAAAAAAAGTTGGCAGTTCACTAGCGCATGATCTGCAAGCCCATTAAAATGGCAAGTTCAGAGGCAGAGAGAAGGGAAGTTGAGAGAATTCACACTGAGGGCTTCTACTTTCTCTGTTACAGAAGGAAATATTATCTTGCCTGCCTCTTCCAGCATTTAGTATCATGGCAAGGGCAGGTGTTTAATAAATATTTCTTAAATGACTTCCTCTGAGAGTGAAGGGTGGTAGGGACATGAAAGAAGGAAGGCACCTTGAGAGTTGAAAAGCTGCTATGATGTGCCTAGCATTGTTTGAGATGCCACTGTGGAATGCATGTGCTCACAGATGGTTTCTGCTTTTTAGTGATTCTTTAAAAAGATTTTAATAAAACTCCATTTCCAAAAACATGCTGAGCAAAATATCCTGAATCACTTTCCTTCTAAAACAACCAAAAATGCTAGATTTAATGTTTTGTTTAATGTTTATGTTTAATTTGTTAATTTTTGTTTAAAATTAAACAATGTTTAATTTTTTAAAAAATGCATTGCTAATTTGGCAAGAATGAAAAAAATTCAGAAAAGACAAAAGCTGAAGGAAAACGGAAACCTTGGCAGGTTAGTGAGCCCTGAAACCAGCCTTCACCCTCAGTATCCCTGCCCCTGCCCTGGAGACCAGGAACCACAGCTCTGACGGCTGCACGGGAAAGGAGTCTGTGTCCTTCCCAAGACAGGCAGTGTAAGTGGAGGCCCTCACGTGAATCTGCAGCCTGAAGTAGCTACATTTAAAAATTACATTTGTGATGCAGGCTGAGGTGGGAGAGAGGGATCAAAGAATTTCCCCTGATAATTCATAATTGTAACAGTTGACTCCTGGGTAACTACTGAATCAAACTGCTCTACGTTAGTGATCCAAACAATGTGAAGCAGAGAATGAAAGTGATTCTGGGTTGGCAAAGCCCTGAGATGGCTCAGAGAGTCAGCACAAAAACACAACAGACCAAAAAAAAAAAAAAAAACCTGCAAAGATTTCAGATACTGGACTTTATCCAGTAAGCGGCTAAAGTACTGGAATATCTGTACCATAAAATACTATTCACTCATTAAAAGTGCTGATGCATTTACAACATGGATAAAGTTTTAGAAGCTTACACACACTGTATTGTATGATCTCGTGTATATAAAATGTCCAGAACAGGTAAATCCACAGACATAAAGTTGATTAGTAGTTACCAGAGGATGGGGGGAGGGGAAATTGGAAGGGAAAGTGTATCTTTTGGGGGTGATGGAAATGTTTTATAATTAGATAGTGGTGGTGCTTATATGATTGTATAATATTGTGAATATAATAAAAACCACTGAACGGTACATGTCTTTGTATTATTGTTAATATTTTATACCTCTCACATACATTTAAAATATTATTGTTATATATTCAAAATTTAGTAATAATCCTTTTAAAAAAAGAGTTGAGATGAATAAGTTTATTCTTATTTGGAAGGAAGAAAGGGGTTGCCAGGGAGGTGGGGAAAGAAGAGGAGGACAAAGGGGGAGGGAGAGGAACCACCAGGAGTGTACAAGTAAGATTCTAGGTGTGTGTGGTATTCAATAAGAAGAGATTAATGGGAGCAATAGCAATCAGGGAGGACCACCCAGAGGAGGTGAGTCTTCACCTTGAAGAGTTGAAGAATTGATTGGATGTGATACAATAAAGAGATGGAGAGGAAATAAAAGGAGTCCTTGTGAGGGAAAGGAGATGAGCAGAGACAATACGGAGAAATAAAACTAGGAAGATGCCAAGAGGCAAATAGCCATCTGTCCCAGGCTTGCACAGGAGACAGAGAGATTTATGTCTGTTGGCAGCCTGTGCTGAAGGATAGTGATGCCACGTGGCAGAGTCCCATGATGGGGACTGGGTGAAAGCCAGGAAACATCAGTACAGCTGCCTAGGAGGAGGCCCAGCCTGTGGTGCCCAGTGTCCTCTCTGAGGAGCTGAAAGGAAGACCCTGACCTTCATGCCCTGGCGGGGGTAGCTAGAGCTCCCTGATCGTCCCTCGACCGTCTTGGGCAATCCAGGCTGAATACCCCTGCTCTGTCAGAAATGCCCCGTGGTGGCTGGGGAAAGCCCTGCTCTTCATTTTCCAGAGCTTGATTATGTGGAATCTGGAATTCCTTGAGAATGAGGAACTTGTAGGCTTCCAACTGCCCTCTCCTCACTGATTCTGCTCCTGGGTTGGGATTTCCCTGAACTTCCCTCCCTGTGGAGTGAGGTGAGAAACCCTGAAAACCATATGCCCAGTGGCCCCATTAGAGTGTGCAGTGATTTGGGAATGCGGTTGTGCCCAAGAGGGATCTACAGAGCATCGCTACGGCTGAGGGCCCTCGGAGACGGGGCCTCTCCCATGACCTTGCTCCCGCCGGGCTCCACTGTCATCCCTGGGTGATGGAACCAGCCGGCCAGGGGTGGGCTCGGTGTAAAATCTGACTCCTTACATATTTGGGGGACAAGGGAAGTTCTAGAGGCAGATTAAACACATACTATAAATAAAGACAAAAATACTGCTTTTCTGTCTTCATGGAATGCTTGGATGACAGGTTCTTGTATGGTTGAGTCTTTCTTGTCACACAGATCTCCGCCAAATGTTTATCTCATCAGAAAGGCCTTCTAATAACACCATGTAAAGTGCCCCCTAGCTACTGTGTGTCCCCATGTAAAACATCACTGTTTGTCACTCTATTCTATTACCCGTCCATAGCACTTTCCACTCTCCGGGCTAGTGTCCAGGAGAATGGGCCATTGTGTAGATTGTCACTGCTCTATCTGACGTGCTTGCAGCAGTGCCTAGCACATAGTTGGTACTCAGTGAGTGAATGAATACTATGTATGGGTGTGAGTAAAAGCAGAGAGATAAGAGCTGAGGGGAGAGGAGGATGGGCGGGGGAGGGAGGTGGAAGGCGAAGGAAGGGTGTCCCAGCTTGAGTCTTGGCTCTATGTCCACTACAGGGATTCACCTATATCTGAGCATGTGTGGCAGACCGTTAGATGGGCCCAGGAGGAATGAGGTTTTGTGAGAAACTGAGGCATCTCCTGAGAAAAAGTACTCATCCTGAAGAAAAAGGTAGTAAGAGAAGAGTAAACTTGGTCCCAGTAACAACGCCTAGCTCAGGGGTGTCCAACCTGCAGCCCAAGATGGCTACAAGTGTGGCCCGACACAAAATCATAAATTTACTTAAAACCTTTTTTTTTTGCTCATCAGTTTTCATTAGCGTTTATTTAATGTGTGGCCCAAGACAACTCTTCTTCCAGTGTGGCCCAGAGATGCCAAAAGGGTGGAGAAGGGCAAGTTAGGCTTAGGTCTCATTTGTCAGCTTCCAGTCCCTGTGCAGCCACTCTGGGAAGTTAGTCACAACTATAAGGAAAACCTGAAACAAGTAGTTCACTGTAAGCTCTTCTAAAGCATTAAGCACAAAAAGCCCTTCTTTTACACTGTATGTAAAGTATAATGTGGGAGGGTGAGGGAGAAGGGAAGAGGCATTCCGAAGCAGGGAGCAGAGTTACCGTGGCAGAGCCTCCCTAGAACCCAAAGACCCTCACGTGGCATCCATGGCAGTGGTGTCTGGCCAGAGACTGTCATCCATCAGTAACAAAGGTGCCCAAGTGCCAGACCTTCACAAGCAGTGCAGGTCTCAGTAGTAACAGCACCAAAGGAGCTGCAGCAGGGGGTGAGGGTCAGCTAGAAGCTATGCAAACTTAGGGGTTCACTCCCTGGGAACTCACAAAATAATTGGGAGGAACTTTGACAGGGTGGGTATGTGGTGCACATGTACTTTTCATAGGAAGCAGGAGCTCGCCAAGTGGTGCCTAATTCTGACCAGTTTTACCCCTTGTCCCAACATCCCAACATGGTCTGGTAAAACATAGGGCTTTGAGCTGTGAGAACGAGGGAGAAATGTATATGAAAAAACAAAAACCCTTAACAGAACCTTGTAAGAATGAAAAATACAAGTTAGTAACTATTTTAAATATCAGTGTGGATTTTTAAAGATGAGAAACCACTCTGCATTAGAAAGTTCCATCCAGAGATGCTGAGATGCAGCATCTTCATGATTCTTTCACAAACACACAACTTCTGGAGCTGCCATTCTAAGGGTTATGATTAATGAGATCCTTTGACCAATAAGGCCACTTGTAAACTACAGAAATCCTCAAAGGGACTCATCAGTGACCCATGCCTTCTGGAGGCATTTAACTACCCATCTGGAGGTTTCCCTGTCTCTAGACAATTATTTCACAGCAAGGAAGAAAAAAATACTGCCTGAGGTTTTCAATGAGAATCAAATTCACTGGAGTCGATAAACATGTCGGATAACCTGTGGAGCTGCCGCAGGCCCGTTAGGCGCAGAACGTTGATCTCAGGGCTGCGCTCCCTACATTAGAGTGCATGTGGGCGTGAGCAAACCTCTGCGTTCCAGATGACAACAGACTCGACCTCGGAAACTGACTCACTCAATATTTCCTGGTAGTAGGAGAGAGATTAAGAAAAACTGCTGACTAGAGATATATTTTTAAATGTATACACATTGCACTGCATTCATCAAATTATTTAACTCTTTTGACTTAGGAAGATTTGCATCTATTTTACAGGGATGGTCTCAAAATGGACTTTAACTCGCTTCACTGAACTAACAGGTCAATATACTTCAAAATAGATTCTGTTGTTTTATTTATACATGAAATGTGTAAACTAGTTTTGAATCTTGGCTCCATCACTAATACCTGTGCTACCATGGGCATGTTACTTAACTTTTCTAAGCCTGAGTTTCCTCATTTATAAAATGAACAACATTTTTAAGATAAATCTTTCTTCTTTACTTGTGCAGATGAGTATGGTTAATTCCCACCAACACATACACAACAAATGGCCAGACTCACAGAATGCAACAAAGCAGGGGGAAAACAACCCTGTCTTGCTGCAGTCGTGAAGCCAGCTGCTACCTGAGGTGGACAGACACTGTCAGTGATCAACCCAGATCTTCTCGGATCCCTGGGACCCTGTGTGTCCCACTCCTAGCTTCTATGTGCCACATGTGTGACTCTTCTTCATAGGCGGGCTTTAGGTACTGGAATAGCACTATCTGACCTAACAGAGAACAAAGTGCCTGAGAATTTATTTGTCTCCTGCCACCTCCACCTACCAGCACCCCCCTTCTATCCACTGTCCCTTACCCTATAACCAGTGTGCAAGGGTACAAAAGCCAAACTCCCCTACTTTGGGTTGGGCTAATTCTGAGGCATAAAGTATACTTCAGAGCTCTCTTGCAGAATCAAGTTGAAGCTGCCCTCGGTAGCATATTGTCTGAAATCATACCCTGCCCTAGCTTCTTATCCATTACCCTGAAAGCATTTCTGTAATAAGTCACTGTATCCAAACCTATGACCCTACCTACTCTCACATTCTGACTCTTTAACCTCCATTCCTGGGCCTTACCTGTCTACCTAGTTTGTTCATTCATTCATTCATTCATTCATTCATTCTTATCAAATACCAGCTCAGAACCTACTCTGGGCAAAGCACTATTTCTCATTTATACAGTAGAGCTAACAATATGCCCTTTTTCTACCCCTCTCCACCTTTTGTTTCTCTTTTCTGGAGTTCCCAACACTCAACTGTATACCCTAGAAGGAAGGGAGAAAGGGAGAAGAGGACAAGAGAAGAAAGAAAAGGAAGAGAAGAAAGGTTTGGAGTTAACTGAGTTCAAGCAGTAGTAGATCTTAGGAACACACACACACACACAGCATCAGCTTCGTCTCATCCTCTCTCACCTGCGGTAACATGCAAATTAGGACCAGGATGTGGTCAATTTTTTTAAGTTGTTAAGACATTCCTAATGCAACACTCAGCCACTGTTGGGGCTAAAACAAAGTTGGCCTTTGGTACATCCTCATCGGTCAATTTTCAGACCCACTTTCGCTTAATGGCACAGTGTCTTCACCATCTAACCAACACTGAGAGGGTATTTTATTGAAGGGAGGAGACAGGAAGTCCTGTAATGATTTGACAAGGTTTCTGGATCCCCTCAGATTCTTACAGAAATCTTGAACTATTTTAAAAGGATTGTCCTGCATTATGCCAAGTAAAATAAGTCAAAGACAAATAAAAATACCATATAATCTGACTTATATACAGAATCTACAAATGAAACAAAACACAAAAACACCAAGCTCATAGGTACAGAGAACAGACTGGTGGTTGCCAGAGGTGGAGGGCAGGTTAAATGGGTGAAGGTAGTCAAAAGGCACAAACTTCCAGTTACCGAATCAGTCAGTCCTGGGATGTGATGTACGGGATGAATGACTATGGTAACGAGATCGCACTGCATAATTGAAAGTTGCTAAGAGAATAGATCTTAAAAGTTCTCATCACAAGGAAAAAAATTGTGTGTGTAATTATATATGGTAACAGTTTTGTGGTGATTATTCCACAACATATACAAATATCAAGGCCATATATATGGCCTCCTTATTGAGAAGAATATATATGTATATTCTTCTCAGTAATAAAAAAGGACTGCCCTGGTCTACTATTTCAGAAATTCATTATGTTTCTCAATGGGGAAAAAAACAGAATTTTTTATACAAATTCTTTTTTAATGGTGGTTGCAAATGAACACCATTCTGTAAATAAATTCTCATTTGTCAAAATAAAAAATGTTACTTTGTAGTTCCATTATGTTGCCATTTTTGAGTAGGGTACCCACTGTAATTTGGGGTTTAAAGTTTTCAAAAGAACACTTTTCCAAGTCCTAACATATGGTGCATAATATCAGCATGTTGTTCATCTGGTTATGAGTTTTTCCTTTGTGCCAAGTATGTCTTGAAAAGGGGAGGGAGACAAACAGCATTTAATAACTACTGTGTGCCCAACACGGACTATGCTAAGCACTTTATGTGTGTTTTGAATGAAGGAATGTAGTGTTTGGAGGAGTGGGCTCTGAACCAGGCGGACTGCCTGGCACTGAGTTTTGGCTCTGCACATCGTGCGTGCTACTGACCCTCTCTGTTCCCACAGTCTTCTCATATGTGAGATGGCAGAGGAATAATACTACCTGTTTCATAGTTTTAGTGCTGACTAAATGAGATAATGCATGTAGAGCACTTAGTACAGCTAATTATAGATTCTAGTACTTGTTCTGTTTTGAAAAGTTATCTATTAGATCTTTTTCTAATTGTTATATCTTTAAATAATCCTCAAATTACAAATATCTTACATTACAAAACATCTTTTCTGTATGAGCCTAAGAAAAAATATGATAAATACATGATGGTGATGTTCTGAAGCTAAAACATGTATCCCATAATGTAGAGAAAATGTTATATATTTACATTTTAAAAGAACAGCATAACCTCAGATTTATTAAAGTTAGAGGTTGCTATGGAGGGACCCTTCCTACCTGTAGACTCTTCGTGTATCATTTGCATTCATTTGCTAGGGCTGCCACTAAAAACCACCACAGACTGGGGGCTCAAACAGCAGAAGTTCGTTGCCTCAGTCTGGAGGAAAGAAGTCCTAGATCCAGGTGTCCATGGGGTTGGCTTCTTCTGAGGCCTCTCTTGTGTGGCTTGTAGATAGCTATCTTTTCCCTGTGTCTTCATGTGGTCTTCCTCCTGCACCTATGGTCTAATTTCCTCTTTTTATGAGGACACCAGTCATATTGGAATAGGGCCCACCCTAATGACCTCATTTTGACTTAGTTACCTTTTTAAAGGCCTATCTCCAAATATATTCATATTCTGAGGCAAAGGAGCTTAGCCATTCAACATATGAATTTTGAGGTGTCCACAATTCAGCTCCTAATATCCGTTATTTATAATATCAGGAGCACCAAGTCTAGCCAATCACCACTCTTTTTATTTTACACATCTATTGTATAGCTATTCCCATTCATTTCCTTTCTAGAAAAGTGGATGGGCCTACAGGTTTTAGAGTGAACTGAAACTGAGCTTAAAGCTGGGGGTAAGTGAAAACGCACCAACCATACCATGGCTAGAAGGGCCTTTAAATACGTGAGCTACCAGAGAAGGAGTAGTAGGAGCTGGAACTACAGTGATAATGAACTCGTTCACTGAAGTGATTAGCCATTTGTTCACTCTGATTTGTTTCAATGGATGTTATGTACATGTCATTTGTATCAATCACTTGCTTAGTTCTCATACACTATAGTTTCTGAAAATGGAAGAGCAAAGTATTACATTGCCTTACAGAAAAGCAGAACCCCTGTGAGACTCAATCAATGATGACAAGTGAGGACTAGAGCAAACAGCTGGCTTTTTAAACAATGTCTTACTCAGTGGAGGTGTAAGGAGCTGCTAGGCAGACTTGGCTTGCACAGGGCAGCTGGAAGTAGAAGTAATATTGAAATTTTTCATTGAGTAACTCCACTTACAGCCCAGTTTACTGTATCTCACAAGGAGTTTGTTGTACAAAGCAACTTCTCCTCCATTAAGACTTAAAAGTCTAGCAATGGGGAGAAAAAAAACTTTCATGAAACCAGGCAACCTAAGCTGAAAAGTCTTTCAACACTTCAGGCACATCTCCATTCTCTTCACTTACAAATAAATTATTTTTGCCAGTCTCAACAGAAGCAAGACTTTCTTAGATTCCAAGTTAAGATTGCTGCTCATTGGGGGGTGGGGGGGAGGGGGCGGGGGGGGCAGGGCTTGACTCTACAAACTGGCAAATACTTTAGGAATCGGTTTACTATATCAAAATAAGTTCTGTTTTTCTATCTTTCAGCTTTCAATTATTTATTTGCATAATCATTAAGTAGGTATAAGCATCTTATTTCCACAAGTCAGAAGCAGTGTTTATGAAAACAAATCAAGACAAAGCTTAGTAAGCAGTTAATACTTCCCCACCTCAACACCCAGAGAATTCAAGGTATTCCAGGTCAATAATTTGAATTAGTACCTATCCAAATTATTATCAGATTTCATTAAAGTAAAATTTGTAGTAATGTATATCTAAGTTTGATATTTTTGTTGTTAAACTGTGCTAATGCTCTTGAGATTCAAATTTGGAGCAATAGAACAATGCAATCACACTGGATTTAGGCTTGTCTCCAATATTCCAGAAGCTTCTTTCATACTTTCACACTACTAATGGGCTGAAGTTCTCCACTGACTTAATTCTGCACAACTTCAGAACAAAACTTTCTTTTTTCCCCCCATTTTTTAATTCCTGAACTCAAGTCCCTGTTCTTTACCACCGCCAAGGGTGCCTGGATGGCTGTCTCTGGCTCCGTCCTCACAGGGAGGCTTCTGCTGGGGGGCTGTTGATGTCCAGCTTGGGCGTCGGCTCTTTAGTTAGTGCTTCGACGGATCCATCGCAGCTCACATCACTGAGGTAAAACAGCATGATCTCCCAGTGCCTGAGAAATTTTTGTTTTGTTTCTGGGAAAAATGTCAAAGCCACAGTGAATTATAATGAATAGAAGACTCTGATAAAAGAAAACTACCCCCTGCTGTGAACAACTAGGAGAGAAGTTAACCATTACAAAATAGCAATTTTGCGGGAAATTATGTCACTGATACAGAAGTTATTGATTAACTGCACTCCGGTTTCTGGATTAATGGAAAGAGCTGCTTTAGTGAACTATGATGTTCTAATATCATTCAAAGTCTGCCCATTCTAATTTAAAAGGGTTTTTTTTTTTCAGGCTTATAAGACTATGACTAGCATGGGAAGTAGACACCTTAATTAAGTCTAGGTACCCTAATATTTTCTACCCACGTATGTTGATTTCTAATTTAATGATAAACTAACCCCAGAAGTGTCAATGATTGCACAACATAACATTTTTTAACCCTCAATTTTATGACCTATTTGATCATTTCCCAGTGACTGCAGATCATTTCAGATTTTGCAGTAAAACCATACTGGATGTGAATTTGAAAAGCTCTTTTAAAAACATCTATGTAAACAAATGAAAAGGCTTTAAGAACATTTAAGGTAAAATGCAGTAAATCTGTATCTAGTAAGAACCCAGCACACTCTGTACCCTGACTGATTTTTTCCAAGAAAAATTTTAGCCTGAAGGAGACAAATGACAAAACAAGATAATATCAGGAATTTGTTCAAGTTCGAAGGAGGAGGACAGTAAGGAAGAAACTAAACACAGCATTACATTTATTACATAATGCATGTGTTTGTCACATTTTTATATCTCTGAAATCAGGATGTGCCTTACAGTCAAAGGAGTCTTACACTTGTCCTTGACCAGTTGGCATATTTCAAGAGCAAGTAAGAAGCATGTGGACACATAATTCGCATTGCCGCACTTGAGCCAGGATATGTGCATGGTGAGCACCTCATCTGTAAAATTTCATTGACTGCTTTTTTAAAAATCCTTACCCAAGGATATATTTGTTTATTTTATTTTTTTAGTCTTTACTATATTTTTTCCATTACCATTTAGTCCCCTTATACTCCATTCCCCACAGCAATCATCACACTGCTGTCCATGTCTGTGAGTCCGTTTTCCATTTTCCTCTTTGCTCAATTCCTCCACCCTGAACAGCCTCCCCTTGCTGTCATCCTGCTCTTCATCTATGAGTCTGTCCCCATTTTCCTTGTTAGTTCAGTTTGTTCATTAGATTCCACATGCAAGTAAAGTTATATGGTATTCATCTTTCTCTGAATTTCACTTAGCATAGGTCTATCCATGCTGTTGCAAAAGGTAAAATTTTCTTCTTTCTTGTGGCTGAGCACTATTCCATTGTGTAAACATCCCATAGTTGTTTTATGCACTCATCTGATGGACACTTGGGCTGCTTCCATATCTTGGTGATTGTAAATAATGCTACAATGAATATAAGTGTGCTTATGTTCTTTTGGATAAGTGTTTTGGGTTCCTTCAGGTATATTTCCAGAAGTGAGATTACTGGGTCAAAAGGAAGATCCATTTTTAATTTTTTGAGCTATCTCCGTACTTCTTTCCATAGTGGCTGCACCAATCTGCATTCCCACCAACGAAGCAAAAGTGTTCCCCTTTCTCCACATCTTTGCCAACACTAGTTGTTTGTTGATTTATTGATGATAGCCATTCTGACAGGTATGACATGATATCTCATTGTGGTTTTAATTTGCATTTCTCTGAAGCTCAGTGACATTGAACATCTTTTCATACATCTTTTGGCCATCTGTATGTCCTCTTTGGTAAAGTGTCTACTCAGGTTCTTTGATCATTTTTTAATAAGGGTGTTTGTTTTTTTGGTGTTGAGTTTTGTAAGTTCTTTGTAAATTTTGGATATTAACACCTTATCAGATGTATTGGCAAATATGTTCTCCCATTCTGTGGGTTGTCTTTTTATTTGTTGATGATTTCCTTTGCTGTGCAAAAACTTTTTAATTTGATGTAGTCCCATTTCTTTATTTTTTTGTTTTTCCCTTGCCTGGGGAGATATATCTGATAAAATATTGTGATGAGCACAGTCTGAGATTTTGCTGCCCATATTTTCTATAGTATTTATGGTTTCAGGTATAACATTTAAGTCTTCGATCCATTTTGAATTTATTCTTATATGTGGTGTAAGATGTTCTGGTTTCATTTTTCTGCATATATCTGTCCGATTTTCCCAACACCATTTATTAAGTAAGCTATCTTAAGCCCATTCTACGTTCTTGCTTCCTCTGTTGAATATTAATTCACTATAAAGGTATGGGTTTATCTCTCAGTTGTCTATTCTGTTCCATTGATCTGTGTGTCTGTTTTTATGCCAGTACCATGCTGTTTTGATTTCTATGGCCCTAGTTTCATATTAAGTAGTGTGATTTCTCCAACTTTGTTCTTCTTTCTCAGGATTGCTGGTGATATACAGGGCCTTTTGTGGTTCCATAAAAATTTTTGAAATATTTATTCTAGTTCTATGAAATATGTCATTGGAATCTTGACAGGAATTGCATTGAATCTATAGATTGCTTTGGGTAGTAGAAATATTTTAATGGTATTAATTCTTCCTATCCTATAAACAGGGTGTGTGTTTCCACTTACTTGTATCTTCTACCTCTTTCTTCGTCGTCTTATAATTTTCCAAGGACAGGTCTTTTACATCCTTGGTTAAGTTTATTCATAGGTATTTTTTTGAAGAAATTTTTAATGGGATTATTTTTTTAATTTCCCTTTCTGTTAGTTTGTTATTGGTTCTCTACGTACAGTATCATGTCATCTGCAAACAATGACAGTTTTACTTCTTTCTTGCCAGTTTGGATGCCTTTTATTTCTTCTTCTTGTCTGATTGCCCTGGCTAGGACTTCCCGTATTATGTTGAACAAGAGAAGTATGTTGTTCCCGATCTTAAGGGGAATGCTTTAGTTTTTGCCCATTGAGTATGATGCTGGCAGTGGGTTTGTCATATATGGCCTTTATTATGTTTAGGTATATTCCCTCTGATCCCACTTTTGCTAAGAGTTTTTATCATAAATGGGTGCTGAATTTTATCATATGCTTTTTCTGTATCTATTGATATGATCATGTGACTTTTATCCTTCATTTTGTTGATGTGGTGAATCACACTTATTGATTTGCGAATGTTGGACCAACCTGGCATCCCCAGAATAAATCTCACTTGGTCATGGTGTGTGATCTTTTTGATGAATTGCTGTATTCGGTTTGCTAATATTTTGTTGAAGATTGCAGCATCCATGTTCAATCAGTATATTGGCCTATAACAAATGAAAATGAGGATACAATAATCTGAAATCTGTGGGACACTGGGAAAGCAATCCTAAGAGAGAAATTCATAGCATTGCAGGCCTATCTCAAAAAAACAAGAAACAGCTCAAATGTACAATCTAACTTTACTCTTTAAGGAACTTGAAAAAGACCAACAAAACAAGTCCAAAGTGAGTAGAAGGAAGGAAATAATAAAGATCAGAGCAGAAATAAATGAAATAGGGTCTAAAAAATGATGCAAAAGATCAGTGAATCCAAGAGCTGGTTCTTTGAAAAGATAAACAAGACTGATAAATTTTTAACAAGGCTCTTCAAGAAAAAAAAGAGAAGTGACCCAAATAAATAAAATCAGAAGTGAAAGAGGAGAAATAACAACTGACACCAAAGAAATACAAAAGATTGTAAGAAAATATTATGAACAGCTACATGCCAAGAAATTGTACAACCTTGGCCAAATGGATAAATTTCTAAAAATATACAATCTTTCAAAACTAAATAAGGAAGAATCAGAGAATATGAATAGACAGATTATACCTAGTGACATTGAAGCAGTAATAAAAAAACTCCCAACAAATAAAACCCCTGGACCGGATGGCTTCACAGGTGAACGTTACCAAACACTCTGAGAAGAACTAACACCTCTCCTTCTCAAACGATTTCATAAAATTCAAGAGGAGGGAAGGCTCCCAAACTCACTTTACATATCCAGCATTATCCTAATTCTAAAACCAGAAAAAGACACTACAAAGAATGAAAATTACAGTTCATTGACTTCTAAAATAAAATGTTCCTGGTGTTGAGTCATATGGGACAACTGTAATAGAATAAAAATAAAAAATTAAAGGTTAAATTAAAGTTAATAAGATAAAATAAAATAATTCTTAAAGATTATACCATGACTTAGCATTGAAACAAAGATCAGTTCAGGAACACCTTAACCAATATTTTGTCTACATTTTCCCGTTTATGTACAAGAATGTGATATGATAAAAACCCGTGTCTAAGTAAGTTCAAAAGAGCACTTTTAATAAGTATAAAATTTAAGTTAAAAGAAAACATTGTGTCATTTCAAATTTGAAATTTATTTCAAATTTTTTCCTTTGTTCAGGGTACATAACATAATGGTGCAATTGTAATCAGAGATATCTTAGATTGGAAGTAGTAGTATCACTCCAGTTTGTAGGGTCAGTATTCATAAATCTGCCTCACAGCATTATATCGACAGCTGGAACCCCACCCCCCCACAAAACACACACACACCGACTTGATCTTCCCTGACAAGTCCATGCCCCAGGTGCCACCGTTATTTCTCCATCTCCAAAATCAGAGTCTCCCAGGAAAGGAAGAGGCAAAGCCAGAAGCTGCTTTGTCAGGATCCAGCCATCATCTTCTACTTTCACAGCCAACTTTGATTATCAGATATCGTGGAAATCAAAAGTAAGTTTACCTGGTATAAAAACTAGCACTAGGATATTAACCAATAACTATTACATTTAGGATCATAATCAGATTACCAAAGATTGATTTTATTGTTGCAGAAAAGAATAACATAGCTTAGAAATATTCCAAATCAGGGGGTTTGAAACACAAATGGGCTCTAGCTAACCCCCCAACAGGCTATGTCTGGAGCCCATTCCCTGCACTTTCTCGTAAGTTTAAGTTAATGCCATCCTGTATCATAATTTGGATCCTATAAGGCCTGTCCTTAGACTTAAGGGTTATGTTAAAGATGTATGGAAGTGTCTCTCTCAAAAGGTTCAAAGCTTCACTTCAATGTTTGGTAAACTGGAGAAAATCTAGAACATTTCCAACCTTCATGGAAAAAGTGAAATTAAATTCTTCTCACATTATCTTACATGATTCACATTTGAACATGACTTCCATTGTGTTGGCAGAGGGGGTAGAAAATACAGTGGTTTGTGCTAGGACAGGCTAGTTTTAGAAGAGGAATATGGTAAAATTTAACAAATAGCATATCATGTCATACAAGTTTTTACTCTATTTAATGCTATATCTCCTAATCTAAATTACTTTAAAGTGAATTTTTATCAAATATGCTATATCATTCATAGCTATTGTCTACAATCAAGCATATTATAGTAAGAAATATGTGCACATATATTTTTAAAGCATTCAGATAGATGTGCACTTATTAAGGCCATCTTCACAATCCAAAATTTTGAACACTTTGACAGACACTAAATCTTTATGAGAAGAAAAATTGCTGCCTTATACTTAACACCTCAATACACTTGTAGATAATACATAAAGATGCAACTGTACCAACTGTCAAATGCCACCATATACCATGTGTTTCCTTCAAGCAACAGGATGTTAGTTTTAATGCCTTT
This sequence comes from Phyllostomus hastatus, assembly GCF_019186645.2. Classification (NCBI taxonomy): domain Eukaryota; kingdom Metazoa; phylum Chordata; class Mammalia; order Chiroptera; family Phyllostomidae; genus Phyllostomus; species Phyllostomus hastatus. The sequence continues at coordinate 12,287,489 of NW_025333900.1, forward strand.
ATTCTGAGTTCTTTTCAACAACTGTGCAGTGCAGCAATCCTTCTTCTACAGGTGCTTACACTACCGATTTCAAAAAGTATAACTAATAAAATGAATGCAGTAACAGGTGGGCATGAGCTCAGATCATAAGAATGGAGACGTGGTTAGATTCTTAATGCAATTTAGCTGTGATGGTTTATTTTCTGTATCAACTTGACTGAGCCAGATTACGCAGGATTTCCGGGTGTCTGTGAGGGTATTTCCAGATGAAATTTACTTTTGAATCAGTGGACTCAGTAAACTGTTATCATCAGTGTGGGTGGACATTGTCTAATCATTTGAGGGCCTGATTTTTAAAAAAAGGCAGAAAAGTAACAAGCAAATGAACAGAACAACCATAAACAAACTCATAGATACAGACAATAGTAGGGTGGTGACCAGAGGGAAGGAGGTGGGGGGGGAGGGCAAATTGGGTAGAGGGGTCAAATATGTGGTGACAGAAGGAAAGTAGACTTTGGGTGGTGAACACTCAATTGAGTACACAGATACTGAATTTATAATATTGTACACCTGAGATTTATACAATGTTATTAACCAATGTTGCCTCAATAAATTTTATGTTTTTTAAAGTCCAAGGCATCCCTCCTTTTTTTGCTGCCTCACTGTTGAGTAGAAACACCTTATCTCCCTCTCCTGCCCTCAGACTGGCGTACACGGCACTGGCTCCCTGGTTCTCAGGCCACAGACTCAGACCAAAGGGCACCACCTGCTTTCCTGGGTCTCCAGCCTGCAGAGGGCGGACCGTGGGACTCAGCCTTCACTACCGTGTGGGCCAATTTCTCATAATAAATCTCCTTTTATCCTCCTGCTCGGTTTCTATGAGAAATCCTGATTAATATACCAGCTGTGTTTCTGATTTCTAGATTTGAAATTGCCTGCATCAGTTCTCCCTAACAAACATGTATTAAGAGTTACTATATAAATAAGCAAGCATAGGAATAGTGCTCCCTCCTGTGGCCAAATCCCTTGAACATTTTCAAACAGGAAAGCCATCTCTTGCAGCCCCAGTGGGTCGTGGACCCAGACTCCAGAGAGGCCCACTTACAGAGCAGACAGCTGCTGTGTGTAAACAGGAACACAATTTTAAAAGCTGGGCTTTCAGTTTTGGATAATGAACACTAATAAATCAGGACACATGTTTAAGTCAGAAAAACATGAAGAAAAATGAAACATAAGTCAGAGCTGGAGTCTGGTAACGTTAGATTTGCACTTTTTAATATCCACCATGTGTGAAGAAAATGTCTTTCTACATTTAAAGGGACATGTCATCTAAGGGGGAAAATGGTCTTGAAGTGTGTGGATTCTTATTATTGTTATAAAATACAGTGGTTCTCAGTCTGGAGTGATTTTACCCCCCAGAAGAGAGCGGCAACATATGGAGACATTTTGGGTGTCACAGGTTGGGGGCAGGATGCTACCGGGACCTTGGAAGTGGAGGTCAGGGATGCTGCTAAACACCCTGCAAGGCACAGGACAGCCCTCCCACCAGCTACTACCCATCTGGCCCGACATATCGATAGAGCTGAGGTTAAACACGCTGTAGGAGAATATTCTATTATCGTCATTCATATGCAGTATGCAAGCCTTCATCTTGGAAACTGTACTTATTAAATGCAAAACTAAATACAGTTTGACAAATTGCAGTAATAAAGTCAGAAATTCAGGAAAGATGATTCTTAACTCAGTCTCACGTCTGACTAGGTTCTTTCAGAATATATATTTTGTCATATACTGTGATACATTTACAATGTTTAGTCATTGTTTTGAAAATAGAAGATATATTTGAGTGTTTTGGTTGATGGCCACCACTAGATATAAATTCAGATATTCTTGTCCCTTGAGGAAATACAAAGGAAGTGAAATTGTTCAAATTAACTCCAGGAGGGTCTGAAATGCTTTCATTAGAAAACCATGCCTGCTGGTGACAGGTGCATTGAGAGCAGGAGAAAAGACAGAGAAGAGGTTGTAACATGGCCGTCCCTCTGGCAACCAAAGAAAAGCCATTCTTTTAGGACCAGGATCCCTGGCCTGAGATTTTGAATCCCTAAGTTCTACGACAGTAAGAAGAGTCTGAATGCTAATTTCAACATTTTAGAAATGATTTAATAACAACCAAACATTCATCTGCAAGAAAACTTATTAGACTCAGTAAAATGAAAAATTCAGTGCGTAGACATTTATATTACATACGAGTTCACTTTATCTGATGTAACGTTTTAGAAATGTCTAGATCCTTTGAGAAAAAGTAATACAAAGTCTTTTGTGGTTGAACAAAATTTGTAAACTATTGCCTTGAGGAAACCTAGCCATTGAGATGAATAAATATGGGAATGTAAAACCAAAATACAATATCACACATACTTTTTTCCTCCAGTTCATTACTTACAGTGCTTAATATGGCACTTGATATATACGAACTCAACCAATATTCCAGCTGAAGCCAGAACTTTGAAAAGGAGTAGGAGGCGGTGGCAGCAGTAAGAAAGCCCCAGGGGAAATGGGAGATCCAGGATGGGCCAGACTTCCAAACTCATCTTGGGGACCCTGCTCCCACATCGAGCCCTCAACCCTGAGGAGCTGCATTTTATGAGTGGGGGGGGGGCTTATGGGTTGTTTCTTTGTGGAGCTTAATGAAAATCAGAGCCATAGTAACTCCTGGTGCCCTCATAATTAGTACTCCACCACCTCAGTCAAAAGCAGCGTGCTTTCAGGGTAACTCCACTATTTCATTTGGGCTGCCTACTGTTTGGGCTGGCACATGCTAAGCACAGACAAAGGACCCAACCCCTCAATCGTCTTCACTGGTTCCTCCTTCACTCTCCAGGGTTGGCCAGTTGTCTTGGGGACTGTGATCTGGACCCTGTTCTTTTCTGTCCCATACTCCTACTAGGCAATCTCCTGTACTCCCACAGCCTCAACAAAGCCCACATTTATGTATCTAGCCTAGACTTCCTTCCAAGCTCCAGCCAGAATATCTGTTTATTCAGTTAGATATTTATGTGGTAATTTCAAATGCAATAGGTCAAAACAGAATTCCCAACTTTCCTCTATGCCACCTCTTCCTCCAGGTTCTCCTAACTCATCACTAGTACCATAATTTACAATTTTGCTTCTCTCACAATTGTGGATTTCATCTTTACATTTTATTATTTAATGAATTCTGTCCCAAAACTCATATTTTGAAGTCCAGACCCCTGTGCCCCAGAATGTGACGGTACAGAGTGGGGCAAAAGCAGGTGTACGGTTATCGGTATGGAAAATAATACAATAATTACTAATAATACAAGAATAACTCTGCCTCACATACTTACAACTGTAAACCTACCTTGCCCCATCTGTACTTTGATATATGACCTTTACAGAGGCAATTAAGCTTAAAATGCAGTCCTTAGAGTGGGCCGTATCCAACCTGACAGGTGTCCTAGTGAGGAGAGAAGAGTAGGCCTTGCAGAGGAACACCAAGGATGTGCATGTGCAAGGGACATAACAAGGCCCCATGAGGGCAGAGCAAGCCAAGGAGAGAGGCCTTAGGAGAAACCAAACCTCCCAACACTGTGGCCATGGGCTTCTAACCTCCAGAACTGGGAGAAAATAAATTTCTGTTGTTTAAGCCACCCAGTCTGTAAAAGTTTTTACAATAGCCCTGGCAAACTAAAACACCTTCCTCTCACCAATCACCAAGTCCTACCCACTCTGCTTCCTAAATATCCCATCCTCTCCGAGTCAGTCTCAGCTGCCCTCAGCCAATTACTGTTAGATCTTTTATGGGTGCTTCCCATTGGTCGGCCTGCTTTCACTTTCAGCCTCTACAGTCCAGTCCCCAAAGAGAGGCCAGAGTGACACTTAAAAACTAAGATGGAATCCTTCCCCTTACTTTAAAACCCTTCCATAGTTTTCCCATTTCTCAAGAGATCAAGTCAAAACTCCTTAACTGGGCTGACAAAGCCCAGCACGATCTGGCCCCTGCCTACCCCTCTGGTCCCATTTAGAATCACCTGAGCTTTCCTTCACCGCGCCCCGGACACAGCCTCCTCCAATAGTTCTTACCATGACCAAAAGCACTAGTCTTCCCACACGTGTTTTCCTTTGTTGAAAAATTTCCTTAGCTCCTCATCTTTATTTGGCCAATGCTTATGCATCCTTCTGGTCTCAGCCAAATTCTCTCTTCCTAGGAAAGGGTCTCCCTGGACCCATGTTGGTTCACCTCTGATAAGTCCTCAAGGAGTCGTGCGCTGGCCTTTCATAGTACTCTTCACAAGTGAAATGAACAATTAGCTGTGTAATCATGTTTTCAATGTCTGCCTCTGACAGTAAACTACTTAAAACTAATATCACTTCTGTATTTTTTGTATTCCTAGAGCCAAATACAGTGCCTGGCACATGTCTGTTGAAGGGATGGAAAATGACCAGAACATGGGGTTACTTTCAGGCAATGCATCTGAGGCTCCAAAGGAAGACACTTTGCTTCTCCTAAGGGCCCCAGATACTTTGAGACAAGGATTGGATTTGAATTCTGAAGCCAAATAAGGCCATAAAGGCCAGAACTTAACAGCAGGTTAAGCTAGAGAAAAACATGATACTAGAATACATTTTATTTGCTTCGGATCTGTGTTGCTGTATTTCCTGACACTATAAAATAGTTTGGTACCTTAAGTGCCTATAGATTATACACTATCTCTTAAGAGAGAGTAGAGCTGGGCTGGAACAAGAGGTCTGAGGATATCAGTAAAGATCTACGGGACATATTTGGGGGAAATGAAAGGGGACTGAGAGAGGGCAAGTAAAATAACTGGCAGGCAGTACTGAGGACAGAGCTGAGCCATAAATTTTATGGGCCACAATCAAGTATAATTTAAGCTACATTAAGGCAGTATATGAATTTCCTAGGACTGCCGTAACAAAGTACCACAAACTGGGTGGCTTAAAGCAACAGAACATTATTCTTTCACAGTTGGGAAGGCTGGAAGACCAAAATAAAATGTCAGCAAGACCGTGCTCCCTCTGGAGTCTCCAGGAGAAAGTCTCCCTCCCTTTGGGTTCCGTGGGCTCGTGGCAGCGCTACTCCCACCTCCACCTCCGCCTTCACATAGTGTTCTTCTGTTGGGTCGGTGTCCAAATCTCCCTCTCCTTTCCCTGATAAAGAATTTGATCACCGAATTTAGGGTGCACCCTAAATGTAAGATGATTTCATCTTGAGATTCTTACCCAGTTAAATCTGCAAAGACTCTATGTTCATATAAAGTCACATTCTGAAGTTCCGGTGAACATAAATGTGGGGGCCACTATTCAACGCACTACAGATAGGAATTTTGTTTCATTCATTCTCCTATCCCTAGAAACTAAAATAATACTTGTTGCAGAGTCTATCCCTAATACATAGTTGTGAAATAAATGACTGCATTCACAAATAAACAAAAGACTTGCAAAAAAAATTGAGGGTACCAAGGCATGTAGGTGCTTCCGCCAAGATAGGGTATCAGCACCGAAGTTGGTTACCTGATAGACCATCTATTGCAAATTCCAAAGGGAATCATTGGAGAAGCCATTACACAACTCCTGGACCTCTCACCCAAATGTAAATTATGAAAGGAATGAAAAACTGAAGACACAGGGGAAGATACTACATGAAAGATTTGGGAGAGACTCTGCTGTGGAAATCCCACCAACCACCACGACCACCAAGAGAAAGTCTAGTGAGAACTTCCTAAGACCACTCCAAGAGTTCAAAGAAGTCTCAGACCCACATCTGAGCAAAGGATAGCAGCTCTGTGCCAGAGAGGTAACTGCACTCCTTCTAAGGGTGCACGAATCCTGGGGTGCAAATGTGAAATTGCAGTATCAGTCTGGGGCTGTTTTTAGAAGGCTACTGCCCAAAAGAGCAACATGTCAGGAAGAGAGGAACCTAGTCCTTTGGGGCAAAAAGGGGATGAATCTGAAAGTGATCAGGAGAGTCACTGCCTGCATCAAAGGAGCAGCAACTAGATGAGCATGGGCTGGGGGCGGGTGGGGGTGCTGATGGAGGCAGGGGTGGGAGGGAGGGCTTCTGGAGAACCCGTGAACATGCCCACAATGAAATCAGCTTTAAAATTTGCCCTGCCACGAGAGCGCAAGATGCCATTGTTTAAAAAACTTTGGTTCATCCTTACTAACAAAGTCAAAAACAATAGCCATGGAGTAAGAAAGACAAAAGGAGGAGGGGTGGGGAGACTGCCAGGAACCTCTGCCCACACCAAAAATTCCTATTTGCCCTCAGGCCCAACAAGGAGAGAGGACCAAGTCTTTCCTTTAAACAAAGATTGAAGTGGCAATTAGCATATTGGATCTGACACTGCAAATTACTAAATTGAAATTAGTATATAGAGTGATGCTTTAAATTACTGAATTGAGACCAGAATGAACATAGGACTGAGACACCAGAAAAGCCATGGAACCTGTCCAACTTTTCAAGAGGCAGAAGGACTAGCCCCACTCAGCTGGATTAAAGGGACAAAAATAAAACAGCTCCTGTGGTTATACCTATTGAGTGCTACACGTTCCATGTACGTAGTCATGTTTCAGATGATCAGTTACATAATCCAGGTTGCACAGAGAAGAAGGAGCATCCAGAAAGGGTCTGGTGGGAGAATACAATAGTTGTGAGTGTAAAGTCTCCAAGACTCTATGGCCAAAGTGAGTTTCTGAGGTAAAACAGTTCTGAGTGAGAACACAATCCAGAGTGTGAGGCTGAGATTACGTAACCGATGTGCTTTGGAGCTCAATAGGTAAAAAAGAAAGTAAAGAACATTAAGATTAAATTGTTATACAGGTGCAGAAATCTTCCGGGATCCTGTCATGGCTTGGGATAAAAATTAAAACTGTTATCCAGATCCCATTCCCTCCCACCCTACAAAAACTGCTCCTATCACAATCACCAGTAAACTCCACATGTCATGTCCAACAATTCTTATTTCACATCTTACCTATCAGTAGCATTTGACATAATAGACCATTTTCTCATTCTTGAAACACTTTCTTTACAAGGTGTCAAAGAGCCCACCCTCCCTGATTTTACTTCTATTTCCTGGCCTCTTCTTTTTTTTTTAATCATTGTTCAAGTACAGTTTTCTCTCTTTTACTCCCATTCCAGCCCATTCAACCCTCCCCACTTCCCTCCCATTACCACCCTCCTCCTAGTTTTTGTCCATGTGTCCTTTAAATTTGTTCCTGTAAACCCTTCCCATTCTCCCCTGAAATTCCCTCTTCTCTCCCCTCTGGTCACTGTCAGTCTGTCCTCTATTTCAGTGTCTTTGGTTATATTTTGCTTGTTTCTTTGTTTCGTTATTTAGGTTCCTGTTAAAGGTGAGATCATATGGTATTTGTCTTTCACTGCCTGGCTTGTTTCGCTTAGCATAATGCTTTCCAGCTCCATCCAAGCTGTTGCAAAGGGTAGGAGCGCCTTCTTTCTCTTGGCTGCATAGTATTCCATCATGTAAATGTACCATAATTTTTTGAGCCATTCATTTACTGATGGGCATCTAGGTTGCTTCCAGCACCTAGCTATTGTAAATTGTGCTGCTATGAACATTGAGACGCATAGGTTCTTTTGGATTAGTGTTTCAGGGTTCTTAGGATATAATCCTAGCAGTGGAATTGCTGGGTCAAAAGGCAGATCCATTTTTAGTTTTCTGAGGAAGTTCCATACTGCTTTCCATAGTGGTTGTACCAGTCTGCAGTCCCACCAACAGTGCACTAGGGACCCCTTTTCTCCACAACCTCTCCAACACTTGTTGTTTGTTGCTTTGTTTATGATGGCCATTCTGACTGGTGTGAAGTGGCATCTCATTGTGGTTTTAACTTGCATCTCTCTGATAGCTAGCGATATTGAACATCATTTCATGTGTCTCTGGATCCTCTGTATGTCCTCCTTGGAGAAGTGCCTGTTCAAGTCCTTTGCCCATTTTTTAATTGGATTCCTTGTCTTCTTAGAGTGTAGTCGTGTAAGTTCTCTATATATTTTGGAGATTAAACCCTTGTCTGAGATATCATTGGCAAATATGTTTTCCCATACAGTTGGTTCTCTCTTAATTTTGATACTGTTTTCTTTAGCTGTGCAGAAGCTTTTTATTTTGATGAGGTCCCATTTGTTTATTCTTTCCTTTATGTCCCTTGCTCTAGGAGACATGTCAGTAAAAAAGTTTCTGCGTGAAATATCTGAGATTTTCCTACCTACGTTCTCTTCTAGGACTTTAACGGTGTCACGTTTTATATTTAAGTCTTTTATCCACCTTGAATTTATTTTTGTATAAGGTGTAAGTTGGTGTTCGAGTTTCATTTTTTTGCACGTAGCTGTTCAGTTCTCCCAACACCATTTGTTGAAGAGGCTATTTTTATTCCATTTTATGTTGCTGCCTCCTTTGTCAAATATTAATTGACCCTAGAGACTTGGGTTTATTTCTGGGCTCTCTGTTCTGTTCCATTGGTCCATGTGCCTGTTTTTATGCCAGTACCAGGCTGTTTTGATTACAGTGGGCTTGTAGTCCTGGCCTCTTCTTTTCAGATTCTTCTGCTGGATGCATCTGCTCTCTTGAACCATTAAATGCTGGAGGGTCTAAAGCTCAATCATTTGTCTTTTCTCTTGGCTGCCTCACTTCTTAAGAAATCTTACCCAATCTGATGGCTTCAAATGCTTCTATATAGTACAAAATGTATGTATCTAGCTCCAAAATTCCCCCCAAACTTCAGACTGATTTTTTTCACATCTATGCTTAGTAGAGCTCTCGAGTTTAACATGTCCAGGATCAAACACACGCCAGAACCTGCTCTTCGTCTAAACTTGCTCCTCTCCAAACTCCTTATTTCAGTAGATGGCCCAGTTGTTGGGCCCAAAATTTCAGAGTTAACTTCTATGCCTCTTTACTTACATCCCACCAGCAATTGTCAACTCAGCCTTCAATACGCGGCACCAAGCCCATCCTGTCTCCTCTTTTCTATCACCTCCGCCTCAGCCCAAACCACCCGATCATCTCCCTGCTTCCACAAACCTGCCTTTCTGTAATCTCTTCCCAACATAACCAGAACCATCGATTTAAACATAAATCACAGAATTGCATGGAACTGCACAAAGAACCCCAAGCAATATGGTATTGCTGGGGGATGAACATGAGTGAGGGGAGGAGAGAGAGTTTGATGAGTCTGAGAGCAGAGACCCCCAGCCATGCAGGGCCCGGCATGCCAAACTGACGAGCAGGTGTCTTTCTGTAGTTGTATCTTCACCACTCACCCTCACTTTGTAGAGCAGCTTTTGGAAAATGCCACCCTGCCCTGCTTGTGCTCAGAGGAGTGGAAGGAAAGGAGATTGTTTCTGCCTCGTACCTCAGAAGGGTCAGGAGCAAATGTGAGAGTTTCAGGGTTGGCTTAGTGGGGGCAGCAAGAATCCACTGAGAAAGCCCTTATGGGGTGGTGCCACGACACAGGGACACTAAAGCCACAATACTCCCTTCTGAAATGTGGTTCTAGGAACACAGCTCTCGAGCCCAGAGTGACTTTCAGTTTGGTAAAAGTTATTACAAAAGGTTATGTGTATTAAATTGCATTATTTATGGTACATAGTCTTTTATATATATCAAATATTACATAATAAAATTACAAGTTACATGTTATATATGTAACATAAGCATGTAATAAGGCATAATAACATGAACACCCTGAACCCACTGCCCAATGTAAGAACTAGAACATTACAATAATGTTCTCCCAAACACAAGCCCTGACAAAACTTCAATCTCGCTTAGAGGTGACCACTTGTTTACATTTTGTTTACCAATCCCTGGCTTAAACATGCTTATCTCACATTAGTTTATTCTTTAAATAATGTGCTTTGTTTGCTTTTGGGAGGATAACATAAAATGGTAGCATATGATATACAGTCATCTGGAATTTTTTTCAGTCATCGTTTTTTTTTTCATGTTTAGCTTTAAAAGTGAAGCAGGTCCTTGGTAGACTTAACCAACCAATTTAATCTGACTTTCTGACTGTAATATGGAAGAGCAGAACCATCAGATTCCAAGTCCTCACTTTCTGTTGATGAAAAAGTGTTTGCATTGCTAGCGTCTGAGTGCTTGGTCTAACTTGTGGGCTTTCCTTGGTCCATGTCCATTTAGTCAGACAGTAATGCTACCTGCACACCAGCCAGATCTCTCACCCCCTAGGTGTCTGCATTTGTGCAGGGAAGCCCTTCCATAAGTGACCTCAAGACACTTCCTACTTTCCTTCACCAAGTTTTGTGCCTGTCTCTAGGACACCTCTTGCTGTAGCCTTTTATGTCCACACCAGTTTTTGGAAATTATTTTCTTTTTTCTGTGTCCTTCAGTGAATGACAAGAGTTCTCAGAGCACAGCCTTAGGAAAGCCTCCAGAATGACTCTGGTGGGCTGAAGATAGAGCGGAAGGAAGCACCTGACCTGACCCTTCTCCTGTGTTCTGAGGAACATAGGTCTCCTATTCATTTCCTAAAGCTCTGCGACACATTGCCCCAAATTTGGTGACTAGAAATGCTAGAAATGTATTTTCTCACAGTCCTGGAGGCTAGAAGTCTGAAAGCAAGGTATGGTCAGGGCCACAATCCAGAGGCATCAGGAAGGGAAAGTCCACAGCTCTCCTCGGCGTGTATCTGCCCCACTCCAGCCTTTTCCTCTTTATTCCCATGGCCTTGGTTTCTGTGGGTGCCACGTGTCTTCTCCTTTTCTGTCTCTTGTAAGGAGACCTGTGGTGGGATTTGAGGTCCACCCTCATCAATACAGGATGATATCACCTCAAGATCCTTTCCTTAATTACCTCTATTCTAAAAAAGACTCACATTCTAAGGTTCCACATAGACGTATCGAGGGGATTATTTACCTCACTGGAGACCTGCAGATGTTACTAAAAGAAAATGTCCTGTGGTTAGATAAGTCTTTTAAATATTCTTCTCTGTATCTGCCTTGGAGCATCACGCGGTTTATCACTATATTAGAGACTGGATCCCTCTGTGTGTGTGTGTGTGTGTGTGTGTGTGTGTGTGTGTGCGCGCGCGCGCGCGTGCCACCAGTGCTAACAACTATCACACAATGGGAAGTTTTGGGAAGTATTGTTAGGGACTATACATTTTTCAAGGACAGGGTCAAATTAGCGTGTTGTAACTGGCAGGGTCTTAGATGGAGTGTGCAGAGTGATTTCCAAAGCATCAGGAAGACTTCCTCCTCCATGCCCGTCTGCCTGGTTGGTGCTACCTCAGATTCCTTGGACAAGAAAGCCTTTGAGCCCACATTGAAGGAAAATCTATGATACAAAGGCCTTGAGTAATATCTCCATGCTAAGATATGAATGACTAATACTGGCTTCATTTTTAGCAAAGCCCTTGATCAAGGGAGGAAAAGGCCTAGGACCCAAGGCCACCAGGGCGTCTGAGACCCAAGGGGGCCACGAAATGGCAAGACCAGGATCCCAGAGGCCAAACTTCTGCCTCTTTTTAACCTTTTCAGGGTGAAAAATAGTTTGGTGGTTTTTTTCACACAATTCAACACACTTTATGGCTGGAAGTACTCATCTGTGTAACCTAAAATGTAAGGCTACATTTACATATGACACCAATAATGGATACATTAAGATACCATCTGGTTTTCCTTCTTGCCAAGTATCTAATATAAATATCAGAATTTTTAATAGGTGCAAGTGTCAACTTTTAGAAGGCAGGTTGAATTATTTTTCTACAATTATGTGGTATTTGATTACCTGTGATTTTTTTCTCTCTTCTCAAGTCAATGAATAACCTGTCCATTTGGATTAAATGTGTAATGTTGTAAAAAATAGGAAAATAACCACCAACACAAATGTGCTGTGTTTTTTAAATTCCTACATGCAAATCTTTTGAGGGGGAAATATTCCCATTTCTCCTGAATTTTATCAGTCCAAGAATCTTACCTGTTTCTGTCCGTCAGTGGGAAGAGGAAAGGGGGAGAGTGAGGGAAGAGAAAGGAGAAGGGGACATGGTGGGATGAATGGAGAAAGAGCAGGGAACAGAGAATGTGGCAGCCTCGTTGCCAGCTGTAGGACACCAGAGAAAGCTCCTTTCTCTCTGGGCCTTTTTGTAAAATAAGGGAGAAGAGTCACATTCTTCTGTCTCCTTCCAGCGCTGAACTTCTATTATTTAAAGCACATGGCATAGGTAAAGAAACTGTAACAGAAGCAAATGATAGAGATGAGCAGAAATAAGTGAAATAGAAATAAAATAAGTGAAATAGAAGTGAAAACATAAGAGATGCTTCATAAAAACAAGATTTTTTGAAAAGAATGAAAAGGAAAAAGGCAAGCCTGTGTCAGACAGATTAATCAAATAGGTTAGAGATAAAATATGCAAAATACCTGGCATATATGAATGACACAATTACAGGTGATATGACACAACCTCCCTACTTAGCTCTTCTTTTTCTCCTCACCTTCCTTCCTTCCCTTATATTTTATTTTTATTTCTATTTTCACCTTTATTCTATATCCACGCATTATATCTTATACTTGCACTCACTGTGTTAGACACTTGGGGGTAATAAGGAACCTAACATCCCTCAGACCAGTGTTCTAACGAGGCCCTGGCACTGAGAACTAATGCAGTCCCCACTTTCTCACAGCAGGTGGCGCTGAAAGCCAGTGGATATGTAGTCAGACTAGCCTTGTCCTATGGATTTTTTTCCATTGATTCTAAGATCTCTTCCTCCAACTTTTAGTTGTTGTTTTTAACGGGTTCTTGAAACGGAAAGGAGAGGGAGATCCCGATTTATTTTTCCACGTATTTGTGCATTCATTGGTTGATTCTTGTATGTGCCCACCAGAGGTGGAACCCACAACCGTTAGAGGACTTGCAGAGACGCTCTAACCAACTGAGCTACCTCGCTAGGGTTTTTTGTTGGCTTGTTTTTTGTTTTGTTTTTTTTACATTTCCAAAATTGTCAGCCATCTTACACTCAGTATATGGATTTACCGCAGAGTTGTATGCCCCCTGAAAGATGTTATTAAACTGATGTTGCTTCTTATTAAACCTTAACATTGTCTTAGAATGGAGGACATTCAATATGTTATAAACCCTAGCACTATCTGGAATCAATTAATTACCTGTAGAGACTATTCAAAATCACTGAACATAAGTTCCTACTGAAGAATCAAAAGTGATGCATTGTGTAGTTGTCTGAGAATCATGCATAGAAGCTTTTGTTTGGACAGACCCAGGTTTTTGAAACCAGACTCTGACACTTACCAGCCCTCTGATCTTGGGCAAGTTTCATATCATGTATAAGCCTCAGTTTCCTCATCTTTCAGATGAGAAGAATAGCTAATTTGGAAGATTGTTATTGTATGGCTACCCCATAATTTGGCTCAAAACAGTTTCAGTAACCTCCAGCTAGTGTTACATAATTTTAAAAAGCTTAGGTTAACAATGAAACACAAAACAAATCCCTATTAATTTACAACAAATAAGGAGCATGCACCTGTGCTACTCGGGGAATTAGCTGGACTGCAGACAGCAGACAGCAGATGTGGGCCCTTGCTGGCCCTCACCTGGGCCTCGTCCTGGATGGCGCTGCTTTGTCCCCTCCATCCATCGTTTCCCTGCAGTGTTTGTGAGACAGACCTACTGAATTCCACTCCCTGGAGGTAGGACACAGAGGTCTTTTAAACAAGTTCTCTATATTTTTTGTAGGAATGCTAAATATAATAACTGACTTAGAGTGCGATTTCCTACAGACTAGTGTTAGGATCATATTAATTTAGCTCAATTTCTGTAATACCTGAACAATACAGTTATTTTTATCTGTTTGTTTATTGGGTAGAAAGACAAAACTTAAGGGCAGCTCTGGTTCCCTCTGTTTTCTCTGCCTCCCTCCGTGTGTGGTTCATCTTTCACAAGTCAGCTCCATTGGCAGTGGCTTCTGCCAGCATTAGGAGTTTTGAATTTACAACTAAAAGATCAATCAGTGCTGGAGAGCTCATTCACACCATCGTGATTATACAATCGACAGTACTGAATTATATACTTAAAAATTGCTAAGAGACTAGATCTTACATGTTCTCACCACAAAAAAAATAAATTATGTGGCGAGATAGAGGTGTTAGCTAATGCTACAGTGTTAATCATACATAAGTGTACCTAATCAATACATAAGTGTATCAAATCAACACATGATTCTTAAACTTGCACAATGTTATACATCAATTATATCTCAGTTTTAAAGAAAACATGTTTAAAAAAAATGAACATGTCTTGCACGAAGGCAATGCCAGTGATAAAGTATCATCTCTTTCATGTGTAATAGTCAGAAAATGAGAATTCTAGATAGAGGAGTAAGAGTTCTGGATAAATGATGTTTAACTTTTAAAATGTGAACGGTATTTTAACAGTTTTTGATGAAAATTATTTATTCCACAAATCCTGTGGGAGGCTCTGGGTCCCAGGCTCAGGCTCTTTCTCAGGACACAAAACAGAAGGAAGAGAGCGCATGGTATTTGGAGCAGAGAGAGCCAGCTGGACCAGCTCTCCACACACAACAAGGTTTCTGGGAAAAGCACCTCCCAGCCCCCTCCAATCCCCTCAGTCATGTCTGGCATCTAGGCTCTTCTGGCTGCTGCTCATGCAGTTACTGACCAGACCTTCATGGCTCCAGTGATATTTATGATGTCCCTCAAAATATCAAGTTGTTTGCTGAACTTAACTTTCTTCCTCTTCAAATATTTTCCTGGGAGGCAACTTAAGGTGTCAAAAAGCTTGAAAACTTTCTTCCTCTTCAAATATTTTCCTGGGAGGCAACTTAAGGTGTCAAAAAGCTTGAAAACATAGCTATGTGTTCACACACACATATATACACACACATGCATATATATATATTTGGTGGCAGGTCTAGTAGCACTATCTCTTCTGTACACTTGGTCTACCTACCACACGAGGTCAAAATAGTTTTCTAGGACACAATGAAATGACAAGAGAGAGACAAGACCACAGTTTGGTGAGCCACACACAGCACTGGATGTTGGCTCAGGGTGGGGCAGGAAAGGACTCCAGGCTGAGGGCATTTGCAGATGTAAGTGGATACTGACCACCCAAGAACTGCATTGTCACATAGCTTACAACACTCAGCCTGTGGGAAAATACACAAGTACCATAGAATACTGACCCCTGCACAGGTTGGCCATCCTGTGTACATGCTGGCACATCTCTTTACTCTCGTGGTATATCATTGCAGAGATAAATGGCATTCTAATGACAGAGCAGCATACCTGCTTCAAATGGGGAGTGATGAATGTGTCTCCACTTTTTAAGGACACAAGGCCATTATTAGAAACACAAATTACTGTGCGGTGCGTCACTTTGAGATTTATTGTGAGAAGTGTGTGGGGGGTGGTGGGGGCAGGCCTGTTTGTCCCACACCCAGTGTGGCCCAGCCCTCTCTGTGCCTCGTGCCTCTGTCCCACTTGTGGCTCTGGTCCTACTGTGTGTGTCTCTTGCTCCTTCTGCCCTCTTTCCACTCCCTGACGTCCCCTTCTGGTTTACTAGCTCACACCTTTTCTTTTTTAAATTGAGATGTAATTGACATACAATATTATATTCATTTCAGGTCTACAACCTGACTTAATATTTGTGCATATTGCAAAATGATCACCACAGTAAGCCTAGTTAACATCTGTTATCATACATAGTTACAGAGATTTTAAGATTTACTCTTAGCAACTTCCAAATATGCAAAACAGGACTAGTAACTAACTGCAATCAGCATGTTGTACATAATATTGCATGACCTTTTTTAAAATAACTAAGTTTGTACCTCTTGACCCCCTTCACCCATTTGACAACCCTTCTTTTTTCTTTCAGCTCTCATTCTGAATTTTTAAATCTTAGCTATGTAGTTAGAGCCATTTCTAACCAATGAGAATGAGCGCTGTTTTAATTAAGACAATTAATTCTTCCTCGCCCAAACCTCCTCTTCATCTTTTGATGATTTACTGATTAGTATTTATTTCCAAAGGCATAGAACTGAAGATAAAAATATACATAAAGATATTGAAACATCTACCAACCATAAACAGCAAAGAACCAAAAACGTTTTTCTGTGTGTGTCTGAACAGCACGCAAAGGCTGTGGAACCAAGTCTCACATTTATCTCCCTCCGTGACGTGTAGGTTTTATAATGTTCTTTCTTACAAGTGCTTTCATCTGAGTATCTCCAGCTCTTCTTGGGTTGTTTGTTTGTTTGTTTGTTTTAAACCAGTTCCTGTACTCTAGGCTTTTCTGGGTGCTTCGGAGTGAGTGGCTGTTCTAGACAGTTAAGGGTGGCAAAGGCCAGAGAGCAGGTCATAACTCCATTGACCAATGAAGCAGTTCAGTGTGTTTCTCAAACTGAAATTAGCTGGCTTCAGGAAGAGCATTCGAATGGGTGTCAGGCTCTCACACTGTTCTAGCTTGCAGATCTCTTGTTATCAAAATGCAGAAGTGACCTCAATAAGCAAAGGTGGGGACCATCTGTCAGGCAAGGTGAAGAGCTGCTCATAGCTGGGGACAGTGAACTCCCTCCCACCCCTCAGGCTCTGAGGCAGAGTTAGGGAGTGGCCTCCTCCTCTGCAGTCTGCTTGCCCAGCACTACCTGGCACACCACAGCCAGTCCCTCTGGGGCAGGGCCCGGATCAGGACGAAGAGAGTGAGATGCACCCACGGTGTGCGAGAGCAAGTGCCTCCTTAGGTTTTGCACCCTCGGCACCTCACCAAGGTTTGTTCTGGCCCTGTGCTGGGGACTCCCAACCATCCTTACCCCAAATATTGGAATTTGACCCTGAAGATGGAGCCAAGTAACTTGAAAAAGAACACATGATTCTCATATTCTAAGTGGTTATTAGGCACATAACACAAACGTCTTAGAGAACTCTACCCTCCTAGTTACAGCCCAGGCCTTTTAGGCAACAGTTTGGTAGGCTAATTGTGTAATTAAATGAAACCTCTCAGGATTTCTTATCTGGAGTACAGAAAACTTCTATTGTGTTGTGTTTGGATGTGCTTTCTCTCAGGAAGCAGGGAGATGCAAAGTGAAACTAAAGCAGGACGGGAGGAAGGGGAACCAAAGGTGGTAATAGAAATAAAGGCACTGATTTTGCTGAGCAATGAAGGGGAAGGCCCCCGTATTGAGGAAACGAACCGTGGTGAAGATGTGACTGCTTTCAGACACAGCTGCAATTTTAAACTGAACCCAGCGGGGAGAAGTCTTGATAAAACAGTCTGAACAGTTGTCTAAATGTAAATTCAGGCAAGAACACATCCGATTCTGACTAGGAGAGGGAGGAGACGGCCACTCAGGGAGTGCTGGTGTTGGCACCTGGCCGCACCCTAGCGGTGACAGACGGCAGTGCACTAAGGGGGCGCACTTCCCTGGGGCAGAGTCAGGGGTCCAATTGCAGGGCACATTACATGCACAGGAAGTCAACATGTGTGATAACGAGAAAGAATAAATAAACAATAATAAGTAAAATGAACCCTGTTGGAACAGGTAAACAAACATATAAGGTAATGCAATAAATAATAGTAATAAATATAGAGGAAAAATCAATACAGATTCTCATCTCACATCATGGCTTCAAATATGGTCCTGATGAATTAAACAGACATTATATCACAGAAAATCTTCATGGGTATAAGTTCTGGTATTTGTCAAATTTCTAGAAGATGAAGGGCTAAGTTTCCAAGTGACAGAAAGAAAACCATATTACAAGAAACTTGACTATAGAACATAAATTAAGGTAACATTATCTGAATTCAATGACCAGAGTGGAGAGGGAAGAGGATTATAGGGGAAAAGGGTGAAGGCTTTGCAGGAACAATTATAAAGGACACATGAACAATAACAAGGCGGGTAGGAACAGGGGAGGGTGGGGAGGGGGCTGGGGTGGAGGGGGGAAACGCAGAAAACTGTACTCAACTGTCGCAGACCCCAGCTCATGGGGTCCACAGTGTTGTAGCTGAAACAAAAGAAATTCACATGGACTACCGAATCCTGCGGAGAAAAAGGGCGGGTGGCTTCTCTCTCAAGGGGAGCAAAAGCCTCGGCCCTTGCCTCGATTTTTTTTGTTTTTTTGGACACATTACATGATGGTCCTCCTTTATTATGCCCAGGTTCACTTTAGGTGGTTACCTTTTACAGAAAACAAAGGAGCCAATGCTGGTAATCACATCACAGAAGAGGGATATTTGCAAATGAAAAGGAAAAAGTGGTTGCACTGGTTACACTCGTCCTTGGAAGGTTTAGCATGGATTTTAGGAAGTTACTTTGCAGTAAATGTTCTCAATTCAGGGTGAGAGACTTTTAGCAAAATCAAGTCTCATAGCAGTCTAGGAACAGTGCAGGCCTGATTCCCCACAGGAGAACCTATCGGTGGGTATGGGTCCTGTGCATCTCTGAGTGGGACCTGGGCCCACACCATGCAGAATGTTCTCCTATATTGAACAACAATAAAAAATGTTTTAAGAAATTAAATAGGAGATCACTCTATTTGTTACAGAGTTTCTAAAAACCTTAGTATCTTTATTCTAAGGCAGGATCAGGAAAAACAATAGAAAAATGGGCAAATGAAAAAAACTGACCAATTCACAAAGGAGACACACAAAGAAATAAATACACATATGGAAAAATATCAACTCCTTACATGAAAACAACAGTGATATAGCATAAACTGATGCGAACATTTTAAATATACACATTTTAAAATAAAATGACCCATTGCAAGGCAGACTGTGATGTAACAGGAAGGCTCATACTTAGAAGAAATTGGTTTTGATTATCTTTTGAACACTATGACTCTCCTAGTATCCCCTGTCTCCCTCTGAGTGCGCACCACAGGAGGGCGGGCTCTCGGGCCGGCTCGCCCCTAGTGAAGGTACTGCAGTGCAGCCTCCAGTGAAGTGCAGCCTCATAATTAGCAGCTCAGTTCCGAAGTTATCAAACCTCAGATCTGCTCTGTCTCTTGCTGGTTTGGTGACATTGTGTTACAGAACACAACAAGGGGGGCCTGGGACGATATACTATTATTGAAAGAAGGCCCTGCTCCCTTATGTCCGAGGCCCTAGGAAAGACGTCTCTCAATGCCAGAGATTCGTGAAAAGGAAAGGAAATGTTTATTTAATGCTATACTAACTTAAAGTAGTGACCTAATGTCTTTATCAAAAATCCTAAAGTCCTTAAAAACACCCACAAACACGCAGTCCTTCCTTCCTTCCCCCTTTGCCCAGTCCAGAGTACCGTATCTCAGGAAAGGAAATAGAAGTCCATGGCTCAAGCAGTCCTCTGGTTCTTCCCAGGTAGTACTCCACCTCGACTGGGAGACCTCTCTGGGTTCCCGGCACCTTCGGCTGAGTCGCCGGGATCTCTGCTAAAACCAGGTGGTGGCTCCCCCTTCTATAGCTGTGGGGGTCCCCACTCTGGCACAGGCACGTGGTCCTCTCTCCCAGGGCCACAGGAGTCCCCACTCTGCCAGGCCGTGTGGTTCTCCTCTCTCTCAGGGTTGCGGGAAGGGAGGAGAGTCCCCTCTCTGTCCAGGCCGCGTAGTCCTCCCTCTCTGGGATGCGGGAGTCTCCACTCTGCTAAAGACGCGTGGTTCTCTCTCTCTCTCAGTGCTGCGGGAAGGGAGAGTCCCCACTCTGTCCAGGCCGCGAGGTTCTCCCTCAATGGCTGCCGTGTCTGGGTTTAAATCCCCCGCGCCAATCTTCTTCTGCAGCCCCATTTCCGACTCCTCCTACACTTGGGCACACTTGCCCTCAATCTGCTGTCTTCTCCAGCTTTTCTGGTTGCCATCATGGGTCTGGGCAGGTGTCACCCCATGTCATGGAGCCAATCTTCTCCCAGCTCCCACGCAGGCACTGTAACTCAGGGCACCTGCCCCCAGTCACATCTTGGGGGGGAGATCCCTTTCCATCCCCCCTGGCCTTGAGCATGGCCACAGCTATTTAGCATATCTAAGTGACCAGCCAAAGGCTATAGGTATGCTAAATGACCATGCCATGGATTAGCTGCAAAGCTGCCCTGCATGTTCTTGCTCTGTGTGCCCCTTCCCCCAACTCACACCTGTGGGGGAAGGGGTGAAGACACCTTAAGATCTCCTGGACACCTTGAGTTCTGGACCCCATTTTAAATGCCTATTTGGGGTCCCCCCTCTTGGCTGCACCCTGTAACAATTGGGCAAGTTACTAACTTGCCAGGCCTCGGTTTTCTTATCTGTAAATGGGCATAATAATACCTTCTCCTTTGCAGTGGGAATTAAATGAGATTGTATATGACAGACTTAACAAAGCCCCTGATGCACAGTAAGTACTTAATAAATGCTAGTTGTAGCTTTTCTTCTTTCCGGTCTTCATCCTAAATTTCCCACTTTCAAAAATATTTGTTTAGCTGGGTTTGCTTTTATAAACTGCTTCAAATTCTTTTTGGAACAAGGTTGCCTATAAATTAATAATACATCTTGGCAGTGTCTTCTTAAAGATTTGTATCAATTCATGATGTTTGTGTCAATATAGAAGAGTAATTAGATAGGGGGCTTAAGACTTGGAAAATTTTAGCTTAAGGTAAATAGCCATAAATCTAGCAGGTAATGCGTATGTTAAGCTTTCGTTTCAGAAACTACAGATAAGGCCCATCCTGGTGCCTGGGAAAAGCAGCCAACCTCCTGGGGCACAGGCTAGAGATGACCGCCTGGAGACATCCATACCAGGAAGAAGCAGGAAACAACCCCTCCCCCTTGGAGACAGCTAACTGCCCAGGCCAGGAATGTTGCAGCTGCTAAATCTCAAAGCCCTCACGGCACATTGTTTGTCCTTCCCCATCCCCCTTATAAAAAGATCTGACCAGGAAAGAAAGGGGAAGATGGTTTTGTTAGGGTATGAACCCGCCATCTTCTCGGATCGCTGGCCATCTGAATAAAGCACCCATAAAAGATTCAATCACTGTCATTGCTTATTGTATTTGGTAATGACAGGCAGCCCAAACACCAGTGTCTTTTACGGTTACAATACGTCCACATCAATCCTAAGACTTAAAATGTTCATTACGTTTAACACAGCAATTTCATTTTTTACATACATAAAACAATTTTACATACATAAAAAAGCTCATTCACAAAATATTTGTAACAATTAAAACTTGAAAAACTCTGAATGTCCTTTAAAAGAGAAATGATAAATATTCCCTCAAGAAAATTGTATGCAGTCATTAAATAATGTTTTTTTTTAATTTATATGATAGCATGGTAAAAGCTTAGGGTATACTACAGGGGGTGAGGGGAAATGATTTACTTATTCCTGTCTGTAATATGACTATAGCAACCTGTGATAATCCACAAAGAAAAAGACTGGAAGGAAATATACTAGCAAGTTAACAGATCTTGAGTGGAGAAACAATGGATGATTTTTAAATACCCTTTTTCCATGCGTTTCTGTAATTCCTGCCTTTCTTAATAATGAATCCTGACCCCACACACAATGCCACTTAAATAAAGTCCAGGTTCATAACTCGTGGATAAACACAAAAGAGAGCTAAGTGTGATCTGTTGTTTTTTGGGGTTTTTTTTAGAAAGGCTGTCATCATTGTTTCATGAAATGCGAGTGCCTTCAGGGTAGGGGAGCAGCTGTGGGGCAATCTCGTGTAGGTTTCTGTCAGTGGCCTTGCTTGGACTGATAAAACGAGAGAAAGCAGAACACCTTTAGAGAACAGGGTGGGGAAGCAGATTGCGTGCCAGTCACAGAAGTTCCAAAAGTTCCAAAAGCAGGGAATTCCAGAGCAGAATTCATTGCCCGTTTGGGGGGAAATCTCTCAACCTTATCTCTTTACAGAAGTTGGCAAAATTCAATTAAGGCATGTTGTTACTGTCATTCATGTTTTAGAACTGTTTTTTAGCCTAAAGTCATCAAATCAAAAACATTTTAGAACTCAAAGACAGAATTACATGCTTTTAATTTTTATGCTGTGCTTTATTTTTTCTGATTATAAAATTCATATATACAAAATGTATGAATTAATGAAATTTTTTATAACCCAGTGTCCAGAGCATGACCCTATTAGGGGGATCTCTCTCCTGAAATGTCTCACTCCCTCTCTGATAGACAGTGCTACCATTTCTTGAGTGATTGCCAAGTGCTTGGCACTGCTTGGAGAGCTTTACACGAGTTAACTACGTTAACCACACAGCATTCTTCTGAGGTGATTTAATACTTATCCCCACTGCACTGATGCAGTTCAGCTTCTGTCCGAGACCAAGCTGGTGGGGAGGGGCCGAGCCAGGATGTGGAGCACAGGGGTTCTGGCTCCACGTCTGTGCACTCAACTTCGATATATCCACAAACACACATTCACCAAAGTGGGATCATACTCTATCTAATACCTTATAACCTGCTTTTTCTTTTTAACGTAGGATGTGAACATCCTTCCAAGTCAATACGGGTAACTCTACTTCAGTATTTTCAATGGCTGCATCATATTTTATTTCATGAATATCTCGTAATGTATTTAAACCATAATCCATATAGTTGGACATTTAATTTTTTTACTATTGTAAACAGCAAAGAACAATCATCCTAACATGCAAATGAGCATTTGAGAGATGATTTTATTGGGATAAATCCTTAGATAAGAAACATCTAGGTCAAAGGGAAGATTTTTAAGGCTTTAAATACTTGCTGTCAAAAGACCTCAAGAAAAGTTGTGCCTCTTTACATTCCCTCTGGCAGCACAGGAGGCTGTGTTTTCTCCACTTTCTAGTGTGTTTTACAAACTTTTGCACTTTGACTTACTATAAGAAGTACATTTTATACAGCAATTCAGTATACCCACACATTCAGTATACACACACATTCAGTGTCACACACATTCAGTGTCACACACATTCAGTATACACACGCATTCAGTGTACACACATACTAAGTAAACTTCACTGCTTAGATTAGATACAATGTCCTTTTCTCTCCTCTCCTCTCCCTTTATTTCCTTCTCAAAAGTCCTTAAATACCTAATTATAGCCCACTGATTACATGACCCACGAATGGGTAGTAAGTCACAGTTTGAAAAATCACTATGTCGGTGCTTGGATATTAACATTCTTTCTAGTATTTGTTTATCTAACAGTCTGAGAAAATGAGTAGTTTTTTCCATTTTAACTTCTTTAATTATTTAAGAGGCTGAACATTTCAGAAAATCATGTTTCTGGAAAGAGTAAACTATAATTCATTGTCTCTCAACTTCCAGTGCACATTAGAATTTTTTTTTAAAAACCACACCCTTTACTTAATTTCTGAACAAAATAATCCTTAGAAATTGGGCCCAGATATTAAAATGTGTGGCCAAAGCTGAGCACAAATGTGGTAGTCAGTCATCGTATAAATTAGAGACTTACATGATGGTGTTGTATGACTTACCTAAGTGTCACTTTGTAAAACTGCATTTGGTCTGATATCCCTTTGAGTTTGACATTTACTTTAAAATTTATTTGACAAGAATTTGAACAAATAAATATGATTAACTTTCTAAAATATTCTGTTTAATCATGAGTTCTGACTTATTAAGCATGTGTCACTTCCCTGAGTCACTCTTTATTTAAATTTAAGTCCCCTAATATTTTTTGTAAGCCTACTATGTGCAAAGTACAGTGTCAGACCTGTGGGGTTAAAAGATTCACCATATACTAGGAATTCTACTCATGCAAATAACTATCACACTATGAAGAGAATGATGATTTCATAATCATAAATTTAGAGATAAAACCTCTAAAAATTGTGTTTTCAGTATCTTTATAGTATAGCTCATTTATGACAATTTTCATTATTTACACCAAAACAAAACTAGAAAATTTTGGAAACACTTTTTGGCTGGTTTAAATAGACTTGTCTGCCCTTTAAACACTACATATTTTTAAAACATCAGAGTCATCTGAAGGTTACAGTTCAGGCTTACAAGCTGTCAGCCACACAAATCACAGGTATGCTCACTTAAGTCCAATTCAGTGAGGAACTAAAGCACCGAAACTCATGGGAGATAGTTTAGATTCTCATGAACAAAATCATATTGTGGGAGAGACAAGGTGCCAATTAGTATTTCAGGGTTTCATCAGATAACCTTCCCACGCGACAGTCTGCCTAAGTGGTTCTCCGGAGCCCCGCAGTTCACGTATCTGCTAACAGTGTTCTTAGCTCCCTTCTGTCCTTTCTCCAAGCCCATCTACTGCCCTTTAATTATGGCAGATTGTACAGTTGTGCTTTGCAATAAGACAGAGGCTCCTTTACATCTCTAATGCTGTTTCCTTATTCACAGGAGGCTCTCGGAGGCCCACTAGGACCAGGCTTTGGTCCCAGAACTGTCCTGGAGGAGCAAAGACAGCAGAGTATCGTGTCTACAGGAGTTGTCATTCTGTGGGCTGGCACAGGTGAGAAATAGAAAACAGATTCCAAAAGCGTTGCTCACATTGGTGAATAGCAACTGACTGGACGGAGGAGCTGGGGTTGAAGTTGCAGGAGGTCACCCGGGCTCTCCCATGGCATCTCTCGTTGGTCTGCTCTTGGCCATACTCGGCAGTTTCTAAGTCTCCACTTTCCTCTACTACTGCTCCCCTAGAAGTGTGCTGCAGTAGAAAAGCTTTGTCTTTGAGAAAGTTTCTTAACCTTTCTATGCCTCCGTTAACTCATTTATGAACGCTGGATAAATGACAGCTTGGAAGGAGTCAGCTGTGGTGGCCAGGACCAGAGCCTCAACACACATCCCGCTGAGCAAGTGCCCGAGATCTCAGATGATTACGTGGAATGTCCAGGCAGGGGGCTGCGGTGTCGTGGGTGGGCATGGGTTCACCTGTCACCCTGCCATCTTCTCCAACAGTGTAAAATGTTCCCCCTTCAGTGCACATAGCTCTTGGTGAGGCAGGAGGTAGTCAGGAAGGAAGCTCCCGAGGCCCCGCCCCGCAGGGCTGAGGTAGAAAACACCTATACATGACAAAGACCCCCTAAGACGGGTTGTTCCTGTTTTCTGGGACAACTCTGAATCATAGAATGCGCCTGTGCGCTACCCCTGATTCATTATAATATCATTATAATGAAATAACATTGTGGGACTCCCTTCTCCAGCAGCCAATCAAGAAAGTCATGGGAAACCACGCATGCGCAGTAGCTTTGAAATCCAACTCCTTGTACCTGCGCAGGAAAAGCCCGCGAAAGACTAGCAGGGGGGCTTCTGCCCCTATAAGAATAGAATCCCCCAGCCCACGTGCCCTTTTTTTTTCCTCTGCTCAGAGCTGGCTCACTCCCGTGTCCTGTGGTGTGTACTATCACTTAATAAACCTCCCCTCTTTCTTTATGCTATAAACTTTGTGTGTTCGGTTCAATTCTTTGTTCTCGATCACTAAGAACCTGGTTACCTGTGCACACCTGTGCACACCTGTGACATTGGCAGAGATGAACCAGACAATTACAGATCCAGTCAAATGATGGACTAGCAGTCCAGTTTTTACCTGCTCTTCACCTACTTCTTGAGAGGAAGACTACCTATCATCTAGGCAAAGATCTGAGAGCCCAACAGCAGTCTCTGAGGCTCAGATTATTGGAGTGTGGATTTTCCTCTTGTTGGCCCTGGTCACCAGAGATCAGTGATCGTCATCAAACCTAGACATCGGGTCTTTAGAACTGGACAATGAAGAACAAGGGAGAGCTACATCCTGTTGGGTCACATCCTATTCACGAAGGCAGGAAGTGGGGCAGCAGACCAAGATGGTTAGAAAAACATTTGCTAACGAAATGCTTACGAAACATTTGCACGCTATGTGTGCATGTATGTTTGGTGCACAATTTTTTAAGACACTGTGAATCAAAGTCCACATATCATACTTTTGGGAAATTCTCAAGCTTCTTGGGAAATAAAGCTGGCTAAAAGCCAACTCTTTGTTATATGACTGTGCTGGATGTATAATCATACAAATCTAAGAAATAGAAAAATACCCTGTTTGCCATTTCAAAACTGGTCACAAGGGCAGAGTTTCCTTTAGGAACAGGAATGCAATGTTGGAAATTTCTCAGTGGCAGTTCTAGTGAATGTGAGGTTGTGGGTCTCATCCAGAAATAGGAATGTTGTTGCCTCTCTCAAGGAAAAGGATGGATTGTCCCAGCCGTGGGCAGCCCGTAGGGCATTGTCTGGAAGGTATCATCAGGCTTGCATGGAATTGCCCATTCACAGTGCTCCCTGCTCAAGACACATTGTCATTCAGCGGTCTTAGCTGACAAAGGAGCTTGGACTCGGGAATGGCAGAAGTCTCTTCTGCTCCTTTCTCTTCAACTTCACAGCTCTCTTTCACCTCATTCTTCTCTCCCCTCCTCTTGCATGTGCTTCAGGTGGGATGATGGTCTGACGGTGCACAATGCTTCCATGCTGCTTTGTGTGGCAGTGGGGTTCAGGAGAAAGCGTTGCCATTTCTTGGGTTCTATGTTGATAATGAGCATCCTTCTGACAGGCTCCTTCCAGCTCTGGACTACCTAGTAACTCAGTACTTCTAAGGTAGTCAAGCACTCAGGGCGGTGGCGCTCAAACTTTTAGATTGCCGGTCCTAAGAATCTGCCTTTAAAATTTAAAAACCATGTGCATGGCAATTAGTACTCAATGCTTGCTGACTTTCTTTTTGTATTTCCTTTGGTCTGTGGTAGGCAGTTGTGCTAGGGATGGGCCACAATTACTAGGAAATTATCTTTTAGGAATATCCATACATCATGGAACTAGATGGGAGGGAACCTTCCAGGAAGATAGGCCTGCTAAAGGCTTCGCTTATCAACCAGTGATTTCAGATTTTAGCATTTAGAGAAAGAGCTAGAACGAAGGATAGAAAAGAATGGTATTGACTGTGCTAAGATCTATCTACATGGGTAGTGTAGTTTTTATTCTAAAATTTTTAAATACTGAAAAGCAAACACAAACATTGTATATAATTTAACCAAAAACAAACTTTTTATTTCCCCATGATATACAATTTTAACCAATACTACAGTATCATAATAAACACTGCATTTTTTCACCTAAATTCATGTATAAGAGATGTCTTTTAAACAGAAATGACAATGGGAGGGGGTGATTAAATGCGGGAGGTGGGGGTGGGTAGGGCAGGGGAGAGTAATGGAGGGAATGGGAACAACTGTAATTACACAACAGCAGAAAAAAATTAAATAAATTTAAAAAACAAAACAAAAAATAAACAGAAATGACAATTCTACCCATTTCCAGTGCTCGCAGAGAGCAGTAGAATGACTACACCATAAGCCATAGGTTTCTTTTCCGGCTTCTTCCTTGGAGCTTCCAACATTTTTAGTATCTCAGCATGGCCTTCAGAAAACCGGAGCTTATGACCGGTCACCTTACAAACATTGGGTGGGAAAATAACTGGTGTCTAATATCAGAACTACCAAGGCGGGTAGTTGTGGTATCCAGTGCTGCAGTACTTAGAGGACCTCAAGATCTGGACAGGTCAGCAGACATCACTTCCCTCTTCTGTCCTTCTTGTCCTTTCATGTCTTATTTTAGTTTTCCTTCTCTCTGTTCCTAACCACCTCTTCCTCAAAATTCTGTTCTTATTTTAGTTTTTCTTCTCACTGTTCCTAACCACCTCTTCCTCAAAATTCTGTTTAAGTGCGAGGGTCCTACTGGCCAATCCCTATGGAGCTTGGTGAGTGACAGGTCATGGGCTCCAGCCTTTATGCACATATCTCATTCTATCCTACCCCTCGATGAGGGAGGCACTATTCTCTCCACTTTACAGATGATGAAAATGAGCTGCTACTGATTAAGTACCTCATTTGAGAACAGTTGGCAAGGGATGGAGCTCCTGTTCCCATGCCAATCTTTCTAATTATAAATTAGGTTCTTTCAAAACACTGCACTGCCTTTCAATGTGGAGCCTGGGATAAAGATGTTAGCAAAACAAGGCATTCTCTCTCTCTCCGTCTCTCTCTCTCTCTCTCCCTCTCCTTATTCTCCTTTTGTTTTTGTGTCTTGAATTTACTCTCACTGCCTTCTACAAGCTGGGGACATTCATGATCTGACATAATTTGATAGATAATATGATTTCATATAATAATAGGAAAAGGTATTTTAGAAAGGCAATCTGGAGAA
The DNA here is from genome assembly GCF_019186645.2 of Phyllostomus hastatus. Taxonomy (NCBI): domain Eukaryota; kingdom Metazoa; phylum Chordata; class Mammalia; order Chiroptera; family Phyllostomidae; genus Phyllostomus; species Phyllostomus hastatus. Next base: position 12,315,684 of record NW_025333900.1, read on the forward strand.
AAAGAAAAGCATAGCAAATTTCCAGATGTCTGGTTTCCTTTTTTTTCTTCTTTTGTAAACTGTTTTGATAGTTCCATTCAGAATACAAAATTAACTGTCTGGACTATAAAAATAACTGCTTTTGTAATTTTATTCCATACAGCAACAACTATTGTGCTTTTTTATGGAAAGACCTATTTTTGGAAAGAATGCAAGTCATCCACAGCCCAGTGAGTAATAACTGTTTGGCAAGATGAAGTTTATGGCAATTAACCACTATAAGCTTTTCTATGAAAGGCTTACGGATTGTTTGTTACACAACTTGTACGTGTTATTTTGTGATACATGAGAACTCACTTAATTTCTTGAAAAAAACCTAAAGGATATATGTAAGAGCTTTGGGAATTCCTTTCACTTTGTATAATGATTCACAACTTGCACGTACACAGTTGGGTAGAGGAAACATCTCTCCATCATCTGACAAAAATAGACACTGTAAGCCAGGAAGGGAAGCTGCACACCTCCACATACTCTTCTGCAATCCCTTGGGCAGGAGGTGGCATCTGTGGGTAACATTTGAAGTCTGTAAAATGAAGCCACTGGTGGACCCACTGGGGTAATCCCGGAAGCAGGGGCTGGGTGGGACCATTTTCTTTCTGATGCTTAAACTCGGGACATTTACTTTTTATTTCTGGTATAATTCTTCCCAGGTTCAGAAGTTCAGTCATCTAACTCAGACACAGTTAGAACTGATTTCCTACTCTGTTTCAAGTATACAAATGGCTAAACAAAGTAGAAAAAAATGACTGGAATATGAAATTCCAAACTTTGAGAGTCATGGTTTCCAGGGAAATTATAGGGGTGACCGGTCCCTGAATTAGTTGGGTGGTGTCTGCATTACCTCTGAGATTATTTTATTTTACGAAATTTTACTTTTCTAGATAGCATAAGCTTTTTCTGGGAGATAATTTTTCAGCCACTCAGAATCTCAGAGGGTTTTGACCAAAATAATATACTGAACAAAAGCTCAGTGGCAGATACTCCGCTTTCTGGAGAAGCCAAGAGGATAGTAGGTGGGAAGAACTGGTAGACCTCTTATTGAAAAGCAAATTTAAAGATATAACTATCACTATTTCCCTTGGTGAAATAACCATTATCTTGATGTAAAAGTTACATTTCACCTAAAACCCACTATTTATAAATAGAACCACAAGTTTTCTGCAACTAGATTTGTGCAACTCTTCCAGGAATTGTGTATTTTGTTCTGAATTTCATTGTGCAAACTGGTAGGTATTGTTTGGTTCAGATTTCAGCCAGCTATCTTAATTGGAGTGATAATTTAATCAACCATTCAATTAAGTTGAAATTTATAGATTTAGAAGGAGATCAGAAACATAATTTGATTTGGGTTTTATATTTTGTGTTTTTAAAAAATCCTTTAAACCACTCACAGAACTTACCAAGAATAAAAGATTTATGAAGTGTGGGAAAATGGGCCAGCTAGGTTTACCCAGGGTTTTCAGAATCCCAGAACTCAGATCCTGGGAGGCATTTTCTGGAAGGCTCACAAAGGAGGCTCCAGCTAATGGCTTCACAACCAACTTCACTTCATCCCTATGCTAAAGGGAGGAGAGTAAAGCTTAATGCAGCTAGAAATTTAAAGTCTTCTGATGGGTTTTTCAGTCTTTAAAACACAGTAACCTTGGCTCCAAGTAATCATTGCTATAGATTTGGAGGCAGGATGCTGCATAAAGGGGTGGAATCACACCCGCTCTCATGGTTACTGTGGATTCTTGTGTTCTGACCCAATGTCTGAGCCTTTCCCAAGTGGAATAATAGCAAAGTAGCAAAGATTTTGCAGAAGAAATCAAAGGCACATAACATAAGCTTTTATAAATTACAGAATCATGAAGGCAAGTGACTAGCTTTTGTCCAAACTGATTCTCAAAATAAAAAGGGTAATTTGTGCTTGGGAAATAGTGTAGCTGATGAAATAGGTGTAAGTTTAAGTCTACAAACTCAAGTCTATAAGAATTGGTTCAGTTTTTAAAAAACAGCTTTATTGAGGGGTGTAACTCATCCACTGTAATTGCACAGTTGGGTGATTTTAGTAAGTGCATGCAGATTTGCCTCTACATGCTGCACTGCAGGTCAGTTTTAGAACTCCTCCATCATCCCCAAGGTTTCTTTTTACCTGTTTGCAGTCCACTCTCCCACCCTCAGCCCCAGACAACCATGGATCTGCTTTTGTCTCCATTGTTTTGCTTTTTCTAGGAATTTCATATAAATAGACTTGTGAGATTTATAGTCTGTCATGTCTAACATCTTTCAGTTACATGATGTCTCATGCTTCATTCATGTTGTTGCATGTACCTTCCAGGTCAATGTAATCTTGCTGTGTCTCCTGGTGGAAGCATTTTCCCCCTTGGAACAAAGACCTCTAGACCAACAGAGAACTAGATTAGGGGAACAGGAAGCAAAAATTTTGCTGGTGGGTCACTAGGAGTGATAGCAAGTGGTGCCACTCCAGTTTTCATCTCTTAATTCCTGGCTGTGACAGCAGTAGCACCATATATTGGATGCTGATTCAGAGCACAGACAGCCTGTTGGAGAACCTTGCCCAGCCCTGCAAAGTATTGCCACCTAAGTGGTACTGTAACTGGGTCTTTAAAAGGCCAACCCATCTGCTTTAAGACAGCGGGGGCCGTGGTAAGGCCAGTTAATTCAAGAGCATTGGCCCACAGCTGCACTTCGTTTGCTGTAAAATGAGCTCCTGGGTCAGAGACAATGCTGTGGCAACAGCTTTATGGTAGACAGGGCATTCTGTAAGTTCACAGATGGCACTTATGGCAGAAACATTGTGTGCAGAGACCTTGCTAGGGCCAGTGAGCAGGTCTCACATGACAAATCCACTCTAACATTCCAGTCCCCCAAGCCTGTGGATACCTCCTTTCACAGCATACCAAGACAGCCTGGCATTTCAACTTTCATTTGTTGTAGAGCACTCTGGTCCATGTTTCAGCCAACCAACCAACCAAACTGCTAGAGCCTTTCTAACCACTCGAGCTACATCATTGAATCTAGAATCTCTGCTCAGTGGGCTCATATCAATAAATTTGGCTTGATCCAACTTTATGTTTCTTCAACCATTAGCCCACACTCTTAGCATTCACTTTCACACACAGTCCCCAGATTCCTGTCTCTATAAGTTGGAAAAATCTAGTACTTCTTTCAAAGTGTTGTACCTATCTTCATGGGTCACACTTTGTTCTTCATCTTTCTGGGCCTGCTGGAACCTGAATCTAGTTATGGGCCTGAAAGTAAAGAGGGGCCTAAAGGGTGGGTCTTAAGTTGAATCAACAGTGTCATATAAGCCTACTACCTCAGGAAAGGTGGTTACGGGTTCCTCACGCAACACAGGGTTATTCTTCTCAACTGAGGATGGAAGGGTTGTTTCTATTGGCAAAGAAGACTCATTTGAGTCCCCATTGTGCTTGACTACTAGGAAATCCCAACCTAGTCTCACTGAGGACTCAGCCTGGCCGTAGGGTTTTATATACTAAGGTATCAGGGAAGGCCCTCCAGTTCCGGGCCATCTGGAACTGCACTATTTGTCCATTCTCTGCATTTCCCACAGGGCCAAGCTTGGGCTCCAGGGATCTTTGGTGAGTCTGTAACCACTTAGCTATTTCTCTCTGAGGTCTTGTGATCTCCTTTCCAGTTCCAGGAATCTCTATTTCCTACCTCCCTGACCTCTAGGAGAATAGGGACTTATGCTCTAGAATTGTTGTCTGCTTTCCTCTTTGTCAAAATCCCCTTTCAAGACATTACAACACTTGGTTTCCTGAATGAAAGGAGAGGAGGGGAAAAATACAGGGAGCATGAACACAGTTTAAAATGTTAATATGTCACCCCGTTGTGGAGATGAGCTACCAAAATTTCTGAAGATATAGAAAGGAAGACTTTCTAACATTTTTAGAGAATTTACTTTCTCTAAATACATAAAGCATGATAGTTTCCCCCCAGAACTGGCTGCTATTCCTCCCTCTGCATCCTCCACCCCTAGCCTCGGAAGCACAGGCTTATGTTTGGGAAGTTTGTTAGTGTTCTAGTCTGTGTAACTAGCTTCTGATGATAAATCTCGTCTGTGAATTATGGGAATGGCTGGCGTCCAAAGTAAATAGTGATTGTTTGGAGAAGGCCAGATGGGCCACCCTGCTGGCTGCACTTCAGCTTTCTGACTGCAGATTGGTTTCCCCAAGACTCTGAGGGAAGGCTGCCCAGGTTTCAGGGAGCGCTTGGGCCCCTCACCTTCCTCAGCTAGGACCCTGGCAACTGCCCTTCCTACATCAGCAGGACAGCAAAAAATGTTCCAGGGTCCCACACACTCCTGCCTTCGGAATCTCCCTATCATCCTAGCATCCCAGGCAGTGTTTTCTGGGCAGTAGAAGGCAGAAGAAAGTGATTCTCTGCAAGGTACTAGAAAAGAGGAGAGCCCAGGGTATACTATGTGCAGCTATTTAAGCTCTCCTCGCTCATTTATTCATCCATATTCCTGTTTCTAACATTTCCTCTGCTAGGAGTGCCTTGATTTAGTCTCTCCTTTTCTTCTGGTGAAGCTCCTATTTTCTTTAAGGCTCAATGAAAACACCATCTGTTCTGAGAAGCCACCACCCCTCTCCCTCAGCCCTATGCTCCCATAGCATTTGTTCCTAGCTCTATTGTAGTTCTTAGCATGTTGCATTACAGTGCATTATTCACCTGCCTGAGTGCAATAACTCTGTAAAAAGTCTTTATTCTTAGAGCCTAAGGTGGTGCCTGACATATCGATGATGATGGTGCTGATGATAACAGCTACTGTCCACACGCTTAGCAGTTACAAGGTATAGTGCTAGGAGCACCACGCACATAATAGCATTCAATCCCTGTCCCAATTCTAAGGGTAGCTCTGGTGTTATCCTAACTTTTAGTGAATTTATATGAATTTTTTAGATGAAGATGCAGAAGAGAATTTCAGTTTAAAAGAACAGCAGAAGCAAGTATTAATGGGAAGTATGGCCCCCTAAGGGCAGGAAATACAGAGGGAAAAATGAGGCTGGAAAAGTGAGCTGGAACTATATTATAGAGGCTCCTGGCTGCCCTAATGCATTGCACCTTCTTGGTAGACAGTGGGGAGCCATCAAGGAAGGGCCAGCATGATCCAGCTGGAGACTAGAAACCAATGGCAAGCTGTGGCTGTGACCTAGTTGAGGCCCAAGCATTCATTACACATCTCCTGAGGGCCTATGGAGAGTGAGTTAGCCCCATGGTAGGGGCTAGAAGCAGCACTGAGCCAGGCCTGCAGGCTTCTCAAGCCAGGCTTCACAATCAGCTGAGCAAGCAAGGGAGTTGTAGGCACCATCAAAAGTGTCTGCACCAAGATTGGCTGGCACACAAAAGAAGGTACAGGGTCCCTGAGGCCAGGGGCATCAGGAAAGCTTTCTTTGGAGGTGATGCTTGAGCTGAGACTCTGTTTACCGGGTCAACAAAGTGGTGGGGAGGTAGAGAGGTGAGGGAGAGGGAGGCATGGGCAGGAAGAAAGCACCAAGGCATTGGCAGCAAGGCCGTTAGTGGGACCTCCTGGTTTTTGTTCGTTTTATTAAACTTGTTTTTATTACTTAAGTAATGCTTTATTGTAGAAAATGTGTCAAATGCAAAAAAGCAAAAAGAATAAATCTATAACCTCACTACTTAGAGATAATAGGAGATAATAGTCTGAAATTGGGTAAATATCCCACTTGTATGTGTGCTCATGTGCGTTTGAATGAGAACACACATGTATATGTGCAGGGCGGGACAAAGGGAGGTTGACAGTTGTGAGTGTGCAGAGCAGAGCTTATTCTGGCATTGTTACTTATTAATCATTGTATTTCCCATGTGAACAATTGTAAACTTACTTTTGCCCCACCCTGTAACTACACACACATATATAAATGTATCAATAAATATGAAAGTATAAGTATATGTGCTAACACCTCTCCACCTTATCTCTGGCTTATTGAATATCCTGCTTCACCAGCATTAGGGATCAAATAAGTTGGCATTTCTTTAATGCTCAAACAATACTGAGTTAGGACACCCAGCAGCCGAGCCTGATAGGAGGTCTCGTCTTCCTCTGGGGTTCCTGAGTGATTTCTAGGACTAGTCAAGAAATGCCCACATATTCCCCAACCTGTACTAATAGCACTGTGCCTCACCTTCCCCCCGACTTTTGTCTCAGATTTAAACAGGAGAGGGAAATGTGGGTCGACAAATCATTCCAGCTAGAATAAAAGTGCCTCCTGGGCCTGGAACCATGTCTTTCTCATCTACTGCCACATACCCCCGGTGCTTCGAATACAACCCCTCACACAGTAGATATTCAATAAATATACTGAATGAATAAATAAATTCAAACTCCACTCATTCGTGCAGTGAACATTTATTAGCACCTTTTTGACGGGTGGAGTTCTGTGCGGAGACCAGGGACGGACACGTAGGCAACATGAAACTTCCATCTATGATGGTTACAGCTTCAAGAGAAGCAGACTTTGGAAACAAACTGGGCTTCTTCCATGGCAGGCAGAGGGCTTCCCGGCATGGGAGGTGTTCAAGCAGGCTACTGACGAAGGTTGTAGAAGGAATTCCTGCTCTGGGAGGAATTTTGGACTAAAAGGCCACTAATGACCCTGGCAAATGTAAAAGTTTTTGATTGAGTAAATTTTATATAACCTTTTCTAACTCATGCATCATGATAACCAAACAGATCGCAGAAAGGTGCCAAAAGAGACTAATGACAAGCAAATGTTGGGATGGGACCCAAACGTGTGTTGATGATAAACAAGATTTCTTGAGAAGGCTGCAAGATGTTACTGTAGATAAAAGACAGGTCATTTTTAAATAATGGAATTTAGGGAAGCATTGAATTACAGAATGTGTGTAAATATTTGTTCTTTACTTCCATCTACTTACTGTATTCAAATCCCATATTTACAAACAAAATAGCCAAGAACTAAATAGGACAATAAAAACAAGCTTTGGATAATTTTTTTTTTTTAGAAAGCCCAAGGATCTTCACTTTGGTCATTGTTTGGAAAATCTGACTTGAATACTTTGAAACAAAAAATTTGTTGGTCTTATAGACCTGGAATTCAAAAATCATTAATCTATTCCTTTATAAAAGTATGTAGTAGAGAAATAAAAGACATTGTAAACATTCACTAAGTGTAAGACACTGCAGACTGAGCAATATAAATAATTCCAAAAGGAAAATGAGATAAACCAGGATATATTTTAATAGCTTTTTTCAAGTACTATTTTGTTACAAGTGATTATCATCCATTAAATAAAAATTTTTAAAAACTGGAAATAGCAAAAAGATTACCCCTAGCCATATCATTTAATAAAATAACTACTGTTAATATTTTTATTATTTGCTTTTAGTGTTTTTATTAATGTAATTTTTATATAATTATAATATCACTGTAGAAGCAATTTTGAACTTTAAAATAATAATCTTTGGATAGCTGGTAGAAATTTCTCAGTTTGGTAGAACTTAAGCCTGATCCCATAAAGCTTTGTGGACCTTAAATATAACTCTTTGAGTTGAAAAACAAATTATGGCATACAGGTTGTGTTTAAACTATACCAAAGTGGATTTTAAAAATTAGAATTTTGTAAGTAAAATGGCCAAATTTCAAAATTAGATTGCAGATTAATAGTTGGACACCCAAATGGTCAGAACCAACAGTTGTTATTAAGACTTAAGCCTTAAGAACACACACACAGCCTCGACCATAACTGAGGCTGAGTGACTAAATAGTTACTTAGTCACTTTCTGTTTACTGGCCATCTCCCTTATCAGACTGGGAGCTCTGTGAGGCCAGGGGCACAGCGGTCTGTCTAGCCCACAGCAATAAGTGTCCAGCTTATTGCCTGGTGCAAGCTTGGTCCTTGGTGGATATAATTTGAATATAATTTGAAGGATGTGAATGAATGGTTCATTTACTGGGAGTTTTGGGGGGTGGCCTATATATCCATTCATTCACTCATTTATTTTTCTGCCATCAAACACCCCATGGAATACCTGCTGTGTGCCAGGCACTGTGCTGAGCACCTTAGACACAGGGCTAAGCTGTTGAGGTCTGCCCTTGAGAGGAGCTTGCTGTGTGGTGAAGAAGAAGGGCCCGCACCAAGACCTTTGAATGTCTTTTCTGTGGGTCTCTTGCCTGTTGCTCTATTATGGAAACTTCCTTTACATCAAGGCATTGTTCCTTTAAATCACAAATATGAGAGTTTGTCAGTTGTTCACAACTTGGGGCTTAGGTGAACTCGTTTCTCCGGTTTGGAGGGGAGGTGGAGAAGGCAGGCATATGGCTGTGGAAGGGGCACTCTCAGGGAATCATCTTCTCCCTTCCGTGCAGTAGGAGTGTTACAGAACAAACAAGGGGGGCCTGGGACGATATACTATTATTGAAAGAAGGCCCTGGGTCCATTATGTCCACCGCCCGAGGAAAGACGTCTCTCAATGCCAGAGATTCGTGAAAAGGAAAGGAAATGTTTATTTAATGCTATACAAACTTCAAGTAGTGACCTAATGTCTTCACCAAAATCCCAAAGTCCCTTAAAACACCCACAAACACACACAGTCCTTCCTTCCTTCCCCCTTTGCCCAGTCCAGAGTACCATATCTCATCTCAGGAAAGGAAATAGAAGTCCATGGCTCAGGCAGTCCTCTGGTTCTTCCCAGTTAGTACTCCATCTCGACTGGGAGACCTCCCTGGGTTCCCGGTACCCACTGCTGAGTCTCCAGGATCTCTGCTAAAACCAGGTGGTGGTTCCTCCTTCTAAAGCTGCAGGGGTCCCCACTCTGGCAAAGGCACATGGTCCTCTCTCCCAGGGCCACGGGAGTCCCCACTCTGCCAGAGCCGCGTGGTTCTCTCTCTCAGGGCTGCAGGGAGGGAGAGTCCCCACTCTGTCCAGGCCGCGTGGTTCTCCCCTAATGGCTGCCGTGTCTGGGTTTAAATCCCCCTGTGCCAATCTTCTTCTGCAGCCCCATTTCCGACTCCTCCTACACTTGGGCACACTTGCCCTCAATCTGCTGTCTTCTCCAGCTTTTCTGGTCGCCATCGTGGGTCTGGGCAGGTGTCACCCCATGTCATGGAGCCAATCATCTCTAAGCTCCCACGCAGGCGCTGTAACTCGGGGGACCTCTCCCCCAGTTACCCATCTTTGGGGGGAGATCCCTTTCCATCCCCCTGGCCTTGAGCATGGCCACAGCTATTTAGCATATCTAAGTGACCAGCCAAAGGCTATAGGTATGCTAAATGACCATGCCATGGATTAGCTGCAAAGCTGCCCTGCATGTTCTTGCTCTGTGTGCCCCTTCACCCAACTCACACCTATGGGGGAAGGGGTGAAGACACCTTAAGATCTCCTGGACACCTTGAGTTCTGGACCCCACTTTAAATGCCTATTTGGGATCCTCCCTCTTGGCTGCACCCTGTAACAGGAGGCCCTGGGCCGTGGAGCGGCAGCAGTGTAACAGCAAACAGGCCCGACTGGCTGAGTTCGGCACCATCTAGCTGTGTGGCAACAGGCAGCTCAGCCAGCCCTCTGAGCCTCAGGTGACTTACCTGCCTGAAGGTGATGCAGATCAAATGGGGCCTCAGGTATAGAAGGGCCTTGTGAGCCACATCACCCATGCCCTCCTTACCTCCCCCTCCTCCCCTCACCTCATGCTCTCCTCTCCTGTATAGCTTCTTTTCCAGAGGAAGCCTTTTCAGCCTTTTGCACCTGGGCCATGGGGACACTATCTCCTTTTTCCTCCCTCCAGAGCACAGAGGCTGTTGCTGAGTCCCCAGCTGCCCCAGGCAGGAAGGAGGCTATGCTGGGAAAAATCAGACCTGTGAGGGGAGGCAGGGCTTGAACCAAACTCCACTTTACTGTCACACAGCAACCAAGGACAGTCCTCCTGGCACCCTGGAGCTGCACCCCTCTGTCAGCCAGCCCTGACCTTCGGGTCACTGAGCCTCCTAGGAGGCTGACACAGAGGTCTACTGTGCTCTGTCCTGTCAGCAGGACCTTATTCTAGGCCACATTCTTGTCACATGTGCATGATGATGAGGCAATCCTTCCTCCTTCCCTGACTCACCTGAAGGTGAGTGTATCAAAGCTACTGCTGCAGGTGGGGGCCTGGAGCTGCCCTCAGGCAGGGTGAAGAGTGGAGAAAGGGCTGGGGTAGAGGCCTCCCTCTGCATCTCCCTCAGCTCCAAAGAACCTCCAGTTTCTACTCATTTTCTTTGTAGTTCTCACACTGTGTCCCCTTGTGAGGTGGACTGTGATGAGCAGAAATGCACCATAAACATTCAGCCAGTGGCTCCCTCAGCACGTCTCAGACAAGAAGCTCTGTGTCCCAATCCTCAGAGGAGGCAGGGGGAGGGGAGGAAAGCTGCCCCTCCCTGCTGTGTTCCAGAGAAAAGCCTGCATCTTAGTCTACGTGGCTGTGTCTTTTAGCAGTACTTTTAAAAATGGGTCGGGGGGGCGGGAATTATAAAAAACTAGAGTTAAGTAGGATGGATGAGGAAATGAGTTCCATTTAAATAAATTTGAACTCAAGGAAATAATTGCTCATTTCTGTAACAGTTTTTTATTCAGGTACTAATTTCACCCAGTATTTTTAAAAGACAAAGTGCTTGAATGTTGATTTTCCTTTTCAGATGTGAAGCAAATAGGAAAGTTGTTATCATCTCTTCTTTGGACAGGTGAAGAAACTGGGGCTGCAGAAAAGCCATAGAGCCTCCTGTGGGTGAATCTCGAGTCTGCCCTGAGTTGTTTTTTAAGGGCTGTGATCAAATGAATCAAGTCTGAAAAGAGCAGAATCTCTCTTACACAATAAGTTCTTAATGAATGACAGCCAGTAAGGTCCCTTACATAATCTCTCCTGGCTTGCTGTACTTTTCCTTTGCAGCATTAATTGCAGCCTCCAATTATGTACTTACTTGTCCTTTGTTTAAATCAGCCCTCCCACACCCAATTAAGAATGGACCGAGTTTGTTTTTCTCAACACCTGCTTGCCTAGCACAGTGCCTGGCACAACCGAGGGCTTTGCCAAACAAATGCTAAATTTCCGCATGAAAAACTGGCCTTCTCACAGCAATTCTGCACAGTTGTGGCTCTTGGCCATGGAACTTTTCTGCCTTAGTTGCAAATCAATTAAATGGGAATAATAACGATCCTTTCTCAAAGATCCATTGCCTTTCTTTAAGGTGGGGAATGCTGTTGCTTGGGGAATGTTGCTGTTCCTATAGACATTCCAGGCTGCTGTGTACTTGGGAACCACGGCCAATTTATTCTCCTTCCCCACCTATAACTTAATTGGAAGGAATATGTTACCACTGATAAGACCCAATAAAATTAAAGGAAAGTGAGATGAAATGTCTCAGGGGTCTCCTCAAGTAGAAGCCGTTTGCAGGTTATCATTGGGTGATTAATCATTTGTCTAAAATCTTGAACTCTTTCTTTGCCGCACACTGAGCGTGGCACTTGGGCCACCCTCAGGAGCCGTTCTGAATGCAGACCCTGACACGTGGTGGAAACAAGGACGTGGCGTGTTTGCACCACGGGAAGCAGGACAGGGGCTCAGGGAGAGGCCTTTTGATCTCCAGTGAGTCTTGAAGGGCAAGAGCAAATTAGCCAGGAAAAGAAGGTGTTCTAGGTGGAGAGGACAGGATGTTGAAAACCACTGAGGTGTGAGAACGCCCTGAAAGTTTGGAATCCAACTCTACGTGTTTTCTTAGGGTGTGTGTATGATTTAAAGGTTGCTGTCCATTCCTAATCATGGCAGCAGTGCTTGGAGATGTTTGTTCCAGGTGACAATGGTTTTTCTCACCTTGGAGTATCTGCATAAGCAATCATCCAGTATGTTTCTGAGAAACCACACTTCTGGCCAGCTGACACCAGTGGACAGATGAGAAGACGTCTTGTTTCCAGATCTTTCCTATAACAAGGATCCCAAGAGAGCACTGTGTTTCTATATATACTGTATTTTGCCATGTATAATGCACATTTTTTTGCCCAGATTTTTAGGGGGAAATAAAAATGCACCTTATACATGGGTATAATGATTACGTGCCCTGGGTATAATAATGGACATAATAATCCCATGTATAATCTGCACAAAAACATGGGTGCACATTATACACAGTAAAATACAGTATGTGATTCATTTCAGGGTCTTTCCCTTTTCGGGGGGAAATGGAAAGACCTCTTGCAAAGCCTTGCTAATGGGGGGGGAACTGGAGTGGAGTGTCCATGAAGAGGCAAGTGAGCTGAACCTTGGAGATTCCCAGATTCTCAGAATCAATAAAACTGAAGCGGACAGGTTGGCTGGCCTCTCCCAACAATGTGGACTGACGCCTCCGTGAAAAACCCAGTAGGCTGCTCGCCTGCCCTCTCGCTGGTTTGTGGAAGGAAGGGGCCTCAGCCAGTGTTGGCTGCTTTACTTTGGGGTGGGCCACTGGCCAGCAGGCCTGGGAGAGGTGCACCCTCAGTTTAGCCTGTTCCCCCAGCACAGCAGGCTGCCTTGTTTTCCCCCCGACCCTGGTCTGCTCATGTTGACACTGACCCCTCTCATACAGTGATACGAAGCCAGGGTTTATTCACAGGTGAAAACCAGTAAGGCCTGGTTTCCATGAGATCATTTTGCTCCCACCTGGGAGGTAAAGCCTCCTTTCTAACCCAGGCTAACTCAGAGTGGCTGGTTTTTAACGCCTTTGTCACAATAAACTGATTTGTGGCCCAATGTGTTATTACAGTTCCTGAGAGTTTCCACACTCCTGAGTGTCCACCCCTCACCAGCAGCTCAGGTTTCTGTCCCGGTGAGCTAGGGTTCTCATCACTCGTGCCTTCCAATAAGCTCAGGAAAGTGGTTAGTTCAAGGATGTAAAACATTCAAACAAACATAACTGGGAAAAGCGGGCATTAAAACTTTCAACCCAATTATGGATCCCTTTTATCTAGTCTAGTCTTCTCAGGATTTAGGACGCAGTGAGAAGTTGCTCTGTTATTTATCTCACATCTTTTCATGTCTCCTCCTCCTCCTGAACTGGAGCCATAGCCTGGAAGGGGCCCCTGGGATGATTCAGTCCATGCCCTGCATTGTGCATTTGAGCACACAGGCCCAGAGACGTTGACTGTTATGCCCAAGACCATACAGTTATTATGTGGAGGGGATAAGCCCAGGACTTTTCTGACACCCAGCCCCACACTCAGTCCACCACCCAGCACGTGCCGCCTCCATCCTGATGGCCAGCCTCGGGTGGCATTTGATTGCATTCTTCTTCCCATCCCTCAGAGGCTTTGTAACCAGATCACAGTGTTCTTTATGTAGGTAGTACTTAAGAAAAGTGTTACCTAGCTTTTCATTTGCTTGGGGTTGCAATGTCAGCTTTCAGGAAAAGCGCTAGCAATGTGTGAGGAAACTCTGCAAGGCATCCTGTGTGACTTTTGCATGTTATCAGGGAATGGGGCAATGCTGTCATTCATTCTTGAACAGAAGAACAAACCAAGGCTGTTTGGGGGGTCTGGTACCTCACTTCACACAAAAGCTAGAATTTTCCTACTGACCTCATGCACTGTACTCAGCAAAAGCCACCCTGCTAGAGAGGGAGCAAACCTACAACCAAGTTGACTATTAGCCTACAACTCAGAAATGTCTGAAGACACAGGAGGAGGGCTTCTGGGTTTGAAGGCCACTGAGCTGCTGTCTCTCAACCAACCCTGGGCTTCTGTTCTCTATGTTCAGATTTCTAAAGGGAATAAACAAACATTTGTCTATGTCTCTCGTCTTCTGTTCCCACCTTCACATTCTATCCCCGTGAGAATGGGAAACAGAAGGACAGGAGGCCCAGCCCACTCTGCCTGCCATTTTGATGTTTGGCACCAGGGGCCACAGCGATTGGGGCAGACTGGACTCTGGTGTGAGAGGCTGACACGTGGTCTCAAGCTTCTGGCACTGCGGGTTGGAACACAGCTGCCCTTGCTCTGGGGGGACAAAAGGCTGACGTTTACCAACCCTGAGTCTCAGGACTCATTCTAGTGACCTTTGAGAAGTCACTCTCTATGGGAATAAAACTTAGGGAGGAGGAATTTTTTTGTCTTCCATGCATGTCTAGGTCAAATTTATTTTTGCCAAATATAACAAGTATCATTTCTCCTCCCATAATTTTAAACAGACGTATTCCAGAAACATTTTGTTTGTGTCTTTAGAAGCTTGCTTTGCTTTTTTCTGGTGTCTGGTCAATTTTTAAAAAGTGACACTCTGGTAGTGAAAACCTGGGGCAGTGTATGAGCAATATCTGCACAAATGTTAAATTTTATTTTACTGTGCCCTGGCCAGGTGGCTCAGTTGGTTGCAATGTTGTCCTGTGCACCAAAAGGTTGTGGGTTCAATCCTTGGTCAGGGCGCATACCTTAAGTTGCAGGTTTGATCCCCAGCTTGGGCACACATGGAAGGCAACTGATCAATATTTCTCTCTCATATCGATGTTCCTTTCTCTCTCTCTCTCTCATCAATAAACATATCCATGGCTGAGGATTTGTTTTAAATTTATTTTATTACTAATTTTTGTTTAACTCCATAACTCTTAAACAGGACAAAACACACTCCTTGCCCTGAGGAAACTCATGATCTAATGATGCCATTAGTACATCACAGTTATTATTATGGACATTTTGCAAATATCTCCCCCCCAAGTAAAAGGTTAATGCAATTTTTCATCCATATAAATATAACTGTTAAGAAGGAAACATAGGGGTGATAAAATGTTTTGGAGATTTGTTATTCTTGGAGTTTGCTGTTCCCTCAGTGAAGAAAAGGGTTTTATTTTGTTTGTTTGTGTGTTTGTTTGTTTGTTTGTAGAGAGAGGGGAAGAGAGGGAGATAAAAAGGGAGAGAAATATCACTGACCAGTTGCCTCTCAAGCGCCCCTTCCTGGAGACCTGGCCTGCAACCCAGGCATGTGCCCTGACCAGAAATCCAACTGGCAACCCTTTGGTTCACTGACTGGCACTCAATCCACTAAGCCACACCAGCCAAGACTTGTTCTTTTTTAAACCAGTCCCAGAAAATCATTAAACATTGTTGGCAGAAATAAACCTATAGGAACACTTTACTGTGGAGCAATGAGCATTTGAAAATAACCCAACTTTTTTCAAATTTAGGAACACTTTTGAGCCTAGGTGACTATTACACTCTACTCAACCATTAGTCTTGTAGCAGAGTACTCCATTACAGGAGGAAGTAAGTAAATGTTAGAGAGGTAAATGGGGCAAGCTGACCCAGGAGGTTCTCTCAGAGCGGTTGGGAAGCAGAAGAATGTGCCTTCTCTCTTACCATCGGGATTGGCTGGAGATCCACTGGTCTGGCGGTTCCACTGGCGTGAGGAGCACTGACATCACTCCCTCCACCCAGCCCTTTCATAACTCCCGAGGGACCTGAAGTCCTCAAGCCAGTCAAGCTCCACTAGACTCAATGTGCCTCCCAGGACCGTCTCTGCCATGTGGAAGAAAGGGGAATACTTCTTATCTTGATGATTTCTTTCCAGACCATTTGAGGATCAACAAATGACTGTGGAAAAAGAGATAAAAAGTAAAGAGTGGAATTAAACATTGTTAAGGTTAGAAAATTGACATTTTGAGAGTCCACATTTCTGCACTCAGGTGTGTTAAGGGAACCTTACCTGTGGAGTATACCGGTTATTCTGGAAGAAACGGTTGGGTGGCCCTTTCTCCATGATGCTGGCCAATGTGGTACTGCTGACCTGTGTCCCATCTCAGAACATCTAGGGAATGAATGGCATTCATAGCTGTGTCTAGCACCTAGAGCAATGTCTGGTACAAAATAGATATTCAATAAATATTTGTGGAAATAAATGAATGCTTGATTGAAAGAGGTAATTCATGCTGCCAGGATGAAAGTGGGGCTGGGAAATGTGTTCCCAGAGCCCTGCACTGTAGCTTGAAATACATTGCCCTGTAGAAGTAATATCATATATAGTGATTGGGAGTTATTGAAATAGTGCTCTTGGCACCGTGGTTACTGTAGGCACTTAAGGCTTGGCCTGAGTCCTCATACAGTATGTGACACTGTTTTCATGGGAAAATGCATCTGAGTCTCAAAAATTTGCTTATAACTGACCTTGGGGAACACAAACGAAGATGAGTTGAGACCTGTCTGAAACTCTCATTAAACAGTGGCTGTTTTGCAACTTGTGCACAAATAAAGCATTGCTAGGAAATCCGAATGGCCTTTGCTCCTGTGGTTTGTCCCTAGCAGGAAGAATGGTGTAGCCATTGTGACTTTCAGTGAGCTGCAGTGAACCAGAGCAAATCAGGGTATCATCTCAGAAGATCGTAAGGTTGGCCGTCAGGCTACTTAATTAGCTCTTGAAGATGGATGTAGACTGATGCATGTCTGAGGGATAGTCTCCTTGTAGACTTGTTCTGGTACCCCAAATTGCTCTCCTGGAGATCAAGGTTGATGTGAATGGCAGGTGGCCTCAGAAGACACCTATTTTGAGGCCACAGACATCCAGGCAGAAGGCTGGGAACTTGTTCTTCTGTATGAAAACCCTGAGGCCTCAGGGGAAGGTGAAGAGTCTAAGGCTCTCTGCTAAGGCTCACCCTGCTGACATAAGAGTTAATATGGACTCTGAGAGAGTCCTAGACTAACTGCTCAGCTATACTGCCTGGGACATGAAGAAGGAACTGGCAGGTCATGGCAGAGGTCAAGGAAGCAGAAACCTGACAGTAAAAGAAAGATGTTTAAGTGGTTGGTGAGGTTATAGGATGTCAGTCAGAATGTGGGAAATCAAGGTAGGGGTGAGGGATAACACTGACCTCTTGAATAAAGGCAGTATCAGCAGCCACTGTGTCCCCCAGCAGGGGCTCCTCTGATAGTGTCCAACCGCAGTGAGACTAGTAGCCTCAGGTGTGGGCAAGGAGAAAGCCATGAAGGGTAACACTGGCACTGAATTAGCTTCATTCTTAGGTAGGCTCTCAATTCATGGCAAAGTTGGTCACCTGTAATTCATATTCCACACACTTTGTTTCCAAAGTGGGAGGAGCTTTCCTCTTTCCCAAGAGGACCAACTGAAATTTCCAAGGTGATGCTCATTGGCCCAGCATAGGTTACGTAGTATGGTCTTGATTGGCTATGATTGGGACAGGTAACCACTTTCAAGAGTTTGGACTGGAATTCAAGGGAAGGGTTCCCCAAGGAAAACTGAGTTCCTATCATCTAAGAGGAGGGCATGAGCAGCAAATCTGTTATGTCTCCACACTTTCTGACTTGAAAACATGACATGGTGTAGGTCAAAGCCAGAACTTAAAGGAAGGCCCTAAGGTTTTCATATAGCTGCCAATGTTCCTAGAAAGTGAAGAGGTTTTCCCTGAATTGCTCTAGAATATTTCCTAAAAAGTAAAATATGCTCAAACACTTGGCTCTGGAAAATCACCATGGGATTTACAAATGTATGGACCGAAAACTGGGGGAAGGGCAGGCAGGAAGCTAAAAGAAAATGCTAGTATTTTTCAACAAATATAGGCAGGATTACTTAGCATAAAGAAGGAAATGAAACAAGAATTGAAATTATAAAGTGGTTTTTTTATGGCAAAAAAAAATGATGCAGTGTGGGGGAGCTTTGTCTGCAGAGCCCCCTATCTGCCACGGATGAGAATAAGTCTACCAAGACATGATCTGCTTGGGGAGGAAAGGTGGCTGATCTCTTTTCCTCAGCAGCTTTTATTGTGTTTGTTTACACAAAAATTCAGGTAAAGCTCATTACTCATTGCCGGGAAGTAAGGATCAAATAACAAGGAACTCTGAGGGCCTATTTTGAGTCAGGGTCAGATAGCTAAAGAGCTGTAAAACTTTGAGGAACAAACTTACTTCTTCCTTGGACCCTTATCATTTAATTGAGAGCATTCTAAACAAAGCAGTTTTCACAGAATTTTACATATTCTTTCTTAGGCCTGATCACCCAGGGAACCCACCCTTTCCAGCACAGGGCTGCACCACCCTCCGTCATTGTTTCAGGCTTAGGTGGAGCAAGGAAAGTAAGGCAGCCAAGAGATTAGGAGATTCTCTCACAGACAATGAGGACTCAGGCTATGTCAAAGCCAAGGGGCGAGGGTCCATCACCCCCTTTTGCTGTAGCCCCTGAAGTCCTTCCTTGGGGGCCTTCCACAAGATCATGCCTGTCTTAGATCGTTCCCCCCTTGGGGAATCTTACCTGTCATTGGCTAACCGACCAAGCACTGGGGGGCCAGGCAGGTTGAAGTAAAAGGAGCAGAAGTGGCGCTCCTGCCAGGGAGATAAGCTTTTGTCTCCTTGGTGGCTTAAGGTCCAAGGTCATTCCCTCAGCCTTAGCCTTGGTGGGGGTTACAGCTTCTGAAACCAGGCAGGGCGGTTCCCCAGCAATGCAGCATCTGCATTAATAAAGCATAATGAAAACCCAAGTAACTTCTATTATTGTGATATTCTTAGATGACAGTGATTTTTTAAAATTTCTTCTTTCTAATTTTCTAAGTTATGAGTTAATCTACTCTTGTAATCAGATTCTTCTCCACTGGGTTAAAGTCCCTCTCCTTCTGCAATGGTACCTCTTCAAAGAATCTTTCCAAATTTATGTAGGAAGAGAATCTTTTTCTCTCCGACTTGTCAGAGTCCCTGCTCTTTGTGCAGACCACTATGATAGCACTTGTCATGTTGCACTGTGATTTTTCATTTGTTCATAAAGCTCGGTCAGGTAAGAGCTATAAGAGCTCAGAAGCTCAAACAAGGATAACAGTTCCTTTTACATAAGGATGTTGCAAGAATTAAATGAGTTGATGCAAGAAAAACACTTAGCATGATACCTGGTACATAGGGGGAGCTATATAGATATTAGCAGTTAGCATGTTAGTATTTATTTTTATTAAAACAAAAGTAATCATTATTATGTTCTTTAGTAGATGGTGAAATCCTCCAGGGCAGGCACTTGTTCTGAATTCATGGTATGTACTCTATATAAGTGGGGAAAAAAGGAAAAGAAAGTAGGATAAGGGAAGAGAAGAAGAGATGGAGAGACAAGGAGGGAGGAGGGAATTATGGGAACAACTAAGAAGGTAGCATTGCCAGGCTTGTCCAGAATAGCCCATGTAGCTAATACTACCCTTTCACAAATAAACTGGAATTATAGTTTGTTTTGGTCTCATTAGTTTGAAATCAGATTTTATTACTTTGAAAATGGCTGAATATTTCTGAGTCTATCCCCTTTGGTCAACATCTTCTTCTGTATACCCATAGACTGGGTTTTCTGAGCAGGTTTTTCTATTTGGGCCTTAAGGTCATTGAACAGAACAGGAGTTGGGGTATCCATCTAACACTCTTGGGGAAGACAGGCTCATGAAGTGAGAGATTATGTTTCAGGGACCAATTTTGCTTTGGGCCATAGCCTGGTCCATCTAGAATCCCACCATCATACAAAAGTATTTAACTGTCTAGGCTTTCAATACTGGGCAGATGGCAATTTGCAGAAATTTCCTAGGAGATTCAAAAGCTCCTGAATGAGCTAGGAAGGTAAAAGCTGGAAAAAGTACAAATGAAATAATACAAGGTCTGTCCAGAAAAAGTTCAACCATTGTTAATAAAATGAGAACAGTTTGCACGACATCGATGTAACCTGGCATCCAAGGAGAGTGGACTGGAATGTGCAAGTGTGAACAATGATGACTTCACCGTACTAGTCAGTGGGGGAGGTAGACTCCATTGAGTGAGCACGTGTACTGTGTGGATGTCACATTCAAAATGACTGAGTGAGTAGAGCAATGAATCTATATCAAATTTAGTATGGAGTTTGAACATTCTTCCACAGAAACCTTCAGATGATTCAAAAGGCTGCAACTGTGGGCAACTGGTGATTGGCATCTTCATCACGACAACATACCCACTTGTTTTTGGCAACCATCAAATCACCCAGGTGACTCAGCCCCACTACAGCCCAGATTTGGAGCCCTGTGACTTCTGGCTTTTCCCTAAACTAAAATCACCTTCGAACGGGAAGAGATTTCAGACCATCAGTGAGATTCAGGAAAATATGACAGGACAGCTGATGGCGATTAGAACTGTGTGAGGTCCCAAGGTGTCTACTTGGAAGGGGACTAAGGCATCATTGTCTTAGGTACCATGTTTCTTGTAACTTGCATCTTCTTCAATAAATGTCTCTATTTTTCATATTATAGGACTGGATGCCTTCTGGACAGACCTCATAGTATTTAGGGAGATCAAGCCAAAACAGCACTAGGACACTGAGGAGAAGCGGACACTTCTCTCCCTGAAGATGTTATGAGCTTCCCATAAAGAAACAGACCAGATATGGTTTTAAGGAAGAAAATATTAATATTTTGGTTTTAGTAAACACTTTCTAAATGGCTAAATTAAGTTACATTTAAGAAGAGAATGAAAAATATAACAATCAGAAATGTGAACCCCAACATCCTTTAAAAGTGACTTTATAATTTTCCATGGAACAATTTTTTTTTTTTTGTATAGTTAAGGAACAGCAAATTCATCATCTTTTCTGGCAGCCTCAAACTACTTAGTTTCTAATTCCTAAAGGAGGAACCCAGCTGCCCTATTGAACACCCACTGCCCACGTGGAGCTGGGCGACCTCTCTGAGGTAAACGGAGGGCACCCCCCCCACCCCGGGAATGGCTGTCATCCAGCCCCTGTAGGAAGCTGCTGTTTAGCAAGTGTGAGATAAGCTAAGACCTCAGGGAGAGAGAGCACCGGCCCATCTTGCCTTTAAGCACATCAGTTCTCCTTTGCCCCTTCTCTTTCCTTAAAATATATACTCTTCCTGCCAAGATAATGTCCTGGCTTGTGCAGATGGAAGAAACAAGGCAGAAAATCACTCCACTTTGTTTTGCTTGGAAGTTAATCTTGAACTCTCAAAGGAGCACTTAATGTCCTGTGGAAGCAACACCCTCCCCAATACAGCAACCCCGACATTGTGGGGCCAGAACTGTTGACCTCAGCCCTCCCTCCACCTTTCTCAGGCCAGAGGGCCAGGCAGGATAAGGGCCACAGGACCATAGACACTGCCTAGGACACTGGTTTTGAAGGAGTACTAAAACCCCACCGAAACAGACAAAATGTGATGTCAGGTAACGCAGCTTTTGCTTACAACTGTTTCTGTGAAAGTCAACAGTTTTGTGCTGCAAACTTCACCTTCGAGGGTCTTCTCCCTGAAGCATTCCTTTTTGTGACGTCTCCATGCAGGCGGCAGGGCACGGCTGCAGGCAGGACTTCAGCGCCCCTACACCCACCTGTGTCCTCACCCTGAAACTGGAGTCACATTTCTGTCGTGACTGGGAAACCGAAAGAGGCATGGCCCCTCAGATGCTCTTCCCCGGGAATGAGGGCGGTTTTATCTTTTATTACCTTCATGATAAGCTCTTTAACATGCCCTGCGACATAGGCTGGCTTAGAAAATTGCCCGTAATAAGGGTATGTCGCCATTCTTTTGTTTTAAATATAGAGAATGAAGCATATGATTTTTGGTCATAGACGTTTCTTACCCCCACTAATGTTGAACATTAAAGCCGGGGTCCCCAGCCTCTGGACCGTGGACTGGTACCAGTCCAGGCCTGTTAGGAACTGGGCCACACAGCAGGAGGTGAGCTTCAATGTAGTATGCTTCAATCATCCCAAAACCATTTCCCCGCCTCTGGTCTGTGGAAAAATTGTCTTCCACAAAACCAGTCCCTGGTACCAAAAAAGTTGGGGAGCACTTCCAAGGGGAGCGACATGATGAACTGTCTAGGGGAGCCCCTGTGCTGCTGACCGGCCCCGCTGATCTCACTTGCGTGGTTAACGGGTTCCTTCTCCATCTGCAACAGCAAGAGTGGGCCACTGGGAGCAGAACATCTGGTCAGCAGAAACTGAATGTATTGGTGAGTGTTTTCTTGTTCTCAAGGTAGAGTGACTAACCATCCTGGTTTTTCCTGGGCTAAGGGTTTCAATGCTAAAACCAGGAAAGTCCCAGGACAAGTTGGTCACCCTATTTCAGGTCAGCTTGTACTTTGGGAGAGAGCAGGGGAGTTAGGGTGTATTTTCATTATTTAACTTTCCATGTGTCCATGGGCAAGTTACTTAACCTACCTACTTCTCAGTTTTCACACCTAAATAACATTTATCTCTTAGGGAGGTAGTGAGGCTAAAATGAAATGATGTATATAGAGTGCCTCTCAGTTTGCTGGGCACATAGGATGTACTTATAAATGCTAACTACTGTTGTTGCAATTATTATTATTTGAAGATACAACAGCAGTGGTGGAATGGATGATCCTATGGGAAAAATGGCAACTACTATACCCAATGGCAGCCTAGAGCTGTCAGGAAGCCATCAGGTTGCATTCAAGACAGTGGGAAGACATGGGATGGCGTTCTTCCTTTGGGAAGCTGTTTATCACAGAATAAATTTTACTTTGGAAAAACTTGGGTGCCTATAGGGGCAAGTTTCAACTATCTGGGAAATCCAGGTGGATGGTTTTCTTGAGTAAGAGAGGCACAACTCTGTGAATGCTTGCTCAACTTTCTGCAGACTTCCCAAGGCCCTTTCTGGGACATCAGATGCCTGAGGGGCCTGGGGGGACCTGTGGCCCATCAGCCCCTCCTGGACACAGTATCAGGCTGCAGCTTCTTGGCATGTGCTGTGGAAAATCTTCCTGTACCAGCTGGGGCTCCAGGCACATGTGTTTTAGATCAGTGTTTGCAGAGTCTGCTTCTGAAGCTCTTATTTCCTGTCACTTGGCCTGCACATTTTTGCTGAGTCATTTGACCTCATATATCTTCTGAAACAGTAGTCACATCACCAGAGGAAATGGCTGTGGACCCACAGCCTGCCTGTAGAAACATACTTTTTTCCAACTCCATTCAACCAATCTTCACAGATCACATACTGCAAGCCCTGTATTGAATTAGGGACCTGCAGCTTACAGAGAGGGATATGGCCTGGCCTTGTCCACGAAGAGCTTGCTTTCTACTGGGGAGGACAGATCTATATGCAAGGACTATAGCAGGGCCTTAAAAAGTTTAATAAACTATCAACAGGACTACAAACCACGCAACTGGTAAGTACAGAGTAATTCACTGGAAAGAATCACAAAGGAAGCACATCTGGGTAGGCTTTGGAAGAAAAGTAGAAAAGTAGGGCTTTAACAGGACAAGAAAGGGAAGAGGGTGTGTGGAAGCCAGAAAATGAGCGCAGGTTCATGGCATCATATCGGGCAACCAGCATGCTTGCCTGGACCACAGGAAGTGCCAAGGTGGTTCCTGGGAGATCAAATAGGCCAGCTAAATGGAGGATGTGCAATGAATGCAAGACTACAGAGTTGGCTCTTTATTCTAGATGCAAGAGGAAGGTTCTTGAGCAAGAGAGTAGTATGATCATAGCTAGGCCTTAGCAAAATGAACTGATCAAGGAGCCAGTCTGTTGGCAGTTGTATGTAGACTGCAGGAAGACAGAGAAGTATTAGTTACAAAATGTAGGTAAGAATTGATGAGGGCCTGAACTTTGGAAGTGTCCGAGGGAATGGAAGGGAGGGAAGAGAGGAGACTAAAGAAATCTTTGGAAAGTAGAAAGAGAAGATTTATCTACATCCAATTCCAAAAGCATGGTGGGAACAGCAGAACAATGGAAAAACAAGTGGTAACAATCTGGGTAGAACTGCAAAGGTAATAGGTGGTGAAGATGAGGGAAATGGGGTTGGTTAGCCTAAAACAAAGGTTGAACAGCAGCACCTTCATGGTAGCTTGGATGTTTACGAAAGAGACAATGACAACTGTTTCCTGATCTCCTCAGGAAAAGCTCAAGTTTAGGCCTGGAGAATTTAGAGGGGACAGGAAAAAGAATTTCCTAATTGAAACATGCCCTATAGATACCCAAACCTTTTAAAATAAAATCCATTTTGTGATAAACAGTTTCTAAAAGGAAGACATAATCCCACATTTTCCCAGCTTCTTAAGCTGTCATGAATGAGATTTGACTATTTCTTGATAGCAGTAGATGGTTTGCCTTCAGAGAAGGTTTTGTTTCTGAGCTTACATCTCTGCATCACTGCTTAGAAATGGAAAGAGAGGCCTCCCTCCCTTTCCTTTATGGGAAATCAGCTTAGTTCCTCTTTGGTCAGCGGTTTCCTCTTTGTCCAGAAAAGTCAGTATCACTGTTACTGTAAGGAAAAGAAAAAAGTAATGGATGTGGATTCCCTATTGGGTATAGCTGTACTAAATTCCCTTGTTCATTTAAAATAAGTGTATCCTGAAAATAGCAGTTACAAATGGGTTTGTGGTTGTGGACTAACAAAGTCAATTCTCTTGAGGCGGCTCATAACAGAATGCCATTGCAAAATAGCTTTGGCAGATAAAAGGATGTATTAGAAGCTATGGGGGCATCTCGCGTCACCCAAGACAGAGAGTGACTGAGACTCACTGAGCCCTGAGAGCCCCATTCATTTCATGCTTCCACCTTTCCATGAATTGAATGCCTTCTCTTTGCAGACTGACCTTCACCCTTCAGCCTCACCACAGCACCTGAATGGCCTGTGCCTGTATAGGTCTAGGGGTCAGAGACAGCCCCATCAGGTCCACCCCAATTCCAACTTCCTGAGCACTCTGCCAGCCGGATGAATGAGGTCATATAACTCAAACAGCAGCTGAGAGGTGCATGCTGCTGTGGACAGGGTTGGGGCAGATCTCAGGGAAGACTGTCATTTGGACAGTCATCTCCTAAAGTCCCTTTAAAAATTATGACAAGATAAAAACTTTAATCATATCTGGGTATGTAGCAGAATATTTGAAATGTAGCAACCAGGAACATGTTAATAAACATGAATAACCTCTAGTACAAAATCACTTAGAAAGGTCATCATCCAGGATGGTCGTATCACATGAAGTAATTAAATTATCTATTTATATGGTCAGCAAAGGAAACATTGACTGACCTTTGACATTCTTGAAACTGGAAGAGTCAGCCAGTGGCTGCTGTTCTGTGGACACACAGGAACCACCAGTTCTGGCCCTTTTCCAAGCACCAGGTTTGTTTTTCATGTAATTTCCCTTTTCAGAAATTATATGCATTTCTTTTTCAAGTCATCTTAAAACTTTTTAGCAAGAACTTCAAGGCCCATACCATCACACCTCACCATGCTTTATTCCAACCTATTTCCTTCGATTCTTTTGGCTTATCTCCTGCTATATCCAGTCTCAGTAGTTTCAGATCCAAGCAAGTTGTATGTTAAATTCCTACATCTCACCCCTAAAAAGTTCTTCCATACCTTTCCCTAAAAAATGTATAGTTTTACTTTTTACACTTAAGTTTGTGGTCTATTTTGAGTTTATTTTTGTGTAAGATTTGAGGTGTAAATTAAGTTGTTTTGTTTTGGCAGAGAGGGGAGGGGGTTTGCCTGTGGATGTTCAAGTACTTCATTTAGAACTATTTACTGAAAAAGCTTTAACTGCTTTAGCAGCTTTGTCAAAAATCAGTTGTGCATATTATGTGAATCTATTTTTTAGTTTTCTATTTTGTTCTATTTCTTATATGTCAATTTCTCACCAAAGAACACAGCATCTTGATTACTTTAGATTCTATTAGGTCTTAATATCATGTAAAGTGACTCTTCCACCTTTATTCTCTTTCAGGAGTGGTTTAGCAATTTTAGAGTCTTTCCCTTTCCTCATACATTATAGAATAAGTTTGCACATAGCTATAAAAAAAATCTGAGATTTTGATAGAAATTATATTAAACCTTCAGATCACCTTGGGAGGAATTGACATCTTTACATTGAGCTTTTACTTCATAAACATGGTATGCCTCTCCATTTTTTAGGTTTTCTTTGATTTATTTTGTTAGCATTTTGTAATTTTCAGCATACAGATACTATACACATTGTTTTGTTTAGTGTATATATACATATATTTTTATTTTCTTTACAGTGACTATAAACAATATTGTGTTTTTAATTCTGGTGTCCATATGTTTATTGTTATAGAAATTGTGTTGATTTTAGGGTGTTTATCTTGTCTGTTTTCCTAAGTGCACTGATTAATTGTAAGAGGTTTTGGGTTTTGTTTTGTCTTGTTTTTGTAGATTCCTTGGGATTTTCTTTGTAAGTAATCATGTCATCTGCAAATAGGGACAGCTTTATGTATTCCTTTGCACCTTATTTGCTTTTTACTTTTTTTCTCACCTTATTGCTATGATTATAATTTCCAGTGTTACGTCAAATATTTTACTATTCCCTGTCTTGGAGAGAAAGCTTGCAGCCCTTCATTATTAAGTATGATATTAGCTGTAGGTTTTTCAAATATAACCCATATCAATTTGAGGAGGTTCCCTTCTATTCCTAATTTGCTGTGAGTTTTTATTAGGAAGAGTAGTTAAATTTTGTCAAATGCTGTTTCTGCATCAGTTGAGTCTATCATGTAGTCTTTTTTGAATCTGTTAATCTGAAGAATTACACTGATTATTATTCAAATATTAAACCATCCTTCATTCTAGGACAAACTCAATTTGGTCATAGTGGAGTGTTCTTTTTATATATTGTTGGTTTTGCTTTGCTAAATTTGTGTTAAGAATTTTTGCATCAGGGTCGACAGTTCAATTCCCAGTGGGGGCACATGCCTGGGTTGTGTGCCAGGTCCCCAGTAGGGGATTTGTAAGAGGCAACTACACATTGATGTTTCTCTCCCTCTCTCTCTCTCCCTTCCCTTCTCTAAAGATAAAAATAAATACATCTTTTAAAAAAAAATAGAATTTTTGCATCTATGTTTATGAGGGCTATTGAACTGTTGTTTTCTAATGATGTCTGTTTAGTTTTTGTATCAAAGTAGTAGTGCCTTAATAGGATAAATTGGGAAGATTTCCCTCTTCTTCAATCTTTGGGAAGAGGTTTTATAGAACTGGTATTATTTCTTCCTTAAACATTTGGTAGAATTCCCAGTGAAGCCATCTCTTCTTAAAGTTTCTTTATGGAAATATTTTAAAGCATAAATTCAATTTAGTTGATAGATGTAACAATTATCTATATTTTCTTGAGTGAAGTTTGATAGTATGTCTCTCTTAAAGTACTTGTCTATTTCCTATAAGTTGTCAAATTTGTTGGCATAATGTTCACCATATTCCTTTATTATTTTAAAATCTATAGATTCATAGTGTTATCATGTTCTTATTCTTGATAATGACAATTTGTGTCTTCTCTGTGTTTCATTTGTTTTTGTTTTTTTGCATCAGTCTAGCGGGAGTTTTTTTCGATTTTATTGACCTTCTCATTGAGCCAGATTTTGGTTGCAGGGTTTTTTCCTATTGTTTTTCTTTTTTCCCCACTTTTAAAAAAATTAAGTAAAGTTCACACTTTATTCAACTTTCTTTAGTTGTTAACATGTCTTCTTCTGTTTCAGCATTTCATCCAGGATACACATCACATTTAGTTGTCATTTGCAAGGAACTTTTTTTCTTAGCTGTGACAGTTTCTTAGACTTTTCTTGTGACTACTTTGAGGAATACTGGTCAGGTGTTTTGTAGACTGTCTCTCAATTTAGATTTGTCTTATGCTTTACCATTATTATACTGAGTTGTGAGGTTTTGGGAGGCAGACCACAGACGTTAAGTGCCATTTGCATCATATCATATCAAGTGTATACACTATCAGCATGACTTATCCTTGTTGATAGAAATCCTGATCACCCGGCTAAAGCAGTATTTGTCATGTTTCTTTATTCACCCCTTCTAGTACTATGCTCTTTGGAAGGAAATTACTATGTGCAAACCAAATTTAAGGAGTTGGGAGTTATGTTCTACTACTTGAGAGCAGAGTATCTGCATAAATTATTTGGAATTCTTTTGCCTGAGAGACTTTTTTTCTTCTTCTCCATTTATTTACTTATTCAATAATTTATTTATATCACTATTGACTCATGACTATTTTATACTTTGGTTCATAATCCAATACTATAATATTCATTTTGTTCCTTAAATTCTTCTATCTTTGGCCATAGGGAGCATTTTCAGTTGGCTTCTGTGCCCTTTCAACATACCCTCATTATTGTGGGTATTTTTTTAACACTCTTTTGCTTTCTGTCACATAAAAATACTCTAGGATCATCTTATGTATTTCCCTTTAAGTCCTAGAATCAGCAGTTTTTCCAAGAAGCTTTGGTTTCTTTTATTAGAGAATGATATTAGAAACCAAGATCTGAGTGCTGGGTGTGCTTATTGCTACTAAGGTGTCAGTTCTTCTAGGCTCTCTCAGCTGACAAAGAAAGGGAATATATGTGTGTATATCAACCCTTGTATATATACATATCTATAAATATTTTTATATATAAACATCTTTATCTATAATAACCAAAATGAATTTATACTGATGTCTCTAATTCTAATCCTTACCATATACATTATTCTTTTTCCTTTGCTTATCTATAACCTCCCCTTCCATGAGTAAAAACCTTGGCTCCCACTATCCATCATCCATTTACTCAATAGTTTAATTCCAGTGTGCTCATACATATATAGCAATATCAGAATTCTTAGGCTGTACCCACTGGAGAACAACTTAACCAACTAGAGCTCAGTGCTTAAATACCATTCCTTTTCCCTCATGTCTTATAGGCTCCATTCATTTCCAAAGTTACTTACATCAAATACCTTTTCCTCACCCTCTTTTTCATGAGTTTTGATATGATCTTTAGTATTTTCTTTCTTCTGTTTACATCACTTTTTAGTTCTCTCTATCTCCATATATACATATATATCATTTTTTTAGTTTCTTAGAATCAAAGCTGAAGTCAGTGATTTGAAACTTTCTCCTTTTCTGCTGCTTGAGCTGCATCCAACAAATTTTGATATATTGTATTTTTATTTTTGTTCAATACAAAATGCTTTTTAATTTCCCTTTTGGTTTTTTTTTTACCAAAAGGTTATTTATAAGTGTGTAATTTAGTTGCCAAATATTTGGATATTTTCCAGATATCTTTATTGTTTTTGATATCTAACTTAATTCCATTTTGGTCAGAACACGTTTGTACAGTGACCTGAATCCTTTTATATCTATTGCGACTTGTTTTACACTTCGGAATACGATCTGTCTCTGAAAAGGTTTCACACGCACTTGGAGCACGTGTGTTCTGCTGCTTCGAGGCAGAATGTTCCCTAAATGTCAGTTTCATCAAGTCAGTGGGTAGTGTCATCAGGCTTTATGTAACTTTAATGATTTTCTTTCTATGTTTTTCAATTTTTGAGAGAAGGGTGTTAAAACATGTAACTATAATTGTGGATCTGTTGGTTTCTTTTTGTAATTTTATCCACGTATTCTGAGGCTTGATTGTGAGAGACATAAACCTTTATCATTCCCGTGTCCTCTTTATAATGCATTCTTCTATCATCATTTAAATGATACCTTAACCTCAATAATATTTCTTGCTCCAAAATCTACTTTTTCTCACATAAATATAGCCACTTCAACTTTTTAAAATTTTTATTAGTGTTTAAATTCTTTTAATTTTTACTTATTTGTGTCTTTTTATTTAAAGCACATTTCTTGTAGGCAGTATACAGTTTGGTCTCTCTTTGTTATATTCAGTTTGGCAACCTATATCTTTTAATTGGGGTTTTTAGAATATTCACATTTAATGTGATTACTGGGAAGGTTGAATTTAAATCTAACATCTTTATGATTGTTTCTATTTGTTTCTTCTGTTCTTTGTTCTGTTTTTTTTTCTCTTTTCTGCCTTTTTGGGAATTAATTCAGTACCTTTTTATTAATCTATTTTATCTTCTCTCTTGGTTTGTTACCTATAATTCTTTATTTTAATGCTTGTATTAGGGTGCATAGTATAAATTTTATTATTATCATTAGTTACTACTAATATACTATCTATAAGCTCCATGACACAGGGCTAAAAATAGCTTTGGGCTAGTTTTAAATAAAATAGTAAAAGCTTGATGTTTTAAAAAGTAAACTTCAGTAAAGTCAGAACACTCTAGGAATTAGTTAAAATGAAGACATGGACAGGAATAGCTATGTGCGTATATAAATGTTTATGTTCATAAGGAGTAAAGTTTGAATAATATGACTTTTGTCCTTTTATAAAACAACATCGAAATTCATACAATTAAAATGTAGATAAAAAATAAAGCCTCTCCTTCTACCATCAGTCACTCATTCAACAAATATTTGTGGGTGCCTAATACAGACCAAATATGAAACATTTTGACTACTCAATGTGTATCCAGCAATGTCTTGATACTTTGGGAGTTATACAATAAACAACAACAATGAAAAAGAAACTTTCAAAATAACTTTCTGGAGGAATTTGCAATACGATAAAGGAGATAATATCTCTCTTCAAGTGGAGACCCATTGCAAAAGTACAACACAAAATTTGATACCTCCGGCTAGCTGACTACACTGGGTAAAGGGGTGTGGTCAGAATGATTTTGCTGAAGGGAGTCTTGGATGGCCTTTAAAATCACACTTAAAGCTCATAAATCTAGCAGGAGTTTCCACATTAATGTCACTTCTATTTCCTGATAAGATATATATCAAAAGTTTTGTCTCATTCATTCATTCATTTCTTAAGAAATATTCACCAAGTATTGCTTGTGTCCGTCACTGGGCAGATGCTGAGGATTCAGAGGCGAACAGAGCAGACCCCTTCCTGTGTTTAGAGGCACAGAGTAGCTGGTCTAAACAGCATCATGGCAGACCCAGGTAGTCAGACAATCAAACACCTGCCACTTGGAACCGGCAGAAGCATATTTCCTGTGACCATAGAGGATCATCTCACACCAGGTAGCTAAAGTTAGGGAGGCATGTGGACTTAGTGTTAGCAACACAGCCCCTCCAGTAAGAACAGTCTAAAGATAAAATGGCCTTCCTTGAAGCATAAGAGTGTCCTGTCACTTGAACTCAGTTGTTCAAGCTCTGGCTTAATGACCACTTGAGGGAAATGTTTTGGAGGAAATTCAGATGCCAACTGGTAGGAGTGCAACTGGACAACCTTGCAATTCCATTCCAGCTGGAGAACATGTGATTTGACGAACTCCAATTGCCCTTGATTCCCAGGGTTCGGCACTTCCAGTCTGAAGCTGGCAGGCAGGCTGGGCTCCCCCCTCCACCTTGGCCCAGGGCTCTTCCTCGGAGTTACAGCAGAGGGGCTGGGCAACCTGTTGCTACTAGCAGAGGGGAAGGCAGGCAGGCAGCATGCCGTGGGGCCAGCTGTAGAATCTTAGACCCTTAAGATAGGCCGCTGATTTATGCGTCTTGTGCCAGACACCACTATTCCTCCCCACATCCCAGCCCCAGGGGGTTTCTCCTTTTGATGACCTTGGACCACACAGCAGGAGAGGCTGTTTTGTAAGTCCCAAGTTTGTTTTTCCTTTAAAAGACCTTTCAGGGCTTTTTTTCTTCCTTTTTAATTAACTTGAAAACAGCAGATTATATTTTGCCAAAATAGGAAAAAAATCCTCACCCAGAGGATTTTTCTCAACTCACCGATTAGTAAACACTGTTCTGAGTGCGTTTCTAGACTGGCCTGGCACTGGATCTGCTAATGAGATCACTCACAGCACTTCAGAAGAAGATCTAGAACTCGCAGCCTTGATTTGAAAACTACTCTGTCTTTACTCTGGCTGGGTGGCTCAGTTGTTTGGAGCATCATCCTGTACATCAAAGGTTCAGTTTCTGGTCAGGGTATATACCTCAGTTGAATGTTCGTTCCCCAGTCAGGGCGCATATGGGAGGCAACCAACCGATGTTTCTCTCTCTCTCTATCTGTCTATCTCTGCCTGTCTCCATTTCTCTTTCTCTCCCTCTGAAATCAATTAAAAAATATCCTCAGGTGAGGGTTAAAAAAATTAAAAGAAAACTACCCTGTCTCTACTCCTGCTGTATTTAGACTAGGAAGTGAAAAATGCTTATTGTGTTATGCGTGTGTATCTGTGTGTAATCAAGGGCACATCTATTGTTTTCCCAGGTGGTAAAATAGACTATCTGGACAAACAGGGGCCTGTGGACCAGCAGACCCAGCCTCAATATGCTAAACAAACTCAAATCAAAACACACCTTGATGTGATATGAAATATACCCATGGTGATCTAGCTCCTAACTTTCTCACTGCCTTTTCCCTAGCTCATCCTCCTATCCTTCCTCAATAGTCTGCCAAGTCACTTGAAATTCTTGCCTTTAGCAATACTACTTACATGTGTTCAGGAAATCTGGTTAAAAGGAGTGAGTAACCTGGGATGGATTTCTCTTTAACCTATTAGTACCCACCCTAGCAGAAATCGCTTTATTACAAGGTCTAGCAGAGAACCTAGATTCTAGGGTAGAGGTAGGATGGAATCTAAGACAGGCACATTTTGATGGAAAGAAGAGGTGAAGCAAAGGAGCAGATGTGGTAGAGTCCAGGATAGGAGGCAGGGCAATGAGGGGCCCTATATGGCAGCTTTACATATCAAATGAGAGTGCAAACTGATGGCAAATACGTGCATTTTCTGCCTTTTCCCATGCAAGGGTATTCCCAACAACAGTGCCTGGACTACCTTCCCAGAGTCCCAGGAGCAACATAGCAAAGGCTTCTCCCATCCAGGGATGCTGCTTAGGGGCTACTTCTTTATGGATAAAGCAGGAGAACCACAGAGGTAAAACCTGCTAGCCCCCCAGATGTAGCCAGGGCTCATTTCCAGGAGTCCCTGCAGAGACTTTAGAATGGCAGGGTGGGCACTGAGCTTGTAGTCTGAAAATTTGGCTCCGCCATGTACCAGCTGTGAGATTTGGAGCCAGCCTGTTTCAACATCTGTCAAATGACATCAGGCTTCTGCCTCTGAGTTACTTCACATTCCTGTTACAACAACTACCACTCATATGCACGTGCCTCCCAAATCCAAGCAGCCAAGCCAAATCCCTTCCCTGCATTCGTAAGCCCTGAATTCAAATATCCCCAAACATCTCTACTTGGGGTTCACAGGCCCCTGGAATTTAGCATGCCCAAACCTGCTTCTTTTCCCAGTCGCATTTAGGTGAATGACACTGTCATCCATCCAGGGACCTGGAAAGGAAGTTGGATGTTAGTCCTAGCCTCTCCTCAATTGGTCAGCCACAAGTCCTGTACAGTCTGTTTAAATCTCTCTGCAATTCATTCCCACTCCCCATCCCCTCTGCCACTGCTCTGAATTGAAACCCCATGGTCTCTCTCTGGGACCAGTTCAAGATCCTCCTCTCACCCTTCAGCTCAGCGCCCCCACTACATGATTACATTTTCTAAACTGCAAATCTCATTGTGTGCCTCTCTTCCTTAACACCCCTAGTGATTGCTTATTTCCCTTGGGGTAAAACTCTGAACTCAGCATGTCCTGAGATATACTCACTTGTGATGTGGCCCCCGAGTTCTTCTCTTAACTCATTTCCTACCCACCTTCCCTCCCCCACCTTATCCTCCTCCTCAAACCATGCTCAACTCCTCACAGGGCTACAAGTGGGCCAGAGTTTCTCCTTTGTAACTTGAATGTCCTGCTCCCTTGCCTGGCACTCCTTTGGCCCCTTTCCTTGCCTGCCCTGCCCCTACTTTCCCATTGGGACTGAAGTCCATTTTCTTCCTCAAGAGACCTGCCTGGTTTACCTGAGCAAGAATGCGCTGCCTCAAGGTGTCCTCCTCTCACGGCACCTATCATATTGAGGGGTGATATCTGTACATTGTCTATGTCCTTCAGGGGTCTCTGAGCTCCTTAATGGTGAGTGGTCTGCCTCAGTCACCTCTGTCTCCCCAGTGCCTGACATGGTGCTGGCACCCCATTAGTGTTTGTTGAATGAATGAATGAATCTCTGTCACCTCACAGAGTACTTGTCAGAATTAAATGATGACATGTGAAAATACCTTGCAAACTATAAATGTGATTGGACTGTTTTTGAGAATCAAAGGATTGAGGGAGGAAATGAATATGCTAGGTAGACCCCCTGGACAGTGAAACAAGGAAGATTCTGAGCAATGATGTCCTAGTCAAGGGAATACCAGGACAAGTCACCATACAACACATATCACCTGGGACTGCTAGTGAGAGGAAATCACTCAGGGTGACAGGTGCTCAGGGAGGATCGTGCTATCCAGTCCTGGCCTGTTCACATAGCACACTCAGTCATTTGATTAGGTGTTCAGGCTGTGTGCAAACGTATTTAAAGCTTGAAACCAGACCTGTCGTATGTTTATGTGACTCTCTGTTAGGTGGAACACACAGACTTTTGGAACAACAGACTCATAGTCTTCATTAAAGATGTAGACTAGATTTGGATAGCATTTTGGCAGAGGCCCTGGGGAATGTCCGTGTTCTTGCCAATTATGACACTCTGTGTGTGGCGGGGGGGGTGGAATGATAGCAAATAGGAAGCAAAGTGCTGCTGTGTTTGTGGGCTGTGCATAGTGTCTAGTGTACTTCTCTGCTTGCCCCACCCCTGCCCACGGTAGCTGAGTTCTGGTGAAGCTGAATTAGAGCACATAGTTAAGGCTAAACACTGAAGGGAGGCCTCCTATTTCCCCCTCATGCTGAAAACACACTCAGGCTTTCACCACTCCCTGGCCGAGAGAGACACAGTGACAGAGACAGAGATGGAGAAAAGGAGCCAGACCCCAACGTGGGTGCGGGATGGAGATAGGGGTGGTGGCTGGTCATAGGCATGTGGATGTGAGTTGCATGCTGGATGAATAAGTCCTACCATCTCACAGGGAAGATGTAAAAACGGCACCCTTGATGACCCTGCAATCGTACTGGCAATGATATTCGCCTTGAGGAACAATCAGAAGGATATAGATAAGAAAGAGGGTTTCTTTCTCCTTACAGCCTCCATGGGGAAAATCAGGCCCTCCACATATCTGGGAAAGCAGTCAGATAGAGGACTAATTAATTAAGTAACCACAGGTGTTTATTCAATACTGTTATGAACTGAATTGTGCCCCACCCCCCAAATTCATATCTTGAAGTCTTAATCCTTAAGTTGACTATATTTGGAGACAGGGCCTTTAAGGAAGTTATTAAGGTTAAATGAGGTCATAAGGGTGGGGCACGCAGCACTCAACCAGATGGGATTGGGATCCTTATAACAGAAAGAGACTCCAGAGATTTCTCCACACACATACAGAGGAAAGGCCTAGTGAGGACAGACCAAGAAGTTCTGCGAGACAGAAGGAGAGCCCTCACCCAAAATCATCTCTGCTGGCACATTACTCTTGGATTTAGAGCTTCCAGAACTGTGTGATTCTGTTGCGGCAGCCCTAGCAGACTGATAAAAATACCTCTTGGGTACAGAGTTTTCACCTTTGAGGATTGCCAAAGAGGATCCCCTTCAGGGATCCCTGCTTTCATGGGACTTTCCTGTTTGAGTACCATTCTTTGAGTCTCCTTAAGCAGGCATGTGACAATATAGCTTAACATAAAACTGTGATTCTCCCCGAGAAGTTTTGAGAGAAGGCATCCCTCATCTTTCATTAAAAGCCCCGCCCTCTGGCTCCCCTTTATCCCTCCTGAACTCAGAAGTTTGTGCACCCAGGTGGTGAGTGGGAGAAGAGCCATTCTCAAGCTCTTGCCACACAGACTTCTACCATGAGTAGACACGTGGCCCTGTGGCCCCGGGCTGGCTGAGAGGAAGAGAGCATGGGCTCTGAATTCCCCAGTTTGCTAAATGAGCATATCAAAATTCCTTGTCTTACTTTAAAACTGCTAAGAGGCACACACATGACTTCAAGTTCTCTCAGTGTTATCCTGACTTTTTTCAAGGTATAGTTTTCAGAAAGCGTTTGATGTATTCCCCCCAAATGAAGATCTATATTTAAAGAGTGCTCAAGTTATTAAAACAAGCTACCACGAGCATGATTCTGAGCTGCAAGGAGCAGAGAGTCCAGTTTATACAAACAAAGGTGGGGGGCCCTGGGCTGTTTGACAAAGTAGGCTTTGGTCCCGCTACCGTGATCACCAGCTGCAGGACGGGTGCTGCTCACAGAACATGTCGCCTCACAGCTAGGTCCTGCTGAGGAGTGGAATAGGGGGCAGGGGCACCAGCCTGACATGTACCAGAGGACTTTTATGGGCAAGCAGAGATGGCTCCAAATGCAAGGCCCATGTGGGACAATTCTGAAGACACAGAAACGTGTGGGAGTCAATTCATGTAGGCAGCAAGATGGAAAACCACCTTAAGGAGAGACTATCCTGGTATGTTATACCATTTCCTCTTTGCCCTGAATTTTTCAACAAAGTGAGGAAGGAGCAGCAGGGGGGAAAACTGGAGAACACCAAGCCCTTTTAACTAATAGCTTTAGTTTGGTGGACTAACAATTCATAAAGAATGATGACTTACTATTCACAGGGATTAAGACCTCACAAATGGCATGTCTTTGTAACCTAAAATGGTCTGTGCAAGGAGCTGAAGTAAAACATCTGCTGGACTTGAATCATGTCTAGAGCCATTCATCATATAAACAGGCTGTCCACTGAAGAAGTTTAAATGACCAAATACGAGTGATGCTCAGTCTCACTAAAAGCTATAGAAAGGCAAGTTTTTTGCCTCCCAAAATTTAAAATGTTTAACAGTACATACCAATTTGGGTATCTAGTTCAGAGACTGAAGTAGGCCCACACATTTCCTTCCCTCCCACTCAGAAACGGCAGTAGAGATGTGGAAAAGGAAATAAATCCACAGCAGTGCCTAGTGCAGCAAGTGGCGATATCAGCAGAGTTTCTGATAACTTTCTGGAGAATAGAAAGCAAACAGGATTGAATAACCAGATAAACCACAGAGAGAGAAGCAGCAGCTGAGGTACAGAAGGATGCTGCAATGGAGAGAGATCCAGGCTCCTGGGAAGGGGGGCTGTCTTCCTGGGGACTCCAGAAGGGCTGCCAAGTTGTGACTGACAGAAAGGAAAGCAGGAATAGCAAGTGGGTGGGCTAACAAGATGACTATTTGCAGGGTGATCTGTGGAGCTGGTTTCCCATCCCCACTCCCACCACTTCCCTGACACATGTGCAGGGCAGCTGGCCATGTACTGGTCACCTTCAGAGAAGAATCTGCTCTTTGGGGGAATTGAACAGTTGGCCTGAAATAGTCTAGGGCTCCTTGAGTGAGGGTCGGCCCTCCAGAGTGAGGTTTTCCTTGTTTTGGCCTTGAGCAGGGAGCATGCAGGGGTGTGGGGAGCAACCCGCCGCCTGATTTCTGCTCCTGTGATCTAAAGTGAACAGTGCGAGCTCATGTCCTCTACCTGTCAACGCATACTCTTAAACATGAATGGAGAAGCAAGATAGCCAGCGTTCATGAAAATTAAACACTTCAATAGAAAGCCTGAAATACAAAGTTGAGGAAATTTTTCAGGAAGTACAGCAGAAAAAGAGAGATGGAAAATAGGAGGGAAAGGTTATAAGATATACAGGATCAATTCAGGAAATCCAACATCTATCTGGCAGGAATTACAGAAAGAACAGAGAACACGAGGGAGAGAAATTATTGGAGGAAATACAAGAGTTTTCAAATTAGAAGAAACCACTGAAGATTGAGTATGAAAAAATTTTAAATATACTTTGTGATAAAATTTAGAACACAAAGTATAAAAAGAAGATTCTCAATGCTTCCAGGTAGTAATGCTAGGATACCATTAAAGAGAATTAGCCCTCACCAGTGTGGCTCAGTTGGTTGGTTATCATCCCATAATAACCAAAAAAGACATGGTTCAATTCTCAGGCCAGGCACATACCTAGGCTGTGGGTTTAGTCCCTGGTCAGGTCATGTGCAAGAGGCAACCAATTGATGTTTCCCTCTCTCTTTTCCTCCTTTCCCTCTCTCTAAAATCAATAAGCATGTCCTTAGGTAAGGGTAAATGAAAAAAAGAATGAGAATTAACATGGCCTTGGACTTCCTGTCAGTAATGTTGGATGCCAGAAAGGTAACCTAGTAGAACAATGCCTTTGTAGTACCAAATGATTTCTCATCTAGAATTACGAGCCTACCCAAGCTATTCGCCAAGCATCAGGGCAAATAAAGAGTTTTCCAGAAACTCACTACTCAATTATTCAGTGAATAATATTTATACAGTTGTCCCTTGGCATCCTTGGGGGATTTGTTCCAGGAACCCCTGCAGATACCAAAATAGTGTAGTATTTTCATATAACCTGCACACATCACCCTATATACTTTAAATCATCACTAGATTACTTATAATACCTAATACACTGTATATGTCATATAAATAGTTGTACTGTATTGTTTAGAGAATAATGACAAGAAAAAATGTTTGTATATATTCAGTATGGATACAACCATTGTAGGCCTATCTGCATGGTACTCATCACCAACAATTTGGCATATTTTCCTGAATACTTTTGATCTACAGTTGGTTCAATCTGAGGTTGTGGAATCCATGGACACAGAGGGCTGACTATACAATTATAGTATTACAAAAATTGACAAATGATTTTCAGTTTTCAGAAGTAATTTTGTCTAGAGGCAAACCAAAGACAATGTTTATCCACTGTTTTGTCTGTTCTTGTTGCTATAACAAAATACCATTGAATGGGTAGCTTATAAACAACAGAAATTTATTCTTCACAGTTCTGGAAGCTGGAAGTGCAAGATCCCAGTACCAGCATGATCGGGTGCTCAGGAAGGCCTTCTTCTGGGTTGCAGGCTGCCAACTTCCTAACATTGTGAGGAAGCAATCAAGCTCTCCGGGGCCTCTTTCATAACAGCACTAACCCCACTCAGGAAGAATCCACCCTCATGACCTATGTAGCTCTGAAAGGCCCCACCTCCCCCACCTCTATGTACAATCATCTTGGGCATTAGGATTTCAACATATGAATTCCTGGGTGAAGACACAAACATTCAGTCCACAGCCCTGAAAGATCGTTTGTGTGTGTACAACATTAAGATGAAAGCAAAATCCAAGAAATGTTAGAAATAACTTAAGGGTATAATTAAAATAATAATAATAAAAAAAACCCGTGGTAGCAACTGTACATGTCTAGAAGACAAGGAGGCAACAACATTAGGCCATTCAAAAACGGAATGTTTGAGAAACTAGATTATTTTAATTGCATGGTAACGAGGATATATGCTTCCATTGTCAATTAGTTCAAAAAAGAAAAGCAAGTAGAACCCCAGAAGGAAACAAAATCAGAGGTAAATTCCTAAGTCCAAATAAGAAGCAACCTAAATTAAAACATAGTTGTAAGAAACTGATTAGGGTGAGAAAAGATTTTTTTATTTGATTTTGACTTTTGAACATTCTCTTTTGAGTGGATTATTTTCTTCATTGAAACTTCACTAAATAATTTTTATATATTTACAGAGGTAGAAAAACTGCCTCTTCATTTTCAATTTTTATAATAAATTTTTAGAAAGTATAAAAGGCCTAATGTTAATTTCAGAATAGAATACCAGTACTGAAAACCCAATAAATACAAAAGGACTGGACAGTTATGCTAAAGATGGGGTGAAGGAAGTAAGGAGAATGGCAGGGGGTGGGAAGAGTAAGGGGACAATACCCTATTTACACAATAAGGAATCAAGTGGGCCACTGGAGCACCGTCTGAAACTGTGAAGGTCAGTGGGTGCTAAAAATATCAGGGGGAGCACTGTATAAAATATATGACTGTCTGATCACTAAGTTGTGCACCTGAAACCAATGAAAAACAGTATTGAAAGGAAACTGTGGTTGAAATATAAAAATAATAATAATAAAAGAAAATTATGAAGGTCAGAAAAAAACAGAGATAGTAAGAGGATACATTAGTACAAATCCTTGTGTGCAGAAGCCAAAAAATACTGTAGAAAGTCGATAAATCAAGAAAATAAGATATAAACATATTATTTAGTATTTTATGACAACCACCAGAAGAACTAAAATCAGATTTGGCTAAAGTTGCTTACCACACAGAGTGAAACAGGATAAGGAGGGGGAGATTTTAAGTGTTATTTGAATGTAATTTTCATCACATGTAAGTATTAATCTAAAAATAAGAATGGAAATAATAATACTCTTATCAAGTGTTGGCATTGGTGAAGGAAAGAGACCCTCTTATACCCTGTTTGCATGAGTGAAAATTGAATTGGGCCAAACTTCTGAAAGGGCAGTTTTGTAGTATTAAAAACAACCAACCTCTCCCTTTAATAATAATAATAATGTATAAGTTTCCACACCACAAGGACCATGTTGAGCAGCAGCTGGCAAACCAACCTACAGATGGCAAAGATACACAAAGGTTTTCCTTCATTGCACATGTGTGTGAACATAAACACACACATGCTCATGCCCTGCTGCATGTCTCAAATGTTGACTCACTAAGGAGGAAACATCAGCTGCCCAGGTTCTTGGAGTTCTCCCACTTCCAGCTTTAATTGTTTGTAGTGCTCCTTACATGGAAGGCTGTGTTTCTCCTGGTGGTTTCCCCATCCTCACATGACTCATTCTGGTTTACTTTTGTGGAGGCGACTAACTTGGGAGCTGGGACTTTTTCCCCCTTAGAGAGTCTGAGGCTAACCACAGTGTTCCAAAGCTGGTGGGTGTTGGCCAGCCAGTTGGAAGGCCTGCTCTTGGTCTCTCAGTTCTTTTTCTGTGGTTACTGAGAAAAGGCCCTGCCTGTGTTCCAAATGTGGTCCGCCTATCAGAGATGCGGCCCCTGTGGCCTGACACGCTCACTTTTCCTGTGTCATCGCTGATGTTATGGGAAAGAGAACACCATTGCCTTTGGACAGCCTCAGCAAGTGCTGTCCAACTTGACTTGAAAAGTCAAGCCAGGTTCTTCCCATGATTTGATGATGAGACTCCTGGGAAATTCTATATCAAATGATATTTTTGTAGAGCATAACAGTTAACACATAATTAAAATAGCCCTTAATCTCTGTTTTATATGAGAAAACTGATGCTTAGGGATAGTAAGGTAATTGCCCATGATCCTTCTGCTAGAAAGAAGTAAAATATGGATTAAGACCCAGTTCTCCTGAATTCTAATCTTGTGTTTTTTAAGTATATTTATTGATTATGCTATTACAGTTATCCCATTTTTTCTCCCTTTTATCCCCCTTCTCCCTGCACCACCCTCCCACCAGCATTCCCCCCTTAGTTCATGTCCATCGGTTGTACATATAAGTTCTTTGGCTTCCCCATTTCCTATACTATTCTTAACCTCCTCCTGTCTATTTTGTACCTACCATTTATGTTTCTTATTCCCTGTACCTCTTCCCCCATTCCCCCCCAACTCCCCGCTGATAACCCTCTATGTGATCTCCATTTCTGTGATTCTGTCCCTCTTCTAGTTGTTTGCTTAGTTCATTTTTGGTTTTAGGTTCAGTTGTTAATAGTTGGGAGTTTGTTGGCATTTTACTATTCATAGTTTGATCTTTTTCTTACGTAAGTCCCTTTAACATTTCATATAATAAGGGATTGGTGATGATGAACTCCTTTAACTTGACTTTATCTGGGAAGCACTTCATCTGCCCTTCCATTCTAAATGATGTTTTGCTGGATAGAGTACATCTTGGATGTAAGTCCTTGCTTCTCATGACTTTGAATACTTCTTTCCAACCTCTTCTTGCCTGCAAGGTTTCTTTTGAGAAATCAGCTGTTAGTCTTATGGGAACACCTTTGTAGGTAACTGTCTCCTTTTCTCTTGCTGCTTTTAAGAGCCTCGCCTTATCTTTAATCTTGGGTAATTTAATTATGATGTGTCTTGATGTGTTCTTCCTTGGGTCCAGCTTCTTTGGGAATCTCTGAGCTTGCTGGACTTACATGTCTATTTCCTTCACCAGATGAGGGAAGTCTTCCTTGATTACTTTTTCAAATATGTTTTGAATTTCTTGTTCTTCTTCTTCTCCTTCTGGGACCCCTATGATTCAGATGTTGGTCCATTAAAGTTTCCCAGAGGTTCCTAAGCCTCTCCTTTTTTTAAAATTCTTATTTCTTCTTTCTGTTCTTGTTGAATGTTTACACCTTCCTTCTATTCCAAATTGTTGATTTGAGTCCTGGTTTCTTTCCCTTCACTGTTAGTTCCCTGTATATTTTCCTTTATTTCACTTTATAGCCTTCACTTCTTTCTTTATTTTGCAGCTATACTCCATCATTTCTGTGAGCATCCTGATTACCAGTGTTTTGAACTCTGTACCTGATAGGTTGGCTACTTCCTTGTCACTTAGTTCTTTTTCTGCAGTTTTGATCTGTTCTTTCATTTGGGCCATGTTTCATTGTCTCAGTACACCTGTTACATTGCAAGGGGTGGAGCCTTAGGTATTTGCCAGGATGGGGCAACCCACTTTGCTGCACTGTGGCATTGTATGTGGGGGAGGGGTCAGAGAGCGAACAATGCCACTTGCTCAGCTCTCTCCCCACTTTCAGTCACTTCCCCCTCTACTCACAAGCAAATTGGGCCCTTCTGGCTGATTCCTGGGTGGGTGGGTTTGTATACATTCTAGGACTCCATAGGCCCTTCCAACAGACTCTCCTATGAGACTGGGAGTTTCTCCCACTGCAGCAACCCCCACAAGTTTTTATAGCCAGAGGTACTGATGCTTTCTTTTCCTGCACTGGAACCCTGGGTTGCATGGTCTATCTCTTCCCCCAGTTGTTCCTCCCAGTTTATCCACACATGAGTGTTGTTAACCTCCTTTTGGTTGTGAAAGGAGGCAAAGTATATCTATCTATGCCTCCATCTTGACTGGAAGCCCCTAATCTTGTGTTTTTTCACACTACACTGTGAGATAATCTTTAAGACCTCTTAGTAGGATAGTTGTTGGGATTAGTTAAAAAGCTTTTTACTCTGTTTTCGAGTTTGGTAGAAATTCCTGTTCTAGATGGTGATATCCAGCATCTTACTTTGTTGGGCTTTGGACTGGATCCTAAATTTGTAGCTTAAAAATTGTGTGCCCTTCTCAAGTTCATACAATATCTCTGAGTTTTAGTTTCTTTATCTGTAAGATGGAGATAGTAATACTTATGTCCAATCAAAGCTCACCAGGATTGTTGTGAGGTTAAAATGACATAATGTACCTCAAGTGCTAAGTAAGAACTCTAAGTGGTGGTGGATGTCAATAAGAAGAGAATTACTTTGAAATATGTTAACTCATTAAACAGCATTCCCAAATTTCCCCTTCAGATAAGTTCCTTAGTGATTACTCTCCTGTCTTCTAATATGTCATCTTCACAATATTAACTTTAAAAAGTAGCTGGTTACGTGACTGTAAAGACAAGAATTTTGAGTTAGTAAACTCTCCTGCCAAAAGCAACTATAGAAGTATTATTCTATACAAGACACTGAGCACCCGGCGTGGGCATACGCAATGAGATGACAGCAAGTCCCATTCTTTCTTGACCACAAGAACGTGGTTTCTCAAGGAAGATGCTGTGTGCAAGGTATGTGGAATTGTTTTTAATTGATGAGACAGTATCCTTTATATCAGGAAGAAGGTGCTTGTTAAGCAAGTGCCAGTATTACAGGTAGTCAGAGGAGTGAGAAGCATTTGTACTTAATAAATGTGTGCTTACCAACTTTATAGGCAAACAAATGGAGACCATTAATATAGCTTTTGCACAATGGTGAAAATGAATGCCAGACAAAACCATAGGTTGCTCTGCCCTTCAAAAGAGAATGGATGGGAGATGGGGAGTAAAGTAAGCATCTTGTCTACAGTGAGAGGACTATGGCACTGGCTTTAGCCATCAGGGGCTGAAAAGTTAAGTCATTTTCTGTGAATTAGGGTAAGTCCATGAAGACACTAAATGCATAAGATGGGAGAGGGATGAGGAGAAAAGGTACATGTTTAAAAAGAAGATAGATAGAGTTCCTTTATGGAAAATTTGTTCTTTGTGATCATCTAAAGCAACCAAACCTAAATGTACACAGAGGGACCTACATTCTCACTAGCATAGTGAGGCTTATAGAGAGAGGCTTTGGTTTTGTGTGTACTTGGGGAACTCTGAGAAGGCAGGCCACCACAGCCTCAGGGTAAAAAGCCTACCTGTTTCTTAGAGGAAATGATGTTGGAATTGCAGGCTCGATCTTCAAAGTCTTGGTGTAAAGAATAGACATTAAGGCTGTACCAACCCTGAGTATGAAAAAAAAATGAGAAAGAGAGGATTTCTGACAAACTGGGAAATCCTAACTCATCAGATGAGTTCAAAGACATGCATGTCTTCAAACCCAAGTCAGCCAAAAATGCCTTGAGTAAGATGCAGAGTAGTCTTATTTTGCAGCACTAAAGAGACTTGATCTCACACATTGCAAATATTGAGAAAATTAATAGAAGATGCTAGAGAAATAAGTATAAACCAAAACTTCAGAGCAGTGATGCTTAACAGGGAAGAGAAAGGGGTGATTTTGTCCCCTACCCCTTTCCTAGGGGCATTTGACAATGTCTTAAGATATTTTTTGATTGTTACAACTGGAGGGGAGGGTGATGCTGGCACTTGGTAGGTAAAAAGGGGCAGAGATGTGGCTAAACATCTGACAATGCACAGGACAGCCTTCACCCCCAACAAAGAACAAAATATTAATAAGAAACCATTGTTTAGATGTATCATCCT
The DNA here is from genome assembly GCF_019186645.2 of Phyllostomus hastatus. Lineage (NCBI taxonomy): Eukaryota > Metazoa > Chordata > Mammalia > Chiroptera > Phyllostomidae > Phyllostomus > Phyllostomus hastatus. The sequence continues at coordinate 12,360,329 of NW_025333900.1, forward strand.
TTTCACCAAATATATCAACAGTTAAACAATGTAACCACTTGAATGAAAAAACACGAAGGTGAGAACAGAGACTTATGCTAGAAACAGAATAAGTTATATGATTAATAAAATCAATGCAAATGAGAAATCTTAGCTTTTCCCCACAAATCTCTTCCCCTAATCTTTTCAAATCTGAATAAGAATAATTTAATAGAACCATATTTTTTAAAAAGCTATACAAATTTTATGACATTATTATTATTGCCTGCATTATTATTCTTGTAAATCACATGAATTGCCTTAATTAATGTTTACAACTTCATATAATTATCCCAATTTCATAGACATTGAGAGGGTAAATGTTAATATTTTTTGGACCTCTTCTATGTATCAGATGCTGTGCTGGGCACTGAGGTTGTTACCCAGACAGATAAAAACTTAGTCTTAAGAAGTCTCAAATCTCCTAGGGGACACAGATGTGATACACATAATAGAAGTATAAACACAGCCGTGGGAGAATGAGAATGGGGGAGAAAACCAAAGTCATTTGCCTGAGGTTACGAAACTAGTCATTGGCAGGGCTGGGACTTGCCTTAAGGTCTTCTGAGTCTCCAGTCCTCTGTCTTGGCGTAACAAATTCACTCCCTTAGCTTTTCCAGAGAAGTAAACATAAAACTGAAAAAAATCCTAAAAAAATCAATAAATTACCTCCTGGGTGATGTTTAGAAACACTGTTGAAACGGCACTCGAGGGTAGGATATTAAAAGGGAAGATAAGACCTAGCAAAACAGAAAAAAAAACAAATAGGCTTCAAACCCACAACTGAGCTGTTCTTGAACTTTGTAATTATGTAAGACCCACACCCCCGGAGTAATCCGACTTTGAGTTGCAGGAACAGGAAACAGAAATCTCTTGTGAGTGGGCTAAATTACTACGAATGCAGCCGAGCGTCCGGTTCCTCCTGCAGAAGCCGGGCATGCAGGGTTCTCCATTCAGGGAGACTGTCCTGGGTGAGTGGCAGGAGCGGCCTCCCACACAGGTGAACCTGAGGAACATGCAACAGGGGTCTGCTCAGCTCTCATCTGCCTCTTCCCCTCCCCCAGAGCTGGATGGAAATACGAAGGCACAACTGACTGGCAGTTCCTCATTCTGATGACAAACAAGAAGCTGATTGCGATGAAATATCATTTTCCAGCTGTTCGTTTCCACTTCCACTTCCCAGGAGACGTGCGCTTTGCCATCCGCCCATTACATGGTCTGAGCCGGGAAAATGCAGACCTCACAGCGGCTTAGTCAATGAAGTAGGGGGGCGGATTGGGGGGGGTACGACGGCGACTACGACTAGGCCCCTCCCTCTGCCCTATCAGGTGCAGACCCGTGCTGGGAACTCAAAGTACTTGTTTCCACACAGGCCAGAGCCTTGTCCCCAAGGGAAGGCACAGGAAGTAAACACAAACCTGATTCGTCTTTCCCCCAGTTGTAAAGTCTTGATGTCATCACAAGCCTGCCCTCCTTGGCGCTCCCCTGCCTTGTCACTGAGGTAACACCACGTATACTGTTTGGTGCTTTCCCAAGGCCACAGTGCTGGCACGAACATGCTGCCCTTGGGCCAATCTCTTAGTCTCCCGGGAACTTGAAAATGGCGCCTCAGCCTATAATGGGGCCCCGCCTCCCAGCTGTAGGGGAGGGTGGGGAAGCGCCCAGGGCTTGGCAAGAGCAGCAGCCACTTGGTGGCTTCTGCACCGGGGGCACGTTGCCTGAACAACCAGCACAGCTGCAGCAGCTACTTCCAGCGTGCAGAGGATTCAGGGGGCAGCCTTGAACAGGGGAAGGAAAACGCGGCCTGTGTGTTCTCCCCTTTCCCACTGCGCAGGGGACGGGGCTGGAGTTCCTGGGCCTGGAGGATCACATGGTCCGGGAACATTCTCTAGCCCCTCGCCCCTCGCCCCTCGCCCCTGGGATGGCCCCATGGTCTGCCCAGAAGGTAGCAGGCACTAGGCGGGTGAAAGCGGAGGGGAGGAGGCTCAGCCAGCATGCCTTGGGAGCACCACCCTGCACGGGAAACAGCAGGAACCCGTCACCGTGGTGGTCGCCAGGTGCCCCCCACACACTCCTCCAGCATACAGCCGCAACCACCTGCCCGCTGCTCACCACTGCTGCAGCGGGGGGTCAGTGGCGGTTCCACCTTGCTGCCACTCTGCCCTCTCCAGCTAGGGTAGGGCCTCGGACCCACAGCACCAATGTATGGGAAGGGGTTTAGCAGTCCTATAGGTGCTGGTCCTGGAAGCCGCTGGCCAGTCACGAACCCCATGCCCCTCACCCCGACAGGAAGCCTCGTCTCTGCTGTGGCGCTTGCTGGACTGGAGCTGTTCTGCCAGAGTCCTGCCGGACCAGTCACATAGATGAACCAGAGGGCAGCGGATGGAAGAAGAGGACAATGTGATGTGAGTAGGGTGTCTGGATGCACAGATTCCAAAAGATGCCTGGAGTCAAACAGAGACTGGAAACCCTCCAGTCACTGACTGGAAGCCACCTGTGTTTCTTAAAGGGCGGTGCTTTTGGGTGGGAAAAGAGGTTCCTGGTGCAACCTTGAACTGAGCTGGCAGAGGGTGGCAGGGTGATTTTCTTTTCAGTGTGTTAGAGGAAACAGACTTAGAGGCAGTAAACTGCCATTATTTCAAACTGTATATGCTTTAAATAAAAGATCCCTTTTTCCTTTCACCAAACTGTCTCCAGAGTTTTTGCCTACTGGCAGCAAGTGGTAGGACCCCACTGGTTGTTTGATCACAAGCCCTGGCCAGGTGGCTGAGTTTGTTGCAGCATCGTCCTGTACACCAAAAGGTTGCAGACTGATTCCTGTCAGGGTACATACCTGTGTTCCAGGTTCAATCCCCAGATGGGGAACATTTGGGGAGGCAACCAGTTGATGTTTCTCTCTCACATCGAAGTTTCTCTCTCTCTTTCTCTCTAATCAATAGTCATATCTTTGGGTGAAGATTAAAAAAAAGAAAATGGACCCTCAGAGACACTGAAGGAGTTCAACTAGAGGTGCTTCACCTTTGCTCTGTGTTGTAATTGCCCAGGGAACTTTGAAAACACACACACATGATTGCCACCCCAGCTTGAGGTAAACTCCTTGAAATTGAGGGCTGGGGCTTATTCATCTCTTTCTCTTCCATATCTAGCAAAGAACAACCTTGGTTGGTTGTTGAATGAATGAATGAATAAATGAATGATAAGCTCTTCACACAAAGTAGTGTTACAGAACAACAAGGGGAGCCTGGGGCAATATACTATTACCGAAAGGAACCCCCAGGTCTGTTATGTCTGCCATCTATAGGAAAGATGTCTCTCAATGCCAGAGATTCGTGAAAGGAAAGAAAATGTTTATTTAATGCTATACAAACTTAAAGTAGTGACCTAATGTCTTCATCGAAATCCTAAAGTCCCTTAAAACACCCACAAACATACACAGTCCTTCCTTCCCCCTTTGCCTAGTCTGGGGTACCATATCTCAGGAAAGGAAATAGAAGTCCGTGGCTCAGGCAGCCCCTGGTTCTTACCAGTAATGCGTCTCAGCTGGTAGGCTTGCCTTGGTTCCTGGCACCATCAGCTGTGTCGCTGGGATCTCTGCTAAAGCCGGGTGGTGGTTCCCACTACTAATACTGCGGGGGTCCCCACTTTGGCAAAGGCGCGTGGTCCTCTCTCCCCCAGGGCCACTGGAGTCCCCACTCAACCAAAACCACGTGGTTCTCTCCTCCTCAATGACTGCAAGGAGGGGGGTCGCCACTCTGCCAAAGCTGCGTGGTTCTCCCTCAATGGCTGCTGAGTCTGGGTTTAAATCCCCATGCCAATCTTCCTCTGCAGACCCATTTCCAACTCCTCCCACACTCAGCCTCACATGCCAGAATTTATATCTTTCCAGCTTTACTGGACTGCCATCGTGAGTCTGGGCAGGTGTGGCCCCATGTCATGGAGCCTATCTTCTCCAAGTTCCCATGCAGGCGCTGTAACTCAGGGGACCTGCCCCTCAGTTACATATTGGTGAGGAAGTTACTTCCATTCCCCTGGCTCAGAGCTGGTCACAGCTATTAAGCATATCTATGTAACCAGTTAAAGGTTATAGATATGTTAAATGACCACACCAGAGGGTAGCTGCAAGGCTGTTGCTATGTGAAACAGCTCTCAATGGCCCTGCTCCATTTGTCCCTTCCCCCAACCCACACCTGTGGGGGGCGGGGGGGGGGGGTGAGGACATCCTAATATTTCCTGAACACCTTGAGTTTTGGATCCCATTTCAAATCCTTATTTGGGGTCCCCCTTTTGGCTGCACCCTGTTACAGTAGAACCATGATGTAGTTGCGGCCTTCCCTGTGTCTACCAAAGTTGACCAAGTAGGACTCATCACAACCCTGTTCCTGAGCCACTCTCAAGCACACAGTTGTTACTTTTCACCAGTTGGCAGGCTCTGCATGGCATTGGGATGGTAATTGGTGATGTAGCACTTTAAACACCACAAAAATCAATTGGAAATGTTTTTCTAGTGGTTGTAAACTAGCAACAAAATAATGAGGCTCTGCCTGTTCTGAAAAATGTCTAAGTGGTGGGTCAGATCTTATTACTGAGTAAGTATGCACTACTCCCTCTCTCCCAGCACTCTAAAGAGAACTCCTTAACTGCGGAACCTCTGAGTTCTCCCCTTCCACAACGGAAAGATTTCTTATTGCTGGGAGAGAAGCTTAGTCAAGCTATGTAATAAAACCCTGAGTTTGGGAGAAAGGACAGTGATGAAGGCAGGAAGAGAGGAGTTTTCTTCAGGGATACGAGAAGAGCCCCGTCAAAGCAACCAGGTGTGAAGGAGAAAGAAAAGAAAATTTAGTAAATGTTTGAGTTCCTATTTATGTCTATTTTCTGCATGAGATATGAGCAAAGAATGAAGTTCCTTTTAAAATTGTATTTTGGCCATTGTCCTGTGCTTCTAAATGCAACACTGTCCCAAGGCCAACACACAAGAGACTAGATTTTATAAAAGGTACACCTACAAATGGATGAGAAGGGCGTGCAAAAAGAGAAAAGCATGCCTTTCACTCAGTGTTTTGCCAGCTCCACAGCTGCCTCTGTCCGAGAGAATGGAGTCAGGGTGAGTGGAGGCAGCAGAAGTCTCAGAGCTAGTCAGTTCTGGCTGCTGGTGAGGGGACAGCCTGGACAGTGAAGCACTGGATCTTGGGAGTGGGGGTGGAGGGCAACCCAAACTAAACATTGTCCTTAACATTCACTGGGGCTCTTCAGCCAGGGGTGTCCAGGAGTCCTTGGGGGTGGGTTGCAGGGAGGTAGGTAAAACTCAGTTTGGAATCAGGTTACTACTTGATGTGGGTACCCCTAGGGCAGTCTGAAACTAGACAGGCTTCTACCCAGACCAGGATGCCTCAGGGTGGCCAAACCACTGGGTCATGGAGACCATTGCTGGCAGGTGGTAGCACTGGGGCAGCCAGGGCTTCCAATATATTAATAATAGTTTACTCAAGAAGCCTCTAGGATATACTCACAATCCCCCCACATGGCTACAGATCTCAAGGTCAGAAGAAAATTTCTAGGGCAAGGTCAACATCAGAGAGACAGCAACACATATGGTTAATTAACTGTGAGGAGAGGGGCTCTCGACCATGGCAGCCCCTGTGATTCAGGCTTATTACTGCAAAGTTGAACTCAGGGGAGAGAATAGCAGAGGCAAAGCAAGCTGGCTTGAAGAAGGGCCACATCATCTTGGATGGAAAGCAGTGAGGGCATTGGACTGCAGAAGACAGAAGGCCTTTGGTTGAGGCTTTGCCCACTGCTGACATTATAAATAAATTGCTGTCAGTTTTATCATATGAAAAAGAAGATCTCCAATGTCTTATACATGAAAGTGTCTGGCATTCACTCATTTATTTATTTCACAAAAATATCAGACGCTTGCTATGTGCCAGGCACCAGGCTAGACACCGGGGACACTGGTGATCAGATAGCTGTGGTCCTTGTCCTCATGGGATTTACATGTCACTGGAGAAATAAAAATATTGGTTGAATCTGGACCCCTACTTGCCTGCCCACTCCCGACCTCTTTCCTGTGGAATGGGCTTCAGCCAGTACTTTTAGAAAGTGTGAGCAAGAAAGGAAGGACTCAGAACACTGCATTTTAGGACAGACAGGAAAACGAAACTGATCTCCTGGCCATAACCATCCTCTCTCCCATAAGAGATTTCTGGGGAAGCTGAGGAGACTCCAGTGTAAAGCCAGGGAATGATTACAGCCTCCTTCCAGGCCTTTCCAAGAAAACCATAAATCTTTTTCCAGGCCTACACCAAAACCAAATACAGTCAGACCGGCATTTTTACAAATCTTGTGAGAACAGTAGGATATTTGTCAGGCCATTTCTAGAGACTGATGAGAGGCTTGGAAAAGAGGACCACAGGAGAAGGAGGAGAAGAACTGTGATGATCCACAAAGGTGAAAACACTATAGTGGTGATTTAATCAAGGTTATATATATACCAGTCCTTTTCCTGCTCAATGGAGAATTGTTTAAGGTAAAATGTATGTCTGTTGTAGTGGGAATATTTTAAGTTGGATGTAGGAAAGGACTGCTTGATTCTAAGAATGGTTAGATGCCAACAAAATGGGTTATAGAATAAAATCAGCTTTCTTACATTTGAGAGAACAAACTTGTAGATAAAGCAACCAAACTTAGCCCATATGAATGCTTGTTATCTGATTCTATCCTTCAAGGTCAAAACCAAAGAAGCGTTGCCGAGTCTTGATGATTATCATCTCTGGTGTGTAAGGAAGGCCAGACACCTGTAGGCTGAGGGGGTCCCATCCCACTTGGAGACTTTGCTCTCAAGTCTCCTTTTGGGCCTTTAGCCCATCTTCCACCTTCTCCATCCAGCTCTTTGACCAAGAGGCTGATCTTCAGGAATTGTGCAAGGACCCCTTGCCCCTGGGCTTGTAGCTGGGTTCTGCAGGTGGTCCTCCAGAAGAGCTGGGGGAAAGCAATGCTAGGCTTTACACAACCCTGTCCCGCACGGTTTGATAGCTGCTGGACTCCTTTACAGGAGGCTGTAGATCCCATTGTGTGGCCTCTCATTCAGCTATAGTTCTCACTGAGTTCAAGGAAATGCTCCTCTGTCACACCTTCAGGCCTAGAAGTGATAACAGAATGCTGCCGACCCTGGACTTCCCTGGACTCTGCCCAAACCTTGTAAATAGTCCTCTAATAAGCACTCCTGAGTCAGCCCTTTGGGTGTGTGTCATCTGTCTCCAGCTGGAATTCTGACTCACACACACTGTGAATCAAACTGAAGGAATTTCATTAAATATTTATTTTAACAGAAAGGTGTTGAGCAACTACTTTATGTAAGTGATAAATACTGAAGGACTTAATAATAATATCTAAACATTTTTTAATGTCTGGCATGTGCTAGGTACTAGACTAAACCAATGCATATGATTTAATCATCATAGCAATGTTATGGCCAATGTGTTTTTAAACCTCTTTCCAGGCATGAAAATTAAGGTACATTATAGTTAAGTACCTTGCCTGAGACTATGTCACTTGTAAGTAGAAAAGGCAGCATTCAAACCCAGATAAAATCCATTTTTAAACTTACATTTTGAAGTTCTTATATACAATGCTAATTATGATAGGAGTAGGAAGGAAATCTACCATGTGCCAAGAGTTGGGTGCATAAAACTAAGCTGTTTTTCCCAACTTGAAGTCTGGCAGGGGTGCAAATATACACAGATGACGAACTGGATGAAAGGCATATGAGGTGACTAGGGATGGGAGAAGAGCAATATGGAGGAGAAGCATTATGTACAGCGATATGCTGGTAAGTGCTCAACAAATGGTCCCCTAACCTCCCCCAAAGCCCAGATTTATAGTGTTTGCCAATTTCTGTGGTGTAAATACCGCCACTGTGGCTGATGTACAGTTGCCAGTATAACATCACTCAGTGGAGAGTGGGAAAGAGATGTGCACAGCTGGCTTTTGAGAGTCAGTTCAAGCCTGCTCTAGCTCACTGCTGAATTCATGCACAAGGGCAGCAAGTCATGACAGAATGGTGTTTGGGGCACTACAGGCTGCTGGAGCTCAAAGACCCAGAGGTGAGGAAGGTGGAATGGGAACAGGGCTGAGATTGGACAGGAGAGAGAAAAGACCATGGGAGAGGGCTTTTGGCTGAAACTAGAGCTGCACTAGTTTGGCACTGACACATTGCCACTGAGTGCTTAAAAATGTGTCTGGTCCAAACTGAGATGTGCTAGAAGTATAAACTATACACTGGCTTTTGACGATTTAGCAAAAAAAAAAAAAAAAAGAATATAAAAGATCTCATTAATATTTTTATGTTGACTACATGTTAAAATGATAATAGTTTGGATATATTGGGTTAGTTGCACATTTACAATGAACTGTATCAGTTTCTTTTTACTTTATAAACTGTGGCTGCAAGAAAATTCCCAAGTATATATGTGGCTGGCATTATATTTCTGTGAGGTACCTTCAGGCCAGAGAATATGGACAATGTTTAGCAGGCTACAGAGAGTCTTAGAAGAGTTTTAAACAGATGGGGTCTGCTGCCCAGAAGCTCCATCCGGTGCTGTGTGGAGTTTGCTGAGGTCAGGTGGGAGGGAGAAACTTGATGGGGTCCAGCCAGAGCGATGTGGGACTCAATGAAGGCAGAGGAGGTGGGGTTGAGGAAGAGGAGAGGGGCCTGTTGGGACAAGGTAGCCAATTGGATGTGGGAGGTGAACAGAGGGAGGAATCAAGTATGATGCTCGGGTTTCTGGCTTGACAGCTGTCTACATGAGAGTGGTAATGACAGATAAAAGTGCAAGAGGGATAAAGGTTTCTTGGGAGAAGGGAATGAGTTCAGTTGGGATGTGATGAGTCTGAGATGAAAGGGAACTTTCCAATGTCCAACAGGCCACTGGGTACAGGGGTCTGGAATCCTGTTGGCACCATCTTAAAAATATATCCCATTCAATCTCCTACCTCCTATACTGCCACCACCCTAACCCAAGCCACTATAATAATATCTTAGCTGAATTATTGCTGTAGCCTCCTAGCTGGTCACCTTGCTGATGCATCTTCCTGCTTTTTCTCAAGTCTCTATCAACAGCCAGACGAATCATGTTAAAAGCCACATCAGAACATGGCACGGCTCCCTTCTCAAACTTCCAGTGAATTCCATGGCACCCAGAGTTCATGCCTCTCTGTACACTGACCTAAGGTTTTATGTGACCTAGTCCTGTGGCTCTCTTAGCTTCCACTACTCTCCCCCTCAGAGACTGCTCTAACCACACTGGCCCCCTCGCTGGTCCTAGAACTCCCCAGGAAGCCACCTGCCTTGGGGAGCCTTTGCACCTGGTACCCTTCCCTGTTATTCCTGAGGAGCTGTCTCCCTCATCTTCATCAGGTCTTTACTCTGCTTTCCCCTTCTCTGTGAAGACTTCTGTTCACCCCATATAAAATGACACCCTCACTCTCTCCTGTTCTTACCTTTTTCATCAGCTCTTGTCACTATTAATCATGCTGTAAATGTTACTTATGGTATTTATCATGCTTAATGTCTGCCTTCCTCATTCGAGTGTAAGCTTTGTAAGACAAAAATAGTGTCTGTTTTCTTTGCTGCATCCCATGCACCTGGAATAGCTCCTGGCACATAGTAGACACTGGATGAAGGAATAAACTAGTCTATCAATGGGGTGAGTACATGAGTCTTAGAAACAGACCTGCTTTTGGAATCCCAGCTCTGCCACTCGTCATTGTGGCTCATTATTTAACATCTCTGAGTCCTAATGTTCTCATCTGTGTAGTGGAAAAATTAATAATACCACCTACAAAAGGTTGTTGTAAGAATACACTCAGTCACGAAATATTTATGGAACCCCTCCCATGCACCAGGTGCTGTGTTTAATGGAGATTAAACAAGCTAATGTACAGAAGACCTTGACATTGTATGTGCCGTATTTAAGCTCTCATAAACATTAGCATTTACTGAGTAATAACAGGAAGAGGGGGAGGAGCATTAGGCAGTCAGGAGGGAGGGCTGTGTGAGGAAGATCTGGGAGAGGCCCGGCTGGCCCAGGGGGAGTGAGCAGAGTGGGAGGGAAGGGAGGAGACCGCTGATCTGCTGAGCCCACAGGGACAAAACCCATGAGGGGGAGCTGGGAAACAAGCTGGACTTCAAAGTCTGGATGGGGGTGGAAGGGGAATTCTGGTGTCATCACCAGTACACCAGTGCCAGAATCCTAAAGAACTGCAGACATAGACTCCCCCTGAAGGCACAAGTCACGAGTCACTCCTGCCAGGAGGAATGATACTGTGGGGGGCCCTGCAAGGAGCTGAGGGCTGTGAGAGAAACACAGTAATGTGTCAGGGTCCCCCCCACTTCAGACTAGACTAGGCTTGGACTCTGGAGTCCCATGCCTCACTCTTTGAACATCCCATGAAAGAGCTGGAGTCTCAGTCTAGTCACCAATGGACAATGGCTCTTTGTCACCATCAGTAGGTGAAAGCTCTGATGGAGGCAAAAGTCTGAGGGGGTCTCTGCCTGGGGGCGTCTCAGAAGGCCTGGAGATGAGGGTCAAGGCACTAGGGAGTCACAGAGCATGGAGGGCTGGAGGCCCTGCCCTTTCCCTCCAGACCTGGCATGACTCTGGCTCTTGCTGCCCTGGGCAAGCCTTGCCCTGGTCTTCCTGGTGGATTTTTCCGGAAGACCTCTGAGGTTGCCTCTCAGCTCCATGACTGGAAGTTTGGAAGATGCCCTCACCCCACCCTCAGGTCCAGGCCCCAGGGATTAGGGAGCCCAAGAGAGATGGCAGTTATTTCACTGATAGGACCCCTCCAGCTCCTCGGTGCCGGGGCGGGGGCGGGGGGGGGGGGTCGGGATTCGTCTCAGAAGTCTTTGTGGTGCTACAATGTCCCCAATGTGCCATAGGGGACTCTACTGTTTTAGGGAATAGAACAGGCCAGGAAGTCAAACATTGTTGTGTAGTCACTCACTTTTCACCCGAGTAAAATACAAGCCACCAGTGCCAAGCTCACAGCACACCTCCCACTCCACCCCTCAGAATATGTTGCATGAGAGCCTCATGCAGCTCAACAAGCAATTGTATGGTAGACTCCTGCATAACCACCCCCCAGGTCAGGAAGGGAACCACTGCCAGCCCCCCAGGCCTCCCCCTTTCTGATTTCAATCCCTTGCCTCCCCCTAAATAAATTACCATTCTGACTTCTGGAATGATCATTTCCGTGCTATTTTTTGTTTGGTTTGGTTTGTTTTACAAAGCAGCATGGTACAGAGGTAGGGACATGAATTCTGGAGCAAGAAGGTGTTCATTCGCATCTTGGTTCCTCTACTCACTAGCTGTGTGTCCTTGGGCAGACTACTTGATCTCTCTGCACTCAGTTTCTTCATCTGATATAAAGATAATGATAGCATGCAAGCTGGTAAGTTTGTTTAAAAGATTAAATATGAGTTAATATATGTAAAGTGCTCAGAAAGTGCTTTGAGAGTATGGCTACTCCTTATCATATGTCACCTAAATATACATCTCTTAGGAAGTATGGCCTAATTTGCTAGTTGTTCAACTCTATATTAATGGAGTCACATACAAATTTAAAAAAAAAAAAGATAGGCACACAAAGCCTGTAGGATGAAGCAGCAATGCTGATGGAATGGGGAAGGGATGTGCCAGCTGCCGCGATTCTGGGAGTAGGGGCAGCCGGTCCTGGTGGCAGGGCAGCACACACAGAGGTGGCATAAGCAGGTGATGAAGATCTCAACAGAGGAGTGTGACCAAGAGAACACAGCATGGGTCCAAGGAGTGGAAGAGACTCGGGGGGGCAAGGCAGCCTGTTCCCTCCTCTCCCACCAGCCTGCACCAGTGAGGCCATGGAGGACAGCGTCTGTGAACAGAAAAAAGCTCTGTTCTTGTGAACCTCACTCTGCTTCCTGTAAAGCATAGTGGAGACCGTTTCTCCATTCTGCCTCTAGTTGCATTACTTCACTTTTGTTTTTAAATCCTCATCCAAGGTATGTTCACTGATTTGAGAGAGAGAGGGCCGGGGGAACATCAGTGTCAGAGAGAAACATCCATCGATTGCCTCCTGTCTGTGCTCTGTCCAGGGGTCAAACCTGTGACCTTTCGGTATGCAGGGCGACACTCCCACCAACTGAGCCATCCAGCCAGGGTGCATAACATCACATTTTTATTCCTAGCCCCTGGGCTTGGCTGTAGATCACTGCACTGACAACAAATGTTTCCTTTTCGTTGCAGCCTAGACAGTCAAAGCCACGTGGGCCTCTTTCTCTTGAAGGAACAGTCCTGTGCTTAGGGAGCAAAAAGCCCCAACTCCCAACTGCATTCTGGGTAGAGTTAAATTCCAAATGTCAAGTTGTTTAGCAAACTTATTAATACTAGATGCTTCACTGAATTACATGGTTTTCTTTTGAAGCTATCTGTTTTCTTATTGCTAATGTTCATTGAGAACTTGCTCTACTCCAGGCCTTGTGGCAGGAGCTCTCCATGAATCTGCCCACTTGGTCTTCATGCAGCTCTGAGCTGGGGTTTCCCAGCCACCTCTGCTTTATGGAAGAGGAAATGGGGGCATGGTAACTTGCTCAGGATCACGTGGATGGTAAATGCCAGAGGCCTGGCAAAGGCTGTGCTCTTGACCAGCCACCGTTCTGTTTCTTTCCACTTCCTGTGAAACAGTCCTGGTTCTGCCATCAGCAGGCTGTGTTGCTAGACAGGCTGCTGAACCACCGTGGGTTTCGGTTTCCCTGGGTGTAGGGAGGCGTCCTGTGGGCCCCAATGTGCTGTATTTCCCGACTCACTTCAGCGAGGGCCTCCCATGGATGCAGCTCAGCCCTGGGCACTTGGGGACTCCAAGAGAAGTACTGTCATGGCCTCTGGCCGCCTCGGGGAGTTCATAATATAGTTGGGGACAGAACTGATGGTACAAGACAGTGAATAATTAATTTCCCCAAATGCAATTCGGGCCAGAGTGTACGGGTTCTAAGAAGGCAGCTGAATGAGTCTTGCCTAGTTGAAAAATGGACCATCTTAAAGGAAGAGCAAATCCTGCTTAATGTGTGCTGAAAATTACATGTTTGTCAGGCAAGGGCCAGACAGCCTGTCTGGTGGACAAGGCATTACCACTCAGCTCCTAGTCAGCCCGATTTACAGAATCCCCTGCTACAAGAGCCCTGCACAGCTGGTGGACCGGCCACATTTCAGTGAAAGCATAAACACGTTAAGAGGATGTGTGTGTTTTCCCTCCAAGTAATATGCTTTGTTATGTTGACACGTCTTCTCCACGGGGCTCTGCATGGGATAAAGAGGATGTATGGTGAGGAAGCAGAGCCCTGGAAACAGAGGGCTGTTTGGGATTGTGCAAAAGTCACTGAATGAACCCAGGAATAGAGACACCCCACTTGCTGCAGCTGGTTTTGTGAGCAGAAACACAATTTGGCTGGGTCAGGGCCACGATACTGAGGTATATAATGATTGGATTCCCTACTCTAGCAAGTTTAAACCAGTGTTGCACACCAGAGGGACTTTTAAAGTGTTGAGCTTGGGTTCACTAAGTGAGCTATGAGTCTTAGGTTGGTTTTGACTGACTACTACCATATCCCAGAGCCTGTGGAGAGGTGGCACCTGTCTCAGAATTCTGGGTCTCCCACCCATTCTCTTCCTCTGTTTGCTTTCCCTTGAATTCTATGCCAGTTCTGCTGCTTATTCTACCATTTCAAGGGGTAATATCATCTCTCCATTGCAAAGATTTCCATGTCCAGCAACAGGCCGAAGGCATTTAACTCTAGAAGTCCAGCTGAGAGCTGGGACTCAGAAAAACTGCCCCATCCCATTTATCAGAGGACTCAAACAACTGGCAATTTTGATTTGATTCCAGAGCAAGAGCAGACTCTGCAGCAGGCCCAAGCAGTCCTGCCACGTGGACCCCACAGACTGGAAAGTCCCACAGTGCTGGGAGGATCTGTGATAAATAATAGCACCACCCAGCGTGTCTGACAAGTTACATTAGGAGAGTTGCACAGGATAGCTCTAATTTCCAGAGCAAGGACGTGCTATCTGCAGCAAGCAAGTATGCACTTTTTCAAAGACAGCTCTTGGCAGACCCCTGAAACTGAGATGAGACTGAACACCTTGCCAGAAGTCATCAAATATTCATGCATCCAGACCTACCTGTGGTGGACTGAGTGCCGTCATTTTAGCCAAGTCGTACGGTTGAAGAGGCCCAGCGGTAACCCACCTTACAGTGATCATGGCACATCCAGCACTGGATCCCAGCCCATCTGGAGGGCATGAGTAAACTAACTGACCAGGTTGACCAGACCCACATATTATCCACTTCTGTTGTACTGGCGCCACTTTCTTAAGTTCACGCTGATGGCCAAGGGTTTCTTATAACCAATTGGCAGAGGAAGGGGAAAAAATCCAGGCCCAGTTCATGCAGGGATTGTTGGTGTGAGCTGAAAATAGACTCTGCTACATTGCAACTCAGGGGTCTCTGAAGAGAAAGAAGGTTCAAGAAAATCATCCCAGTGGGCAGGGCTTTGGGCAGTGGACCCAGTCATCCAGTGTGTAAAGAGAGAGAAACGGCTTTAGGTCAGACTATACTCTGGGTCCTGAGCTGTGGCAAGTGGGTTGGCTGCCTGGTCAGAGGCCTAGAAGGTGGAAGATTGGAAGATCGGGGGTGAGGTGATAAGGGAGATACATAGACGGGGCCCAAAGTGTAGTGGTTGTTACCTCGTACATGAATGCCCACCAGAGAATCTTCTGTAGAATCAGGGACTCATCAACTGGAAGAACAGGAGGACGTGGCCCATAGATATCAAGCAGCCTGCTCTTGGCCACCCTGGTGCTGGCACCATCGGCCTATGAATGGCGTTACCATGGCAGCAGAAATGAGGACAATGCATACACCCAACTTGGCAGAGTAATTGACTTTGATCATTGTGAGGAGGTAGGACTACCACTGCATTATGGGGATGGGAGGAATTGGTTTGGAACTTAGGGGATCCATTGAGACCAAATTTGGGGCCCACTGTTAGCTGTAGATGGGCAATTATAGCAACTACACCTGGTAAGGGCATGGTGACCAGGGGTTCACACCCTTCAGGGATAAAAGTCTGTGTCACCTCAGCAAGCAAGCAGCCTCACCCAGAGGAAGTGGTGGCTGAAAGTGAGGGGAATCGAGAAAGAGTGGAAGAGGAAGGTGATGGCGAGTGTGAGTTCCAGCCTGGCGACCGGCCGCAGTGGTAGGGAGCTGCCGCCTGGTGCCTTTCTTCTGTACCTGCGAAGCTCTTTGGAAGACTAGCTTCCAGAGACTGTACTGCCTTGCCCACAGGTGCAGAGGCTAGAAGGGCCTGGGAGTTTTCATTTTCTCGGGGCATGGCTTGGTTAGGGACTGATAGAGTTTGGGGGCAAAAGTCTACTTCCCTGCCTCCATGGGGACAAACTCACAAACCTCTCTATTCTGAGACCTCACCTGAAATCTCACAGCCTTGGTTCCTCCCCTTTCCCCCGGCCTGCTTCCCCCATTCCTGTGCCAGTGTCTTCCTAAATCCCACGAACTGGAATCTTCTTCTTAGGGTCTGCCCTGGGTAACCCCTCAGGTAACAATGGGTCACATTCATGGAGCATTTACTTGTGCGCAAGTCACTGTGGTCAGAGCTGCTCCACACCCTCGTCCGCTTCATCCCCCAAAGGCCTTCAGGTGAACTGGGGACCATTCTGAATGCTCAGCAGCACAGCGTGTCACTCAGGGGCACAGACCCTGGAGCCCAACTACCAAGGGTCCACTTTCAGTTCTGCCAATGGCCAGCTGTGTGGCTTTACTTTCCAGAGCTGTCAAATGGGGTAATAATGGAGTCTACTTCATAGGCCAGTTCAGAAAAGCTGAGGAGTTACTGTGGGTAAAGTACTGGAGTACCACGTAGGTATTTGTGAAATGAACAAACACTTCATGCAAGGGGCAGACCAGACTTACAAAGATCAAGAAACTTGCTCAACTTCACCAAGCTAACATGGCAAAGATGGCATTCAGACTCAGATCTGTATGATTTCAAACCTAACCTCTTAACTAGGACCCTGTGCGTTCTGCTCAGACCTCCTGCCCCTGCTTCACCATGATGTAGTTCACACGACCACTTTTCCCCCAGGCCCCTGCCCAACCCTGGCTCGTCTTTGCTGGGAGACAGGAGGAGGGGCCTGGGTCTGCCAGCAGCTGCCCTGGGCCCCTTCCGGGCTCTGCACCTGGGAACAAAGCAGCCGCCTCTCCTCCACCCGGGATATCACCTTGTCTTGGGGGAGCCACCATGTGTTAAGTCTCAGGGGCTCTCTACAGGACTACCTTTTCTTCATTTCATGGACCTTCCCCCCAACCCTGCAAAGAAAGAAAAAAAGAAAAACAAAATAGAAAGACTTTCCTTCACTGCTGAAGTAATAGCTTCTGAGTACCTTTCTATTTTTAACTCTAAAACCTGTTCTCTGTTTTCCCAATTGCAAAGGTAAATGAGATAATTTAAAACACATGGGAACATGTCAGGGGAGGGAAGTGAGAAAACTCTCACTTGTCGCCCATGTGACTTTCCAAGGCTGCTTCACCCACCCCGGCCTTGACTCACTGGGGCTGTCACGGCCCCCTGTTGGACTGCTGGATGACACACCTGGCAGGCCTGGCAAATGTCCTTATAAGGCAGCCTCTGTGAGGAGCTGGCTGCTTCCCTGGCCTGCGTTTCAGAAGGCGATGAAGCAATGTCCTGAGCTGGGAAGGGCAGGGAGCAGCTTGCTCCTGATTAGCTGCAGCTCCACTCAGACGGCCCGACTTCCCTTTCTGTGCTTTTGAATATGAGAACTCTCAACTACAGGATAACTTTAAAGGCAAGGCCATTTATTTCCATGTGATACATTTAGCAACAAATATTGAGCATTAAGTGCTCTGTGCCTGGCACTTAAATCTTACCTGGCCACTGTTTACAAGAAAGGGGAGAGATCCAGGCACAGTGCTGAGCTTCAAAGTGCCTGGGATCCAACATTACATTTTTTCATTTTGTATTTTTGTGAGGCCCTTCGGCTCCATCCAGGTCCCAGGACTTGGGAAGGGAGGGTAGAATGGGGAAGGGACATTGGACATTTAATGGCATATGTACCAAGCACAGTGCTTTACATTTGTTACCTATTTAATCCTTACAAGGACCTGTGAGTTAGGTGTTTGAGGTGATAGCAGAATTTCCCTGAAATGACTGCTTTAGTTTATCTTGCTTTTCTCTAGATCCCAAAGTCAACCAGGATGATGCTCCGTAAGTTATTTACATTTTAACCTCAAAGGGTGCTTTCTGTTTCAACGTTACTCCTTACAGCTCTGATCAGTCACCAGGACTTCCTTCCAGCTCAGGTACCCAAATAAAGTGCCCTGACCCACGGCAAACACTTGACTCCCTGAACTAGTCACAGCTGCCAGGAATCCTGGACCCCGAAGACCTTGCCAATCTTCAACTCCACCTCCCCACCTCACCCATCATGAGGGATGGGGAGACCCCAGCACCTTCCATAACTTCATGTCAGGGCTTTCAGTTCACACCCCCATATGCCTCCTCCTTCAACTAGTCTACTCAGGATCTAGCTTCTCTGCTGGGAAAAGGACCCAAAGTCAAGTTGATGCCAGGGTTTCCTGGATCTTCACCTTCTTTGGAGAAGAGGCGTCACAGACACAAACATCTTTATGACCCAGACTAGGTTAATTCCCCCTGTGATGTGTTCCTCCTATCTCCTCTTTTGTAGCTCTTAGCACACATGTCTCTTTTGGACAGCCAGGAGAAAATTCCGCTTGAAGGACAGGGAGCATAGCTAGATGGTTTCTCTGTGTTTGAAATGCTGACCACTCTGCCCTCGGCAAGTGTCCCTCATCCTCATTTTCCTCCTTCTTCTTGCCGCCTCCACTCTGACCACAGTGCTCCCCTTGCTGCTTCTTAAACACACAAAGCACAGTTGCTGGATAGCGTACAGGAGTCCCGGTCAAATACAATTCAGACAAACAGCGAACAACTGTTTTAGTGTGAGTATGTCCCAACTTAAATTATTCATTTTCTCTGAAATTTAATTTTAATGGTGTGTCTAAAGTTTTTCCTTCTCCTCCTCCTCCTCTTCCTCCTCCTCCTCCTCCTCCTGCTCCTCCTCCTCCTCCTCCTCCTTTTCATCTTCCTCCTCCTCCTCCTCCTCCTCTTCCTCCTCCTCCTCTCTTTCCTTCTCCTTCTCCTCCCTCTTCTTCTTCCTAAATTCAGTGACTGTGCCACACTTATTCCCATCACTGGAGATGTCCTTCCCGGATAGTGGCATGGCTCCCTCCTCACTGGACTCTGGTTCCTGCCCAAGTATTTTCTTCAGGGAGGCCTCACTGGACACCACATCCCAAATAGTAGTGCCCAGACCCCTGTCCCCCTCCCCCTCTCCTTGTTTTCCTTGGAGCCTTATCCTGCCCGACTTTACAATGGACACTGGGTTTTTGTTTGTCTCCCCACTGGTATGATTGCATCATGAAGTCAGACACTCACATCTGTTTTGTTCACTCCCATTTCCCAGTATCTAGAACAGGGCTTGAAATAGAACAGTCACCCAAAACCATTTGTTGAATGAATGGAATGTTCTGCATAATCAAGAGAGAAGAATTTTGAGTTTCCCAGTCAGCCCAAGAAAGAGAAGGAGGCCCTGATCAAGAAAGGGAAGAGTAAGGAGGGGAAATGGGAACAGAAGAGGAGAGAGGGTACATTCCAAGGCCTTTCTGGGTCTGCAGGTGAGCTCAGAAGTGGGCGGAGTCCGGGTAGGCTGCTAGATCATGTGGCACAGAGGGGCAGCATGCAGTAGAGTTGCAGAACTTGAGTTTTGCCACACAACTCAAAATTTGAGTCTGGGCTTCATGACTTACCGGCTTTAAGGCTTTTAAGCAATGAATTCACCTCTCTAGGCCTCAGTTTTCCTGTCTGTTAAATGGAAATAACACTATTACCCACGTCAAAGAGGTTGGGAGGCATAAATGAGACAATGTGTGTAAAGCATTTCACACAAAGTTGGACACCTGGCAAGTGTATTCTAGAAAACAACTGTTGCCCCCAACAACCCATTCCTCTTGATCATGAAACACACAGTGATTGCCTTTTTGATTTCACTGACTCTCAGTTGATGACCATTTTTCAATGAGAAAGAGGATTTTTAACTTTGGTTTTTTTTTTCCCTATAGACACTGCAATCCATGACAGTGATTAGAATAGCAGAAGTGCACAATGAGCCACCGGAGGCCACCGTGCCACCTGCACACGGAGTGACCGCTCCCTTGCACCAGCCTCAGCATGGCAGGGTTCAAAGCCAGCCACCTCACACTGACACGTCACTGCAGTCAGGAGGCCTGAGGTTTCTCAGGGATAGTTGAAGCTGCAAGTGTCAAGGGCCCATGTCGCTGAGCTCACAGGACTGGGTGCGGTCGTGGATGCTCTGACATGTGCTGGCTCTGTGACCCTGGGCACTGCTTACCCCCTCGGCCTCACATTCTTCCTGTGGAAAACGGGATGATATTTCCTGCTTTGTCTTTCTTGCAGGATTGGGTGATGATAAAATGAAAGAGGGTATGACAAAGAATTCTGGCAGCCCTGTACTACTATATAAAGCCCAGGATCACCGTGATGTCATCCGCATTGTCTGCAGGGGTCCCAACTGGCTGACTGTGGGTCCCCAGGAAGGGGCGCCGTGGACCTCTTGGTGTCACCCACGCCCTCTACCTCATAGACACACACCCTCTTCCCGGCGCCAGGATAAAATACTTCTCAGTGATGTGTCCCCGTGGGGTTAAAATGACACAAGGCCCTCGTACCAAGAGCTCCACCACTGCATTCCCCGGACAGGCCAGCTCGTGACTGCCAGATGTGCAAAGGCAGGAAATTAGCACCAGGTCTGAGTAAACATCTCCGCTCCTTAGTAACTGGCTACGCTTTTCGCTTTTCGAGGACTGAACACCACACATGAAAAGTCCTGTGGCCCCCAGCTCGAGCAGCCTCCGACCCTTCTCCTATCCCAGCCTCAGCGTTTCTGGGGAGTTCTCAGGTGGCAACACGGTCCAGGGGCCAAAAGATGCACCCTGATGCAGACAGGCAGAGCCAGGAGGTACCTGTACTGTGGCCTCAGCCTGTGATCCCAAGGGTCTGGCACAGCCTGAAAAGCCAAGTAGCCTCTGAGAAGCCACTTTCCTTCCTCTCATTTGGATGCTCATTGGCCAGTGCTGTCCTCCAACTACAGCAGGTGGGATCCTTGCCTCAGGTCTTGCAATTTCATATATTTATGAGAAAAATTAACCAAGTGACTTCTATACACTTTGTACTAGGTGCTAGGAATTCATCAGTCAACAAAACAGATTTTGAATTTCCCTTCTTTCCTGAAACTTACATCCTAGTGAAAAAAGAAACAATAATTAACTAGTTTATGAAATGTGTTAGCAGATGGCCCGGAAATGAGTTAGATACATGACCTGGAAAATTAGCAGCATAGGGAGAGTAGCAGTGAGTACAGGGTGTAGGGAGCAGTGGGTTCCATCTTAAATAGGAGACTCAGGATAGGTTCGTGGGGAAGGTACCACCTCAGTAGACATAAAGGAGCCGGGCATCTGGGAGAAAAGCATTCAAGCAGGGAGGGGAGCAACCAGGCAGAGACCCTACGGCTTGACCACTGCCCGGTGTGCTCAAGGACAGAGGAGAGCAGTGGCTGAAGCCGAGTGAGTCGGGGAAGTAGTAATGTGGGAAACTAGCAGCCCAGGTATGTAGCAGCAGGAGAAAAGAGGCTCAAAGCCACTGGGGGCAATGGCCAACTTTGGTTTGGGGGACCCTGATGCCTATATAATTAGGGAAGCCTTCTTTGAGGAAAAAGTATGAAATTACAAGTACAAAAATAGGCACAGCATTTTGGAAAGGCAAAGAAGGGGCCCTGAAGCTTAGATTCCCTAGCTTCCTGCTAGTGGAGCAGTGGACCCCAGGCCTGTTCTTGGGATGGGCCCAGAGGGGCCTGCTCACTCCAAGGCAGCATGCCTCCCGCCCTTCCTGCCCTAGAGAACTGTCCCCAGTGACTTCTTTTTGTGACTTCTTTCCCCATTTCAGACTTCCTGTGATAGCAATCTCAAGAGACTTTTCATAGATAGAAATGGGACAGACCGAAGAGCAGAGGGTGTGTGCCAGACCGGCCCTGTGGGTCCGCCTCCAGCCTGTAGGGATGACAGCGATGGTGAGGATAGACAGGGAAGTCCCTCCGAGGAGGGGAAGGACAGGAATCACTTCTCCCCAGAGCGCAGTGCTCTGATTTTGTGGTTCCGTCCAGGAAACTAAATGCACTCAAGGGCAAGGCCTGCACTCACCACATGGGAGGCTGAGGCTCCTCCTCCAGATGCCCCTTCTGTGACCCTTCGGGGAGCTCCTTCCACGGGCTGGCACTCTCTCTCTCAAGCTGGCTGGGAGAGCTCCACCCGGGGAGGGCCCCACCCGGGGAGGGCCAGGCTTTGGAAACCGGGAAGGGGTGAGGACCAGAGCGGAGCATGCAGGAAGAGAGAAGGAAAGAAATTATTTAGGGTCCAGGTAGTAACTATTAGCTGTGGGGAGAGAAACTAAAATGTGTGGAAGAGCAGCCTTTCCATCCTTCTGCGTGATGGGGCTGCTGAGGGGCCTGATTAAATACTCAAATTAACTTTTTTTCTTCCTTCCTTTCTTCCTTCCTCCCTCCCTCCCTTCCTCTTTCTTTTTTCATCTTTTATCCTTCTTTCTCTTTCTTCTATCCCTCCCTCCTTACCCTTCTCCTTCCTGTCCTTCTCCTTCTTCTCTTTCCCCTCTTTCTTCTTCCTTTCTCTCTCCCACTCTCCCTCCCTCTCTCTTTTGCTCATAAGAAAATATGGCATTTAAAAGTAGCCAGTGCATTATGCCTTTTCCAATTTAAAAAAAAATCATGATAATTGTTTTAAACTTGCCTGCTGCTATCTCGTCTAGGTGGAGACATTTAAACAATCTTGGATATAATACAGGAATTTTTATTAATTCTTTAAAATGGGATTCTTATTGTAATACAATCTTTTGCCTTCTGGAATAAACAAGTACAAGTACAGTACAGTGTAGCCGCTATATGCAAAGTTTTATTTTAGACTCCATGGCGGGGGGCGGTCAAGGCCGTTGAATCCGAAGTGACTTCTCTAGGAGTTTTCCATCTGGCGTGAAGCTAACACTGCTGCCTCAGGAAAGTGTTTGACAATGGTGTGGCATCGCTTCTCCACTGCACTCTTGATGGACTTTTCTTATTTGCTATGTTTTCCCTGCACTCTCCACCTACACCCAAGAAATCATCCACCTCCTGTTAAGCTTTCTTTTTTTTTAAGATTTTTTTTTATTTATTTATTTTTAGAGAGGGAAGAGAGGGAGATAGAGATACAGAGAGAGAAAGTTCAATGTGCCGTTGCTGGGGGTCATGGCCTGCAACCCAGGCATGTACCCTGGCTGGGAATCGAACCTGGGACACTTTGGTTCGCAGCCCGTGCTCAATCCACTGAGCTACACCAGCCAGGGCAGCTTTCAATGCCAAATCCTTTTCTACTGTTAGGTCTTCAGGTGCCCCGCACTCGGGTTCTCCAAGATGCAGGAGGACGCAGACTCACTGCCTGCAGTCCCCGCTCTGCGCGCCGTCAGGGTGGCCGGCCTACAACACTCACATCTGGCCGCAGCACCACCCACACAGGGCCTGTGTGAGTCATCGTCATCCGCAGGAGGTCCAAACATTTGTACACATAACTCGTTTTTCAAATAAAATCTCATATTGAATACCTAGAGAAGAAACAGATGAAAAGTTGTTTTATTGGGTGACATGTACTTTATAGGCATTCTTTTATAATGTTTGCCTGTTACAAAGCCAACCACTCTGAATAAGGTGGCTATTTTGAAAAGCATAAGCATGGGACATTCGTGGTCATGGATGCATTTGCAGTTTTGTACCTGCCTCGGCATCCAATTTATTCCCATATTTGTTCCTGTCACCCCTTGGTGAGGAAGTTTGGTTCACAGAGATAAATAATGAAATTAGCAACATCTTTACTTTGTACAAAGCTTGCCTTGCAATCTCAGGGTGTTCTCAATTACACAGATCCAGGATCTTGAATGCAGAGTAGGAGGAGCTTTTCATTCTAATGTTGAATCATAGTATCTAACGGCTGCTATTGCTTATGTTGAATGTAAAAGTCACATTGAAAGTAGCCCAGGCTGCGGGCCGGTGCTCACGCAGCAGCACCCTGACTTCCCCGCACGCAGTGGGAAGACAATGCGATAGCCTGCGCTGTGTGGGTGCGCGTTCGATTGCTCCGTTTTCCGAACGTGTATTTGTACAATTGATGTGAGAGGACAGGCACAGGCCGAAATTTTAAGAAATCAGTCATAGAACGCTACAGTTATTTTGCTCAGTGACACCTTTATTAAATAGTTGAAACCATGAATCAAATGAGGAGAAAACATCAATTTTTCTGTTTGTATCCAAAAGCACGTGCCCAGAGGCATGGGTAGTCTCCTGTACGTGAAAATTTGCTCCAAAGCACATGTGATTATGTTGATGTAAGATCATAGTTGGTTTCTTAATCATTCAAAGTGCATATTTTGGGTAGCCTTTTAAAACCATATTTTATTTTTAAACATAAAATCCATAAATATAGTCCAAAAGTCAAAAGACCCAAAAGGATAGTGACAGAGCAATCTCCCTCTACCTCGTCCCCAACCAGTGTTGCTCTTCTGGTGATGCTCTTCACTGTTACCTATGCTTTAATTTGGACCTTGAGGCAAGAAGGTAAAGGCAGCTGTTTATGTGGGAGGAGCTCCTGGGAGATTCCTGTGGGAGGCCGTGGGCAGGCGAGTGGGAAGGGAGGATGGCCAACGAAGGGAAGGTTGCTGAATGGATATCACGGACAGCCGGAGCTAAGTTCCACTGGAGGACTCTGGGAGCCAGCGCGGGACACGTGGCTCAGAGTTATTTCTCCCAAGGGGAATTGAAGCTGGGTTTTTATGACCAGCTGCATTGTTTGAGGTCTGTGGGGCACAGGCCAGCAGCCACATGGCCAAACACAGTGGACTCTGGTGACCTGAGAACGCTCTCAGAGAAGTACAAGGGCTGGCAGTATAAAGCACACAGGTGTGCATTGAAATGTTAAGCAGCAGGAAGGAAGGGCAGGGCACCCACAGCATTCTCTACAATATTCTTCTAACAACACTTTGAAAGAAATTTGAACCAAACATCCACAGAGACCATGGCCCAGGCCTGTGAATGTCAGGCTTCCACAGAGCCTGGCCTGAAGGTCATTGGCATTCGTTGGCACAGCAAACTAAGCCTTCTGGGATCTTGCTCTTGTAAGCACTTCTGGCTCCTTTCCCGCCTTAATCTTGGTCAAGCTTTCACCCAGAACTACAACTGATCTGTCCTGGTGACTGACCTCTAGACACTCCAGGTACAGCGCACCTCCCTGCCTCTGCCCATGAAACCCCCTTGGTCTGGGAGCACCTTTCCCTTCCTCTCATTTGCCAAAACCTACTTGTTCTCCCAGATTCGGGTGACTGGAAAGAACAAAGTTATTTTCTAAGGGGGAAGAAGGCTCACCAAGATGTTTAGTGAAGTGTCTGGCAGAGACTACTCTCAGGAGTCATTGTGTACCTACCCATCTGCCTGCCCATCCATCTCCCCGTCTGTCTGAGGCCTTGAGGCGTCTTCCCCATCACCCCTGCAGAGATTGGGATTTCCCTGAGCTCGCTGTCCCAGCACTCGGGGCTCATCTATTGAAATGATGTTTGCCTGTCTCCAACTGTGCTGGGAGCTTCTTCAGGACAGGAAGCAGGCTTTGCTCAGCTCTGAACTCCTACTACTGGCACAATGCAGGATGCACAGCATGTCTCAGTGAATGCTTCTGACTAGAATCGAACTGAAGGCACTGCGTGGCGCCCCTTTTTTGCAGTGTTGGTAGGAATTCTGAGGAAAGAGAAATTGCTGCACACAGAATGGCCTTGAAGGTTTGTTAGGTGGGCCTGAATAAGACACACCCACAGGTAAACATTGCCGCCTCCTTCTGACTGGGAGCCTGTGCTTTAATTTGCATGTGAGTTTGTTTCTGCTCTTTCCTCTTTCTTACTTGTTCAATGCATCGTCAGCCAGCCACTTGATCCATGAACATTTTCTGAGTCCCTACCACGTGTTGGGTGCTGTTCTAAGAGATGGGGCCCCAGGGTGCACACAACTGGAGGAGGTCTTGTTTCCCAGAGCTTACACTCCCTTGGAAGGTGTCGGATGGTAAAGAATGGAATATTCCTCTGGGCTGGCCTGCTGTTGCTGGCAGGACCCGAATAACCTGGAACGAGCAGGGCTCACCGGGCCTTGGCTGAAGGAACCTTCAGGCAGCTGTAGGTAGAGGCCCAGATGTAGGCATCCCAGTGGGAGGAGGGAGCCAAAGGTGATCAAGGAACAGCTGTCACTGAAAAGCGGTGAATTTTGTGTGTGGCTGACACACGGCAGTCATAGAGAAGTGTAAGCCTCAGTCACTACTGGTAAAAATCTGCTGTCTGGAATGCGAGAGTCAAGTTGCAGTTTGCATGGGTCGATGATCAACCAGTGTGATCCATGGAGGCAACCATTTATTTAAGACTAATTGTAGACATGAAAGAAGTTGCAAAAAACAGTACAACAAGGTCCTGTGTGCCCTTCAGCCAGCTTCCTCCAGTGGTGGCACAGGCGTAGTCACAGGATAACGTCACAGCTGGGAGAGCGAGATTAGCCCGAAGCCCACATTCCACTCCCTTTGCACGTGAGTCGGTGCCATCTTACCACGTGTGTAAATTTGTGTAACAACCAGCACAATCAAGACACAGAACTGCCTGTCACTGAAAAGATAGCCCTTGTGTAACACCCATCCCTAGCCCCTGGCTGCTGTGGAGCCTGGAGTGTTCGAGACACATTGTAGACGCATCTCCTGACACGTACGAGATCCGCATGTGTCTGCTGTGAGTCTATGGCGTGTCCTCCCATCCTCCTCGCAGGTCTTTCGTAGAATAAAAGGTTTTAATTTTGATGAAGTACAACTTACCAATTTTTTATTTTATGGCTTATGCTTTTAGTGTCATTTTTAAGAACTCTCTGCCTTGCCCTATAGCCTAAAGATTTTCTGTTTTGTTCTAAAAAACTATCCTTCCTCCATTGAGTATCTTTGCTCCTTTGTCAAAAATAAGTTGCCTGATTTTATATCAGTTTTTTATATATATATGGTGATATATAAATATAAGGATATATAGATATATAGATATATAGATATCTATATATCCTTATAGACCAGGGTGTCAAACTCATTTTCACCTGGGGCCACATCAGCCTTGTTGCTGCCTTCAAAGGGCCAAATGCAGAGCTCCTTGTCCCTAGTGAAGGAGCAGTTACATGTACACAGCCCTAACATTACATTTGGCCCTTTGAAGGCAACCGTGAGGCTGATGTGGCCCCCGGTGAAAATGAGTGTGACACCCCTGCTATAGATCAATGATCAGTTTGGGGAGAGTTTACATCCTCACTAGCCTGACTCTTCAATACCCATAAACAGTACGGTTTTCCATTTATTCACATCTTCCTTAATTCCCTTTATCAGCATCTTGTAGTTTACAGTAGACAAGTCCTGCACACGTTTTATTAGAATTATGTGTACATATTTTATTGAGGGGTGCTATAGATGGTATTGTGCTTTTAATTTTGGTTTCTACATGGTCATAATATATAGTAATACAATTTATTTTTGAGTGTTGATTTTATATCTTGTGGCCTCGCTGAGCTATTAGCTCTACGAGAGTTTTTGTTTTCTTGCTTGTTTTCTTGTTTGTTCATTTGGCATTTGGGGGAGAGGTGTTTTGTTTTTTAGATTTCTTGGGATTTTCTACATAGGTCATTGTGTCATCTGCAATAAAGGATATTTTGTTGCAGATGACATCATGGGTAGATTATCAACTGTGAGAATCAACCAGGCAAAAAATGTATTTAATCCCAAATATTTTGTTTTCCTGCTCACTTCTAGATTATTTCCCCATATCCACTGTGTTCAGGGAACATAGACTCACTCTTATACTAGATAAGGCAACTATTATTAGGAAAACATCTGGAAATAATAAGAAAACACATTGCAAAGCCAAAGGGGGAAGATCTGGGGACTTTTACATCATGCCCACTCGATGAGCAAGAGTCATCAAAGGGTGACTCTGGGTAGTGTTTGTTCCCTTAGGTGAGGGCCACCCGGGCCTCAGGGCTGACCTTTTCAAAACCCACCCAAGGAAATGAGCAACTCTTCTCCCAGTTCTGGCCAAGGTCAGGGACTCCTGAAAGCAGGCTGGGGGTAGGGACTGACCCCAGGGTCTGAGGAGATGATGGAAAATTGAGGAGGGTCACCCCTCACCCAGGATCCAGATGGGAGTCCAGCGTGCCTGTGAGGGACACCGTGGTCTCCTCTGCCTCTGAGCTGACGCATAGCTCCTACAGAGTCCTGCAGGATGTGATTCTTGGTGTGATTGGAGAAAAGGTAAACAAGACATGCTCTTGTTCCCTATGGTCATGAGTCTGGGTGGTACAGGAACTGTGTCCTTGACACCCCAGAGGCGTCTATGGAGTTGTATAAGCAATGCTGTGTGGACAAAGGGATTCCGTACAATGAGATCTCTGTTTACCCAAACGACTTAGAGTTCTCTCATTATGGAGCTATTTATTTTTCTGATGAAGTATTGGGCAATTCGCGGCTGGGATACACTGAAATATTACACTGTGTGCGATGCTTAATCAACACACTTGTTAAAGGCGGATGTGGTTAAAGAGGTGGAAACAAAGGGAGTGCAGTTCTTGCTGACACATGCTTGCCTTTGGAGATATTTACTGAGTCTAAAAGAGTTAGATATCTTCATCTGTGTTCTGGGGAGCAAGCGATGAAACACATTTATTAAAGCTAATATCCTGAAAATAGTAAATTGAAAGAAAATTTGAAGGCAAAATATAGTTACTGTTTCTGTGGTGTATACCATGCCATACACAACTTAATACAGTGGTACCTCCGTACTCATTGTTAATTCGCTCCGAAACTCGTGATGAGTGCCGAATCCGACGAGTACCGAACGCTGAAGCATTGTCTCTTGCGGGGCGACAGTGTGACTCACACAAGTTCTAGCAAGTGCAATGAGTCCCGAGCAAGTGCGGAGTGCTGAAACATTTTTTTCTCATCAAAATGCGATGACTACAATGTTTGACAAGTTCTGAAGCCAACAGGTACCAAGGTATGACTATTGTTTTACAGCAGTGTTATAACAACGCTGTTTTGACAGTGTCAAAAATGACCCCACTCATGTAAGTAGCCAGGAGAGTTTTATCACCACGCTCCACATCCTGGCAGGATGAGACTCCTCAACCAAATTGAGTAGGTGCTTTATCTCCATTATGTGCCAGACTCACCTCCTTACCTTCCATGTGGATTTCTAGTCTGTGCAGTTCTGCACTCATCTTGTGCCATAACACACCGACCCCCTCCCACTGCTCTCCCCAATACTGACCCATGAATGGCAAGTAGAGACTCCCCTCTCTGGGAAAACTTCTCTGGGTTTCCAGAGACAAGGAGATGTTAGGATCAGGAGGCAGTCTTCCCTCTGTTCTAGGCTTTTTCTTAGCTAAATAAGACCTGGCCAGAATTCCTAGATCCTCTTCTCCATACCCCAGAAGTCTCTGGCCATCAGAAGTATATTTGCCCCTGAGTTTCAACTCCACAGCTTCTGCTGTCTCTCTCTCCTTGGCCTCTCATGTTCACTGAGCCCTTCTAGGGACCAACAGGGAATGGCTGTTTAGGATGCCACTTATGGTGCTTCCAAGGTGAGGCTCCACTGCAGCTGTCCTCCAATGTGAGCTCGAGGGAGCACACATAACCTGGATCTGCCAGAGTCTCCCTTTGCATTTCAAGACAGAGAGCAGTGGCCTGGGGAGGTTTCATAAACAGGTACCCTTCCTACCTCTTCGTGTGGGCTTTGCCTTCCACCCTCTCGCTAGGGCTGCCCCTGTGGAAGGATGGAGTTTTTATCACAAATTTTAAAAGGATTTTTAAAGGTAAGCTGGCTACAGTAGTAAGCATCCAATCTGGAAGAAATCTCATTTTCAATGGTGGATCTGAAGTTCATTGCATTCTTTTACTGGGGCTTATGAATATCCTTCATTCATAAAAGTTGACCATGGTGTTCTTTTCACTGTCAAAAATCCCGAAGAGGCACCTAACGTGAGTGGGGAAAATCTGTGAACCAAACTCCGAAGCCCCATGCAGCCCTGAGCCAGGACCATCCCTCACACCAGACCAGACCTGCCTGGAAGAGCTGAGCCAGGAGGACCTAAACTATCTCTTTAGGTTTAGTTAGAATGGAGGTTTTAGAGGGATTTGTTTTCCAAAATAGCTAATGGAAATATACCCATATGATAGATGCTTTCTTGGTTTCTGAAAGAGATAATCTTCTCTTCTATTACCCCAAACCTTGTATTGCTTTTTTGAAGCCTTCATTCAGTAGAGTTCTGAAGCCAGTGGTCAGTGGCCTCATGAATTCACCAGTCTGGTCAAATGATTCTAGCAGGTCTTTTCTCTTAACCTCTGTTTTATATCCCATTTGGAGAAAAAGATGCTTTCATTAGCTCAACTATGTATTCTTTTATTTGTGCAACAGGCACTCACTGGCTCTCTGCTGTGTAACTGACAGGTTAGCTATGATGAATAATAAGACACCACTGCTGTGATCAAAAGGCTCACAGTCTACGGTTGAAGCCACATAAAGGCACAGACCTGCTACATGGCAGGTTATAGATGCTGGAATGAAGGAAGCATTGGGTACTATGGAAAAGGGCCTCAATTTAAAAGGGTTATATACTGAGTTA
Organism: Phyllostomus hastatus; assembly: GCF_019186645.2. Taxonomy (NCBI): domain Eukaryota; kingdom Metazoa; phylum Chordata; class Mammalia; order Chiroptera; family Phyllostomidae; genus Phyllostomus; species Phyllostomus hastatus. Next base: position 12,390,331 of record NW_025333900.1, read on the forward strand.
ATTGATACTAATGTTGAGTTCTGGTGAGAGAACATGAGTTGGCTCTGAAGATTATAGTGGAAGAGGGCTTCAGGGCAGAGGCAAAGTTTGTGCCACAAGAGAGTGGCCAACCGAGGAGCTTTATGGGTTCAGCTCAGCTGGAGTACAGGCAGATTAGGGAGGATAATAGAAAACAAGATAAGGTTGGAAATGTATTAGGTTTCTCCAGAGAAAAAGACCAATCAGATATATAAAATATTTATTATGTATAATATATAAAGAGATTTAGTATTTTAAAATTTGGCTCACATGATGATGAGGCTGGCAAGTGCCAAGATCTGCTGGGTGATTCGTGAAGCTGAAGACCCAAGAGAGCTGATGGTGTAGTTCGCGTGAAGGCTCACAGGCTCCAGGCCCAGGAAGACTCAATGTTCCAGCTCAAGCCTGAAGACAGGAAAAAAATCCAGTGCCCTCTGCTGAAGGTAGTCAAGCAGGAAGGGCTTCTTTTTTACTTGGGAGAGGATCAGTTTTGTTCAGTTCAGGCCTTCAACTGATTGGATGAGGCCCACCAGAACTAGAGAGGGCAATCTGCTTTATTCACCCATGGAAATGTTAATCTCATCCAGAAACACCCTCATAGAAACACCCAAAATAATGTTGTACCAAATATCTGGGCACTCTGTGGCCCAGTCAAGTTCACACATTAAATTAATCATCATAGAAACATAGGCATGGGCCAGTGAGAGACCATTTCCAAAAAAGTATGAAGTTCTGGGGCCAACTTTTGATTACCTTCTCAAGATCAGCTTTTCTTATCTGCCACTTCAAGGGTAGTGGGTTGAGAAAATGTTCATTTTTACCCTTTTTAAAATCTGATTATCTTCTTTATATAGTAATGAATATCACTTACTGCGCATTTACAACGTGCCGGCTGCTTAGCAAACATCTCACCGAATCCTCTCACTAACCCTCCTCCCCACTAAGTTTGCACTCAAGGAGGGGACACTGGTGCCATCTAAGTGTGAAGAAACCGAGGCGCAAAGGGGGGTGTACTCATCAATGGTTACAGGGCCTGGGCACAGTAGGTGCTCAGTAAAAGTTTGTTGAATGATGTTAAGCCTCTGGTTAAAGGCCATACAACTACAAAATGGCTAAAGTAATTTTCCAAACCAGTTCATTTGACCACAAAGCCGAGGGACTTTAGAAAAAGCTAGTGAGCATAGGCAAGGAAGAAAATATGTCTTGGAGTTTGGACAGTCAGACCTCTGGTATTTTGTCTGATTCCTACATGCAGTAGGCCAACATGACCCAGCCTAAAAAATCCTGATAATTCCAGCAAAGCCCATCAGCCTCTAGTGTGTCTCCTGGAAAGTGGTCTTGAGCAACCGAAGCACGCACGTTGGCAGACATTATTGGCACTGGCTCTGGTTAACCCGGGAGTGCAGCAGCCCCAGCCCCGGCATGCTTGTGAGCACAATTTTCTCCCTGTTGGTAATTCACACGCAGCATGCGTTGGTAATAGCTACAAAGATGGGGATGATGTATGTTTCGAAGCTGTTTGGTCTCCCTTTGATTAACAGTTTTCAGTTGGAGGGGTGAAGGTGAAGGAGGAAGGTTGACTATTGATTTCACAGATATTATGCTTTTCAGCCTCAGTGAGATGTTTGTCGAGGAGCTAAGACTCTTCCTAGTACGCTACTAGCAGTGTTTGGAAGCATGTTGAGTCTCAGAGGCCACGTGGTACATTTTGAGGCTCCTCCGCAGTGATTTGTGACTTAGAAAGATACCTATGCCCTGTCCCAAGGTTCAGCCGAGGGCAGCTTTCCACCAGCTGGACTGGAGCATTCCTGCCATATCCCTTTCCCTCCTCCCTGCCCTGCGCCCTTCCAAGGCTGCGGGGAAACTGTTTTTCATCTTAAAGAAAATCAGTGGAATGATTTTAAAGGGGAAATTTTGCTATTTCATCTAAACTTGCCAAAGACTTGATAAGGAGATCTCAAAAAGGGAAATGTGGTTCTCTCAATTACTTCAGACAATTGGTGGTGAACAGTCAGAAAGGAAGAAAGGTGGGAGGAGGTTAAGAAGGAAGATTCATCCAGGCAGAGGCCCAGGGAAAGGCCCTATTATCTGAACCCACATGAGTCATGTTACAAAAGAAAGGCCAGGGGTGGTTCCTGGGAAGAGGGTGTTGAGGGGTAGCTTGACCTCCAATCTAAAACCAGAAAGTGAGCCAGAGCCTTCCTCCTGGGTCATGTATCTTCAGGATGTCCTGTCCACAGTGGTGTTCCCCCTTCAGATCACAGTTGGAAGAGGGTCTTGCCTCTTCTTAGCACCATTACTGCTACCACCCTCGTCCGCACTACTGTCACCTCTCCCCTGCGCTGTTGCAAAAGCCTGATTCCTGACCTCCCTACGACCTGTTGTCCACACAGCAGCCCGGGTGACCTGTTATGAGTCACACTATGTCTCTCCTCTGCTCCAACACTTCCTGTGTCCCCCCACATCACTCAGAGGAAACGTAGTCCTTACATGCTCTTTGGGATTTGACCCCTCCCTTCCCCGCCAACCTCCTCTCCTAATCCCAGATAGAGCCCAAGGCCAAGGCCCAGGCTTCACTTTCCAGAATTAGGTTGGATGTCAAGTGTTCCCCCCTCAGTATGTTCCTCCTAGGAAAACCTCTGACCTTTCTTGTACCTCCTTTGTCTTCCAGTCTCATCATGGTGTAGGCAATAGACCCATTTCCACTAGCCTTGCTCTCTCTTTGCTCACTCTACTCTGGTCACATTGGTGCCATCGCTCTTTCTAGGACACACCAGGGCATTTCCACTTGCTTCTCTTGCTGCCTGGAATGCTCTTCCCCCAGATAGCTGCGTGGCCCCCTCAGCCCTTTAGGTTCTGCTCAAACGGTCTCTCTTAGGGGGAGCCTTCCCTGACTGTGCCCTCCCTCCACTCCTTCTTGATCTATTTTTCTCATTAGCACTTGTTATGACCCAATATGCTATGTATTTTATTTTTTATATTTTACAGGTCTATGGAGTAGGAATTTTTTTGTCTGTTTTGTTCATTGTCATATTCCCAGTGCTTAGAAGCATACTTAGCACACCCTAAATGCACCCTAAATGTATTTGCTGAGTGAAGAAATGAGTGAATGAAGCATTAATGAACAACGAAAAGACGGCCAGCCTTGAGCTGTAGGTGCATGATGTGGAAGTCATACTGTCCTAAAGAAACTCATAGTCCGTTTGGGAAGCCAGTGCTAAGAGCACAGGCAGTTCCATTGTGTTTTTGCTATGAGACACAGAGGCTCGCTCAAAAACACTCTCAAAAGCTGGGGTTGGTGTTAAGGACCTCTGGGGACTAACCCGGGTCCAAGAACCAGCCAGGCAGCAGGAGCCACAGGCAGCACCAGCAGCCTCTTCCCCTTTTCTCCCACAGTTCCCCTATCTTGCAGAATCTCTGGCCCATCTCCAAGGTCCTGGTTTATTCTTGCCTGTCAGGCTGCCCATCCCATTTCTCACTCTCTTGTCTAGATCCCCCAAAAGCTTTTCTGCCTCACATTCACCATCCCCTTGTTGGGCAGAGCCCCTCACACCTAGTGGGTCACCAGCCCCACCCAAAGGTGAGCTGCCCTTGGCAAGTACTCACTCTTAGAACAGCTTTGCCGTAGTTCCCTGAGCAGGGACCCCCGCCAAGTTTGGGTGTGAATAATACAAGACTGTTTGAGATTCTTTGAATATTTGCATGGACTACTTGTAATTACAGGAGAATTTAAAGTGTGGATAGGAAAAATAACCTAAAATCTTAACCATTACCAACATCTTAGAATACCCTTTTCATTGCATACTTATATATGTTCATCCTTTTTATAAACACTGTATCTACTATGCATATTATTTTATATTTTTGTTTTTTCACTTATTAACTATATTGCATGAATATCACTCCATGTTGTATCTAGAGATATATTGGCATTTAATTATTGAATACTGTTTAATTTTATGGACATGTTATAATTTATGCAACCAATTCCCTATTCTTGGATCCTTAGACTATATCCAGTTTTTATATTATAAAAATTGTTGAAGGAATAGTTTTTAAATAAATCTGTAATTACTTTCTTAGCATTAATTCTTAGAAGCACAATTTGTGAGTTAAAGTGCATAAACATTTTAAAAAATAATAGCTGACATTTCCTGAGCACTTGCTGCAGACCAGAGACGTCACATGTGACAGTCACCACACGCTGACACAGTCAACACCCGTGCACCACTTTCAGGTGAGGAGAGAGGCACCAGGTAACCTGCCGAAGGCCCCACAGCAGGAACGTGGCAGAAACAGGACTTGAGGGCAGTGACTCTGGCCCATGGCCTTTAGCTTCTACATGGTGCTGTCTGCCCGAGTAGGAGGACAGCTTTGTAAAAGGGTCAGGACCATTGGGCCTTGAAGGAAGGCAGCCTGCCACAAGCAGGACTTTAACCCAAAAGGCCATGTGCTCCCAGTGGACAGGCCAGTGGCTACTGATAGACACTTTCACTTATTTAACACTTGGCATCACGAGGGCCCCCAGTTAATAATAATATCCCCCACTGGTGACGTCGGGTGCAGCTAGGATGTTTAGTTTGTACCCTTTCAAGGTGGAATTGCTTGCTGCCCTCTTGAGTGCAGCCAATTGTCCCTTGGCAGAGAAAATGCTGCCTTTGCTCATGCAAGGACTGACAATTTGGCCAGAGAGACCGCTCATTTATCCCAGTACCTATGTTTCTGCAAAATTTCTGGTCTGTAGCTAAACATTACAAAAACCCTCTTACAATTTCAACACAAGAGTTAAAAGTCCTACCTCAGGTGATAAAAGGAACATGAAAGGGTAAAAGGGGGCTGGGAGTGACTCTCCATGAGCAGTAAAGGTGGGCGGCAGGTGGCCGTCCCTGGCCGTTTGATGGTTGAGTCACACGGTGGCGAGGTGTGTGCTTGGGCCAGGACAATAGGTCTAGACTTCCTGAAAAAACAGTCAGCAGCTGCAGGACTAGGTGTGGCCCAGAAGGGCAAACACACCCTTTCACCGGTAGAAGTTTGTAACAATGAGAGCACACTCAGTTTCCTTATGGGTGCAGAGACCACGTGTCCCTAGTTGAGAACTGGTACCAGTGGTCTGACACACTGCTGTCTCGTGAGTCGGAGCATCTAGAGGACCGTTCCTGGGACACCCAGGGAAGCACACAGCCCAGCTAGAGAGGACCTGAGTGCTTGACACTGAGAATTCTGACCTCTCCATATTTTTAACTGCATTGTATAATCTGTACTTTGAGATATTTAGATAAAAAATATAACTTTATTTTATAAGCGTGCACTGAAAGAACACACATTAGGCTTGTCTTTGTTCCTCACCCAGTTTCCTCGAGCAGAGCTCCCCTCTCTGGTGTGGAGAACAGAGACCAGACAGCAAAGCCCTGAAAAAACATTCTGCCCGAGTTTCAATTTACTTGTCCCTCACCTTCACTCTACCAGGGTTTTCAAACCTGCTGCATTTTCTCAGCCATGTGGCTAGATTCCTACAGTGGGCCCTGTTAGGTTGCCTCGCCATGTGGGCTTGGTGCTCACCCTGCTTCCTAGCGGAACCCCAGTTCCATGCAGTGCCCCCTCCTTGGCCAGGCCCCTGTGCTTCCAGGTGGGCTGAGACCATCAGCAGCTTACACAGGTCGGGTCTTGATGAAGTTAAGCCAATCTGAATGACCCTGTTCTTCTTGCTGGTAATAGATTAAGTCTGATACCACTCTGACCAGTAAGAAATAGACAGAGCTTGATGGAGAAAGAGTAGTTTTTCTTAGAAATAGACACAGGAAGCCGTGGCCTAATGGCTCAGTTGATTGGAGTGTCGTCCCATATACCCCAAGGTTGCAGGTTCGATTCTCAGTCAGGGCACATACCCGTGAATGTTTCTCTATTCTCTCTTTCTCTGCCCTTTCCTCTCTAAAATCAATAAACATGTCCTCAGGTAAGGATTAAAAAAGAAATAGATAAAAAAAATAGACACAGGGACATTTTTGTGTTTCCATGTGATACTTAGAACCATGGATGTCATTTTATAACCACAAGTTGATAACCCGAGGACAAGCCAGTGGACTTGCTGTGAGAATAGCAAAGCAGAAGAGTGGAGAGGAGCTGGGTTCTTGATGATGCCACTAACTTGGCAGCCATCCTGTCACAGGGCTTTTTGTTACATAAGAAATTTTCCTTGTTGTATAAAGATGTTTCACTCAAGATTTTCAATCACTGAAAACCAAACATTCTAATATAATCCCCCATTGTTTTCACATTTGTGACCAGCACTAGGTGATATTAAATCACCCAGCATCTCCTCACCACCTCCTATTCTGCCAGGGAAAACATTCTAAAAAGCATCCTAGCTATGGGTACAAATAAAACAGTATTTTAGCACACCCTTGACAAGAAAAAATTCCGAGATATTCTAAATTAAAGTTACAGTGACTGCAGAGTGAGAGATAGAAACAGAACAGCCCATTAGTAGCTGTAGACCAGCTCTGACAGAAGACTGCTCACATTCCTAGCCATCTGCTGCAACATGGAATTAACTTCCAAGTTGCTATTCCTGCGACTGTCCGAAAGAGAGAATAGTCAGGCACCACGGAACCCCAGGAGCCTCCATTTCTTATTTACACAGGAACTTTCCACTCTGCTGCCCACAGCTAATCCACAGGAGCAGACGCCCCTTTCTTGCACACTCTGCTGCCCCTGTTTCAGAACCAGCCCCACATCACCTTCTCCCATCCCCTTTGTGAACAGCTAATGTAAATCTCTCCATAATGACTAACATCTTTCTTCCCCCTACTTGATGTATGAAAATGCTTGCAAAATTCCAGGTGATGGGCACGTTTTCCTACCTACCTAGCATGCTGCTGCTGGTTTAGACACCATGCCCCAAGACCAGTCTTCTCTTCCCCCCGCCCCCCACTAGCAACAGGGTAATAAACCCTGTCTTTAAAAAAAAATGTTCAGTCATGGAAGTTAAAATTTTTTGTTTAACATCCTACTTGAGGTGAAAGAGGTGGAAGTTGATTTAAAAACATTCCCAAGTCAGCCAAAGTAGTTCTGAGAATTGTTGCCAATGTCTATATAACTGGATTTCTTTCTCTCTTTTTTTTTGAATATTTTATTTATTTATTTTTAGAGAGAGGGGAGGGGAAGGAGAAAGAGAGGGAGAGAAACATCAATGCATGGTTGCCTCTGACACACCCCCTACTGGGGACCTGGCCTGCAACCCAGGCATGTGCTCTGACTTGGAATCGAACCAGCAACCCTTTGGTTTGCAGGCCTGTGCTCAATCCACTGAGCTACACCATACATGGTTATGTAACTGGAATTCTTAAAACTGGAATTTGGGGTCCTAGACTTGAAATGTTGGTAGTAAGTCTTTAAAAAGTACAATTTTTGGCATACCAAATATTTCCAGGTGCTTATTTATGCCACTCTGTGGGTGTCTGAAAGTTGCCAATAAATTTTACAAGTCCATTACGATAGCATGCAGTATTTCCGTTCAAGACAAGATTAGTAATAATAGATAATATATGGATAATTTGACTCTAAAGCTCACAAAAATCACAAAACCAGTTCTATGTCAGGGTAGACAATGACATTTGGATTAAGAAATGACCCAGGCTTTATCAAAAATGAGTGTGAAAATTTGAAAGCAAAAAATTCTCCCATGACTTAGTCAAATTTTGTTTACTTTCACACTTCTTATCTTCCTTATATTTAATTCATACAGGAACTAGACAGCTGCTACATCACCATCCTCTGACCATAAGATAAAAACAGTTTCCTAAGTTAATGTTCAGAAAAATGAACCAGAAGTAGCTCTTTCTTCTACAGGGCTCCAGGAGTCTAGTGAATAGTCTCCCGTTATCCGTGGGATATGCATCTAGAGACCCCCCAAGAGGTGCCTGAAACCACAGATAGTACCAAACTTTATGTATACTGTGTTTTTTTCCACACATACCTACCTATGTTAAAGTTTAATTTATAAATTAGGCATAGTAAGAGATTAATAACAACTGTAATAAAATTGAATAATTATAATAACATGCTGCAATAAAAGTTATGTGAATGTGGTCTCTCTCTCTCTCTCTCTCTCTGTCTCTCAAAATATCTGATAACCAGGAAGGCTACTAAGTGACCAATGGACAGGTAGCATATGGAGCATGGATATGCTGGACAAAGGGAGGGGGAAGGTATGAAATTGATCACTCTACCCAAAACAGTGCCAACTTAAAACTTATGCATTGCTTATGCCTAGAATCCTTCTCTAATATTTTCAGATGGCAATTGACCGTGAATAACCAAAACCTCAAAAAGTGAAACCACAGATAAAAGGGGACTACTGTATACTATTATATCATTACTTTTTAGAAGACAGCTAGACCTGCAACTTTTGTAGATCAGGTGGTCAGAAATTCCCAGGAAGCTCTAAAATTATCCTCCCTTAGCCCATGTGAACTAAGATTTTAAAATAATAAATACAATTCAGCCTGGCTGATGTAGCTCAGTGGATTGAGCGTGGGCTGTGAACCAAAGTGTCGCAGGTTCGATTCCCAGCCAGGGTACATGCCTGGGTTGCAGGCCATAATCCCCAGCAACCGTACATTGATGTTTCTCTTTCTCTCTCTCTCTCCCTCCTTTCCCTCTCTAAAAATAAACAAATAAAATCTTTAAAAATAATAATAATAATAATAATAATAATAATAATAATAATAAATACAATTCAATATCACATATCTGCTGAAAGCCAGCAACAGCAAGAACCTGGGATATGTATACTACTAACAGGAGGAGTTTGGTGCACATACCCTCTTCAGGGGCTGAGGAGAAGGGACTAGTTTGGGGAAGTAGGGGCTTCGAGTCGCTGCGATTTGGACATTCATTAAAGGAATATACCTATTTTTTAATCAAGGGCTGGCGCCCCAGATATTCCCCACTTGCCCCTCCAGGTGGATTTCCTTTCTTTCCCACAATGCTCCATGCCCCAGGAGGCTGAAGATTTTCATCAGCAGACTCCTTTATCCCCTGACCTCTGTCTGGGTCTGCCAAGGGGGCTCCACAAGAGACTGGAAGGCTAGACGGGAGTGGGCTTGGGCCTTGATCCCCCTACCTCCCTCCTGGGCCAAGGGTTGCCTGTGGCTGTAGTCTTCTACCTAAGGCACAGCCCTGGGGGCAAACCTTCCCTGCAGTCTATTCTTCCCAGGCTCTGATAACCCCTTTAGGCTTACAGGTGACAGGTGGTAACCTTCTCAGTGTTGCTGGGCTCTGGGTGCCCCACCATGCCTTACCACATTCCCTGGACAAGAAAAACCCCATCTCACCTGTGTAAATGTCTCCTCAATTACATCCCAGGAGTTACTGGCCTCCTGCTGGGCCCTGGCTTACAGATGCACGTGGTATTTCCCCAGGTTCCACGTGCAAATGAGAGAACTAACCAAGCAAAGAAAATGAACAGGGAAAAGGTTTTTTTACTTTAAACTTTATTTATCCATTTATTTACTTTGGCAAAATATCATGTCTCATTTCATGAACATGTTGGCTAAAAATTAGTATCATTTCTTAGTACAAATTGTCCTGCCTGTCCCTAATTCCTAAGTGGCACTTGTGGAGCCCCTACAAATTCATGATTTCCAAATAACCTATCTTCTCCTCCCCCTTTTAAAGGGTTGGAAATCTCTCAGTCCTTGATGTAGAAGTCTGAAAAAGAAAAAAAAACTGCTGGCTTAGTTTTCTGGCTATGAAACCATGAAGAGAATGAATCACGTAAGTGAACACTGTTTCACAAGAAGTTATCAACAGTTCAGCTGACTTCCATTAGCATTTATTGAAAGCCCATCATAGGTAGAGTCCAGGGGACAAAAGACCTTTAAAACATACTCTCTGACCTTAAAGAATTTAAAGCCTAGTGGAGGTGCTCTGACCCTTCACAAAGGAGAGGGGAGGACCAGGAGTTGTTTGGAAACTGAATCTGTGGGAACTTGGCACGTGCCACTTAAGAATTGAGGGTAGGTGGGCAGTTCGGATTAAGAAACAACACCAGTTTTCAGCCAAAATATTCTTGAAATGAAACCTCACATTGTACACACATAGAGAGAATTTTAAAGTGGAGGTGGCTTGTGTTGGGTCCAGTCGGGTTGGGGGAGGTAGGGACTCACACACACATCATTGCGGCACAGATGCAGTAAGTGCTAGAATGGGGTTTTGTACTGGCACTATGGGAGTGCAGAGGAGGGACACTGGGTTCAATCTGATATTTTTGGAAAGTTTTCTGAAGACAATACCTGGCCTGTACTTTGGAGGAAGGATCATCTAAGTAAAGAAAGATGGACATTAAGTAAAGGGATATAAGGGGAAGGAATAGGGAGGGCAGATATGAAGGTGTGAAACAATGTAGTATGCGAGAGAATTACATGCAATGCCGTGCCCAGCACAGAGAGGTGTTCTGAGTGCTGGGCAGGGCCTGGAAAGCCAGGTGAGGCCCTGGGCCCGCTCCTGTGTGCAACAACCGCACCTTTATTTGTGTTCTCAATCCTGCTATTTCCCTGTGACTTATAACAGGTTTCAAAAGTAAGCATCCTTCTTAGATAGCCTTACCAAGGAAATGGGCCAACACCAGGGAGGGGCAAGCTTTGTGCTGCCTTCAGCAAACGGGAAGTCAGGCAGAGGAGAGGAGACCTCTGTGCAACTGGCAGTGGCCTTCCTTCCCTGGACACACCCACATGAATGGGATGACTGCCAGATGGAGCAGCACTGCCCTTGCCCCCACCCTGGGTTCTAGAGCAGTGGTCCCAGCACCAATCCACACATGGGACACAGAACATTCCAGGGAAATTTTAGATCCAGATCCATTCCGATCAGAATTTGGGCAGTGGCAATTAAAAAGTTGCCCATGTGGTGCAGACATCCAGCCAGGTCTCAAACCCATTTTTAGAGCAGCATTTCCCAAGCTGCATTTGATTGTTCTGAGAGCTAGTGAGTCAAACACCACTGAACAGTTGTCTTAATTGCTGGACCTTTCACTTCTCTTCATCTGCTGGTACACATTAAGAATCTCTAAGACATAGAATCTCTAAGACATGGGTGTGGGGGAGGAATATATTATACCATATCTTCTAAATATATTTGACCATAGAGTCACTGTCTCCCCTGTCCCACTCCCCCCACCCCCAGAGTATTTCTTCAGACTAGGTTCCATGCAGCACACACTCGGGAGAAAGCTGCCCTAGAATATCAGAAAAAGGTGTGTGATGATTAATTTTAGGTGTCAATCTCACTGGGCCACAGGTGCCCAGATACTTGGTCAAACATTCTGGGCATTTCTCTGACAGTGTTTTTGGTTGAGATTAATGTTTGAATGGGTAGACTAAGTAAAGCAGATTGCCCTACCTAGTGTGGGTGAGCCCTGTCTTATCAGTTGAATAGAAGGTCTGAATAGAATAAAAAAAGCCAACTTTCCTCTAAGTTGGAGGGAATTCTTTCCTGCCTAACTGCCTTCACACTGGGACTTTGGTTATTTTCCTGACTTTAGTAGACTTGAACCAGAACATCAGTTCTTCCTGGGTCTCAACCCTGCTGGACTTCTGACTGGAACTCCCCCATTGGTTCTACTGCAGTTCCAGGTTGCTAACACATCCTGCAGAGCTTGGGACTCATTGGCCCTCATAGCCTCATGTGCCAGTCCTCTACAGTAAATCTCTTACTATCCATCTCTTGTGAAAGACCAGAATATGTCAACCCGAAATATGTCTCTTTGGCATAAGAACTATTTTGAGATGATTATTTTGAGAAACAGCAGACATAGGGAAAGCTCTCAGAATTGAGTAGAAGTTATTCTATTATAAGGAAAATTTACCTTTATAAAGATTTCTCCTTCTCTGCACCTGATGGAGGAAACAGAAGAGAGATGTTGGAGGCGGGTTATGCAGAGAGACCAGCTCCTGCGTGCTAGGCCAGAGGGCGGCTCATGGGGTCACACTGCTGGAAACGAGGAGAACCAGGGGATGGAGTGTCAGCTCCAGGCTGAAAGGAGGCAGTTTAGCGTCTACGGTGGGAGCTCCAGACAACCATTTGATGTTGTCTCAGGATTCTCCTCCCTCAAAACATGTACTTTGTTAAGTTGCATTTTTCTCATTGATGTTTGTCTTCTTTCTGTCTATTCACTTGACCCCTTGGAGATGCTAGGGCCTGTGGGCAACTTTTCCTCTGCGTGGGATGAGGATTTGGAAGCAGTGGGAGCAAGGAAGGAGGGGAGCTGTAAGGCTTGTTGATGCAGCCCCCGGGGAGTCCTCAAAGCCTCATGGGAATTCAGCCCATCCACGCTGCCTTTTCCTAAATGGAGGTTCCCTGTGAACAGAAGCCCCGGAGGCCTCTCTGCAGACCCAGGTGCCCTGCAGTTTCATGGGCCCACGCGCTTCTCCTGAGGCCTGTGCCTTTGCTGAATGAGCACAGGATCCTGTGGCCTGAGGGGCCTTTGTCGATGTGTGAGATCGGGCAGACGTCCATGTCCGATAAGATCATCAGTTTGAACAGCCTGAAGAATATTTTAACATCAGGCAAGGAAACTTCTGCACCAACCCCACCAGTCGGGAAGAGCCCCATGCTGAACCCTGTGGAAATGAAATCTTTCTTTTACCTGACTGCTAGAAAAATGCCACTTTCAGCCTCCTGTCTGTCTGGGTATTTCCCACTTTCTCAGGGGAAACGTGGTTGACCCCAGCGTCTGCCTCTCTCTCTCTGCTCCGCAGCCTGCGAAGCATCTGGACCTGCATCTCGCTGTCTTCCACAAAGGCAGGCAGGAAATGACAATGAGTGCAGACCTGACAGGGAACGAGGTCAGCCCAGAGGGGATTCAGGTGGGCCAAAATGAAAATGAATTCTCCTTTAGTTCCTCTTGGGTTTCCTTTTACAGTGTTACTAAAACAAGGGTCAAAAGGTTATCTGGTCCATAACCCAGGACCAACCCACTCCAAGAGGCTATCGGAGCCAGCAGAAGGACCATGTGCTCTCCCTTGGTCACCCACATTGACACTGAGTTCCACTTCCCAACAACACTAAAGCAGGCTGCCTCCTGGCCTCTGTGGAGGTGGGCCCTTCCCAGGGAGGCTCCTTCTGCCTGCTCAAGGCCAGCCAGTAATGGACCTCAGAACCTTTGTGTGTATGGGTATATCCAAACAGCATTAGTGAGATATGACTCATATACCATACAATTTACTCTTTTTAAAAAAAATATTTTCTGAAAGTTTATTTTATTTTTTAAAGATTTTATTTATTTATTTTTAGAGAGGGGGAGGGGAACATCACTGTGTGGTTGCCTCTTGCATGGCCCCCATTGGGGACCTGGCCTGCAACCTAGGCATGAGCCCTGACTGGGAATCGAACCAGTGACCCCTCAGTTCACAACCCACATTCTCCACTGAGCTACACCAGCCAGGGCCAATTCACTCTTTAAAGTACACAATTCATTCTGTAAGCTACTAAGTGATTGCCAGTTTAAAACTCTCACTCTTCCTCAAGAAAACAAATACAAGTAGTAAATTTGATAAATCACGATATTCCAGAAATAAATAAAAGTACATTTGAAGTGTTAAAGTATTCTTTCTTAAATTATTTTGCCAAAGGAATCTTTTCATATGTTCAATTACAATTACTTCAGCAGAGAGTGTAAACTGCAGAGACTTGCTCTGTTTCTGCCTCTTTCCAATGAGGCTGACTGAACACTGGATTCACATGTTCCGTGGTCAGACTGACATCTGTTAGAGTGATGACATAATTACAAGCATATTTTCTTATGAAAATAATGTACTGAACCATAAGATGAAGAAAAGGGAGGGTGCATATGCTCTTTAAATATTTTTGTAAACATAGTAAAATACAAACAACATAGAAAACAAATAGAACAAATGTGTTCAGCTTTCATTTTAAATGTGGAAGGAATAAAAATGAGGGAAAAGTTGTGTGTTCTATATATAGGAGTTAGCTTGAAACCAAAATTGTAAATTTATGTTAAAAAAATAAATAAAGTATACAATTCGATGGCTTTTGCCATATTTGCAGGACTATCACAACTATCCAATTCCAAACGTTTTCTTCGCCCTCTCAGCCCCACACCCTTCAGCCCTCAGCCCCTGCCGTCCTCCACACCCTCAACCTTAGGTGACCACTCATCTGCTTTCTATCACTTCAGACTTGTTGGTTCTGAACATTTCATATCAATGGAATCACACCATATGTGTCGGTTCTGACTGGCTTCAAGGTTCATCCATGTTTTATAGCATGTGTCCAAATGTCATTCCTTTTTATGGTGAATAATATTGCATTGTGTGGCTTACACCACATTAAGTTAGCCATTTATCATGGACATTTGGGTTGTTTCCACTTTTGAGATACTGTGAATGATCTATGAATAACCAAGCACAAGCTTTTGTGTGGACCCACGTTCTCAGTTTTCATGGATATAAACTGAGGAGAGGAATCACTAGGTCACATGGTAAATTCCATGTTTACTCTTTAGAGGAGCTGCTGGGGCGTTTTCCAATGTACCATTTCAATGTACCATTTTGCACTCCTACCAGCAATACATGAGAGTTCCAATTTCTCCACACTCACAGCAACAATCGTTCATTGTCCTGTTCGCGTTGTAGACACTGTGGCGGGTGTGAAGTCCTATCTCATTGCGGTTTTGATGTACATTTCCTGGATGGCTCGAAACTTTGTTTTTGAGAGATTAAACCTGTTTTAGAACTTTAAACCTTTCATCTTTCCATCCAGTCTCCAGCTCTGTGTTCATTTTGTCAATCTGAGAAGAGTGAAAACTTTTCTCCAGACCATGAAGCTTTTCTCCAGGTCAGTTTCCTGACCACCGTGAGAAATTTGGGGTTCATTCAGGCATTTTTTGAAATTCTTCACCACTAACCCCTTGTCAATTGCTATTGTTTGAAGTTTTCACACCTCTTTATAAAAGCAGGGATTCTTCAACAAGTTAATAGCAGAAAAAAAAGTAAGGGAATATTGTTCTAAATTATAAAACACATACGAGACATAGCCAGACGTACTATGTGCATTGTAAGTGTTTATATCATGATGTTAACAAACTGATAGTACAAAGATATTTGGGGGGCCTTATGAGAAAGTTGAGTATGCACAAAGTATCAGATGACACTAAAGAATTGTTGGTAATTATGGTAGGCATAAAGATAGTGTAGTTAAAGAAGAAAATGTGCATTTTCTTAGAGATATTTACTAAAGTAAATAAGGACAAAATGATACGATGTCTAAATTTTGCTTTAAAGCACATCAGAAAGGAACAAAGAGAAAGAGATGAAGCATGAGTGACAAATTTGGATGATAGGATATGTAGGTTCACTCCACTTTTCTCTATATATTTACATATGCTTGAAATTTTAATAGTAATAATAATAATGACTATGGAAACACTCCAAGATCTCAATATAAACACCATAAAATATTTGGGTCCCAAACCAAATGATGATGAACATAGACGAACATCTATGTTCATCAAACATCTTAGATAATACTTGAAAAGTAAAAGCTGATTCAAATATACGTATTGTATTTTAACTTAAAACCTACAGTGCTAGCCAATGTTTTGATGCTGGACTAAGGACTTTTTTTTTTTTTTCGAGTATGGGTCCTTTTGATTGACATTTGCATTGTTTCTCTTACATAGGCTACAACCATAATGTCTCATCTATGATTTTTAATTATGGCTTCTTCGAAGTGGAACAAGAAGATACAGATGCTACAGAGCAATCTGAGTGCACAATCTTTCTATATTTGTATTATTTTCCAACAAACACCAAGTTTACTCCATACACCAAAATTGGACCACAAATATTTTTGGAATTCCATTTTGTTTACTCCTTACTAAGCATTTAATTTGGTCTTTATATAACCAACAACTCTCATCTTTGCACTCATATTTAGTTGATTAATAATATTCAAGCAGATTGCATCCCCACGGTTACGAGGACTACCGCTGTAAACGGGCTAGCGTAGCTGACTTTTGGTCGGCACAGAGCTCAGCTGGCGGGAGCAAAGTGCACGGTGCGGCTTCCTAGCATGGGGCATCGGCCAGCATGTTTGACAGAAGGACGGAAAGCAAGATTAACACAGTAAGCTAAGAGGAGGTCAGTTTTAAAAATTTCTTCTCTCTTTGGAAAAATATGAACTAACTGACTGAATTTTTCATCCCACATCAAGTTCTTTGAGTGACGAGTACCTGGCCAAAAGCATGCTGCGTCCAGTGAAGTCACCATGGTGCCACGGACAGCAGGCAGGTCATTGCACACGTGGAAGCACGGCCAGGACGAGAGGGGGCCCACGGGGACGAGGGAGCCGGGGGATGAGGGAAGGAGGGTGCGTTTTTCAATCGAACAGCAATATGACTTCTCTCCGCAAAGATCGAATCTGTTCAACTAGTTCCCACAGCAAACTTACCATGCTGAGAGTGGCGGCGGGCCGCAGGAAGCGGGGGGGCGGGTGGGGGCAGTCAGTGACTAAAAGTAAAGCCTTCTTGACAGTCACTGCCTCTTTTTTTTCTTTCTTTTTTATTGTATTTTTTCCATTGTCATTTAACACCCTTATGCGCTCCCAACCCCCTGCAATCACCACAGTGTTGTCCGAAACTCAGGTCACCCCCCTGGGTGAGACTGGGAGGGGCTGAGCATGTTTCCTGCTGCCGGGTGGTTTGACGCCCGTGTCTTTACAGGACATGGTAGGCTCCTCACGGGAGCAAGAGAGAGAGTGAATATGAATCATAGGACCTCGGAGTTGGAAGGGGCCTTAGTGGCCTCTGCGCCAACCGTCCCATTATACAGATGTAGACATTGAGGCCTAGCTAGAGGGTGTGCCTTGTCACTGACTTGACCGCCATGCTGACCATGTTCAGCCAACAGAAATATGCTAAACACATGTTAATTCCAAACTTCTGCCCCAAATTACCTGAAGCTCAGATGGACACTGTCTTGTTGGATGATAACGTGAGCAAAGTGACTACTGGAAGTGCTTGACGAGGCCGCGGTAGAACATAAGGGAGATGTTCTCTGCACTGCTGAGTGAGGAAGGACCTTCCATGACCCTGTAGTCCAAAACTTTCATTTCATAGTTGAGGACACCAAAATTCTAAACAGGTAGTGACAGAATTATCTGAAGCATGAGCCAGGAGAGGCGAGTACATTTTAAAACTCTGGAAACTCATCGTTTGAATTATATAAGACTCGGACTGCAAAGAGCCCCACGTTGACTGGGATAACTTCATCTCACACATCTCTGTCTCTGGTGCCCAGCATAAAACACAGTAAGTTCTTAATAAGTGGCCTTTAACTGAATCATAAAGCTTATCATTCAAGTTAACACAGCATGAGGCAACACGTATATTCCATAAAGAGATTATAAGGTAGTCAAGACCATAGCTGGTTGAAGAGATGAAAAGGTTGTTTGGAGGAGCTGGCATGGAAGTGGGCCTTGAAAAATGGGCAGAATTTTAAGGGAGGTATTATGCAGGTGAGAAGTGGGAAGAGCATGTTCTCCAAGAGGAACAGCATGCAGAGGGCTGGGTGCCTGGGGTTTGGGAAACATCCAGACATTGAGTTGGCCACAGTGTAGCGCTGGACCAGGGGAATAGAGGTTATGGGCTTGTCACTGAGGGCCCAGAACTCTCTGTCCTTAATTCTTCATGAACTCTGGAGAAGCTTACGGTTTTGAAGGGCAGGACATACAAGATCCATCCTTAGGAACTAGACCCTACAAGAAGCTGATACTCAGTTCAGAGACAGGAATTTTTCCTTCTTCATCCAAATGCTCTGACTCTATGAAAAGGTCAGAAAAACACTGGTGACTATCTTTCTTGGGAAATAGAAATACTTTCAGACAATTGGGATTGTCAGGGAGATAAATATCCTTATGATGGTTCTGGTGATCTGCGCCCATTCTGGCTCAGGGAGTATAAGGATGCACAAACATTAATTTAGCTGGAGGAAATGTTAAATATTTTCAGCTCTTCCAAAAAGTTCAGGCTCAGTTCAAATTTGAGGCTGAAGTTTGGGCCAATGTTGATTTTGATTTTATCAGCATCTATTTGCCCCAAGACTTTAGAAGAAAAGTTGTTTGTGCTAGTTCCGATGATATCATTGGAGGAAACAATAATGACCATTTATTGAGTTTCTCCTTTTAGGCCCCCTATTAGGCATGTACACTATATATTTTCACTAATCTTCTCAGCAGTTTTGAGAGGTGGATAGCTTTAGGGGTAGCTATTGTTTTTGACTATTTAGCAAGCTTTTCCATCACCCTGGTATTCATCGGTGGCCAGGTGACTGGGGACTAGCCAATCAGAATCACTCATCTCCTGCCACAGTGATTGGATCAACCAGCAGGCACAGGACCCAACCTGCAGCAATCACAGTCTTTTCCTGAGACTGATGCTGTGATGCTTGGAAAAAGAAGCACTTTCTGCTGGGGCTAAGCTGAGGCCATGGTGGCCACTGGGACAACTGCTCTGCAGTCCAGCCCTTACCTCTGCCCAGTGCTGCACAGGTGTGGGACCAGAGGACTGATCTCAAACACCTTCCTGCTCATTGATCGCTCTCTCAGAGTGGTCTCCCAGGGAATAAATCAAAGAAGAAGAGGAAGGGGGTGATAGTGGTGGGGGTGGGGTGCTGATGTCTGACTTTACAGAGTATTTTTCTTATATTGCCTAGTATAATTAAAAATAAAAATGCAATCATTCAGGAAGCCCTCAGAGTTCATTCAAAATCTTTTCCAAGGAAGGCTTAAACCAGCAACCTTTCCATCAGCTTCCAGGAGAGCCAGAGGAGTTTAGGGGTGGTATTGCCTAAGGCAATGGAGAGTGACTCAGGCGGCCTCTCAAGGGTGCTTCTAGATTTACATTTCTATCAATTATGCTTTACATATCTAAGAGCTGTTTTGCATGGATGATTTCAGAAGAACATTCAGTTTGGGTGGGCTGAGAACCAATGCCCTTTTTGATGAGTGGACACGCATGCTGAATGCCTCTGAGTAAAAAGGGGGCGATGAAGCCCCTGGTCAGCCTGCTGACTCCAGCCACCCTCCACTGTGCCATCGCCACCACGAGTGCTGTTCTCAGGTCTGTGGTGGGCAAATCTGAAGCAGGCAGGCATTCTGAGAGCTAAGGTACCAGTCCCAATACCCCTGTCCAGAGCAGAGCAGAGACCCTCCAGCAAAGCCATTCCACTTGCTGAGGGACCGATAGGGGCTGCTTGCTGAGCGGTGTGCCCAGGAGACACCATATCCACCTGGAAGACAGAATGCCTTTCTCCAGTCTTCACAAAGGCACCACACTGACAAGTTTCTCCCTGTCTTGCCTCCTCCTAACCATCTTCCCATCCAAATTAAACAGGAGTACGGGCTCCCAGCAGAAATGACTGCCAGGGACTAGGACACACCTGTGTATGTCTTCACAGTTCACGAGGCATATTTAATTTGTTGTCACATTAAATAGGCTAATCAGGTATGACAACTATTTCAATGACAAAAAGAGGATTTGGAGCAGTAATAAAAGAACTTGTTTTTTTGTGGTAAATATAATTCTTCATGCAGAGAGTTCACAAGGTTTACCTGTAATCTTAGCTCACAGCAGACAAAAGGATCAGAGCTGGGCATTGTAGAGTCTATTCAAAAGCTTAGGGTAAGACCAACAAAGACAAATACACTTTCCCTTTTTCATTCCCATGCCAAAATGTGCTCATTAGTCAACATCCTGAAAACTTTCCTGTAGAGGTAACTTGGGCTTCCTGTAGTACAAGTACCTCAAGAGAAAGGTGGGGTCCTGCCAGAGGCATACTGCAGCACAGCCCTCACAGCCAGAGCCCTGTGGTCACTCCGATGGGGCAGGTGAACCTCATGTAAGGGACAGGGCAGGCCACTTCTGGTAAGTTACATTGTAGCCATGAGACAGGGGCCACAGGTCCTGAATTTGATTAAACCAATTAGCACAATTGTACCCTAAACCCTCAGTCTGAGTAGGAGAGGAAAAGCCTCTCTGGAGGTACCAGAGTCAATGAGAAAAGAATGTGGCCTTGAGTTGTTCTCCAGATCCAGTTGATTTAATAATGTTAATAAAAGAATACGCAAAACTAATGTCACAAGTGAAGAGGCTAGCCTGAATGACAAGCCCAGGGGATATCACATGCCTGGTGCACTTTGAAAAACTCCTCTTTTGAGTTTAACATTGCTTTTACTGAGGAACTTCTTCCTAATAGGAAGGGAAAGTAGAAAGTCACTAATACCTTAGCAAGAGAGAGTTTGTTCATCTGGAACCAAGGGAACAAGAAGCCAGGTCTGCATGTTGGATGGGGGTTGGAATGACAATGGGTGGGAACCTGGAAGTGAAGGGGGAAGAGGACCTGATGGCTGAGTGCATTCCCATCCTGCCAGCTTGCCTTTTTCATGAGGCTGTCTGCACTGGAAGGCCAGGCTACGTTCAGTCTTGGCCTCTGTATGGCAGCTGTGTTTGGGAAATGTAGGTTTCCTTGTTTCCAAACAACTTCTTGACACAAACTGCAAAGCCCACAGCCTGATGTTCTTGAGTAAGGTTTGGGCTGCCGGACCCCACCTGGATCGGGGAGCAGCCAGTCTTACTAAAAACCAAACTTCCCTGAGCAAAGCTGGTTTGAATTCCAAAGTCAGTGGGAAGCATCTAAGAAAATAAATGCAGGTGGAAATAACTTAGTAAGAACACAGTTGTTCTATTTGTTCAATGGGTTAGGTACCTAGAGATATTTCTCCTCTTGCAAACAGAACAGCCAGTAGGATTCAGAGAAAGGAAGACACAAACTGGCCAGAAATTGTGCAGCTCTGAATTATTTGGGTTTCTTGTGTTCCAAAATGTTTTTCTGTACAAAAGATCTCAGATCACATGGTAGTCTGCCCATCCATCCACCCATCTATCTGTCAATCATCCATCTATTCATTCCTCCAACCATCCATCCATCTACCCATTTATCCATCCACCCACTCACCAAACACTACCTGATACTCATTACATGTGCCAGACTAAGGACAGTCAGCCACACGTACCCATCTACTCACTAGGTGGGCACAAAGTAAGTAGTTCTCTTCTTTGGCAAAGGAAATGACTGACACATGTGGTAAGGCCCAGTAAGATGGGTAGAGCATAGACATACAGAGAGGCTCTAGAGTTAACTGTTTTAATCATGATTATAGCCATGTAAGAAAGTTATCTAACCATAACACCTCAGTTTTTGCTTTTGTAAAATAAGTAAATAATAATAGTTTCTACCCTACAAGATTGTTGTAAGAATTAAATGAGACAATAAAGACAAAGTGCTTGGAATCATGCTTGGCATTTATAATATGGCCAATAAATTTTAGCTGGTGTTATTCAAAGTGGGAGAACTACTTTGCAATGAATTATGCATAGTCTAAAGAAGTAATAGGAAAAGAGAGTTGCCTAAGGCACAGGAAGATATGACGAGGCTATGGGGACAAGTTTACAAGTACCTCAAGCACTGGGCAAGGAAGGAGTAAGTTGGTGGTTGTGGGGCGGGGGAGGAGGGGATTGGGAGTGTTCAAAGCCTACAGTTTTCTTAATATGTGTATCTTCATGTACCCAGAGGTCCAGCGAAAGTTCAGGCCAATAATTCTGCCAAAAAGGGTCCTGGTGAGGAAACCCAGGGGTTGTGAATATCACCAGGAAGAAGAGAGGAGGACAGTCAGAAGTCCTAGGTGGCAGAACTCTTATAGGATCCTGATAAGGGTAAAGTGCCAGCCAAAGCAGCCTGCTAAGGTTTGGGTAGATGGCATGTCAGAGACCCTGAGCCTGTTAAATATTCCCTATTAAATATTCCCCCAGGAAGAAGCTAATAAAGAAGAAAAGTTAGAGGAGTAACAAATGCCAGGTCTAAGACCAAGAAGTTTCATGGTCAATGTGGCAACTTCTGCAAACCCACCAGGATATCTGAAGAAAGGAAAGACCCTGTGCAGGTGGGAGGAATCGTGTGCTTGCTTTACCTTCTCCAAAGAGCAAGAAATGTCTTTGGACCACAGTAGTGGGTGCTCTTTTCAGATCATATGCTAATCAAAGCAGCCAACCCCAGACGTGGGGGTCACCCTTAACAAACATTTCTTTTGGTAAAAATCAAATAAAACTTTAACTCTTACAGGAAAAAGGGTAATGGGGTAGTTCAGAGTAATTGCTCTGACTATTACCTTATTAAGTTACCCCTAGAAAATGGACCCCTGGGGGAAAATCTTCCCCCTGCCCTTCACTAACCACCCCAGGAAATACACAAAAGAATAGAATGGACTTATGTGGAGGGGCTCCACCCGCAGGGCCCCCTGACCTCCATGGATGAGAATAAGTCTACCAAGACATGATCTGCTTGGGGAGGAAAGGTGGCGATCTCTCAAAGGAGAAGGGCCAAGAGCCTTTTCCGCAATGGGCTTTTTTGGGTTTAATTGCACAGGAATACAGGTAAAGCTCATCAATCACCGTTAGGTAGTAAGAATCAAACAATAGATAACATACAAAAAACTACGAGGGGTTATTCTGAGTCAGGATCAGTTAGCTAAAGGGCTATAAAACTTTGGAAAACAGCCCTGGCTGGCGTAGCTCAGTGGATTGAGCTCGGGCTGCGAACCAAAGTGTCGCCAGTTCGATTCCCAGTCAGGGCACATACCTGGGTTGCAGGCCACAGCCCCCAGCAATCGCACATCGATGTTTCTCTCTCTCTCTCTCTCTCTCTCCCTCCCTTCCCTCTCTAAAAATAAATAAATAAAATCTTTTTTAAAAAAACTTTGGTAAACAAACTCATTTCATGCTTGGACCCTTATCAGAAAATTGAGAGCATCCTTAGCAAAGCAGGTTTCACAGGATTTTATGTATTCTTTCTTAGGCCTGATTGCCCTAGGGAATCTGCCCTCTCCAGCATAGGGCTACACCGCCCTCTGTCATTGTTTCAGGCTTAACTCAGGCAGGGGAAATATGGCAGCCAAGAGATTAGGAGACTTATTGCAGACAGAATGAGGACTCAGGCTATGTCAAAGCTGAAGGGCGAGGGTCCATCACCCCTTTTTGCTATAGCCTCCCAAGTCCTTCCCTGAGGGCTCCCCATGACCATGCCTGTCTTAGGCCGTCCCTCCCTTGAGGAATCTTACTCATCATTGGCTAACCAGTCATGCACTGGGGACCAGGCAGGGTGAAGTAAAAGGGGCAGAGGCAGTGCTTCTGCCAGTGAGATAAGCTTTGTCTCCTTAGTGGCTTGTGGTCCCAAGGTCTCTCACTCAGCCTTAGCCATGGGGGGTTACAGCTTCTGAAACCAGGCAGGGTGGTTCCCAACAGACTTAATAGCTATCAACTGGCCCAACAGCTCTTAACACAGATGGGCACTGTATCTTGTACCTTGGATATATGATATCATATCATCCTTAAAGAGTCTCCAAGGGATTTGTCTCCATTATATGGATGAAAAAACTAAGGCTTGAAGAGGTGAAGGGATGTGTTCAGAGTCTTAAAGCCAGTGAGAGGCAGAGGTTCTTTTGAACTCAGTTTTCCCTCTTCCAAATTCCAGTGGCTTTCTATTATTGCCTCTCAAACCCCAACCTCTCCATCCCATCCTGACCACATGTAGAGGGGAACGAAGCTGAGCCTTGGAAGGGAAAATGCCTACATCCAAGAGTGCAGAAAGGAACAATGACACTGAAATCTGCGCAGGGACTCTGCAACTACAGGTTTTATGTCTGTAGTTCTTAGTCCTTTGGAAAAACTCTAATCTGAACAAAAGGCAAAGATATTTTGTTAATGCCTTGTGAGAGGATTGGCAGCTCAGTGGAGAGGGGGAAAAAAGAAAGAAAAATCATAGAAAGAGAGAACAGGGCCATGGATTGGATGCCAGCAGTACCATGTGCTACTTTTCACTCAACATGTTCCATGGAGTCAAGTGTGGGAGCAGAGCTGGAAGGACTTAGGGAAGGATGGCACTTACTCTTGATGGCACCTGTGAGCCAAGTGCTGTGCTACTGCTAGAATGTATGAACACATTTACTTCTCCCAGCAACATTTGGGTATTGTTGATTGACCTTCCTTTCTAGGTAAGGAGACTAAGAAAAATAACAGCCCAATGACTTAGCATATACCTACTCTATACTATCTTTTATCTCTAAACATTTTTCATTTAGAGCTTCTAATACCTTCTGACCTTTATTGCAAATATCATATATGGACATGCTTACCCCCCTGAAAGTTTCCCTTGGAATTGTCATATTAGAATCTTGACAACAAATCATTTCAAGGTATTTCCTTCAATCTTTTTAATCTGCACAACAAAATGATAAAGACATATTATCTTAAAGCAATACCAAAGTGGGATCTTATGGGACTCCTGGCAATACAGAAAAGTAGTGGGCAGAGAAATCTAACATATGTTTCACAATTATTCCTGCAGATCTGACCCCTCAATTATTAATGTTGGAGACACAGTAAACAAGCCATATAAGGATTATGTTAAAAACCATTGTATTATAAACTATATTTTAAAGAGAAGTGGTTATCTTAGGAGATCACAAAGAAGAAAAGAATTATTGTAGTGTGGGGTAAATTTTCCAATGATGTCATACCTAGATATGAGAAGTGCCAAATCCCCACCAGCCTAGATGGATATACAGACAATGTGCCTGGAAAACAGGCTGGAAGACTGGTTATAGTCAGAACAGAGACCCTGATGTCAAAGGCACATTGGAAGAGCTTGATTAAAGGCTTTGCACTGTGAGTGGGTAAAGGCAATGTTTCAAACTATAAATGTGACATGACATAAATATATCACTTAAACCATTAACATAATAATCAGTATTTATAAACTAACAAATATCATGGGATTTTAAGTATATATAGTAATTAAAACAATACATCTACTATTACACACAGGTAGTCTATTTCATTCACATCCTGACACATTTTTATATTCATCTCAACCAAACCCTTTCTGAAATGCTCATTGGCTAGAAGGGGGTGTTGTAACACGCAGAGTCACCTCACATGAGGTCTTGCATGCACTAGTTCATGGTCACTGAGGTGATAGCTACATCCTGACGCACACACAGCTCAGACTAGCCTGCAGTCTGTCCTCCGTGGCAGGGTGTTGAGTTGTTGCTGCCATTTTTGAGATAAAGAAGACTCTAAAGGGTTAGGAAACTTGGCCAAAGCACACAAATACTAATGAGCAGAGCTGGCTGGTTCTAGAAATTTACACCACACTACAAATAATTCTTTTCCGATGTCCTGGCCAGGGAACAAGCCACTGTTCCAAGCTGAGTGCATGGAAATGTTACCTCCTACTCCACCAAAAACAGAGCCCCATCATGAGGCCAAGACTGCAAAGCCCAGGGTTGTGTACCACAGAGCTGCAAGATAACAAGACACATGTTATTCTTGGATCAGGCCACTGCCCAGGGCAGCGCCACACACAGAGAAATTTAGTTTTTTTGTTGATTTATTATTGATTCCTGATAGCTGGGGAGCAGAACTGATAACAATTGATCATTTGGTTTAGAAAATCCTGCCCTTCCATTTTTTTTTCATTTCAGACATTATCTCTTTGTTTCCTCACATTCTTTTCAACACCTGATAGCAGCCCTAGACACTCGTGTGTGTAACGGGCATGTCCCAAGAACTGCCTCCCACCATTCCTTTGGGGGAACACGTTCAGTGCGCCATTTGCAAATGTGTGTTAATGTAGGAAACCCTAGGAAACGGGATTTGGCAGAACAGGCACTGCAGCTGTGCTGCTTGAGAAGCAGGTTAGCCTGTGTTTTGACCACTGACATTAAATTTAGTCATGGTATGAAGGACTTTTTTTTAACTTTCTGAATTTCTTTTTTTAAGTATTTTTTATTGATTATGTTATTACAGTTTTCCCAAATTTTCTCCCCTCCACCCTGCTCCCCAACCCTCCAGCATTCCCCCTCTTAGTTCATGTCCATAGGTTGTACATATAAGTCCTCTGAGTCCTCTGTTTCTTATACCATTTTTGACCTCTCCCCATCTAGTTAATTCCTACCAATTCTGCTTCTTCTTCCCTGTACCTTTCCCCCTATTCCTCCCTTCTCCCTCCCCACTGAATTCCCTCTATGTGATGTCCATTTCTCTGATTCTGTTCCTGTTCTGGTTGTTTGCTTAGTTTTTGTTTTTCTTGTTTTATTTTTCTTTTAGGTTAATTTGTTGGTAGTTTTGAGTTTGTTGTCATTTTATTGTTCATATTTTTTATCTTCTTTTTCTTAGATAAGTCCCTTTAACACTTCATATAATAAGGGCTTGGTGATAATGAATTCCTTTAACTTTACCTCATCTGGGAAGCACTTTATCTGCCCTTCCATTCTAAATGATGCTTTGCTGGATAGAGTAATCTTGGATGTAGGTCCTTGCCTTTCATGACTTCAAGTGCTTCTTTCCAGCCCCTTCTTGCCTGTAAGATTTCTTCTAAGAAATCAGCTGATAGTCTTATGGGAACTTCTTTGTAGGTAACCATCTCCTTATCTCTTGCTGCTTTTAGGATTTTCTCTTTGTCTTTTATCTTGGGTAACTTAATGATGATGTGCCTTGGTGTGTTCCTCTTTGGGTCCAACTTCTTTGGGACTCTCTGAGCTTCCTGGACTTCCTGGAAGTCTATTTACTTTGCCAAATTGAGGGAGTTTTCCTTCATTATTTGTTCAAATAAGTTTTCAATTTCTTGCTGTTGTTCTTCTCCTTCTGGCACCCCTATAATTCGGATATTGGAATGTTTCATGTTGTCCCAGAGAATCCTCAGACTCTCTTCATTTTTTTTAGATTCTTGTTTCTTTGTTTGTTCTGATCCAGTTGGATGTTTATTTCTTCTTTTTGTTCCAAATCGTTGCTTTGAATCCAGAATTCCTTCTTGTTACTGTTGGTTCCCTGAACATTTTGCTTTATTTCATTTTGGGTAACTTTCATTTGTTCTTTCATTTTTCAACCAAGCTCAATCAGTTCTGTGAGCATTTTGATTACCAGGGCTTTAAATTCCCCATCAGATAGGTTGGCAACCTCCTCATCACTTAGTTCTCTTTCTGAGGTTTTGCTGTATTCTTTCATTTGGGCCTTATTTCTTTGTTTTGGTACAGCTGATAGGTTCTAAGGGGGCGGGGCCTTAGGTTTTCACCCAGACAGGGCAACCCTCTTTGTTTCACTACCAGTCTGATTGTTCTAGTTGATTTTTTCTTTAATTCTTTGGTTGTCAGAGTTCCATTCAGTTTGATTTCCTGGCGATTTCGGTTGTTTATTGATTTTAGATTGCTATCCTCCTTTTGGTTGTGCAAGGAAACGAAGTTTTTCTACCTATACCACCGTCTTGGCCAGAACTTAGAGGACATTATTTAAAATTACATTTTATTGCAATTTTGGAAGCTATCACCTCAAAAAATTTTTAAATGTCATCTCCCAATTTTATTTTAAGAATGACACTCTAAAGAAATGTTAGCATGCTCTTAGATAAGAAGCACATGGGACATGTGCATGTACGTTTGTGTGTATGTGTGTGTTTAAGCCTCCCTCACCCACTTTGGGACAAGTCAAGTTTTCAAAAGCAGAAATGTCTTTGGGTGAGATCAGACCAACGTTATCAGTTGTTCCCTACTGTGCTGCCTTCTCACCATTCGATTGCTACAAAGTCCTTGCTGATACTCCATACCCGCCCTCTTCCTTTCCATCCCCTCTCTAGGCTCCAGATGGCTCTGAGTTGTTCACAGTAAAACTTTCCTCCTAGGGAGTCAGCTGGAAATGTCAGGATGTTTGGTGAGAAGCGACTCTGGTGGACCCCTGAGGCAAGGCCTTCGTTGCACTCCAAGGACGGGTGCAGTGCAGTCTTGCAGGGAGACCATTCCAGGTCCGGACTGCTGGCAAGGGTGGGTAAATACTTCCACTTGGAGAGGATTACCTAAGCTTAAATCATCATTGTCAAGAACAAACATTTATCATGACCCTTTTAAGTGACAGGAAATTTACTGCTTCAGAGGGACCAAGAGCAGAAGAGCAGTTGTTAATTCTTGGCACAAGTTAGAATTCATTGGCATATACATCCTTCCTTTCTTCCCTGGTGTATACACACATATAATTCACCACCTAAACCCTACAAGGCAGTCTCATTGCTGCAAAGATAAAGTCCAGGTCTACAAAGAGCCCTCAAGATCAGAACTTGCTTACCTCTTGGGCCTCATGTTGTCCACTGGCCCCTCTTTGTGTGCATCCAGCCACCTTGGCTTCTTCCTTGGGGGGTCAGGGGGCACCTGCCCTGATCCTTCAGTTCCTTGCCAGGCCCCCTATCCACGCCCCAGTTATGTACTCTCTTGCCAATTTAGCAATCACTGCAGGACTGTTATGATGGTAGTCAAGCAATTAACTAGTAGGCTATTAACTCCACATTGCTGAATGTCAGCTCCCAGAGAGCAGAAACCATCTCTGATTTATTCCGAGAGACCTAAGGACTGTGCTTTGCATAAATGATGGGTACAAATATTTATTTGAATGAATAATAAGGGTCATGGGGGCAGAACATCTGGGCAGCCATACTGAATATGGGGGTGGGTTTGGCCCAGTTGACTAGTTCTGAGAGCCAGAGAGACGCAACCTGGGTGGGTGGTGGAGACGGTCTGAGGATAGGCTTGTGGGCCAACTTGGGTGAGGAGGCTCAGCCGTGCTGCACTCCACAAGGCCTTGGACAGCCCTGTTGGAAGGACTCCTTCAGTGTTGACAAGAGAGAGCACTCTGGGACTTGGCTGTTTGGTTCCATGTTTTTCTGAGCCACATAAGATTGGAAGGAAAAAGTTTAGGAGGAAACACGACATTCATTCATTCTTTGAAGGTCTGGGAAATCCTCACAAACAACAAGATGAGTGGGAGTAACCAAAATCAAAGGACCCTGGTGTTCTCAGTGGGTGTTAAAAAAGCAATACAGGTGTTGGTAGCACCTGTTGAAAGAACTCCGCTGGCTTTGGAATATGAAAGAGTTGGAGTTGAATCTGTGTTTCCACTTGCTAGTTGTGTGAATAACCATGTGACTTAACCTGTCCTTGAACTTCAAAATCCCTTTTTAAACAAAATTGGTGTAATTACTGGGTCACTATAGGAATTAGCAGTTAAGTAAGACAGCTGACTTGGAGGAGGCACTGTAAGTAAAGAGTAGCTAGAATAGCTGATGGTTTATTACTCTGTTAGCTCCTGGGTGGACTTTTGGCTCTGACCACTGTGGATTTTGACCCTTCTTGTTACTAAGGGTTATATAATAGCCCAGTTTGAGGCAGGCATTTACATAGTTGTTAGGAAGTTTATTTCTCAAATAATAGAAAACAAATTTTTTTTAACACGTTGGTCTCGTTGAATTCAATTGCAGCACTGATTCAGGAACTTTGTAGCTGGAATTATCTCAAACAATTAATACTCTCTTGATTCAGTGGGAGGGGTGGCCACTCCAGCCTGGAGACCGTAGGATGTCCTGGGCTCCGGCATGGGGCCCCATCACCAGATACCGTTCGGAGGAACACACACAGAGGCGCACATTCCTGAGCTGTGAGCGTGGGGCTTTTTGTTTGTTCACTCCTTATAAGGAGCAAGTTATCAATTCCACAGAAAGGTTGTGGCTCTTTCTCTCTCCTCAAGTGGCTAAAATCAGTTTTTTTTTCTCCCAGGGAAAATCATTAATCATTGCTCCACCCGAGCCATGATTAAACAGGGTAAATATGCCAGCACTTCACATAGGCAGCTATGAGGATGCTTACAAACCCTTGCAACAGCGCAGGATTTTTTAGTTTGTGTCTGATCCTAGGGACTCTCAGAAAATGTACTTGGAACCATCTCCTCCCCCTTCCCTAGAGTCAAGGCAGCCTGAAGTCTCTTTGATGAAGACAAAGTTTTCACTCACAGTTAGAGAAACCACCCAAATGAACATATATGCCTAAGGTTCAGCTTAAATTCCTACCAAGCTATCACTTGACACTCCTGGATGGAGAGTGGAGTGACGGGGGAATCTGGGTTGGAGGGGGGAGCCTAGAGGAGAGCAAAGGGCCCAAAAAGGGAAATGTGGGGACAAAGACAGAACTGGGTTAAGCTCTGGGCCACAGCAACTGAAGCACACGTCTGCCCTTGGCCTCCCCCATCAACATAAAGCATTTTCCATCATTATCTGCTTCTTCAGCCAAGAGAGATGCGAAAAAGGTCTGCAAGACAACACACGCTCTAATCTGTCTTTTGCCCATGAAGGCCAGGGCAGTAAGGTCTGCAGTGTGCCATGCTGAGCAGAGCCATGGACTATGTCAGCATCATTTAATGCTAGACAAACCCCTTTACCCCTCCAGGCCTCCAGGCCTTATTTCTTCACTTGTAAAATGAGGTGGTTAAACCGGAAATGTTTCAGGTTCCTTTCTAGTTCTTCTGCTCCTAAGTCTCCCAGGTCACCTGCCCCTGTTTGGGTTCAGTAGAACATCAGGGATCCTTTTTCCTTGCCCTCCCAGGGCAAATAGAGACCCAGGAGGACACCTAACATGGTCCTTTGAGGGACTCCTTCTATGTATTGATCATACTTCAGTATATAGGAAACATCAGACCTCTCTGGGTTCTGGTCTCTGCTGCTTCCTGGCTCTGTATAACCTTGGAAAATCTTTACACCTCTTCTCTTTTACCACTAGAAATGAGTGATTACTCCCACCTAGCACAGCGGGAGGTCAGAGTTGATGAATTTCTTTTTTCCCTTTTTTTTAGAATAATGTCTGTCTCATCACAAGGATTCCCTTGTCGTTGGCTCCCTTCCTTTTGTCTTGCTGACTTAGGAGGTAAGCTCAGGAACTGTTCCACAAATGTATTGGTTAAGCTACAGGCTATAACAAAGAGATCCCCAAATACAGTGGCCCAAGTGTATTCAAATGTAATTTCTCTCTTATTGCTTATTCACAGAGGTCATAAGACCATCAGAGGTAGGAAGTTGGTGAGCAGCAATCCTCTCTGAGACCCCACTTTCCTACATCAAGACCAGCTCTTGCTGGTCTTGCTGGTCTTGATGCTCTTCTTCAAGACAAGCTCAGAGCCCAGCTCCCTTGGAGACCTCAGGTCCCTCCTATCCACAGGGATCACACGTGGTCAGCTCCCCTCAGTGGATACTCAGTACACACTGCCTTACAGTGAGAGACAACTTTGCAGGTAAGAAAGTCATGACTCCTCCACCAGGCTGGTTGCTCCTTAAGATCCAGGACCATGACCTTTGTCTCCGCAAGCCCACTCAGCCTCCGAGAAGTGCCTAGCGTGGTGCCTGGCACATGGTAAGCCCTCCAGGAGGGTTTCACCCTGAGTGAATGCACTCCTGCAGACTTCAGCCAACCACGATCATCTAGCGGGCATGTTTATGTAGTCATCACCATCTCGCCCATTGTTCACCTTAATTACCATGGAATTTCTTTGTATCTTCCACAAATGAAAGGAAAAAATGTATATCTTTGGTGAGTATGTGTGAAAATCCATTCTCAGGAAAGCTCTTGACTCACCACAAAAATTTAAGAAATGCACTTCCTATACACAGACACAAGGAAACATGGATTACCTGCCGTGTGGAAGAGCCCTTGGGCGCAGTGCTGACCAGGATGCCTGGCGGAGTGAATAGCTGTATTACCGGAAATTTTACAGAATTGAATTTCTTAATGGAAAAACTTCCAGCAGCCATTAGTTTTGGTAACTACCCCGATTGCACTGGCTTATGGCTGGCAATCCAAAATAGCAATGCAATACCTCATCTATCTCCACGTTTATTTCACAATTGTTCATGGAAGGGAAAAACCGCACTACTCCAGTGAGCCAGTCAATGGGAGCTCCCCGGGGATGTTTTGTAGCTGGCTTGTGTGGGGAAGACTGATTATTTTCATCTGCTTTGAAAATTTTCATACAGGCATTTTTAGGGCCACTCTCTGTGTCAGAGCGAACTCCAGATCCTTCCTTAGGGAGCGCACTGTCCTGCCCACTGCTGCTCCGTTAACCCATTTCTGCATGAAGTAAAATATCGTGTCTTTTTATGGCCCCGGGACTTTCTCTGTCTGTGGCACCCCCACATGGGTCTGGTCTCCTGAACAGGGATGCTTCGTGCAGCTGCGCTGGCTGTGCGCAGCCTCGTTCCAAGGGGTGCCGCCCATTTATTTAAATTATATTTATTGAAGTAACATTGGTCAGTGAAATTATATAAATGTCAGGTTTAGATATTATAATTTGATATCTCTATATCCTACTGTGTGTTCATCACCAAAATTTTGGTTCCTTTGCTACCATATATTTGACCCCCTTTACCCAATTTAAGCCCCCACACACACCCTCCATCCCCTCTGGTAGCCGCTGTAATTTTGTCTGTGTCTACGAGTTTGTTTTTGTTTTGTTCTATTTGTTTGTTACCTTTTTTATATTCCACACAGGGATGATATCATACTGTTTTTGTCTTTTTCTATCTGACTTATTTAACTTAGCATAATACCCTCAAGATCCACCCACGTTGTCACAAATGACAATATTTCATCATTTTTATGTGAATAATATTCCATTGTGTGTGTGTGTGTGTGTGTGTGTGTGTGTGTGTGTGAGACATCATCTTTATCCATTGATCAGTTGATGGAGATTTAGGTTGTTTCCATATCTTGACTATTGTAAACAATGCTGCAATAAACATGGAGATTCATATATCTTTACAAATTAGTGTTTTCATATTCTTTGGATAAATACCTAGAAAAGGAATTGCTGGATCATAGGGTAGTTCTATTTTTAAGTTTTAAAGGAAAATCTATATACTGTTTTCCACAGTGGCTGCACCAATTTACAATCCCGCCAACAGTGTATGAGGGTTCCCTTTTCTCCACATCCTCATCAACCCTTGTTATTTCTTGTCTTTTTGACATGTTAACTTAAAGGTTAAAAGGCCTTTCAAAGTAAAAGGCAACAAACACTTACTTAAGATTAAAAGAACAGCTATTTGGGATGCACTGATTTAGGCAAAAGCCAAATAGCATTCTGAGTGGGAGACAAATGCAAGGGGTGCTTACGAGAAAGAGAAGGGGGCAGTATACCAACAGAAGGGAGGCACTGCTATTGGTGCAGAGGTTATAAAGCAGTGCTGCCAATTCTAAACAATGTATATTTTTTGGTCTAATAGTCATAATAACTACTTTTTATTATCTTTGCAAATAGTTCTTTGGGGTGCAAGGTTGCTGTGTTAACGTTCCAAAGATTGAAGGCATAACACGTAAGTGCAAAGCAAAGCAGTACCTCTGGCATGGAAGCTCCAAATCCATTTCAAAATGGTTTCATTTTTTTATTTGTTTGTTTGGTTTTGTTTTTGAAGGTAATAACCATTCTAATGGGTCCAAGGCGATACTTCATTGTAGTTTGATTTGCAGGTCCCTAATAACTAGTGATGTCGAATGTCTTTTCTTGCGCTTGTTGGCCGCTGGTATGTCTTCAAGGACAGGACCACAGTGGTGCCTCCGAAACTGTTGGCGCAACCTCCACAGTATTCCTGGAAGGCCCTCTTCTCAGCAA
Organism: Phyllostomus hastatus; assembly: GCF_019186645.2. Taxonomy (NCBI): domain Eukaryota; kingdom Metazoa; phylum Chordata; class Mammalia; order Chiroptera; family Phyllostomidae; genus Phyllostomus; species Phyllostomus hastatus. Next base: position 12,423,947 of record NW_025333900.1, read on the forward strand.
ATGCATGCTTCAACTCTCTGCCATTTAATATTCAGCAAAAGCTTGATTGAGAGAAGCAGGCCCAACAGCCATGAACTCTGTGCCTATTCCTAAGTGTTAGAGGTCTATTCCTAAAACAGTCCAGCCTGATAGCAAGCTGTGTCTCTGGACCACAGTGCTCTACCTCTATATGCAAATGCTTTTACATAATTGTGGTCTGCATCTGGCATCAGCCACATTGGAGAATGTAATGAGAAACACTATGATGCTCTCCACAGTTCCCTAAACACTCTGGTTAGCACCTTTCTCACAATATCCAAGCTCTTTGGCAGGGCTCAGGGGAGAGACATTTTTCTCTGCTCTGGGTATCAGGAAGAGTTACATTTTTCTTAAACAGTTTCATTTGTTCTGACTCACATAACAGCAGCTGCTTTCATGTGTGCATTAACTGTCCGAAAGCTGAGAGATAAGATAGGGGCTGGATGCTGACTGGTATAAAGACCTTGAAGCATGTTTGTTATGTGCTTACCTCCTTCCTAGGTTCACGTGCATTAATTAATTCTACAAACAGTTACAGGGTGCCTACTACAAGCCAAGCACTCTGCTAGATACTACCCTGAACAAAACAGACAAAAGTTTCTATCCCAGGAAGCTTACATTCTAGTGGGAAAATATATGATAACATTATATATATATACACATACATATGTTAAAATATACTTTAAAGTATTAAAAATGTATTATATTATATATAAAATATATTACATGTAAACATGTATAATACTATTTTACTTGGTGATAAAGTAGTATAAAATAAATTAGGGGAATCACTTCTTGGCCTTTTGGCTAAGATCAAGTGTAATAAATTAAGGAAAAGGATTAGGATGGGAAGAGGCATATTTTAAAAGTCTGCAGTGACTTTCTAAGATGCCAAAAGAGCAAAGCCTGAAGCCTGAAAATGGTGAGGTAGTTGGTATGTGGATCCCTGGGGGAGGAACATTCCAGGTAAAGGGAACAGCAAGTTCAAAATCCCTGAGGCAGAAGTGTGCTCAGCATTTTGAAGAAATAGCAAGGAGGTCAGTGTGGCCAAAGCAGCCTGAGTGAGGTAGTGGCAGGGTCATACGTATCAGAAGCAGAATAATGTCAGGCCTTGGAGTCCTTTGATAAGCTTGGACCTCACACATCATAAGATGCAAAGCCATTTAAGGGTTCTGAGCAAAGGGATGACAGTTTCACAGGATCACTCTAGCTAATGAGTTGAGATCAGAGGAGACAAAAGTAGAAGCAGGAGATTAATTAGGACACATTGCAGGAGTTCAAAGGAGGCGGTGCCTTGAGCCAGCTTGGTAGCAGGGGCAAGTGAGAAAGGATCACATTCTGGATACCTGTGGGTAGAGCTGATAGGATTTGTTGACAAAGGCGCTGTGAGTATAAAAGAAAGGGAGGAGTCAAGGATGACTCAAGTTTTTGGAAGGCTGTGGCTGTCTTGAGCTACATGCATCCCCAAGAGTAGAATATGGGACAGTGGGTCAGGACATGCTCGTTTGAGGGACAGAGCCCTGGGACAATGCAAAACTCAGAGTTCATCTAAGCATCTTGATTTTTTTAAAATCTACTGTCCTAGGCTGGTATTTACAAACCTTATAATATTCACTTCTATAAACCTCTTTAGGTTCTTTTTAGAACAAGACAAATATAGTTGAGGCCCATGCTCTCATCGTGACATCACATAATTCATTTCAGAACTATTTAAGAGTCAGTTATGTATCAGGCAGTAGGAGCTGGGGATAACCAGACAAAATCTCTGGCCTCGTGAAGCTTGGTTACAGTTGAAAGGAACAACTGTAGTTGACATGTCAATAAAGACATGATTAAGATAATTTCAGATCGTAACAGGTGCAGTGAAGAAAGTAGAACAGATCAAAGTGGAGAGGATAACTCAAACAGGAGCTGTGGCTTCACTGAGGATGTGCTATTTGAACTAAAACCAAGGTGATGAGAAGGAGCCGTGCCGTGTTCTGGAGGAAGGGCATTCCAGGCCACGAGAGCAGGCCGGGCAGAGACCTGAGATGGGAATGAGCCAGCGTGTTGAGAAGACAGAAAGTGGGCCGGCCGTGTGGCTGGCATGCAGTGAAAGCGGGAGTGGTGAGGAGGCAAGGACAGAGAGGAGGGAGGGAGCGGCTCCTGTTAAGACGTGCCTGCATAGCAAGAACTTTGGGTTTTATTTTAAGTGCACTGGAAGTCATTGCAGATTTCCCAGTGGGGGAATGACATCAGGTGGTTTACCCTGACTGCTGAGTGTCACGTGGCCTGTGAAGGATTAGGGGGCTGCAGTGAATGAGTGAGGGGATGGGGGCTGGACAAGGACAGAAGTGTGCAAGTGGGAGAGGGGCTCGAGTGCATGTTGACCTTGATGATGGGCTGAATGACAGAAGAGGAAAGTCAAAGATGATTCCTGGGTTTGAGCTAGGGCAACTGGATGGATATTGTCGCTGTTACGAGTTAGACCAAACTGGAAAGGGGCAGGTTTTAGGGGGAAGTTGAGTTCCATTCCAACTCAGTTAAATTTGAGATGCCTACTAGTCACTTTGCACTTCTGCATGTTTTCTGTGAAGAAAACCACTCATTCCTTTCATTAGTGTTTGTTAAATGAGTGGATGCCAGCCCTTTTTGGATGAGAGAGGCCAAACTCAGGATTAAAGATTGGCAATTCAGAACGGTGATGCTAACAACACAGGAAGCAGTTTCACTGATGCTGTTGTGACCAATGGTCTTAGCTGCCTGTGGAGGCCCTGCGTTGGGAAAGACCGTCTTCTATAGTGACACGTCTGAGTCTGGGGGAACTACATGCCTGCCCGATGAGCCCACCTTCCAGAGGTAGACCCAGCCTTGTACCTTTGCTCTTTCTTCCATCCCATGCCAAGTTCTTATCAAGGCGCTGCAGGTCCCTGAAAGAGCTGCTTTGCAAGGTCTCCATGTGACACAGAACTGAGCCTGGCCCTTGGGGCTGTGGTGACTCTGGAGAACCAGACGCTGTGGGAGCCTGTTTCAGCCCCAAAGTGGCCTGAGCCATCAGTAGGCAGCCCAGAGCTGGCCACGACTTTCCAAAACAGTCTGGTTCAGCTCTGTGACACCCACAGACAAGGGTTCTCTACTTGCCTTTGTGAGTCAGAAGCACTGGAGGGAAGGTTGGCCCAGACTTTGGAATGGAACCTGGGCCAGGATTCTCCTGCAGGAGACAGGCCTCACTCTGGGTGGTTGGCTTCAGCAGAGTCAGTTAATGACAAGGCAGAGGAAGGGGCATGGCCACCTACCCAAGGGCATATGCTTTTCACAGCCCTGTTTCCATCTCGGCTTGGCACATTCCCCTTGAGAAAATTTATTTTTGTAGATTATCGGATCAAATATAGAACATAGATATTTATTTTTGCAGATACAAGTAATATAGTAAATAGCAATCATAACAGTGAGTCTCAAACTTAAGCATAAGAATCAATGAGAAGAGATTTTATCTTAGTCCATTCGAACTGCTGTAACAATACCACAGACCTGACAGGTTATAAACACCATAGATTTCTCTCTCTCAGTCCTGGAGGCTGGGGAATCCAGCATTAAGGAGCATGGCTAGACCCCTCCTCGTGACTGGCACCTTCTGCGTGTGCCCTCACACGGTGAAAGCGGTCGGGGAGCTCTCTGGAGTTTCTTTCACAAGGGCACCCATCCCACTCGTGAGGTTTCCACCCTCATGACTTAAGCTCTTCTCAAAGGCCCCGTATCCTAATACCAACATTTGGGGGGTTAAGATTTCAACAAATTAATTTGGGGCATACAAACTTTTGAACCACAGTAAATGGTACTGTGCAAAGGGTAAGAGCTTGAAGTCTGAAGCCAGACTGCCTGTGTTTGACTAATCTCTCATTACCTCAGTTTATCCATTTGCAAAATGGGGATAATAACATTACCCAATGATACGTTGTACTGAGGGTTAAATGAATTTATTAATATAAAGCTCTTGGAGCAGTGCCTTCACATGTTATTCTACAGGTAGAAGCTGTAATTGTTAATAATAATATTATTTTCCCAGCTAGGTTACTTGTTAAAAATGCCAAGTCCAGAGTCATACACATAGAGTTTCTGTTTCAGTGGGGCCCACGAATTTTTCACAAGCACTACCACAGATTCCTGTTGCAACTGGACCAAAATGACTCTTTGAGAACCCTTGACTATCAGGCAAGAGTGAGCATCTAGAAACAGGGCTGGGTGGTAGGTACCACAAGGAGGAAGGAATAAAGAATAGTGTACACTTCCCCAACTTATCACTTCATGCTCTTCAAAGTGTCGGGTTTAGAATAGAACCCAATGAGGTCTTGCAATGCATACAAAGATGGTTTCCAAAGACAGTAATTTAATTGTATTATTAATTTTTCATATTATTTTATTTTTATATATGTATTTCTACTAGATTCTGTCATTGAGGTATAATACACATACCATCAAATTCAGTGTTTTAAAGTACAATTCAGTGGTTCTTAGTGTACTGGCAAAGTTGTACAATCACCACTACCTAATTCCAGAGTATTCTCCTCACCACCTACCTGGGGGAACAAAAGTGTACTCATCAGCAGTCACACCCTATTCCTCTCCCACCCCAGCCCCAGGCAACCACTAGTCCACTGTCTGTTCCAGTGGATTGGCCTCCTCTGGACATTTCATAGAAATGGAATCTCACAATATATGGCCTTTTGTGATTGGCTTCCTTCACTTGGCATTTTTCAAGTTTCACCCATGTTATAGCATGTATCAGTACTTTTTTCACTTTTATGACTAAGTAATATTCCATTGTATGGCTGTATTACATTTCGTTTACACATTCAGCAGTTGACAGACATCTGGGATATTTTCCATTTTTTAACTGTTATGAATCACGCTGCAGTGAAATTTGTGCGCACATGTCTGCATAGACAGATGTTTTCATTTCTCTGGAATATATCCCTAGGAGAAAAACTGCTCAGTGATATGGTAACTCAATGTCAAATTTTTTGAAGAACTGGTTTTCAAAGCAGCTACACCATTTTATACTCCCACCAGCAACATATGAGCATTTTAAGCTCTTCGGATTCTCACCAACGCATGTTATTTTCTGTCCTTTACTTCCAGCCACACTCGTGTGCTTGAAGTGGCATCCCATGGTGTTTTGGTTTGTGTTTTCCTTGTGACTAATTAAAACATTTTTTAAATTATTTCACAAACTAAATAGGTAGTTGAAGAAAATAAACTAATACAAATAAGATACAAGAGAAACTCCATTGGAAGGAGTTTCATTATTAAGTACTTGTTTGAAAGGTATTTATGCGAGTGAAACCCGCTGACCCTCTAACACACCTATGCCAGGCAAGCCAGCGCCCCTGTCCTAGACAGCCAGTGATTCCATAACACACTCTAGGGAAGAAAAAAAAAAAACACTTCTCTACCTTTCTAAGGTCTTCTGGCTGGTATAATAATTAAATTAACATAAGACAGGTTAGCAGGAGGAAAAACAAGTTTAATTATGTCCATACCGGGGCCCTATAAGAATATGAGCCCCACATGCAGTCAGGAAAAAAAAGGCTTATATGTCATCTTGGGCCGATAACAGGATACGGGTCCTACTTCAAAGAAAAGGAAGGCCATTCTCGGGAAGAGGGAAGAGCAAATGCCTTTAGAGACACAGAGGGGACAGAGAGGACTTTGATTTCTCCGTCCCGCTGGGACCCCCAGCCCACCACGCTAGCCTATACTCTTTGTAGTTTTATGTCTTCCTGGGCCAGAATCTCTATCTAAAAATTTTTTTAGGCACTTAAAGAGAGGTAATAAGCTTTTCCTGAGTCTTTTGGGGCCTTGATCATCTTTAGCTCAAAATAGTCTGCATGCCAAAGTGGCACATTCTGGGGAGGCTTGATCTGAACCCCTCAATACACAGATACATGGGCACTCTCAGTACCAAAACTGGAACTTCCTTCACAGAGGTCTCAGGACGACTCACACACAGGAGCTTCCTCACAGCTGGGAGGTTTAGCTCAAGTCCCAGTTGCTCAATCACAAGAATTTCAAAGTGTTCCCAGTTTGCAGTCTGAGGAAAAGGGGCTAAGTTCCCAGAGGCCTGGAAAGGGGCATATATCACTAAGACTCTCTAAGGCTGAACATGATTGGAAATGGATTTGATTTTTACTTATAGTGCAAACCAGGACTTCCCTAAAAATGAGACTGCTAATCCCGTGGGAATCCTACTGAGGACATTCTGGGAGGTTCCAAATGCTTAGTTGTTCGGGGAATCTGATTCCAAACTGGAATATCTCTTCTCCAGGCACGTTCTCTCCTCTCCTGAAAGTATCATGACGAATTGCTCTGATCTTTAGGGCTTATAGTAGTAGGAATCTCACACCAAGGCAGACTTTAAAAAACAAGTGTTGCAATCATTGACATGATATTCTCTTCTCTGAGGAATTTCTGTCAGACTGTGAGAACAGCTTTTCCCCATTGCCCCCCGGAAAAGCAGCTAGCTGGACAGACAGGTACAGAAGACAGACCAGGGCCAGTGGCCCGGTGCTGAAGGCAGCACCTGTGTATTTTGTAAAGGCCTGGCTTCACCACTTAGCAGACATGTGGTTTTGAGTGTGAACAAAAAAGGGGCCATACACTAAATCTGACAAGCTCAGGGGGCCCCACAGGACAAGACTTACAAATTCTGTGACCAAAAGTAACCACACAGATGGTCTAACCATGGATTCCTCACTGGGCAGGCCTCACATCAGGCCTACAGCTTCCTCAGCAAGGGTTAATCTTTACCTTAAGTGAGCTCTGTCCACTGTCCTACACATTTAGAATAACATATCTTAGAGATGTCAGAGTGATTTTCTTTTCTAGATCCCTCGAAGGCACAACCGCAGGCACCGGGCACAGGACCACTGGAACAGATCGCAGAAACCTCATTGTTATCTGGTTCCCCGCATACCATCTCCGTCCTGTAATCTGTAACTATCCTGTGCCCATCACGTAAAAGAAGTGTGTGTTCCTCCATTTTGCTTTTTGTCTGATCCTACAGATTTCCCCACTTTGCTTTCTCGCACTTCGTAATCTACCACCAATGGCATTCACAGGCCCTCTTTATGTCCTCTCCTTCAGTGCTAAAGCATTAAATAAACTGCAAAAACTGCCATTCCCTGGAGCATTTCCTCAATTTGTTGAGATTTTGCTCCTAGTCAGGTCCTCTAAATTTTGGGTCAAATAAATTCATAAAGCTCTTCTATGAGCTGGACTTTTTTTTGTCAGCATGGGCAAATTGCTTACTTTCTATGAACCTCCAGTTCTTCCTCTGAAAAACTAAGATAAAGTTATTTACCTCAAATGGCTGATTTGAGACAGAAATAAACAATAGGAAAGCACTCAAAAGTGTATTAAGAAGTGATGCATAAGGGAGGCTATTGTTATGTGGCCTTCCCCTTCGAGCCTCAGTGGGAACTTTCTTTTTCTTCTCAAATTCTTCCGGACTCCAATCCCGAACTTGGGGAATAATTCCAGGCATTCAGAAGGTATTCAACAAAGCTTTCTTAGATGAAACAAATCCAGTTTTCTGGATAAACAAAATGTCAAATAGATGAATGGATTTGGTCACTTAATAAATACTTACTAGGTGCCTACCATGTTCCAGAGACTGTGGTAGGCACCAGAGAAACTGCTGTGTACAAAACAGACACACCGCCATGCCCTTGCGGAGCTTCCACGCAAGAAAGGAGAGAGATGCTAAGTCACTAAAAGGCATTAAATGTTAACCAGTGGCAACTGCCATGGAGAAAAATAAAGCAGGGAAAGAGGTTGAGGAGTGGCAGGGTGAGGTGAGGCCAGGGAAGGGTAGGGGTATTCTTAAGGGCTCCAGTTTGCTGTTCCAAAGCCTGAATTCTCTGGGAGTGAGTAGCTTTCCAGGACTCATTTCTAAAGAAGTGTCATCTTCCTTTCAGCTCAGGGGTCACTCTGGTCCCAGGCTCCCAGAAGCCAGGCTCGGGGTCAGAAGACAGGCAGCACTTGTATGGGAGACAGTGACAAACCAGGCAGATGGGAGGGGACCCTGGAGTAGCTCCAGGTCACCCAGTCCTGGGAATTAGATCACCTTGGGAGGGATCCCCACCTTAGCTCTGCCTAAAAGGCCCTGTGTGCTGTGGCTCCTCGAACAATGCTGACAGAGAACCATCTCTTCTACCTCAGACCCCTTCCCAGTTTGCACCGAAAGAACAGCACATTCCTGTCCAAGCTCATCCAGACCAAGATCTGCTGATTACCTAGCAACATGGCCCTAACAATTCTTGCGTGGAATGAAGTTAATCCTGGTACAGAAATAAAAGTTTATGTTTCAGAAGGAAAAAAAAAAACATGTCGAAATTCTTTCTCTTTTTCTCCCTTGCTGCTCAATCACAAGCCCCAGGAACCACCTTTGACCAAGCTAAGCAGGGGCCCCTTCCTTCAGCAGCTTGGAAGCTCTGTGCGACAGCAGTGTTGAAAGTATGTTGCATAAAGTATAGCAACATACACAACAGCTTGCATTTACATAGAGCCACCATGGGCTGTTCCTTTTTAGAGTTATCGATATTCTGCCTAATGACAACTTTAGTAGAAGCCTGGACAAACCTACAAAACATGATTTAGAATCACATGTCAGTGCAAAACGCTGTAACAGATGGTCTGGTCAAGGATGGCAAATAGCTTGTATCCTGCGCTTGTTCCGAATGCTTGGTGTTGGCCCCACGTAACACTGACCTCTGAAGGAGTCTCGGGCAGCTGGTTGCGAAAGTTGTGGATGATTTTTAGCAATGTCTGCCATTGGTGAGATGTGGTAGAGGGGCACCCCGCTTGGGTGTTTATTGCGACTAATCTAGTTCCCACTTCTCTTTATTCAAATGAGGGAACCGATGTTTAGGGAGTTGAGCTGACTCCATGAAGATCACACCACCAGTGAGAAGCAGAGCTGGACCTGGAATCCAGCCCTTTAGATCTCAACTGAGTGCTGTTTCCTCCCTCCCCGCCGCCCTCCCTCCCTCCCTTCCTTCCTTCTTCTTTCTCCTCTTCTCCTTCCTTCCTTCCTTCCTTCCTTTTCTTCCTTCCCTTTTTTAGAAGAATTCATTTATTTGACAATTTAAGTTAGGCAAAGAAAACTATGTGCAACTACATAAAAAGAATGACATTCTCATACTACTTGAACATATAGCAGTGGTCAAAAATAATGAATGTGGAATGAATCCCAGGATTCATGGCAAAAACAAAAAAAATCCTTGTACAGGAAAACTTTAGGCTTCTAACTTCACTGAATCCGATACTAATCATGCTTCCTTATATTCCTCAGCTTCTTCCAACTCTTCTTGCGCTCTCTAGTATGTGCAGAAGATCAATATATGCAGATTCCAACCAGTGCTGACATCTGGGATCATCATCTAGGACTCTTGCAGGATCTCTGCCTGCTTTTTAATGGCATAATTTTCATCATTCATAGCTTTTGTTTTCTTCAATCTTATCTTCTTGTTGTTTTGCTTCCTTTTCATATACTTTTTTTTTTTTGGCCGATTACTTCACCATGCCAGTTTCAATCTTGATTTACACATGAGGATGGAGGACTGGCCGTGGTCCCTCCCGTACCCAGGGCAGGGGTGGAAAGCCAGGGCAACGGTGCAGGAACAGTAGGCACTGTTTTCAGCATCAGCTCGTTGTTGCCCTCAAGCACAAGGTCTGGAGAGGGCTGGCTCCACGTACTGCCTGACACCTGGTTTATGGTGACCAGCTGCTCCGTGGTTCCAGCCTGGCTCTTGCCATCTGCCTGCTCCCGGCAGGACTGCAGGCCCCTCGCTATTGTGGCCCCAGCAGGACAGAGAGATCCTCCCCAGGCAGAAACCTGTAATGACTCCCAGGGGCCTGGACTTCAGATCCAGAGCTTGAAGCTATTCTCTCCTCCCCATAATTACATTGTCCTTATCATTCTTATCATCCCAGCTTGGGATGGTGTGCACAGATGTGCTTTTATTTTTCTTTGAGTGATGTTGACATAAATTCCATTTACTTTCTATTGTAAAACCTGTCCTCCTGACTAAGAATAACTGATTGGGTAAGATAAGACATTCATATGGAGATGTCAATAGAAGCAAAAGGGACCAGAAATGGTTTTTGGTTTTATTTCAACTTATCAAGAAATAACTTCTCTTTGAGAAAATAAAATAAAATAAACCCTGGCTCAGCTGAAAATTTTGTCTTTTGCTTCGGCCCAGGACCTGGCCTCATGCCAAGTTGCACACAGGTCAGCACCTCCTCCTGAAACGCTCCGCTTTCCCCACGGTCTCCAAGTAGTGATGACGTAAGTTGTTTGTTTCCAAACCTCTTGCTTTTCCTCTTGTATAGCACCCCATACCACTTCAACCTTCTAGATTCCACTTTCTCATCTGTAAATTCCGAGAAGCAGCGTAGATGATCATTGATCCCTTCAAGCTCTACATCTCATAGCCAGGGCCCAAAGTTAGTAATGCATACACCATTCCCCTGGGATGGCTCTTTTTTCTTTTTTAATTTTTTATTTATTGATTTCGGAGAGAGAGGAAGGGGGGAAAGAGAGATCTGTTGTTCCAGTTACTTATGATTTCATCGGTTGATACTTGTATGTGCCCTGACGAGAAATCAAACCCACAACTTTGGTGTATCGGGATGACACACTAACCCACTGAGATACCCAGCCAGGGCCTTGGGGTGGGGGTGAGGCGGTCAGGGAGGAGGGCGCTTTTGTGCTTTGTTCTGTTTTGTTTTTAATATGCATTATCCTGCACTCATGATCTCCTAGTTCTTTGAGCTTAATAATTTATTTTGTAACCCCTTTGTAGCACCCCTAGATCTGTGTTCTATGCTCAAGGACTTCTTAAATTTCAAAACTGACTCTCTGTGAGCCTCCCTTATCTGGACTAAGTAAACCACATACTTCACTTCCCAACACCTAAAATTTTTACTTTCTGTTTTCTAAGACGGCAGCAAGCTTTGGGTACTCTGCAGCAGGCCTCAAAGGATCTCATGCCTTAAGATTAAGAAAATATTTCTTAGAAATAATGATTCTTGATTTTGAAGGTAAAAACACAAACTTTAAAATTTTGTGGAATCATAAAACAATTAGTTGTATTTCTATACATTAACAATGAAAAATAAAATTAAGAAAATTCTATGTATAATAGCATCAAAAAGAATAAAATATATAGGAACAAATATTACAAAAGAAGTTCAAGACTGCTACAATGAAAATCAAAAAACATCATTGAATAAAACTGAAGAACCAAATACATGGAAAGGCATCCCATCTTTGTGGATGGGATAATTTAATATTGTGAAGATGGCCACACTCCCCAAATCGTTTACAGGTTCAGCACAGTCCCTATCAACATCCCAGGTGGCTTTTTCACAGAAATTGACAAGAGGATATTAAAACTCATATGGAAATGTGAGGGACCCAGAATAGCCAAAACAATCTTGAAAAAAAAAAAGGACAAAGTTAGGAGACTTATGCTTTCCGCCTTCAAAACTACGAAGCTGCTGCAGTCCAGACAGTGTGGCACTAGAGTCAAAATAGACACACAGATGACAGAACAGCATTGAGAGTATAAAAAGAAACTTTAATAATTAGTTTTGGCAATGGCGCCAGGACAATTCAATGGGGGAAAGACTTGTCTTTTTACAATTGGTGCTGGGCAAGTGGATATCCACACGCAAAATGATGAAGTTAGACTTCTAGCTGACACCAAACTTTAATTCACAATGGACCAAAGACTTAAAACTAAGAACTAACCCTATAAAAATTTTTGAAGAAAACATAGATGTAAATCTTCATGACCTTGGATTGGGCAATGACTTCTTATATGTTGCACCAAACACACAAGCAGCCAAAAGCAAAACATAAAGTTGGGCTTCATCAAAGTCGAAAACATTTGTGCTTCAAAAGACACTATGAAGAAAGTAAAAAGACAGTCACAGAATGGAAGAAAATATTTGCAAATCATATATCTGATAAGGGTCTAGTATCCAAAATACATAAAGAACACTTATAAATCAGCAATAGAGAAACAAAAACTACAATTTAAAAATTGGCAAAGAATTTGAATAGACATTTCTCATAAGATATGCAAATGTTTAATAAGCACATAAAAAGATACTTAACATCATTAGTCATTGGGGAATATAATCAAACTATAAGATGCTGTTTCATACACACTAGGATGGCTACCGCAAAGACCGACAGTAATAATAGTGAGGATGAGGAGAAATTGGAACCCTCCTTCATTGCTGGTGGGAATGAAAAATAGCTACTTTGCAAAACAATTTAGAAGTTCCTCAAAAAGTTTAATATGGGGTCACCATTTGACCCAGCAGTCCCACTCCTTGATATAGATATATAAATGAAAACATTTGTCCACATAAACACTTGTGTGTTAAGTTTCATAGCAGTATCATTCCTAATACTAAGAAAGTAGAAATAGACCAAATGTCAATCAAGTGATCAATAAACAAAATATGGTATAGCCATGAGATGGAAATTATTTGGAGACATACAGGGATGAAGCAGTGATTCATGCTATAATACAGGTGAACTGTGACGACATTCTACCGAGTGAAAGCATACAGTCACACTAGGCTACATACTGTATGATTCTGTAACCTAACCTACACGTGCAGCCTAGCAGGTAACCTAGCATAGATTAAGCTTTGTTTAGAGTTTACAACTTTGCCTTGATTTACCTATAACTCCACTTAGCTCACTCTAAAGTTGATAAGGTTTGCCATCTTGTAATTTGTTGAAAGTTTCACAGAAAAACCAAGACTTAGATGTTTATTCATACCTACACAGTCCCTAATGTTGATGACTGCTAGACTCATTTGTCAGGAATGAGCCCAAGATGTTTTGCATGACTGGGGAGGAGGGGGAGTGGCGGGGGGGTGAACCAACTGAACCACCTGTGACTGGCTGGAGAAGCCTGAAAGCCTTTCCAGCAACCTCCTCATCTTCAACATGTGACATATCTATAGCCCTGTTTCCTGACTTGCGTGAGCTGGAATGTCGCCACCTATAAATGCAACGACAAAGTCTACCTTGATGTTTATGCATGATTTCCCCCAATAAAAGTGGTTTAGATGCTTTGTTTGGGGACACACTGCTCTGGGAACAATCCCCAGCGCGTCCACGAGTGCCCACTGGCAGTAAGCTTCCTTCTCATGGGTCATCTCCGAGTTGTCTTTCAGCTGGTGACCACTGAGATTTCAGAGCTGGTTTTGTCCGGTAATAATTCCGTTTCCATGAAATGTCCCTAACAGGCAAATCCATAGAGACAGAAAATAGAAGAGTGCTCGCTCAGGGGAGTGGGGAGTGGGGATGCCTGCTAATAGGTACAGGTTTTTTTGGTGGGAGGTGGTGATGGAAATTATTCTGGAATTGAATAGTGGTAGGAATTGTACAATTCTGTGAAAATACTAAAAGCCACTGAGCTTTACACTTTCAAGTGGCAAATATTATGGCATAAAAATTATAGCTCAGTACAGCTATGTAAAATAAATGTTGTGGGATCCAAGAAATTTAATAGGAAAATGAGAGAGGTGAACTAAGACTCCTAGGCCAGCTCTCTCCCTCTTAGCAACCAGAGGCTCCTCACCCACTCTGTGGCAACAGGCAGCCCACAGAACTCCCGGTCTGCGGGAATCCTGGAAGGTCATCTGTCCCCTTGGTCAATGACTCATCAACCCCTCCCTAACATTCCCACTGGGTGACCATCTAGCCTACACTCCACAAGCTACTTGTTCTCCTCTCCGAGCATTTGTTGGACACTACCACATGCTCAGCCCTGGGCTAAACTTCGAGAATACAGTTTGTGTTGCTGTCTCTTTAATGTAATAAACATTTACTTGAATATTTTAATGTGTAAGATATTTTACTGGTTTCTATTCCTTTTTGTTTATTTATACCTCTTTTAGTCTGGATTTTCCCAGAATGCTCCCCAACTCAAATGGAAATGGTTTGTTTGGGGAGCACGGGTAACACTTGCAGACAAATGGGAAGGAGATCCAGTGAAGAAAGGAGGTTTAAGAAGTCAGCTACCACAGTGAGCAACTGAAGCTTATCCTTAAGGGGGAACTGTGGGAAAAAGTGTAAAACACAGGGCTGAAAAGCATTCCTTCCACCCGACAGCCAGGAAGCTGAGATAATTACACACTAATTTCTGCATTTCTGGTTGATCTGCTCATGCTGGGGATCTGTCTGTTTCTTAGCACCTCTGGCTGTGGAAGAAAGCACAGATTTTGCAGCCTTCCCAGATCTGAATTGGGAGAAGGGAGACCCTTCAAGCACATGTGTAGATTCTGGTCATTGGAAATTGGCAGGACCTCAGGTCCAAGGGACACGGGTGGAAAACTGACGGCATCAGCTCCAATGCCTGCCCCCTTCCACGCTGGGGATGGCGTACAAGAATACACAAAATGAGTCACGATGCCATAAATTAAGTAAAGGTGAAGAGAAAAAAAATAAAAGAAAAGTACTGTGTTTTTGGACTATAAGATGCACCGCCCCCCCGCCCCCCAAATTTGGGAGTAATAATAATTGTTAATGCTGCTGTTGAGATCTGTTTACATTTACATTGGTGAAATATTATGTTATTTATGTTATTAAATATTTTACCACATTTTTTGTTTCAATTTTTTTTCCCTATTTTCCTCCTTTAAAACCTAGGTGTATCTTATGGTCCAAAAAATACGGTAAGTGTCTTTGGTAAGGCAATGAATACTTCTCTAACAGACCCAGAAAACACACTTTCTTCCTTTGTCAAACACTGGCTCTCCAAAAGCAGCACCCAAACTACCTTTTGAAAAGGCAAGCCTGAGGTGCCTGCTTATCCTGATAAGTGTGACTGCACACTGACAGCATCTCAAAGGTGAGAGGTTTGGGGGCGTTGAGGTCTGGTTTAAAGCAAGTCTTTCTGTGCAGAAGCCTGATTGGAACCGAGTAAGGATCACAATATAATAAAGACTGGGGAACACAAAAAGGTAAGGAATTCAGAGTTTTGGAAAGTAAATATTTGTTTGGTGTTAATTATTGAAAAGTTGAACCATCGTGTTTGTTTAAATGGCTTTGAAGGGAACATTCCGAGGTGAGCAGAGTCATTTGCAACTGTAATCTTCCTGAGCAAGTGGTTTTAATGTTGCAGTAAATTGTGTGGGTGGAAATGGTTTTTGTTCACACCTTCAGCATCATTTTACTAATTTAGTAAAAGCAGTATTCTAGGAAGCCGACACGCAGTCCAGGGACCAGTAATTTCTGCAGCACAGGGAAACAACACACACACTTTCCACCTTCGAGAAGGAGCAAGACTAGAGGGGCACATCTTGGAGCGCAAGGTGTAGCTTCGGTGGCTGTCAGCAGGTCGTGGCACCCTGGAATCGTGGCACCCTGGAGCCCCAGCATGGGCCCACAGGACAGGCCGAGAGTAGGGGGCCCCGTGGGGATGTTCTGTAAGTGACTTCTCTGTGGGGAGCGTGCCCTGGAGTGTGTCCTGTCCTGCCTGGCTGCCAGGTTGAGCAGCATCTCTCACTGAGGCCAGAAAGGAAGTCAGCAAGTCCAGCCTCCCATGGCCCCTGGCTCATCCCTGCACTGTGACTGCTGTCCCGTTCTCTGCTGAGGCCGACCCTCCTTCACAGTGCTTGGGGGAGGCTGGAGCTTTGGGGAGGATGCTCTGTCACCCTTGCCAGATAAAATCAACAAAACCACAGCGGATTCTCCACTTCATCTCCTTTCCAGGACACTGCACTGTACAGCCTCCTATGTGCTTGCACTGCCTCACCTCATCAGCCTCTCACAGCACCCCCAGCAGGCAGGCAGTGTTATGGACAGAAGAAGAAATGGAGGGCTCAAGGTCATGTCAGCATAAGAGCTGGGGTTGGCAACCAGGTCTTCAGAAGTATTCCAGAGCTCTGTCTGGGCTAAAAAAAAAAAAAATCCTAGTCTCCACACCCCTAAAGTAACTGTGACAAAATCATTGTGTAAGGCTACAGCTTCCCACCCAAACCAGAGAAACCACACCTTCCACTTGGAAGCATGGTTGTATTTGGTGGCTATCTGTATGGCCTTGCTAGTCAAACATTTAAGAATACAGGAGATTATTTTTTCATTATGATAGTAATAATGCTCACTATAGAAAGTGTGCTTGCAGAGTGGATTTGTGGATATTTGTGCTCCAGAATAAAAGCTATTGGGCCATCCTTGGGGGAAGGTGACCTCATCCTGGAGGCATGAGAGCTCCCAGCATTCTCTGTGTCCAAGGTCCTGGTGGTCATGTGCCTCTAAGGGAGGATCGGGCCCTTTTCACTCTCCAGGAGAGTAAATACGGCCTTGTGTTGCTATGGGCTTGAGGTTCCAGTTTGTCGGGTCATCATGTCCTTTCCAACAAGCTGTTAATCGTTGTGTAAAGCAAAGAAGAGAATGAGGGCTTTTGTGTACAAGACCTGGGGTGTGAGAGTGCAGTGCCCCAGGAGCAGGGGCCTCTAAGGATGGCTTAGCTGCCAGGACTCCATCGCTCAGGGTGGTCTGAAGGTGGGTTTCTCATCCTCAAAGCACCCGGATGACAGGACGGGGGAGAGAGTCCTAGGGGAAACATTCCAACATCCAGAACCTATGCTGGACCAGGGCCAGCCTAACCTGCTGAGACCCACTAGTGAGGATGGCAAGGCCCCACAAACCCAGAGAGCCTCATTGATTGGTCATGGGTAGGGGAGAAAAGCTTTACAGAAGCCTTGTTTTTTGTTTTTTCTTCAATACCCCGGGACACCGATGGGTGTCCTGGGAACCCAGTCCTAGCAGGGGGACACAGTTTACATTTCCGCAACAGGAGGCCAGACAAGAACTGTCAGCGCACCCTGAGCCGGGAGATGAGGGGACTAGCGCCAGTGTTGCAGCACCCAGAGAAGTTGCACGAATCATGCATGCTTCCCCATCCCAGCAAGCGCAGGTAACAGGGCCCAGGCCTAGCCTCCACAGAGCCCTCCCCTCCCCACCATCTTCCCTGCAGACCAGGAGGGGCGGACTCCAGCTCTCCCTCCAAAACAGGCTGTGATGCCTGTGCAGGTGCAGCTTTTAAGCAGATTTTGCCCCTGGAGGAAGGTGAGCCTCAACACTCAGGAGTGCTAGTGACAGGGCACTTCACCACCGTCTCTGTTCCCTCAGTCAGCAGCATCCTGAGCACCTGACACTGGTGAAGGCCACCTGGGACCTTGAAATCCGAGTAATTGCACCAGAAGATGCTTAACAGTGGACAGGGCAAGACCTGGCGCTGGCAGAGCCATGAGTGCCACAGAGCAGCAGCTGGGGGGCAGGTTGGAGCCCCTCACTTCTGGGACACATGTCCCTTCAGTCACTTCTGGGACACATGTCCCTTCAGTCGCTTCTGCTCAGGGGCCTGAGTGAGACTGAATGGCTTTTGCATGGCCCTCCAGACATGACGAATGTCTGGCAGTCTCTTGGCTACTGCCTCTCAGAGTTCACAGTGAGCCTGTCTCCCTACACCCTTGTGGGGCGAGGTGATGGAATGTGACAGAATCTTGGCTCTGTATGGTGAGGGTCACATGCAATTTTGTTTAACTGCATTGAATTCACTAACATATAAGCATGTGTGGTAGAAGAATAATGGCCCCCCCCAAAGTTGTCTCTGTCCTAATCCCTAAGACCTGTGACTATGTTAGGTTGCATGGCAAAGGGAATCAAGATTACAGGGGAAATTAAGGTTGCTAACCAAGTGACTTTCAGGCTGGGAGAGTGCCCTGGGTTATCCAGGTGAGCCTCATGCAGTAATAAGGGTCCTTAAACGTGAGAGAGGGATGCAAGAGAGCAGGCTGCAGTGATGTGATGTGAGGACTCCACACAACCCTGCTGACCCCTTGATTTTTGTCCAGAGGGGCCGTGTCAGTCTTCTAACCTACAGAATAGAGTTGCGTGGTATGAAGCCACTTAGTCTGTGGTAACTTGTTACAACAACCATAGGAAACTAATGTACTATGTATTAACCAACCTTTGAAAAAGACCTCCCCAGGAATTAAAGAATGTTTCAGGGATTTCAGCTCTCTGCTTCAAACAGAGCAACCACTCTGACTCCATTTTATAGGTTTCTCTAGATCTTGTGTTTCAAGAGGAAAATATTTTCTTTGAAGTTCTCAGTACACATGGTTGCAAAAACAGTTTAAAGAGTTTCAACTGAGTCGAGAACAAGTATAATAAAGTACTAGTTCCCCCAGTGACCTCCTTTGCCCATCCTCTAACACTGCCTTAAGGAAATTTTCTACCTCACCGGTCACATTCAGTATCCAGTCCAGTCTAGACCAAAACTCCAATCTCAGATCCCATTTCAATCTTATCTTCCCTTTCTCCCTGGCACAGTTAGGCTTCAGGAAGACAGGCGTGAGATCTGCCCTTTCTTTCTTCCTCTTCCCTTTCACAGGTCAAGTTGCTCTAGTTTGGAAGAAGGCAAAGAAGAGGAGGGAGAGGGACCGGGCCTCTGATATGATTGGTCACCCGCCTGTGCTGAGGAGGCACCACTAGTCTTTTCCCGGCTCACCTGGGATCCGTGTGATACTGGAAACTTCAGCTGGAGTGCTGGTCTCAGCATAAGTGGGGGACGAGGTTTTCTCCAGGCCACGTCCAGGCACACCCCTGTTCTGAGGCCCCCTAAGGACAGCCACATCTCCTTTTGGCCAGCATTAGTCTGTGCCTTTGACCTCCCCTCTGGGTGGGTATTGCCTCACTTGGCAATAGTTGACCGGTTTATTGCCAAGTAAGTAGGGGACAGCCCTCTCACCCCTATGCCCAGGCTGTCCCCGCAGGCCTCTACCCTCAGAAATGTCCAGGTTTGGGCCTCAGGGTTCATGGGTGCCTCCAAACGCCAGGCACACACGTCAGGCTCCCCAGGAGCTCCCTGGTCTCACCACATCTGCTCCACTCAGATGTCCCCTCAGTCTCAGAACATTCAGCCCCCACCTGCTTCTCGGAAGAAACAAACTCTCTCCGTGAACTCGGCACTGAAGAAACTCGTCCTCTTCCTCCTCCTCCCTGGGGCCTCTGCATATGTTGCTGGGGTGGGGGTTGTGGGCAGCCAGCAGGGCCAGTTCTGAAGCCTCTAACAAGCCTGGAGCGAGCAGTCTGGCCCTTCCTTCTGCAGAATGAGGGTTCCTAACGCTCTGTCAAAGGCAGTACGGGCCCCCCACTCTCCTGCAACGACCCCTCTAGCCAAATTCCAGAAAGTCCATCTTTTGGTGATGCCTTTTCCAGAAATTTTCATGGTCAATTTTAACAACCACTGTAACTGGTAAGACAGAAGATCTGAAATTGGGTTTTCTGTGAGCGAGGTCCACAAGGATTAAAGTTCAGGAGTGTAAGGAAGAGCCCAGCCTCACAGAAGTAGAAACAGAAAGGAACTTCAGCCTCAGCAGTTAGCCGGTACGAGGCCGCATCGACAGTAATGTGCGCCCACTTGTACCACCTCTCACCGCCCGTGCAGGGCTTCACCCCAGTGCCCAGCCCCCCATCCCAGGTGTCTCTGTGTCCCCAGAGGGTTCTGCTGCCTGTGGGAGACCCCTGGACACCCTAGTCACTGTGCGGGGTGCTGCTATCTGATGCACTAGAGCCTCGTGTTGTCTGCAGAAGAGGGTGCTTCCTCACCTTGTGCATTGTTAAAGGGTCCCAAAGCCATGCCCCTCGTACCATTACATCTTATGGATGTTCTGGGTTCCATTTGTTTAATAAACGCTTGACAGGTACACTGTTCTAAGCGGTTTACAAACATTCTCATAGGACCTCGAAGCCCTGGGAGCTGGAAACATTGTACCATTACTGATACTGAGGGAGCCCGGCACTGAGGTTCGGCAGCTTGCCCAAAGGCACTCAGTCAGTGAGTGAGGGACAGAGCAGGCCTCTTAAAAATATGTGTTATTTTATCCACATATTTTACTGGCACTCCTTCTGCTCCTGTGTCCAAGGGGCCAGAGTGAGGACAGACTCACCTGGGCTAAAGTCAGAATCCCGCCCGGCCTTCAACAGCCAACACTTTCCTCCCAGCTCGGCTCACTACACCTGTCTCTCTCCCTAGACCAAGTCGTGCCCTGGAAGGTTCCAACGCCCCTCACAGACAAACCACTGTCAGGCAGCACAGGCAGCGTCAGAGGCCCGAACCCCCAGCAGAGGAGGGAAGAGCTGGAGCTCTGGCTGAGATGGGTGGGGTCCCCCCGGTCTGGCACATTCTCCTCCAGCAGAATGTTTGGAGCATGACTATTTCTTCTGGCCACCTGCTGCTCCTTCTCCCCTCAGGAGGTTGAGACATTGCCCTGAAAAAGAAAGGCAAGAAAAAGCACACGGGCCCGGTAGTCCAGGGCTGGACATCACTGTGTGATCACTGAGCTGGAGGAGACCATTATTGCCAGGATGTCTGCTCAGGGAGCATGCCCAACCACAGAGAGTGCTCTTAGTCAAGATGGGAATTTTCATTTTTCCGTTGCCCTCCTCTCGCCCAAATGGAAAATTCAGACGTGGTGCAGTGGAAAACCAAGTGTTGAAAGACTCCTCAGGAGCTTCAATCTATTCTCCATGTGAGGATAAAAGGGGGCTTACACGGGAGTGTTCTCTTCGCTGCATTCAGAACTTTTGGGGGTGGGGTGGGAGAGGTGGCTGCTGGCTCATCCCAGGCTGTGGTGAGTGGCGTCACAGGCTCCGCCAGCAGGAGAGTGGCTGACCAAGTGCCCAACTATTTAGGCCAACAAATGCTCAGGGCTCAGGCAGCCTCCCTCCCCAGCCCGCCCTTCCTGCCAGTTTCGGCTGATGGCCTCCAATGCTAATGAACAGCTCATAAGTGCTAACAAAGTCCTTGGCACCTAGAAGCCAGGCAGAGGAACTTCCAACAAGAATTTGGACCAAGTCTTGACCCCAGTGCCGTTGCAGGATTTCTTGATTGTTGAGTCTGGGTACCATGAGTTGGGCAGGGGGACTCGCCTCTGTTCCCGGAAAGCTGGTTCAGTGCAGCCGAATGGGGCCTCCCACAGACCTGTTTCTAGGTCACAGAAACTTCCATCTGACAGACAAGCTTGAACATTGAAACTGTCCCTGATACCCAGAGGTGGAGCAGTTTCCAGAACATCCAAGGTGGGCCCCTGGTCCCAGAGAACATTTATATGAGGATGAACAGCAGGGATCACACAGAGGTTCCTACCCAGCAGCCCCTGCCACCTGCTGAAGCTGTATGTAAGCTGGTGTAAGAATTGTACAGGCGATACTTGGAGATTGTACTCAGGCCCTCAGTGGGCTCAGGAAACTTCATTACATGTGTGTAAGGTTAATTCAAACCTATTGCCCTAAGCACATACTTAATTTCATAAGGAAATTTCTCCCAAGAGAGAGCTGTATGAAACAACACCTCTGAACCTACCACCCCTCCCACACGTGGGAAGCAGAAAAACTGACAGTAACGCCCATGGGGTTGCATTCCTCTTCCCTGGGTTGGGCCTTAATTTTGCCGTTCCCACAAGGCCTGCTGCTTCTCTGCTTGTCCTCGGAGGTTTGCCTCCTCCCTCGTGTTGCTCCTTCAGGCCTAGGCCTGGCTGTACCAGGTAGGTGTTGTGATGCCCACATTCACTCGTGTTCACCCTCCCACATCCTCTAGCAGCTCTGCTGGAGGATTTCTCAGGATGTTTCTGTCCTCAGGAAAATGCTTTGCCAACTGTCAGGACAGACTTGCCAGGAGTTAATACCCTCCGCTGAAAACAGAGAAAATTGCAGACACATCCCCTGGCATCCTGAGCCCACAGGTAGGGGGATGAGGCCAGGCAAGCTCTACATCGTCTCCCAGGCATCCCCAGTGGAAAGGTGAGCACATAGGAACCTGCTCATTCAACACACTTTATATTTACTTCCTTCCTTTATAAGCCCATTAAACCAGTAGGTAGGGAGTGTTAGAAAGAAAGCAAATGTCAGAAAGTGTCTCCTTTAGGATTCCATGAAGCTCAAATCCCAGGGAAGGGCAGCCCCTGTTAAATACCTGACATGAGCAGTGGGCTCTTATCACCACCTGTGGGTTCATTATTACATCTGCCTCAGCAACCACTGGGTCAAATGCCCTTTGAGGCCACTGAGGACACAAAATGTGGACGTTCATCTTTTTTTCCATGTTGCCTGGCACAGGTGTGACACTTAGTAGATCCTCAAAAAAAAAAAAGCCAAACTAAGCGGAGCTCGCTTCAGGGAAACTCAGATGAAAGGGGCTCTTCAAAGACTTTCGGGGAGGGAGAGAAAGGCTCTTTGACTGTCTGTGCATCTGAAGCTGTAATGGAGCAATAATTTGGTCTTCATAACATTCTGTTTTTCTCTGGCACTGGAGCGGTCAGCTTCCATGGGACGTGATGACCCAGCCCAGGGCTCCTTGCATAAGGACTCTGAGGTGGTCTTCAGAGGCGGGACGCCTGGAGCTGGGCCTGCTCTCCCAGGCAGAAGGCCAAACCCTAATTATTGCCCTGCCCCCAGAACCATGACCAGGATGTCCAGGGCTCCTTTGCACGTGGTTTCTGCAAGGCTCAGCCTGAACTTTGCTCCCACGATGTAATAATACTTGGCCATAGCATTTATTTATTGTATGTAGTTGGAGGGCAGGGAACAAGAAGGATACTGCAGAATCCTGGTTAGATCTGAGTTTGGGAAACAAGCTCATTTCATATAACTTCACTGAAAAATTCCCAAATAAGTTAAAGAAAGGAAAAAAAAGAATAGAAAAAAAGCTTTTGGCACTTGAAATGAAGATTAGATCAAGTCGTTTTTGTCATCCACAGGTCCTAGACTGCTGGTTTTCAGGGAATCCCGGTGATCGGCTGGGCTCTCAGTGTCTGTCTGTACTGCCTGACTAGCAAGCCTGGGCTAAGGCCTGGGAGGAACTGATGAACAGGAGGGTCTGGGCTTTGCACTTCCTTGGCCTGAGTCACCAGCTCACCTCTCCTCCCCAGGGCATGCAGTCCTGGGTGTGGCATCCCTGGGACCTAGCCAGTCTTCAGATTCTCTGGCTGCAGAGCAGCCTGGCCAACTCACACAGGTAGCGCTCTTATGCTCTTGGAAAAGAAAGCACCAAAGTGAAAGGGGAGGTAGAGGGAGGCTAAACACAAGCATTTTTCCAGGTCCCAGTGTCCGGGAGTGAAGATGGCTGGGAAATGTCTCTGGTGGCTTTAAATGACACAGGTGACATATTCCAGGAAGGACCCAGGCCCCAGTGGACTGGGCCCCTCTTTTTTGATTCTTGCCTCTCCCCAGACCCAACCCTCAGCAGCGTGACTTTTACACACTGATGTTTGCAGTGGAGCCCAGATGAAGGCTTTCCTCCCACGAAAGCAAAGTAGAATCTTATGGATTCATCAGCAAAATTTAACACTTAAATAAACAAAAAAAATGAAGAGATAGATTGAAACACACAGGCACACACATTTCCTCTGGTGCCAGGACCAAGGCAATACCGCAGCTGAGAGCTTCACG
Organism: Phyllostomus hastatus; assembly: GCF_019186645.2. Lineage (NCBI taxonomy): Eukaryota > Metazoa > Chordata > Mammalia > Chiroptera > Phyllostomidae > Phyllostomus > Phyllostomus hastatus. The sequence goes on from NW_025333900.1 coordinate 12,447,498, forward strand.
TGCAGCACTGGAGGACAGGCTCAGCTCCAAGCTTCGTTTTCCTTAATGATACCACACAGCTCTTAATCTGTACATGGGGCTCCTGACCCCTGAACTTAATATTGACTCTCCACTACCACAGGTAAAGTTGCTCGAGAAAATGGGGCATAGCAATGCCTAAGCTATGAGTTCTGAGCAGCTTGGGATGAGCAGATGCCCACATGCCCGTGTGCTAGGCTTGCCCAGGCTCCATCTGCAGAACTGTTCTTGAGCCCGATTTCATCCGAGCTGCACAGAGGGTTTACTACTTATAAGGTGTATTTCAACGCTCAGAGCACCGCAGGAATTGTGGCTCCCCGATTCTGAACAATCAACCACAAAACATTTATTAAGCCTGGCCCGTGAATGGGACTGTTAGGATGCAAAACTTGTAAGCTACTGGGCTCACCACACATTTGCTCCCTTGCTGGGGAACCACCACATGCCCAGCCGTGACTATTAAGTGTGACGCCTGCTGGCCACAGTGCAAGGCCAGGTAAATATCCCAGCTCTGCCACTCCCAGAGGTGTGGCCGTGGGCGAGCCACTCAGTCTCTCACTCCCGGCCCCCTCATCAGGCGTGTTAGGAGGGGTAAATGAGATGGCGTGTGCTCTGCACAGGGCATGGCTGGCGGGAAGGGTTCAGTGCCTGTCAGGTGTCGTTGTCTTTCTGCAACTAAACTGCATGTCTCTTGAGGACTGTTGGGGGGACGGCCCAAAAGTCTAAATTCAAAATTGATTCCAAAGAACTGACATGTAGCCTTATTCAAATTCGTAAGAGCTTTAATGGTAGAGACTTCCACAGGCAAGGCAGCTGCTGCTCCCAGGGTGGCCGGCCGGGGAAAATCCACACGGCTCCCCGGGCAGGGCCTCTTTCTCATCGTGGGAGTTCATAGGAACCCATGCGGTGGGCAGTCACGTGGGCCACCGGAAAGGACAGTGCATCCCTGAGTTAACAGATTACATCAGACAGTTATCACACTCTATACATTCACTAACCCCCTTTCTGGGGGCATTCCAGTTTTCGGGGTAGTCAGCCAAGCCTGCAACCACAGGGAGTTAAGAGTCCAACAGCTCCCAGATACCCTTGCTGCTGGAGCCATAGTGCATCTCAGTGAGTCCCCTACAAGGACAGAGGGGAATTTTCACAGCTTTTTGTTTTCTCCCAAGGGGCCTTCCATATAACATATGCCCAAGAGGGTGCTGTTCTATTTGCGGGAAGGTGCAACACAGGAAGGGTTCTATTGTGTAGGACAGTTTCCCAGCAGTGAAGTCCTGAAACCTGGTGCAGACTTTGAAAAAGTTACTTTGTCCAATAAAAGTGTTTTCAACTACATATATTCATGTTTTTAAATGATTAATTGAGATTTTCTTATACATAGTTAATCCAGGAATGTTTAGACAGGGATAGCAGCAGAAACCTTAAAGAAGCAGGGCACACCAAATAAATATTATCTAGAGAAATGTACACAAATGTGTAGCTTGACTGGTCTGTAAAGAAGTATGCAGAGGTCGGCTTTCAGAGGCAAACTTTTCCCCTTGTCCACATAGTCAGTCCCATCGTCGATCGCTCTTGGCAGACTGCATGACCCTGACGGCCTGCCTGCCAGGGGTGTGCACCTGGGCTGCTAAGTGATGCCTCAGCAGCCATGACGGACAAGCAGGCGATCTGGGTCACTCCACCTCAGACCTGCTGCAAGACTCGGCATCACCATGGCTGACTGAGGAAGGACAAGGTCCCTTCGCTCTAACATCCCCTCACTCCCTGTCTTGCTATTATATGATTTTTAAAAAGGGCTGGAGAAGATTTAGGAGGTGGTCTGCATTCACATTCCAGCCCTGCCACTCACTAGTGTGAGCTTCTCTCCAAAAGGCCATAGATCTCTAGGTATATAGATGGGACACCTATACAATGAAGGGGGTTGGGCCAGATGGAGTGCAAGGCCAATTCCGGCTCCAAGTCCTGGATCCTCTGAGGTGTGGAAGAGTAAGGTTGGGGGGAGGCAGCATGGCACCTGGCAGCTCAGGGCAGGTGGGCGCTGACACCCAGGGGTCTTTCAGAAATCACATCTACTCCACCCCTAGGATGTACACACAAAGGCACATACCGCAGTACTGCCTCTGGGTACAGGTGGCAAATATTCATTTAAATCATTTAATAAATTAGTATTTGCTTCAGGCCTTCTGCAGAACAATGAGCTGAGGGCTGTGCTATGAAGGGTACGAAAGATGGACACGAGACCTTTGCCCTAGAGAAGGTTAGGGTCCAAAGGCTAGTTCTGTCCCAGCAGGCTGTGTGGCCTTACACACACTACAACCTCTCTAAATAAGTCTATTTCTTTGTCCGTGAAACAAGGAAAATCAAACCCCCTTTGCTTGTAATAGGAATTAGAGACAATATATGTAAAGCTTGTGGCATTGTTCCTAGGACTGAATTGCTGTTAAGAAATACATATTATATGCTAAGCTCCCAGCACAGTGCCTTGCACCTAGTATATATTACATAAGTGGCAATTACTATCGTTACTATGAATGTACTCTTACCATTATTATCAGTCTGGGCATTATTAACAATGCTCTCAGAAGAGAGGAGACCCGAGAGGCCCAGAATGCAGAGTGGGGCTTAGAGCATGGTAGTGAGTTTCAAAGAACTCACTACCTAATGCCTATGTTCCTCACACCTACACGTATGTCCCACGGCAGCTACTCATAAGTCTGTCATTCATTCCCCAGAACCCTTAGACTTACCCTTCCACAGGCTTCCTAACAGAAATCCAACAGTTAGCAGATTTTTTTCCCCTGAAATTAAAATCAAGTTCAGCACTCCTACAGTTCTTCATGCATTAACCACACACCATGCTGCCTCGTGAGCCGCTCCTCTGCTGCTCTTTGGAAGAGGCAGTCCCGGAGCTCCTCGTGCCAGTCGGAGACGGCTTTGTCATCCACAGTTCAGTCTGGGGCTGTGGGGCTCCACCCTTAAATGGGGCCACTCTACTGGCCCCAGAAGAATGTAAGAAATCCCTTTGATCTCTAGAGAATCAGATTAACAAGCTTTGGTGGGCAAGGAGACCTGCTATAAATCCTAGCATCTTAATTCAAAGGCTTCAAAATTCTTCCTTCTTAAATCTATTTCATTAATTAATCCCATATACATCCCGCTTTTTTCTTTTTTCTTTTTTTTCCTATGCTCCTATGTTTCTCTGAAACCTCAAAATATTTTGAGGGTTATTAAATTCATAATTATAAAAAAGGTTTTTATTTCATTTGCCTCAACTCTCCTTTCCTCTACTTTCTCCCACAAAAGCTTTATTTTCTCAAGTGTCTGTTCTTTCCACTGAGATAATCATCATAATTACAATGTACTGAATCTTTATTACAGCCAGGAATTATCAAAATTTTGCACTTATTTTATCTCATGTAATCCTCTAAACAACCCCCTGTCATCATCCCCTGTTAAATTATTATTTCTATATAATAGCTGAGAATCATAGGATTCTCAGAGAGGTTAAGTAACTTTCTCAAAGTCACACAGTCAATAGAATCAGTCTAGGACTTGAATTCAGAATGCCAATGACTGTTCTCCTTTTCACCACTACACTACTTTCTCCAAATTTCTAGAGACTTTCATGAATCTTCTCCATTATTTTAGTGGTCAAGATATCTATATTCCTGTGGAATGAGTAGTAACTCCATTCTAGATAAATTATTGTTTCCAAGGAAGCATTTACAACCCACCTTAAAGCAGCTTCCCCGATTGGCTCTCTGATCTAGGTCAGCCGTGGAATAGTCAGCTATGTTGCCTCACAAATATCGTGGGGACTACAACTTAGTGCTCTCAGGACAGCACACCTATAAGGGGACGTCCCAGGTATTCTCTCATTGAAACCACGTTCTGTAACCTCTCTAAAAAACCCTTCAAATGATTTCAATAATAGCCCAGCTATAAAAGTTTCCATGTGTTAAGGGCCCCAAACATAGGGATCAACAAGAAATAAGACACCACAATTGGGAGCAGAGTCAGGGCGGAGGTGCCGCTGGAATGGCAGGCGTCGGATGGAAAGGTACAGGGTGAGCTCTTCAGAGTCGAGGGCAACACAAAGGCATTACACCATCCGAGATCATCTTGTAGCCACAGCTACGCCCAGAAGGGTTTCAGAAACTGCATGTTGCTCTGGGCTACTGCCCCTCTGTCTTTTTGGCTCCACACCACTTTCTAAATTTCTAAAATATTTCTTTCCCAGAGAATAACTCCAAAGTCTTCTATAGCAGATCTATAGCATTTGTGTGCAATTTAGTGGGAAAATCAAGGGTGGGATGGTGATTGTGAACAAGATCCCAGTATCTGTTACTTCGGCCTGACAGCCGAAGAGATGAAAGGGGCACGTCCATGCAGAAAGGAGTGGTGGATTAGGCTGGGTTAGGTTAGATTAACATGGCTCTAATACCATGCCAGTCTATGTAAGCAAACCAAAATCTAAGCCTGTAAATGCCTCATGGTTACAAAATCAAAACTTTAAAGACAGCCAACACAAACAGCCGACTAGTCGTTAAGCTCTAGCCAATCAGATAATTTTCTTTCTTTGCCTCTGTACTTAACTCTACATAAATTTTCCTCCCCCTCCACCTCCTCCTGTCCTCACAGCACTTGAAACCATTTCCAGTTTGGTGTTGCTCCATTCCAATTAATTTTTGCTGAAATAAACTCTTATTTTTTTTACTATGCTTCAGTTTATCTTTTAACACTTAACCCTTTGAGGTGCCCAAAGCTAACATCTTCAGATGCAAAGAGATGATTCTCTAAAGCTTATCAACTAAGGTGGGTGGGGAGGAGTAGGTGGGTAGGAGACAGGACATCTTAGAGGGCACTGAAAAATATGATGCTGCCGTGATTGTCGCAATGACTGAGGGGTGTTGCAAGTATTTAAGTAGTGTAGTGGTGAAAAGGAGAACACTAAACATCCTGCAGAGCATCCCATCCCAAATGTCAACAGCCCCTGGATGGGCCCTGCCCTCAGACTGGTGCTCAAGTCTGGGTCTGCGCAGCGCATCTGAGCTGCATCTTCGCGGGGCTTCATTGAAAAAGCACTGGCGTCGTCATCAGCATCACCCTAAACAAATGTGCATGGAGAACCCGTGGCCTGGAAGGCAGGGGCTACCTAATGAAAAGTAGTGAAATGTTTGAAAAACGTCAAGTAAACTCAATAACACAACTCTCAGTCTATTCCAAGTGTATGAGATGTTTGTATTTAACTCAGGAATGTCACATGTCTCTTTTTTCTCTCTCATTCTAGATAAACAAGGGTTTGCTCCTTGAAGCCAGGAAAAACAAAATCTTTACATACAAAGTTCTACTTGCAATCAGAGCACATCTTCTCATATGATGTACTTTCAAGGCTGCAGACTTCTCAAAATAAATAAAAGAACCTAGATTTACACAAAAGGTTGGCAAGGCTCTGCTCTAAGCTGGTATTTCAGCCTTATCATTTGGTAGGCATTTTGCTTTGTTTTGATTCGAAATACATAAAAATATTTAATTCTTAGACATTCTGAAATTTTTTACAAAATGAAAACTATAAATATGGTTAAAGTAGCTGAAGGCATTTTCCTCTAAATACTCACATTTTATTCAATTGCCAAGATATTAATGCCTTATGATAGGATAATAGATTTTATGACTCAAGCAAGAGTCTGTGTTTTCTGGAAATCAATGTATATGTATATATCTGAAGACATACCTGCTCTGTGTTCTAAAGTAAACCTTCATGCATGAGTGTCCCCTGGGATGACACTGATGCTAACTAGTCATCTCCTCCACAGCTCGGTGCTAGTCCAGGACACTCCTCTCTGCGCATAGGCTCCGAAACATCATGTTTCGCTCTTAATGCTGATTTTTTAAAAATTATTTATTTATTTACTTTTAGAAAGAGGAGCAGGGAGAGAGAAAGAGAAGGAGAGAAACATCAGTCAGTTGCCTCTTGCACATCCGCTACTGCGTCCTGACTAGGAACAGAACCTTTAGGTTCTCGGGTCGGCACTCAGCCCACTGAGCCACACCAGCCAGGGCCTAAAGCTGCATTTTTATTTCTCATTGTTTTTCATCAAATACCTAGTGCCACATTTAATATTGTCTAATGTGTATTTCACATGGAAGTTCTGCTTCCCTTCTCACAGACGATGTCCCCAAAGACCTCTTCTCCCTCCTGTTTCCCCAGCTGTCAGTTCCTCTGGCTCTCTCGCACCCTTTAAATGAGAGAGACTGAGGAGAAGGAAGGAAAGAGTAAGAGTGGATTTAAGTGCAAATTTTAGTCTACAGCACCTTACACTGTTAGTATTAGCACCACCATTACCTTCCTCACCCCATAGCGAAACTTGAAACATTTCTGGAGCTAGATGTTTTCTGTGTCCTCAGAATCCACAACTAATAAGTGGTCAATAAGGCTGACAACAATGAACATGACCTCAATCAACTTTCCTCCGAGGATAGGAGCAATGACTTGAATAATACATAATGAAGGGTCGGACACTCAGTTCAAACTCCATGAAGCAAAAACAAATTTATCAGCACAGTGAACTGAACAGCCCACGCTGCCCTGGACTGTGAGTGCCGTTGGACCGGGTCCCCACACCGTCATCAGGGGCCTGTTCCCTCCCTCCTCCTCAGCTCTTCTTTCCTCCGTATCAGATTCCTTCTCAGACAGGCTCTTCCCAGGTAAGGCAAACATAACCACCAGCTCTTCTACAGCTCTACACCACCAACAGAAAGAAAGAATCATTTTCCCATGGTTCCAGCCAAAGTTCAGGAGTTGACTCCCATTTTCTCTGATCAACTCAGCTTGGTCCTGTGCCCATCCCTAAACCAATCACAGCAATGAGGTGCTCTCATTGGCCAGGCTTGGCTAGACCCCTAGAGCCAGCGGTATGGTTGGCCTCACACAAACTACATAGACTGAGGTGGAAGAGGAGTGATCCCCTAAGGAAGCCATCATATTGGTCCCAGAAAAAAGGAATGGATGCTGTGGCAGCTAAAACTACAGGTGTTCACCATAATCCCTAGCAATGAAACCTACCCCACAGGGTTGTGATAAGAGTTAAATCATATGGGTTCAAGACATTTACAAATCATAAAGCAATTATATCTAAAAGATGTTTTTAGTATTAAACAGATAATTCTGCTTATCCACACAAAACCACTGACAGATTGCATCGACACTACAGCCAAAAGCAACAGTCACTGTGCAGCTCGGTGGTCAGAAGAGACTCCGGTAGCAGAGGAAGGCACTCTGGGTTTTGTGGAGAGGCTGGTGTGGTGGGAAGGGTCTTGGCTCTAAAGTCATGCAGATGTAGATTCTAGTCTTGGCCATGTCTTCTATCAGCCACGTGAACTTAGTCATGGTACATAGCCTTTCTGAGCCCTACTTTCTTCAACTGTGAAGTGAGGTTAATCACACTTCTTAATACCCCATTTTGGGGAGAGTGAAAATGTATGCAAAGCACCCATGGTGCCTGGCACAGCACAAATAGTCAATAGATAAAAGAATGTTTACCCCTTCTCTTTCCCCTGCCTCCAGGACTCATGTTGCTTTATTGCTATTTAAATTTCAGTAGACTTCCAGGAAGTCCAGGAAGCTCAGAGTCCCAAAGAGGTGGACCCAAGGAAGCACACACTGAGGCACATCATCATTAAGTTACCCAAGATTAAAGATAAGGACAGAATCTTAAAAGCAGCAAGAGAAAAGGAGATAGTTACCTACAAAGGAGTGCCCATAAGACTGTCAGCTGATTTCTCTTTTGAGAAATGGGACAACTGTAAGAGCATAATCAGTAAAATATATTTTAAAAAATAATTTTTAATAACCTAAGACATCTAAATATTGAAATTTGGAACTTGGAAAATACTATTTTTTATAGAGACAGTAAGTCAAGTTCATCTTTTTGGCATTGTTATTTAGACATTTTCTAAATATCCTAATTGACAGGGGAAGGAGATCTGGAAATGGAACTGGGGACTTTGCCCCAGCTATCCATTTACCTGGGCTTTGAACTTTTGTTTCAGATAGTGTTACTGCTCTCATAACTCACCAACCCAAACAGCACACAGGCCAGTGAGCAGCCTTGACGTTATCAAATTATCTTTCCAAGGTGCAGACCTGCAGATTTTAAGACAACCTGTGAGTCAGCATCGGAAGTGAAAACTGAGTAGGGAGACGTCATTGATAAGGAGGGAATGACTAAATAAACAAGCCTTTCTAGGGATAGTTTCGGTGAGTGTTTTCTGCAGAATTGTTGGGCAGAGAGGAAGGAGGCATCAAGACAATAAAAGGGATCTTTCTTCCTGAAGGCACTCAGGAAGTGCTCCAAAGACACCCACGCACCCCTCTCCGCTAACCCCTTCCTTCTGCCCTCAGATCCCTTTGCTTGCAAATGACCCTCTTGAGGAAACATTTACCAGTACTCACTTTACTTATTACTGCTACACTCCTTTCCTTTTTTTCTTCCCCAAGCCACAGTTTATAAAAGCTAGGACTCAGGAAGAGATCGTCTCCCTTCTCTGCCCCTTCCCCCCACAACAGTTACAGAACTACATGGACCCACCTTAGGAGTCCACATGGTTCTCCCAGGCACCTCCTGGAAACATCCTGACCCATCCTGTTCATTAAGCGGTCACAAAAGGAATTTTATAAGCCATTCTCATGCTGGTTGGATCCCCAACTGCCAGGGTTTCCCTACCAGCACAAGTGAGCCATCTTCCTTCTCTCCTGCCGCACGCTGGCTCCCACCCCACTCTGGGCCTCCAGGGGCACTTGTGCAACTTCCCAGAGGAACTTGTGCAACTTCCCACGCCTACAGAAGAAGCAGCCTCAAACTACAGGTTTTGTTCATCACAATGTCCTGCCAGTTTCCCAGTATCTAAATCAATCTAGCTAGTTTTAGAGGGAGGGTTTGTGCCACTCTCTGCTAAGACACTGATTTCCCATTCAGAAACTTAGAGTAGGTCAGCCAGCTCCAGGACACTACAACCTGACGACGTTTTATGCAGCCATACCCCAGTGTCCACCGAACCGATTCTAACTCTGAGGAAATCTGCAGGCACTGGTTTAGGGTCCTTTCCTCAGTCTTAGTGAGGGGCTGGGGCGGGGGTAGGGAGGGGGAGCAGTGCAGAGTCTTGACAAGAGAAGAGGCTCCTCAGCCAAGCTTAGGCCCAGGTAGGTCAAGGAGACACAGTCAAAGATAGGATGCTTTCCACTTCTACAGTCGAATTCCTGGTCTCTTCTGTTGTCTGGATGCCATCATTCACACACAGACCACGTGCCCCGATGTTAACAGTGCCGGTCCCTTCCTGAACTCACTGGTGGGCACCACCTGTATCCCGCATTCTTGTTTCCTTGGCCAGCTAGACCAGGAAGCTCCTAGAAGGCAGAGGTCTCATCTGGGATCTTTTTCTTCCCCAGTTCTTAGCACCCTGCGTGGAGCAGGGTTTAAGGACTTCTTGTTGATTGTTCTGAAAGGCTCACTTGGCCAATTCTGAGTGAATCTTTAACTTTCAAGGACCCCTAGGCCAAATGCATGTCCAAAGTGGCCAGAATGGTACTGCTCCAGCAGACGCACACACGGACTGAGCTGCCCACTCCTCCTCTGCAGCCGGGGCCCTCTCACCCAGCCCTGTACCCGTCCCCATAAGCAACGTTACTGGGGCAGAAGGGCTAAGAGGAGCCTTTCAGGCTTAAGGAGGAGACAGGGAAATGAGGATACATGAATGACTGATGACAAATTAATATTTAATACAAGTTGTTACAGAAAAGTAAAGCAGATGATGGTCTCCTGTCAAGTAGAAGCAAGTTTCTCTCAGAAGGTTCTGGCTCCTAGTTCAGTGCTGTTATGTTAATGTGAAAGCAAAACATACCAGACAATTAAGGCAATGTTTTGATTCAGGTTATTACAATAAGGAAAATGTTCATGAAAGAAGCAGGTCTCAAAGAAAAGGAAGGGACCCTTTGGCTTAAACAGGTAGGTGGACAGGCGAGTCATCCTTGAGTCTTCCAGGAGCCTTGAAGAAGGATAGAGATGGGTCTTACTGCAAAATATTTGAGGGTAGGTGGTCTTTTGAGATTTGGCCTTGGAACACAGGAGGATGGGGGACTTGGGAAAACAAAAAAGTAGGGGATTTCTTAAGCATTGCTGTTTCCAGAGCATGGGACTCAGATGAAGTTCGACTTTGTCACTAATATTGTGTCACCTCAATTATTCTAAAAACTAAATGTGATTTCTTCTCTGTGCTTATTACCTGTAACTCTGGAGTCCCTCAAGTGGCATCCAGGGCCTGATTCCTGCCTGCTCCCCATGAGCTGAAGTGGGGAAGCTCATATGAGAAGGGCTTCTGGGCCAGGCCCGCCCATCACCTCTGCACACCTTCCAGTGGCCAGAACTCAGGCATATGGCCACACTTACCCACAAGGGAGGATGGGAATTATAGTCCACTGTGCACCCAGGAAGGAGGAGAAAATGGATGTTGGTGGTCACAGCTTGCGGGCCTTGTCTCATGTGCTTTATACACTGCTCCCTTTCCCTTTAGTGAATTCCCTCTGCCCCCTTTCTGGCCCATCTCTGATTAGACAGTTTCTGTGCACACTCCTACAGTCATTTAAATATGACTTCCTTTAGGAATTTTTTCTTGACCACCCATGTGGGTTAGATACCCACTGAATGTCTCTGTAGCACTCAAAGATCTGTTATGCCACTCACACCACTCTACAATTATGTTCTCATCAGTCCCCCACACTAGACCTCAAGGTCCCTGACATTAGGGACTGTGCTCTTTGTCTCTCCATCCTTAATGCCTAGCAACACTGGGCACTGGGTAGGTAATTGGTAATGTGTGTTGAATAAATGAGTGAACTCTAGCTCACCTCTAAATTGCCACGTCCCCTCATGTGCTCCAAAGTGATCATTTCAGCGACAACAACAAAACAGAGAGACCCCAGTAACCCTCCTATGAGATTTTAATTGAGACCTTAGACCGCGCCCCCCCCCCCCACCCAAAGAAGACACTAAGCATTGTTGATGATTGGGATGCAAAGAGAGCTCAGGTGTTTATTTCAAGTTCTGTCCACTAACCACCTCTGAGAGCCTGATTAGCCCTCAGTAAACAGAACTGTGGCCTCAGCTTCCTGGCAGGCAAGGATGGAGGTGGCAGACGCCCACTGTGTTAACTGGGCTGAGATGGCAGCCGTCCTGGAAGGAGGGCAATGAGCTGGAAGGGACCCTGTGTGTTTAGGATCTGGGTAAGTCAAGCAAACATGTACATAGTGACACACCTGACTGCAGCTTCTATCATCCCCACATTGCTCCGAGAAGGGAGTGAGCATCAAAGTCAGTAAAACCTTATTAATGCAGGAGAGAATGGCTGAGTCATTTCCATAATGACGGGCTCAAGGCAGGAGTCATTGCCACGCCAGAGGAAGAGAAAATGGTGATGCTTTTTATGTTGTTATTGGCTGGAGTCTCAACCTTACAACTTCTGAAGAAATGATATGGTTCATACCTCCAAGAACAAACAAAATGGGGAGGTTACCTCAGGTGCATGAGTAACCAGACAGCATTATGACTGGCACCTATGGCCTGTGGGGGACAGAGAAGCTATCCGGGCGGGGTGTGAGAAGGGCCTGGGAGGAGTTAGGTATCTACAGCTCTTGGGCCGGTTGGGTACCCTGCCACCTCCTCCATTCGTGTCTGAGATTCATTAGAGCCAAGTGGGTAAAGAGGAGGAAAAGAACATAAACAAATGTTTTGACCATAGATTGACTTGAGTTCTATTATATAAGTGGTAAAATTAATGAAATAAAAATCAATCACACCTTTTGAATCGTATTTTTGTTTATGTCCTGGTGATTCTCTTCTTTGTCCAGCTGGTTCTTACCTGAGCCCTTATGGAGCCATGGAGAATGTCTGAAGGCACAAGGACAGGCCTCTCAGAAATGACCCAAAGGACCTCAGGGACACTGTGGCCTCAGGACAGTAATTGCCAAAGGCATCTGTGCTCTTTAGCTGCCCTCAGAAGAGGGGAAAGCTGCTGAGTTCTGCTGTGGAGCCATAGGTGTGCGCATCCATTCTGCAGGAACATCCAGCTGCTCAGATGAGGCTGATGGTGATGATGGTATTAGCTAACGCTTATTAGAACTTAAAATGTACTAGGTGCTAAGCTAGGGGACTCACATGCAGTATCTTGTTTAATCCTCACCATCACTCTATAAAATATGTACTACATACAATCGTCATTTTAGGGGGGAAATATACTGGTGGGAAAGATGCTGAAAAACTCAGCTCCGAAGTAAATCAGACTGGGAAAACCCACCTCCAGGTCCTACAGGGTGTGCCGGTGAGTTTTGTCATCAATGCCAGTTGTGCCCTGGGGAGCCAGTCCAAGCTGTTTCTTCAAATTTCATTTCAAACTTCAGCACGTAACTGCCACCTCCACTGATACCACTTTAATCAAAGCTACCATCATCTTTCATTTCAACTAGAAATAATTGCTAATATTACTTAAGCTCTCCTTGGGTGCCAGGCATTGTTCTAAGCACTCCCCTTATGTTCGACGGTTTAGCCCAATGAGGTGGGACAAGGTAGGAATCTGACTCAGACTCTGCACTGCACCTCTCCAAGGGGAGCCATGCACACTGTGTTCACAGGCTCCAGGACCTGGCCCCAGCCAGGTTTGCACGAGGTGGTAGCCCTGACTCTTCTCACTTCCCTTTCACCGGTGAGAAAGCCGAGGCACAGAGGAGCTCTTTAACTTCTCCATGCTCACTCATACTGCTCATTAACGGAGAACCACCCTTCAAACCCCAGTCATCTGTTCCCACAGCTTCACCTCTCCACCCCTTCATGAGTACCCTAATGGCCATCTCTGCTTCTGCTCTTGCCTTTTACACTCTCTAGTAGCCAGAGTGTTTTTAAAAGAAACAAATGATATGACTCAAAACCCACCAAAAGCTTCCTGTCATTCCTGGAATGCAATCTGAACAAACTCCTCAGCAGGTTCCACAAGGCCCTATGTGATCTGGCACCTGAAAAGTCTTTATACTCCTCCCCAGCTCACTCTGGTCCAGCCACACTGGCCTTTTCCCTAAGTTCTTGCCAAGCTATTCTACCACAGAACCTTTGTACATTCTCTTTCTTTGGCCTCTGCCACATGCTTTGCCCAGATCCTCCAACCCCTTATTCAGGACTCTTCTCAAATACCATCTGCTCCAGAGAGGCGTCCCTGATCTTTTCACATAAAACAGCCTCAGACCCTCACCTGCTGCTCTCTTTCCCATTTCCCTCCTTTGTCTTTCTTCACAGCACTTAACAGTACTTAAAAGTATATCATAGATTCATTCACCTGGTTTATTAGCCCCTAGATGTAAACAGGGATTTTGTCACCCTTAACACTGAGTCCCCAGGGACATGAGAAGAGCCTGGTACGTAGCTGGAGTTCGAGAAATACTGGTTGAGTGAATGAATGAGCCAAGCCTCTGGAGAATAGGGCCTCCTCAGCTCCTGCCCAGGGCACACAGACAGTTCTCAATAGAAACCAACAGAACAGAGGAAGATGGAAAAAGCAGAAGGAAGAAGGAGAAAGAAGAAAGCATTATTCAGATTCCATTTTAACTATACTCAGTTTTTCCTGGTTGTCAGCTTAGTAGCATCTCACTTCATTCTCACATCCTAAGAAGTACTTTAGCAACAATGGGGAAATATGAGGAGAATGGCCAGAAGCACACTTACATCGATTTACAAATGTGTACTTTTTGCCTATACTAACAGGAAAGAGCTTGTCATGAAAGAAACAGACTTCAAATTGCTTATCTTTATGGAGCTCAAACCACAAGACTTTGTGTTTATTTTATTTATTTTTTATGATTCTGCTTTATGAATCCTCTAGGCCATTTAATTTATTGTGTTTATTTTTTCTATCACTTCAAGATAAAATGTTTATTTCTACTATCCTCTTTTCCTTCAACTTAGCTTTTAGAATTTCCCCCGTGGTTTACAAGAATTGATTCAATTCACTGGACACCTGTGCATTTCCCCCATAAATTGTTTTGTCAGTTTTTATGGAGGTGGAGCCCGGGTTTTTCTAAGTTGATTAAATATCTGCATAGCGGGTGTTTTTAGTTAAATAAGCTAACATTTTCATATCATGTCATGTCATAGATTAGGACAGAGTTTAATCCTCAACCTTGGGCACAGTGCTGTTGCTACCATTTTGGTTAGTGGGGGAACGAAGGCACAAAGGAGCTGATAACTTGTCCTGGGCCAAGCAGCAAGAAAAAGAAGACTGGCATTCGAAATCTGATCTTTTGACTTCAATTACAAGCAAGCAAGAGTAATGAAAGCAACCCAAGGAAACCAGCTCTCTCTGGGGTGGAGACCCTTAATGCCAACCCCAGACATGGGTACCACACTTTACAGTTTATAAGACACCCTCCGGCTCTTGTCCAGGCAATGATACAGGGGTGCTAATGGCTAACAGGAGCATTACTGCATCACAACCATTGGGCCCTCTGAGGGAGGGGCAAGTAGCCAACAAGTTTCATGGTGCAGAGTTGGGAATGACACTGACCCTGATCCCATGTGCTTTCAAAAGGACAATCTTAAGTCAGCATGGCAAATGGGATCTGACAGTCACTACACTATTGTTTCAGTGATTACCCAAGAGATTTGGGGGAATCTTCCATCAAAAATATTTAACACAAGCACTGAGTTCCTCACAGAATACAACTAAAATACTTGAATATTTTTTTCCTCTGCAATATCACTTTCCCTGATGGTCCCAGATAAATAGGATGTTACTATATACATTACGCACCTCTCAAACCTAAGTTCCAGAACACTTTCGTAAAAAATATCTATTCAAACCCTGGCTGGCATAGCTCAGTGGATTGAGCTCGGGCTGAAAACCAAAGTGTCGCAGGTTCGATTCCCAGTCAGGCCACATACCTGGGTTGCAGGCCATGGCCCCCAGCAACTGCACATTGATGTTTCTCTCTCTCTCTCTTTCTCCCTCCCTTCCCTCTCTAAAAATAAATAAATAAAATCTTTTAAAAAATTATTAAAAAATATATCTGTTCAAAGTTGCCACTTTAAACAATGAAAAAATTTATAAGCTTCCTAAGAGCCTATAGTGTTTTAGTCTATGAAAATTAAAAAAAAAAGCCTTGCCCAGTGAGCCTCCAAATTCTCAAATCATTGGCAATAAATGAAATATTGCTATGACCTTTGGCTTTCATGGGCTCAAAACACCTGTGTTTTCTATTTATTTTTTTTAATCCTTACCTGAGGATATGTTTATTAATTTGAGAGAGAGAGAGAGAGAGAGAGCAAGAAACATTGATGTGAAAGAAAAACATTGATTGGTTGCCTCCTTTACGTACCCCAACTGGGGATCAAACCAGCGACCTACATAATGTGTCTTGACCAGGATCTAAACCTGCAACATTTTGGTGCACAGGATGACACTCCAACCAATTAAGCCACTGGGCCAGGGCAAAGCACTTGTGGTTTTGATTTCATGCCCCATATTTTCAGTGAGTGCCAAAGAATTAAACATATTTTCTGGAGTAAAATAAAGCATATTCCCAAGTCTCGGGGCTCCTCAGAGGATTAAACACTATTTAAATGATGGGAGAAATCCTGCTGACTAACCCACTATCAGAATACAGAACACTACAGGTGTAAACGGCAGAGGATAAGAGGGATGCGCGTGCCTGTCACACAGGTCACACACCCTACCCCCTCACTCCCTCCAGGAGACACCCACCCGCCTGCCAGATGCCCTGAGCCCTGGCAGAAGAAGCTCTTGCCTCCCCCGGTCACTCACCTTACTCAGCCACTGCACTGAGTGCAGCTGCCACGCTCTTGGGTAGCCAGGCTGTATCTAACCCACAGCAAGGGAGGCTGTATCTTTGCACATCATTGGAGCCTTCCCCCAGTGACCCTGCCCATTGCCGACCTCCTTGGAAGAGAACAGAACCATGCTCATTGCCCGCTTTGGGGTTTTTTCCATGGGAAGTTTTCATCACCCAACTACAAAATGTTTCCTTGTAGAAACTGAAAAGGCCTCTGAGCCCTCACCATGGAAGACTTCTATTGGTCTTGGGCCTCCTTAGGGAATGTCTGCTTTTTAATACTGTTAAAAGAAAATAGGCCAGAAAGGGGAGCCCATTGTATCACCCCTCATCAAAACCTTTTGATGACTCCCTATTTTCTCCATAATAAAGCCTTATTGTCATATGTGAAGTCTGCCATGAGCTAGTTCAAGCCTGCCTGCCCCTTCTTAACTCTCCCCGATCCCACCACTCCCCAGGCCCATGTCTATCCTCAAATCTCCTTCCCCCACCGTCTCCCTAAACTCCGATGGTTCTACATTCATTCTTTTACCTTAGGCTCTCTCTGCTCTTTCTTGCTCACATTGCTTTCTCTCTCTGGGGTGACCACATTCCCAGCTACTCTGATGAATATTCTGTTTCTCAAAGTCAAATTCAAATGCCTTCTCTTCCCTGAACACTTCCCCCAAATCCTTACCCTAACCTCTCAAGTCACTTTCTCTCTCCAAAGGCCTTCCCTTAAGGTTATCTGTGTACTTATCTGTCCTCCTGAAGGAACCCTGCCCACTCCCCTCTGTATCCCCCAGGGCCTGTCTTGGGTCTAGCACAAAACTCACTACATATTAGCATAACTAGAATTGAACCACAAGTTTACAATTCTCAAAGAAAATCCAGGGAGCAGAAAGCTGGAGAAAAATGCAAATTTATCTACTTTTTACCCCTTCCCACCCTTTCAACACTGACCTTGACATTTTTCCTCACTGCCTTGCCATGCAGGCTTCAGCACCAGTATCCTCTGGCCAAAGTCAGGTGGCAGTGAAGATTTAACTCAGGTGGCTAGCTAAGGCCACTAGATTCCTGGCAAAGCAAGCAGAATCTCAGTAAAGCAGGTAGGAGACTCCAGAGCCATTTTCCAGACCTCAGCACAGACATTATACTAAGTAAGCTTCCACCTCCCACACACACACCTTCCTCCCTTACTGCTTCTTCCCTCTGGTGTGGCCGGCATCTTCTGCAGACAGGGTTCAACTGAAAAATTTGGGGGAAGTTATGTAATACTCATGGCAGAAATTGCCCATTGTTTAGCTCAATATCCATTCTTTACTCCCTTGGTAACAGAAGCTGTGTTTTTTAATTGGCTATCCAGAATAAAGACTACATATCCCAACCTTCCTTGCATGTAACTAAGTTTTGGCCAATGAGTTGTAAGTGGAAGTGGTGTATGTGAAATTTCCAGGAAGTATCTTTAAAGCATTAGGGTGTATCCTTCTTGGCCTCTTCCTCCTTCCCTCAGGCTGGAATGCCGAAGGCGTGGCTGAAGCTCAAGCAGCTGTCTTGGACCACGAAATAGAAACTAACGCTGAGGATGTCAGAGCAACAAGATAGAAGGAGCTGGGGTCCTGACACTATGTGATATCTTACAAATTCTGGGTTGTCCATCTCCAAACTTCCTTCAGATGTGAGAGAAGTCTACCTCTATCCTACTTAAGTCATTATTACTTTGGGTTTTTCTGCAACATGCATCAAAATCTAAACTAAACTGGGACATTTCTGAGCCTTCATGTCTTTCTATAAAAACTACCAATGTCCTAGAGTTACTCTGAATTTTAAATGAGAAAGCGCTTTTAAAGTGTTCTTCAAGAAGATTGTAGCCCTGACTAGTATGGCTCAGTTGGTTGAGTATTGTCACGCAAAGCGAGACTTCATGGGCTTGATTCCCAGTCAGGGTACATGCCTGAGTTGCCAGCCCAGTCCGTGGTTGGGATGCGTGTCAGAGGCAACTTCTCACACATTGAAGTTTCTCTCCCTCCTTTTCCCTCTCTCTAAAAATAAATAAGTAAAATCTTAACAAAAAAGGCTCTTTTAAAGTCTCAGTTTGACCCATAGAAGTGATCAATAAGTACCTTTTCCTACTCCCTTCTTTTCCAGCTCAGAGTTGAGAGGTTTTCTTGTTAGTTTTACCAGGTGCTTTAACATGGATGTCTTCCCCAGAGTTCTGCTCCTGATTCATTCTAACTAACACACAGCACCTGGTAAAGTGGAAATAACAACATCTGTGTCTTACTCACAAATGCCTCATGTGAGGTAAGCAACATTCCCATTTTACTGAAGAACCTAAGGGTCAAGGAAGTGAAACACTTGCAGGAAGTTACCCGGATCATCAGTGGCAGTGCTGGGATTCAAATCCAGAGCAGGCTGGCTCTGGAATCCATGCCCTTGACCACACTGCTGCTCCAATTGCAGGAGCCTGGGAAAGTGAAAGGATTTCCCTGCTATTCACCTGCTTCCATATCTGCCATCACCCAAACCAACACCTAGATCCATTTCCAGGTTTTCTTTATCTCCCTCTCTCCAGCGGGGCAGAGGCTGTGGTCGTGCATTTGCATTCCTTAAGTCCTTGAATTTTGTAAAAAGTGTTGCAAAAAAGGCCTTTTTTCCTCAGAACTGAATCTGGGACTCTGTCCTCTTTCTAGTGATTTTTGACTCCAGGTAAACAGCAAGTTTATTTGTGAGGCTTACCTGTGAGCCATACAGTTCTTGTTTTAAGTACCTGGCCACTACTATGATGTAAGGATCAACATTTGGATGAATAAACATTATCTATAAATTTTATGTAACAAGATATTAAACGGAAGCTCTGACGAGTCACCCAAACTCAGTAAGTTCGCAATCTCAGGTTAAGGTGTCAACTCTCCACGTGCATAGTTTCAACAGAAACATCTGAGAGCCTCTTTCATAACTCTCCAACTTCCCCACCACTTGGAGAATACAAAGAAGGGGGAGGAGAGAGGATTCTCTGAGGAGGATGTTGTGCTTTGTGCCCATCCCCTCTCTTCCCTGAGGGAGGAAAGATTCTGCCTCCTCATCCTCCAAAGAGCATCATATGTGACCCCTATAACTGGGGACCAGGGTCTGAGAGACCAGAGGACAGGCCACCTGCTTTGGAAGCTGAGCCAGGAGCCTACTGCTGTGGCAGGGTTGCCTGCACTCCAAGTTTTTTGGGGTGAGAGTTGTATAATGCTGGGACCACAAACTGAAAGCAGAGAGATCTCATGGAGAGTCATCCAGGATCTTAGCCTAAGAGCTTCTTGGAGGAAAGACTGCAGCAGTGAGAAATTGGAGGTAAATGACCAGGAGCTGAAGGAGTGCCAGTAATCCCCCAAAATAGAGATGCCCTGACTTGGGAACAAGGGCACTACCAGGAAGGGGTGCCTGGTGGGGAACCTACAAATTGCTCAGGTAAGCATCCCAAGAGTCAGACAGCCAGTTTTAGATGACTCGCAGGCCTTAAAAGGTGAGGCCAGTTTATGACAATCTCTGTTGCAGTGAGACTTTTCCTCGCCCGTGAGAAGTCAACATGACCGGCACCCAGTTCCCCACAGCTGCCTCCAGGCCACAGAGGCTGAATAGGGAAGGAGACCAGGTCCAACATCTCATCAGGCTCAGAGTTCTCACTGCTCTCATGGAGGGGACATGCTCATTGCTGGATGGAGTCTGTACTTGCTGCTTAAAATGACCTTAGGATTGTCCCTTACCTGAAAGTAAGCAAAATATTCTTGGGGCTTGACGCGGAGTTCTTGTCCAGGGGCAGCAAAGGATCGCCAAGAGCGAACGGATCATAAAGAGAGCTGAGAGAACACAAATAAAGATGTGTTTCAATTATCTTACGAGTCTTCTGGGCAGCACATAGGCAGCTCTTGTTGAGGTCACACAAGCAGAGCTGCATGGTGGCAAATCAGAGGCACAGCCGCCCTTGGGAAGGGCCCCAGCATCATGTCAGAGGGAGTCACTCTGAGTCTGAGATGACACAGGAACGTGCCTGGCACATTCTCAGGGGAGGAAGCAGATCCTCCCTGGGGGAACATGACTCTGCCAATTTTTCCTTTGGACCAAGTTCTTTCCAATTCCGAGACAAGTCCAGCAAGCAACTTCTACAGCTGGTGGTGGCTGGGCCCAGGCTACTCCAAAAATAGACCTGGGACAATCATCCTGAAGCCCCTGATGTAGTAATCCTGAGATCGTTAAGGGTGATGGCCTGAGACTTACAGAGCTTCAAAGTGCCCACTGGGGTCCCTCATGTCAAGCTTTGGAGAGCTTTTCAACTTGGAGGTCAGCATCTGCCTCCTGACTCTGTTAGGGGTAATGGAGACAGGAACCCCTGCTTCTGAACTGCCTTCAAGGAAGGAGCATGGAGGAATCGCTGCTCTTCCCAAGTTCCTCACCTTGATGGCTGACTCTGCCCCAAGGCCACACGACATTCCTCCCCTGCACCTCTGCACCTCTGGGCTGCACTGCGGCTGCCCTACCAGGCACTCACCCTGGGACTTACTGGGCCAGTGTTAGTGACACATTTGTTTATCTTATCTGAAACAGGGTATGTTTAAAAATTACGGAAGTTAGAATAAAAAGAAATCAACTAAGAGAAAATATCTACACATGGAGGGAGCTACAGAACACAAGGTTATTTTTCTGGAAAAACCAGCCTCTAGCTAGCTGGGCATGGCTGGGCTGCTAACACGGCTTCTCATCCGAGCTCCTCATTTTAATGTAATAGCTCCTGTGGAGCCATACCCCAAAGCCCAGTTTTTAGTCCAGAAAGATGGACAATAGAGTTGCTTGAGAGATAATAGAAATGCAAAGTCTTCTGGGAAGGCGACACTAACCCAAAGACACTGGCTGAGGCATCCCAGGCACAGACATCAGTCTCTCAGTTCCTCTCATCTCACAATAGCATTCATTCATTCCACAGACACCTCCTGAGCACCTACTGGATGCCAGGGCCTGGGGTGGACACTGTGGGTTTGGAAATGTCTCGGCACCTGCTCAGACTCTAAAGGACAAGACAGTCATATACAGAGAAGTTCTAAGGGAGAATGTGGCAGTTGCCGTCCTCCCCAGGAAGCAGCCCCTGAGACAGAGTTGAGCATGCAGGGTGCCCCTGGGGTCATCTGTGGAAGGGACGGGAGGAAGCAGGGTGGACAGAAGGAGACAGCGCGCTGCAATGTAGGCCTAATGATGGCCTCAGGGACACACAGAGAGCTCTGGTGCTGGAAAGGCCCTTCAGAGTGAAGTGAGATAATGTCACCTGCTGCGCCGACCAGTCATGGGGTGTGGCCCACCAGAAGAGGGCATGATTTGGGCAGTGGGGGCACTTCCTGGGGGGCTGGATGGCACCCCAGCTTGTGGGACAAGTCTTTCAATTAGGGGATCTGGGTGGTGTGCTGCAGTGCCCACCACATCACCCCGAGTGCTCTGAGAGCAGGGAAGGGAGCAAGGAACTGCCCGGAAGAACCATGAGGGCTTCACTGAAAAGAGTCTGAGAGGATGAGAGGAGATTTCGGGCACCATGTTCCCTTGAGCCACAGTGCCTATGGGGTACTCTTGCCTAACGGGCTGGGAATCCTGTGCTGCGGGGCAGGTGAGAGAACGTGATTCCCTCCTCACCACCATGAAGGCCCGACTTCATCCCGTGTGTGAAGCCAGGCAGCTCAAAGCTCATTCCATGAACACCACAAGAGCATAAATATGTAGATAAGCAGTAAGCTAATGTGGCCAGAAAGAGGTCAAATCATGATCAGCTGCTGAGCAATCCAATACAGCCTTTTAATCAGCAAATATTTAGTCTATGAATAAACACCCATACCTGGCTGTCTCACTTCCTTCCACACCAGTGAGGCTGCAGTCTGTTGGCTGCTGTGTAAGTTGGGGGGGGGGGGGTGGACTCGTGTTTTAGACCAGACAGAACTGAACCCAGCCCTGCCTGAGCTGCTCCTTTTCTGTGTGACCTTAGCCCTGCCACTTCACCTTTCAGAGCTTCAAGTCCATCATCTGTAAGGCAGAGCTAACACCCCCTTCCCAGGACTGTGTGGCCTAGTGAACTATCGCAGTAAAACCGTGCTGTACATCATGGGCCCTGGTACCACTTTGCTGCCTTGCACAACTCACAGGGCTGCAGGAGATGACCCCACCTGCTTTAAGGCCATAGCTGATCTCCCTCACTCTTTCATGAAAGACATGGTTACCACTAAAGCAAAGCCAAAGTCACCTTTATGTGTTCAGTCTGCTCAGACAAAGCTGTGACTGGCAATGAACAAGGACTGAGGAATAAGTGGCCTCAGTCTTTTCTCTTCTTGTTAGTCCTGAACTGGGGTGAGAGATGGTTGCTTAGCGACGGTGTTGATTCATCTGTGGAGCCACGAGGCCCAAGGACCCCCTTCCCATCCGTGAAGGAACACCACCACCACCATGCTAGTCAGAGCCCTTGTCTTTGAGGATGGTTTGGACGCTTGTTCTTGAAAGGGGTTTTATTCTGAGGTAAACTGGGGACATTCCTCTGACGGGAATTACCACTCAGATGAAAGAAGAACCTTGGGGGGTGGGGATTCACAGCAGCAGCAACTTGGGGCTCCTGCCCACTCTTTTCATGGAGTGAATTATCATGGAACAGAGGCAGGCTGACGAAAGAGAAGCCACACAAACAGGCCTCTGTTTCATGCTTGGCAGGAAGAGCCTGGGACTTCTTTTTCTCTTTTTGAGTCTCTCTCAGTCCCAGCCATTGTGCTGTACCCAGGACAGGGAGCTGGGCTCCTGGGCCTCTCCGAAGTGGGGGTAAGGGGATGAGTCAGAGCTCCTTGAAGAGGGTGACACCTGCGGTGATCTGTGAGTAAGGAATTTCTGTTTCGGTTGAGCTGACCTCCCAAACTGTCTGGTCCCCTCCACTTGGAGAAGGGGACACACCATTTATTCCGATTGCTTTTGCAGTGACTCCTCAACAGTGAGATTTTCCGTAAGACTGAAAGGAATGAGCTACGGCATTTTAAGAAAGCAGGGTTTCTTCAGTAAGTAGCTTCAAATGCTTTTCAAGGTGAAAAACAATGAAAGAAGTACAGCCAGTCGGATCAGCCCGGCCACTTTTAAATTCATTCACAGTGTAAGTTTACAATTAGATAACTTTTTAAGAGCAACTAACAGAAGAAATCAACCTTCAGTGAACTTCTAGGTGCAAAAATACCATAAAGCATCCGATCGTGCAATAAAGCCCTGCGCTGAAGACAAAAAGATGCAGAACACCCTGGGAGAGTTGGCCTGGTCCCCGTTGCTTTGCTCTCCAGCAGGCGTGGGCACCTGAGGGGTTTACATCCTCCTCACAGAGGACTGTCCCTGACAGATACCAGTCTAATCACTCAGCACCGGGTGAACTGCAACTGCTCTAAAGGTCACAGTTGCTGCTTGAGCCTTTTTTTTTTCTTTTAATGCCCAGCAGCCCAATATAGAAAATAGTCTTTGTCACAGGATGATGGGCCTTTTCTAGTTTGCTTCTCCTTCAGTAAAGAAGTCCAAAATGCCTCCTTGTGGAAGTCCCTCCTCCCCTCCTTGGAAAGAAAGCTGTGGGAGCCAAAGACTTCTCTCTTCCCCCGCCCCCTCTCTCTCAGCCAGGAGAGCCCTGTCATCACACTGCTAAGGGAACTGGAAATGAGGAGGGTGAGGTAGATTTAGCCTCAAAATTTAGACATATATCAATCTCAGGTGTGGAAGGTTTGTAGGCCCACTGTTGAGTTAGCAAACCCTATTAAAAGCCCTCAGGATCCATAACAAGAATAATCTGAGATCTCCCCCACACCAGCCCCAATCACTGAGGGGAAGAAGGGAGGAGTGCAGGCATCTGCTCTGACTCTTCTGGTTTTAGGGGGCAAGAGGTAGATATTTATTCAGGTCAAATCAAAGAATAGAGGTTCATTATCAAGAGTACAGAAAAACCCAGAAAAAAACCCAGAATATTTAGGAGATGTTCTCAGCAATTCTTTCTCTGTTGCTCTCCCTTTTATTGTGCACTTTTCCTCGGCCCAGTCCTATTTTTGCCCCCATCTAGTGCTTACCTCAGGTTTGATCTCCTGTCACCCTTAATTTTGGATGCTATGACCATGGACCCTGCCTGGTCCCAGCTTCATCTCTCTCTGAATATGCCCTTTTGGGCTCAGCTCCTGGTGCTAACTCATTCTCTTAATATTTTTAGTTGAAAATCCTGGGTGAGCTCATCATTTTGAGCTTGGTCACGTCAGACACTGCCAGACAGACTCTACATGACCCTGGGTCAACGGCCCAGCCCAGGCGTTTCCTATGGCAGAATGAAGAAGGAGGGAGAGAAAGCGGGTCCTGCCTGGCTAAGGCAGGCCCTTCAGTGGAAGTACCTGAGGGTACAGTGTTTAATGTAGCTGACGTGTTGGCTCTGGCTGACCGGTCTTTGGCCACCTGGATTGGATAGGCAAGCATCCTGAGAAAGTATTCTATTTTGTATGACATCTGTTTCATGTTCAAGGAGACAGACACAGACAAACTGTGAAGTAATTTCAGTATTCAGTAAATTGCAGGTATTTGTGAGGGATCAAACCTAAGCAACATGCTGGTTTGGGAGATGACACAAAATTAATAGGCTTAGAGGGTTTCAGCTTTTGATGTGGGCATCCTGGTCCTATGAGAAAGAATTCTCTAGTTCTCCTTTGAATCCAGGGAACTTTAGGTAACTAAAAAGAGCTCTCTCTGGAAAAAGGAACTCTCATATATTGCTGGTAGGAATGTAAACTGGTACAGCCATTATGGAAAACAATAAGGAGGCTTCTCAGAAAACTCAGAAGAGAGCTACCACATGGCCCACCAACCTCTCTTCTGGGTATCTACCTGAGGAAAAAAAAGTGAGAACGTTTATTTGTAATGATCTATGTACCCTTATGTTCACTGCAACAGTATTCACAGTGGCCAAGACATGGGAACAACCGAAGTCTCCTTCAATAGTTATTGGAGAGAGAAGCTGTGGTACATGTATACTGTGGAATACTATGTATACTATGGAATACTACTCAGCCATAAGATGAAACACTGCCATTTGCAACAACATGGATGGATCTTGAGAATATCATGCTGAGCGAGATAAGTCAGAGGGAAAAAGTTAAGAACCATACAGTTTCATTCATATGTGGTATAAAACTGAAAGCAACAAATGAACAAGCAAGACAAACAAGCAAACAATAAAAAGTCATAGACACAGGCAACAGTATGGTGGTTGGGGGAGGGAAAGTAGGGAGGAGCTAGAAGAGGCTAGAGGGGGTCAAACATATTGGTGACAGAAGGAGATTTGACTTTGGGTGAAGAACACTCAGTACAATATACAGATGATGTGTTACAGATTTGTACTGTTGAAACCTATATAATTTTATTAACCAAAGTTGCCCCCAATAAACTTAAATTAAAAATAAATAAAGAAGAGCTGCCCTTGTTCCAGGGTCAAGGGAGACGGGCTGTCAAAGGCAGGGCTCCAACACAGCCTGCTGTTGTGCTGGACGGCTGGCACCCGCTGAGAGGTGGCTGGAGGCCCTCTCCACCCTGCCACTCCTCCCACCCGTCCCTGCCAACTCCTTCCTCAGGTTACTTCGTCTGATCCTGAAGGAAAGTTTCATTATGACTATTTGTCCTTTTAGAAAATCACATTTGGGGACTTTAAGTCCCAGTCTCCCTGTAAGAATTACACTCACAATCCTCAGCTTGACTCTAGAAAGAATCACTGTGGTTTTGCAAAGGAGAAAAACCTCTTGCGTTTCTCCTCTCAACCCTCTACTCTCCACTCTTCATCTCTGTCACTCAGACACTGGTCACCAAATGTGTGTGGGTTTTTCCCCCACACAACAAGAAATTCTCAGACACCAGTTGGGTGTCCTACAATTTAACTCAATTCTGATGGGCACTACCTGGAGATTGTGTCGGACCCCACAGTTGAAGAGCTGTCTCACACATCAGATACCAATCTCAAGACCAATAAGCTATAAATCACAAGTTCCCACAATCCCCTCCTCAGATTCAATCAAATTGCTAGGGTGGCTCACAGAGCTCAGGACAGTAGTTTACTTAGTTAAGAGCTTACTGGCTTATTATAAAAGGATATGATAGAGGGTACAGATTAACACCCAGATGGAAGAGATGTGTAAGAGGGAGATGTGTGGGAAGGGACGTGCAGCTTCCATAGCCTCTCTGAGCTCACCACTCTCCCAGAGCCTCCACGTGTTCAGCAGCCTGGAAGCTCTCCAAACCTTGTACTTTTGGGATTTGTATGAAAGCTTTATCATGTAGGCATGATCAGTCATTAACTGTATTTCCAGCCTCTCTCCCCTCTCTGGAGAATGGGGGCGGGGGGGGGGGGGCGGGCATTGAGCTAAAGATTCCAAGTTTGCAATCATGGCTGGGTCTTTCTAGTGACCAGCACTCATTTTTAGGAGCCTCATTAGAACAAAAAAATGCTCCTATCATCCAGGAAATTCCAAAGGACATAGAAACTCTGTGTCGGGAACCTGGGTCAAGGACCCAAATGTAGATTAAAAAAAAATGCTCCTAGTGCTCTTATCTCTTAGAAGGAAAGTACAAGAGTTTTAGGAGCTCTTTGCCAGGAACACAGGAGAAGAGACCAACATATATTTTTTTCTATTATCTCACATTGTGCTTCTGACCAACTAGCTATATATAAATCAGCGATTTCCACAGCACCTTCCTTGGGTTCAGTCATTGGCTCAAGCAGCTCACAGAACTCAGGAAAACAATTTGCTTACTATGTTAACAATTTATTGTAAAAGGATGTATCCCATGAACAGCCAGATGGAAGAAATGTGTAGGGCAAAGTACGTGGGAAGAGGCACGGAGCTTCCATGAACTCTCTAGGTGCATCCTGTCCCCCAGCATCTTCCTGTGCTCACCAGCCTGGAAGCTCTCCAAACCCCATCCTTCTGGGTTTTTAGGAGGCTTCATTCCATAGGCATGATGGAGACAATCATTAGCCATTGGTGATTAATTCACCCCCGGCCCCTCCCCCCTCCCTAAAATGGTAGGAGAGAGACTGAAAATTCCAACCTGCTAATCACATGATCGGTTCTCTTGACAGCCAGCCCCTGTTGTGGTTATCTAGGGGTTTTCCAAAAGTCGTCCCACTAACATAAACTCAGACATAGTCAAAAGGGTTTGTAATGAACAACAAAAGGCAACCATTTCCAACTTATCACTCTGAAGCTGCTTCAGAAACTGAGGACAAAACCCAAATATAATAACCAAAAAATGCCTTTATTGCTCTAATCAATTAGGAAATTACAAGAGATTTAGGAGCTGTGAGCCGGGAACTGTGGACAAACACCAAAATACATGTAACACAATCGCACACACATCTTGGCAGAAGAGAGAGGTAAACAAACTGTAAGGGACTGGCACCGCTGGGGGACCGAGAGTCCTGACCCCGCAGCGGCCTCCTGCCTGGGATGGAGGCGGTGGGCCAGACCCCAGCCTGCTTGAGGAGGGACTGGGCTTCTGCCTGGAGAAGCTGATAACCGGAAGTTCCACTGCCTCAGGGAGCCAGCTCCTTCTAACTGAAGGGCCTTTCATGTAGGAGTGGCCCCTATCTATTTTATTATTATTACTGTTTCTATGGTTTAAAATAATCAGAGCTGCATTTAAACCTCCTGTTCAAAAAATTAATTTTTAAAACATTCATAACTAAATGAGCTCAAGTGATACAACAGCTGTATCATTTAGCCACGGCCAGAGTTACTAACTGATCTGCAGATTTCGAAACTGAGGCTCAGAGAGAATAAGAGCTAGTCTAAGAGAGGAAAAAAGTTTTATTTGACTCTCTCAGGGTTCCTGGTTGGGTCTGAAAATTAAACTGATAAAGACAATTAAGGAAAAAAATACACAACTTTATTTAACATAAGTTTTAGGTGACATGAAAAATCTGTGAAGAAATGGTTAAACTTGAGTGTTTTGTGTTAGTTTTGGTGAAGAGCAAACAATAGTGGAGAACTACGACTGCACAAGTAAGTGTAGTAAACTGGGGAAACTTAACAAGGCCTGTTTGTGCAGATTTTTCTTGGTGTCCCTTTATCCTGGATATGAGGATGCCCCTTCATCCCAGGATGCTGGATATGAAGGGGCTTCACGGCCTGCTTCAGGGGAGAAAAATGGAAGAATAGTCAGAGAGACTGCCTTCTTATTCCTGCCATTCTCTCAAATTCCTTCAGCTTAGAACATTCACCATGTTACATGGTACCAAAGGTGTCACATTGCAGGGCAGTGTGTCTGAACCCCGTCATCTCACATCTAGCACCTCACAAAACCCTGGTGTTTGATTCCTGACTTAAGGTCCAGGGCTATACAACTGTGCTCTTCTGTCTCCATTTTATCTGGTCCCTAATAGTTCATTACATAAGTTGAAGCTAAAAGCAAAGCTGTTAACAGTTTTATCTAAATCTAAAAGGAATATACTTCTTTTGACTGTTAACCCATCATTAAATGATGCTATAAAATTAAAAAAGTGCATAGAAGAGCTTCTTACCTCTTGTATATCAGAACATGAGACCTGCTATATGAAGAATGGGTATGCTGTGGTACACACAGTCATCTGCTTAAGGAGTTAAGATTAAACTCAAGAAACTTCATGGCACAAATATAGTGCTTTATTTGAAGGAATTTAAAAAAGATGTTCTTTAAAGTTTTACAACGTTTCTTGGATATATAATAGTGCCTCAAATTATGTCTTAGTAACTTTCTTTAAAAAACTTTTTTTATTTATTGACCTTAGACAGAGATGGGGAAAAAACAACATTGATTTGTTGCTCCGCACATTTATGCCCCCATCGGTTGATTCCTGTGCGTGCCCTGGCCAGGGATCAAACCCACAATGTCGGTGTATCAGGATGATGTTCTGGCCAACTGAGCTACCTGGCAAGGGAAGTAACTTTCACTGTTACTTAAAAAAATACATAGATTCAATGTTTCCTTAAAAATAATTTTAATCAAGAAAAAATACACAGCTAACTTCATATGGACATTTTTAAAGACTCGAGTATTTAAAACTGCTTTAATATATTTCTTCAGATGAGTTCAAGATATGTCCAGATTCCCACGTCATTACTAGCATAAAACAACTTTAAAGCCAATTTTGTTCTTTCACTGAATAAATTATCAAAGCAAATCAATTAACATAATTGCTTTCCTTTCTTATTAAAAATCATGGAAAATCTTTGATTGTTAACCAATCAGTACAAAAATAAAGAAGAAATACAATACTTAAAAAACTGCCATGTTTCTGTGCTCAGAAGGCCCTTTCAAAGCTTGTGTTCCAGCCTCCTTGCACCTGAATTATTCCACTCTCTCCCTAAGATTAGATGACACTGTGGATGCTTAAGAAATCTCATAATCTCATACGGCTAAGAAAATAGACAAAACTCATGCCTGCTGACCATTACCACTGCAACTTGCCATAGAAGAGCCTGCATCTCCCCTAAATCTTTGTCAACAAAAGAACAGTTCAGCTGGCAGCTCGCATGATCCCAGCCAGAGTATCCGGGCGTCTGTAATAACTTATCCGTCAAAAGCATCCAGAATCCCTGTACGGAAAGCCATAAATCATAAGGCTTCCAAAAACCACAGACGCTGATGGTGTTTACCAGGGATGCTATCGTGGAAAATTTTGAAAAGTCTTAAAGAGCTTTCTCCCTACCCAAGTTACAAATGCAGACAGGGCCAAAACTTAAGTGAGGGAATCAGACTGAAATCAGGAAATATTTTGGCCAATGGCTTGAGTTTCTTGCTTTCCATGTATTATTTTTTTTAAAGTGGGCTATTTTAATGAAATGAAATATACAGAAAACATACTTATTATTGTTGGTATACAGGTTAATGAATTTTTACAAAGAACGCAGCTGTGTAAACTGCACTTAAAACAAACAAAAACTGAGAATATCACCAGAAGACCCTTTTAAACCTCCTCCTACAAAAGGAAGCTACCTGACTAGTTTGCCTGCTTCTGTGTTTTATATCAAAGGAAGCCTCTAGTGTCTATGATTTAGTGGCCTTCACTCAGCATGTTTATGAACGTCACCGTGTTGTTTCATTAGCAGTAGGCCATTCCTTCTGTCGCCAGGCATTCCACTGTGTTGAATATACCCCAGATTATTTGTTCTATTACTGATAGACATTTCATCTATACATAGTGAACCAAAGGTTATTCTCTGGTTTGGGAAGTTGCTAAAAAAAAATCATGCATTTGAGAGACACATTCAGAGTATTTTCATGCTAACCTAGATGAAGAAAAGGGAGGGGTCATTTCACTTACTTAGATTTCTAACTTTGTTCTATTCTGCTTCCCCTACCTGCCCCCCAGACTCAGGAAAAAATAGTGAGTTATGCTTGTGAGAGCATAACTGTTACAAGAGTTCCAGAACATAAGGGAGAACCCGGGGTCTGCAGGTGTGGACACAGGAATTTGCACATGTGTGTAAACTTCCGAAATGCCGCTGGTTATCAGAACCTCCTCTGTACATATCAGAGCAGCTGGGATGCCTCACTGAACCCCAAGTTATTGTGACTTCAGTCTCTAGCAACGCAATAAGTGTGACTATCCAACCACCTCTCACCCCCACTTCTCAAGAAAACTTTTCAGGTCCTGGTGGATTCACCTTCCTATTTCTAATATTACTATGATCGAGACCCTCTCTAGCACATAGCTCACCCCTGTTCCCTTCTCCAAGGACATGGCAACGACCCTGCTTAAGATCTCTTTTTGGGACTTGGAAATGCTGACGGCTCACTAGGGTTCCAATAACTCAAGGCGAAGCTGGCTTAGTTCCATACAGTCTCTGTTTATCCGGGTGTAATGGTTTAAAATATTCCTAAGTGGGAAAGGAAACTCTTGAAATGTTCCTCTCCGATGACCAATACATAAATTCAAAGTCCCTTTGGGATCTGACAAAACAGGAGTGCTCCCTTGAAGGAGGGAGGCTGGGAAAAGAGAAGGAAGTGCAGTGTTTGGACTCATTGGTTTGCAAAGACTTTGCAGATATTTCTATCAGTATCAAGAACCAATATGTGTTTCATTTTTTGGCATGGCTTTGAAGAAATTATATGTATATTCTTGAAGGCTTTAGGCATTATTTTATAAAGAATATACTACTGCTAATAAGCACAAATGTACAAGATGATGACTGTAAGCATTTTTTTAAAGAATTGAAGCTTTTAATTATATTTTTTATTTTTTCCGCCTTGACTACAAATATCTTTTTGTTCTTACAAAAGCACTCAAATCCCGCCAAACGACAAGATGGTGGCCCTCTACCTGTAAGCTAAGGTGGTTTTGTTTCTAAAAGCACATCTGGAGGACAAATTAATGGCCTGTGTCCAGGTTCAAGAACATCCTACTCTCCTGATAAAGTTCATAGGGAGGCTTAAAGAACAAAAAATGTGATAATAATATTTAAAATCATTATAATGTTAAAATAATTTTAAGAATATAATAATAATCATAGCGTGCTCTGTGGATCCTGAAAAAATGGAAGAAACAGAAAGCCCTCCTTCCTGCCCAAGAGGTTGGTTCTCCAAGCCAACATTTCCAGTTCACTATGTTGCCAGTCATTGCGACTTTAATTAATGCTTTTTCAAAATTAATATTCACAATGACTCTACAAGGCAGGCAATAGCATCCTCCCCATTTCACAGATGAGAAAACTGAACTTAGAGAGGTTAGCACCTTGCCGAAGTTCCAAAGTGGAGAAGGACAGAGCTAGAACTTGAATCTGGCTGTGGCCTGCAGCCCAGGCCTCGCTCACTGCTCTTTTCTACCACCCCCACCATACACGCTGCCTGCGAACAAAGAGGCCCCACTGGGCCCAGGACAGCCAAAGGGCTAACCTGCTAACTCCAAAGGTCAGGAAAGCTCCCATTGGATTCATTGAAAATAGTATAATCTAGTTCTCCAACAATTCAGCGACAATGTCAGTATTAAAATTTGGATTCGGCTTTGCCTCATTTTTTAAGCAGCTGACATGAAGATAATTTCACTCAGAGAACAGGACTGTTATGTCCACAGAAGGTCTGCCTAAGCTTCTAGGTGCTAGGAAGGGGGAAGACAACAAAATGTGGTTCCTACATCAAAACACATAAGCACAAGGGGACAGCGTCTGTGACATGGGGCAGATGGCGGTTTTGCCCCTTGAGTCTGCATTTCAGGTGAACACCTGGTTGATCTGGTTAGGGGTCCATGGTGGACCCCTCTTGGACTAAGATGCTAAAGTGAGTTCTTTCCTACCACATGTGAGGTGTTCGTGAATAACACCATCAAAGGGCCATAAAAGAATGCAAATATTTGTTTTCTTAAAAGGTTCATTTCCAAGATTTCTGAGTGAACTGTAGGATTAATTTTTTCCCAAAAAACTTTTACCACGAGTATGTACATCTCTCCTCCCACCTTTCCAGCTAGAGCAGGCTGTGCTAAAATCAAGGTCACACAGATGTTTTGGTACCAGCATGGGGATTTGAACTCTGGCACCAAGATTAGCCTGGCAGCTCCATACAGGGCTGCTCTCCCAATAGGCCAGAAGCCACAGAGCCTATTCTGGGAGGTGCTTACAGAGGGTTTATGACAGTACAGGAGCATAAAGGGCTAGGAATGGGAATATGCATATTGTCAATGAAAATGTTTACAAAGAACCTGCTCATAGTGTGTTAGACTCACCAGTAGAGCTGGTGTTTCTATTAAAAGGGGAAGAAGTGACAGGAGCAGGCTTGCACGGAGGAAAAGCCGTGTCAGAACACAGCGAGAAGGTGGCCAAGTATCTACAAGCCGAAGAGAGAAGCCACAGGAAGAACGAAACCTGCTGGTGTCTTGATCTTCGACTTCAAACACTAGAACTGTGAGAGAATAAATTTCTTTGATTTAAGCCACCTATTCTGTGGTATTTTGTATGGCAGTCCGAGCTAACAGATACAACAAGGAGAGCCAGCAGCGAGGGGGCTGCTAAAGACCACTGGCACCTCAGTCCCAGTGGCCCCAGGCCTGCCTGGGCTCAGGGAGGACAGTGGGAGCTGACACAGAGTTGAACCTTAACCAGCATTTTCACATTAAGCAGGCCCAGGCCGAAGGAAACGAGCAAAACAAGATAAACAATGAAGAGAGTTGTAGATAGCCATGGGCAGTTTTTTCTGTGACTTACATGTTTTAATTGCCCTGTTTCCCTGGTGGTTGGTTTTATATGAACAAACATTTGTCTCAGAAAACTCATTGCTTAAAAACTTATAATCTAAACTATCTGGGATTTCAGATTGTCAATGTTTTGAAAATAATAGTTTATGTCAAGGAAAGGTTAAATTCCACTGAAATGGCAGAGTAAGGACCTCTGAAAACCTTCCCCCTAAAACCAGAATGCTGGCAAAACTTGTCAGAGTCAATTTTTTCAGAATCTGGAGATGGATCAAAGGCATGTGGCCATCTGAGAAGAATTCGTTCAAGAAAAAAGACTGAATCCCAGTGAGAACAGCAAGATGTGTGACACTGTGACTTGCTCCATCTACATTTCCCCTGCTCCACTGAGTGGTAACCTTGGTGACTAATAAGCACAGTGAAATCCAGCAGCCTGGCAGCCACTGGAGGGGGCACGCTGTGGCTGGGGCTCCTTCAAAGCCTTCTTCCCAGGGAACCGTCATTATACGATATATCTGGTGGTTCTTGAACACCCCATTCACAAAGCGATCTTTATTCGAACTGACTCGGTGCTCACCCCCTGCAGAGAGCCTTTTCCCCAGGACATGAGTCAAAGACATCACAGCTGTCTAAGGAGATGCATCACAGCTGGGTCAAACATCAGGCTCACCAAAGAGCCTAAAAGAAAAAGCTGGGAAATGAGGGGTCTATAGGGAGTTTTGAAAACCTTCGGCATATTTCTGGGAATCTAGAAGGCTACATGCCTGCCCAAGGCTATGCAGATGCTCAGGAAAGGCCTGAGAAGGCCCTCAATTCCCACCTCTGGCCGGCCTTGAGGCTCTGCATAAGCAGGAAAGGAAGGCAGAGAGGGAGACCACCTGACCGAGTGCTCATGGGGCCCTGAGCACTCACACAGAGCTCCGCAGCATGGACCGTGAGGCTCGCTGGTACCAAGTTTTAAAGGAATTACTGTCCATTTATTAGCTGCCCACCAAGCCAAGTGAGCAGAGACTTCAGTAGCCACACATGACAAAGTATGCAGACTCTACAGAAAATCACTAGATAAAAAAGCAACAACAAATCCCGGGAGTGGAAAGAATCTAACTCCTGGGGTTATCACATTATATTTCTTAAACATCCAGTTTTCAGCAAAACCTGAAACATGCAGAGAAACAAGAAGGTATGGCCCATACTCAGGGGGAGAAAATCAGTCACTAGAAATTGTCCCTGAGGAAGCCCAGAAGTGGGACTTAGTAGGCAAAAATAAATAAATTAGTTATTTTAAGTAGGTTTAAAGGACTAGAGGAAACCACATCTAAAACAATAAAGGAAACTATGAGAAGGCTATCTTATCAAATAAAGAGAAATTACTTTTTAAAAGAACCAAATAGAAATTCTGGAGGTTTCATTTCTTGACTGAAATGAGAAACACACCGGGGGAGGAAGGAAAATCCACGACAGAAGGAAATGCCTCACTGAGGACGCTCTCGCTACTAATTCCTCCATGCACAGTAGCTGGAAGAGCCAACAAGGCGGCTGTGTTCCCTGACAGCACTGGTCACCCCGAGCAGCACCCAGCAGCTCACCTTGGACTACTGGACGGCCTATTCTGTGTCAGGCACTGTCTGATGTCACAAAACAGAGAAACAGAGGTTTGGCTGGATCTGCCTTACTGAAAAGCTGCCCTCGTGGACCTGTAACTCCCAGCAAGCTCTCTCTCTTTCAGGCGTTTCCCTTTCCTAATGACTCAGGTCTCTCTGGACAGTCTCTCCCACTAACCATCTTCACACCTAGCCTGACCTACTTGTTCATTCAGCGCCTGTGTGTTGTGCCATGTGTTGGAGACACAGTGGGGAACACGGCAGAAGCAAGAATGGACATGTAGGGCAGGTAATGTGATGTCAGGGTGAGTGTCCTAGGGAGAAAAACAAAACCAGCCTAGAGGGCAGGGTGCTTTGAAGAAAGGTATCAGGAAAGAGCTCTGGGAGGGTGTCACGTGAACAGAAACCTAAATAAAACGCAAAGGCCGGAGAAGGAGAGTTCTGGGAGGAGGGAGCAACCACAAAAGCTGAGGTGGGAATGGGCTACGCCTGAAGGGTGCATAAGAAGGCCAGTGTGAGTACGGGCTCTTCTTTCAGCATGCACCTTGGACTCACCTGCCCTTCGATGCCTTCCACCACATCCCACATCCCACATCCTTACTTGTAGCCCTCACATTTACGTTTTTTAAGGAATTTTCTTTGTTCTTCTTGCCCTGAGTCTGTCCCACATCATTCATCCTAAACCCCTAAACCCTAAACCGCTAAAATAATTTGTCCAGAACAATTTCATCACATCGCCTCACAATCAAGGAGCTCCCATGGCTCCCTACTGCAGCTGAGTCCTTCGGTTCCTCTGCGAGCATTTACTAGACTCTGGTTATGCCTCAGACACTCCTGTAGGCCCTGTGTATACACTCGTGCACAATGAACACCAGGGTCCTGCTCTCACAGAGCCTACGTTCTTGAGGAATCAGACAGACACTACACAAATGAACAAACAAATGTCAAGGTAAGGTCACATGATGATAAGTGCCAAGGAGATAACTTAGAGAAAGGGAGACAGTGGGGGTAACCTAAGATGGTCTAGAAAATCTGGGGTCTGTTCCAGGAATGGACTGGAAGGACCCTCACATGGAGCCCTTCACAGGCAGGCTCCACACAGCCCCTCCTTTGGGAAGTCTCCCCAGCACAGCAGGGAAGCAGGCCACCTCTCCTCTGAGTGACTAAAGCACAGTGTCCATACTTTTATTTGAGTGCTTGTCAAAGAGTGGAGTTTGTCTTCCTCCAAAAGATTATAAATCCAGGCAGTACAAGAACCCAACCTAATCCGTGTTAGGCTACCTGGAGTGCTGTTAATCAATGAAAACTATCTGTGGAATGGAACTGAATGCTCAGCATCCTGACCTGGCAGGTGGAGTCATCCACTGCTGCGCCACAACCCAGCCCTCACTCACGCTCCCGGAATTGGTCAAGCCGGCGTCTCAGCTGCTCCTACCGCTTCTGGGTAAAACTGGGCAAAGTACACAAACTTTCATAAGTCAATGTCACATGAATATAAAATCCTGAACACAAACTATTGTTTGCCTAGTTAGAATAACTTTCCTCTCAAGACTGAACATGTTTTAACTTCTGGATTAAAATTGTCCATAGTTTAAACTTCTGAAATTGATATTGACATGACAGTGACTTATGAAAAATGCTTCATCTTGATTTAGTAGTATTATTTAAAGATGTTTTTTATAAGACTGTCACTGATCTAGCCATTCAATTAATAT
This sequence comes from Phyllostomus hastatus, assembly GCF_019186645.2. Lineage (NCBI taxonomy): Eukaryota > Metazoa > Chordata > Mammalia > Chiroptera > Phyllostomidae > Phyllostomus > Phyllostomus hastatus. Next base: position 12,483,918 of record NW_025333900.1, read on the forward strand.
TATTAACAACTAATATGTTAGGCAATTCTGTGCACTAGGTACCGTACATATTCCTGGGCTTACCAGGGAGAATAAAATATATACATTCGGTTGCCCTTGTGAAGTTTACAGTCTTGTCGGGGATACAGGTAAGAAACAAGATAACAAACGTGTGTGTAATTAGTGCTTACGATACTTGCTGCTGAAGAAACAAACAGCACCCAGGAGAACGAATGACAGAGAACTTGGCACAACGCAGTCAGGGGACACGTTTAAACCTGGACTCAGCTGTGCAGAGAAGCAATGGATCTCACAGCCCTTAACACATTCTAAACAATTTACTCAATTCCAAAAGGTGGTTTCCAATGTCCTGTGCCCATTCCATTTTTCTACTTTCTTATAAAAAGCTTTGTCCTCCCATTAATTAGAACTCACTGTGTGTTTATAGTGTATTATGTTGTTGTGGAATAAGCATACCGTATTTTCAGAATATAATACGTGCCTCCCCCCACAAATTTGGGAGGAATAATGGTTGTTAATGCTGCTGTTGAGTTCTGTTTACATTTACATTGGTGAAATATTACATTATCTATGTTATTAAATATTTTACCACATTTTTTTGCCTTAAAATTTTTTTCCTGTTTTCCTCCTCTAAAACCTAGGTGCATCTTATGGTCCAAAAAATACGGTACTTCCCAAGGAGATTCTTGGTCATTCATTTAACTGGTTACGAAACTGCATCTGTGGTTGTGTTTACTGATGACATTGTTCCCTCTGAGTAGTTCCAAGTGTGCAGCTTTCTGTGGGCTCACTTCAGTCCAATCCCATGGCCACACATCAGAAGCCCTTTTGGTCGGCCAGTAACCTGGTTAGAACACGGTGTCTGTGGAATGTCTGGGGGACGTTCAGGGTGGAGCCTGGTGACCACGCCAGTCCCTGGGCCACAGGCCTCACTCCACCCCGGACCAGAGACTCCACAGATTTGTTCCCTCACAGTGCTATAGGCCCTGTGGGGGACCGTGGGAAAATGTAGATTAATTAAGGCAGATTCTTCACACCCTCACAGAGGTAGTTACAGGAGTGCTTACGAGTTCAATTAGATGGTTCATTCTAGAACAGCAACTCTAATCCTCTCAGAAGCAGGACTGAGAAAACACATCTGCATGAGAAGCACAAAGCAGCTGCTGATGGCTGTGCCTGTGCACACCCGGCCCAGCCAGTCAGGGAAGTTGCCATGAATTCCAGTGACCTACAAATAAATGTGGGGCGTCCCTCCCTGCATTCCTGAAGGAAATGCGTAAATAGTAATAAAGATAAGGGCAATCAGATAGTCACAGAACACAAGTTTTTTGACACAGTTTACTGACCTGGTTTTAAGCAATTTGAGGTACTAGGAGCCACTAGCAAAGAAACACATCTAGGATTGTTGGACAACTATTAATTTATGTTTTATCAAATAAAAACAATATGTGCCTACTCTGGGCCTGCAACAGGTGAGAAATGACAAGAAAAGCAATAAAGGAGTCAGGCAGGGAGACCCCAAGTGGGGCTGAGTGACTTAGGTCAGTGGCCATTGAATTTCTGTTCAGACAAGTTATTTACCACTGGGGAAAACAGTCACTCGATTCTAAGATGGAATGCAAACAAGGACCTTAGATGTAAATCTATCATTGTTATGAGAGCCTGCAATTCCTACAAGCACGTCGCACCAAGGTTGGATTTTTCCCTTATTCATTCACCAAAATGTGTTGAGCATCTACTATGTGGCAGATACTATTACTGCTGGGTCTTCAGTGCCTCTGAAGAAGACAGAGGCAGTGTCTCATAGATTTCACATTGCATTGGTTGGGGAGGAGGGGTCTGGGGGATACAGGAAATAAACCAATAAACAAGCAAGTCTATGAAAAGCACTAAAGCAGGTGATAGGGAGTGAAGGTGCGGAGTGATGAGAACAGGTAAGAATAGGGTAAAAGAAACCCTATTTAAGGGCTATTACATACAGTTGTAAAGGAGGGCCACTCTGATAAGTGACCTTAGTGCAGAAAGTGCAAGGAGATGTGGGAGAGAAGGTTATAGGCAGAAGGGGAGAAGTGAGTGCAAAGTCCCTGGGGCAAGAGTGTGCTTGTCACTACAAGGAATAGCAACAAGATCACATGTCTGAGCAATGCAGAAGAAATTAGAAGGAAATGGGACCAGAGATATAGGCAGAGGCCAGATCCAGTGGGGCCTTGTAGGCTATGAAAGGACTGGGATGGCAGCTGTGGAAAGCAGAGATGTGATGGTATCTAACATAGGCTTTATAGAGATCACTCTGGCTGTGTGTGCAAAACAGAGTGGAATCTAGAATATCCCAGGAAGGAGACTAGGGTGATAGACTATTAGTACATTATTAACATGAGTTTCATCAGCCATACCAGGAAGCCCAGACCAAGGTGAGTTAAAAATGAGTCCCGTGAGTCACCCTGGTACACTTGGTCGAGTGGTGTAACTCACTCGACCAAGCTCCAACCTGCAAACCAAAGGGTCGTCAGATTGATTCCCAGTCAGGGCACATGCCTGGGTTGCAAGCCAGGTCCCCAGTAGGGGGTGGGTGAGAGGCAACCACACACTGATGTTTCTCCCCCTCTTTCTCCTCCCCTTCCCCTCTCTCTGGAAATAAATAAAATCTTTTTTTAAAAGATGGGTTCCTTGAGTCAAATTATAAAACCATAGCATTTCAATTAATGAGAAAGTTCAGAGGATGAAAGAGTCTTAGACTGCACTGCCCAGTATATGAGCCACTAGCCACAGGTGTCCCTTGAGAACTTGAAATGCAGCTAGTCTGAACTGAGATGTTCTATAAGTATAAATTACATTGAGTTCTGAGGACATAGTACTAAAAACAAAAACCAGAATGTGAAATATATCATTAATACTTTTACACTGATTCTATATTGAAATGCTAATGTATTGATATATTGGGCTAGGTAAACCAGACTCTTTTTCTCTCCTCAGATCTTTTATTACATACAGCATGCATGTGCATTTTATTCAGTATTGTATTGTTTTCCAGCAAAAGCCTAACTTCAATAAGATGACCAGGCCTTGTATTTCTTTCCTTATACATTACAGGGCCCAGTAGCCTGTTAATCACACCATATGTGCTTTGAAAATGCTTGACCTTGTATTGAATGGAAGGTCATGAATGCTAAGCTGCTGGCAAGCTGCTCACAGAATTATTGAGAACCAGTTCACCTTATACTATCATTCGTGGAGAAACCGATAGACCAGTTGCAATAAAAAGAATAACATAGCTTCTCTTCTCAAAGGAGTTAATTAGGCAAAGTAAAGATAAAGGAAAGCAATCACACCCTTAAGATAGGACATTTTCCAAATGAAGTCAAAGCCTTTGGTAACAGGCTCTCCCTTTTTCTCCTGCTACCTCTGGTCCCCACCACCTGCTGCTCCTGGTCCCTGTGAGAGAGTTTAGTGCTGTCCGTGATGGGGGGACCAGGCTCGCCCTCAGGTTCGTGGAACCCAGACATCAGGACTCAGGGGAATCTTCACAACAGGGAGGAGGCAGGTGCTCATCAGGACTGGAAAAACATACTCTTGAAATGAACATCGCCTGTTTCTTTTCACCTGTTTTCCTCCATATTTTATATTTTACGAGAACATGACAGAAGTAGATAGAAAAATGTGTTTACTTTTACTTTTTAAATGTGGTTGCTAGAAAATTTTAAATCACATGTAACTCACACTTGTGGCTGACACTGTATTTCTATTGGACAGCACTGGTATTACAAACTGAATTATACAAAGTAATCTTTTGTTATTTCAAGACTTACTGAAAATTTTTCTAAAATTTATTGTCAGTCTTCAGATTTTAATAAGCGAAGATATGCAAAACATAGTTAATGTAACTGAATTCAGTTAATATGTGTCAGTGCCTCTGCATCACTAAAGCTTCATTCTGAGCGTCTCTCAGCAGCCCCGTGGTTGGGAAGACCGTGAAATGGTTCTTCCACGCTGGCCTTGTCCTTCAGGGGCCCCGGGCCTGGGGTCCCCAGCTTCACAGGTTCAGAACATGTGCTTGGTAAATTTCCCAACTGAGATTGTAGGGACACTTTCTTCACGACTTGGTATAAGAACAGTGACTTTCCAGAAGAACGGGTTTTTCTGGGTCATTCTGGCTGGTATCTTGCTAATTTATCTTTTCACCTCCCTAACTTGAATATGTCTTGGGTTGGGCCCCAAACCTAGACAGGACAGAGAAAGCTCCTGGGTGGATCCACCACACCAGGTCTGGGAGGCTCAAAAGTCGATGGATTCACACAAGTGAGGCTATCATGTGGAAATGGGCTGGGAGGCCTCACAGAGACCGCCGCTAATGTGATTACCTCAGGCCGCACCTCTCCTAATGCTAAGGTGACTTTCCAACATCTCATTTCCCAGGAAAGACTAAACTCTTGGGGAATAAGTTGAACTGTTCAAGTTCACCAGGGGTGGCCATACACACTTAAAGGGCAACTCAGCCTTTTAGGAAGGCTAATTTCTACCTAATTTATAGGAAGAAACAAATTGTTGGGGATCAGAATTTTGGGTCACAGAGTCCCTTTGCTCTGCCCTCCTACCAAGTCAAATCACCCAAGTGATCAGAGAGGAGGCATCTGCACAGGTAAACCTGGAGTGAACACTCAAGACCCACTAATGTTCTGCCTGCATGTCTAATCTAAGAGTCAGTAAAGGAATGATTTTAGAACAAGATTTCCTTGAAGTATTGGCATATTTCATGGAGGAATGTGCTAATAACCTACAGAAGCAGAAAAGAAATGTTTCAGAGACAAACTTTAGCACATCCCACAACACTAGAGGGTGTACTGAGTGGAGATGGTCTGGAAACCAATGAGAGCTTAGAATTCCCAGCTGTGGAGAAGGATGCATCCAGCTGTCGGGAGCCTGGGCCACCCAACAGCTGCATCCTAGAACTGTGTTCCCTGGTTCTGAGTCCAGTATCCGTAAGTTGATACTTTGGCTGCCTATGCAACTTTTCAATGGAAAAGACCATGCTAGTGAGCTCAATTTGATTATCTAGTCTACCTATGAGTTATATTTTTCCAGCCTGGTAAATTCATTGGACTTATAGATGGAGATAGTTATCTCTCGTGGGATTTTTTTTTAAGCATGGAATTTATTCCTAGAATGAAGCACATAAATGAATTGTGTTTCTAAGGCTACAAGACTCACTCAAGTGGCAAATGCACTAAGTCCAACTAGTGTACTCATTCTATTGAGAGCCCTCTGTGTTACTAACTTGCACTGCCTTCCAATACATTCTTCAACAGTGTGCACAAAGAATCATGTTCTAATCTGGCTAAGATTCCCAGCATGGAATCTGCAAGTCCAGTGAGCTAACCACAGCCCCACACTTTGGAGAGCTGTATAGACTGCTTGTGTGGAGAAGGGAAACAGTGAGCTGAAGAAGTTCCACTCAGGAGATGAAGAGTGCTTGATGGACAGATTGCAGAACTAAAAAGGCTCAGCTGAGTGCTGTCTATCTTATTTCCATTTTGAGCACAGGCCATGAGAGTAAACAAGTAAATGTACATGTCCTATAAGGCTAATCGGTAAAACCTACAGACCAGGGAAGAAAGCTGAAAAGAGACGCTACGTATATTGATCACATCTATCCTAAATAAGGGTGATTTCACTTGGGTCCTCATGGTATTCTCATTAGGAAGTTCTGTGTCTCTTAATCTCAGAATATCTCCGTCCTTAAATCTGCGATAGCTCATTAGAACAGCTGTGCTCCAGATTCTTTCCTAACCATGCTTTTCAAACCTATGCAAACCAGCACTCAGTAGGGTGGTTTAGGATGAGGACTCCTCCTCCGCACACTCCCCATTCATCTACCTAGGTTTGTTTTCTAGAAGATCATCTTGTAAATTGACTGGCTTACATTTTTCCTGTTAAGTAGTTAAAGCAATGACTAAAAATATTTAACAGAATGATTAAATAAAATTCAGTTAATGGTATAGTTTTAGTTTGTTCAGTCCCCCAAATGACAGAAATCAGTTCCTTTCAACAGAGCTCATAGCACTCTGATGAGAGTTTGTTGACATGGAGCCCTCCAGCTTAGAGTTCGGTCAGGCGGGGACTTAGACTACATCTCATAATGGAAAACACCTGTCTAGACCCTCAAGGTCAGACATTCAGGACCCGTATTCCTGTCAGCACCATCCAATATTTGCCAGGTCTGAGCTCAGAGCTATGCAAGGGTAAGTATTCCTAACCTCTTCCTTTTCATATCCTACTTTCAAAGACTAAGCCATCAAACGTGTTTAATAAACAGGCAAGACGAGTAAACAGAAAAGAAATAAATTAGGGAGGTTGATATTTTAGTAGAAACATCTGCCCTGACCTGGTGGCTCAGTTGGTTGGAGCACTGTCCCATACACTGAAAGGACGTGGGTTTGATTTCTGGTCAGGGCACGTACCTAGGTTTTGCATTCAATCCCTGGTCAGGGCACATGCGGGATGCAACTGATAGATGCTTCTCTTTTCTCTTCTCTCTCTCACATGCACTCTCTCTCTCTTCCCCTCCCTCCCTCACTTTCTCCCCCTTTCTCTTTCTCTAAAAGCAATTTTAAAATGTCCCAGGGTGAAGATTTTTTTAAAAAGAAAACAGAGTTACTGTGTTCCTGCAAATGTCTTATGTTCTGGGTTACTTCTGAACGTCCTTGGAACTGGATGGGCGTGGGCTCTGAGCTCTTATAGCCCTTATAGAATTGCAGTCACATTACATACTAGTGAGCTGATAGGACAGGAGAAGAGCCAGCTCTCAACAGCCAGGTCTTAGATTTGTAAATGCTGGCTGGGGCCACAGACAAGCCTTTTTCTCTGAGGCAACCACCTCATGTAAAGCCTTATTTCCATTTGATGTCAGAAAAAAATTAAGATTAAAGAAGTGAAATAATTTTCCCAATCTTACACAGCTTAGGAGATGCAAAGCTGGGATTCAAACCCAAGGGCCATGCTCTTTCCAATGAGCCTCATCGACCCAAACCTGCAGCCCTGAGTCATCTGCCAGGTGTCTGGGGATATCCGTCCTGAACCTGGCTTTGGATGCACACGGACATCCATAGCTGAGGGGGAAAATGGCTTTGGCACAGGTACAAGGTGGCCTAGCATTGACTGAATGACAAGTCAGGTACCATAGCTACATCCAGGCTTGGAAGGCGAGCAAAACCATTGTCAAGGGGGTGACCCAGTCTCTTCAATCAGGGACTTCTTAAATAACTGCTCCAAAAGGAGTAGAAATTGAACATTCTTTAGCATGCAAAGAGCATGTGGATGAATGCTAATTAGTGACATAATGCACTTATACCTCACCAGCCATTCTAGGATTTCAGAGATCTTCCACAAGCAACTGATTATGACAGTATCTTATGAGGTAGGTGTTTCATTCCCCAGGGCCGTCAGAAGGAAACTGAGAAGCTTACATGAAGTCAGCAGTAGTATGTGCAAGTTGTATCTATTAGAGTCTAGTCAGAAGCCAGAAATCTCTCTAGGTTTCTCAAACAGAGTGTATTTAATCCAGAGAACCAGTTACAGAAGGAATGAAAGAACTGAGAAACCAAAGAGGACGCAGGGGAGCAATCTAAAGAGGAACAGAGTAGATATCTGCTACTCTCCCCAGGGATGGAGGGGCAACAGGTGATGCTGCCAGATCCCAGGGTAGGACTGCCTTGCTGGGTCCATGGATGAGCAGAGGCCAACAATGGGCATGCTGACCAAAGAGAGGGCTGGAGATGGGGAGAAATACCCTGGCTTCTCCCTTCCTCTTGCCCTCCAGTCTTGTACCAGTTCCTCTTCCCAATCACTAAACCTAGAAGCTGGAGGGCAAAGGAGCCTGGGAAATGCATTTTCCTACCCCATAGGGCTCAACAGAGGAGGACCAATGTTGAATCTAAGGGCAAATATCCACTATGCACAAATCAACAATGTGGTGGCGAACAGGCTGCAAATGTGGTGATGGGTAGGATGGGGTGGAAAAAAGAGAGATTGAAAGTATTACTGTGGGCCACCGATTAAAGGGGTAGGTAACATGCAAAGACTTTCTTCTGCTCATCCCTCCACAAAAGTGATTATCAAATAGAGTGCTTTTAGGAAAGTGAGGAAGAAGGCCATAATAATGGGCTAAAATCCAGGAAGCATCAACTCCAAGGAAGTATTACAGAATAACACATGCTTGCTTTGCAAACACTTTATTGTAATAAAGCTGATCTAAAAGGATGCAGATTGAAAGCGGCAGCTGACTGAGGTGGAGCAGCTGCAGCAGGGCAGAGGCAGCCCCCACTCTAGCGGAGGGTGGGAGGTTATACATGGGACTCCCACACGTCTAAGTCCAGGATGGTGGAGGGCACTGCACAGGCTGCCCCTACATGAGGCCCTCTTGTCCCTGGGATGGGTAGTCATCACTTATTCACTCATTTCACAGACATTCACTGAACTCCTACCATGCGCCTCTGCAGTGTACCAGGCACTATTCTGACCACTGCAGATAAAACACAGAGAGTAGGAACATCCCACCCCTTGTATAAGGCAAAGCAGTACCGTCCACCCCGTCTGGAGGAGAGGGAGACAAGGTGTGTCCTGGCAGGGTGTGGGAAGAGAGAATACTCATCCTCCTTCTGCTATTCCCAATTCTGGGAGACACATTAATGGCAGTTAAGTGTGCAATAGGAACAGACGTATGTGCTTCATTAATAGAGATATTACTATTAAGAACAATGATATTTTCCCCCAGTTCAACTCCACAAATATTTATTGTATGACAATTCAATGCCTAGAACTGGAGCTACAGCAATAAAGATTTTCTTTTAAAAGCACTGGCCCTGCCCTCAGCATTGTAGGAATGGCCAGTTCATCAAATTTCAAATCTGGAAATTGCTGATGGAGACCTGAGTCCTCCACAGGTTCATGTAGAGGGTGGAGAGTGGTTCCCCACCAGGGCCGAGGGGTGGGGGTACTGGTCAGGGCCCAGTGAAGACAACCTGAGGCAGCTGCCCCCTCCAGTGACCATGTCTGTGCGCTGACTTTCAACAAAGAAGGGCCTTTTCGATTTTGCCTGACATAAAGAAGTTGAGTGCTCTCTTCAGTAGTATATACAGTAGAACAATAGAAGGTTAGCATGAAACATTTCCATATTTTCTTAATATTTTTTAAATTTATTTTTAGAGAGGGGAAGGCGGGGGAGAAAGAGACAGAGAGAAACATTAATGTGTGGTTGCTCTCACATACCCCCTACTGGGGACCTGGCCTGCAACCCAGGCATGTGCCCTGACTGGGAATCGAACCAACGACCCTTTGATTCACAGGCCAGCACTCAATCCACTGAACCACACCAGCCAGGACACATTTTCACATTTTTGTGAACAGGTGAAGCACAGAGGACTTTTAGGGCTCTGTGTGATACCCTAATAATGGATACATGTCATTTCACATTTGCCCAAACCCACAGAATGTACAACACCAGGGGCGAACGGGAATGTAATGGGGACGGCAGTGCATGTGTGGAGTGCGGGAAGCGCACGGGAAATCTTTGTACCTTCCACGCAATTTTGCCATAAACCTAAAACTGCTCTTAGAAATAAAGTATTAATTTTAAAAGAATGACAAAAAATACAATGTCTCAGCAAGACAGCAGCTGAGTCAACTCCCTAGAAGGGCCAGCCAGACAGGATTCAGGCCGCTGAGCGGCTCTGCAGGGGCCCGGAGGCAGTTGCACGGAGGCCTCACAGTCTCTCTCCGCCCAATCAAAGGGGCAGGGATCCAGCCCCAGTATGTTTTAGTCTAATTTGCTCCTTTATAATAAAGATTTGCAGAAAACATCTAGGTAATTAAACTAGTCCCATACTATAATTAACTTTTTGATTTGTTAGTAATTAGGGGAAAAGATACATCTGATCTGAACAAGTTTCTTACACTGTTAATCTCTCTCTCTCTCTTTTTTTTAATATTTCCTCTGGGTTCCTAAAGAAAAATTCATTATTCAAGATACTGTTTCTCGTGCTGTTATGCTCAGAACTGAAATTCTTGGGAAAGTACTGTTGTGTCTTAAAAGTAAAGTTACGCCTCTGTTTCATAGCAGGGAATAAGCCACGACCTTGCGCGCCCTGCCCCTGGGTATCCTTGGCGCAGATAGAAGGTCTGCTTCCCGGAATATCTGTTAGCCTTGAAAGTTACATTTTTAAGCATAATCAGGGCCTTAGTTATCCAAGGGTGGATCTGTTTACTCAGCTACAGAGTATTGGGTATCACGTAGCAGTTTGAACAGAACTCTCAATCTGTTTGTTTTCCAGAAAAGATAAGGGCTGCTGGAGCCCTGCGGGGTTTCCCCACCCTCCACAGCCTGCGGCTTAGTGAGATTGCCTAGGATGCGTCTCTGGTTTACTCTGGCCCCTCTTACTCCAGGGCTTCCCGCTGCCTCATCTTAAGTGAGTGTGTCTGGAGAAAAAGTTAACCTACCCTGATCTGCTCTTAATCGGCCTTTTAACCATAACATAAACCTAAGGATTTTTGTTACCTTTGTTAAAGAGAAACAACAGGCCTCAAATGGAATCACTTATGCTATGTCCCATGTCAGCAAACAAAGACTTAATACCTAACCTAATCACAGCTTCAGCTTCTCCCAGGAATGTAATCCAACCCAGTCATTCTGGACTTTCCTGGCCAGCGCTAGACTTAGCAGGGCACCTGCCTGACAGACCCCTGTTCTCCTCCACAGGAAGGTGGCCTTGCCTAAAATAATCCTTTGTTTATGGCTTTCTTGTCCTGCCCCATTTCTGCCTTTAAAAACCTCTCCTGCAGCTCTTCAGAGTCCTTTCTGTTTCCTAGATAGGTTGCTGCCTAATTCATGAATCACTGAATAAAGCTAATTTAATACTCAAATTTACTCAGTGGAATTTTGTTTTTTAATACTTTCAGCACCTAGAGACCTCAGTGAGGCTTTAGGGTTTTTCTGCAAGATCAAAACAGTGTCACTATTGTCATTAACCAGGGCAACCAAGTCAGAACATCACACATAAATCCAACAATTCTTTGGGGCTGAACTTGAGGGTTGGGTGGATTTTGTTTTGTTTGCTTCTTTGGCTTGTTGGTTCAAGCAGCCTGGGCAGTCTAACAGGTATAGGAGGGCAAGGTCAGCTCCAGGACCTGCCCTTCTCAGCATTAACTTTAAAAGGTTTTATATCAAGGTTCACGCCATGAGAATTAATGAAGTAGCTGTCAAAGCAAGCTGGATCCACCCTTGGAGAGAATAAGAGAATAGACAATACAAGAAAAACCTAAAATGAACAGAAGAGCTTCCAAACATTCCTGCCAACCACCTACCACGGAAGACAAATGAGAAAATAGGTTCTGAGAACAGACTCCCCGTTGCAGGAGGGGAGGGCATCAGGGTCTGGGTGAGAACGGTGAAGGAATAAAAAGCACAAATTGGTAGTTACAGAATAAGCACGGGTAATAGAGCAGATAATAATGTAATGACAGTATTATTCAATATGTACGGTGCCAGTGGGTGCTTGAAATATGAGGGGAAACACTTTGTAAAGTATATGATTGTCTAACCACTATACCACAGGTGGCAAACGAATCCAGCCTTCCACCTTGTTTTATCCAACCCGGCACCTTGTTTCTACCTGGCAGCCGAGCTCTCGCTTAACTGTTAAGGAGTGGTTACCTTCATACAGTCCTAAAATTACATTCTGCCCTTTGAAGGCAACCTCGAGGCTGATGCGGCCCCTGGTGAAAATGAGTTTGACACCCCTGCATTATGCTCTACACCTGAAACTAATACAAAATAATATTGAATGTAAACTGTAATTTAAAAAATAAAAAGAAAATAGGCTCTGGAATTTTATTTAAAGCCATACAACCATTTTTTGTTTCATTTTGTTTTTGTAAAGACACCTTTTTTCTAGTTTTCAAAGTCTGGGTTGTCATTTTAACATATACAATAATTCAAGTTAGCCAGATGAGACTGCGAAGATAAAATAGCTCCTCACCAGAACTGAAAACCCCTCTCTCAGGCCTCTGCGGCAGTTTTTGTTTTACTTGAGTCACAGACTCAGCACAGTGTTTCCTGTGTCATCGCACATATTTCTGTCTTTCTTACCAAAGACCCCTTGAGGGCAGCAGGAACATCTTGATCTTTCTGGTGCCCTCACAGTCCCTCACCCTGAGCTGATGCATACTGAGCACTCAGGGTGAGGTGCTGGCAGTTTGGATCAGGGTCAAGTGCACATGCTCTGGAACCAAACAACCTACTTTGAGCCCCAGCTCTGCCATATCTCAATGTTTTCTCACAGGGGAAATTATAGTATCTGCTTCCCAGGAACGTCATAAGAAGTAAATTAGATAATCTGTGTAGATAGTAAGCACTCAAAACACTTCAAGTATGCCCTGGTTGGTGTGGCTCAGTGGATTGCATACCGGCCTGCAAATCAAAGGGTCACTGGTTCGATTCCCAGTTTGGGCACTTGCCTGGGTTGCAGGCCAGGTCCCCAATAGCAGACATGTGATAGGCAACCACACGTTGATGTTTCCCTCCATCTTTTTCTCCCTCCCTTCCCCTCTCTCTAAAAATAAATAAATCTAGACAGAAATGTTTATCAGTACTGGTAAAACAGTATACTGACCAAGAGAAATCTACTCATTTAGACTGGCACAGAGAAAAACTTAGGAAGTGGGAAGAGGGTACTGGGGGAAAACCACCATTACTTGTCCACCATCATCAAGAAGGCTTTGAAGAACTGAGGTCTCAGGAGCTCTTAGTTGAAGGGAGAATCCAGTGAATTTACCTGGAAGTTTTAGAGGCAAGTAGGAGAATTCCAGAAAATTGCTCTGTGTCTTCCTCTCTGGCTTGCCCCTCTCAAGTTCTCTCCTTCCCACCGCGCACTTGCCAGAATGGCACAGTCCTCCCTGCTGAACTTGGAAAGGGATAAACACTGAGAAGCAGGTGCAGAGCCTATCATACAATCAGCTGCCACCTAGCCCCACCCCCCAGCACATCAACCATCCTGTCCCCTCTGTGTGATGTGTCCTACAGGTGTACCTGCTTCAGTTATTCTGCCCCGAGAGCAGTGCATTCACTGTGCACCAACTGCATGGCCTGGTCTCAGTAACAGTGGACAGTGACAGGACTGAAGCAACCAGTTACTGCACGTGCTAATGCTGAACTAAAATAAACACTTACAAAGAAATGACTCCTAACATCCGACTGAATTCCAGTGACAAAGAAATGGTAGGTATTCCCTGGCAGGGCTGCTTACTTGGTTGGAGTGTCATCCTGTGCACCAAAACATTATGAGTTCGATTCCCAGTCAGGCCACAAACCTGGTTGCAGGTTTGATCTCTGGTCAGGGCGTGTACAGGAGGTAACTGATCAATGTTTCTCTCTCACATTAATGTTTCTCTCTCTCTCTCTCTCTCTTCCTCTCTCTCTAAAATCAATAAATATATCCTCAGGCAAGGATTTTTTTAAGTATTTAAAAAAAAAGAAATGGTAGGTCTGAATTTGGTCTTAAACTCCATAACCAGTTTATATCTAGAAATATTTGATGCTTTGAACTAAGTCAATTTAGACAGCATATTCAAAGAAACTATGAACTGTAATCCTTAGAAGAAGATAATTATCAATTTAAAAATTTAACAAAGCCCTGGCCGGTGTGCCTCACTGGGTTGAGCGCCAGCTTGCGAATCAAAGGGTTGCCGGTTCAATTCCCAGTCAGGGCACATGCCTGGGTTGCAGGCCAGGTCCCCATAGGGGTCAGATGAGGGACAACCACACATTGATGTTTTTCTCCCTCTCTTTCTCCTCCCTCCCCCTCTGTCTGAAAATAAATAAAATATTTTTTTAAAATTTAAACAAAAATTTTGGAAATATTAACTATTCAATATGAGTGTATATCAGCCATGAAAATAAACTTTGGCCCACATGTGCACCCCTCTAAGATAGCAAAACACAGAAGGTGAGATCTGGACCATGGTTTCATTGTGACCACCTCACACAGACAGAAACTGAAAACCCAAGAAACCAAATGGCTTACACACATGGGCACCCCCACACACCACATTCCCACAACCACTTATAACTGTAAGACTTAGCTATTCACAAGGCCTCAAAGTCCATTTTACTTTTCTCTGGGATTAACTGAAGTATTTGAATTAAAGGATTAACTTCTTAATTTCTTACAGAAATGCTGACTTAGAGAGTAAGCGTCCTGCCCAGAAGGCCACAGGTACAGGAGTAGAGTCAGCATGTACCCTTCCTTAGCAAGAGAAAGTGCTTAGGCCAGAGGTCCAGGGACCAGGTCTTCAGAGGGCCGGTGTGAGAGCCAGCATACCATGGTCAGAAAGCAAAGCAGAGGCAGAGGTAAGTGGAGGTTATCTGGGGAGGCACCAGATAGCATGAGAAAGAGCACAGTGGCCAGAGCAAAGGCTGTGGCGAAGGAAGCCGCTCTCTTGGGTAATTTAGAATGGGTTCTCTATGAAAGAGAACCTCGGAGGTCACCCCTTGTGCACAGCCATTGCTGTTGTTACCATTGCTGTGTGAGGTTGTGGTAAGCATCCCTCCCCCTGGGCTAAAAAGCAGCTGGAAATCAGAAACTAAACACTGCAGGTAGAAATGGAGTTACAGTGTGACCTTCTCTGGACTATGCGGATGGAGGCAAAGTGACTTTCTCAAAGTGACTTTCTCATATGGGCACAAGGTGCTCTTTTCCCACTTGGGATATTTGGAGGCAGCCAGTAAGAACTTGTAGTTCATGTCCATACAGCTAGCTCCAAATTCTTCTCAGTTATAAAAGTAAAGTTCTCTCCGTCTTTCCCCACAAGTCCCACATCACACACACTAACTCAACTCCTGCTGCCCCACGGGACTTTTCTCTCAGGGCTGCCCTAATGATTATTGGAACCTGATTGCCAAGTGATAAAAACGTTTCTGATAGGACGGTGATTTTCCTTAGGGCCAACCTCAGTCAGGAGTTTTCAGACACCAGCAACATTCCCCAAGGAGCGTTACCGGTGATGTGGAGCGCCCCCACAGGCCGGGAGGAGCCGCAGCGACTGTTCTGCAAGCTCCGTCTTCAGCCCGGACATTTGCAGCGTGACGGCAAACAGGACACAGATTTTTCAGTAGAAAAGGCATGTGGAAGGCTGATGGCTAAGTGGAGGTAATTATGGATTAAACTGACTCATCGGCTTAATTATGCCATAAACAGAAAGTCAGTCAGAAGGGTCCTTCTAATCTAAACTCTAGTTTATTCATTGTAATCACGACCCATATTTCTTAATGAATAACAGGAAGGCTGAGAATTTATTTCATGTTGTTGGGGTGGGAGTAGGGGGGAAGGAGCCACTTTCAGGCGAATATTTTCTTTTTCTGCTCCAGAGAAGAAAAATAATCTGGATGTGGAAAAATATTAAACTATATGAGTTGGAAACAAAGCAAAAGAAGCAGCCCTTTATTCTCAAATAAGACCAGGTTTTGGCTTGGCTTTCTTTTGGAATTTCCCCTTATTTTGAAGCCAGAAACTTCAGAGAGGACCAGCTTCACAAGGCAAGGAACATTAGGGTAAAGGGAAAAGAGTCTTGACTCCACGTGGAGGTTGCCCCTGGTAGTTAGGGAGGTACACCCTGGAGCTCAACCGTCTGCTTTCAAATCCCAGCTCTGCCACTTCTCAGCTACGGAACTTTGGAGAAGTTACTTAACCTCTCTGGGCTTTGGGTTAATTCATGCATATAAAATTCTACTACTTCTCACAGGGTTGTCCTGAGGATTAAATAAGTTACTACTTTAGGGTGCTAGAATAGTATTTGATGGTCATTTTTATATTGCTACTGAGGGCTGCTGAATATTTCCAAATGATCATTTGCTTTTCTACTGGCATCGTGACATCAGCTGAAAGGAAGTAAAAGAGACTAAATGTTGAGAAGACAAAGTTACTTTGCAGATTTCCTGGATTCTCTGAAAGTGACATCACAGCAAGACTGTGTCCAATTTATCATCCACTCATTTGGAAAATATTTGATGGTAAATATTTGATGGTAGTAGCATCTAAGCATTAGAGGTGCTGGCCTTCAGTGAAGGAACAAGGCAGACACATTCGCACCTACAGGACTGCATGAGACTTAGATCAGAGTAGAAGGGAAGGACATAAAAGCAACCTCAATAGGGGGCAATGAATGTGGTAAGAGGGTAAGTGTGGGCTTCTGGCTGTTGTTCAAGTGGAAGGCTGCATCTTCAACAGCCCTGTAACCCCCAGGTGCCCAGCACAGATCAGGCACACACTGGAAGTTCAACAAGCATTCACAGAGTTAGGGACACAGCACTTGCGCTGTGATGTATGTTTCATGTTGCTCTTTACCCCATAATCTTTAGAGCAAAAAGATCTTCATTTCTGTGTTCCCCAGCACCTCACATCATGCTTAGCACATAGGGTGGGGGGTGGGTAGGGGATCCATAAATGTTTATTGAAATATCTGATAAAATGTGATGTGTCTCTCCCTATTCAAATGTAGAGACCATTCTTACTTTAACCCAAACAAGTGAGAAACCTACCAAGATCAGTAGCCAAGTTATTTTTAGGAATTGAGTCTTTTAGTATCCATTAAGATTACATAGATAACTGGTTTTCTACTTAATTGCCAGGACCTCTTCTTTCTCACCAAAACTCTCCTCCTTCAGTGTTAGGGTCCCACCCTCTTCGCCCCAATCTCTCTGGACATTCCTCTATTTTTTTCCCCTGGGTGGTCTTCCTCCTCCAGCAGCCTAACATGGTCACATCCCAGCGGTATCTCCTGTTTCTGTCAGACCACTAACTTTATCAACCTGCTTGCTTCTGTAGCTAATCCATCCCCTGCACCAAAGTGGACGCGTGACCCAGACCCAGGAGTGGGCATGTGCCCCTAGCAGGGACAACCAATGTCATTCCCTGACCCCCACAGCTGGACCCTGGTGCGATGAAGCTGAGAGGATGTGGCTCTGGGGCTGTTGGCACCATCTGGCCCTACTACATGGAGTTCATTTGCAGAAAAAAAAAATGGAGATCAGCAGAAATGAGAGGCGAGACAGAGCATGCAAGACCAAGAGAGAGAGACCCCTTCTCGGAGGCCCTGCCTTCTGCAGCCCTTCCACTGGGCCATGAGCTCCCCAGCTTCATAAAGCTATACATTCCACTTTCACATGAGCAGGTTACTGTGCCTGCTAGGGGATTATTGTCACCACACACCCTCCCTTGGAGACATTGTCCACTTTTACATCTCAGACAACACCTCTAAGCAAATGGCTCCCGATTTCTATCCCCAGCCTCGATCTCTTCCCAAGCCTGGGTATGTACGCCTCTTCCAGCTCTCCATGCTGTACATTTTTCCTGGAAGTCCACTGCCCTTTGACTTCAACATGTCTGAGGCTCATCATCATTGAGCTGCCAACCCTCTCTTCCAGGCTCTCTCCTGACCTGTGGGGCTGCCTTTCTCTGTCCCAAGACCTAACTCCTCTCTCTCTCCTTCCTGCCCTGCCCACAACTGGGCACTAAATCCTACTGGTTCTTCCTTCATACTGTCTCCTACAGCTGTCCTTCCTTTCTGCTCCTCAGCCACCATGTCAAGGAGAGGCCTTGCTCCTCGATGTGTCCCCCTGACTCAATTCTTCTGACATACCATAACCAGAAGAGTAAGCTTCTTAAGGTGCTGTCTGCTGAATCAAGCTCAGACTTCTTAGGGGAGCCCGCAAAACTGGCCACAAGCATCTTTCTAGCTTCCAGCCACATTTCTCTCCGGCAAGACCCCTGCTCTCTAAACCTATCATGCATGGTCCCTCTCTGCTTACACCCCTGCCCTTGTCTCGTCCCTTCCTCTGGGGTGCAGCTCAGACACTACTCCCCTCAGGGGGACCTTCTTTCACAACGCCAGTGAAAAGTACTCTCCTTTCCGAGAGTTTTTAGATCTTTACCTTTCAGATCTTTAAACAGAGCTTTATGGAGAGAAGACCTGCTACTATGTGCTAGGCACTATGCCAGACAGTCTCTGCTGGCACAGAGCTCTCAACCTACCGGTGCGGGACGTGGCTGCATGTCCAACTTCACTTACACCGCCTTCTCCTCTGGGTGCCTATATATTCGTCTCAGCTTCCTGACTAGCTTCCAAGATATTTTAGAAAGGGGACTTGCAAAATAGTTCCTGGCACACTGCCCTACACATAGGAATCCCTCAGTAAATATGTATTAACCTGTATAAGGCAGGATCTTGGTTAACAAATCTTATCCATATAGGATAAGAGCTCTAAAACAAATGTTATTCTTAAAATTAAGGTCCAGGCTTAAGACCAGTCCTTTTGATTTGGTCATTTTAACAGCTGTCCATACAGTTTACCGAATCCTGAAAACCCGGCCACCGTCATGGTGACACTACACACTCTATAGTACATTTCTTCTTACTTCCCTTACCACAGGGAGTATGAGTTATTTTATGGTTTGTTCGTAGCTGATTTAGAACTGTGAGTTGCTATAATATCATAACTTAAAAGGTAATGGTTTAGGATGGCAATTACAACTAGCCAACCATTATTAACATGCTTCCAGTGTGGAAATAACTTTCTTTATCCAGGAATTACTTCCTAGCTTAAAAGTTCTGACAGAGGAATTGGCATAACAGGCTGGAATATCATCCATTAAAGGCAGCAAGTGACTGAATGAGTAATAGGTTAAAATTTTGAAGCATCTGTGAATTATGCTATTTTATGAAATATCAACAAATGAATTATCTAAAAACTATAAAGCCTCCTATACAAAGCTTTTACACTGGTTATTTCACTAATGTTTTAATTCTTTATCTAAGAAATCCCACGCCTAGTTATCTTTTCTATTAGACTTGCCTTTTTATAGAGTCATCTTTCCAAATTGGGTTTTTTTTTTTTCTATGTGTACAACTTTGAGAGGGCATCAATGGACTCAAATTCATAAAGTCCAGGTACTTCAAGCTCACAGATTATTTTCTGAGTGAAAGACAACTGTCCAATGGACTGACCATGACCCACCTAAATCCCATTTTTTTATTTGTATGGAACAAAATATATTAACTGATAACATAGTTAAGATTATTTTATATGTCTAATCTATAACACTGACAGAAAATTATTCAAACCATCACAATTGAAACAGTAAATAGGAGTGATGATCTATTTCATAGGAAAAGGGCTCTGTTTTATTCTGTATATTTAGAATCTAGCAGAAAACTCAGTGTCAGGTAGATATTCAAACATTAATTGAATGAATAAATTTCTGTTCATCAAATTAGGACAGATGTCAGCTAGGAGGAATCACAGAAATGGAGAATTAAGGGACACCTACATAAAATGATACTATATAAAAACTTTCAAATCCTATGTGTCATATTTACAAAAACATAGGTTAAATATTTTCATTTTAAATGACTTTTTGTTACTAAAACAATATTCACATTTATTTTTATTTATTTTGTCACTATTGTATGTAAAGAATAAAATAATACAGACTCATTGTTAATCAAAATGAAAGTTGACAAGTAAGCCCTGGCTGGCGTAGCTCAGTGGATTGAGCGCGGGCTGCAAACCAAAGTATCGCAGGTTCGATTCCCAGCCAGGGTACATTCCTGGGTTGCAGGCCATGACCCCCAGCAACCACACATTGATGTTTCTCTCTCTCTCTCTCTCTCTCTATCTCCCTCCCTCCTCTCTCTAGAGATAAATAAATAAAATCTTAAAAAAAAAAAAAAGAAAGTTGACAAGTAGTGCGATGAGCCTTAGATTGATAAAGATGGTTGCGTGCTGAAAACACCAATCCCTGTCTAAGATTTGAACTGGGCGCTTTTTCTCTAAAATTATACATTTCAAAATACTGGTGCTATGTGATCACCTATTTGTCAAAGCTTTCTTTAAACAATTCTAGACAGTTAACAAGATTTTGAACGACGAGGATAACAGATTTCACTGCATAGGATTTCAGTTATTTAATCTTGGCCTAAATGTTAGCTGTTGGACTAGCATATAATTATCTTTACAAAATGCATTATCATGACTGCCAAATTTCCCATGACTAACCATACCCTGCCAGATGTGTTTCAGATTCTGCTGAGTCACTTTTTTGCCCCAGAACTCTGTGTTCCCACTCTTAATTCCCTCTGGTCTTTTTTCATATTTTTCCTTTTACCTGAATTTTGGGTAAAATGGTTTCATAGCTCTTTTTACCATTTCATATACATATAATAGTTTTATATGAATTACTCCCAATTTCACCTGCTATCATAAGCTTAACCTACCTTTTTCCTGGGGAGATACACATTTTGTACAATTCATTCTGAAAGGTCTATAAGCCTTGCTATGCAAGGACAGCTCTCAACAGCCTCATCACATGGCTGAAAAGTCTTCTGATTCACCCTAGAATCCAGTCTTTCAGAAAAATGCTAACCAGTTCCCGAACTTCCATATTTGTTTCCTCTTTCAGCTACCTCTCCTCCTGATTAGATTTTCTGGCTGTAACAAGGATCAATGATCACAAGTTAGACAGACAGCTGGAGCTGGCTGTCAAGTGATACCTGGCAATCCACAATGGGTTTATATTTCCTTATCAATCTAAGCATTTCTAAACACACACTGCCCAGCCCTGAGACAGAAAAATTTCATCTCTTGAATACCAATGAAAATATCTGGCTGCACGCATGGTTCCAAAAAGTATTCATTGATTCGAGTTAATTGTGCAGGGGTTTGAGAGATGTAAAGGAACAATATGATCCATATTCCCCCAAGGAGCGGTAGTGGGGAAAACAAACAACTAATAGTCAAAATCAAGTGAAGCATGCAATAAAAATCACATCAGTCAGTGGAATTGGTGGGAGCACTAAGAAAGCACAGGGGGAGGGCTGCAACATCGCCCAGTCATCTTCAGGCCCCTCATCAACCACCTGTCATCACTGGTCACGCACAGGCAGCACCACCTCTTCTACACGTCTCCATGCTCGCATTTCAGAGCATAACCATCAAAGTATTTCTGCTGGAGAAAAGTGAGTTGCCCAAACTGTACTTTTGTGCTGCACCAACTGCAGAGCATTGTTAAGTGCCTATAGATGAATAAATTAATCCAGTAAGCCTGGGCTTGGAGGTCAATTTTACTTCCAGGCATTGGGAGTGGAAGAAAGCATGGCCACGGAAAGAAACCTCCTGGGGTCAGAAGATCAGATCTGACAGGTGAGGTTAGGCAAGACGGTTCACTCAGGCCCAGTGGCCACAGCACTCTCACCCGAGAAAGAATGTCTGTGAGGTCCCCCCAGCCCTCTGACATTCTAATATCTAATCGTAAAGGTATTGGGCAGGACAGTCTGATTATCGTTATAGTTCAGGAACTTTTCAAACTTCTCAGAGTCTTCAAGATGTATCATATAGGAGAGAACATTAGTAACTGGTAAGCTTGACTTTATTGAAGGGGGGTAAAAAAATTGTGTAAAGTCAGTGAAATTTTTAAACGACCAATGTGTACCTGTGCAACAAATATCAACAGTGAAATTTTAGAAATGTACTTTGAATGGTGCTGAGCATCTGGCCACAGTCTGATCCACCAGGAAAAACTTTACTGTGAGATGTTATTTATCATGGCCAGTTTTCTTCCTCTTCTTCTTGAAAATAGTAATAATTTTTAGCATTATTAAAATCTTGAAGAATGTTGTTCTACTTTTACTCCAAAATCTATGCAAACACCCAAGAAATTCCTCTCTTTTCTGCCTGATCATTTTAGTGACTGTGCAAAACATATTCATGTAATTTATCAGCCTTTAAGGCAACTTTTGTAACACAATCTAATGTTAAACATATTTTTCTTATCAAACTGCTGGTCTTAACATGACTTAAAGCCCTTCACGATTTCAGGAGAGTTGGTGGCTCCAAATGGAATCTGTAGACAGAGCAACAATCCCTTGGGTCTTCTAGCACACCTGATTGAAATGTAACATTTTCCCCTACTTACCTTCAACTCCACAGTACAAAAAAAAAATCACATTCCACATGGGGCCAAGGGACTCAGGTCAGAGACTGCAAAAAAGAGGATTGCATGACTTAGTTTTGCAAATATAAACTTTGTGGGTTTTAGAGCTGGAAGAGAGCCCAAAGAGGAAATCAGCAACTTGAGCCTACAGTTTCCAGAATGAAAGGACTGTAAGAGCTAAACCTGGATGTGCTATTTCAGTTCAGGCAAAGGGAGAAAACAAAGCTTTTGCAAAGTTTTATTTCTTTTAAAAATTAGGGTAGTGCTTTGCCTCAGCAGGCTTTATGGAAATGTGTGTACAGTATGCACTAAAATGCAAAGCTGATTTCCCTGGGGGTGGGAAGCAGTGGGAGAAAAGGACAGAAAAAGACTACACTCTCCTGCTAAAAACTCAGTCTGTCTCGTAGGCAACTACAGGGTAATAATAAATGATGGAAGGTTAGTCCTGTTCAATGCCACTCAGTATAATAAGAGTGGGCATTCTCTTGCCTGACCATTTTACAGCAAAGTCCAGAAGAGGAAGCCACAAACTAATTCAGAAAGAACAAATTTAAGATTAGTAGCACGAAAGTCTGATTATGTGTTTTAATTTCATTTTTTGTTTCTCTGCACTTGAGCGGAACTCAGTTGCACAAATGTCTTCTCAACGTGAGAACAATCCTTTCTGAAACCACAGGCTGCAGATGTCACCGTGGAATTCTCCCAGGGGCAAAATGCCAGGTTAGGGGTTGTTTTTCCATGGTCACTACCCGGGGTCGCTAAGGGCATAACCGCCCTTCGGACCTGTCCGCAAACACCTGCATCTCCACCGCCTTTATAGACCCCCGCTAGGGGCCCTGGGGGGGGCGGGGGTAGGAGGGCAAGTATCATTGCCATCAGAATCGAAGAGCTAACCGCAGCTGGCAGAGGGCCCTCCCTGCTCAAGGCCCCGCAGTTGCGGCTGCAGATTCCGAGGCTCAGCCCCGTTGAGGGCAAAACGCGGGGGAAACACCTCCGATGTCCGAGCCGAGGCAGGAGACCAGAGTCGATACTTGGTGTTAAACTTGGCACATCCTGCCCCTTCCATTGGCCGGGACAACGCCGTATCACCGAGCGGAAGGAGGACTCCCTTTCCCGAGTTCTCCCCGAGAACTCCTTCCAACGCTTCTACTCTTTCTTCCGCCCGCAGACCTGCGGTCCACTGGGGCGGCGGCAGAGTCGCCCGCCCGCGTGCCTGGGGCCAGCAGGCTGGGGGGTCACGGGACGTGGAGGGCGGGAGACCTGGTTTCCCTCCGCACCTGGAGACTCCAGCGCCCGAGGGGCAACTTGAAGCCCGCCGGCGCGGTTGAATCATGGGTGAATCACACTCTTCGCGGGTCTCCGAGTTTCCTTTGGAGAGGAGGCGGGGCAGCGCCGGGGATTCGCGCCGGCCGTGCCGCGCGCCAGCAGGGGCCAGGCGGGGGCGGGAGGGGGGCGGGGCTGCTCCCCGGGCTGGGGAGGCGCGGGCGTCCGCACAGCCCTTTATAGCGCTCGGGGCACCGGCCTCCCCAGACTCAGGGTCCCCGCGCCACTTCCCGCTTTATACGGCCGCCCAAGGGTGCCTTCGTCCCAACCTCTCCCGCCTCCGGGGCTCAACGGAATCCTCTTGATCTCGCCACCGGCTCAGGGACATGGCGACCCCCACTGGATCCTGGTTGCCCCGCACCGAGACCGCTGTCTCTAGAACGCTGCTCCTCGGCTGGATCCTCGTCCAGGTGGCCGGAGCCTCAGGTGAGTGGCACCCGCCTCCCCGAAGTCCTGGGGCGCTCGGCCGGAAGGGGGGTGGACAGTCCTGGCTGATAGCGGGCTGACTCTGCTGCCCCGAGGTGCCCCCGGCGCCTGCTGAACTCAACCGCGTTCGTGCACCGCGGTTCAAACAAACCTGGGCCTGTGGCGCGCAGGCGAAAGTTGGAGGGAAGGTGGTTCGCGCCAGGGACTTGGCCTGCATCTGCTGGAGATGCTTTCGGGGAGGTGCGTTGTTGTCTAAGTGTATATATGGCTTCAGCTTTAAAGTTTAGGGAGAGATCTTCCCAGTGACTTTGAAATTGGTACTTGGGTCCTCATCTGCATGGGTAAGCGGGCAATGGTTTGGATATTATCTGTAAGTGTGTACTTCACTTAATAGAGAGCGGCCCTCGGTCTAATCTTGGTGGTCTTTGTTTTAGATTGAGTTAGAGACAATCCTGTTGCAAAATGTCGCTTGACTCAAGCAGTCATTACACTGTTCGTGTCTCAATGTGCCCGTTCTGTGTGCAAGGCAGGCAGAGACAGACCTAGGGACTATTGCAAAGCAGACCATAATAATACAGCATCCCTAACCAGTGTACATCCCCTGGTGTGACAGGCTGCACATCTACCTGGGTGTCTGTGGAAGCTCTAGTATGGAGACATTATAGGTAAAAATGAAGACGGTCAAGATTTGGCTTTGTCATTATATGCAGCCCTAACACTCTCACATGTGGGATTTGCCTTTTTCCATAACTTATGGAAGGCCGTTTCTAGCCGGCCCCCTGCCCAGAGTCCCCCAGCTGGGCCATGGACACCCAAGGGCGCTGATGGCTCCCGGGCTGTGCTTCCAGGTCACGTTAACACAGGGAGTCCCCGATGAATTATTTCAAATAAGGATTTCCAGATCCTTGCCTGTTTCCTTACATTGTGAGGAAGATCTTACCATGAGGAAATTCTGGGACTAGGAAAAATTTGAAGATTATTTTTCTTTTGATAATTCATTACTGCAGCTTTTGTGGTTGGGAAAAAATTTATGTTAGGTTTATGGTGATGTTTGTGGGGAGATGTTTTATACCTACATGAAATCATGTGCTGAGAAGTTCATGTAATAATAGCTGTTTCTCTGTTGTTTAAAGGCACTACAGGTGTTGTGGCAGCATATAAATTAAGTTGGAAATCAACTAATTTCAAGACAATTTTAGAGTGGGAACCCAAACCCATCAATCATGTCTACACTGTTCAGATAAGGTAAGCTAAATACAAAACAAGAAAAATAAGGTTTTTGATGTTTCCTCTTTCCTGTGCCAAATACAAACGCCTGTAAAGCTGATTGATGGATAAGATTACTTAATGGGTGACTTGATGATTTGCTGACCAGATCCATACTCTATCAAGCCCACAACATTTCCAGACTTTAAATTGATAACACATTGTGATTGTTTTTGGAGATGATGGAAAAATTCCTAAGTGGAGTATGAGCTGTGGGGAGGTGAGCCTTCTAGAGTGGGTCATGTTGGCGCTGATAGATGATGTGGTTCTACGAGGACGACTAATCTTAGCGAAGCGCTCGAGTCTGTTTCCAGGCTGTCTAGACTGGGAGCCTGCTCTAACGTGTTAGGGAAGACATGAGGGGGAAATCGGATGTATACTTTGCTCTGAAGCAATGTTGATGCATTCATCTTTGGATTCATGATTCAAAATTCAGTTGCATATGTGATATCAGAGGAGGTCAATTTCATGACTCGCGAAACCGGAAAGACATACTCCTCGCTGTACCCTCAGCTATCAGGGCTGCTCTGCTTATTTAACTCTGTCTCTGGTTGACAGCTCTCCCCAAGAACCTGTAATTCAGTATATTCAGTCTAAATATCCACATGTTTTCCTTGATGGTTTTCAGCATATCCTGAAAGTCTCTGGTTTCTGAAAGGTTCTAGAAGGCTCATTAGAGATCTTATTAATTAGAGGAGAGCAGCTATGGAAGTTATTTTAAAACTAATTGTATAAAGGCACAAAAGTATCGCTAAATTTAAAGTGTTTTGGTTTTTGTTTGGTTTGGTTTAGCTTGTGTCAAGCCTTTTATAGCATTAGGAATGCAATACCTAAGTATCAAGAAGCTCTTTAAAGCGGAAGTTGTTTTTCAAAATGAACTTAATTACAACTGTTGCCAAATGAACAGGGAAGAGAATGTGCGTGTGGGGGTGTGTGTGTGCGCGCGCATGCATGCACCTGAATGCATGTACAGATACAGGAGGGAGAAAAAGGCAGTTCATCACCTGAGGTCATAATTATGATTATGGTCAAATTTGTCAATTCAGGTTCCACTAGTCAAGAATACAGAGCTGAAGTTTACCTTGGTAGATACTTTTCTTCTGGAGAATGAAAATAACGTTTTAGGAGGAATGCTTGCCTCCCAAATATATTCAGTCTTACGTTTGGTGAACATATGGAAACATATTTATGATTTACCTGATTTTTAAATATAAGCCTTTGTTAGCTCTCAATTCTTGGATTTCCCAAACGATTTTAAGTGAACGTGGCCTCTAATGTGCAAACACCTGTGAAGAGCTGCCGCTTGGGGGCGCCCGCGACACGGGATTCTTGCTAAGCCGGCAGTCTCTCCTTGCTCTTGCCCACATGCTAGAAAACACGTGATGAGCCTTTCCTCCCTGCTGGAGACTTCACTCTCCTCCGTCCTCCCTGTGGGGTAAACAGGGCTCCTGGGTGAAAAGAACCATGGCAATTATTTTATAGAAGAGAGAACTGTTGCCCAGGGAAAGTGAGGGATTTGTTTATGACTGTATTATGGTTAGTGCCCAGCCAGGTCTGGAACCTCTCAAGGTCTCCCCATTAGTATTCTACCACCGCCTCCTTCTCTGACGGTTCTGCAGCAGTCAGTGTGAAGCCCCACAACTGGCAGGAGGAGGGAGAGTTGATGCCAAAACACCAAGTTCTTCGTTTCTCAAGCTTTTCTGTGAGGCTCCATCTCCTCGGTGGCCACCTTCCCTCTGTTTTCCTTCTTTAGAGGAAGCATCTTAACCTGCCTCCCCTCCTCACCCACTACTGGCCTCTCCCAGCCATGGGGCAGCACTGATGGACCTGAAGAACCTACTTGAATATCCAGCTGTATGTTTCCCTTTTAGAAACAGTTTCAGTGATCCTTGCAGAGTGTTGCTGGCTCAAGCACGCACCGAAACATCCATCACCTGTAATATTGATTCCATGGGAATGTTTGAATTCTAAAACTGAACTTCCAAAGCTGCTAGAAAATACCCTTTTCCTAAATTGGTGATTCTGTTGGAGTTTTTAGTAATTAAGACAGGACTTTTATTATTTCCAAATAGGGAGATTTTGCAATAAATACCTAGAGGACCCTCGAAAGCTGTTAAAGTGTTAATCCTTGTAATAGTGTTCAGAGGAACTGACTACAGAATTGCCCCTTCATTACCTGTTCACACAACTTACTGATATTACTAGTTGTAGTCATATAGGTCCTTGTGCTGAATTTTGCCACTGAGCACTGTGATTTTGACATGTGAACTGGGCAAAGCCAAATACAATCTCTCAGTGGGAATGTAGTTGCAGAGCTTGACAGTCTTCCCCCTGTCCTCTGAATGACATGTTTGCCATGCGGTGGAGAAGAATCGTGTTTTCCTGCACTTTTGTAAAATGCATTTTGGTCACTCTGGAATTAAGACAGCCTCTCTGCTTTTATACAGATAATTAGAGAAATCTAAGAAATCAAAATATTTCTGTATCAATGTTAGTTTGTGAATTTTAGGACAAAGCGTATGTTCACCTATACCCTCTTAACCTGATTATTTAGCTCCAATTCTCTGGCAGATATATATTTATGGCTCTTATGTATGGATTCAGACAATTGAATTCAGCGTGTTTTCTCCCTGATTCAACCTGTAAATGCAAACCATCTAACACTCAGCAAGGCCTCGCTGTGCATAAGCCCTGCAGATTTGCTGCTTAACAGCAAACACAAGGGCATGGGCCCCTGGTAGCAGCTGACCATGTTAAATATGAAGTGCTTTAATGAAGACGCCAGCGCTGGGGAACAGGGAGGGAGAGGTCAGTTCTGGACAAGGAGATCTGGAAAGTCCTGAGGGAAGTGGGGTTGGGCATGGCCTTAAATGATGGCCAAGGCCGTGAAGAGAAGGGAACAGCGTAGCTCTCAGTTTATAGGGGGCAGGAGTACATGGGTCACGTTGCAGAAACATTTACCTACACACTGTTTTGGTCCTTTAAAGTAATTTTAAATTTATACAAATTCTTTAAATAATTTCCTCTTCGGGGAGGTCTTACAAAAGGAAGGTCTTTAGTCTCTTTAGTCGGGCTTTGTCCGAGAGATACTACCTGGATACGACCTGTAATCTTTAATGGGATGTATTTGCCTCTTATAAAAGCGACGGAGAAGTGTAGCAGAACGAGAGGAACAGGCCCAGTTCTCACCTCATTAGTTACATGACCTGGTACAAGCTACTTAGGTGCCTGAGCTTCAGTGCCCTTGTGTAAAAAAGATCCACTGCTGTCTTAGAAGGACTGTATCAAATGAAACATGCATGAAAGGCCTACTACAGTACTACTTGGCATATGGTAGATTCAATATCTGTTAAATAACCACACCAATAATTGTTATGATAGAATGTAATATATAGAATATATTATAGAGACTCCATTATTAGTACATTGACTATACAGACTATATAGAATGTGATATAACAGAATATAGTACAATATAAGTAATAAATAATTGAGTCTTAATAAAAAAATTGTCTACATTTTAAGAACGATATTTAACAAAATGGTTATAAAGCACAGACCCAATCATCAAGCTGCTCTCTGGCTCTCAGCCCAGGTGTGTGGCTTAGAGCTGGTCACCTAATCTCACTTTGCTGCACTTACCTCCTCTGTGAAAACAGAGATTATTACAGAGCCGTCCCAGGTTACTGTGAGGACTGTGGTGCATCTGGAGTGCTCAGCATAGCAAGTGCGTGCTCATAAGTGATTGGGGAGGCTATTATTGTAACAGCGCCACAGCCAGAAAGCCTTCTGTCTTATGGGATACAAATCATAATGTTCCATTTCTCTTCCTTCCTTTCTTTAGCCATAGATTAGGAAATTGGAAAAGCAAATGCTACTTCACAACAGAGACAGAGTGTGACCTCACTGATGAGATTGTGAAAAATGTGAACCAGACATACTCAGCGCGAGTCCTTGTCATGCAGGCGAATGCCACCGATTATCCTGGGGAGCCCATGTATACAAAATCCCCAGAGTTCATGCCTTACTTAGACAGTAAGTGTTTGCTTTCCTTCTTGCAATTATAAGCTTCTGAATCTTTTTGTGAGCTTATGACCCTCAGGGGGCACCAGATAAAAAAGCATTTCTTCATAAACACATTTCCTTTCTCGGAAACCGAGTAGTGCCTCTCGCTCATTCTGATGTGGTCAGAGGCTCACAAAGCGTGAACTTGGGATTCGATAACAGTGGCATCAGGCACCTCTCTCCACTGGTCTGTCACCAGACTGTACCAGTAACAGGCTGGGTGGGGCCTGGGGGACTAGGAAATCCACCAGGGCTGGGGTTTCAGAGTTTCTCCACATATATTTCAGGGATTATATTTACATATATATACATGCACACATAAATATCCTAAAAATTCTGTCCCAAATTCTGTCAGACCAGAAGCCCCAGTTGAAGGTTTTTCACAGTCACAAATGCACAGGGAAAGTCTCCTTTCCCTCTGATCTCAACTCGCTGACCTTTTTTAATTAGTTGGCCATGGTTTGCGCCTGCACTTGCCCAACCAGCTCTCAGCCTGCCTCCTTCGTGCTAGTTTTTGCAAGTATAGAATGCTTTCCTCCCTAGCCTTTGCCCCAGTATGCTGACCTTAACATCTCTCAGGGGAATGCTCAGCATTCCTGCCAAGCAGGAGATTGCATTTTTTTTGTCATGACGGTGGTTTCAAAGTAGGTATTTTAAATAAACATGTAGCTCACTGGGAAGAGTGAAAGCTTTTAAGATCTTTAAATCTTGAAAGGTCTTTGAAGAAGACCTAGAGTGAAAGGTTAAAATGAAAGTGTCATGTTATTGGTGCTTTTATATCTATCCTTCTAATCACCCAGTGAGAGGAAATACTTTCTCAGCCAGGGATGGTGAGAAGGGCAGAGGGGCAGTCAACCAGCCTTTCCCCTCAAGTATCTACTTTGATGGTGGAAATAGAAGGTAGCCTTAGCCCAGGTGAATCTGGCTCCCTCCCTGAGCCCCTGTGGGCCAGAACCTGTCTTCAAACTCTTACAGAGTTTTTCCCTTGTGTGTCTGCCACAGCTGGCACAGGAGCTTACACACCACGTCCGCAGCCCCTCCAGCTCCTCTGCTGCCTGGACTGTCCTGCTCCTTTGTTTGAGGGCATCCTCGTCCTTGAGGTTTTTGTGAGCCACTTCAAATCCACTTTTGGTGCAAGATAAATATATTATACATATGTATGGTTCATACTTGCATATAATTTGCATTAAATTATTGGGATTGGTTTTACTGTCATTCAACCAAAGTGCATAAGATAATTAGAGTCCCAGGGGTTAAAACTGGTTCCTTGAGGTACCAAGGACATTTCAAGGTTTTCCCACAGCCCCTAGTTTATTGTACCTACCTAAAAATGGAATCTTAAATGGCTGTATTGTTTCATAAAGTAGCCACTAACTACATGTGGCTATTGAGCACCAGAACTATGCTGTAAGACTAAAATACACACTGATTGTGAAAAATATCTCCAAAAGTTTT
Organism: Phyllostomus hastatus; assembly: GCF_019186645.2. Taxonomy (NCBI): domain Eukaryota; kingdom Metazoa; phylum Chordata; class Mammalia; order Chiroptera; family Phyllostomidae; genus Phyllostomus; species Phyllostomus hastatus. The sequence goes on from NW_025333900.1 coordinate 12,514,484, forward strand.
TATATTGATTATATGTTAAAATGATAGTATTTTTGCTATATTGGGGTAAATAATATACTTTTAATAATACAAAAAATATATTATTGAAGTTCATTTCACCTGTTCCTTTTCACATTGTCTAATGTGACTACAGGGAAAGGTACATGACCGCGGTGGCTCCGGCTGTATTTCCAATGGGCAGCACTGCCACAGAAGGTCTTGGGGTCCAGCTCTGGTGTCACTGAGCTTGCTCTTGCCAGGGAGCTGATTCTGTGCAGGTGTTTTATGAGGGGTGACCAGCGTGTCACTAACCGTGATAACTAAATGGGATTCTTTGGTTCCAACGAAGTGTATTTTCTGTGTTTAGCAAGCCTCGGACAGCCAGCAATTCAGACTTTTGAACTAGTCGGGACAAAACTGAATGTGGTCGTACAGGACTCACGGACCTTGGTCAAAGCGAACGGCACGTTCCTGAGCCTCCGGGATGTTTTTGGCAAGGACTTAAATTACATACTTTATTATTGGAAGTCTTCCAGTACAGGAAAGGTGAGGATTCTTTCCTTTGATTTTATGCCTTGCTTTAAATCTCGAGTCCTTGCTTTTTACAACCCACTCCTTCTCCGATTCAAAAATGGCAGAACCAGGTGGATGAGAGTGTGGTGGAGTGGGCGGGTGCCTGCTGTCCTGTTTCCGCTGGACCTGGACTTCAAGTGACCTTGTGACTTCGGGAAGGGCCCTCTTGGACACTTGGGTTCCTCAGCCGAGAGGGTGGACCAGATAGTCTCTAAGGTTCCTGTCAGGTCTCACATTTCTTTCTCTATTGAGAATCACAGAAACAAAATTTGTTTTCCATTCAATAATTAATGTATCCTTTTTTTCTTTTACTACAAGTATCTTCTAAAGGGCTGAGTTAGCCTTATCTAGTCCTGGGGAAAGCATCCTCAGCTGTCATCATGGGGCACTGTTTGGCCCAGTCCCTTCTGGCCGTGCACACGCCGGATGTGCCCACGCGGGCTTTTACTGCCCAGCACTAGTAAAGGAGGAGGAGCTCACGTGGAGCCCAGAGGAATTATGAACTCTCTCTCTTTTAACAGAAAACAGTCAAGTCAAACACTAACGAGTTTTTGATTGATGTGGATAAAGGAGAAAACTACTGTTTCAATGTTCAAGCAGTGATTCCATCACGAAAAGTTAACCAGAAGAGTCCAGAGAGTCCCATTGAGTGCACTAGCCAGGAGACCAGTGTGTTCAAAGGTGAGCGGCTCTGTCCAGCAGGCACGGGCACACCGACGCCTTCTGGAAGACCCCCTCCCTCAGAACCAGGGTGTGCTTTCATTCAGAGAAAAACTGTCTTGATTTTCCTTGTTTCCGTAAGGGTTTGGGGGGTGGGTACTCATAATTTTAGGCACTGAGAAATGTTTCTGTGTTGTTCCCTTATGGCAGCAGGTGTTTTCTTGAGCATCTGCCATGGACTAGGCTCTCCGCTGAGCACTGGGCACACAGTCCATGTTTGGAGGTTAGCATCAATCACAGATCTCTCTGGGCATGTTTTCATACTTGAATTCTAATCTTGGGGGAGCATCTGGACCAGCTGTGAGCACCCACAGTGGGCTGTGGCCACAGAGGATAAACGGTCTAACCCACAAAGGGAAGGGATTGAGTCTCTCGCATGTACCCACGGACATGTGCCCATGCATGCACACACTCTGGAGCCCACACACAGCATCGGTGCCTCCTAACTAGAACCTCTGTGGGTGTTCAGACACGTGCGTGAGGCTGACAACCTGGGAGTGTCCCTCCAGGCTTTGTAACAAAAGTGCTCTGAGCGCTCTCAGGGAGTTTGAGTCAAAGGATAGTAATGATGACCTAGCCCCTTGCTAAGAGGAGATTTAGACATTTAAAAACACTTTAAAATAGATTCTTTTCCATTTATTGACATTGACAGAAGGGGAAGGGCTCTCCTTCACTCTGGTCCGGCCCCTCTGGCCCATCGCACCCACAGCCCTCACGTCCATCCTCCTAAAGCCCACTCCAGTTCCGCTGCCTCTGTCTTCACGCACACCCTGCTCGCTGCTTTCCAGGTCTCCTCTCAGTCTGCTGGAATGTGTCCTGGGGAACCATTGTAAATGCCACCTCCACCAGGAAGCCTTCTTATTGCCCCAACCAGTTACCACCTCCCTGCACCTGAATTCTGGTAGCAGTCTGTGTCTCTTTGCACAGATGGTCCATCTTCAACGATAATCATTGCCACCAAATGCAGCATTACTTTTAGCCACTTGTTTCTAACAGCTGCTCTTACTTCACTCTACGTGTACCTTCTCTAGACTGTGAACGTTATTTTTTACTGAATGGCCCATTTAATGCTTTTGGCCATTGTCAATTGCCCTAAGTCATCCAGGGTTTGATAAATTCTTCCCTGACCAAAATGTGTTGTGGTGGAAAGAGTGTAGGAAAGAAATTTCAAATTACGCAAAAACAGGGATTAAGCCCTCAATTCTGCACTCTGATAGATGGGATTCGAGCTCTCTTTCCTCGCTGACTTGGTACCTTTTATTTTTCAGACAAGTTCTTCATCATCGGAGCAGCGGTGTTTGTGGCCATTGTCTTCATCACCACCCTGTCTCTGTGTCTGTGCTACTGCAGGAAGGCCAGAGCAAGACGAAGCAGTGAGAAGAGCTCCCCCTACTCTGTTGCATAAAGCACACGACCTTGGAGCTACTGACTTCTGCAGAGTTTATTGCACTGTGACCAAGAACTTTTAAGAGAACAGAATAGATGGAAACAAAAAGAAGTGTTTTGAAGCACAGAGACACTTGGGTCCAAAGAAAGTTCTTTATCTGACTGTTCTCATGATTAACATTCTGGTTTCGACCCCAGTACTTGTCACGTTGGAATGCGATTAATGGTACAACCAATCCCAAGGCTTTTAAATTTCTTTTTTTAACACTATAGCACCTTTTGCACATATAATGCTTTGGACTGAATGTTCTGCACTCAAGATAAAACCAGATCTTCTGAGCAAAAACAAATGAACCGATGCCTTAAAACATCCTGGGTGGACTTTTGGAGAATTTTTCAGAAGCTGACTTTAAACCATGGGGGAGAGTAAAATGGAAATTGGGTGGACTTCTCTAACATATGTCTGTCTTGTTTTAATGTGGTGTTTAGGTACTTCTCTTTTTTTAAGAGGTTTTTTGGAAGTTCAAAATTACTAGCAAAGTTTTGCATGAATGTATTAAATGCAGAAGACTTCTACTTTGGGGGCATTCCTAACATGCATTACAGTCTGGCACTTTAGCTGACGTCAATGCTGTTGATTAGACACTTGACAGCTAACTACAATATATAGAGTTTATATTTTAGAGTTTATGATTTAAGGTACTTAAAGCTTATGTGGTCAGTGTCATATATATTTATGTAATTTTTGAAAAGGTTTTATATGTGGGGATTTATATTTAAGGAGGTGACATTGTTTTGTTTGTATATATTGAGATAATTTATTTAATATACTTTTCTACAAATAAAGGTGACTGGGAATTGTGGCCATTGCATTCTTATATCTTCCATTTATTGTTTGTGATGTTGTCCTTGCTTTAGTTGGCTCAGCTGCAGTGACAAAGGACCCTGAAATCCTCAGTGGCCCTGACAACATTGGTTTTGTATTATTATTTTTTAAATATTTTATTGTTATGTTATTACAGCTGTCCCATTACCCCCCTCCATCCCCCTCCACCCTGTACACCCTCTCCCCCACCCACATTCCCCCCCTCTAGCTCATGTCCGTGTGTCATAAGTTCTTTAGCTTCTACATTTCCCGTACTATTCTTGCCCTCCCCCTGTCTATTTTCTACCTACCATCTATGCTACTTATTCTCCATACCTTTTCCCCCTCTCTCCTCCTCCACTTCCCTGTTGCTAACCCTTCATGTGTTCTCCATTTCTTTGGTTCTGTTCCTGTTCTAGTTTGCTTTGGTTTTGTTTTAAGTGTGGTTGTTAATAATTGTGAGTTTGCTGTCATTTTAGTATACATGTCTTTTACCTTCTTTTTCTTAGATAAGTCCCCTTAACATTTCATAAAATAAGGGCTTGGTGATGATGAACTCCTTTAACTTGACCTTATCTGAGAAGCACTTTATCTGCCCTTCCATTCTAAATGAAAGCTTTGCTGGATAGAGCAATCTTGGATATAGGTTCTTGCCTTTCATGTCTTGGAATACTTCTTGCCAGCCCCTTCTTGCTGGCAAGGTCTCTTTTGAGAAATCAACTGACAGTCTGATGGGAACTACTTTGTAGGTAACTGTCTCCTTATCTCTTGCTGCTTCTAGGGTTCTCTCCTTCATTTTTACCTTGGCTAACATAATTATGATGTGCCTTGGTGTGTTTCTTCTTGGGCCCAACTTCTTTGGGACTCTGAGCTTCCTGGACTTCCTGGAAGTCTATTTCTTTGCCAGATTGGGGAAGTTCTCCTTTATTATTTGTTCAAATAACTTTTCCACTTGTTGCTCTTCCTCTTCTCATTCTGGTACCCTTATAATTTGGATGTTGGAACATTTAAAGATGTCCTGGAGGTTCCTAAGCCTCTTCTCATTTTTTTGAATTCGTTTATTTCTTCATTCTTTTCTGTGTGGTTGTTTGTTTCTTCTGGTCCACTCCATTGATGTGAGACCCAGCTTTCTTTCCATCACTATTGGTTCCCTGTGTATTTTTCTTCATTTCATTTATTGTAGCCTTCATTTTTTTCATCTAATTTGTGACCAAAATCAACCAATTCTATGAGCTTCCTGATCACCAGTGTTTTGAACTGTGCATCTGATAGGTTGGCTATCTCTCAGTCACTTAAAAGAATGGGTTCTGGGGCTTTCATTTGTTCTTCTGTTTGAGCCATCTCTTTTGCTTGGTGTTTTTTGGGGGATGGGGAGTCTGGTCACGCCTGTTACATATGAGGGGCGGAGCCTTAGGTGTTCACCAGGGTGGGGCAACCCAGTCACTGGGTTGTGATGCTGTATGTGGGGACAGAGTCCCAGGGGGAATAATGGCGCTTGCTCCACTCTCTGCTGATTTCAGTCCCTTCCGCCACTTCCCCCAAGCAAACTGGACCTTTCTGGTGCTGATTCCCGTGTGGGTGGGCTTGTGCACCCCATGGGTCTTTCCAAAGACCTCTCCTGTGAGACTGGGAGTCTTTCCCTGTGCCTCAACCCCCACAGGTGTTTTCCATCAGTGCCCAAGGCTCTATTTCCCAGCGCTGAGATCCTGAGTTGCACACAGTGCCTTGCTTCACAATCGCCACCTTGCTGGGTCTGCCAGTTGCCACCCCTTGGCTGGGGTTTGCCAGCCGCCACTTTTGCACCCGTCTGCCCACTGTGATCTTACTCACCCAGTCCCAACGCTCTTTGTGCTGCAAGACCCCTCTCGGCCCGGCTTTCCAACTCTGCCGCTCCTACTGGTCTGGATGAACATGTCTATTTTAACTCCTTGGCTGTCCAACTTCCATACAGTTCAATTTTCTGTCAGTTCCAGTTGTTACTCTGTTTCTAAATTGTTCTTGTCTCTGTCTTGGTTGTACGAGGAGGCACAGTGTGTCTACCTGTGCATCCATCTTGGCTGGAAGTCCTTATCCTTCTGTTTTTGTATTATTTTTATTTCTCACTAACAGTATGATTGCTGTGGGTTGACTACAGCTGTTTTTAATATCTTCTTGTTCTAGGACCCAAACTAAAGTGAAGCCCATATTCGGGTCAGGGCAGAGGAAGGGCAACAAGAAGCTGGTAGAAACAGGCAGCCACGTCTTTAAGCTTTAAGTTGCCTCTTAAAACTTGTGCTCCATATTGGCCCACTGTCACTTCAGCTGCCGTGGCACTGGCCCAAGCAAGACACATGACCAAGCCTGACAATACCCTGCCTCCAGAGAGGCACCAAAAGTCACAGGACAGGATAGTGTCATAGGGCAGGATAGTGTCACAGGGAAGGTGGAACTTACATGATCTACTGCAGATTGAGAGGGAGAGAGTTCTTGCTATAGACATTAGTTTGAGTTGGCAGATGACAGTTGGAGAGGAGAAAGAAAGAAAAATTCTTTGGATTATTGCCTTAAAATTGGATAAAAGGCCAATGTAAGGCAGGGAGAGAGAGTATAATGGAGTCTCTAGAACAGGGGTGTCAAACTCATTTTCACCAGGGGCCACATCAGCCTCATGGTTGCCTTCAAAGGGCTGAAATAATTTTAGGACTGTACAAATATAACTACTTAGGAGTTGAAATTACATTCAGCCCTTTGAAGGCAACCTCGAGGCTGATGTGACCCGAGGTGAAAATGAGTCTGACACCCCTGCTCTAGAATTAATTAGAAGCTCTTTGTGGGCAGGACTGGGCCAAGTTCGTGTTCACTGCTCCGCCAGGTGTCCGTGCAGATGGGCTCTCGGTCACGGTGGGGTCGGGTGCATCACCTCCCACTAGGATGCAAGAACAGTGAGTCCCGTTCGCAGACATATGCAGCTGAACCGTCCTGTTCTTACAGCTGTCCTGAAAGACGATTCTAACTCCAGATGAATGAGGTTCCTGGCACCTACTTGGGCCACAACCCGATCCACTTCCTGCTGTGGAAGCCTGGGCCGGGACGGTCCAGGAAGAGCATCCAGATGACACACCTCCCTGGACATGGTCCTGTAGGGAGACCCTGAGCAAGCACTGAAGTGAGGAAAGACTCGGTTTACCATCCAGCCATTCATAATGTTAAATCCACTTTGTTCCTTTGCTGAAAATAACTAAGCATGGGCAACAAAACTCTAAACACGAAATATTTGATGTAATATTATGTTCTAAGGAAGAATAGACAAAACAAACTTTTGATGTTCCCTAAAAATGGTAGCCTAAAGTAGAAAAAAAAAGATACACGTTTTGAAGAAATTCAGGAAAACAGACTGGTGGATTGAGCTGGTTTTGTTGGCTGGTTTGCAATAATCAATGTGTTGATGCCGGAGAGGGTGAACCGAACAATGCGGCAGCATGTGTCGTGTCAGAAACAGAGGGGCCACCTGTGCAGCAGAATCGACAGAAGAAAGGCTGGGTGGTGTGTCCAGGAAGATGTGTGCTTCGCCCAGTATCTTGAGTCCCTGCATACAGGGCTACCCAGGTCAAAGAGCTTAGTTAGCATTGCTCACGTGTAAAACAGGCTCCCGAAGCCGGTGTCTGTCTGGCAGGGCACTTCCATGAGGCTGCGTGTTCCCTGCCAGGAATCATTGCAGCATTATGCAATCCTGTGGCCTCATAATCTAAGGAATTTTAATGGTCCCACTAAAGAAAATACTGGCAAAGTGAAAACAGGTATGAGTGGTAATGAAAGGGTCTGACTGTTCACAGGGAAGGAATCCATTGCAGATTCCAGTGAAGCCTCACTGCAGTGGACAGGAAGCTTCAACGCCACAACTTTTAACCCTGTCTCAGGTTGCCACAGCTCTCCTGATCGCTGAGCCGAAACAGCTGCTGCCGATCACAGCACCATGAGCACTGGAGCAGAAACCATACTATCAGTTGTTGGCTGGTACCCAGAAGCCATACCGTCCTCCCATGCGCCAGATTCTACTGCATTATTTTCCCTGGCCCTTAAAGGATCCCATACATCTGTTACTAAACAAAACTTGCATGCTTTGAAGAGAGATTTTTTTTTTTTACCATCTTAAGTAATTGACCAAGTTTGACTTACACAGAAGAAGTTTATACTTGTGGAATCCAAAAACTGTTTACCTTAGAGCTGATGGCCTCCAGTCTAAGTACCTGTCTTTTGAATAAATAAACACTTAATCTCTATCCATCAAATAGTAGATAAATGCATTCTCAAAGGTAATTTTTATCTGCTTTAGGATATGTGTATTTAGCATGTGTTATATTTCTCCCATGGTTGCCTGAGAAGGTGTATTAGTGTTACAATGGGACCTTCGTCGTGATGTATATAGTGATCGGTTCTCTTTTCCCACAGCCCCTGCTTTTCAGCTGGGTGTTTGGGTGATTCTGGCTTTTCCATTCAGCACATTCTCATAGCTGCAGAAATTGGTTTAGGGGTCAGCACATGGCCAAACCTAGTCCAGGAAGGGTAAATCTCAGGATTGTTTTTTTCTTTCTGAGAATATTGGAATACTCTGTTTCTTGATAAATATAATGAAAAAAAAAAGTAACCCCAAGACCTACTGGCAATTCTCTTGAGACCATAAAGGGGGCAGCCTTGACAGGAGCTGGAACACTGGAAAGCAATGCAGAGTGATGGAAAGGAACTAAGTCACCAAGCTACTGGAGCTACTGGATCAAGCCTTGCCTGAAGTTATCATCATCTGTGGAATTTTCACAGGATATAAGCCAATTAATTGTTTATGCAAGCTTGATTCCAGTTTTCTTGACTTGATTGACTTGTGGTTGAAAGCACCCTAACTGATGCTGTGTAAGTTGACTGTGGAATATAAACATGGCAGAAGAGTGTGCCTATAATGGAAGCTTATAATACAAAGAGCTTATAATGTAACATAACATTCCATTCTCAACTACTAAACAACTTTACACTAAAATTATCCCCTCTTTCTGGCAACTTCAGGTTCTTCTTCACTATTCCATCATTCTCGTTGGAACACAAACACACTGTACTGTGTTTCCTCTTTAAAAAATAATCTTCCTTTGACCTTATAAAAGGCCTCTTCTGGATTTCCTCCTCACTCACTACTCCTTGGATACCCCCGTCCTTCTTCTGACTTCTAAATACTGGCTCACTTCCTGCTCCAACCTGTTCTCTATCAATAACCACTCTCTAGGTGGCACATCCACGCTCCTGGCTCTGTCGTCTGGCCCTACCATGCTTCATGTCCATCAGGTCTGTGTGCTGATGACTCCCAGAGCTGCAGCTCAGCCCCCAGCCTCATTCCTGCACTCCAGAGTGGAACTGTGGATCCAAGTATTTACACATTTTACAAGGTTGTATAACAGGCACCTCCATTTTAATATGACCAACGAGAATCTATTCCTCTCAACCGCAAAACCTGTTTCTCCCTTAATTTGTCCCATTTAAGAAACATTACCACTCTTGGCTCAGGCCCGAGTCCTTGGCGTCATCATCGCCTTTCCTTCTCCCGAGCCTCATTCAGTCCTTCAGCAAGCTTGTCAGCTCTGCCTTTAAAACACACCCCAGTTCCAAAGGTCACCTTCTTCTCCACCATTCCTCTCCTTCGAGCCCCTCTCATCATCTCCCGGGTTATTGCGAGAGCGTCCTAGCTGTCCCTGTGTCCACGTTTGGTACCCTGCAGTCTGTCTTCCTCACCACAATCAGAGTAATCCTTTTAAAATATATAAATTATGCCCTGGCTGGTGTGGTTCAGGGGATTGAGTGCCAGCCTGTGAACCAAAGGGTTGCCGGTTCGATTCCAGTCGGGGCACATGCCTGCGTTGCAGGCCAGTAGGGGGTGCATGAGAGGCAACCGCACATTGATGTATCTCTCCCTCTTTCTCCCTCCCTTCCCCTCTCTCTAAGGGTGAATGAATAGAATATTTTTAAAATGAAATAATTTAAAATAAAATAGAACATACAAATTGTGTTTTTATGGGTACTGTTCTCGACCCTCCACGAGGATTCCGTGGAAGGTTTGGTAGTGTGTCAGTTTGGCGAATCGAGAAGCACATTTCCGAGTCTTTCCCTGTATGGTTCTGGATTCGTGTTAACCAAAAGAGGACTGTACACAGGATGTGAACAGGAGAAATGGTGCAGCAGCATTTGAAGGTTGGCATAGAAAAAGGTGGGCCAGACAGATACAGAGGCCCCAGCAGAGCCCAGGCTGTTCTCATGCCCCCTACTCTGTAACTGGCTTTTCTTCCTGACTTCTAAATCCTGCTGGATCAGATGCAGAAAGAACAATTTTGCATAAGTCTTTCTACCAGGTGTTTCTCCAGGAGTCCAAGGAGGGAATGACCACATTCTTCTGTGGGGACCCAGAAGAGGGGGGTGTGAGCTGACACTGTCTTTTCCTCCCACCATCTCCCCAGCTTTCAGGGCAGAGCACTCCATTCTCTGGTGGCTGCCCTGGCAGTGCAAGGACCCAAGGACTGCTGAGCAGAGGCCAGTCTGTGTGCTGGAGCCTCCTGCCCCGCCCTCCTGCTACACCGCCTGGCCCCCTCCGCACTGCACTTCTGAGCCTGGAGTCCCGTCGCCCTCCCACACACGAGGCCCCCAGGGTGGTATAAACAGCAGTCATGGGCCATGGACACAGTGATTTTAACATTCCTCGTTTTTCTAACACTTGACCTAATTTTTTCATGTAGACTCCTGTTCCAGTGGAGGGTTAAAACAATCCCAAGACTTTGGAGAGTCCCCCCAGCAGCCAGTTTCCCCCTGCAGTTGTGCCCAAGTCCACCACCCCACCCCCACTGTTCCTGAGCTCTAGGGCCCTCCACTTCCCCTCTACCCAGCCTCTCCCACCAGCTGGCGTGGGTGAGCCTCACTCTTGTTGCCATTTTCTGTTATCTTCTTATTATTTTATATTTGTTTCGGATATATAGCATAGTGGCCATGCAATTCATAATTCACGAAGCGATCACCCTGGTAGTTCTAGTTCCCACCTGGCCCCATACATAGTTATTAAAATGTTCCTGACTATATTCCCTGTGCTGTACTTTCCACCCCGTGACTGTTTCATAACTCCAATTTGTACTTCTTAATCCCTTGACCTCTTTCACCCAGATCCCCAAACCCTTGCCCTCTGACAACCTTCAGTCTGGTCCCTCATTCTATGAGTCTGTTTTTGAGGGGGTTTTTGTTCATTTATTTTGTTCTTTAGATTCCACATATAAATGCACTGATATGGTATTTGTCTCTCTCTGTCTGACTCAATTTTCCTTAGCATAATGCCGTCTAGGTCCTGTCTGCTTTGTCATAAATGGTAAGATTTCGTTCTTTTTTATGGCTGAGTAATAGGCCATTGTGTACATGTACAAACTCTTCCTTATTCAGTCCTCTACTCACGGGCACGTTGGCTGCTTCCATACCTTGGCTATCATGAATAATGCTGCAGTGGACACTGAGGTGTATATATCTTTTTTGCATTAGTGTTTTGGATTTCTGAAGAAATCATTGGGTCATATGGTAGTTCTATTTTTAATTTTTTGAGGAACCTCCACACTGTTTTCCACAGTGGCTGCACCAATTTGCAGTCCCACCAACAATGCATGAGGCTTTACTTTCTCCGCACCCTGCCAACTCTTGTTTTTTGTTGACTTGTGGATGATGGCCATTCCGTCAGGTGTGAAGCGTAATCCCATGTGGTTTTAATTTGCATTTCTCTGATGATTAGTGACCTTGAGCATCTTTTCATATGTTCATTGCTCCTCTATGTTCATGTCCTCTTTGAAAAAAATTGTCTACTTAGGTCTTCTGATAATTTTTAATTGGATTGTTTATTTTTTTAGTGTTAAGTAAATAGTGTGAGTTCCTTATAAATTTTATCAACTGTATCGTTGGCAATATGTTCTCCCATTCAGTGGGTTGTCTTTTCATTTTGTTGATGGTTTCCTGTGCAAAAACTTTTTAGTCTGATGTAGGCCCATTTGCTTATTTTTTCTTTTGTTTCCCTTGCCCAAGATGATATATCAGAAAAAAAATAGTAAGAATAATGTCAAAGAATTTAGTGTCTATTTTTTTCTAGAAGTTTTATAATTTCAAGTCTTACATTTAAGTCTGGTTTTTTTAATTTTTATTTTGGCATGTACCTGTCCAATTTTGCCAACACCATTTACTGAATAAACTATCTTTACCCCATTGTATGTTCTTGCCTCCACGTCATATATTACTTGACCATAGAGGTAGGAGTTTATTTCTGGGCTCTCTATTCTATTCCACTGGCCTATATGTCTGTTTTTATACCCAGACCATGCTATTTTGATTATGACAGCCTTGTATTATAGCTTGATATCAGGTAGCATGATTCTTCCAACTTTGTACTTCTTTTTCAAGATTCAGTGGCTATTCAGGGTCTTTTGTGGTTCCATATAAATTTTAAAATTATTTGTTCTAGTTCTGGGAAAAATTCCATTGCTACTTTTTTAGGGATTGCATTGAATCTGTAGATTGCTTTAGGCCATATGGACATTTTAAGTGTGCTGATTCTTCCTATCCATGAATATAGTATATGCTTCCACTTGTTTGTACCTTCAGTATTGTTCTTCAGTTCATTATAATTTTCCAAGTACAAGCCTTTTACCCCCTTTGTTAAATTTATTTCTAGGAATATTTTTGATGCAGTAGCAAATAGAATTACTTTCTTAATCTTTTTCTGGTAGTTCACTACTCATATATAAAAGTACAACCTATTTCTGAATATTTATTTTATATCCTGCTACTTTACTGAATTCCTTTATCAGTTCTAATAGTTTCCTGGTGGAATCTTTGAAGTTCTCTCTATATAGTAGCATGTCATCTGCAAATGGTGACAGTTTTACTTCTTTCTTTCCATTTTGGATGTCTTTTATTTCTTCTTGTCTGATTGCTATGGCTAAGATTTCCAATACTATGTTAAATATAAGTAGTGACAGAGGACAACCTTGTCTTTTTCCTGATTTTAAGTAAAACACTTCTAGATTTTGCCTCTTCAGTATATGTTAGCTGTGGCTTTGTCATATATAGACTTTACTATGTTGCTATGTTTCCTCTATTCCCACTTAGCTGGGAAGTTTTAATCACAAATGCTAGATTTTATCAAATGCATTTTCTGCATCTATTGATATGGCCATGATTTTTATCCTTCATTTTGTTTATGCAGTGTATCACTTTAATTGAATTGCAGATATTGAACCAACCAGGCTCACAAGAATAAATTCCACTGGATCATGGTGGAATGATCCACTGGAGCATCTGTACATTCAGATTTGGCTGGTGGGGGGAGTGACAAACACAGGAAATGCGGTGCCTGTCAGCCAAACAGGAGGACAGCTCAGCACAGGGACAGTGGCAGCCATCCTTTTAGCCCCAGCACTGAATCCACACCACTCCGTCTCTCCCTGTATGTCTCCAATGCTCCCCTCCCACCCTTGAGCCACTGTCCCTCTTCCAGAGTCCAGGGTGACTGTCTGCAAGGGGGGAGTTCATGTGCTGGCCGTTTAAGAGGATGCCTGGGTTTCCAGCAGCCTTCCTCTCACCAGGACAGATAGAAAAGTCCCTGCTGGTTTTCATAGCCAGATGTATGTGGACTCCTCTTCCTGGCACTGGTGTTCCAGGCTGGGAGCCCAGTATGGGGCTGAGACCCTGCTCCTCAGCGGGGACCTCTGCAGCTGAAATATCCCTCTGGATTCTCAACCTCTGCATGTGGGTGCAGGGCCCGCACACTTCAGGTCCCTGTCCCTCCTACCAGTCTCCACATGGCTTCTCCTCTATATCTTTAGTTAGAGGACTTTGGTTCAGCTTGTCTCCAAATGGTTATCCAGGATGATTGTGCTCTAATTTAGTTGTAATTTTGGTGGAAGGAGGAGAGTACAGCATCCACCTGTCCCACTATTTTGACTGGAGCCTCCATACTTATTTTTTCACCATGTTCTCTTTTAAGTCTGTTTTCTGTGCTCTAGTCCTATCCTGAGCCAGAAGACTCCACTTTACTCAACTTTCACCTGACACATCTCTTCTGAGACAATTGTAGCAGAACTGTGCTGACCCAGAATCAGAAGGGTCAAGGGTAAAAGAACATACCAGGGGAAAAAGTATAGATTGACATTTCAGGACACCATTTCACCATTCCAACCAACAATTTAAAAATTACTCACCTCAAAATGTCAATGGCTCACAATAATATTTTACCAAGAGTCATACTCTTCAAGTAAAAAGAATGAGAGAGCAGTTGTGGAATTTTACCCATCAGTCATTGGTGGGTTTGGTGGGAAGCCAGAAAAGGAGCCCCCTCTCTCCTAACCCTGACCTCATGCTGTCGGACAGCCCCAGGCCCTCCTGACGTCCCCCCTTCCCCTGCTCTCACTTCGCCCCATGCCCGAGTTCCCACTGTCCACATTTTCATATCCCCTTATTTTCCCTCTATGAACAGCTAAGCCATGCTGTTTTCTTTTAAAGGGAGACTGTCTGCATGGTGGCAATGATTAAGTCTTATGTACATATCTGATTCCCTGAAGAAATTTGTGCATTTTCCTGGTTACTTCCAAACCATCACTTTGTTGCATTGTTAGCTCAATCCAAGGGTTCTCAAAAAGTGCAGTTCCCAGACCATCAGCATTAGCGTCACCTCAGAGCTTCTTAGAAAAGTGAATTCCTGACCCGGACCTCAGAGTTACCAAATTAGCAATCTGTGTGTGTGTGTGTGTGTGTGTGTGTGTGTGTGTTTGAGATGTAATTCACATATATCACCGTGTAAGTCTAAAGTGTGCAGCATGGTGGTTTGACTTACACATGCTGTGCAGTGACGATCACAATAGGTTGGTTAACATCCATCATCTCATATACGGTGGACACAGTGAAAAGAAAATTTCTCCTTTGATGAGCACTCTTATCTACATCTTAACTTTCCTATATATCATGAGCAGTGTAATCTATAGTCATCATGTTGCACATTACATCCCTGGTACTTACTTGTCTAAAACTGGGAGTTTGTACGTTTTGACCATCTTCCTCCAACCTCCATGGCACCCCCCTCTCCTGCCTATGGAATCCACGTATTGGTCTTCTATGTGCTCAGTTTGGGGGTTTTGTTTGTTTGTTTTTACCTTCCACATAGAAGTGAGATCATACAGTGTTTATCTTTCTGTGTCTGACTCATTTCACTAATGCTTTCAAGGTCCCTCCATGTTCTTGAAAATGGTAGAATTTCCTCAATAACATATATATATTTATATAAAAATTACCTCTTCTTTATTCATTCATCTGTCCATGGACATCTAGGTTATTTCCATGTCTTGGCTATTGTTTCCATGTCATGCTAGGAACATGAGTGTGTAGATTTTTGAGTTACTGTTTGCATTTTCCTTTGATATAATCCCAAAAGTGGAATTGCTGGATCATAAGCTAGTTCTATTTTTAACTTTCTGAATCTCCACTGTTTTCCAAAGTGGCTTTGCCAATTTACAGTCCCACCAACAGACCACAAAGATTTCCGTTTCTCCACACCCATGCCAACATATTTTATCTTTTGCTTTTTGATGACAGCCATACTAACAGGCATGAGGTGATATCTCATTGTGATTTTAATTTACATTTCCCTCATCACTAGTGATATTGAGCACTATTTTATGTACCTGTTGGGCCATTTGTGTATCTTCTTTAGAAAAACGTATATTCAGGTCCTTTACACATGCACGTTTTAAAATTGGATTATTTGGTTTTGAGGGTTTTTTGGTTGTTGTTTTCTTTTTTTGTTGCTATTGAGTTGTATGAGTTTTTTATATACTTTAGATATTAACCCCTTATCTGATATATGGTTTGCAATTTTTTTTTCATTGTGTACATTGTCTTTTCACTTTGTTGGTTTCTTTGCTGTGCAGAAGCCTTTTATTTCTATGTAGTTCCACTTTTTATTTTGTTGCTTATGTTTTGGGTATGCTTTCCAAAGATTCGTTACTAAGACCCATGCCAAGGGCTTTTCACTGTGTTTTCTTTTAGGAGTTTTATGGTTTTCAGTCTTACATTTAAGTCATTAATCCATGTGAAGTTAATTTTTGTGAGGGGTGTAAGACAGGGGTCACCAGTCTGTGTTTAGTGATAAGTCCTTCAACTGATGCTAATGCACAACTAAGTCGAGAGCCACTGGCTCAATCGCTTGTTTACTGCAGTGAGGCTGGGAGCAGCTACAGACCCCAACGCGGCGTTCCAAGACCTTGGACAGTCAGAATGCAGCCTGCCGTGCAGCCAACATCAGATTAAGAATGCACACGGCATAGGCAAGGTTCCCCTTCTGCAGAGCACACCCTCCCCAGGGAAGGTTTGTCATGTAAGAGTCTGCTACGTTATTCCCATTGCAACCAACCGGCACTTCTTCAAGAGAACATAACGAAAATTAGAAAGGGTATTTTTTCTTTTGTCAAGTGCACTTATTGGTTTAAAGCTCTTCAACCCCTTTTAGACTAAATTCCATAATTATACATTATTAGAACATCAATAATTAACAATTAAAAAGATTTTCTTAATTTTAAAAAACATTTAAATCCACAATTCATCTTTAATATACCAAATTTAATAAACATTAAAATAGGGCTTTAAAATTCCATTGTATATATGTGTATCACAATGCTTTTATTCAATTGCCTATTCATGGGGCACTTGGGTTGCTTCCATGTCTTGGCTACTGTAAAGAATGCTGTAATGAGCATAAGGGTGCTTATGTTCTTTTGAATTAGTGTTTTAGGTTTCTTTGAATATATACCTAGAAGTGAAATTGCTGGGACATCAGATAGTTTCATTTCTAATTTTTTGAAAACCCTGCATACTATTGGAATATTACTCAGCCCAAAAAAGAATGAAATCTTACCATTTGCAATAGCATGGATGTAGAGGGTATTATGCCAAGTAAAATAAGTCAGAGAGAGACAAATACCATATAATTTCACTTATATGTAGAATCTAAAGAACAAAATTAATGAACAAAATGGAAACAGATCCATAGATACAAAGAACAAACTGAAGGTTGCCAGAGGGGAGGGGGTTGGGGGGCTGGGTGAAAAGGTGACAGGATTAAGCACAAATTGGTAGTCACCGGGATTAAAGTACAACACAGGGAATATAGTCAATAATACTGTGATAACTATGTATGGTGCCAGGTGGGCACTGAAAATACCAGGGGACCACTTTGTAAAGTAGATGACTGTCTAACCTCTGTGCTGTGCACCTGAACCAATATGAAATAATATTTAATGTAAACTGTAATTTAAAAAAAAATTTAAGTTCTCTAAAAAATATGATTCTAAAAAAGCTTTTTTAAAAAATAGTTTCTTGACATAACAATCTTTTTCCAGCCTAATTTTCTAAAACCACCAAATAACTGTGCTCCATCTTCAAAGTAATGTGTCTTCTCTAAGCACATATTTGGCCAGAGAATAAGAAATGTCGCAGGGAAATACCTTTCCCTTGCATATTAACAACCTTTGCAACGCAAAGTCTCTATTATAACTAAGATTGTGGCGCCATCTTCAGTTCCCAAAGAGGATTGACAATCGACCAGAATCAGACTGGATTATATAAGTAAAGGAATTGTTTTTAAAAAACAAACCAACCAAAAAAAAAAAAAAAACTGTGAATGATTAAGAATGAACATGGAGGAGGAGTGGTCCGAATCACTCCAAGTAGCTCAACCTGTGATGGTCTCTTTAGTCCCCAGCTAGAACTCCCACCCCAGATCCTGCTACTTAAAAAGTGTGATCTGGGGACAGCAGCGTTAGCTCCTGAGAGCTAGTCAGTGACGGAAAATCTCGGGCCCCACCAGGGCCTGCTGAAGCACAGTCTACATTTGCCAGCTGATGTGTGTGCTCAATGAGAAGTATGAGGAGCTCTGCTCTCTGGGCTCTCCCCAGTTTCACAAAAGCAGGGCAGACACCTCACCAATGCACAGACCTGCACAGCCTTGATGAGAAGATGCCACTGATTACGTTTAACTGTCATCAAGTTAATAACCCATGGTCATTCTGCAAATACTCCGCATTTCCCAAAGACAATACTTGGAAAAACCTCTGCCTTAATCCACAGCTCTGTAAAGACTGTAAAGACCAAAAGCTTCACTGCATCAGTTCCACTCATACATGTGCCAGCTTCTGCCTGTGCACCCTTCAAGACGGTTCATAACGTCTCCTGGATGTGACCGGGAGCCTTTCGCGGATTCCCTGTGCGCTCTGCCTGCCTCTTCACTGCTCTCGCACTCCTTCTAGACCCATAATACCATGCAGAACAGCTTTTTATCTGTTGTGGCCCCTTTCCTAGATCCTAATTTCCTTGGCAAGAACAATGCTTATGCATTTGAACTCATTTATTCATTAATTTATTCTAATACTAAGCATGTACTATATGCCAGGCACTATGGATTTTATTAAAATACAACAGGCGGTATCCCAGTTGTCTCTATGAGTTCGTGTATTTCTAGGGTAAAACAACAAACAAGTAATGATAATAGAAGTTAAACATTATGATAGAGAAAGAATAGGGTGTTTGGGGAACTTATGTGGGGCCGTCTAGCTTGGACTTGCAAGGGTTATCTAAAATCCCAGGTAAAGGACACCAAGTTAATTGGGCAAAGGGCGAAAAGAAGAGGAAAAAGTGCAGGAGTGTGCAGGAGTGTTCAGGAGTGGGAATGTTTGCATCACTGAAATCTCACCTTGGGCACAGGATAACGCCCAAAATGTGTGTGTTTGACTTTAAAGTTTGGTGTCTCATGTTGCCTCAAGCATCCCAACGTTTCGCAAAATGTCTTTGGCTACAGAGAGAGTTGGGCCAAGTAACTTACCTTTTTAAGACAAAGCAGTGTTTAAAGTATGGGTTATACCTGTTTTTTATTTAGGGTGATTTCTAATTTTTAAAAGCATATTTAGAGAACCAGGATGACCATATCACTGAGGTTCCTCTTCCATTCTAAGAACTAGCGAAAGAAGCTTTACCTGAGTCAACAGAAACTTCTAAGAAATTAAACATCATGAGTCTGCCCTGCATAATCACTGAAATATGATGTTTTCAAGGAACATCCCAGAATCATGGCCCGGTTATTCATTTTGAGTTTTCTTGAATATATTACCCTACTTATTGTTAAAATATGCAACCTTATGTGAAAAAAAAATACGTAAGTATAGGGACTTCAAAAACTCCATCTGGCCGCGCCAGGCTCCCAGCACCGCACTCGGCTCTGCCGAGGTCGCCCGCAGGCTTCCGGCGCTCACCACTGCCACCATTTGGCAGCTGGCGGGAAGACGCGCTTAGTGGCCCGCAGAGGCTTTTGAGGAGTTAAGTGAAGGAAGAGGCATGGGAATGGCTCTGTGGGAAATGGGTGTCGCGGACAAACCAGACTGTATCATCACTTCTGATGGCAAAAACCTCACCATTAAAACTGAGAGCGCATTGAAAACAACACGGTTGTCATGTAACCTGGGAGGAAAGTTTGAAGAAACTACAGCTGATGGCAGAAAAACTCAGACCACCTGCAGATTTGTAAACAGCACCTTGGTTCGGCACCAGGATGGGATGGGAAAGAAAAGCAGGGGTAGGGGAAGACTGGAAGACGGGGAGACATGGTGGAATGTATGGTGAGCAATGTCACCTGTACTCTGATGTATGAAAAAATAAAGTAAAAACTCCATCATTCTTCTGGACAGGAATTAGCTGCAGGGATAAACAAGCTCAGTTCAACGGGCCAACCTCTCAAAGCTTTCCCCTCCCCTCCCCATTATCCTGCTTGGTTATCTTATCACAGACGTTTCCTGTGCCACAGTTTCCGAGTGTTGGTTTAATTAGGACCAACCCTTTGGTTAATAAATAAACATGTTTATGTTCTGAATACAAAATCTATGTGGACTTCCAGTCAAAGATGAAACATGTGTTTCTCCTCTTCTTCCCAAGACCCTACTAATATGATACTAAGTAAATTTAAAAGCATTTAATTTATGTGGACAAAGAAAAAAGGAGGAAGGAAATGAACGGACTAAAAATTTCAGTAAATGATGGACAAAGAAATAGAAAATGTTTGTACATGGAACAGGGGGCCACACTGTGTGTTCAGAGGAGGAAAGGAGAGGGAAAAAAATGCATTTGCTTTCTTGGAGATCAAGAACTGTCCAATATGGCAGAGGAGAGACTTGAGGGGGACGGAGAAAGTCGTCATGTGCAGTGGAACAAGAATTGGGATGCTGAACTTTCCAACAGCAAACTGGGCATAAGGAAAAAAATAGAAGAGGAAGAGGACTGTACAAATTTCTAAAAGAAAATGATCGTCAGCTTAAATTGAGCATTCCAGCTGAACTTCCCACCAAGTATAACAGAATAAGGATATTTTCAGAAACACGAGACTTCAGAGAATTTTCCTGCCACACCCTTTCCCAGGAAGCTGCCGTAGGACATGTCCCACTAAATGAAGGAGTGAACCCAGCAGGGGGAGTAGTGGGATCCAGTGCAAGAGACCTCCGAGTCAGCGAGTCAGCGGCCCACGGGGCCAGGGTGGGGCCAGAGGACAAGATAGCCCAAGCAGATCATCTCTAGAAAGAAAACGAACATTGATATGATGTTACAACTAAAAGTAATTAAGGATAGGGAGGGAATTTCAGGGGAACTTCAGGGAAAAAAGGGAAGGGTTTACAGGAACAAATTTAAAGGACACATGGACAAAAACTGGGGAGGGGGGTAGAAATGGGAGGGAAGTGGGGAGGGATGGGTGTGTGGGCTGGGATGAGAGTAAAAGACAAAACTGTACTTGAACAACAAAATAAAATTTTAAAAAGTAATTAAGGATTATTATGCTATGAGAGTTATGGCAGATGGAGCAAGGTTTTTTGAAAAGGAAGACAATCAGACTAAAGGGAAAAGACAAGAAGGAACATACTTCTCTACTTGGCTGTGCAGTGAACAACATTATATAAGTCTCTCCTCAGGCGCAGGGGCCGCCGGGAACCATGGACAGTACCGAACCCTGCACAGTGCACACTGTCTTTTCCCACACATAAAGGAAGCTCTTGATGGCTTCTCTGTTATGTCCGAATTGCCACTATCACTGTCCTTGTGCCTTGAGGACATTATTAAGCAAAATAAGGGTTACATGAACACAAGCACTGCAGCGACCCCACCATCAATCTGGTGACTGAGCTGGCTACTCAGTGACGAACGGTTGGGTGGATTTTGGAGTGTGAAGATGCTAGACAAGGTCCAGCATGGATCTTGGACTGAGGATGACTCAGTCCTGGGTGGCATGGAGCAGGATGGTGCAAAACTTCATCACACTACTCAGAAACACACACCACTCAAAACTTATGAATTGTTTACTTCTGGAATGTTCCAGTTAATATTTTCAGACTATGGTTGACAGCAGTAACAAAATGTAGAAAGCAAAACAGGAGATAAGGGGCAACTACTGTACATTCATCAAAAAGCAAACACTGATTGTTAATTTTAAATGATTTAACTAGAATTTCCGCTGCATTCTGCTGGTTACAGAAGTATCCTAGCCTATAAATGGGCCCAGAGGTGGTCCCCCATGTTAGCCTACGGCAGCCCCCACACTGTCTACTTCTTCACAGTAGTCTAGGACCAGCAGCCACAGCCTGCCAGGCCAACCGCAAACCCTCACATCCAACTGCTTTATAGTCCACAAAACCATATTTTTAGCCAGTTAGAGCCTACCTGCTTTATATACCTCACAAAACTGAATGGAACATCTGCTAACCGCAGATGAGACAACCCTAGAACAATAAAAACCCCAAACCTCTGCCCTCGGGAGCAATCGCTGCTGAGCGACATCACCTAGATGCTCGAGCCCCTCCTATTTTCCATTTCCCCCTGTGGGTCCCCTTGTCTTATTCCTCTGATGGGTGGTATTCCATGCCACCATCTCTGGAACTAGTTTTCTCTGCATTCTGTCAGTTTTTCTGTGTTCTGAGACGATGCTGCTGGGAGGGACTTCCTCCCCTCTCGTGCAATTCTGACCAAATACCACCCAAATAAAGTTCCAGGGGAGGGATCATTGATGCCACACCTTAAAGAACATGGGGGATGCGCTATATTAAGGGGCTGTCCTTGGCAAACACACTCAGTCATGAAGATCAATATACAAAAATTAACTGCATTTCTATTCAGTAGCAACAATTAGAAAATGACATGTTCAATAGATACAATTACTAGAATCAACAAACATGAAATGCCTAGCAATAAAGCTACTGAGAGAGGAGACCTCTACCCAGAAACTGCACGTTACAGACGGGAAGTAACTGGGTCTCAGCTACCCGGAAGTGCCGGGCGTGGTCGGGCGGGAAGGGCGCTGCAGCTGCAGGGCGCACATCAGTGACGTCAGGTTGGTGACTCTATGAACCACTTTGTGGGCTTTTGCGTTTTGTGTGTTAATTGTTGGACCAATCTTTTTGATGACTGTTTAAAGTCTCCCTTATCTGACATTAGAACATCTATCTAACAAAGGCTTCATATCCAGAATATACAGAAATGTCCCTGATATCATTTCATGGGCCAAGCCCGAAGATGTAAGGGAAAAAGAGGACGTGCAAATGACCAGTAAATATGAAATGAGTTCAAGCTCATTACTGATCAGGGAAATGCAAAATTAAACCAAATGGTTTACTGTTGATGGCTAAAAATACATAACTAAAAATAAAAACTTAAAAAAACACTCACAATACCAAGTATTGGCTAGGACTGGGAAAACAGATTCTTGTGCATTTATGAAAGGAGTGTAAAATGGTACTTTGGAAAACATTTTGGTGGGTACATAACAAAACTGAACACGTTCCATTCCAAAAATGCATACATGTGTGCACTGAAAGACATGCATAAGAATGTTTACATGGACTATTTGCAAAAGCTCTGAACAGAAAACCCATTGCCCATCACTGGTAAGATGAACCAAGTATGGTCTGCTCCTATAATTAAATAGGATACAGCAATAAAAGTGAAGGAACTACTGCCACATCTACCACAGATCGATCTCAATCAACTGAGGAAAAGAAGCCATACACAAAAGGGTGTGGAACACATATAAAGTTCAAAAAATAGGTAAATTAATTTATGTGACAGAATGGCTTCTAGGGGCTATTAACTGGAAGATGATATAAAGGCGGCCTTCCAGGTGTAACAGTGTTGGATTTCTTGATTTGGGAGGTGGTAATGAGCATACACACTTTATAAAAACGTACTAAGTGAAATAAGCCATCCGAGAAAGACAAATGCCATATGATCTCACAAGTGGAACCTAATAAACAAAAGAACTAATGAGCAACATAGAACCAGAGGCCTGGAATCATGGAGCAGACTGGCAGCTGTGGGAGGGGAGGGGGGCGAGGCACTGGTGGAAAGAAGGGGAAGGGGTCAAAGCACATGCATGAAGGACTCACAGAGATGGACGACAGTGTGGGGACTGAGTATGGAAGTGGGGGCGCTGGATGGGCGGAGGGGGCCGAAAAGAGAAAAACTGGGACAACTGCAACAGCATAAACAATAAAACATTTTAACAAATGTATTGAGTTTAAGGTTTATGGACTTTTCTGCATATGTATTATAGTACAATAAAGTGCTTGCAAATTTTTAAAAATGACATATGTAGGGGATGAGGCAGAAATATGGGCAGTAGAAATGTCTAAACTGATAAACCAAGAAATAGCTATATAGCATATTGTTTAAAAATAAAAAATTACCACAAAATATTTGTTAGAAATGGTTGTCCCTAGGAAGTAGGGAGAGGCCTGTTATTCAGCAATTGGGGGCACTGGATTTTTTTTTTAATCCTCACCTGAGAATATATTGATTGATTTCTGAGAGAGGGAGAAACATCCATTTGTTGCCTCCCATACCTACCCCAACCAGGGATCACACCTGCAACCTAGGTATGTGCCCTGAATGGGAATTGAACCCACAGCCCTTTGGTGTGTGGAATGAAACTCCAACCATTGAGCAATGCAGCCAGGGCAGTACTAGATATTTTTTAAGTGGCATGCATATATATAATGTCAAAACATTTCTTCACAAAGGAAAAATTACTGATGTAGGTAGAAATGTAAACAGTTTCCTACAACTAATGATGTTAAAGAAAGTCTGACAGAAGAAAAATTCACTCTTGCTTTTAGGAAAATTATAAACATTGTTTTAAAAGTTAAAAAATTATAAAAGGAAATATGATAGATGCTATAATATCACCACAGTTTTAAGCCAAATGCTAATTAAGAAAGGAGGAAAGAGATGAAAGAGGGTAGAATATGTCAGCCCGAAATATGCCACTCTGGCATAAGGACTACTTTGAACTGAAGACACTTTAAGAAAGCAACAGCTGAAGGAAGAGCGCCCTGACTCTCCTTTTTCCTCTGAGCACAGGAGATAACCACCCCCCATGGAAGACATCCTCTCTGTACCAGAAGGAAAGCAACATTCTTCCCAGCAAGCACAGGATGCTGAATCTGAGAATTCTGTACAAAGCTTATCACAAGAATTCTTACCATCCTCTAGCCTCCTCCCGTGGCTTACTTTTCCACAATTACCTCTCTTTGCTGAACCTAGTACGAAAGTCTTCAGGTTCTGCCACTTCTTTGGGTCTTCATTTCCTTCTGAGAGCTCCTATACCACATAACACTGAATAAACTTGTATGATTTTCTTCTGCTAACCTGTCTTATGTCCACTTATTTCTCAGGCCCAGCCAAAAACTTTAAGAGGGTAGAAGTAAAATTTTGCCTCCCCTACAGAAGCAACCCTGGGTATACTTTATTCTGTGAATGCATAGCAAACAGCCATAGTTGTTTACATCCATGTGTTCTCATTATATAAAGAGTAGAAGCAGTGTCGCAGGTTCGATTCCCAGTCAGGGTACATGCCTGGGTTGCAGGCCATGACCCCCAGCAACCGCACATTGATGTTTCTCTCTCTCCCTTTCTCCCTCCCTGTCCTCTCTAAAAATAAAATAAATAAAAATCTTAAAAAAAAATTTAAGAGTAGAAGCTTGGTACGCAACACAGAATGATACACCTGGGATGCAGTGTGCTGCTTGTGGATGCAAGTTCTTATTCTTTAGTTATTCTTTAGATTAAACGTCCATTCCCCAGTGCAACCAATAAAACATGCTAATAGGAAGTACGTGGAAGACGCGCCATGGTCAGTAATGTTTTGGGAACACGGGTTTTCTTGACTGCAGGCCTTCTTAGAAACATGTCTGTTACTGCGCACTGTGACTCTCCAGGAGGGTCTTCCTGTGACTCAAGTGGTGAGGTACTTTAATATTTAAATTTAAAAATAAAGAAAAAATTTTAATGGAAAGAATCTATTCTAGAAGGAACTGAGAGGCAGCTCTTGGTAGGTTTAGGGTCATCCAGAAATCTGAAAATCTCAAACTTCCCCCATGCCTAAAAATCTTTCCCAGGACTACTAATATAATTTTGTGTCTCCTGGCTATTTGGTAGCATTTGTGAGTACACTAAAGATTTTAACTGGTTTTTCTAAAAGAGAAACTTTTTCATTAGAAACACATTTGACATACTTTTCAAAAAAGAGACATTGGGTGGAAAAAAAGGATTTCCAAATGTTGATTTATTTTTGTTTTTCAGGTCAAGACTGTATGACTATGTATGAACGACCCATTATTTAGATACCAGAACAAAAAGAACAAGCAAAGAATGTATAAGATACCTGATTTTTTTTTAATTTGAACAGAGATTAATTATACAAGTTTGTTAAGGAGAGTGGTAAAAATTGAATGTTACATATATGGAATCAGTACATCAAATTTTACTTAGGTAGCTGATAATTCTTATAACTAATTCTGCAGAAACCAAAACCAGTTATGCAGAAACCAGAGTAAAAAAATGCCCCTTTCTGAACCCCGGTATGATCAAACTGATTTCATATCTAGTTTATTGATAATATTCAGTTTTAGTTCTCTCTGTGCAAATAATACATGTGGTCATTAATGGCAGTTTGGTGAGATGAAATTGATTTCTCTTAGGAAAGTTCAACATAATAACCCAAATATTAAAAAGTTATTAAAGATTTACAGAGAGAAACCAGTACCTAGGGAACATAATTCACCCATGTGCTAACGGGGTTATGAGAGGTTTTGTTAAACATGAAATCACAAGGACAGTGACAGCATGGCATACTCAGCGCATTGCTTCATGTAGTGCATTCGTATGGCTCGTGTGGAGTTAGACTGTGTGTCCACAGTTCTAATGCATGGGCTTTAATGCACACAAATCCCGTCCAATTCTTTTAAAAAACAATTTAAACATCTTGTAAGACATGGAACTTGACACGTAAGGACAGTGTGTTTTAGTGTCCCAAACACTGGAGGATTAAGTGTGAAACACAGTGACGACCTCTTGTAAACAAGACTGCGTATAGTTCTGTTGTATGACCACAAAGAGCTCTCAAAACAACTCAATACTTCAGATTGAGACCGGCACATTTATTATTTGGCCAAAGAAAATTCAGGTGGCTTTCCTGGAGTTAAATGTACCCCAAGACATACACAAGGAATGAGTATAACTGTGGCACTAAAGAAACCCGCCACTACGTGGTACAAGCTAGTATGCACTGATGCTGCACCTTTTGCTAACACACTATGATTTGTTTGCTTCCCACCTCATGGGGCACAAGAAAACGTAACTCAAGACTATCTTGTTAGGACAGGACAAGTGATGACCCCAGTTTTAAACAGGGTTCTTCATTGAAGGAAAAGATAGAGCCATAAAAGTCAAATTAGCTGACTTCAAATGGTTTACATCCCAGGATGAATCAGGTTACACTGATTGAAGCCCAATTTAATTTAGGCAGTTTTTCAACCACAAGGATAAGGTCATTCTTAGTACATATTAATAATTAAACCAACATATACACAATTAGCAATATCCTATATAATATTAAATGTTTTAACAACTTGTTCTCGATTATTTTATATTTAGTTAATTTGTTGCTCTGTTTAAAAACAAAGCTCAACTTTATTCCACAATGTACTTTGTACTTCTAAGTGTTTTCTGTAATTATTTCATTGAAGCAGGTACAGTTCTCCAGATTCTAAGAGCCAAACTCAACTGTATCTTCTGTTATCTGCTTAAATTCATAATTGCCTCTGCCATCCATGTGCAGGTAGTACTGTGGGAGAGAAGGGGGGAAATCAATGACCACGAGAATTTCCTTCTTGTCAGGAATTTATGTAGAGATTATTACAACAATTAATCATTAGACATGATTATTTTTAAGCCACAAGAACTTTTAAAGTTTATATATAGAAATGCATACAGCTCTCCAAGACTAAATGAAGAAGTCTGCTCTTTTAAAAAATAGCAACAATATAACTCTGCTTGGAATATAGTACTTTCCCTTTTGAGAATTAAAATACTAGATTTCCTCACTATTTTAAAAGAACCAAATCTATAAGCATCCCACAAATTAGAATATTTCTATAACTCCATAACCAAGGATCTGATCTACCACAGGTCAAACGGAGTCAAATGCAAAGTCTATTCAAAGAGGCAGCCTCTAATACTCCCCTAATAATGCTTCCTAGATCAGCTTGGAGCCTAAGTAGAGGCTTTTCTGCTTTTGGAGTGGGCAGAGGAGGAAAAGAGCTATATACTGTGCCTATCTATCCCATCCTATGAAGATACTCGGGACAGTGGTGAATAAAGACTTCTGTTTAGTGGCTTTTCATCTACAGAAAGGACTTATGTTTTCCCGGTTTTATATTGTTATTTCAGAGCTATTCTAGCCTCTAACTTCACTGTTCTTCCTGTCACTCCTTTTTCACATGACCACTGGCCTGACGTGTATTTTGCTAGAGGTAAAACCCAAGTCCACTCACTGTCCTATGGCTGTTAGGCTTATGGACATCTAAAGAAAACACAGAGGTTTGCATATATTTTAAACTGCTTTGATTTCTGATTATTTGATTTTTCATCCAGCTCATGAAAATATGGGCAAATTATGCCCTAAGATAAAAAAAATTATCTTTAAAAGGCACACAGTCATACAGAATTTCACAACATTTTATTAAGTGCTTTCAGATAAGCTATCTCTTTGATCCTTGCGGTAACAATCTATGAGACACATAGACAAGGATCAATAACTTTATTATATGAAGGAAGCAATGGATGCCAGAAACAATGGTGTCTGAACCCAGGTCTTCTGACTTCAATCCCAAGCTCTTCATTTCATCATTTGTGCACTGTCATCTTAAACTACCGGCTCCTGAGGGCAAAGACAGCTCTCTGCATCCCTCACACACTTAGCCCAGTACATGGCACAAAAGGTGCTCAATCAGGTGTGTGCTTCATGGGACAAGATACCCTCATTCCAACTTTTCCCAAACCCTTTCTTTTACCTAAACTTTCTGTGTCATTTAGGAAGGAAAGAAAAGAAGGAAGGAAAGAGGGAAAGGGAAAAAAAAAGCAAAATGAATTAAACTAGGTTTATTTTTTAGGGTGTGATCATTTTACATTAAGAGCAGTAAAGAGCTGCCTGCTGTCCTGAGAATGGCACTGCTGAAATGGCAAGAGAAGTGAGCTGTCTGTGCCAGCGTGACACTCACTGTGGGATGCGTCTTTGTAAGTCACGTGACTGCCAATGAGGTCCACCTCACCACAGTGCAGTGATGAACACAGCTGACACGGCTCAGTTTCCTTAGAGTCCTGATCTCCACCAAAAATGCTCCTAGACATTTTGGGATCTAATCCTTCCTAAGACTCTCTCTCCTTCTGTCAATATCGGATGGTAACGAAAAGTTTACTTAGCCACAGTTGTGACAAAATTTGGCAAATTTTAGTCAGTCATTTATAAAACTGGAGAACCACCAACTAGTTCTCTAATATCTCTCATTTAAAACAAGGGATTGTTTATATATATGTAGCTTTTAAAATTGACAACTTCAATAATATTTAAGAGAATCCTATTCCATTTTATAAAACTGAATCACCCTTTTCCCTTAAGGTATATGTATATAAGGGAATATATACCAAAAAATCTAAAACCATAATCACCTGAATTCACATATTTAAATAAACTTTCACAGTATCATTCAGTGTAAGAAATACAAACCTCATGGTGCTTCCAAAGAGACTTCCTATGCGACACGGTGAAGAGGGTGATGCCAACCTAACACAGAGAAGATGACTGAGGGTTGTATCAACAGCACAGAGGACAAGTTAACCACTCTACATAGTTTAAGCTACTAAGATGATGGTCTTCAGTTGCCGTAGTTAAAAATCAATATCAGAGAAAAAATTATAACAGATGCCATATGTTTAAGGTAATAAAATGTATAAGCCATCAACCACATAATAAAAACTAATAGCTGCCAATAAAGTTCTTTAAGAGAAAAGAAACGTAACTGACCAGTACTAGCAATTGTGTGTTACTGTGTTTTGGGCAGAAAATAAATATCCTAGCACATTTTCTATTTATTGTGAAAAATATGTGAAAAAAAGTGTAAGAATGATAGAAATAGCAAAAGGGCAAAATCAGCAAAATTAAATCAATATAGTACCGTCTACAGTCAGTTTGTCTTTCAAATACAGAGTCAATAATCCTTTATTGGAAACCCATTTTGGGATGTATCTTGGAATTCGTATTTTGGAAAACCAGTATTTACCACCCCTCAGGCTTCTGGGGTAGAATTCTATAATTAAACACACAAATGCATCTACGGCAACACATGTGGACAATGACAATGAATAGATAAATTAAATATCTTTTGGTAGTTTAGGCCAGGTTTGGGTACCCAATGAGCTTACCAGAAAATAATGAAAAATCTTTCCATTTTAATAGCTTCATGGATTTTTAGACTTTGAATAGGCTTTTACAAATCTAAACTTCAGATTTTCAAAAAAAAAACACTAATATAATAACTAGATACAACTAGTTGCTCTGGATCCCTGGTTCTCACAACGGGAGGGTGGGGTGTGTGTGATTTTGTCTCTTAGGGACACCTGGCGATGTCTGCAGACATTTCTGATCGTTACGACTGCGAGTGCTACTGACATCTAACAGAGGTAGAGGCCAGAGGCGCTGCAGGATGCCCTGTGGTGCAGAGAATAGCCCCACAACTAGGAACTACCCAGCATGGAGGGTCAACACTGACAGGACTGAGAAATCCTGCCGTAGATCACTGTTTTCCAAAATTGATCTCTGAAGGCTAACAGAGACATGTGCTAGGTATCCAGGAGACTTCCATCACGAGTTCTAAATTTTATTGCCATTTGGCAATTTTTAAAAAATTGGCATTAAGTTTATTCTGGATCACTTCTATCATGAGCTTAAAGTGCCCAAGTTTGTATTTACACTTCATCGCTGTATGAAGTAATGACAAAGTAGTATCACTTAAAACTTTAAATGTGTCATAAATTTGGCTACTATG
Organism: Phyllostomus hastatus; assembly: GCF_019186645.2. Lineage (NCBI taxonomy): Eukaryota > Metazoa > Chordata > Mammalia > Chiroptera > Phyllostomidae > Phyllostomus > Phyllostomus hastatus. The sequence goes on from NW_025333900.1 coordinate 12,544,493, forward strand.
TGTAAAGGTTCTCAAATTGGTTAGAAACTGCATGACAAAATAAGTATATATTAAAGTTGTTAATACAACATACATTTCAACAGTACGATTATCTGATTTCTGAAAGCTCATTTCAGATATTTCTCGTCATAAATATACAATAATTGAATTAGATCTTGACTTAGTGAGGCATTCTTTATAACAGAATCACTAAAGTCAAAATACATAATAGGAGAACTGCATCTTCTGTGGGGCCTTAGAGCCCACAACGATATTTAAGGAAACCACATGATCAAAATGACCGGCAAAGAGCCCCGAAGCCACTGATCAAATAGAGACTGCATGGTTTATGTGCAAGAGAACAACAGTAATGTCTCTAAGACCTCTCAATCTGAAAATCTGTTTAGACAAATGTATAAAAAGTAAGAAATCACCAAAACTGACTCAAGAAAACTAATCATCCAAGAAACAAAATCAGGAGTTAGAATCTTCCTACATAGATGAATGTAGCAAATTCATTCTTTCATCAGAACGTCAGTGCTTCTCAAACTTGAATGTGCCCTTGAATCATCTGGAATTTTTGTTAAAACACAGACTCTGGTTTAGAAGGGTCTGCGATTCTGCATTTACAGCAAGCACATGGGATGTTGATGCTTCTGACCCATGACCACACTCGGACTGGCAGGAATTTGTGCTTTTGTGCAACACAAACTTTTATATTTATTATAAATTCCCAAAGAACAGTTACAAAATGCTACAAGACTCTGATATTTCATTCACTTATATAAAATCCTTTTGGATTTTGCTCAACATTTTTAGGAAAATTCAAGAAGATTATAGATGATAGTGACAATTCCTCACAGGGAAAAACAAAACAAAACTGAGACTACTGACTAATTAAAGAATGGAACCAGCCCTGGCTGGCATAGCTCAGTGGATTGAGCGCAGGCTGCGAACCAAAGTGTTGCAGGTTCAATTCCCAGTCAGGGTACATGCCTGGGTTGCAGGCCATGACCCCCAGCAACTGCACATTGATGTTTCTCTCTCTCTCTCTCTCTCTCTCTCCCCCTCCCTTCCCTCTCTAAAAATAAATAAATAAAATCTTAAAAAAAAAAAAAAAGGAAGGAATCATTCATGGGGTCATCCTTTAAAAAAAAAAAATGAATGGAACCAGTGCAGACAACTCGGAAAAAGCTGCTAGCCCAGGCCAGAGGAAAAAATGGATAAATTAAAGTTGCCATGTGATTATTGCTGAGCTTTCTTGATGAAAAGAACAAAACAAAACAACAAATAACATTTAGATAAAGTTAATGAAACAAATTAAGAAAATACCAGTTCATGAACTCTCAGAATAGGAAATGAGGTAAAGGGAAATAAATTTTAATATATTATTTTTTTATATCTAAGAGTTGGCTAAAGGGAATTATATACATAATAAATTTACTTTTTCTTTTTTTAAAAGACTTTATCTATTTTTAGACAGAGAGGAAGGGAAAAAGAAAGAAAGGGAGAGAAACATCAATGTGTGGTTGCCTCTGGTACACCCTGCAGGGGGGACCTGGCCCTCACCCCAGGCATGTGCCCTGACTGGAAATCAAACTGGCGACCCTTTGGTTCACAGGCCCGTGCTCAACCATTGAGCTTCACCAGCCAGAATAAATTTACTTTTTCTTTTACTCATATCTTTTATCAGTTTAAAATCTTTGCTAACATAAGATATCATCTGTTAATAGTAATTTTGTTACTTAATAACTTAGAATCTTCTCTTTGGACAGATATCTGGTTGGACACAGAATAAACCAGGAAGAGGGGCATGGACCCTCAACTTGACAACCTGCCCTGCTTACCTCTCGACAGTGACTGTAAATGTAGCCCTCCACGTCCACACTCACTGCACTTGTGCATTCATCCAAAATGGCAAACTGGGGTTTGTGATAAAATAATCTTGCCATCTAAAACATAAAAAATATTTTATATGATCACACTAATGCAGAACTTAACATATAATGTATTAGACAGAATTAACTTCAGTATAATGCAGAAGTTAATAAGCTAAAATAGATTTACTTAAGTATGCACTTGCAGTCTTATAAAGCATGAAAATTATTCTAATTAAAAAAATCTATTTCCCAGAAATAAAAACAATATAAATACACTGATTTGTTTTTACTGTCTTCCCAAACAAAGAGAGAAATGTAATGCAGGGGAAATATTGTTCATAGTAAAACAAAACTTTTAGGACTGTTATAAGGTAAAATTGAGTTTTAACCTAATATTAAAGAAAGTTCTCTACACAAGATTACAGGGTACTTATTTTAACCAAATCTTAGCATTCAGACATATTAATGACTGAGGTGCAAAAATGTATCTATCTTTAAATATTTTGTTGCTTAAGTAATGTCCATTAACATTAAGTTGCCAATTAATATTCCCATCATTTTTGAGCGCACCTGTTTATAGACTTGCTTGTTTCTTAAAGTCTTTGCTAATTTATAAGTAAAAATTAACATCAAGATTGTTACAGCTTTCATTTCTTTGACTAGCAAGAATGCTGGACATTTTCTAATGTTTACTTTCCATAAGTGGTTTATTTTCTGGGAATTATTTATTCTGATTCTTTGTCTAACAGATATTCCAATCTGTCACCTGCCCCTAACAATGATCTCCATGCTGCAAGACCAATGGGCACTTTTCTATCGTTACTCAATTTATCTTCTCTGCAAGATTCAACTCAGGTGACCATTCCCTCCTTCTTGACAAAGTGACAGTAAATAATCATGGTCTTAAGTTCCTTCCCACTTTTTAGACTGTTCTCTCAGTTTCTTTTCCAGTATTTTCTCTTCTACATAACCATTCAATGTTGGGGTTCCTCAGGCTACCTTCTAGGTCCTCTTCTCTTTTCCCTATTATTGTATCTCTCTAAGTGATCTCATCAAATCTCATGATTTCAAATATTACTTACATTTGTAAATCCCCAAAACGTATCTCTCGTTTATACTTCTAACGTCGACTGATATATAAAAATTCTTATTTGATCATTCAACTTGGCTATCTCACAGGACTCGTTAAACATCTAAAATTCATACAGATTTTGTAGATTTTCCCTTAAAATCCATTCATCCATCATCCCTGATATTCAACACTTCAGACAGCGACACTAGCAGACAGCTGCTCAAGCTAGAAAGCCAGGAGTCCTTCTTGACCTTTCCCGGTCCCTCTTCCCTCTCACCTCCCCATACCCCTCAATTTCCGTCTGCTTGAGAGGGTCCTGTTGCACACGTAGTCCACCCACTCTCCCCCATCTCCACAGTCATGCCCTTGGCCTGCAGCACAATTCTCTGCCTGCGTGGTCACAAAGAGGCTCCTACTTCCTCTTTTACTCTTCTCCCATCCATTCTCCTTGTCACCGAAGAGGGTCTCAGATATGTAAATCACAGGATTTCATTCTTCTGCTTAAAACCATTTAACAACTTCCCATTTCACTTAAAATAAAACTCCAATTCCCTACCATGGCCTATGAGGCCCCATGCAATCTTTCCCCTCCTCACTCTCTAAGCTCCACATTCTTGCCAACACCAACTCCTCTCGACGACCAGGATACAAGGTCTAGTCTCAGGCCTCAGAGGCTTAGTTAGCAGTGTCACTTTCCTTATGTTGCCAAGTCCTTACTTTGCTTCTCGCATCCTTCAAATTTTTGCTAAGGTCACCTCCTCAGGCAACCTACCCTGACCCCTCCCCATCAATCCAAGTGGGTCCCTTCCTAACATCTCTGCAACACTTCCTATACCGGGAATTAAACTGTGTGTTATCTGTTTCTTTGCTTCCCTAGGCTACAATATTCACAAACAGAAACCCCATTTTAATCAGTACTGTACACCCAACACTTTATATATGAAAACATTCACCTATCTGATAAATGACTAAAACATACAAAACAGATACCTTGGGGTTTATAGCTATTTGTATGGGGTGAGGAAGGGGAAACAGCAAGTACAGACACTATCTAGAAGTTCAGCTGTACAAAGGTATGGACCTTTGGTGAAGGCCAAGTTTGCTTTTTAGATTGGAATAACCTGAAAATTTCTTTTTGAAAGAGAAAGACTGGAGAAATTAAATATAGGGTGCATCTGTGCGTATCTATAAATGTCTGTATAACTGAAGGAAAGGGATGTGATAAAGTCAGAGGAGAAAGGATCCAAAAACACAAATGAAGACATTCAGCTTTTCCCAAGGCATAGCATGGCACACCCTCTATACGTAGTGCAAGTAGGGAGGTCAGAACAACCCAGCGCTAAGTTAATTAAGAGGAGTGGTTATTTGATGGTTTGCTGCAAATGCCCTTCTCTGTGTTCCCATGAACTCTCTGCATTCTTCATCACCACACTTACCACATTCTGTGGGAACATTCTCCTGTGTGTCTCTCCCCACTCTGCTGTCAGCTACTTGATGCCACAATAAAAGAAAATTGTAAAGTGACTAAGTACAGGATGGGACAAAAGTAGGTTTACAGCTGTGAGTATGCAAGTTTATTCCTGTATTATAATTTATTATTGTATTATTTTCCATACGAACAACTGTAAACCTAACCCCTGCCCTGCCCTTATAAACACCGCAATCATAATGCTGCCCGAGCTAATAAGCCACCCTACCAGCTTTAATTTTTATTAGCTGTCTTTGCTTGACAAACTACTTAATTGTACTACAGTTCAATTTCTTCCGTAAAATGGGGCATTCACAGTTCTTGTCTCACAGGACTTGTGGGAATTAAATGAGATAACCTGTGCAAAGTGTCTAGCATACTTTCTATCATCTATCAAGCACCCAGTAAAATGAGCCATCATGTCACTGAACTTCTCTTTTTTTTCTGTAAGAAGCAGGAGACGAGTTACTTTGCTGAGAGTGGTGGGGTAAGGTAATGGGGTAGAAAGCTTGAGGTTGGTAGTTTTTAAACAACTTTCATGAAACATGGGAGAGAAAGAGAGAGAGAGAAAATAAAGAAAAGTATTGCCAAGCCATGCTATGAGCACCTGCAAAACTGGACACCATAAAAGTGTGGGGGCACCAACCCCTATCAACCCATATCGTTCTGATCTTTTCAGCTGTGCTCAAAAGCCCATGCGCAGAAATGCCAAGGCAAACAACTGCTCTTAGGTTGAGGCTTAATAATATGAGGAAACAAAAAGTGAAAAGGGAAGTTAAGGGGAAGAGACCATTTGTTTATTCCTTAGGGAAATACCTCCTCCTGAATCCCTCCTATGCGCCAGGTCCCATGCAAGGCCCTGGATTACTAAATCTGTACTAGACAGGAAAGGAGGCAGTCAGAAGAGAACTGATCACTTACAAGAAAAGGGAGTGTCAATATTTGAGAACTCTCAAATAGTGAGTTTGAAGGAGCAGGATAGTTTGCAATTAGGTAAACGAAGAACTGTTATAATTACAAGGATTTAAAAAACACTAAGACTTTTATGACAGAGGTATCACTGGTAAGAGAGTTTGGGGCCTTTTTTATAATTTTATAAATGTTCAAACTTCTGTGTCATATAATTCACAATAAGAAAATACATTACTAAACAGTAAGAGCAAAAACAGTGAAGTGGGAAAGGTAACTCTCATTCAGAGAAATAAGATATACCAACTTATGATTTTAGGTGGAGCGACCCAGGCTGATGATGGCTGGGGCCAACTAGGTACAACAGAAGGATGTGTCACTTGACTTCAGGGGACAGTGAGAGACGAGAACCAGACCATGCACCTGCACGTTGAAGGCTATAGTATACTGGTGAGGAGCGAGAGTTCTGGCATCAGAATCACCTGCGCCTGACCTCAGTTCTGCCACTCAGTAGCTGTGTATCATTAGTAGGCTGCTTAAGCTCACCAAGTCTTTCCCTTGTCCATACCTTAGTTCACGGGGCTGTGGGGAATATTAAACAGGACCTGACACTGAAAATCGGCTTTTCCTCATTATCCCAGTGCACTTTCTTTGTAGCTGTAAGACTGCCTTGCATTACACAGCTAGTTGAGAATATTTGGATCTCCTAACTAGATTATAAGGGTAGACATTTGACTAATACTGAACTCTTTCAAAATTATATCATAATTAAATTAGACTTTTTACTGTTAAAATAATGGAATAGTAATTGTATTTCTCTATATTTACAATGGAGGAACTTTTATAATTTGTCACCAGAACTCCCTTTTATTCAATAGTTTTATTCTACTTCCTCAGATTCAAATCCTGACTCTCCTTACCCAAAGGTTTCTTTGGTTCATTTGTTTCACACAAACCTTTACTCTTACAAATTCACTATTTTTGGTGGTTAAACTTTTCAAGTGTGTTCTTCCTAAAAGTTGTAACTTTTATAACTTATTAATATAAATTGTTATAATTTATTAAAACTATCTTGTCTTCCCTCAACTTCTTACTTTGAAATGTTTTAACCCTACCAAAAAAAGTGAAACAGTAAAATGAACACACATACTCTTCACCCAACTTCATCAATATTAGTATTTGTTGCATTAGCCTTTCTCTGTCCCCACAAACCCTCTGAAAGTAGTAGAACAATATACTGTCTTTCAAACTTCACATTCAATTTTCCAAACACTGGTCCACACAGGACACGCGCACCCAGTCAATGGCTTGATCACGCAGCAGTGTCACGGGTGAGCCTTCTCCATTCCCCCCTCCCTTACTCTTTAATATTTCCCCTCACTCCCCTAGTCCTAGAGTTTCTTACCTTCAAGTAAAAACTGGCCCCTCAGTACCTTTATATCACATACATGGGGCTATGCACATTAATTTTTCTTTCTCTGAGTGTCCATAGTGTCCATTTATAAATCTTGACTACCCTTCCACTTTCTTTGAAGTCATAGTACCAGAATTTCAATGTTATTTTGACTTGCAGTTATTTTTATAGCCATTCTCTGAATTCGTTCAAGAAGTGTCCAATCACTTCAAATTCTCACTATTTCAGCCTAGTTTCCACTTTGAGAATAGCTGGCAGCTCTCTTTCCTTTTGTTCATCCTTCACTCTGAATCAATCTCTTATGAGAGCACTAGCCAAACAAATCATAATATTAGGTTGACATTAAGTTCATAGAGAATGGGTAGCATTTGGGGGAAAACAACATGCAAAAATCAGGGAGTAGAAGGCAATGAAAAGTTACAATATAACCTGAAGATAATGAATAAGCAATTTTGCAATTAGCTATTTTTTTCTGCTGTCTTTCCTTGGCTACAGTTTCCTTTAATTTCCACAAGATTAACATTCTGAAAAAAAAATTCCTCTAGACCTGCTCAAACTATAGTATGTACAGTTAGAAAATGACTCTTTAAAAATCATCCCTCTTAACAGAGAACTCAAAGTATCATTCTTGATATATAGTGTTTTATAGCCATGTTTGATTAGGGGTAAGTTTAGTCAATCATAAAATTAAAACAGTTCCTTCCCAACACTTTTTTAGAGTAGGAAAATTTTAAAACTCTAAACAATTTTAGGTAGTAGATAACTGAGCCCTGAAACAAGGATGCATACAACGTTAGAGGGAAAGGGCAAGAACAGAATAAAGAATAAAATGATAATAAAATTATGGTTCATCATCTCTAATATCTCCAACTACTTGACAGAGAATAGCCTGAGTAAGACAAAGAGATGTCTACAGGAAAAGATATTGAGTAAGATCTCATAACCCAACCAGAATTACCATATGTCCCCAGGACCAATATGGTACAAAGTTTCCTCAACTTTTAAAAAAAATGGATGAATGATATATAATTGGATCTAAAGCTTTTCCTTTCACAGGAAAATTCAAAATTCAGAATTCCAAATTTGCATGCAAAGTTACTCTGAAACACCTTTACTATCACTTAAACTAATCTATAACATTGCTCATTAAACAGATTAAAATAAAAATGTGTGCCTTGATTAATCAACCAGTTACATTACTACAAAATGTTATCAGAGTATACTCACTGCCATTCTTTGCTTCTCTCCACCACTGAGAACATCCATCCAATCCTGAACACTGTCCCAGCCTCCTTCACGTTCAAGGATATGACCCAACTGGACATTATCCAAATACTCCTTGAGTACCTTTCAGCAAAATGATTAAGGGTGAAATCAAGCTTAATATAAACCAACATTCTCTATCTTGCTTTATTTTTTAAAATAAATTGCTATAATTCTGTTGCCAATATCACTTAAAGAGGAACACTTCACAAAAGAATATGGAATGAAGAAAGCCCTTAAACCCTATACGTCCTGGCTATATTAACTTTGACAAAATGTATCTAGCAACTTAGTAAGAATAATACTGTTGTACATAATTAAATGACAAGGGCAGTGAGAAAACAAACAACTGCAAAGACAAGGTTAAACACTCAAGAAGTCATATTTAAGCAAAGTGGTTAACATCTTACCTCAACTTGGAAATTATAATTAATGTCAATGATTTAGAAGGCTTTACAGATTAGGATAAACTACCTGGTATTAAAAATACTTTACTGATTAAGAAAAAGTATCTGAAACACAGTATTTTCAGCAGGTCTAGGACATAAACATTTACTTACTAGGTCAGATATCCCCTTCCTTTTCTGATCTTCTCTTCCATCTGGGTATATCACTTGGTCTCGAAGTGTTCCAAGGGTCATATAAGGTCTCTGACAATAGTTAGAGCAAAAATTATTAGAAGCGAATTTTTAAACAATAAAAATATCTTTAAATCAAAAATTACAAAATAACTCAAGCAAGGTCTTACCTGAGGAACATAAAATAACTTTCCTCTCTCAGGTTTAGTGAGACGTCCTCCAAAAAGAGGCCATAACTATAAGAGGAAAGAGGTGGGGAGGAGCAGTTGTAAATTTCACCATGTAGTAGATCATATGGCAAAAGAAAACTGCAAAATGTTGAGGCCAAGTTGTACTTACTTCACCAAGAACACGGAAAAGTGAACTCTTTCCACAGCCATTTGGACCACAGATTAGAACATTGGCCCCAGATTGAACCTGAAAGAAAGTTATGAATTAATGGATAATTTAAATAGATTTAATTAAACTAAAATTAATTAATTAGAGTAAATTTATGCACAATAAGTTATTACATTTCCTTATTAGAGTTCATTTGTTCTTTGCTAATGATAAGCTTTGATAAGTTTTGTCTATAAATGTGATGTTAGGTAGAAGCAGTGAAGGGAACTTTATCTTGTTTACTTTCAAATTTTACTCACTTTTTTAAATTTAAAAATCATTACTGATATTATCAACTTAATCTCAATCAGAATACAAAAAGCTAAAACTTAAAAATTTGAGAATTCTTAAAACAACAAATATGTATGTATATGCAGTTTTTAATTTTATTTTTCAATTACCATATGGTTAATTTCAGGTGTATAACATAGTAGTTAGACAACCATATACTTTACAATGTGATTGCCCCTGCCTATTGATATTTCCACCTGGCACTACCCACAGTTATTACAATATTATTGATTATAATTCTATGCTATAAATCTTTTTTTTTTAAGATTTTATTTATTTATTTATTTTTAGAGAGGGAAGGGAGGGGGAGAGAGAGAGAGAGAGAGAGAGAGAGAAACATCCATGTGCGGTTGCTGGGGGTTATGGCCTGCAACCCAGGAATGTACCCTGGCTGGGAATCGAACCTGGGACACTTTGGTTCCCAGCCCACACTCAATCCACTGAGCTATGCCAGCCAGGGCTTAAATCTTTTTTTTAAATGGAATCATACTATATGTGTTCTAGTTACTATTTGACAATATATCATATATATTCTTCCAGGTCAGTATATTCAGATTCCTCTCATTCTTTTCTTTGAATGCTTACAGTGCATTCCACAGTAAGGATGCACCATAATTTATTTAAATATTCCCCTTTTGTCAAATATTTAGGTTGTCTGCATTTTGTTTTGTTCTCTTACGTAACAGTATGATGAACCTGCATGACAGTGCGTAAATTCATGCACTAATAAGGAATGTTTCTATAATTCAGATGCTCAGAAATAAGTGTTGGATCGAAGTGTATATGAACTACAAATATTTACAAGTGCCACCAAATTGTTCTGCCACAACATGAAGTTAAAGGAGAAAATGTAAAAAAGACCAGTTAAGTTCTTAAGCTTACAGTTTTGTAAGTGTTAACCCTGTAAAGACTGAAAAAATTTGGCTCATAATCCAGCTTACACATTATACAGCAATGTACACAGCAGGAAAGAAGACAACAAAGAAACATGAGTCACCCGAAGTGTGGAACTTACCTTAGACAATTTATAACTGTTGAGCCTATTTTTAATTCAATGAATATTTATTAAATGCTCAGTGTCAGTCTCTATTCTAGGCAATGGAGCTACATTAGTTAAAAAAAGAGAGAGACCAAAATCCCTCAAAACAAACAAAAAAAACTCCAAACCCTCTCCTTACCAGTCTGCATTCTAGTGGGAGAGACTTAAGATTAAGACACACAGAAATGAGCTAATTAAATGTTAGAAAATAAGTTCTATGGAGAAAAAAACGATCAGAGTAAAGAAACCTGGGAGTGGTAGAGGAGGCTGCATTTTAAGGGGACCAGGCCAGACAACTGGACAAAAGTTGAAAGAAGTAATGAATTAGGAATTTATCTGGAGAAGATTGTTTCACCCTCAACCCTGCCACAAAAAGCTGATTAAGAGGCACTGAGGCAGGAATGTACCTGTTCTAGTCAAAAAGCAAAAGGGAGGCTGATCTGGCTGAAGAAAAATGAGCAGGAGAGAACAGTAGTAGGAAATGAGTGAGGACAGGTGAGAGGTGGGGGTCTGGGTAGTGGCAGGCAAATCCTACAAGGCATATGAAGACACTGAAAGGATTTTTGAAAGTTTTTGCTGTCATGAAATGAAGAATTATTTGCATTATTCAAAATAGCAAAAAAATGACTCAAGAGAATGAACTGATAAGCAAAATGTGACATAAACATACAATGGAATATTATTTAGCCTTAATAAAATTCTAAAACATGCTATAACCTGAATGAACCCCGAAGACATGCTAAGTAAATAAGTCAGACATAAAAGGATCAATACTGTATAATTCCACTTACATGAAGTACCTAGAGTAGTCCTACTCATAGAGACAGAAAATAGAACAAAGATTACCAGGGCCTGGGGCGAGGAGGAAAATGAGCAGTTACTGATTAGCAGGCACACACTTCCTGTGTGCTACGATGAAAAAGTTCTGGAGATAGTGGTGATGGTTGCACAACACCATACATGTACTTAATGCCACTGAACTGCACACTAAAAAATGGTTAAAAGAGTTGAATTTTATGTTATGTATATTTTACCACAATAAAACAGGGAAAAAGATGAGCTTCTAAAAATAGGTTGAGAGTTACTGTCCTACCACATAGTTGACCACACCTTATGCAATCAATGTTAGAGAATAAACTATTCTGAATGACTTTTCCAGATGAATGAACTGAGAAATTACTTTAAAGAATCATTCTGATGGACTTCTTTATGTGCAATTACCTATTTCCTTTTCCTGTAAAATAGAATACAATGAATATTCCTAATAGTACAAGGTTATTATATAGAATGATTTTACTCTTCTAAAAGAGTGACATCTTTACAAGCTCCCACAGTTCAGAGGCCTGTTAATTAAATGATTCCCAACTACTGTGGTTTATTTGAGTAATGTTATATATTTTTTCCTACCCCTCACTGCTCATAATTTTTACTGGTATCCAATACTTCTCCACACATTTGTTTCAATATGCCACAAAACCCTAATACCAAATTTGTAATAATGTATAAAAATAATAATGAGCCCTGGCTGGCGTAGCTCAGTGGATTGAGCTCGGGCTGTGAACCAAAGTGTCGCAGGTTCTATTCCCAGTCAGGGCACATGCCTGGGTTGCAGGCCATGGCACCCAGAAACCACACATTGATGTTTCTCTCTCTCTTTGTCCCGCCCTTCCCTCTCTAAAAATAAATAAATAAAATCTTAAAAAAAGAAATTGTTAAAAATATATATATAATAATGTGATTTATGGACATTCTTAGGTACTCTCTAATGCCAAAATGTCTTATTTTCAATATTAACTTTTTTTTTATTCCATGGCTTCTGGTAACATTGGACGAAACTTCCCAATTATGGTTATCAGTCATGGTAAGCCCATGATAATTTTTCCATAATAAAGATTTATTAAAATGTGTTTTTTTCTGGAATGAATTAGGGCTAAAAGTCAAGGGTAACTTTCACTGAAAACTGAATTCATAACAACACTTTATAATTGAGGTTCCTGGATTGGATTAATGAAGCAACAAATACTCTGCCCCACCATATTTTTTACCAATTAAAATATTCCACTATGCTGTCTGCTAATCACAGGCAAATTTATTAAAATTAAATAAAATTTAAAGTTCAGTTTCTCAGTTGCACTAGCCATGGGACTTTATTTGCCAAAGACTTTTTTAACACAAATATTTGAAACTTTAAAATCCTGCCAATTAAGAAAATTAAGATTTCTAAGTTATTTCTAACATTTATTTTTTAAAGCAATTTTGTATATTCAGAGATTAAGCCTGAAAATTATTTTAAATATTCAGATAGCCACGTTTCATTTCACATTTTGAAGATGAGTTAAGCTTTTATACAATCATTTAACAACTTACTTCAAAATTAAGGTCTCGGATCAAGATATCTCCATTTGGTGTTGCTAAAGGAACATGCTCAAATCTATAGAAGAAATGAATAAAAAAAGGATAATTTTACATTAAACACTAAGTAAATGTAGCTGAGTCTTATGTAGTTTAACAGATGTTTCCGTACATACTTTATAATGTTATCAGCATTGATGATTTCTCCAGCACCAGGAATCAAGGGAATGCTTTGTGCTCCTTAAATGGAAAATAAATGTTAAAGCATCATAATTACATCATGTATTAAAGCAGAAACTTAAACTATGTGACTTGGTGCATTCATATTTACCCTTTTCTTGTTGCGAGACCATTGTGCGCTCATATTTTCCATTATTTAAATCCTTTAGTACTTGCATTAATTCTGAAATCCGAGCAGTAAAACTGAAATTTAAAAAAAAGCTATGATCAAATTTCCATAGGCTATCGTACCTTTTACATTATTTATTTATTTACTTTTTTGAGGTAAAACTGACATATAACATTGTAGGCATTCATATCTTTTATTTTATATAGACTTAACTAAAGTTTCTAAAGTTATAATTTTGTTTAAATAAAATAACAAGTCTCATCAACATAAAATATATGTTGTGATAGTATGCTTGTTTCACTATTATGTTTCAGCAAGAGAGCAGAAAAATGGGGGTAAGGAAGAGGTTTCATAGGCTTCCTACCTCAACAGATACTTCTTAGTAGGTAAATCAAGAAGGTGGTTTGCTGCTAGAATTGTAAGTTTCTAGTAGATACCACAAAAGGACTAGTAATAGTACATTCCATAGGCCCAGAAAGTATGGACCCTGCGTTCCCACTGGAGAGAGCTATAAAGCCTTGTATAATGATGGCCTTCTATATAGGTATTTATTATATATACGCCAAGTGCCTGCTACCTACCTGCAAACGTGGAAGATTTGGAAGATTCCTCTCTTATAGTAAAGAAAGGAAAAAATAAAGTATTCTTAATATTAGATGAAAATCGCTGCAGCAATAGAGAAATCAAAACTAATGACAAGAGGTTGAGGCACATAAAAATGACATGATGGTCAAAGAGAAGGCATTCCACAAAAAAGGATTTCTCTGTGAATTAACAAGCAGCAATCTGCTAAAGGAACAGAAGCACCCCACATGCCATGAACTGTAAAGGCACAAAAAAGTTATTAACAAGTAGGAAGAATATCAGCATCTCAAATGAAACAGACTCCTCATGGTGGTTTACAACTTCTCTCTTGCTGTGGAGACCTTAACTGTCACAGGAGTAAAAGAGCAGGAATAAAGAAGAGGAAATGTACAGATGAATCACAGGCCTGAGAAAGATCTTAAGCCATCAAATTCTTCTAGATGACCTGAAACCTATGACGCTTTTTTATAATTTTTTTAGAGATTTTGTATTTATTTGTTTCTAGAGAGAGAAGAGAGGGACAGAAACATCAACGTGTGGTTGTCTCTCACGCACCCCCTACTGGGGTCTGGCCCGCAACCCTGACTGGGAATCAAACTGGCAACCCTTTGGGTTGTAGGCCAGTGCTCAATCCACTGAGCCACACCACCGAGGGAATGTTTTTTATACCATACCTACCCTTTGTATTGGAGCTTGACATACTGAAATATTTAATTCCATTTTACGGGCTAAGAACAATTTTACTAGCCAATATGGCCAAATATGGCCATATTTACAACTGTACCTACAGATACAAAGCAGCTTTTATTTTTCCATTAAAATCAATTTCATCTTTGTTCATTTTTTGCTATGTTGCCAATATCAAAGATTTAAGAAAAAAATGTATAGTGAGAGAAAGAAAGTTCAAATTGAGAAGATGCTAGTCATTAACTTAATTTTCTGTGAATTAATAAATGATTCAACATTTCCCAAATTACTGAATACCAGTGCCCATGAAGTAGTTTAACAACCCCTAACCTAGTTTAAAGCTCAAAAAACTTTCTAAAGGAAACTTGAAAAGTTCAGTAAAAGTTCAGAAAAATCTTAATTCTTTATCAAAACCAGCTTTCAGGAGCAGCAGCTTCAGTTATCACTGATCTTAACTTCAACTGGGCACAATCGTTAAGGGTAATGTATTTTTTAAAAATCATTCTCTAAAATTGCTCATTATTACTAATTTTACTTACCCAGCCAATCTAGTCATTTCACGGCCAGCCAAAACTATTCGGCCCAGAGCTTGAGACATTCGCAAAAGCATCCTTCCACTTTGGTAGTAATCCTTAAAAAGAAATAAATATCTTCACCTACCATATTTTGCCATATATAATGTGCACATTTTTGCTCAGATTTTTAAGGGAAAAATAAGGATGTGCATAATACATGGGTGGTACTAATTCCATATCTATATAAATGTTAATTTTTCTATTTATGCATACGTATTAAGTATAACTCTAGAAAGCAATAACAATATCTGCACGCAAAATAATACCCTGTAATATGATAATCAGTTTTGTTTCTAAATATAAATAAAAAATTGAATTAAAAAATTAAAACGAAAGATATTTTTTCTGGAAGTTTGGGTAAAAAACATGGGTATGCATTATACGTGGAAGACCATATACTTGGCAAAATACAGTAATTTCTAAGGTTAAAAACTAGGTTTTATTTATTTTTATATTTAAGTTTTCAATTTATTAGCATTACTACTATTTTACCTCTAGAAGTTCTGAATGTGTACTTTTGAGATGTCGAGGATGAGACAAATCTAGGAAAGGACGGCTAACAACTAGGTAACCAACTACAGTGGCAAGATCTGAAACAAAACAATTATAATTTAAAATATTTCCATACTTCACTTTTCCCACAAATTTCATTCCACCATCTCTTTTAAAGCGTACTTACATTTGGCAATTATGCTATCAATGAAGCCCATAGAAAACCGAAAGAAAATGAAATTATGTAGGTGTTCCACCTGGCAGAAAGCAAAAATGAAAAAATAATTATTTTCTATGTATTTAAAAAATGAATCTACAATGAGGGTTAAAAAAACTGTATAATATATTTATCCAACAAGTATTTACTGAGTGCATATGATTTCTGATTATACTGTACACCACATTTCATCCAGCACAATGATGATCACAGAACAGGTGACAAACAAACACTTCATGAAACCATTTCTATACAAACAGAATCAAAATTATTACACAGAGAATGCTCATGTGCTATCCCTTGCATGTAATAGTACAATGATATTTATTCATGATACTGTCAGATACATATATGCTTTGTTTTGTTTAGCTTATTGATCAATAATTATCTAAATAAACACACAAGCAAAAACAAAAGGAGGGCTTCATTTAGGTGAAACACTAGCAATCCAGATTGGCACTGGATGCTTTGCTTTAGTTGGAGACACGTGGTCTGTAATGAGTTGTATTAACTCATATGAGTTAATGCCACACAGCCTGAGTACATAGCTTTATCTGGCATGCATTATCTCAAAATGACAAGTCTAAAGATGTTCTGCTTTTTTAATGTTCTCAAATTAACCATCTATCAGATTATTCAAGGTCCTGCATGATCTGGCACTCGGCTCTATCTCAAACCCCATCTGTTTCTACTTCGCTCCTTCTCACTGAGTTCCAGTAGCAAACATGCTCCTGCCTTAAGGCTTTCCTCGTACTGTGCTCTCTGCCGGGAATGCTGTCTAGATATTGATATTTTGTGACTAACACACCCACGTCAAGTGGGCTTCTGATGAAATGCGACCTCAAAAAAGACCTTCCTACCATCCCAGCTAAAATAGTTGGGCAACAGCCTCCATCATACTCTCTACCACTTATCCCAATTCATTACCATCTGAAGTCACATCAAACATCCAGTTATTTACATGTTTATTCTCTCCTCCACTAAAATGTGCATTTCCTAAATACAAGGTAGTTGCTCTTGCTTTGATCTGCAAAAGAACAATGGCTGGAACATTTATTCAATGAATGCTATGGGTTACATTCTATGCTCAATACTGAAGGTACTTCAAAGTCCCTGAGCTCATGGAGTTTATATTCTAATGAAAAAGACAAACTAACAAACAAATAACATAATTATAAATTGCAATATATGCTTTTAAAGAAACAGATCATTAAAATGGAAAGTAACTGGTGGAGGCCATTTCAGATGGACTAATCAGAGAAGGCAAGGCCTCATATAAGGTGTAAATTTGGGGACTGAAATCTACAGGTTAAGTATAACCAAGCCATGTGAAGAGTGGACTGGTGAACAGCAGGCCCCTGGAAAAATTCCTTAAAAGCATTTTAGTGAGCACTACCAAATTCAGTCATGTTAAATATAAACAAGGCAAAAATCCAATTTATGAAATAATTTAAAATGATAGCCACTTTAATAGTTTTTAAGATTTTATTTATTTTTTAGAGAAGGAAGGGAAGGGGGGAGGAGAGAGAGAGAGAGAGAGAGAGAGAGAGAGAGAGAGAGAGAGAGAGAGAGAGAGAGAGAAAGAGAGAGAGAGAGAGAGAAACATCAATGTGCAGTTGCTGGGGGCCATGGCCAGGCATGTGCCCTGACTGGGAATCGAACCTGCAATGCTTTGGTTCGCAGCCTGCACTCAATCCACTGAGCTATGCCAGCCAGGGCCACTTTAATAGTTTTAAATCACTTCAAATATATATTTAATTTCACCAGTGTCCACTAAAATATAAGCTCCATATGTACAGACATTTGCCATCACGTTCACCACTGTTAACACACTGGCACCTGGAACAAGCACAAGCACCTAGGTGGCCCTCGATGTCTTTGGAATGAATAATAAATAAAATTACTTGAATTCAAATTTTCCAAGTGGTAAGTCAATAAAAAGTGAAATGCAGTTTCCATAAGACACAATGTTTATATTCTAAATCAAAGGTCAGCAAACTATGGTCCAAATCTAGCCTGCTACTTATTTTTGTTAATAAAAGTTTGAACAGAGCATAGCCACCCTCATTCATTTACATATAGTAGATAGCTACATTTGAGTGGCAGAGTAGAACACTTGCAACAGAGACCACAACGCCTACAAAGCCTAAACTGTGTATTATCATGTCCTTTACAGAAAGGATAGTACAGAGAAGGTTTGCTGACCCCTGCTCTAAATAATAATCTTCACAGTGTTTTCATGAATGCTATGGGAACAAACTTCCCACAGGAATCACTAAATTTATCAATAAGACTCCTATTCAATCTCTGTAAAAATATACTGACAATTATTTTAATGAATCTATCATTTTATAATTAGACAACTTAACATATTGATATGAAAGCATTTATTCTCTTATTTTTTATGAAAACACATTATAAAAATCCTGTATAGCTTTTAAAATAAATATCTTAAAATTAAAGATATATATTTGCATCTTGGAATAAGCCAAAAAAAATCTTTCCATAAATACATGAGCCTCACGCATGTTATCTTACCAGTTTTCGGAAGACTGTGTGGATTGTCTGCTTTTCTCTTTTATTCCCATTATAAAAGGCAATTTCTTCACTATTAAAAAAATAATTTAGCAATTAATTTTAATGTTACCCAAGCCTAAAAATTACTGTAATACAGTATTTTACAATTAAACAGTTTTATTCAAATGGACATTTTGTGATGAAGTGCTTATAAAGTACAACTCAAGCCATGTTCTACACTTGGTCTAGACCCAGCTCCTAGCTCAACTGATCAGAGCACAGAAACAGAAATACCTATCTGACTAGATCACAGACTAGACTGCGCCTATGTGTTGCATATCCATATGTAATCTGGCTGGAAAAAAATGTGCTGGGCTAATTTTCAGAAATCGGAATAAAGAATAAGAAGGAAGCCGCCATGATATGCAGGAAGGGATGGCTAAGATGGCCATCATAGATCACAGATAGAGTACAGAGTCAGGTAGGAAGGAGAGGAGAAATCAACAGCTAGGAAAAGATAGGTAGTGATGCCATGACATACAACCTTTGAAAGACAGAAAAGCAAAGTAAGTAGGTCCTCATGCCTTCACAGTGCCAGCTCCCAGGAGACCTAGCTGCATAATTGTTCTTATTCTTGTTCATATCCACACAACAACTTCCGTTTTCTTAAGCTGGTCTGAATGGGTCCACAAGTGCCACAAGAATCTTAACTAGAAATGAAAGGGTATTTTTATAGATGAAGAAAGGTTCAGTGTAGGTAAGTAAATTTGCTCAAGTCATACAGCTGAGATTATAATTGACCATATCTGACCCTAAACTCCACCCTTTCCATTTTATTCAGTATGATGTAAACTTTCCTAGCAAACTCCTCTTACAGCAGAAGAGAGTACAGGTTTACACAGAAGTCCTGAAGGCACAGTTAAAACAGCCTTTGACAAATACCTAATATTTCTTTAGTCTCTTTTCTCTTAATAGTTTTTATATTCTACTCCAAAACACACCTGTATCTTTCCCCTCACAAAAACAAGGTAACTCCCATTTCAACCCTTTCGAGTAAAATTAACTTTCCATAAAGATGTATCATGTTTGACCTGCTTCATGGATCCCCTGACACAATGATACAGAGCTCCAAGGGATCAGAATCCCAGTTTAAGAAACACAATTCTGCACCTACAATTAGTTTTCTTACTTCTTTCTATCTCCTCTGCAAATTTAAGTCTATAGAGGAAGGTGAGGGAAAATTCCACACGTCTCCTAAACTGAGTCATTTTAGCCCTATTCTAAAACCTGAAGAGACAAAACATCCTACAGCACTGATGGCTGCGTATCCAACATCTGTTCTCTTCTTCATCTTTTCTCCTAAGAGAACTCCAATCTTCTTAAAGTAATCTATCCTTTTCTGTGCATCCAAATGCTTTGGTAATGGCTTCAACCCCATCTACCGAGGATGAGTTCCAAATGGTCTAAGCCCATCACTTTGCAGTAATTGCTTTAGGCACAAATGAGCAAATACTAATTCTGGCCTATGAGATGTGAAAGAAAGTCCGCTGTAGGGCTTCTGGGAAAGTTTCCTTGCTCTCTTACAGCAGAAGAGGTGGCCCCATTTTTGTTTCTGGACTTTTTGCAGGGAAGGAAAGTTCATGAGATCTGGAACTGCTTTTGATATCTTGTGATTATAGGAAAAATTAGGCTGAGGAAAGGGGCAATGTACAAAGGAGAACAGACCAAGGAGAATATCAAAGAGCCAGAGGAGGGGTCAGGGCTGGGTGGAGGTCAGCAAAAGAGGGGAAATGGGGAACATCTGTAATAGTGTCAACAATTAAACAAGAAGAAGAAGAATCACAGCCCCGATCATACTGGGCCTAGAACTACTCTATCTTAAGAGTTCTTGTGTGAAGTAGTAAATGTCTTTATTGTTAGGACCTCTGAGTCAGGGTTTTCTGTTTCTTCCAATAGAAAGAATTCTAGCTGATACCATATTTCAGTCACAAGTCATCTCTCTACTCAATCATCTATTCTTCTGCCTCCCTAGAATTTAAAACCCTATTTAAAACTGGTATCACTTTAGCACTCCAAGGAGATAAAGTAAGAGGGAACTATTAAAAGAGTAATTTCCTAAGTAATTTTGTAAATGCCTATAGGGTAGTAAATATTAGGACCCTAAAAATGACTTATGGTTGACAGATTGATATATGAGAAAATTTATTGAACACATGTTACATATCAAAAACTGTGCTGTAAGTTTTATATATATTTCATGCTCATCCTTACAGTAACCCTATGTTATCTGCCTATTAGAAACAAGAGGGAAGCTATATACATAACTTGCCAAAAACCACTGAATATGTAATAGATAAATGGAGGAGACAGATTTTGAAAAGAGTCAGGCTGCTTCCAAAGCACAATACTTTTTCTTCCTAGTTTGGATTTTTAAACATCTGGAAAATAAGGAGAGGCACATGCAGGGAGACTGAATTACTGAGTGTTCTAAACACAGTCTCAAACAAAAATATTCGGGACACAATGAGACAAAATTTTTTAAGTATTATAAATAAATCTGAATTGTATTTTGACTATGTTTAAGGTGCAATTAACAGAAAATTAGTCACTCATTAGTCAGTAAACAACATGAAGAGGTGAATCAGATACTACATAGTTAAGGCTATCTACAAAAAGGATTATAAAACTGGTATCTTTCAAAATGTGTATTTTCAAAAGTGGTAAATATACACACACACATAATTTCAGTAACAGTGTTACTAGACTTTTTGAAGTCAACTTACGTGACATCAATAACCATAAAAATAAATTTTTAGTGCAGATAAATACATTGAATACATTTCTCCTTACCTGTTTGTGATCAGCCGGGAATTAACGTATCTATACTCTCCTTCATACTTTTGCTCAGTTATTGTCATCTTACCAATGGGTCTTCTGAGTCGAGTTAGGAATAGCCCAGAAACAAGTAAATAGGCCATCATACTTGCTGGGCCCTATTATTGTTGCAAGGGAAAGATACAGAGTTCAAGTATATCTAATAAATCTGAAAGCAACATGCACAATTTATATAGTTAATTCTTGACTTTGAGAGATGTTGATTTTTGACTAATTTTTCCCCTTGTTTCTCTTCTAAAAAAATAGACACTGGACATCTATGCTTTTGCCACTTATCTACTCCTCCGTGCATCACTGACGCTCACCTCCCAGCTCTCCTAAATATGCTCCCCTAAAACTCCTACCTGCAGTCATCACTCTTTCTAAGGCATCTGAAACTCTTCTGATGGAACTCTTCTTGATATTTCCTCAAGATTCCACAATAACTCAGATCTCCTTTTTAGTTACTCTTTGAATATTAATATTCTCTGAGGTTTCTTCCTTAGCTCTTTTTGCACAAATTTACATCTCTAGTCCCATCACTCTAAAAATCTGACACTTTTTCCAAATAAGTACTATTTATTTTCACCTCACTGCTCTGTAGAGCCTCAAGCTTAGTCCCCCCAAGCAAGCTCCATCTGCCTTTCCATTCTCATACATCTTGCTCCCAGTGACCTCATCACCCACTGACCATCCCAAGTCACAAGCCTCAAGTTGACCTTTCCAAGCTCATCACAGACACTTACTTACCTCATTTCTATATATACACTATGTTCTGCCATACTAAAATAATTGTTTCCTGAACATGCCCTTCAATGAAGTTGTTCATATGTCTGGCAACCCTGGCAAATCTAACAAATGCCTACTCATCCTCCTCAAAGCACCTCAAATAGCACCTCCAATTCTTCCAACACCAAACACTTTATTCAAACTTCTATAATTGGATTTAGCACTCTGTATTATAATTGTTTGAATATCTATCTCTTTTACTAGATCATAATCCCTCCCTGTAATAACTGTCCTACTCATCTTTTCATTCCTATTACACAGAACAGTATGTGTGGAACACAGTGTATATATTCAAGATTTTTTAAATTAATTATAATTGAATCTATGCATTTTAACAATTATACAAGTATGGGTAAAAAGATAACTAAAACATAGTTTCTACCTTCAAGAAAGGCAGAATCACATAACAGAAATACTTCAATGTATGTGGAGATATATATATTCAATAGGGATATGTTGAAATATTATAAAAATCAAATAAGTACCGTAAAAAAATTGTAACACAGAGAAGAGGGATCAGGCCTATGTACCTCTTATAACAAAAACATGATATAGTAATGATTAAATCTGGTCATGAGATAGCAAAAAGGAAGGTAGACAAAAAACTTCAAATTAAAAACTGCTTTTCCCAGCTTTTTGGAAAGGAACAAAAAAATCACTATACAAACTGTTTATTAACATTAACTACAAAATGTACATACGTACAACATGTTTACATATTTAAACATAAACCAACTACACTATTATATGGTTGCTATAAATATATAACAATAACATTACATATTAAATGACTGAAGTTAAATTCCAATAAGAATATACACAGGAAAGGTAAAGGTCATTCTCACCAACACAAATACCGGAGACTGGGTAATAAGGCTCACGGGATAGTCAACCATTTATATTATCCTAAAATAGTCTTGACATTGGTACAGCCACCATTCTAAAGGTATTCCTGATATTTTAACATTCAAATTTCATATTAAAATGGCTATCTCCAAATCTCTTTTTAGTCATTACTTTGCAACAATAAGTACATGTATGTTCAATGTTAAACACTATACTTAAGGTTATTAATATCACAAAAGTTTTCCAAGCATCTGACTTAAGGAAAAGTAAAAAGTCAAATTAGAATAATTTTCGAATCCTCAGTACAGCATTATTTTATAACCAGACTTAATCAGAACGTCTTGTAAAAACATGTTCTTGAGATATAAAAAAATTCTCACAAGCCATCCAGCTATTCATAATTAGCATTAGAACAATTTAAAAGGCAGAATAAAAGTAAACTCACCTGAGCTCCTATTGCACTTGTTAACTTGAAGATATACAAAACTATGTCTAAAAATGGCTGTAAAATAAGTATTAGAAGGTACAAAATTAAAAGGAACTAGATGTAATGTAACAGCAAGTAGATTAATCAATATATAAAAGATACAGTTCTTATTATCAAGAAACAGAAAATGGAGACTGCCTGACCAATGTCTACTATCAAGTAGGAAAAACATTTATCACTTCCCATCAACTAAGGTAGCTCCCTCTGTGACAATTAACCACTAGTAACTAAGTAATTTCTAAGGTAGTACAAAGACACTAAATAAAATGACCCAGGTCATAACCCCAAATCTGCTACCAGCTTTTCTGGTTTCTATATATCTTCACCTGTAAAAATGAGAGGTTCTTCCTGCTCTTAATACTGTTTAATTCTATTATTTTATCATAATATCTACATGCTGAAGTAACTGAGTAAGCCTATCTATGAATATAATTTTATGATATAAAACTCACACTTCTAGAACTAAAACAATACATTAAGGTTCTCACACAGAGACAGCTCAACCGACATACTAAAAGTGGGGTTTTTCTTTTACTTTTTATTGAACTTATTTGGGTAACATTTGTTAATAATTGAAGAGTTCTTTAAAAATGGAAAAATTTAATCTACACCTGAAGATATATTTATTGATTGGGGGGAGACAGATGTGACAGAGAAAAATTAATGAGGTGGCCTCTCTTATTTTTGATCCTGATCAGGGAACAAAACCTCAACCTGGGTATGTGCCCTGACCAAGGAACCAAACCCACAACCTTTTGTTGTACAGGACAACTCACCAAACAAATGAGTCACCCAGGCAGGGCATACTAAAAGAGTTTTTCGAAGTGTTTTCCAAGAAACCCAAACTGTGTTCATTCACTTAAGTTGACAGTCACCACTTACTGACTAATATGTACACTACTAGGATAGATGACTTGGTTTATTAATTGGCTTGTACTAAGGTGAACCTTTTCTTTTTGTCTTATAAATACTATCAAGAAGCTAGACATACTTGTGAAATTCAAGTACATTTAAAAGTTGATAAAATAATGACATATGTCAAAGTTCAAAAAATTAGATAATGTTAAAAAGTAAATATATTATAGTACATAACACTACTCCAATTAATTTGATATTTTATCCTATTGCAGATGTGACAAGACTTGAGCTATAGACTTGCTCAACTGAGAGGATGTAAAGACTACAAACCTACAGAATTACATGAAAAATTTTATCTATACACACCCTCCCCCACAATCACATGCATATAGAATAAACTTTAAAATGTGGTAATGGGAACAGAAAAGAAAGCTGAATTACTGAACAATTTGTAGTTGTCAGAGTTCCTAGAGTTTGGAATCAGTTATTAGCAAAGGCTTCTAGAGAACTCAGTAAAGAACAAAGTTTGGCATGAAGTGAAAAGGTATCTTGGCCTATTGGGGGGTGAAGCTCTTATAGATACATGTGACTTTTCTAAGAATTGCCTATCCTCCCTCCATCCACATGTTTGAAGCAGAGCATTCCTAGTCTTACAATACAACCCCCTTGTCTGTGAATATCTGGATCAGTTATGACCAGAGGCAAAAATACTATAAATGGTCCAGTCTAAAACCACCTCCTGCCCTAACTGGTATAGCTCAGTGGCTTGAGTGTGAGCCTGTGAACCAAGAGGTTGCCGGTTCGATTCCCAGTCAGGGCACATGCCTGGGTTGTGGGCTGGGTCCCCAGTTGGGGGCATGTGAGGGGCAACCACACACTGATGTTTCTCTCCATCTCTTTCTCCTTTCCTTCCCCCTCTATAAAAAATAAATAACATCTAAAAAAATAAAAAATAAAATAAAACAACCTCCTACTCCAGACCAAGAGCAGTCATGTGGATTGAAGTGGGAGAGGAAGCATCATCTAAAATGAAGAGGGAAGGTAGGTCTAAAATGAAGGGGGAAGGTAGGGAGTGCGGTGCACACAGTCTTACAGGTGCCACTACATGTCCTAGTCAATGCAGACGGTAATGGCAAAGAAGATAGCTTAATGAGAAGACTGTAGCAAAAGCTGTAAGGGGTATAAGATAACATGAGTGAGATAGGTAAGAACTGAAGAAATTAGCAGGAAGGAAGCCCATCACCTGAATCAAGAGCCCTGGCAATATTCTGAGAAGGGGTAGAAACAGTAATTAAATAACTGAAATAAATTAATACCTTATGAAAGGTTTTTGACTATTATTTAAATGATCTAATAGATTTAGAGCTACTGAAGGAGAGAAATGGGCAGGAAGAAGTGCTAGCCTAATGTCTGTTAATGGATGTAGAACTGAAAGCATAAATTGCGCGCCAATCTCTAACAATTGCCAAAAGTACACAGGTCAAAAGATAAACATTTAAATTTATGTTCTTTGATTGAAATCAGCCTGAAATCTTCTTATGAAATCTTTAAGAGACACTAAAATTCTTAGTTCTTGGTTAAAGCATCTCATAAATGTAATATTAAAAATTAAATAATTACAGATAAAACCAGAACTCTAATTTTCTTATAAAAGCATTAAATATTTATATGATGTTATAGCCATCAAATCAATTCTACATAAATTTGTTTAGATTTAAAATTCAACAGATTAACAAATAATTAAAAAAAGAGAGAGAAACTTACCTTACTAAGATTTGAATACAAATCAACTACACTGTTACAAAACTTTTCTACATCTTGTGTAAGCAGCTGGTCTGGATTAGCTATTCTGTTGTCCAGATTTCCCATTTTATAATATGTGAAAGCTCTAAAATAGTAATAAGAAAATAAATTTAAAACAAATGATATTTTTAAAAAATCACATTATCCCACATAGTTTAAATTAATAGAAACAGAAAAGTCTGGAGCTGGAAGAGGACCCAGATTGTCTTAATTTATTTTAAAGTCGAGGAAGCAATTCTAAAGAAGGATGACTTACCAATTAATGGAAGAGCCAGAATTACAGATTCTAAATACAGAATCTGTTGCTATATGTTTCTGGGTCTAAGGGTAATTTTCTTGAAAAACATAGCCAACAAAAAAGAAAAACTTCTATGTCTCAATATGCTAGGTATTACTGTTCAATTTAAGTATTTTTAATATAAAAATAGGTTATTACTTACTGTAGATACTCCTCATAGAGGTATTTAGTTAGTCTTACTCGGAAGCACAGTTTGAGCTCATTTAACCCAAACTTCAAGAAGTTATTAACCAGAGAAATCTAAAACAAACAAACACATATTATTGGTTTTGCTTCATTTCTTTACTAAATCATAAATTATTTCTCTGTCATTGGCTATGTCTCCAAATCCTATCATTTTTATAATAGTTCAAATTTATATAATTCAGTTGTTTTACTTAAAATTTACACAGAGACCAGAGAACATACTAAACCAAAAGCTCTATTATCCTGATGTTAAACTTTACTTGGAACTTAATTTTAGAATATGTTAATATCATTAATTATAAGAAGCATCTTGCTACCTTTGTACACAAAAAACAGCTAAGTCACCTGTCTAATGTAAAGGACATGCTTTTAGGAGTACCGACTTTTATGTTTATATTTTCTGCTTCCTACTACCAGTGTTACAATCCCAGACAATGGAATTCTATACATAATGCATTTGCATTTGTTGAAAAAAGTAGTAAAAGTCTTATATCTACTAATGCCATTTTCCAGATTATTTCTAGAGTCACATTTAGTACTCTTTTCCATCATTATATCAAAATTAATTCTTCCATAGTTCCAAAGTCATATTTACATAAAATTTTTCTTAAGAAAACACTGATTTCCTGCTGAATCTCAATTTTTAATATCTAAGCTATTTATCTCAAACTTTTATATTAAAAGGTCTAAAAACCATGAATGTCCACCTTCAAGTTTTATTAAATCTGATATATAATCTAATTAATTGAATTTTACAATCAAGCTCCTCCTTTTTATTCCCACATTTAAAATACTAAATTTCTTATAATGCCAATAAAATAGAATAAAAAGCCAAGCTAAGAAAATCACTTATAATTAGGCCAAGTGCTCGCCTTTGTTTTTAATAAATTCAGATAATAACTTCCAATTTAACTTAAAATACAATCCACTATAATACTGTGGACCAAAACAATAAACACGAATCAGAGTGACTTTGCCCCACAATGAGACCTCTGCCCCACAAGAGCTTTGGCTGTCACACTGTGGGGTGGGCTGGGAACCACTGCCACTTGGTGGGACATACCAAACATTCAAGAAACCCTGACTTAAAAATTCCACATATGTATCATCCACATACACATAATTGAACCAAAGATAATTCCTTTTAATTTTTCTATCTAGTGTAAAGGTGTACATTGAAATATTCCACTATAAATTATAAAACTAAATTCAAAATAGGAACTTAGTATCATAAATCTTTAAAGAACTTAGTAGGTAAATATCCTTAAAGATTTTAGAAGGATGAAGTTTTTCCCTGTGTAAATTTAATGAATTCCACTTACGAGAGGCATGGCAGCAATGAAGTTGAATAAGTATCTCTTGAAATCTTTTCTGCTACGACCAATGATACCACTGCAAACCACCACATGCAATGCATTAGTTGCAAAAGAAGCAATATTTAACATTAAGAAAACTTCTGTAAGTCTCTAAAATTACTCTTAGAAATTTTTACTGAATCAAAAGAATCAATAAAAACATGTTAAGAAATATTTTCTTATAAAAATCTTTCCAATTTTTGAAACTGTATCACTTTAAATAGCTTCCTTGAAAATCAATCTATATAAATGGAAAAATTAAATAAGAATAACCAATTCTTTCCTTCATAAAAATGGTAATTTTAAAAAAGGCTTAGGCTGTCACAGAAGGGGTTTATAGGGCAAAACAATTAACTGTGCAGACCCAGGAATGGGTTACTATGGACAAAACAAACTATTTCTTTATCTTTAAAATATTTTAACTTTCTGATTCTCATCTGTATGAACATGTTTGTAGAATTAGTCTCTAGAGAGACAGACTAATGAGAGATCAAGCTCTCACTATAAAGGGCCAGGAGTGAATATTTTAAGCTTTGTGGGTCATAGGTTCTCTGTGGACAAACACTCAATTCTGCTGTTGTAGAGCAAAAATAGCCAAAAATGAAAAATCCTGTATCCTAATAAAATTTTACCAAAATAGGTAGTATTGGCTTGACCTGCAGGTCTACTTTACCAACCATGGGACTAGAAGATAACTCAAAACGTAGATCAGTAGGGTTCTCCAGAGCCTCAAGGTCTTTCACACACTTCAATGAAACCAGCTCCTCTTTTTTCAATCTGTTTTTAATTTATATATTTACCTGTTTTTAAAATATCTATAAAGAACTTTTAAAGTGAGAGTCCCTCCACTTTTTTTAAGGTTTGAAAACCATTGTATCATGTAAGTAAAGACTCTCTGAGTTCACCTCTAGTAAAAAGGTATAATTTACTTGATCACACATTCTTTTACCAAATAACCTTTATTAGTACTCTCAAGTATAAATAAAATACTTAGTACTTTGAAAAATACTGCACTAAATGATTTAAACCTAACTCCATACATACACACAAAGTTAATGGGATATGATAGAGAAAAAATTTGCTTTTTATGAAGGAGTAGGTAATAATGCCAAGTAATGTTCGTTGGTCTTTTAGAGCAAAAAAGTTCCATGGTCAAATGAATTTAGGAAAATCTGGGTTAAACAAAGCTAAGAAATGTCTTCATTAAAGACCTCAGTGCTTCACGTATAATATGTCCATTGTAACTCCCTGAGGGGGCTGTGCAGCATGTAGCATTTCTTCTGCCATAATTAGCATTCCACACAACATACTTTGGGAAATGTTACTTTAGCCTGATAGAAAAATTAACAGTCCAATTTTGATACAGCTGCTAAAAGGAAAAAAATAAGTTGAACTAGAAAAAAAGTTAAAATAAAATTTTTAACACACAAAAATGCTGTTTATAACAATAAGAATATTAGAGACAAGAAGCAATTAAGACAGAACAAAAGTTTAGAGATTTAAAATTGTTTGAACCAAACTTTACATAAACCCAAGTGCTTTAGTGCTGCCCAAGCTGCAAAACACACAAAATTATAAAACTTTGGTAAAACACATGCTATCATTCAGCAATGGTTTACCACTGGAATAGCAGCTATAAATTTAAAAAATGGTTTCTTGAATAAAGCCTTATTTCTGCTTATTATTCCACTGCAAAAAAAATAATAAAGAATAATTTTATAGCAACCCCAATCATTATTACGTTTGATACATGTAAGAATCTTATAAAAGATAAAGATGCTGCTTATAGCCAAATAGGTGAGAGCTATATACAGATGATTACATACAGAAGCAATAAGGTAGAAGGGCTGTCCTCCATTAAAGACAAGGTCTGTCCTATTAAAATTTGCACACACCCCAAAGTCATTAGCCACTGCTAACAAGTAAGCCTAAAAGATGTAAAGAACATTAAAATGAAGTACCCTAAGGATCATAGCAGAAATAAATGAATCTAGTCCTACTCTGAAAGAGGCAAAATGGAAAGCACAGATAAACCCATTCACAATGTAGCTTTACTAGTAAGAGAAATGTGAACATTTTTCAAATAAACCTGTTCCATAGCATGATTCACAATATTTTAAAACTTATAATTTGACCAAATAGCAAATATTCCCTATATAGCAGAAACTCAAAAATATTTATTAAGGAGAAAGTTAATCAACTTTAAAATTACCATTTCACATTGGTGAATTGGGGTTAAGAATATAAGAAAGTTCCTTGTACCATTCTTACAACTTTTCTGTAAGTTTAAATTGTATCAAAATATGTTTTTATAACCTCTTAAATTATTAATTTTTTCTATAGTTCATAACTAAAATTCAAAACTCAGTACCCAAAAAGCTGATTACTCTAGCAGAATTACAAGCTGGCTCACACTACATAATAACTTTCCTCTGTCCATCATCACCAATTAATGCTACTTATTCTTTGTAAAGCATTTTTTGAAGGACAGTAGGTCTTTGAGAAAATATTTATTAGCAGCTACTCAAAGTTGGAAATCTCCAGTTTAGAAAAGTAAATACTATTCTTTTGGATTACAAAAACATGAAATCACAAAATCTGAATAAAAGAGGAAAACTTTTAATTTTCTATACTATACCATGATTATGCAGGGTTTTTATACAAAATATGTGATAGATTCTACACAAGTATTTAATATGATGTCGCTCACAGTTGATGTAATCTATAGATTTTTGCTACAGGTAATTAACAATGTTATAATAAAGCCATCAAAGAAAAAAGTATGTAATTCTGTAAGAATGTAAAGAAGCATAAATGTCTTCTCTACATTAATTACACAATGGTCTCAAATACTTGCACACACAGCTCATAAAAATAGAACTTTGCAATAAAAACGATCCTCCTAAAGCTGATATGCTAGCAACAATAAACAAACATTTCAATTATGTTTATGCTGAAATTCTTTAAATTTATTAGACGATTCCTCACTAAGACATAGAGACACAAAATTGACCACACTCCCACCACAAACGCCTACAAATCCTGGGAGACTAGACCTTCAACAAGCCTTCAGCTTGGCTTCTAACAAGATTTTTAGGCCTTCTCTTTTAAATATGAATACACAGCCAGGAGTGACAAACTGCTTGAGGAAAACTTCTAACAAGAGTGACAAAGGATCATAAAGGAAAACAAACAATGCAGGGAGTGAAATAAAAAGTCCAGACTTAAAAGAGCGATTGCTACAAAAATGAACATTCATACAAAAAGATAACTCTTAGAAATAAAATTTTAATAAAATTCACTGGATGATAAAATTAAAAGAAATTTCCTAGAATACAAAATATCAGTAATAAAAACAGTGCAGAAATTATAACATAATCAGATGATCAATCCAGGGGGTCCAACAGTAGACTATTAAGGATTCCAGGAAAAGAATACAAAAAAAAAGGAGAGGAAGAACAAAGAATGACTTTCTAGACTGAAAAGAGCTCACCTCATGGCCAGCACAATGAGTAAAAGAAGAAATCACAGGAACGTTCAGTAAGTTTCCCAAACACCAGCAATACATCAATAACAAAGGACCGTAAAAGCTTCCAAAGGGAAGGAAAAACAGATCTGCTGCTGAGGAAGGGCAACAGGAAGGGAACTGGCCCCACCACCCATATGGAACTGTGATTAGTACAAAGTTTTTGGCTGTGGCTGCACATCAGAATCGCCTGGGATGTTTCAAAAAGTAATGTTTAATTGAATCAGAATACCCAGGGTGGGCCCAGTCATTAATTCTCAGAATTGCCCAGAGATTCTAATCATCCTGCAGCCGAGGTTGAGAATCAATGAGTTCTACAGAAGCAACAGGGTGGTATTTTCCAAAATCTGACAAAAAGTAAGTCCCAACTTGGAAAGTATAAACACAGCTATATTATCAATCAAGTGTTCGAGTAGAAGACTTTATCAGATCTAAAAGCTCTCAAAAATGTATTTCCTTTGCACCATTTCTCAGAAAAAGACTGTATCTGCCAAAATGAGAGAGTAAACTGAGAAAGAGGGAAGCAAAAGATCCAGAAAACAGGTTATTTAATGCGGAAGAGAAACATGAAAGAAATCTGCAAGATCGTGATAAAAGCAAATTCAAACACAACTGCTATTTAGTGGGTCTAAAGCACAATTGATCCTGATTAGAGCAGGAAGACAGGAAACTAACAAGAAGCATGGGGTGGGTGGTAATAGTAAAAATAAATAGATTATCACATGTGTTTGACGATATTACAGTATTGAGGAGAGTTTACTGTGTTATCAATAAACTTGAGTTGAATTAGTAAGAAGTAGGCAAAAAACTAAAGCACACAAAACCTTGTACTTTATAAATGTCAGGAAAATCAAAAGGCTGTATATAAAAGAAACTACCAAAATATATGCCATGTGGTTCAGCTGTAAACAACAGTCAAAATCATGTAAACAATAAATTCTGATTTAACAAAATACTGCAATATAACAACACCGAAAGGATAAGCATGGGGGTGGGTAAGAGTATAAAAGAGTTAATGCTCATCTTCCAAAGTAGGCAAATAAATATATACTCTCTAAAACTAGAAACAGTAACACAAGTATGTTACACTGAAATGCAGAGATAAAATGACAGATGAAACAGCAAAAAGAACAGAAAGTGACTGGCTCCAGGGATGACAACTATGAGTGGGAGAAATGGTGCACCTGGCTGCTGTGTCTGTGACTAACGCCTACAAGACTAATTGACATTAAGCTATGTTCACATATTATTTTTGAAGCTGTTCATATATTACTTTGATTAAAACTAAAAGGCCCAGGCCCAACCACAGGTGTCAGAGAGACCTGTGTTGAATACAGGAGCCTACACAATTTACACACATTCTGAAGCATGTGGTTAGGGCTTTAAGCCTATGCAGATCACCTATACTCTCCTAGACAGGTGAGGCAGAAAACATGTGCGTAAAACATTCTTCCTTGTCCTATAAATCCCATAAGAAGCAAATTAAGGATATGAGGAAAAAAATTCTTTATTTCAAAATTTGGGCACATTTTAAAGCTTTAAGTGCTGTCATTCAAAAGTTATCTTAGACTGAGTATTTAAGACATTTTCTGACAAAATATTGCAGACCAGCAAACAAAGTTCCAAGAAAATTTTTATTCTGGCATTCAAATTGGTATCCTGAGGAATAAATTCTTTATTAACAGACGTTATTTTTGTTTTGGGGTCCAAAATTATCAACTGCAATGATTAATAATTAACACGTAGAAAGACTATAATGAAAAAATTTTATAAACACTAACTTCAGAAACTAAAAGAAATGTCTAAGAATTGTTTCCTTTTAATAAACATTTTCAATGTGATACCCTAATATGCTTTGATAGTTTCCTCCTAATTATCTCATTAATTTTAGTCATCCAATTGGTGAGTTTTTTAAACCCCCAATAAAGCACTTATTATACTGCATTTTAATTTTCCTCTGTCTTGTCTCTAATCCTCTACAAACCATCCACTCTGCAGGACTTGATGCAGAGAGGGTCCCTCCCGTCACCAGTACATCCCTATCACAGAGTTCGTCTCCAAGTAAATGAACGGAGACATAATTTGACTTAAGTACTTACACTTAATTTAGAATCTTGCTCATTAAGATATTGCTTAAGTATGAGACAAATTAGTATTTCATACATATGGGAGGAAGGTGAACAGAAAAGTACCTTTCAATGAGTGTCCCATTTTGAATCATCCAAACATCACAATACGTTCGAGACACCAGCATAACAGCAATAAGTATCAAGTAACCTGTCTAAAATAAACCAGGTATAGTAAATTAAATAAATGCATTTTAGAAAGTTAAAAAAAAAAACACATTACCTTGGCAAAGGTTTGTTATTTCTAAATTTAAGGCTTTATTCTAGCTTTAATACAGTTGGCTGACATTTTACCTATAGGAAATTTTAAAATATACTTAAAAAAATTTTAAATATAAATGGAAAAGGCCTTATAGATAATTTATTCTAACTTTCCTATCCAAAATTCACAAGTGAATCCTAGTCAGGTCAAATGACTTGCCTTCATAAAATCAGTCAATGGCAGAAACTAGCCGTATAACTTTGATTACCTGAATCACCGTGTATTGTGATTGTCTTATATTTTTAATATATGACTAATAAAGAAAAGTGATAATAAAACTGTCAGTATGCAATTAAACAACAAATATTGAAGCCTAAAATTTTAGCTAAGTGGAATAAATTTGGTTCAGTTTATCAGGAAAATCTCTAAGAGTGCCCCTGCACTCACAGGGCTTTCATTTTAGTTAATTAAGGCAAGATTTACACTTTTTAAAAATATAAGAAAACAGACCAATGTAGGTATATTTGCATTACTTCATGTGCTAAGTAACAAGATGGGAGGTCTGGGGTAGCAAAAGAGGGTTATGATATTAGAAATATATTAACTAAACCAAGTAAAACAAAGGAAAGAATGAGGACTATGAGTAAAAAAGATGAATAATTCAATGGAAAATAAGAAATGGATTAAAACCATATGAATTATGAGCATGGCATATCCAGCAGAGTACAGGCCATATCAAAATACTAAAAGCTTCTGGGTAGAACAAAATGTTGCAAAGTGTTGCTTAGGAAACATTACTGAAGTAATGCTGTGCAAGATGGATTATCAAGGGGAAAGAGATGAGGAGCTGAGTGGCTGGCTAGGAATCAATCATCTCTCTGTGCAAAATGAGAATCTACCCTCCAGGCTCTAGCAGACATTCAAAGATGACCTTAAACTTTCTAAATTGGAAAAATATGACAGTAACATAGAAGCTAAAGTCAGGGAAGAGGGTGTGTGACAGGCAGGACATTTGGAGAATGTGTTTAATTTCAAAGTTACAGAATTGAGGGACAACTGTATCTAATACATAATTTTTGCAAAACAAATACTGTTTTATAAAAAGGTAAATGTTTTATTTATATAGCATAGAGTCATTATAACCTTCCAGTCTACAAAAGAATAAAGAATGTGATGAAATAAAAACAATAAAATGAAAAGGTGAAGGTAGTGAAAATACAGCCCTTTAAGTGAAAGACAAGGCAGGGAGTCATAAACATAGAGTAAATGAAGCCATAAGAGAGAAGACAGTGTCAAAGAAAATCTGTGATTGTGCTGTGACAGCTGCCACCCCCATGTTTCCTGGGAAGAAACATGCCATCTTCTATCCTATCCTATCATCTCAAAGTTAGGCATTCAATTGACAATAGAAAGATCTGTTAATTTTAATGAATGCTGTCTATATGTCACTTTAATGGTAGAGTTAACTTTTAATTCAGACCTCACATACAGTCTCATAAATTAATCATCTGAGGTATAAAGGTAACATTAGACAAAAATAGTTTATTTTTTCTTCATTTTATGTTCTTGGCTTAATTTATCCTTAAAGAAGGTATCAAGTTTACTTGTCTCACTTTAGCAAAATCTGGCAAACTTTATTACTGACAGTCCTGAAATGCCTTTATATAAAAGATGTTGTTAGAATCACCACTAACAATGGTGATTTCATAAATCAGTTCATCTCTACCACCAATTTTTTGTGATTTCTACAGGCATTTATTTCAATTTCTTGAACCAGGGTTAAAATTGGATTTTTATATTGCTCAAAACTGGTTTATAATTACTCTGTGATATGGCTTCACCTAAACAAAACTGGGAGGTTGGCCAAGTTAGTCTCTTCTACCTCCTTACTAACACCCAGATATTTATCCAATGTCTCACATTCATTTTATGGTCAGCAAATCCCTGATAGGCAGTTAAATAAGCATTATGCTGTTAACTGGTAAGAGGAATAATACAAAATCTTTCCAGAAAAGCTTGTATTTTATATAAGGATTCTCTGAAGTCAGGTAGGTTATAGAATGAAAAAATGACGAATTGTGCCTGAAGAGTCATGGGAAACCTTCACAAGAAGATAATGAACATCAAGGTTTTTTTTTTAAAACATATCTGTTTCTGTTGGGGGTGGGGGTCAGGCTGTCATAAACGTGATGCCATGACAGCACACACTCTGACTGAAAAACAGCAGAGAACCTTCTAAGCAGAGGGTACTGAAAAGAAGGTCAAAGTCAGGATGTGATTTACCCTATAAGAAAAAATAAGCAAAATATATTTACTAGGGTTTTAGAAAGAAGACTAGTTAGAAAAGGAGAAAAAGCAAAAAGACCAATTAAGAGATTATAATAATCCAGTAGAAATGGAAAGAGACTAATTTAAGAGAAACTCAAGAATACTTGGAAAAAAAAACATTTAAAAGACAGCATGGGGCAATAGTAGGTTTACAGTTGTGAGTACATCAAATAGTTTACTCTTGTATTATTGTTTATTAACTATTATTGTTATTTTCCATACAAACAATTGTAAACCTACTTTTGCCCCACCCTATATGAGGGAGAGAGCAAATTTTAAAAGTTTCAGTGTGACCCCATTTTTATTATGTGCTCACACACAAGACTATGCACCAAAAAATAATGACATGAGTCCTCTCTGAGTGGGAGGCTAACAAGCACCAGGAAGAAAAAGTATCTATCTGCAATTTTCAGTTTTTCTTCAAAGAACACATATTATCTCTAGCCAGAAATAAACAACTATTACTATGTTTTAGAGTTTCTTAAGGGTGGAATAACCACAACACGATTTGAAGTGAGAGGAAAGGAAAGGCAGTCCAGTGTGCTGGAGGGGCGTTCACCGGGAACTGTAGTGCTTTGAGGTGTCTTATCTTTTCTAGCTATTAATAGATTATAAGGCAAATGCTTTTTTAAATTTGAACAACTGGAAACATACTATGTTTGAAGAAAATAAATTTGGCAGAAAAGATTAGAAGGGGAGAGTCTTTGAAGTGAGACTGACTAAAGAACACTATGACATGAGGGCAAGAATATTTAGAAGAAAAAGTTGCCAGATCCCAGTGACTGAAAGGATAGGTGACTGACAGGAGGAAGAAAGAGTCAAAGGTGTATTTTTAGTGAATAAAAGGAGAATATTGAGGTGATTAGATTTTTAATAATTAAAAACACATCAAATACAGATAAAAGGGCAAAGAAAGGGATAATAAAACTTTATTCCAACAACTAGCTCACTTCGTGAAAATACTTGAAAATTTTAGATATCATTTTGGTATCTTTAAAACATATTCAGTTAAATATGTAGCAGCCCCTAAATATAATCCCTATCAATGTGACTTGTTAACATCTTAATAAAATAAAACTTGTAAATTTAAGGTTGTTTTCATTATATTATAATAAAGCAACACCACTTACAGTAGCTGCACTAAAGTACTCTAGAATGTCACATAAAATAATAAAATAGTATTACATTAAAAAACTATTTAAAAACTGTCACTAAATAACTAGGGCACTTACTTGCATGACAGACAATGATTTAAGACAAAAATTTAGTAATCTTCGTTATCTATAGTTGAAAACATTTGACCTGTAGTTTTGCTTTATAATTTTTGTTCTTATAACATGTAACCTTTAAAGTTTAACACTTAACATAATTTCGTAAGACTTACCTCTTTACAAAATGTTCTAGGGACCATGATTTTAAGAATCCGTGTGAGCCTTGAAAAAAATACCTTGTCCACCATAGCTCGTTCTTTTTTTCCCTCTTTCTACATTAAAAAAGGAAAGTTTTTAATATAGCTATAACAAATCTAGAACAAATAAGATTAAAGAACCATGTATCATCTAAGTCAATATAAACAATTATCAAGATGACACTACATTTAAAGAACAAAGACTTGTACTGCTCTTCATATTCAAACACATTTTCAACAAAACAGGTTATTACCAAAAACAGTAAGTTATTTTTTTTGTTTTTGAAATCTTGAACGTGAATTTCCCTAATATTAATTATAGGAAACTTTCCAATTCCTAAATTTATCATTTAGCATTTCCAATATGCAATCTGCCAATTCATTCTCTTCTTCATAAATTCAAAGACAAGTTTTTAAAGCATCAAACCACTTTGATGCTATAAAATTAACATGTAAATGATAGAAAAAGCAAACAACCCATTAGATAAAGACCACTAAAGAAGCTGAAGTGATAGATAATGCAACCAGAAAAAAAGTAGCTAATATTCAGGAGGCAACAAGGTCAAAGGGCATTGAGAAGTTCCTATTAATGCATCACTTAGACAGGTGAAATGAATGAGGACTGAAAAAGATAGATGTTTGTTTTGAAATAAAAATAAAATAAAATAAAGTAAAATAAAATAAAATAAAATAAAAAGGCCATATGGTGCTGATAAAGAGTGTAAGCATTCCTTTATATTGTTGGGGAAAATGAAAACCAGTACAACTATTATGTTGCATATATCAAATGTAAAATGTACACTGACTATAAAATATAAAACGACTCGTCAAATTTACTTTTAGGGACTTATTCTAAAATACTCTTACCTATATGCTTAAACACATAAGTGAAAACAATAACCTGCACAATATTTATATCATAAAGTTAAAATCTTACATGTACATCAACAGAGGATATTACAAACATTATGGTAAATTTATGTAAAAATCTACACAACTGTATAAAGGAAGCAGCATATATTCAAACAACAGAATACTATAGAGCAGTTAAATTAATTTACAGCTATCAACACAGATCTAAAACACATGCTGGAAAAAAGTAGAATGATACATATAATGACTCAATTTATATAATTTTTCAAAATGCAGAATAATTCTACTTATATTTTTTGTGGAGATATACATACCTATACTCAAAAGTATAAAAATACACATGGGAATGCTAAACACCAAACCCAGCACAGTGTTTACCTTTCTGTGTTTTGAATTTTATACCATGTATATTACAACAAAATTAAATGAAAAAGTATTTTAAAATCAAGTCAAGTATCTCTTTATACTATTTTCTAACTGTAATAAATCTTCTCCTTCTTAAATCTCATGTCTTATGAAAACTGTCTCACCCCACCCCATCCTACAACAGATTGTAACAAATTTCTGTTGGAAAAAAATTTCCTTCTTAATTGCTTTCCTCATTAAGAAACATATTCGCCCAGGGTGGTGTAGCTCAGTGGATTGAGCGCGGGGCTGGGAAACAAAGTGTCGCAGGTTCGATTCCCAGCCAGGGTACATTCCTGGGTTGCAGGCCATAACCCCCAGCAACCGCACATTGATGTTTCTCTCTCTCTCTATCTCTATCTCCCTCCCTTCCGTCTCTAAAAAATAAATAAAATATTTAAAAAATTAAAAAAGAGGCTAATAAAAAGAAAAGAAACATATTCACTGAAAAAAATTAGAAAATTCTGATTAGCAAAAATAAGGAGCCTACACCTATCATTTAAAGATATCAACCATGAGCCCTGGCTGGTGTAGCTCAGTGGATTGAGAGCGGGCTGTGAACCAAAGTGTCGCAGGTTCGATTCCCAGTCAGGGCACATGCCTGGGTTGCAGGCCATGACCCCCAGCAACCGCACATTGATGTTTCTCTCTCACTCTCTTTCTCCCTCCCTTCCCTCTCTAAAAATAAATAAAAATAAAATCTTTAAAAAAAATCAACTGTGATAACTAGCATATACCCAACCAGGTTTCATTTTGGCACATATGTATAATTGTGCATGTGTGTGTATCTCCCTAATAAATTTTACAGATGTGGTATCATTGTACATACTGCCTTATATCTTCTTTTGGCCAATCATTTAATCTAACCTAAATTTATCTTGCTCATACAATATGATCAGCAAATAAGTATATGCTAAAAACATTGTACAAAAAAATTAAAAAACAAGTGAATGAACTTAGCTGTACTAATTTCACTGATGTCCTAGAACTTACAGATATAATATGCAGGCAATAGATAGGAGTCTAAGGTTTGATATTTGAGGGGGGTGAATAAAAAAAACCCCAGAATTTATTTATAAAAAATTGTGCATTTATTCTTCCATGTTTTAACTTCAGTCAGCTTCAAAGTATTCTCCATTGGATGCAATACACCTATGGAGACATTTTTTCCACTGCTCAAAACAGTTTTTTAACTTATTTTTTAATGCCTTTTAGTGCTTCTGCCATTTTTTTTGTTGCACCTCTTCCACATCAACAAAGTTTCCCTTTGAGAACTTTTTTCATCCAGGGAAACATAAAAAAAGTCACTCAGGGCATGATCGGGTGAATAGGGATGGTGGGTAAAATTGCTGAACATGCAGCTTGTTTTTAGTCAAAAACTGCTGATCTCCAGCATAGTGTGGGCTTGCGAAATCACCCATCATGAAATGGGCAAACATGTTGAGTCTTCAAAAAAAATTCACTGAAGCCAAATATAGCCTCTCACAACACTACTTGGTACACTGATGGACATGGGTTCCTAGAACACTCACTTACCTAGAGGGGGAAGCCTGCACTACAGGGGCCCCGCCCTCCAAAAGATAATTCCAGATTTTTGCCCCCCCTTGTAAATCAACAAAAGTTTGATTATTCACATATAATTTAGATATGAGAAATTATGGGGAAAAAAAGGAAAGAAATTATGAACATGGAGATATACCAGACAACTTGAGATAAACACATCTGGTCCCATTTTTTCAAAGCCTGGGGAAAAGATTATGGAAACTAAAGAACAAAAATTTCAATGTCCATCTCTAGAATATTCAGAAAATAGATATTAATATGGAAGATTTGGGATACTTAAGAAACACCACTATAAGCCAGCATGAATTTACTGTGAATAAGTTATGTCAAGCTCTTCTAATATTCTTCCTTTTGAGGGTATCGTACTAGTGTATTAGCTGGCATATACAATGTAAGCTCCACTTACTTTTATAACTGCTACACAGCCAGAGCCAAAAACAATACCAGGCATGTATGAAGAGCTCAATTGATATTTATTGAAAGGTTAATAACAATTAAAAATTAATCAAGGAATTTGATGTTTCTTACATAATTAGTGGCCCTTAATGGAGAAATAAAAACCAGATTTTGCTACAAGTGGTTATAGTCACATCTGGATAAAACATAGCCATAAAAAAAAGATTAAGAGATGCCAGTCAGACTTTGTCTGGTCAACTACATTCTATACTAAATACAATGTCTAGAGAAACTAATGAGTATGGGTCCAGAGGAATAAATACAGAATTGAAAAAGGATCAGAAACTGTCACCTGAGAAACAGTTGAAAACATAAGGGTTGTTTAGCATGGAAAAAAACGATGTGGAAGATACAACTATCTTCAAACAGTATGAGAGTCTATCAGAGAAAACAGAGCAGGCTTGTCCTGTGTTGCAACAAAAGACAAAACTGTCAATCACTAAGTGCCCACAGAGGGAAGATAAACCTCATCATGGGCTAGAACTAATATAGTTACCTGCCTCCTGGGTAGTCTCCAACAAATGAACAAATTCAAGTAAATACTAGAAGTCACCTACCAAGGATTCCCATTTCAGAACGAAGTCCTGTAATATCTAGCAGATTGCAGGTGACATTCAAGTCCCCCATATTCTAAAATTCTATGATTATTGTCCTAACTCAAAATTGTATAACAAAACAAATAAATGCATAAAATTCCAAAGAGTTAATGATTTGAAATTTTACCTCATTGTTCTGTAGTGGTGGTTTTCCATTTTTCTTACTGCAAAGAAAAAAAAGAAAAAAAAGAAAGCACTTTATTTGCAAACTTCCCCCATCATAAAAATTGTTTTAACATATCAAAAGAATATATCATATTCTCCAAATATTTCTTCTTTCACATACCATACATACAATATATTAAGTATAATAGTACAGTTACCTTCAGTAAATAGGTATAATTTACTGAAGGTGTTCAATAAATGTTAACTACTACCAGGCATTATGTTAGTAATTTTTCACACTTATTTTTCAAATTCTTCCACAGAGAGGTGGGGTCTATTCCTCCATCCTTGAATCAAGATTTGACTATGTGAATTGCTTCACCCATGGGACATTAGCCCAGTGATGCAAGCAAGGCCTTGAAAATGTCTGCATTGAACCCTCTCTCTTGATGCTGGGAATCCTTTCCCAGCAATGCAAGTAATCCCAGGTTAGTTGCCTATAGGATGAGAGACGATATGCCATTCCCACGTAACAAATGAAAAAACTGGCTTGGAAAAGAGGAAGTAGTATGTCCAAGATTCATGCTACTCAGAGTAGTTAGTCTGGTGCCAGCCCAGGCCTAACTACTGATCCAGGCCACCACCCTAAACAATATAATGACCAGGCTTAGGCTCTGTCTATAATATACCACCATAGCACCTTATGTTATGATCACATTTCAAATCTCTTATTTAATGTACACTTCCTCCCAATAAATTAGTTCCATGAGATTAAGAGCTATTGCAGGTTGGCTTCTCCTAAGTATAGGTGAGGTGCTATGTGGAGCACAGATGTTTACTGGGCATCAACACCTGGGAAAGGAAGGTAACAAAAGCAAGTTTGGGCAGAATTTAAACTGTGATACAGGCCCAACAAAATTTCACCCAACCAGGTGGGAAGCTGTCACACCAAGTACTGTCTATCAGAGTGCTCTGTGATTAGCCAAAATGGTCAGGTCTTTATTCTGTCTTCCTTGCTCAGTGCATAAATGCACGCTGCTCCAGGGAGGTCATGACATTAGGAAGGTAGCTCTGCAGCTAAGGCAGATGCTAAAGTGTGGGGAGAAGGGGTTACCTGGTCTGCACTCCTCACAGTTGGGACTAGACCTTCTTTGAAGGGGAGTCGGGGTGGCTTATCTCCGTGCCTAATAGAGGGATCACATATTACTCAACCCTCTTTGTTCAACATCTAGTTGAGCTCCAAGAATCTGTAGAATAAACATTTTCAGTAATAAGACACTACGTCACTGAATAAGGCTAGAAAGCCAAATTTAACTACAATAAGAGTAGATGCTCTTACTTTAAAAAGTACTTAGGTTTATCGTTGTTTTCAATCTCATTTGTATTACAGGATTATCAGGTTTTTAATTTTTATGAGATTGTAAAACTGTTTCAGAAAATGCTTTTCATGTACGTGTATGTTCACACACGCCCAGTTAATTATGAGCCCCCTTTTATAAGGCTTTCTAAAATCCTCTTTTTAAGGAATTCTTTAAATGTTTTCCACAGATGGTCTCAATTTTGAAGATACCTGTTGCCTAGGATATATCAGAGCAGTATACTACAATCCCATTTAATGGGTTATATATTTTTTTCACTTGAAATGCCATGCTAAAGACTAGAGAGAAATTAATTTAATTGCAGAAACATGACCTACTGCCAGGCAGATTCAAGTCTAACAAAAATTCAATACTTTTCTTGATTTTTATCCTGTGAAACTAAAAAGACTCTACAACAAACAAATGTCTTCTACGTTTATATGTTCCTTTTGACTAGCAAAAAGATTGATTTATCAACTAAATAGATTCGACATATTTGAAATACATTATTGATATGCATATTAATGACAAGGTACCTGTAATATCTGTAACAATCACTAAATATCAGTTGCCTTGTTATACTTCGTGGTATAACCAACTGAAACAATTTTAAAACCTAATTTTGTGACTATGTGAAATATGACCATTTATATAACCAGTCTATACCAAATGCAATGTATGTTCAGTCAGGTACTGCTAATCTATTTTCTTCTTGTTCAGCAAATCACCAGATTTTCCAAAATATAATGGCAGTCCCTGAATTGATGACTTTCCCTGCCGAACAGTCCTGCCTGAGCAAAGGCAAGGAAAAGAGAATCACAGTACCAACACAAGATATGGAAAAACCTGGTTGTTAAAGTATGAAAAAAAGATACATAGACAAGATATACATCAAATACATGTGCTCTTGAAAAGATAGGTAAATTATAAATGTGATATGGTCAAGAATCATTCAAATGTTTACTAATTGCTTACTATATGCTAAGCACTATTCTAGATCAGCATCTTTTAAACCCCATGGTCTCAAGATTCTAAAAAGCTTTTATTTGTATCACATCTATGGATATTCATCACATGGAAATTCAACCTCAGTATTTTTTAAAAGTATTTATTTGTTCATTTAAAGAAATTAGATAACTGATACATTAAATAAATTTTTATAAAAATAGCTATATTTTTCCAAACAAAACAACTAGATAAGAAAAGTAGCATTGTTTTATATTTTGGCAAATCTCATTAATATCTGGCTTAATAGAAGACAAATGGATTCTCATATCTGATTCTGCATTCTTTCTAGCTATTGCAATACAAGTAGGTATTGTAAAACAGGAGTATTTTAATAATTATGGACATTTTTCTGTGACACTAAAATGTTTCAATGCAGTCTGAAACCATTATCAATGAACTTTTGTGCTCTGATACAATTAAATCCATTGGTCTATGTTACACTTTCACTGGATCTCATACCCATGTAAAATTTGGTAACATCATTCATTGGTCAGTTGGAAATACTGGTTCAACAAGTTATGTAGTAGACCTTCCTAATGTAATATATTTTATTATACAGTATTTTGCAAAATTACATGTTAATATTGCCACCAATCTCACCAGAAAAGTCTTAAGCACTGGGAAGCTATCCAGCTCACAGCAGCAGAGACTTCCAAATTTTAATCTGGAAATTTAAACTGTAACATTAGCAACAAACACTGCCAAATGTTTTTGCTTGAAGGCCTTGCAGAAAATGTCTGCAATATTCAAGGCTGAATAACCAGTTATTCAGTCATTCTTTCAAGTAAAAGTGATGTTCCATAAAAAAAGTGGCAGGAGTTCAGTTCACAAGTCAAATAATCGCCAAGTGCTTGCTTCCCTCCAGATAACCTCTGTACTTTGGTATGTGGCAAGAACTGCTTTGTGAGAACTTCTCATTTTTCTTTGGCAAAGACATTACAAAAAAAAGAAAAGACCAATAACCAACTATTTATAAAATGCATAGAAGGGTTTTATCCAAGATATGGGAAGTCAGGTTCACATTTGAAAAAAATCAAGGTAACTCATCATATTAACAGCCTAAAAAAGAAAAAACACAATCACATCAATAGATACACAAAAGGCCTTTGACAAAAATCTAGCACCTATTCATCATAAAAACTCTCACCAAATTAGGAATGAAAAGAAACTTCCTCAAGCTGTTAAA
Source organism: Phyllostomus hastatus (assembly GCF_019186645.2). NCBI lineage: Eukaryota > Metazoa > Chordata > Mammalia > Chiroptera > Phyllostomidae > Phyllostomus > Phyllostomus hastatus. The sequence goes on from NW_025333900.1 coordinate 12,589,174, forward strand.
GGACACCAACAAAAACCTATCACTACCATACCATTAATTTGAAGACTGAGACTGTGAGATCTGGAACACGACAACGATGTCAACTCTCAACACCTCTATCCAATATTGTTACTGGAGGACACAGAGTGCAATCAGGTAAGTAAAAGAAATAAAAGTCATACAGAATTGAAAGGAAGAAGTAAAACCATATTTATTGCAGACTTTATAAACATCTACACAGAAAATCCTAAGGAATCCACAAAAAAAGCTAAGTGAGTTCAACCAGGTTCTAGGATATACCATCTACACATAAATACTAATTGAATTTCTACGTATGAGAAAAGAACAATTACAAATTGAAGTTTTAAGCACACATTTACAAAAGCCCCCCAAATATTAAATATTTAGGGATAAATTTAGAGGAAAAAAAGATGTGCAAGATCTGCATGTTGAAAACTAAAACACAATGCAGAGAAATTAAAGATTAGACAGATACAGCCTGCTCATGGATCAGAAGACTCAATATTGTTAGTATGTCAATTCTCCCCAAATTTATTTAGAAATTTAATGCAATCCCAATCAAAAGTCTATTAGTTTTTTTTGTTTTTGTTTTGTTTTTTGTAGAGAATGACAAGATGATTCTAAAATCTGTGTATGGATGCAAAGGACCTAGAATACCAATAAATTTTGAAAAAGAGCAAAGCTGCAGGAATTGTACCTGATTTTAAGGCTTACCATAAAGCTATAGTAATAAAGACTTTGATACTGAAGTATAAATATAGATCAAAGAGACAGAAAAGTCCAGAAGTAGACACACATACGTATGGCCAATTGATTTAGGACAAGGTGCCAAGGCAATTCAATGGGGAAAGGATAATCTTTTTAACAAATGTTACTGGTCAACTGAATATCCATAAGCAAAAAAAAAAACAAAAAAAGCCCTTACTGCTCACCATATACAAAAATCAATCTGAAATGCAACGCAAACCTAAATACCAGAAAACTGAAATTTCTAGGAGAAAATCTTAGTAATCCTGCACAAAGATTTGTCTCCAAAGACTATTGATATATTAGAGTGATACAAAAATAATAATAAAAGCAAGATATTTCATGGATTAGGACTGTAATCCACAAATTATCTCAGGGTAAAAGCTGCAGCCTCAAGGGCTGCCGGTGAGTCTTCTCTGGGCAAATGGAAAATGGGTTAAAATCAAACTATTGTTATGCACAACATGGATGAATCTCAAAATCATTATGCTGACTGAAAGGAGCTAGGCAAAAAGGTATATAGAGTATAATTCCTCTCACATAGAAATCTAGAGCAGCCCAAACTAACCTGTAGCTATAGAAAGCAGATCAGTGATTGCTCCAGCTGATGGCAGGGAGGGGACTGACTACAAAGGGGCATGTGGGATCTCTGGAGTGATGGAAATGTTTGTTATTTTAATTACAGTGATGGTTACACAGGTGTTTACATGTCAAAATTCAAGTTGTACACTTTAAGTACAATCAGTTTATTGTACCATAATAGTGCTTCAATAAAGACATAAAAACCATTTTAACCAAAACTTAGGAGATGCTTTTTCCTAATAGAATTGTGTGTTGTTTATTGTTTATTGTTGGAGGCATGAGGGAGAAGGAGATGGAGTTTACTGTTCCTTAATAATAGCAACAAAACATGTAAAATTAATAAGCAAGAACTTCCCCTACAGATGGGTAGAGATAAAACATGAGATTAAAAAGAGAAATTGCCAATGATTAAAATACAGAATTTTTTAGAGTTTTCAGACTAAAAAAAGAACAAAATTCTGAAAATTTTAATCAAAATTTAGTTACCCACACAGTAACTCTAAGCTCAATGCTTTTCTCAGTTCATTTTTCTAGGCAATGTGTCCCAGACTTAGGGTAATGCATGAACCTCTTCTGAAGGAAAAAAATTCCCGCAGACCCTAGCATTGCCTTAAATTAAACTGGTGCTTTCTTAAATATGTATTGATTTGGCCAAAAAGTCCATATGTTTTTTTCTGTAAAATAAAAGACATTTTTTATTTTCACCAATAACTTTATTGAGTTGGATATTTTGAGTATATCAGCTATCTTCCACCATTGGCTTCTAGTGGGTAGAGGCCAGGGGTACTGCTAAACATCTTCCAATGCATAAGACAGCCCCACAGCGAAGAAGTAATTTGCCAAATGTCAACAGTACCAAGAAACTTCACAAACCACTTTTCACATGTTCAATCAGTCACAGCACAGCACCTTCTCCATATACTGCACAAACTGTTATTATATTTCAGTTGAGTTTTCACCTTTCTTAAAATAATAAAGCATAAACAATGAAAATATTGAATATTTTCTTTCATCTTCAGTATTAAAATGGCTGCACAAAAATTCACCAATTTTGATGTTTTCTTTAAAATGACGCTGATATGACAGCTGTCATAATACGATCTAACAAAATTGTTTTAATGAAGTTAAAAACAACTAAGTGCCCCTAGAGCCACTATAAAGAAAACACAATGGCCCTTTTGGCCAACCCAATACAAGCATACAATTAAGACTACATAACTTTTGTTTATAGCTCTTCTATATAGTAAAATAAAATTTATCATTTAAAAACAGGCAAAAATTATAAAGCCAATAAAAATGGAATCAACGTTCATTTAAAGTGATACGTGAGGTAACACTGCTACAACTAATCACCAATGCTAGGGTAAAAGAAAGAATTATGTATTGCATATTGCAGCTGATGTCCAAGTTTTTTTATAATCTTCATTTTTTAATAAATAATAAACTGGTTTTAAATCACTGATTTATTAATGTTGATGGGATAATTAAATTTATTAATATATCCCAAAACAAAATCCTAAATATTAAAATATTCAATGAAAACTGACAGCACGGCCCTGGCTGGCGTAGCTCAGTGGATTGAGCGCGGGCTGGGAACCAAAGTGTCCCAGGTTCGATTCCCAGCCAGGGTACATACCTGGGTTGCAGGCCATAAACCCCAGCAACCGCACATTGATGTTTCTCTCTCTCTCTCTCTCTCTCTCTCTCTCTCTCTCTCTCTCTCCCCCCTCCCTTCCCTCTCTAAAAATAAATAAAATCTTAAAAAAAAAAAAAGAAAAAAGAAAACTGACAGCACTTAACTGCTAGTAAATGTTCAAAGTTGATATTTATAGAAACAAATGGGGATCTATGTAATACAATTTGCTCATAAAACTAAGTATTTACTTTTATGTTTGACACATACACACATACACATTACATACATACACCCAGCCACACATACACAGTTTACACAAGTATAAACATACATATACACACTCCCAAAGGGCTACATGATCAGTCAGCTCTCCCATCAATTTTCACTCTTCAAGCTTCCATGAAATACCATGTTCAGAGTGTACTGTGACTTCTTACAAGGCCTTCTCTTGGCCTGAACTCATAATCTACACATAAATTCTATTCTTTTACCACTCTGTGACAATTAAAATGGTACTTTACTGTTGCTCTGTCACTGTCATGGTTGCAAACCAAAGCTTGACCCCACTGGGGGCATGCAAGAGGCAACAGATTGATGTTTCCCTCCCTTCCCCCACCTCTAAAAATTACATAAAACCTGTTTAAAAAAATAGTATAGGACATGGAGTAGCCAAAGAACTTATATGTATGACCCACGGACATGAACTTAAGGGGAAGATTGCTGGAGGGAATGGGGTGTCCTGGGTGGATGGGGACAAAAGGAAAAAACTGGGATGACTATAATAGCATAATCAATAAAATAGAGTAAAAAAGAAAAGAAAGAAAGAAACCTTCAGCTGATGCTGAAACTGATGCCCTGAAAGGCAAAGGTCATTTTCCTAAGGTCTCACAAATAGAATCACCCTGAGTGACCAGAGGACAGTGAGTCCAATAACCTTAACAAAGAATAACAGTACAAGAAGCATTCAAGGGATTTTTTAATGGTCTTATTACAAAAGTGTTACTTTTCACATTCTAGTAAAATAAATTTTAAGTGTGAGAAGACACAATTTTGAATATAAAGTTCAAGAGCAAACATGTTGATTTGAAAGAGACATTTGATATAACTCCTTTGAGAAACAAAAATATGAAATCTGAAATGTGAGTCTTGTATCTGGTTATTAAGATGCTACACTAAAACTGTTACAACGTGCTCTTCAGGAACTTGGTTTAAGTAGTTTCCTGGCTGATACGGCTTCCAGGCAACTTAATAAAAACCCTCCTCTTAAACAGAAAGTATATTTACTATAAGCCTCAAAATCATCCCTACAAGCAATTTTAAATAAAATGTCCAGACCATAATCAACTCTAGTAGACTCCATAACAACAAAAAGAAAATAGTACAAGAAAAATTTCCCAACTTTTGGAAATTGTGGTAGATTAAATACAGAAACAAATTGTTTGTGCTGCTCCTAAAAAAGAGGAATCTATTTTCCCATTCTTGAATCTGGGCCAGGCTTGTGACTTGTTCTAATTCAACATAATGTAGTAAAAGGGTTTCTGCTTTCCCCTTCTCCTCTTAGAATGCTGGCCTGAGAATACCATGTGAGAGATTGGTCTAGTCTGCTGGATAAAAAGTCACGTACATAGAACCAAGGAACCCCAGTCACCAGCCAGCACCAACCACCAGATATGAACCAATCCTCTAGCTAAATGCACCTCATAAACAAACCCAGACAAAACCAGCAGAGAAACTGCCCAGCCACTCACAGAATTAAGGAGGGTAATAGCTGTGTTAAGTATTTGGGTGGTTTGTTACCCAACTGTAGATAACTGACATAAAGAGATATATTTGTGACAAGGCATGGGTCAAAGAAATCAAAATATATGTTGGAATGAATGATATTTATATCAAATGTTATGTTTGTAAAATGATAAAGTTTACATATCAAAAAACCCAAGGGATGTAATTAAAGCAGTGCCTAGAGGGAACTTTAAAACCTGCAATTCATACATTAGAAAAGAAGGCTGAAAATCTGTTATCTATTACAGAACATTAGAAAAACAAAGTTAAATGAAGTATAAAGAATAAAAGAACAGAGGTAAAAGCAAATAATAAAAGACATACACTTAATAGAGGTAAAGAAAAACTAAAAGCTGGATTATTTTTTAAATCTTTCAATGAACTTTTTATTAGCCTTCTGCCCTGCTACGGGATGCCCCACTTCTGCTGCCTTTAATGCCTTAAAACTTTGGTGTCGTTGACCTCAGACACCACTCTGCCGTCCACAATCCTGTGGGTTGTGGTCTTTTTGGATGGTCTGTAAGGAGGGGCTCTTGTATGGGGCATCAACAAGATTGAAGTCCTCCCCTTCTTCCAGTAGGCTGCGGTAGGTGGCAATCTCAGCCTCCAGCTTGACCTTGATGTTCAGCAGAGCCTCATACTTCTGGGCCTGGTGCTGGCCCTCTACCCAGGTCTGGGCTAGCTCTGACTCCAGGTGCAGCAGGATCCCATTGAGTTGTTCCATCTGCATGGCATAGCGCACCTTCAACTCCCTCAGGTTGTTCTCTAAACTGACCTTCAAATTCTTCACTGAGTCCAGGTCAGTCTCCAATGACTGGACCATATGTATCAGCTCCATTAGTGTCGTCTCAGCAGCGTTTATCTCAGCAGTCTGCGAGGTGACCAATGTGGTGTTCTCTTCAGTCTAATGGGAACAGTACTTGTCTAGCTCCTCTCTTCTTCCAAGCCAGCTCGTCATACTGGCCCCGGATATCTGCCATGATTTTGCCAAGGTCCTGAGATTTGGGGGCATCCAACTTCACAGTCAACCCAGAACTGGCCATCTGGTTTTGTAGACTATTTACTTCCTCCTTGTGGTTCTTCTTCATGAAGAGCAGATCCTCCTTGAGAGTCTCAATCTCTATCTCCAGCTGCAGCCAAGTGATATTGGGGTCATCAATGACCTTTTGGAGCCCATTGTCATTCTCCACAGATTGGTGAATGGCCAGCTCCATCTCATACTTGACTCTGAAGTCATCAGCAGCAAGACAAGCACGGTCAATCTGCAGAACAACGCGGGCACTGTCCACGTAATTTGCAAAGATCTGAGCCCTCAGGTCCTCAATGATGGTCTTGAAATAATGCCCCCAATCTCTGACCTGGGGTCCCTTCTTCTCTAAGTGTTCCCAGATTTTGATCTCCAGTCTCTGATTATCAGCCTCCAGGCTTCTCACCCTGTCCAGGTAAGAGGCCAGGCGGTCATTCAGGCATTACATAGTCTCCTTCTCGCTCTGGATGCCCCCTATGCCCACCAGACCCCCGGCCAACCCTGCAGCTAGGCCCCTGGATACCCAGCTGCCACGCATGCTGGTGGAGCGGAACACTGAGATCCAGAAGCCTGAGCCCCTGGCACCTGCATAGATGCTGGCCATGCTGCTGGCCAGCCGGACCCGGTAGCTGGGTGACTGCACAGAGCCCAGGGTCCAGTAGCTTGTGGAGAAGCTAGAGCGTGTGCTGAAGCACATGTTGTTCAGGGAGGAAGATGAGAAGCTGAGACTCAGGTAGCAGGTGCTAAAAGCTGGATTTTTAAAAAAATTACACTTTATAAACTCATGGCAAGATTGATCAAGATTTAAAAAGCAAGAGGGCAATATAAACAATATTAGAAATTAATCTATAGATTAGAAGCAACCCTCATCAAAATCTCAACATGCTAGTCCTAAAATTTATATAGAATACCAATGCAAGAGTGATTACTAAGGTACTTCTTTATATTTTATTTATAAGAGTCAACTGCATGCATAAAATAGGGTTCCTCCCATGCATCTATAAAATAGTGAGCATTAAATACTTATTTACTTGGTTCATAATGATACTTATGAAAAACTCACTGGTCACTACCAGAGGAACTAATGTATTGTTTTTTAAATATTTATTTATTTATTTATTTTTCTTTAGAGGGAGGGGAAGGGAGAGAGGGAAAGAAGAAACACTAATCATTTCCCTCTCCTGCACACTGGACCAGGAGCGAATCTGCAACAAAGGCATGTGCCCTGACCAGGAAGTGACCTTTTGCTTTGGGGATGACGCCCAACTAATTAAGCCACAGCAGTCAGGGCCTAATGTATTATTTTAAAAACTGGTAAAGAACCAAATGTCCACCCTTCCTTTTCTAAATGAATTGTACCACTGGGTAACCAAAGAGTAGATGAAATGTTTTTTTATGGACTCATTCCACCTTATAAATAAAAAATAACAGCATTCAAATATCTCCATTCTGTAATCTCTAATAAATTCATTGATCTAGGCATCAAACATCAGTGGCTGCTAAAATCACAAAAAGACAAACAACCAGACACTATCCATCTCCTGAGGGAAGTCAGACCACATCAGCACCTGGGAAGCATTCTTGTCCAAAAACCAAAAATAAAGTATTAACTTGATGAAGCTTTTAGATCCAGCTATCAATTTACAGGAAATACAAAGAATGAAGAAAAATTATGCAAATAGCATAATCCAGATTATGGAATCTGTATAGGTCAAAATACCTATTTTATTTGTTGCTTCAACAAATAAAATGTAAAACGGAGGCAGAGCGGGGAAGAGCTGGCATTGGGACATGAAGATTGAGATTTAAAACAAAAACACAGGCACAATTAAATTACAGTGTTTAAGAATGCACATTTGGATGGTAAAATTTAAAAAACTAAAAAGATGCAATTACTCTAGAAGTCAGGATAGCAGTTACTACTAGGGGAGAAGGAGCTATGATCAGGAAGAGGCATATGGAAGGCTTTTAGAGTAGATGGCAAAGATTTCTTGACCTGAGCAGTAGTTATAAGTGTATTTGTTTTGTTTAAAAAAAGTCATTAAAATACATTTGAAACATAAAAAAACAAGTGAAAGCACTGTGTACCCATTAGTACACGGCATGACTGAAGAAATAAAGTACACTGAAACCTTCAAAATAAAGTTAAAAAAAGTCATTAAATTATTTAAGTTTTATTTATTTTTCTGTATTTGTGGTATAATATACAATAAAAAGCTTTAAAAAATCTTACAGTATTACAACATGACTACATATTTTAATATTAATTTACCACAATAAAGTTTTAACAATTAACTTCACTCTGAATTTAATATAAGACTTTTCTAACCCCTGAATAATTTTTGACTGTTCTTTTGAATGTAAGTCTATCTGAAGGATTTGACAAAAATGCTTTATTCTGTCTTTTACCTTCTACATGGCTATTTCAAATTCAAGAAGTCTTAGAATTGGGTACCATTTTTTATCTTTCTGATTCCTCACTGGTAAAATGAAGATTATAAAACAACTATCTCAAAAACTGTCTTGAGGAATAAATGTAAACTATGTAGAATAATGCCTTAAAAAGAATAAGTGCTCAATAAACAGTTAATAGTATTGTGTCCAGCTTCCTATCCTTGTAGTCCCTTCTCAAATCACAACTCCCGCAACTCAACGTCTTTGCTCATGCTGCTTTCCCTACCTAGAATGCCTTTTACCCTATACCACAACACTACACACACACACACACACACACACACACATACACACACACACCCCTCTCTTAAGGACAAATGCAGATGTGAAAATTCTTCAGGTAACAACCTGAAGAATTAAACATTAAACATTCCCTATTCAGTGCTCCCTCACACAGATTTTTCTTCCTACCACACAGATCTAGTCACACTGAGTTGCACACATTTTCTATGTATTCCCACAGACTTGAGTTGGAAACAATGTTCATTCAATTTGGTATCTCAATGCCTTGCCTACTGACATACAACAAACATTCAACAGAAGATAATGGATAAATGTTGCCCCCCCCACATTGATATTTTCTCCAGTGGAGGGAGAAAAAGTAGCTATTTTGCTGAACCAGTGATAAAACACATATAGAAATATATTAACCCATCAATTGTGAAACTGGAAAGTATCTGATATTTATGTAAAACATGGGATAATTGGATATTATTGGAGAGGAAGCAAATTAATACTATAGTTGAAAACACCTTAAATCTAATTTCTTGATGCAACAAAACTATACTCATAAGTCAATGGAGAACAATATTGTGAATAAAATATTACCAGGTTTTTTTAAAACCAGAAATTTGGTGTGAAATGTTAAAACATAGGAATCTTTCTTTCAATAGTCTGTGAGTTTCTCAAGTACAAAAAAATTGTTTAAGCTTTAATCTTCCCAAGTGTCCAATATAAAATTAGCATGAAACAGTTCTGTCTTCTCCCACTGTACAATCCATCTAGGAAAGAGACTTATTTTATTCATCACTGTGTCCTCAGCACATAGCACTAAATGTTGAACTGAGGTATTATACCCCACAGTTCTTAAGAATAGTTTTTTTCATCCCTAAACTAAACACTGGAAAACCCATCATATGACACACAAAGGGGCACTCAATGTTTTTTGAGTTACAGCATGATCTCTGGGTTCCTTTCTTGAGCGGTTCATTGATTCCCAGGCCAACCTACTTCTTCCAATCCTTGCTCTGGAATGAGGAAAAACCTGATTCTACCTCAATTTCTTCTTTTCCAGGAACTTAAGTTCACTTTCAAGAGGTACTGAAGAATGACAATAACACTGAATCTTGGAGTGAGAAGACTGATGTAAATTGTCATGTAGTATCTTTAAAAGCAAGCTTAAAACATGCCTTGTAAAAAGGAAATACAACAATATGGTAATGCCATATTAATTGGCTGTAAATTACATCCTAATTTCAGAGAAGCTGAAATGTGAAAAAATATATATTTAAATGTGAAGAAGGGCATTTTAGAATCGATGAAATATGACAATAATCACAATACATGTAACAATACAGGTGTTTTGTCCCTTCTTTTTTCTAGTATTCAAATTTTTCAGTGTGTGCTTATTTTGATAAAGCAAAAATATTTAATTTTTAAAAGTGAAGTATGAAAGTATTTAATTTTAAAATAAATTAGTCCTGGGGTGAAAGATGGCAGCTTTGCTCCAGACAGTGTGATTCTCGGCTTCTGTGAAGAAGAGAAAAACCCGCGGATCAGTGGAGGAACAGAGCAAGTGGCCTAGGTTACCGAAACATTTTTGAAAACAGGACATCAAAAATTATAGCGATCATTGAAAAACCAGACGGTAAGGAGACTGCTTCAGGACAACAGGGACCCAGGGATCAGCACGGGGACCAGGGGGGTGGCAGTCCCCAGGCCGCAGTCATGGTGCTCCTGGGTCTGCCTCACGGCACCCGGGAGAGTAGAGTCACTGCTCCTTCCCCGGACTACAGGGGTTGAACAACACCAGGGGAGACCTTGTGGCTTGAAGGCACAGAGAGGGCAGTTGAACTGGGAGACAATCGCCCAGGGGCTGCGAGCACCCACCCATAGCCCTGGGAGAAGTGAGTGCCTCCAGCTGGCACGACCAGGGGCGGCCTGGAAGTGCGCCCGCACCCTCAGCCCACCCTCAGCCCGGTAGGAGTGTGGATCAGTGGAAAACCCAGACCTCGCAGCCCCATCAAGGAAAGGGCGCAGGCGTTCTCAGGTTTCTGGAGCCTGCGGTGCTGAACTGTGGAAGCACCACAGGCTCCAGACTCTCGGGAAGCAACTCGGGAATCCTGACTCTCGCGCTGTGAACCTGGAAGGGATGCAGCGCTCGGTGGGTTCCTAGAGCCCAAAACTCAAAAATTTGGTGGATGGGCACACCCTTTTACGATCTCCAGAGATTGCACCATGAATCCAGGAAAGTCGTGGGTGCTTCCTGAGAACATAGCGCCCACCGAGGTGGAATTTGGGGGAAGGGCACGACTCCTTGCGATCCACGGAGCTTGCATTGTGAAACCAAAAGGACGCAGGAGCCATGCAGGGCCCCCGGAATCCGGGAGACTGCGGCAGTGAGCACCAGGATACACCAGCGAGCTCGGGAGCGCCCAGGGTCCTGTAGGGGAAAGTCAGATTGGCCCTAGGGAGAGCGCCCTGCTGGCCCTGGGGATAGTACCTGAGAGACTTACTGACATTTGACTGGGAAGAGTGACACGCATTTCAAACGCCCCTCAGCCTGCTGAAGCCAGCAAGACCAGAAAAACTGGTCTGGCCAGTTAGTAACCAACAAGAGGTTGTTTTGTTTCACTTTGTTTTCTTTTGTTTTGTTTTTTGGCTGTTGTTGGTTGACTGATTTTATCTTGTGTTTTAAGTGACTTTTTATTTTTCAATTCTTGCTATTTTTATCTCTCTCAATCTCTTATGTTTCCCATTCATCCTAATATTATTCCTTCCAAATTTATCTCTCCTGCACTACATCTTCTGCTTTTCCCCCCCTTTTTTTGAGCTTGCAAGTTACTGCAAATTTGTATTATCTTTTTCTCACTTTTCCAACATTTTTTTATTTTAATAGTATTTTGGTATTCTTTTTCTTTCTGTATAATCTTCTTTGCTTGGCTGGTTATACTGTCATTTGATAGGTTCCCCCTGTTATCTCAGTCACAATGTGTTGATAATTTACTATCCTTCATCTGTGTTCCATTAGTACACCTCTCAAGGTTCTATACTCCTTATTCTTGTTATCTAGATCTCATCGATTCTGCCACAAGATTGTCACTTTAATATTACTGTAAATAAGATCTAGTTCATACAATCGTAAATACTACTCAACACCCCTACCTGATCTCAGTGCACTTCGCAATTTCCTGAACTATATTATTGTGGGGGTTGTCTCTATTCTTTTACACACTACTACTATTTACTAATCTTTATTCCAACCCTACCTCAGAATCTGACCTCCCACAGCCTCACAGCTTTCTAAATCCAACTAACAATCCTTTCATCCCCAATAACAGTCTTACCTTCTTTCCATCCTTTCTAAAACATGGATAGTGGGGTGAAAAATAACGATTAACACTATAAGTAGCCAAAGCATATCCCATCTCTTCTCTATTGGCTGCTAATGTAAATATCATAGAATACTGTCTTGCTGTCTTAAACCATTTTGCCTTACTTCTCCAACTGATCACAAAAAAGAGTAGGGGGAAGTTCTGAACACCAGGATACATGAAGGAGACTGCACCACTGAATCTCACAGGTATTCTACCACAGAGGTTCACACCATAATAGGTTCACAGGGAACCAGAACAGATCAATTTAAGAAACAGAGGCTAACAAGAAGAATCCCACGAACAATGAGAAAACAAAGAAACAATCCCCAATTGAAGGGAAAGAAGGAAGCCTCAGAAAAAATGCTAATGGAAATACAGGCAACTCAAATATCAGATAGTGAGTTCAAAACAATGATTATCAGGAAGCTCAATGAACTCACAATGAGCCACCAGAAACTAGAGGGAAGCTACAACGATCTCACTGCAAACTATATAAACATGAAAAAGGAAATAGAAACTCTCAACAAGGGCCAAGAGGAAATGAAGAATGCCATTTCTCAACTGAGGAACACAGTAGAAGGAAAGAAAAGCAGGATTGATGAAGCAAAAGATCGGATTAGCGAGCTAGAGGACAAAGTAGAAAACAACACCCAGAAAGAGCAAGAAAAGGAAAAGAGGCTCAGAAGGAATGAAAAGGGATTAAGAGAAATGCAAGACAATATGAAACATAATAATATCCGTATAATAGGGATACCAGAAGGAGAAGAAGAGCAAGGGATCGAAAACCTAGTTGAAAAAGTAATGAAGGAAAACTTCCCTAATTTGATGAGAGAAAAAGTCACACAAATCCAGGAAACACAGAGAGTCCCAATCAAGAGGAACCCAAAGAGGCCCACCTCAAGACACATCATAATTAAAATGGCAAAATTTCAAGACAAAGAGAATATTAAAGACAGGAAGGGAGAAACAGGAAGTAACACACAAGGGAGCCCCAATAAGGCTAACAGCTGACTTCTCAATGGAAACACTCCAAGCCAGAAGAGAATGGCAAGAAATAGTCCAAGTAATGAGAACCAGAGGTCTGCAACCAAGGCTACTTTACCCAGCAAGGCTCTCAATCAAGATAGAAGGCCAAATAAGAAGCTTCCCAGACAAAAGAAGTCTAAAAGAATACGCCTCCACCAAACCAGCTCTGCAAGAAATTCTAAAGGGACTGCTTTAAAGAAGGGAAGGAAAAGAGAGAGAGAGAGAGGAACACACGTACATAAAAGACAATGAATAAGTACCTATCAATAATAACCTTAAATGTAAATGGATTAAATGTTCCAATCAAAAGACATAGAGCAGCTGAATGGATAAGAAAAAATGACCCACACATATGCTGCCTACAAGAGACCCACCTCAGGATAAAAGACCTGCACAGGCTGAAAGTGAAGGGCTGGAAACAAATCTTCCAAGCAAAAAGCACAGAAAAAAAAGCTGGGGTAGCAATACTCATATCAGACAAAATAGACTTCAAAAAAGGTCCATAAAGAGAGACCCAGAAGATCACTTCATAATACTCAAGGGAAGAATCCATCAAGAAGACATAAATATTGTAAATATATATGCACCCAACATAGGAGCACCCAAATACATAAAGAAAATCTTAGAGGACTCCAAGAAAGATATGGACAGCAACACAATTATAGTGGGGGATTTTAACACCCGCTATCAAAAATGGACAGATCTTCCAAACAAAATATCAACAAAGATATTGTGGCATTGAACAATACCCTTGATGAAATGGACTTTACTGATATACACAGAGCCCTCCATCCCAAAGAAGCTAAATACACATTCTTTTCAAATGTACATGGAACATTTTCAATGACTGACCACATGATAGGACACAAAGCAAGCCTCAACAATTTCAAGAAAATTGAAATCATACCAAGCATTTTCTCGGATCACAAGGGACTGAAGCTAGAAACCAACCCCAAGGAAAAAAACCAAAAACACTCAAAATCATGGAGATTAAATAGCATGCTATTAAACAATGAATGGGTCAAGAATATTAGGGAAAAAATCAAATGGTTTCTGGAAACAAATGAAAACGAACTCACAACAACCCAAAACTTAAGGGACACAGCCAAGGCAATCCTGAGAGGGAAATTCATAGCGATACAGGCCCACCTAAAAAAGTTAGAAACATTCCAAACAACCTAACCCTACGTCTACAAGAACTCGAGGAACAACAACAAAGACAGCCCAGAGCAAGCAGAAGGAAGGAAATAACCAAGATCAGAGCAGAATTAAATGACAGAGACTAAAAGCACAATTCTAAGGATCAATGAATCCAAGAGCTGGTTCTTTGAAAACATAACCAAAATCAACAAGCCTTTAAGCAGACTCATCAAGAAAAAAGAGAGAAGACCCAAATAAACACAATCAGAAATGAAAGAGGAGAGATTACAACAGATACCACAGAAATACAAAGGACTGTAAGAAATTACTACAAAGAACTGTATGCCAAGAAATTTGAAAACCTAGGTGAAATGGACAAATTTCTAGAAAAATATAATCTTCCAAAACTCAATGAAGAAGAAGCAGAAAGCCTGAACAAACCAGTAACAGCAAAAGAAATTGAAGCAGTAATCAAAAAACTCCCAACACACAAAAGCCGTGGGCCAGACGGTTTCACAGGAGAATTCTACAAAGCATTTAAGGAAGAGCTAACCCCTATCCTTCACAGACTATTCCAAAAAATCCAAAAAGATGGGAGACGCCCAAACTCTTTTTATGAGGCCAACATCATCCTAATTCCAAAACCAGATAAAGACACAACAAAGAAAGAAAACTTCAGGCCAATATCACTGATGAACATTGACGCTAAAATCCTCAACAAAATACTGGCAAACCGCATCCAACAATACATTAAAAAGATCATACACCACAACCAAGTGGGATTCATTCAAGGGATGCAAGGATGGTACAATATTCGCAAATCAGTAAATGTAATACATCACATAAACAAAAGCAAAGACAAAAACCACATGATCATATCAATAGATGCAGACAAAGCATTTGATAAGGTACAGCACCCATTTATGATAAAAACACTCAGCAAAGTGGGAATAGAGGGAGCATTCCTCAACATAATAAAGGCCATATATGAGAGACCCACAGCGAACATCATAGTCAATGGGCAAAAATTAAAATCTTTTCCTCTAATATCAGGAACAAGACAAGGCCATCCACTTTCACCACTTCTATTCAATATAGTACTGGAAGTTTTAGCCACAGCGATCAGACAAGAAAAAGAAATAAAAGGCATCCAAATCGGAAAGGAGGAAACAAAACTGTCACTGTTGCAGGTGACATGATAATGTACATAGAAAATCCTATAGACTCCATCAAAAACCTGCTTGACCTAATAAATGAATTTGGCAAAGCAGCGGGATACAAAGTCAATATCCAGAAATCAAAGGCATTTCTGTACACCAACAATGAAACAGCAGAAGCAGAAATCAAGGGAAAAAATCCCATTTGAAATAGTAAAAAGAAAAATAAAATATCTAGGAATAAACCTAACCAAAGAGGTAAAAGACCTGTATTTAGAAAACTACATAACACTCAGGAAAGAAATCAAGGAAGACACAAATAAATGGTAACATATACCATGCTCATGGATTGGAAGAATTAGTATCATCAAAATGTCCATACTACCATGTGTAGTATGGAAAGCAATTTACACATTCAATGCAATTCCTATTAAAGTACCAATGGCTTATTTTACAGACATAGAACAAACACTTCAAAAATTTATATGGAATCATAAACGACCCCGAATAGCTGCTGCAATTTTGAGAAAAGTAAAGTAGGAGGGATCACAATACCTGACACTAAACTATACTACAAGGCCGCTGTAATCAAAACAGCCTGGTACTGGCATAAAAACAGGCACATGGACCAATGGAACAGAACAGAGAGCCCAGAAATAAACCCAAGTCTCTAGGGTCAATTCATATTTGACAAAGGAGGCAGCAACATAAAATGAAGTAAAAATAGCCTCTTCAACAAATGGTGTTGGGAGAACTGGACAGCCACGTGCAAAAAAATGAAACTCAAGCACCAACTTACACCTTATACAAAAATAAATTCAACGTGGATAAAAGACTTAAATATAAAACATGACACCATTAAAGTCCTAGAGGAGAACGTAGGTAGGAAAATCTCAGATATTTCACGAAGAAACTTTTTTACTGACATGTCTCCTAGAGCAAGGGACATAAAGGAAAGAATAAACAAATGGGACCTCATCAAAATAAAAAGCTCCTGCACAGCTAAAGAAAACAGTATCAAAATAAAAAGAGAACCAACTGTATGGGAAAACATATTTGCCAATGATACCTCAGACAAGGGTTTAATCTCCAAAATATGTAAAGAACTTACACGACTCCACTCTAAGAAGACAAGGAATCCAATTAAAAAATGGGCAAAGGACTTAAACAGACACTTCTCCAAGGACATACAGAAAATCCAAACACACATGAAATGATGTTCAATATCGCTAGCTATCAGAGAGATGCAAATTAAAACCACAATGAGATACCACTTCACATCAGTCATTATGGCCATCATAAACAAAGCAACAAACAACAAGTGTTGGAGAGGTTGTGGAGAAAAGGGGTCCCTAGTGCACTGTTGGTGGGACTGCAGACTGGTACAACCACTATGGAAAGCAGTATGGAACTTCCTCAGAAAACTAAAAATGGATCTGCCTTTTGACCCAACCCAGCAATTCCACTGCTGGGACTTTATCCTAAGAACACTAAAACACCAATCCAAAAGAACCAATGCACCCCAATGTTCATAGCAGCACAATTTACAATAGCTAGGTGCTGGAAGCAACCTAGATGCCCATCAGTAAATGAATGGATCAAAAAAACTATGGTACATTTACACAATGGAATTCTATGCAGCAGAAAGAAAGAAGGAGCTCCTACCCTTTGCAGCAGCATGGATGGAGCTGGAAAGCATTATGCTAAGAGAAATAAGCCAGGCAGTGAAAGACAAATACCATATGATCTCACCTTTAACAAGAACCTAAACAACAAAACAAAGAAACAAGCAAAATATAACCAAAGACACTGAAATAGAGGACAGGCTGACAGTGACCATAGGGGAGAGAAGAGGGAATTTCAAGGGAGAATGGGAAGGGTTTACAGGAACAAATTTAAAGGACACATGGACAAAAACTAGGGGGAGGGTGGTAATGGGAGGGAAGAGGGGAGTGTTGGGTGGGTGGGCTGGATTGGGAGTAAAAGGGAGAAAACTGTACTTGAACAATGATTAAAATTTAAAAAATAATAATAAAACAAATTAGTCCTATGCACTAAAAATACCTTACAGGACCATACATTTTCCTTCTGTGGTGACAACATGTCTCATGTTGCTTACTTCACTGTTTATGAAAGTATTCAAATGTTTTAAACAGTGACATGCAGTGATACATAAACAAAGCATGATGATTAAATGATTAAATTATAACTTACCAAGAGACATTGCCTCTTTCCAAACAGCACATCTATTTTCAAAGGCAACAGAGAACTTCTTAAGCATACAGTAAATCATATAATCTGTTTATGTGTAGTACTGTGGTACCATTATAGTGGTATGTGACTGCTCTATCTATTTACAAATATCAAAATAGATAATTATGATTTGATGAGCTTTATTTTCAACTTTATAGTTTAATTGCATTAATTACAACTGCTAATCTAGCAAGACGATAACATATGCATGTTTTTAAAAAAAAAAACACCTTTCAATATACTCACTCCAATTTACCTAACGAGGCTTCAAATCATCTTAATATGTGTAATAGTTCCCACTAAAGAGTACAACCAACAGTTATCCAAAGCATTTTATCCTTTTTTTTTTTTAAGATTTTATTTATTTATTTTTAGAGAGGGAAGGGAGGGAGAGAGAGAGAGAGAGAGAAACATCAATGTGCAGTTGCCAGGGGCCATGGCCTGCAACCCAGGCATGTGCCCTAACTGGGAATCGAACCTGCGACACTTTGGTTTGCAGCCCACACTCAATCCACTAAGCTACGCCAGCCAGAGCGGCATTTTATCCTTTTGATTATGTAAGGCTATATTCTTGACAGAAATGCCTACAACAAAAGTGATTTCCTTATAAAAACAATTTTTTGATGAAAGCCATGTTCTTAGGCAAAGACCTGATGCCTACTTTTTTTTTAGAAATGACTAAAATATGCCCTTTTTAAACTACTCTAATATTTCATAAAAATCATTCCAAAAGAAATAACAATAGCCCTAGCTGGTGTGGCTCAGTGGATTGAGTGCTGACCTGTGAACCAAAAAGTCCCTGAGCACTTCAGGTCAAGGCACATGGCTGGGGTGCAGACCAAGTCCCCAGCTGGGGGCATGTGAGAGGCAAACTATCGATGTCTCTTTCATGCATTGATGTTTCTCTCCCTCTCTTTCTCCCTACCTTCCCCTCTCCCTAAAATAATAAATAGATAAAACATTCTTTAAAAATGTGCATTCTTGCAAATATATCTTGCAACATTATTTTACACCACTAAACTAGTCAAAAAATTAAAACATCCCTTAATGATTAGAGTATTAAAGTAGCACTCATTCATAGTACTCTAAGGCACAACTCTTAGGTAATTTGTATAGCTCAGAATGTTCACACACTTTCCACAAACACTAAGGGAAGTTCATAACCTTCCATTCATTAATCCTATTTCTGGTAATTTATTCCAAGGAAGTAACTCAGCAGACACAGAAATATTAATTTGCAAAAATATATTACCCATCTATAATAAAAATTATAGATCCTCAACACTTATGATATAGTTGCACAAAGGAGTGTTTATGTATTTCATTAAAAGTACACTTCTTAAATTAATGTAGAAACATAGGGAAGATGTCTATGCTTTAAATGAAAACAGCAAAACATGTACCTATACATGTACAAAGTAATAAAGAGAAAACAGTATGTGTTATGGTGATGACATGATAGATATTTTATTTTTTAAAACTGCCTTCAATGTTTCCACTCTATTGTTAAATGTCAAAGCAAGTTATAAATAATGATACCATTTTTATAAATTTCTAAAACTTGCTTTACCCATGCATATAAGAGGCTCTTGAAGAGCTTGAAACATACTTAAGGTGACATTTAAGAAAAATGTGTTATTTAAAACAACAGTAGCCAGAGCCCTAAGAAATGAACACCTCATAGTTAAAAGTCATTGAGCAAACATTTTTTGAGAGCCTACTATATATGCCATCGCAGTTCTAGCCACTGGGACTATAACAATGAAAAAAACAGACAAAAATTCCTGCCCTCATGAAGCATGCATTCTAACAGAGACATACACTACACAAAATAAATATGTAAAATAAATAGCACATTTGATTGTGAGAAGTGCTAAGGAGAAAAGCAAAGCCAGGAAAGTGTGGAAGATGCTATTTTAAACTGAATGGCAATGGAAGGTCTCACCGTGAGATGTCTAATGAAAGACTGAAAAGTGGAGGACTAAACAGTGTGGATATCTGGGCTTGAAGGCAGGCAAACAGCAAGTGCAAAAGCCCTGAAAAAGAATGCCTGGCCAATGATGCTAATGTGCCCAAAACTGAGAAGTGTAATTAATCAAACATTCTGTACCCACTTCCCACCGGTAGACCACACACGTGACACAATTCTGAGAACACTGCTGCTGGACCAGAGATGCCATTAGTGGGTTTCAGTACACAGCCTATTTTCCTAGCAAATGTTTTAAGACCTTCACCTATCGTTGTTTAAGCATCTCCTTTTTATTCTGAGGATCCAAATGGGGCCAGAGCCTGGCCCTATGAGACCTACTCTCAGTTCACCACCCTAAGGGTCTCATGCACCTATAGCCCCTCACTTGACTCATGCCTGTACTTGGCAAAACATTCAGCAGGACTGTGGAATTGAGAAAAATGAAACCCCCTTCCAGAGCTTGATTTGAAGAGATCTCAGGAAGGAAAGTCTATAAGAAAGCTGTAGAGAGATCAGTGGAGAGAAAGCACAAGGCATAGAAGCTACAGATATGAGAACATCCAAGAAGTAAAGAAAAGGCCTCGTAACAGGCCACAGGGCCGAGAGGCTCAGGGAAAAATAGTTAACAGATTTCCAACAGTGAGAATGTCTAAAGAACTTGTAAATAAAAGAATGTCTCTATTTTCAGCTATTTACTATGCTGAAATATAATCCCTGCCACTACTCCCAAATTTTCAATAAAACTCTAATACAGAGACTTCCGGCCAAGATGGAGGTGTAGGCAGACACACTGTGCTTTCTTGCACAACCAAAATAAGGACAACAAAAATTTAGAAACAAAAAAACAACCAGTACTAACAAAAAATTGAACTGTATGGAAGTCCAACAACCAAGGAGTTAAAATAGACACATTCATCCAGACCCCTAGGAGGGGCAGAGTCAGGCCCAGGGGCAAAGAGGGGTCAGGGCAAAAAAAGCAGTGGCTGGAAGACCCCAGGCACACGGGTGGCTGCTGGCAGACCCAGCAAGGTAGTGGACTGTGGAGGGGCGTGGCACGCAAGGCAGCAGGTGGATCAGGCTGTCCCACATTTGCACAGATAAACCAGGCGAAACTGGGGAGCAAGACAGACCATGCAGCCCAGGGTCCCAGCACTGGGAAATAAAGCCTCAAAACACCAATTGAAGCCTCAACACTTGAGGGGGTTGAGGTGCTGGGAGAGACTCCCAGCCTCACAGGTGGGTTTGTTGGAGAGACCACAGGACCCCAGGACGTGTACACAAACCCACCTACACGGGAATCAGCACCAAAAGGGGCCAGTTTGCTTGGGGAAAGCAGCAGAAGTGGCTGAAATCCAGCAGAGAGCAGAACAAGCACCATTGTTCCCTCCGGGACTCCTCCCCGACATTCAGCGTCACAATCCAGTGACTGAGTTGCCCTGCCCTGGTAAACACCTAAGACTCTGCCCTTCACTGAGTAACAGGCGCATCAAGATAAAAAAAAAAAAAAAAATAGCCGAAATGGAAGAACAAATCAAAGCTCCAAAACAAATACAACTAAGCAACGAAGAGATAGCCAACCTATCACATGCACAGTTCAAAGCACTGGTGATCAAGATGCTCACAGAATTGGTTGAATTTGGTCGCAAACTAGATGAAAAATGAAGGCTATGCTAAGTGAAACAAAGGAAAATGTACAGGGAACCAATAGTGATGGGAAGGAAACTGGGACTCAAATCAATGGAGTGGACCAGAAGAAAGAAACAACCAAACAGAAAAGAATGAAGAAACAAGAATTCAAAAAAATGAGGAGAGGCTTAGGAACCTCCAGGACATCTTTAAACGTTCCAACATCCGAATTATAGGGGTACCAGAAGGGGAAGAGGAAGAGCAACAAGTGGAAAAGTTATTTGAACATATAATAAAAGAGAACTTCCCCAATCTGGCAAAGAAATAGACTTCCAGGAAGTCTAGGGAGCTCAGAGAGTCCCAAAGAAGTTGGACCCAAGGAGGAACACACCAAGGCACATCATAATTACATTACCCAAGATTAAAATGAAGGAGAGAAGCCTAGAACCAGCAAGAGATAAGGAGACAGTTATCTACAAAGGAGTTCCCATAAGACTATCAGCTGATTTCTCAAAAGAAACCTTACAGGCAAGAGGGGGCTGGAAAGAAGCATTCCAAGTCATGAAAGGCAAGAACCTACATCCAAGATTGCTCTATCCAGCAAAGCTTTCATTTAGAATGGAAGGGAAGATAAAGTGCTTCTCAGATAAGGTCAAGTTAAAGGAGTTCATCATCACCAAGCCCTTATTTTATGAAATGTTAAAGGGACTTATCTAAGATAAAGAAGATAAAAAACATGTATAGTAAAATGACAGCAAACTCACAATTATTAACAACCACACCTAAAACAAAAACAAAAACAAACTAAGCAACAACTAGAACAGGAACAGAACCACAGAAATGGAGATCACATGGAGGGTTAGCAACAGGGGACTAGGAGGAGGAGAGGGGGGAAAAGGTACATAGAATAAGTAGCATAGATTGTAGGTAGAAAATAGACAAGGGGAGGGTAAGAATAGTATGAGAAATGTAGAAGCTAAAGAACTTGTAAGGATGACACATGGATATGAACTAAAGGGGGGGAATGTGAGTGGGAGAGGGTGTGCAGGGTGGAGGGGAGTGAAGGGGGGAAAATGGGACAACTGTAATAGCATAATCAATAAAATATACTTTTTAAAAAAACTCTACTACAAATACCTGCTCTGTGACTGATGCTTTAAAAGAATGCAGATACCAAAAAGACAGACTCCAAAGACAAAATGTAAGTGGAATCTAAAATAGAGCAGAAGCAAAGAAGTGAAGTAAGGTGTGTCTAAGAAAAATACAAGCTCCCTGAAACTCCTCTGAAATACTTGGGGGAGGAGACTATGTTCCCATCATCTATGGACTGGAGCTTTGAAAAGGATGAAGGATCACCCCATGAGCTGGTGGACTTGCCTACATCCTGATAACTGAGAGCTAGATAGACCACACCCAGTCAAGCAAGTAATAGATAAAATATGAAAGGTATCTAAATTCATGCTTCAGAAGGTTAAAAAGGGGGTTATCATCATTCAAGAGTTGTTAAAAATTACTTCATGGGAGGGGTGACCCTGACCTAACCCCTAAAGGTTAAGAGTTGAAGAGAAGAGGATACAGACTGGTATTCCAGGTATCACTAATATCATGAATAAAGCTCCAAAACCTGGAGTAAGTGTGGCCTGTTCAGAGAACATTGCAGAAACTGGCCTATTCGGAACAGAAACTACCCATTGGCAGGCAGTGACATATAAGATTAGCCAGGTAAGGTGAGAGCAGATGGAGAAAGGATCTGAAACCCAGGATGAGAAATCTGAACTTTGACAAGCATTTTATAAGAAGGAAAAGAACTGCTTTGTTCTCTTTTTAGTTTCTGTTTTATTTAAGATCATAAAACACTTTGGCAATGTCAACAGGTCCTTTTTCCTGCCTTCTAAAATTGGTCCACTGATTTCCCACTACGCAGCTCATATTACATACCCCAGGTACAAAACTATCATGTTTATGAAGATAATGTCTCTACTTATGCTTGTACTGATCCTTAATCTCCAACTGCCTGTCAAGCAATCACCCTACAAGTTCTTCAACTATCCTACATCATTGGTCCATCCTGTGACATATGCAAACTAGGATTTCAAAATGACTCAATCTGTACCCTTAAGAAACTCAGAGTCTGGTGTAGGCAGAAGCCAGGAAAATTATCTAATACAATACACAGTGGTAGTTTCTAGAGTAGAGGAATGCTTACAGTATCATGAGAGCTGAGGACAACAACAACAGTTCGGAGATCAGGAAAAGGTAGAAAACACCTAAGAGAAAGTGTTGACTGACCTGAGTCTTGAAGGAAAAGAAACATCAAAGGGTGGGGACAAGACCTGGGGATGACAGTGATTACCATCAGACTGCAAGGGCTGGGCAGAGACTGCCGTCCTGGTCCTCAGGTCCTTGTCCTCAGAGATCGTTAATCCTGTGTGGCTGGATGAGCAGAAGTAGTGAAGTGCCACATCATAAACACCATTCTCTCATGCTAAGAATTTTGTATTTTAGAATAGCTGAAAGATTTTTTAAAAAATCACATGATCATATTTGTGTTTCTTAAAAAAACAGAAGATGGATTGAAAGGGTGCCACGAAGCTTTTTTCTTCCTAATATAAAATACAACAAAAAGCTGACAAAGGCTGCTATAACATTCAATTTATCTCTACTTATCCATTCCTACTCCTTTTCTAAGCTTAGTTCACTTCTTTCATAAAGTCTTCCCTAACTCCTCCCAAACACATTAATCTTTTCCTTTCTCAGAACTCTTATGGAATACCTGTCTGTACACTGCATTGTCATCACCTTACATTTTTACCTAATTTACATTTAAATCCTTTCTCCCTAACAAGTATGTAAATTCCCCGAGGGGGGAAAAAAAAGTCATATATTTTTTTAATGATTGTGTAACAACACACATACTCCCCTCTTCATCCCATGGCACCCAGCATAGTAATACATTCTGAAACAGATAGTGCCTTTGAACTGAATACCTGGTCTCCTTTATCCATGAATAAAAATATTCTAGTCCCCATAAATGAGGAACAAAATAAAATGTATAATTAGGCAAAACTAAGGTGAAATAATTAGCACAGTGCCAGCAAGGAATGAATACAAGGGAACTTTCTGGGAAGATGACAATGTTTTAATTTATGAAACATATGTGTTAGACTGTTGTACCCATTTATTTAAAAAATATATATATATATAACTAAGATTAGTACAGTTGAGCATATACAAATTTTACCTAAAAGCCTGTAAAAGTAAGGGGTGGGGGACAAGGAGCTGTAGATAAAACAAGACTTGCAGAATATTGATGGTACTTCTCAGGTAAAGTATAGAGGAGTTCATTATATTATTATGTGTCTACTTTTTAAAAATATATGAAAAAATCCATAATAAAAAGTCATATATACATGTATATATATATATATATATATATATATAACTTAACAGGGTGAAAAAACTGCTTTAACAAAAAGTAACTCAGAACATTAAGTTACTCTTCTCTCAATGTTTGAAGTAACTGACATTGTAACTTTTAAAGTGGTTTTACTGGCTCTATTGCCTTCCTAATTCTAAGAAATATGGTCTAAAGCAGGCCTACTGTTGATAGCATAGACCAAAAAGACTGAAAAGCCACAGGTTCCTTAATTAAGTACCAGAGAGTAAAATTAATTAGCCTTATTAACAAATATACCCAAAAATCCAGTAAAATTTAAAGTTAGAATTTTCTGTCCTAGCTGGTGTAGCTCTGGATTGAGCGAAGGCTGCAAACCAAAGGGTAGCTGGTTCGATTCCCAGTCAGGGCACATGCCTGGGCTGCAGGCCACATCCCCAGTGGGGGCACATGTGAGAGGCAACCACACATTGATGTTTCTCTCCCTCTTTCTCCCTCCCTTCCCCTCTCTCTGAAAATAAATGAATAAAATATTTTTAAAAATTTAAAAAATAATAAAGTTAGAATTTTCTTTTCTTCAAACTGTGATACCAAAGATAGCAATTGAAAAGCTATTCATAAGATTCTGGAAGTAAATCTACAAAGACACACTCAATACCATTCTTAAGAGTTTTAAAATAATTAAATCATTTTATCTCAGTCATTTAAAATCAGCTCATAATTTGTATTCCTCTCCCACAAAAGTTTCTGAAAGAGATTTCATAACAGTTTACATAATGAATAAACAAAATTATTTAGTAAGACAAATTCTGTGACACTGTTTTGCTACTGTTGCTACTATTTCCCAGTTGATTACGTTTAACACTTCTTTTACTCAATAATATATGGTCTTATAAATCAGTGGCCACCTTAGCTGTAACTAGAAGAGACATAAAGAGTTTCTGGAAAGCTGATAATATTATCTGGTGAGTGCCAACCTAAATGCTTATTAGACAAGTGAGTTCTATTGGTGAAAATTTTTCAAGCTCTACACTTATGATATGTATACTTTTCTACATATAAGTAATACTCCAATAAAGCAAAGTTTTTTTTTAATCACAAAAGTAAGCCGAACTTTAAGGGTTGTCATCAAATTCCCGCAAATACGTCTCTGCAAAAATGAAATTCAAAGTTATTTTACAGCATTTAACACTTCCTATTGGTATATTATCAGACAACAAATAACTTCCACTTGCAGTTGGGGGCTCTGAAAGTACACAATCCAAAAGAAAAAATTGCTTATATTTCTCAGAATTAATCCTTTTAAAAGCAAATTAAATATACGTGAAAATGTACAGTTCTCTTTTGTCCAAAGATGCAAATCATTTTCAACTTTGTTAAGCGGATTTAGGAAGGAAAAGCAAGACCATCGCTTGGCTTTAGTAAGATAAAGAAGATAGCAAAAGGTTAGTAAGAACTTCATGCAAAGGAAGGCCACTTGTCAGTGTTTTAGTCCAAAATCTATTACTAATCAGATATTTTAGGCAAACCAGAAACAGAAGGCAACAGTACCTGCCCAGAGAGATGAATGAAATAAAATGCATGAAAAAAGTATGCCAAGTTAATATTAAGTATCCGATGACTGGCAAGAATGCTTGGGAAGTAACCTCATTCATTTGCTGAAACCAAGTGTCTCCCAGCAAATAGAAAATTGTCTGTAAGCCCCCAACAGTAACTCAACTCTCCACCTTTCTCTAATCTTACAGTCTCCCTAAATTAAATCTAAACATTAAAATTCTTTCGAGGGGGGGAAGCAGAGGAGTATAATAAAAAAGGATCTCGATCCTCGCCTAACACTTACACCTGCAGAGCCAGGGGAGGGAAACTTGCTTTCCCGATGATATGTCAGGGGGTTCACTGACCAACTCCAAGACGACACACTTTAGAAATTCTACCAAATGCATCCAGGAGAGTTCACAGGAACCATTCTCAGGACTTCAAAAGCAACTGCTAGCGAATCGTGCCAAACCTCATCCAAGTGACTTAGACAACAGCCTCCAATCGCCATCCTCAAACACGTCCACAAAGCCAAGCCATCGTGTGGCAGGAGATGAGATGGCAAAACTAGTGCACACCCATAAAGTTAATAACAGAAACGAAGTGGTTTGGGGACAGAGTGAGGGGCGACAGCCTCAAGATAGAGGCACAGGTTTTCTCGAGGGCGCAGAGGAAACACCCACACTCCCGAGGCAGAGTAAGGGGCCAGTGAGGCCCGCAAGGACGCAGGGAGCACGGAGGACGCGGCGCCACCGACACACCCGGACACCCTGACATTGGAGACTGGCAGCGGCCGAGGCCGGTGTTCACCGCGATTGACCCCTCGGGCAAAGGGACTGGTCCTCCTGCCACCAGGCGGGGCGGGAGAGCGCGCGAGGGGTGCCCGCTTGGGCCCGGGAAAGCGGCGCCCCATGGGCCTTCTTACCCGCGCAGGCCGAGGGCGCGGCGCCGCTTGTGCAGCAGGCAGAGCACCAGGAACGCGGCCCCCGCCAACGAGGAGTTTCGCGCGGTCAGGTACTTGCTGAAGGCCGCCATGGCACCGCCTGAACGAGCGAGCCAGGGATGGGGCCGTGGCGGTGATTGCCTCAGCGTAGCTAGCGCGAGGGCGACTGGGAGGAGAGGAGCTCAAGGAGGGAGGGTGGTGCGGGCCGCGCAGGACCGCCCCCTGACGCGCGCCGCCGCGCCGCCCGCCGGCCGAAGCCCACCTCGGGCTTTGGTTGGGCGGGAGCGCGCGCCAGCACAACAGAGCCGGAGCAGTCCCAGGTGCTCTTTGCGCAGGCGCGGACCCCGCAGAATCGACAGCAACGGGGTCGCACGGAAATCCAGTTATCCTTTTCGGTGATGCTTTACTCCTCCGAGGCCTAGTTGCTTGAGGCGGGAACAGCCTCACCCCTACTCCCGCCTCCGCACACTCACGCCTAGGCTTTCACAAGAACTGGAAAAGCGGGCCTGGACAGCGCTGGGGTTTTCACGAGACCTGCCGCTTCCCCCTCCCCCCGCCCACCCCGGTCCCAGGCCGTTACCACCCTCTTAAAGGAGCCCGGAAGAAGGGAATGGCCCCATCACAGAACATTTACATAAAACTGTGAGCTTGGTTATCAAAGACGAAAACAACCATCGGGAACTCCGAGGAAGTGTAGGGAGATGTGGGAAGAATGACTATAAATCGAAAACCTTTTTCCAAGCTAGTGTTTTCCAAACCGTGCGTTATAATTTCCAGGGGACTGTGAAATCAGTTTGGCAGATCCAGAACACCACTTTTTGTTTTTTAATGAAATGGGAAATAATAGAACAACGATATTAAAATCTCAGAATGCATCACGTGTAAAGGAGTTGTTTTGAAATTTTTATTCCAGTCTTTTGTATCTGCCTGGCCCGAGCAAGTGATAAGAAATGTATTTCTTCATGTGGATCTTATCAAAACAAAAGTTTGAGAAACACGATTCTTTGCAAAGAGACATTCAGAAATAATTGTGGATTGTGTTAAAGCTGGCATTGCTCCCAGGATCTGAAGAGCATTACAGATTATAGCATCCTTCTGTCTGGTCCTAACCATGCAGAAATCATTATTCCTAGCATTTAGGCTGGCATAGGTACAGTAACAGGAAGTTCCTGTCTTCAGTTGAGGACACTGGAGAAAAGCAATGTGTGCCAGTCAATATGAGCACATGAAACCTTGTATAATATACACACATATTAAAGTAGCCTATGAGTTAAAGCACAGGTGGCAAACACAAGGCCAGGGGGGCCAAATCTGGCCCTCCATATTGTTTATCCTGCCGGGCCCCTTGTTTCTACCCTGCGGCAGCTCGAGCTCTCACTTAACAGGTAAGGAGCAGTTACATTTGTACAGCCCTAAAATTACATTCAGCCCTTTGAAGCAACCTCCAGGCTGATGTGGCCCCTGGTGAAAATGAGTTTGACACCTCTGCTTTAGGAAGTAGTACATGTTTATCATTGTTTTCAGCTGCTAAATTTGGGGGCATTTTTTAAATGTAGCTGATACGATTTAGGCCATGCCTTGAAAAATTGATGGAAGGGAGGGGTTTTAGAAGATATAATAACAGCAAAGATACAGAGATAAGAAGGTGCAAAGCAGATGCAGGAAGATGATTAAGTCTGTTGTGGATAGAAGTTCAAGGAAGGGTGTGAAATGGGAGAAAAGGTTGAAATGTTTAATGGAGGTCAATATTTAGTGGAGGTAAATGTTTAATATTTAACTCAGGTTTGGGATGAATAGTAACCTCAGCTTTTATTTTAGGAAGACCATGCAGTGAGTAGGATGGATGGAAGGAGGATACATCAAGCAGACAGACCAGTTTGAACACTTTTGAAATAATCTAAGTAAAAGGTTTTAAGCATCTGAGTCAGTTCAACACAGACCAAACAAGAAAGGACTTTGGGTTCAAACTGGATGGAGGTGAGTTATTTAATGGGGAGAAAATTTCTAAACAACTCTTGAGATTTCCCAGTCAAGTGCCTGAGAGGATGATAATATTTACCTGAGGTCAGGGGCAGAAAAGTGGCAGCGTGTGCTTATTGGGAAAGATAATGAGATGCAAATGAATAATTTCCTCACTAGTTTCTTAGCACCAAGAACCACTCCAAGATCCTTAGCCACTGACACAAAGGCAATTATGATATAAGCTCTGCCTACCTTTGAATTCCTATCTTGGCACTCCTCCCCTCCAATAGATGTATGTATTATACCTCTGCCCCAGGAGACAAAAGCACACTGCTATTCCCCTCTGTTGTCTTTCCTTGACTATGCTCTTCTCTCTGCCTGAAATACCAGACTCTTCCTACCCTAACATCCTCCCTCCCCATTTCAGTTCAGCCTTTAAAGTGAGGTATTGATGGCCTCCTACTCCAAACGCTCTTTTCTGACCACTTCCTCCTACCCCCCAACTCCTGCCAAGTTAATCACTTCCTCTTTTGTGCTATTTCTGTATCATATATCATTCTATTAATGTATAGTAGGGAGTCTGGAGAAGCAGGTCTTAAAACTTTTTTTTAAGAGAAACTGCCAATCACTTCTCATTACCTTGACAAGATAAACATGTCAAGTCACCAGGAACAGATCATCTTTGCTTAGAAAAGAGTCAGTTGAGAAGTTCCCCTCACTGATACAAATGGAAGAATAGCTAGGTACCCACTACACCAGGGAAACTATGCAGCAAGACATCCTGACAAGACCACTCCTCCAAACAGCCCTACTTTTAAAGGCCCAAACCTGCATAGGAAAAGTGCACAGGAGAGCCTCCTAAGAGGAAAGAAATGGTGATCTCAATCTTTCTTTTTGAAGTTTAACATTTTTAGGGCCCCTCTGATTGACTGAGATAGTCCTGTCTCACTAGCACAGTGTCCTAAAGAGAAACTCTTCAGGAGGAATAGGAAGTTCGAGCTGATGAACTAGTTCAACAACCGAGCCTCAAGGCCACCAGTAGTGAGTTAAGTTATGAGGCCATCCCAATTCAGTCACATAGGAACTGTCCATATTTGGAGGGAACATTGTCCTAGCATAGAGAAACTTGGGGAGTCCATACTTCAGCCACTCTTCAGCCTGTGTACCTGGTACACTGTGGCAGTGAAACAAGGGTGCTTGGGACTGAGGAGAGCCAACTTGCAATGACAACACCATCTAGCAGCCAGATTTTTATTAGCCAAAAATTTAGTCAACAGCCCTGACCAGCATGGCTCAATTGTTTGAACATTTCCCCACCAAAAGGTCACTGGATCAATTTCCAGTCAGGGTACATGCCTGGGTTTCCAGTCAGGGTACATGCCTGTATTTGTCAAAAATGTCAGGCCGGTCCCCAGTTAAGGCGTGTGAGAGAGGCAATTGATCAGTGTTTCTCTCACACACTGATGTTTTTCTCCCTCTCTTTCTCCCTTCCCCTCTCTCTAAAAGTAAATAGATAAGTATAAAATGAGCCTAGCACATCTAATTATTCCTGAAAATAAGGAAATGATTTGAAAAACTATGGGTATGTGTGTCACATGAACAAATGAGCCATCTACAAGAGACTCCTTTTGCCCAAATCTAGGATAATTTGTGCACCAAAATAAGTACAGTAATAAATTAAAAGCCATTGAAGAAATAGAAATTAACAACTTCATACCTATAACAAATAAGTAATACAGAGGAAAGGGCTCCAGATATAGCTGAATGTCATGGGCCAATTGGTAAATGTGGAAGAATACACAAATGGAAAATTAGCATTTTGCAACAATTATAGTAAGGATTGAGTCAGGCAAGAATTACCAATGGATGCTAACTCTAGGAGGAAGTTTTGGTAGGAAACAAAATATTTTTGTAATCCTAAATTATCTCCCCATAAGCCACCCATTGGTTACAACAGAGAAAAAAATAGTAATTTTACAGTGAATAAAATGGATAATATCTTGGCTGGGCAGTCCACATTAAAGTCATACAGGACAGATGGACATCTCATGTCCCTAAATGAGCCACTCAGGGTTGGGAGGGGGTAAGGGGGATGGAGATAACTGTACTTGAACAACAGTAAAAAAAATGTGAAAATAAAAAATAAAAATAAACAAAAAATGATACAGCTCTTAGGCAGCATTCTGACCTAGAAGGCATAATGTGAATGTAATCCTGAGGAAACTCAAAACCTATATGAGGAACATTTTTTTCTTAAAAGAGGGGGGGTACTGTATTTGTCAAAAATGTCAATGCTGTAAAAACAAAGAAAAGCTTTAGAAATGTCCTAGATTAAAGAAGGCTAAAGCAAGGTGACAATTAAAAGCAACAGCTAACCCTAAACTGGATTTTTGTAGTGTGGGGCAAGGGGATAGGGGACTTTGTTAAGGACATTATTGGGTCAATAATTGGGTCAATAACTGACACAATTGGAATATGATTGGTAGATTAGAGTATTGATGATAAATTCACTGAAATTGATAACTATACTATGACTATATTAGAGAATATTCATATTCTAGGAAATATACACTGAACTTTAGGAATAAAGGGCCACATTTTGGAGTAAAAAGCCTTCAAATGGTTCAGGGAAACACACACACCAAGAGAGTACACACACATATGATAAAGCAAAGGTTAAATATTTACACTAGGTAAATCTGGAGAAAGAGTATGAGTGTTCTGTGCTTTTTAATTTTTGCAACTTTCTGTAAGTTTGAAATTCTTTCACAATAATACATTTTTTAAGAAGAGAAAAATTAAAGATTAACTCAGAAATACCCGCAGCAACCTTATTTATAACAGCCCCAAACTGGAAACTCTAGTGTCCATTGGCAAGAGAGTGAGTAGTCTGGCTGGTGTGGCTCAGTTGGCTGGAGCCTCATCCCACACACTGAAAAGTCTCCGGTTTGATTCCCAGCCTGGGCACAAACCTAGGTTGTGGGTTTAGTCCCTGGTGGGGGTATGTACAGGAGGCAACGAGTGAATGTTTCTCTCTCACATTAATGCTTCTTTCTCTCTCTTCCCCTTGTCCTCTCTCTAAAAAATCAATAAACATGTCCTTGAATGAGAAAGAAAAAAGAAAAAAGAAACAGTGAAGGAACAGGTTTGGTATATCCATACAATAGAATACTACTCAGCAATAAACAGGAAGAACTATTGATAATCACAGCAATATGGATGAATTTCAGAAACACAGAGCAAAAGATGTGCTTGCACATGCACACACATACACACAAGCACGTTGGATTAAATGAGGTGCAAGAACAGGCAAAATAAGTTTATTGTAGAAGTCAGAAGGTGATTGCATTTGAAAGCGGAGTGAAATTGGCTAGAAGCTAGCATAAGGGAACTTTTGGGGGTTAATGAAAATGTTCTCTATTTTGTTTCGGTGGTGGTTTCACAGGTATTTACTAATGTCAGAATTCATCAGACTGAACACTAAGATCTATGCTGCTTAGTGTTCAGTCAGAAGTTATAATGAAAGTTATAAATGCAACTAAATGAATAAACGAACAAGCTAATCACTTTTTAAAAGGAAGATTCCTTAAGGTAAATTCAGGTTGAAAGAGAAGTTGCACCTGCTTAAACATTCCTGGAATTTTTTACAGTGTTAATACTATCGAGAAAGACCTGAGGTATCTAAAATTGTGAAAGGGAAATAATTCATTTTAAAATATTTTATTTTTATTTATTTTTAGGGAGGGAAGGAGAGAGAGAGATAGAGAGAGAGAGAGAGAGAGGGAGGGAGAGAGAAACATCAATGTGCGATCGCTGGGGGTTATGGCCTGCAACCCAGGAATGTACCCTGGCTGGGAATCGAACCTGGGACACTTTGGTTCCCAGCCCGCGCTCAATCCACTGAGCTATGCCAGCCAGGGCTTGGGAAATAATTCATTTTAAGAAGACCTAAGATATCTGAAAACATGGCAGGAAAATTATTTATCTTAACCTTCCCTCAAACAACCTTTTGAATATTTAGAATGTCTGTGAAATGTACAGTTAATTTCAAAACATAACTAACCAGTTTGTAATCCAGAAAGATGCATATATTGCTATACTTCCTGGAAGGATTTCTAAATTTTGCTACTTGGGGTTTTGTTTCATACATGTAAGGAGTGGCGTGTCTTCATAGAATCAGAGCCTGTTTGGGCATCGTCCTGTGCTGGGCATGTTGTCCCGGTCTGCCCATGCTGGGCACCAAACCAGGGCTGTGACCACACATCAGCAAGTTCCACCCAGTTCAGGCATTTCTCTCTCTCTCTCTTTTTTTTAATCCTCACCTGAGAACATTGCTTTTAGAGAGACAGAAAAGGAGAGAGAGAAATATTGATGTGAGACATAAGCTTTAATTGGCTGCCTCTTCTATGTGTCCTGACCAGGGATTGAATGTACAACCTAGCTACATGATCTGACCAGGAATCAAACCTGCAACCCTTTGGTTACAGAACGACGCTCCAACCAACTGAGCCACATAGGCCAGTGTCATTTATCTTTAACAGTACATGGAGTTCGTTTTATTCAGGTGATAAAAGGACTAATTCAGAAAAACTAAATTCCACAGTGGAAATAATGTAACTTTAAATATCTGTGCCATGTTGCTGGTACTTGCAGCTATAATGATAGCACAGGCTCAGAGTTGCAGCAGCTACTCTGGATGCTGATGAAGCTCCAGCCACAAGATAGTCGGTGAGGTCCCGTCCGGTCCTGCGGCAGCTCCATGCCTTTGTTCAGGCTAGCACCGGGGTTCTTTCCCCACCTCTTTGGCTTCAGAGTGCCACCTGGTCCAGCCATGGGGCTGCTTCATGACTAGTATACACATTCTGAAGTTTCTCGTTCTTTTTAGCTCATCAGCCTTCGGTTAGAAGGGCAGAGATTTTATCAATGATTCTTTTATTGGTCTAGATTGTTATGCAAAGAGGGTGTGGGGGGGCTCCACCTGCAGGCCACCCCCCCCCCCCCCCACTCTGCCATGAATGAGAGTAAGTCTACCAAGACATGATCTGCTTGGGGAGGAAACGTAGCAGATCTCTCAAAGTAGAAGGGCCTGGAGCCTGTTCCTCAGTGGGCTTTTACTGGGTTCAATTTGCACAGGAATACAGGTAAAGCTCATCAATCATTGTCAGGCAGTAAGGATCAAATAATAGATAACATACAAAGAACCATGAGGGCTTATTCTGAGTCAGGGTCAGTTAGCTAAAGGGCTATAAAACTTTGAGAAACAAACTCATTTCATGCTTGGACCCTTATCAGAAAATTGAGGGCATTCTTAGCAAAGCAGTTTTCACAGGATTTTATGCATTCTGTCTTAGGCCTGATTGCCCTGAGGAACTGCCCCTTCCAGCACAGGGCTACACCGCCCTCTGTCATTGTTTCAGGCTTAAGTCAGGCAGGGGGAGTAAGGCAGTCCAGAGATTAGGAGACTTCTTGCAGGCTGAATGAGGACTCAGGCTATGTCAGAGTCAAGGAGCAAGGGTCCATCACCCCCTTTTTCTATAGTCCCCCAAGTCCTTCCCTGGGGGCCCCTCATGAGCATGCCTGTCTTGGGTTGTTCCTCCCTTGAGGAATTTTACCTGTCATTGGCTAACCGGTTGGACTCGGGGCCAGGCAGGGTGAAGTAAAGGGAGCAGAGGCAGCGTCCCTGCCAGGGAGATAAGCTTTGTCTCCTTAGTGGCTTATGGTCCCAAGGTCTCTCACTCAGCCTTAGGCATGCAGGGGTTACAGCTTCTGAAACCAGGCAGGGCAATTCCCAACAACAGGGACTTCCATAAGAAAATCTTCACTCATACCTTGTGTCTGAGCTTGTCTACAAATTTCTACTGAACCCCTGCTACAGCCAGAGGGGAAAGGTTTTTATAGCCATCCATGGCATAACATGGAAAATAAAAATCATCGGGATCAACACCCTCCCTCAACACACAAATGTCTCTTTATCAACGGTTGCAGCAGCTGAGGTCAAAGCAGCCTGCTTACCACCTCATGGATATTTTGCAAGTTTTCCATTTCACACGCACCCATATTTGAGTTGCAGATTAATCTGATTACATGCCTTTGAACAAAAACACCAAGAAGCAGAAAGGACAATGGGCTGGGAGTCTTGAGTCTGAGTTCCACCTTAAGTTTGATCATAAATAACTGTGTAACCTTAATATCTGATTCTCAACTTTCTTATATGTGAAATAAAAGGGTCAATACTAGTGACTTCTGAGAATGGGGCTTGGAACCATTAGCTACTGGGAGAAACTTCCAGGTTTAAAAGTCCAACACTGGGCCAAACAAGGACATGCTGATGGGGACAAAAAGTATCACAGAAGGAGACAAACCTTTACTTATTCACACATGCAAACAACTGACAGAGAATTGTTTTTCATATTTTACCTTTTTTTACCATTAAACAAAATATATATGTATCACTTTTATACATTTTTAAAATACCCAAAATTTCAAAATAGAAAAGTTTGGGGCAAGTTGATTCCTGATAACCCTAAGAGTTAGATATTTATTATCAAAAATGTTACCATGATGTGTTAGGGCAGGGGAAGGAGTTCACTACAAAGGGGCTGCAGTGGTGGCACATTAATTTATGCATTTAGTAAACTACTCTATGCCACAAAAAGCAAACTTTACTGCGTGCAGCTTTGAAAAAATAAACCAGGATGTCAGGGAACCCCAAGTTGGAATGCAGACTGCCCATGACAAATGAATCTGGCTGTTTGAAGAATGTCTAACAACGCTGCATGAGAATGGGGGAAGAGCTGATGTAGGCAATTTGGGAAGACAACGCTTTTTACCATAAACTATAACACCAAAGACAAAAGGAACTGACAAAAACACTTTACTCAGTTTGGTAACTGTTTCCCATAAGAATACAAGCTCACAAGTCTGATACTGCTATGTAAGTGTACTGGGGTTGAACAAGGAAGTACATAATTTGTGCATGATGGAAGTGGCGTTTTTCACAGTCATGGAAGTAAGTGTGGAGGCAAGGCTGGAATGAGCCTTGTGGATTAAAGGAGTCAGAGACATCAGCAGAGACATAGATAGGCAGACAGACAGGCAGAGAGACAGATAATACCAAAATCTAAAAAAAGTTGTATTGGCCAAACTTGGAACAATTGGAGCAACAAAATTAATAACAATAGCATTTGATTATAACCCAAAGAATAAAATGAGTATCTATTAGTTCATGCTGATGTAAATAAATGATTGAATAAATAAATAGGAGAGAAGGGAAAACTGTTCCTTACAGAAAAATTCCAAGATTTCAAATAATAAATCTAAACAGAATAAGAACAATAGAAAAACCACCATTTGAACACCACAAATCATAGTGGGCAAGATTCAGGGATGAATGCTAAAATTAGTGAGTAAAAGTTTAAGGAGAAACAGAATAGTTGTATAACCTCAAAGTATTTCTCCCAAAGTACTTATTGAATGCTTTTTAAGATTTTATTTATTTATTTTTAGAGAGGGAAGGGAGAGAGAAAGAGAGAGAGAGAGAGAAACATCAGTGTGCGGTTGCTGGGGGCCATGGCCTGCAACCCAGGCATGTGCCCTGACTGGGAATCGAACCTGCAATGCTTTGATTCGCAGCCCGCGCTCAATCCACTGAACTACACCAGCCAGGGTGCTTTGGTGGTTTTTAAAAAATGTCCACAAATTCTTTGATACTCCTCCCCCTGGGAGGTATAATTTATTTCTCCTGTGCTTAAGTGTTATTACCTTGACTTAGTAACTGCTTCATATAATCTTCTAGAGAATAGAATATGAAAAGATAAGAAGTACTAACTTTAACTTTACAATTGAGAAACTTGGCCGATACCACTTTAACCACATGGACAAGTTTACCATCTCCAGTAATAGGCTGACTAGCATCCCTGATAGGATGCAATGAGACAGGTACTTCGTCTCTGCAGTATTCTAAAAAATCCATGTGCCCAGTCTAATTGCGAGAAAACATCAGACAAACCCAAACTGAG
The DNA here is from genome assembly GCF_019186645.2 of Phyllostomus hastatus. Classification (NCBI taxonomy): domain Eukaryota; kingdom Metazoa; phylum Chordata; class Mammalia; order Chiroptera; family Phyllostomidae; genus Phyllostomus; species Phyllostomus hastatus. Next base: position 12,626,022 of record NW_025333900.1, read on the forward strand.
GGACATTCTATGAAATACCTGGCAGTGTTCAAACTGTCAAGTTAATGAAAAACAAGAGAAGACAAGCTGTCCCAGATTGGAGGAGTCTAAGGAGATGTGATGACAACATGCCAAGTGGTATCTTACAAAATCTGGAAGCAGAAAAACAGCTGAAGTGGGAAAACTGGTGAAATTCAAATAAAGTCTGTAGTTTAGTTAATAATGCCATAGCAATGTTGCTTTCTTAGGTTTGATAAATATAATAGATAATGTAATAACATTAGGGAAAGCTGGGTGAAAGATATACAAGAATTCTGTATTATCTTTGTAACTTATCTATAAATCTAAATTGTTTCAAAATAAAAACTTAGGAAAATGTGATAGTAAAATGCATTCAGTGTCACAATTAAAAATATGCATATCTAATCAGTAGTCTTATTGCTGAATCCAGAAATCAACTAAGAAACTAACATAAATCAATAAATCCTTGAAAAGATTTAAACATAAAGAAATATAGACAACTCCAATCTTTTTTCTTGAGATACCATCCAGCAATGTCTCAGACCTATCAACAAAGACTGGGCACGTATCTTGTACATCACGTAAGGGTACAGCCCATTATTTTGTCATTAGCTTACTTTTCATTTCTCTAAAGGAACCTGGAGAGATCATCTCGTCCAAGGCTGGGAACCCTTTCATTCCCATCCAGGCCCATAGCCCACAGAGAAACATTAGCATTAGTACAAAGTAACTTAATGCCATTTCAGCTGTTAGTTTTTGTGGGGGGGGGGGGGGTTTCAAAGATAGAAATGTGTGACATTATATTCAGGTGATTTTAAAATTAAGAAGAGTTTACATAAAATTGTTTCACAAATATGAGAAACACAAAAAACATACTATCCACATTAGAAAGTTTATGAAATGAAAGAAAGAGGAGAGAGGAAGGGACATGAAGAGAAGCTGCCTGATACTCCCCGCAGGTGCTGACTTAAGGCTAACCTTCTTCCTGGGGTGACCTGGAGAATGAGGTTGGAGGGGGTGTTTAGGTGAAGCTGTTCTGAGTGAGAAGCACCAGAGAGTAACTGCAGCCTGTGTCCTAGTGGAGGATGAGCATTCAAGTTCAGGAGTGAGGTGTTTTCAGGTCCCAGGGGTGAATATGGAAAAACAATATAATAACTGAAGTTTCCATGTGTAGTGGTGTATCTCATTTTATTCTCACACTAGCCCTGTGAGGTAGGTACTATCATTATTCTCCTTTTATAACTGGGGAAGCTGAGGCCAAGGGGCATTGGGGAATTGGCCCAAAGTCACACAGCTGGTAACTGGGGAAGCCAAAATTGGAACCTAGGTCTATGTGACCTCAGAGTTTGAGATCTGCCCGCCTCCCCCGCTCCACCCCCCACCCCCCTCCACAGCTCTCCACAGTCTGTCTTACTGTAATCATTAACTAACTGAGCGAAATTTTCTGAACTCCGCCTTCCTCACTAAGGTCCATAAAGATGAGGATTTTTTTCTTTTTCTTGTTTTTTTTTTTTTAACATCATCTCCAGTTTTCAGGACAATACTTGGCACCTAATAATACTCAATATTTGTTGATTAACAGGGTTCCACATGAGTATTTGGCTGTTTCTGGTCTATCTAATCACTGCTGGAAGAGGCTAGTCTGCTCAAACTTCTGTAATGTTACCAGATAGAATTAGCCGGCCCTGAACCCCAGCTTAACAGGTTGGAGTTCTACCCACCCCCTCACCCTACTTTTTACTAGGTCTTTACATGAGTCTGGAATCTACTTTCTTCTGAAAATGGGCTAGAGCATGCTGATCAGGATTGATGTCTGTGAAACTGGATCTTGATACTGAATACAATCTAGCTCAGAGTCTTCTGGTTTGTCCTCTGCCCCTGCTATCCTGGTGTATAATTATTTCTTGGCCTCATCTACACCTCATCACCATTCTCCCCCAGGGAGCCCCAATTGCCTCATAGTCAGAGCACACCAATTATGAGTCACACCATTGTGAAGGTGCCACAGGAATATACCACTGTGCTGGATATTATCCATTTTAAACAATAGCAGCAGTGTTTCGGGGTAATTGATTATTTCTTTCTTCTTTTTTATAAAACTACAGTCTTATATGAAAAGCACTGGTGGTAGCTGGTGTCTTAGGTTTCAGGTGAAGTTATAACTGAATCAATATCACCCAAGGATGCTAGCAGATGGGAATTTTTGTGTGTGTATCATATTTTAGGGAAATTAGTGTTTCATCTGAAAAAAAAGTAAGAGCTGTAGTGGATGCTAATGGGGAGAGGGGGAATTGACTGGAGAACAGAATCTTTATTGCTCCTTCAGATCCATTTGCCATCTTTTCACACTCTGTTCTATGCCCCAAGGTCCTGGCGTAATCCATGGCCTTAACTGGGTTGCCAGTTGGTCGTGGCCAGTGGAAGGAGCCAGACGGTGAGAGACAAATACCACAAGATCTCACCTAAAAGTGGAATCTAATCAGTAAAACAAACAAGCAAGCAAAATATAACCAGAGACATTGAAATGAAGAACAAACTGACAGTAACTAGAGGGGAGGGAGGAGGGGGAAAGAAAGGGAAGGGTCATCAAGGAACATGTATAAAGGATCCATGGACAAAGCCAAAGGGGGGTAGGATTGAGGGTGGGCGGTGGGGGTGGGTGGGGTGGGGGAGAGTGGTGGTGGGAAAATGGAGACAACTATACTTGAACAATAAAAAAATTAAAAATTAAAAAAAATTAAAAAATAATGCTCTTATTCAGTTCCTATTTGCATAGTTAACCAAAAGTAGTTTATTTTTACAGGGCAGGGAGCACAGTATACCATCATTTTCTTTCTTTTTTAAAATTCTGTGTATTTTGTCTATTTTTTACTTTCTAAATTTTTTTCAATTACAGTTTACATTTAATATTATTTTGCATTTGTTTTAGGTGTACAGCATAGTGGCTAGACAATCCTATACTTTACAAGGTGTTCCCCAGTATACCATCATTTTTGTATTTCAGGACTACATCACTCCCCTGTTTCCTGTCACAATAGAATCCACTGGGAAATTTTTTATTTTAGTATCTCACAGATTATCACACTTGTCCATTACATTGATAACATTATGCTAATTGTATCTGGTGAGCAGGGAGAAGCAAGTACCCTGGATGCCCTAGAAAAACACATGTGTGTTGAAGGGTGGAAGATGAATTCTGAGAAAGTTCGGAGGCCTGGCACACCAGTGAGTGTCTATGGGTCCAGTGGTATGAGGCATGTTAACATATCCTCTCTAAACATTACAAACAAGTTACTGTACCTACTGGCATGTGCTCTCACAAAGAAAAGACCTTTTGGATTTTGCAGGCAACCTATACCGTACGTGAGCATGCTTATTTAGCAGGTAACACGTAAGCACACAGTTTTGAGTGATGTCCAGAGCAAGAAAAAACTCCGCAGGTTCGGCTTCAGGGCAAGTTGTCCTGCTGCTGGGGCCTTCTGACTTTATAGGCCCAACGGTATTGGGAGCATTTCTTCATTGTTAAGGTGATGCCACTGTGGATATACCACTCTTTCTGCAAATTAATTATTCCAAATGAAAATATGTATGTATGTGTTTATATATTCAACCACTGTATTTTAGAATCATTATTACAATATTTAATGATTTAGAAAATTTTTATACTGACAGAAATAACATGTGTGTGTGTGTGTGTGTATATATATATAGGGTGGGGGAACAAGTAGGTTTACAGTTGTAAGTACACAAAACACAAAGTTTATTCTTATATTATCATTTACTCATTGTTGTATTATTTTTCATGTGAACAACTGTAAACCTACTCTTGTCACACCTTGTATATGTCTTTCCTCAGCCTCCTCCTCATTGTCCTCCTTCTCCCTCTCCCTGTCTGTCTTTTCTTTCTCTTCTACTTTACTCTTTCTCTTTCTGAATAAGTGTATATTTAGCATCTCTTATGTGCCAGAAATGGTGCTAAGCATTCTATTCTTTGAGTTCTTTAGATAGGAAGTAACAGAACTTTTCCAGACAGACTCCTCGACAAAGGGCATGAATCTCTATAAAAACCAAATTTGCTTTGTTTTCAGATTTTAAAAGAATGTGAAGTTATTTTTATCATTTTGATTAAAAAAATGATCCTCTTCTATCTGACATTATCCTCTTCCACTGAACTCTAGTTTTTTGGAAGGGATATATATGAAATTTGAACGGAGTGAAGGTACAATCACATGACTTCTGATGACTAATGGTGTAGCAGGTGTCAAAGTCAGATCACCCTATAACCATTTCAACATGAGATGGGTAGAATGCTTCAGAAATTCAAGCAAACGTCAGACAGGACAGCCTAGGGTTATGCTGCAGTAATAAACAACTCCCAAGTCTCACTGGCTTAAAACAATAAATATAATTTCTTACTCATGTCATATATTTTTGTTAACCTGATATGGACACTGTCCTACATCATCCTTACACAAAACTCAGGCTGATGGAGATTCCACCATCTGGTACTTTGCAGGTCCCCATGGCAGGAGGAAGGAAACATAGCAAACCATGTACTGGCTCTTAAGCTCTTCCACCTGGAGCTAACATATGTCCTTTCCTTGAATTACATGTCTTCCACATATGACCTAACATATGTCAATTCCATTGGTTAAAGCTACAGCTGACTCCGAGGGGATGAAGTATGATTCTGCCCTATGCCTTGAAGGAGAAAGAAAAATACTACTAATCACCATCACATGTGAATTCTACCAACCCGTCCAAGCCATAATTCCCTCCAGAAATCTCAAATAATCATTAAATATGTTATAATGAAAAATATCTCTGTCAAGATTAAAAATGGCAATCATTAAATAATATAACAAGATTCTAAAATACAGAGTGATTGAATTTATAGGTGATGAAGCTATAGATGTTTTATTTTCCCTAATTTTTTACTTTCCTGAATTACAAATTTTCTAGTATGACAAAGTAGCATCATTTTTTTCTTTAATTCTCATCCAAGGACATTTTTTTCTTCATTGCCTTTATAGAGAGAGGAAGGGAGAGAGGAAAAGAGAAAGAGAAATACCCATGTGAAAGAAAAGTATTGATTGGTTGCCTCCCATACATGCCCAGATTGGGGATCAAACCCAAAACCTAGGTACATGCCCTGACTAGGAATCAAGCCCTCTAATTTTGGTTACAGGATGATGCTCCAACCAACTAAGCTATACCAGGGAGGGCCAAGTAGCATCTTTTGCAATAGAAAACACCAATAAACTTGTTTAAATTATATTTATGAGACTCTAGTAACAAAGAGGAGATGTTTATTTTTATTCAGTGAAAAGATCAATAAATAAAATTGTATCTATATTGATACATGTATCTAGTATAGTCAGGGACAAAAGAAATAGATAAAATGTTACAATGGCTGTATATTGATGAATTTTAAGACTTCACTTTTTAATTTTTATGTTTAAAATGAGTAAGTTGTACTGGTCAGTAGTAAAATGCTATTCCATTTGAAAAAAAGAACAGGAAGTGTGGGGTAAATGTTTCCAAGTTCTGTCTTTATTTACAGCAATGCACCCATGCACTGCCCCCAAGGAGAAGACATAGTGTGCCGGGGTGTAGCAGAACATACAACACTAGGGACAGGGAGGCCAAGTTGTAATTCTTGCTCTAATGCTCACTTGGTTGTGATTTTGTTCAGTTGATTTAACCTCCCCTGGCCTTGTTTACTTATCTGAAAAGTGAAGATACTGATCAAGCTGATCTCTTTATTCTCTCTGAGCCCTAAACCAGGCCACCTGAGATCCTAAATTCCCGTGCTAGGGAAGGTGAACTATATTACAAAATGTTGCCTTCAGTCTGTTCCTAGTGTTGGGCAAAATGATCCTAGCACATAATGAGTGATCAATAAATGTTTGTTAATCAGAATTCACCTCATTGAATAGTCATAATAATCCCCCAGAGTAAACAACATTCTTCTCTTTGTCCATTTAGAATGATTTTATAGAGGTTGAACTTACATGCCTAATATGTACAAGAATACCATGGTCTATCTGCTCCAAAGTCAGTGCATACTTTCCAACACATAAGCAAATTAAATTCATTACAGAGTTTTTCTAAAATTCTTAGAAACAGGATCAACTTTAATCTAAAAGCAAATCTAGAACATTCTTACAGTATTCTGAAATATGTAAGGTACTTACTCATATGACTGTTTTGTAAAGCACAGTAAAAGACATTGTGTTCTTTATTGAAATATTAGTGTTTTGGGCTTTGTCTTTGAGAGATTTACAGATTATGGTTTTAGGAAGCAAATTGTGTGTATGTGAACAATGAGAAAGATGCACATAAAATATTTGAGATTAGAGGGCAATTGTTGATCTTTATCCCTGACTCTCTACCTTGGCAGATGTCAGTGATTAAATTCCATGCTTGATCTCCTATTAAACTGCTTTCACTAAAGGAGGAGGATAATATTTATTTTGTATTAAAAATCAGATTAAGTATTTCTGGTATTTCTGTCCCAATTTGACTTGTGGCTTTAGAAACTCCCTCCTTTCCCATAGGCAAGACTCCTCTCTTAGCGTATGTGTTAATATTTAGGTCTTTTGCTTTGGTTCGTAGACCCATCTTTGTCCCAAATATTACCTTGTTTCCCTTCTCTGTTCCAAATTCCATAACTTGAAGCTTATTTCACTGCATTCATACTCCACACATAGAATTTAACTACCTGGGTAAGCCCTACCCCAGTGCTACACGGTAAGGAATTTATTCCCTCTCATCAGGGATATGCTTAAGATGGTGTCATAATACTGGACTCTTTTCTCGAGAGGGCATAGATGTTCCTAAAATGTAAGTACAAATAGCTTTTCTCAAACTGTTTGCAGTATAACTAAATTATTGAAAAAAATATTTGGGGGAAAATTCAGTAAATTCATCAGTCCTGACTTTCAATTAAAGTACATGTGGTGTTTTTCTTTCTTAAGCTAGATTTTAAATAGAACACTTCAAACAAATCATCATAGATACAGCAGTCTACATTCACCAAATTTTCCTCATAGCTGCTCCCTTGTTTGCACACATAAACATTCACAGTCACATTGTCTCCTCCACAGGGTTGGAGCAGTAGTTAGCATAGGATGGAGGACTTATTCAAGGGGACTAAGAAGTGCTATGGTGAAAACGAGGCAACTATAACTATAATTTCCATGAAAAGTACTGAAGGTCCATTTCCAAGAGTCTTTTATTTTTCTTTAACTAAATTCTAAAAATTACATCCAGCTCTTCTGCTTACTCAGGACCTTCTCCTTGATTCTTGTGTTGTGTCCTGACTCCAGGCTACACCAGGTCTGAATAAAATATGACCAGCGTCGTCACCCTGGCTGGCTAGCTCAATTGGTTAGAACATCATTCTGATGCACCAAGGTTGTGCTTTTGATCCCTAGTCAGAGCACATATAACAGTCAAACAATGAATGCATAAATGGGTGGAGCAACAAGTCTCTCTCTCTCAAATCAAGTTTTAAATTTTTTAAAAAAATATTACCAGCACTGAGGAGACCCAAGATGGTGGAGGAGTAAGTAGAGGCTACGTTAACCTCCTTCGGGGACTTATTTGGAATTACAACTAAATTGTAGAGAAATCATCCTGAATAACCAACTGAATACTCTCTCTTATGACCAAAGACATTCAGAAGAAACCACTTCATGACAAAGTGATTGGTAGGGAGTGCAGAGGTGCGAGAGGGCTGGCTGGGCTTCCACAAATGGCAGCTGAAGTGCCAAAGATATATTTCAGCCAGTGGGGGGTTCCCCCTAAGAAGTATGGTGTCGAAACACCAAGCTAGGCTCCACAGCCTACAGCACCAGAGCCAAGAAAAGAACCCAGATAACATCCAATTATGAAAGCAGTGGGGTTTCTGTCTGCCAGGGAGAAATGGCTAGAAACTCAAAAAGCCTCTTAAAGGTCCAATACAAAAAATTTTATTTGCAGCCACTTACCCTGGTCTCCAACACAGGCAGGGCAGAGTGGACTAGAGACATGTGAGGAGAGTCTGGGGTTGGTGGTTCTAGAAAGACAACTTATGGAACAGATGCCAGGATTCATGTGCCATGCCATTCCCCATATTGCAGAGGCCATCTTTCTCAGGCAGAGCACTCCCCTCCAAGTGGCATCAGCCTGAGGAGAAGCAATAGCCCCACCCACAGGAATTCCTCTGCCCCATCCTGTGGAGCATAAACCCGGCTGGGCTGCTGATTACAGCTTGAGGCTATATCATTGATTAAGCTTAACAACTAAGGCGATATCTGGGAGCTCTGAGACTTTAGCTGACCCTCCACTGGGCCTGGTACTGGTAAAATCCAGCCTAAGTGTGCAGTCTGGTTCTTTCTGCACACAAACAGGCTCAGAAGAGGTAGCTACATGCTGTGGCTCACTGATGGCTTCAAACAGGTTGCCCGGGGCCTGTCACAATTATCATCTGACAAAGGTCTGCTCCAGAGTCTTTGCAGATCTACCTAATACATAGAAACAAGTACAAAGAAGCTGCCAAAATAGGAAGACAAAAAACATATCTCAAATGAAAGAACAAGAGAATTCTTCAGAAGAAAAACTAGAAGAAATGGAGGCAAGCAATTTATGACATTTGAGAGTTTACAGTAATGATCATCAGGATACTCAGCATGAAAAAAGACATAGAAACCATATAAAAGGACCAATCAGAAATAAAGAAGGCAATATCTGTAATAAGTAATACACTGGAAGGAATAAACAGTAGGTTAGATGAAGCAGAGGATCTAATCAGTGATTTGGAAGACAAGGTAGAAAAAAACACCAAACCAAACAGCAAACAGAAAAAAGAATTTTAAAAAATGAGAAGAGCTGAAGAAACATTTTGGACAATATGAAGCATAACAACATCCACATCATGGGAATCCCAGAAGGAGAAGAGAGTGAGCAAGGGATGGAGAACCTATTTGAAGAAATAATGATTGAAAACTTCCCTAATCTAGTGAAAGAAAAAGACACATAAGTCCAGGAAGCTCAGAGAGTCCCAAGCAAGTTGGACCCAAAGAGGCCTACACTGAGACACATCATAATTAAAATGACAAGGCTTAAGGACAAGGAGAGAATCCTAAAAGTCACTTGAGAAAAGCAGGTAGTTACATACAAGGAAGCACCAGTTAGACTCTCATTTGATTTCTCATTAGAAACATTTGAAGCCAGAAAGGGGCATGAAATATTCAAGGTGTTGAAAAGCAAGAACCAAAGCTACTTTACCAGAAAGGCTATCATTTAAAATTGAAGGGGAAATAAAGAGCTTCTCAGACAAGAAAAAGCTAAAGAAATTTGTTAATATCAAACCAGTGCTACAACAAATGTTAAAGGGCTTGCTTTAAGAAGAAGAAAAAGAGAAAGAAAAAAAAGCCAGAGGAAAATAGTCTAACAATAAAATGGCACTAAATACATATCTATCAATAACCACCTTAAATGTAAATGGCTTAAACACTGCAACCAAAAGACATAGGGTAGCTGAATGGATAGGAAAACAAGACCCATATTTTTGCTGCTTCCAAGAGACCCATCTCAGATTGAAAGGTGCATACAGACTAAAAGTAAAAAAAGATGGAAAAATACATTTCATACAAACAGAAAGGGAAAAAAGCAGTACTTATATCCAAAAAAATACACTTTAAAATCAAGGCTATATAGTAAGAGACAAAAAAAGAACACTACATAATGATAAAGAGAACAATCCAATAGGAGGATATAACCCTAGTAAACATTTACGCACCCATCATAGGAGCACCTAAATATGTGAAGCAAATCTTAATAGGCATAAAGGGAGAGATCAACAGAAATACATTATAGTTGGGGATTTTAACACCCATTGACTTCAATATATAGATCTTCCAGACAGAAAATCAACAAGGGGACAGCAGCCTTAAATGACACACTTGATCAAATGGACTTAATTGATATCTTCAGAGCATTTCACTCCAAAGCAGCAGAATATATATGCATTTCAAGTACATATGGAATGTTTTCTAGGATAGACCACATGTTAGAACACAAAACAAGTCTCAATAAATTTAAGAAGATTGAAATCATATCAAGCATCTCCTTTGACCACAATGCTATGAAACTAGAAATCAATCAAAAGAAGAACACTGAAAAACATACAAAGCTAAACACATGGAAGCTAAATAACATGTTACTGAGTAATGAAACTAAGGAAGAAATAAAAAATACCTTGAAACAAATGAAAATGAGGACACAAAAATCCAAAATCTATGGGACACAAGGAAGGCAATCCTAAGAGGGAAATTCATAGCATTACAGACCTATATCACAAAATGAGAAAAAGCTAAAATACAATCTAACTTCACAGGAGCTTGGAAAAGAACAACAAAGTCCAAAGTAAGTAGAAGGAAGGAAATAAAGGTCAGAGCAGAAATAAATGAAATGCAGTCTTAAAAAATGACACAAAAGATCAATTCATTCAAGAGCTGGTTCTGAAAACAAGGTTGACAAACCTTTAACCAGACTCATCAAGAAAAAAAGAGAGAAGACCCAAATAAATAAAATCAGAAATGAAAGAGGAGAAATAACAACTGACATCAAAGAAATACAAAGGGCTGTAAGAAAATATTATGAACAACTATATGTCAACAAACTGGACAACCTGGATGAAATTAACAAATTCCTAGAAACATACAATCTTCCTAAACTAAATCGGGAAGAATCAGAAAATCTGAATAAACAGATTATACCTAGTGAAGTTGAAGCAGTAATCAAAAAACTCCCAAAAAACAAAAGCCCTGGACCAGATGGCTTCACAGGTGAAATTTGCAAAACACCCCAGAAAAACGAACACCTTTCCTTCTCAAACTATTTTTAAAAATTCAATAGGAAGCAAGACTCCCTCACTCATTTTATGAAGCCAGCATTATTCTAATTCCAAAACTAGATAAAGACACTACAAAAAAAAAAAAAAGAAAATAATAGGCCAATATCCTGATGGACATAGATCCTAAAATCTTCAACAAAATAATAGCAAACTGAAAACAGCAATGCATCAAGAAGATAATACACCACGATCAAGTGGAATTTATTCTGGGAATGCAAAGTTGGTTCAACATTTGCAAATCAATAAATGTGATTCACCACATAAACAAAATGAAGGATAAAAACCACGTGATCATATCAATAGATGCAGAAAAAGTATTTGATAAAATCCAGCACCCATTTATGATAAAAACTGTCATCAAAGTGGGACTAGAGAGAACATACCTAAACATAATAAAAGCCATATATGACAAACCCACAGCCAGCATCATACTCAATAGGCAAAACTACAACTGTTCCCCTTAAGACAGGGAATAAGACAGGGGTGGCCGCTTTCACATCTCCTATTCAACATAACACTGGAAATCCTACCACTGCAATCAGACAAGAAGAAGAAATAAAAGGCATCTAAACTGGAAAGAAAGAAGTAAAACTGTCTTTATTTGCATATGACATGGTAGTATACATACAGAACCCCAAAGATTCCATGAAGAAACTACCAGAACTATGCCTTGGCTGGTGTAGCTCAATGGATTGAGCACAGGCTGAGAACCAAAGTGTTGCCTGTTCAATTCCCAGTCAGGGAACATGCCTGGGTTGCAGGCCAGGTCCCTAGTGAGGGCCATGTGAGAGTCAACCACACACTGACAGTTCTCTCCCTCTCTCTCTCCCTCCCTTCCTCTCCTCTAAAGATAAATAAATAAAATCTTAAAAAAAAAGAAACTACCAAAACTGATAAATTAATTCAGCAAAGTAGTAGGGTACAAAATTAGTATCCAGAAATAAGTTGCATTTTTATATGCCAATAACAAACTAACAGAAGGGGAAATTAAGGAAACAATCCCATTCATGATTGCTTCAAAAAGAATAAAATGCCTAGGAATAAGCCCAACCAAGGATGTAAAAGACCCGTACTTGGAAAATTATAAGACACTTAAGAAAGAAGTTGAAGGAGATACAAATAAGTGGAAACACATACTGTGTTCATGAATAGGAAGAATTAACATCATTAAAATGACCATACTACCCAAAGCAATCTATAGATTCAATGCAATTCCTATCAAGATTCAATGACATATTTCACAAATTTATTTCAAACATTTATATGGAACCACAAAAGGCCCTGCATAGCAACAGTATTCCTGAGAAAGAAACACAAAGTTGGAAAAATTATGCTATCTAATATCAGACTATAAGTCCATTGTTATCATAACAGCATGGTACTGGCACAAAAACAGACAGATAAATCAATGGAACAGAATAGAGAGCCCAGAAATAAACCCACATTTTTATAGTCAAGTAATATTCAACTGAGGAAGCAAGCACATACAATGGGCAAAAGATAGTTTATTCAATAAATGGTGTTGGGAAAACTGGACAGATGTGTGCAGAAAAATGTAACTAGACCACCTTCTTATACCATACACACGGATAAATTAAAAATGGATCAAAAACTTAAATGTTAGACCCAAAACAATAAAATCCTAGAAGAAAACCTAGGCAGCAAAATCTCAGACATTGCTGATAGCTATTTTTTATCAGATATATCTTCCCAGGCAAGGGAAACAAAAGAAAAATTAAACACATGGGACTACATCAAAATAAAAGTTTTTGCATAGCAAAAGAAAACATCAACAGAATAAAAACTCAACCCACAAAATGGGAGAACATATTCACCAATACATCTGACAAGGGGTTAATATCCAAAATGTACAAACAACTTACAAAACTCAACACCAAAGAAATAACCAACCCAATCAAAAAATGGGCAAAGGACTTGGACTTGAATATACACTTCTCCAAAGAGGACATACAGATGGCCAATAGACATATGAAAAGATGCTCAATGTCACTAATCATTAGGGAAGTGCAAATTAAAACCACAATTTCACACCTGTCAGAATGGCTATCATTGATAAATCAACAAACAACAAGTGCTGATGAGGATGTGGAGAAAGGGGAACCCTTTCACTCTTGGTGGGAAGGCAGATTGGTGGAGCCACTGTGGAAAGCAGAATGGAGATACCTCAAAAAAATTAAAAATGGATCTGCCTTTCAACCCAGCAATCCCACTTCTGGAAATACATCCTAAGGAACCCAAAACACTAATTCAACAGAACATAAGCACCCCTATGTTCATTGCAGTGTTATTTACAATCACCAAGATATGGAAGCAGTCCAAGTGTTCATTAGTAGATGAGTGGACAAAACAACTATGGGATATTTACACAATGGCATACTACTCAGCCATAAGAAAGATAAAAATTTTACCCTTTGTGGCAATATAGATGGACCTGGAGAACACTATGCTAAGTGAAATAAGCCAGTCAGCAAAAGACAAATGCTATGATTTCACTTATATGGGAAATGTAATGAACAAACTGAACTAACATCAAAACAGAGACAGACTCATAGATGGAGAACAAATGACAGCTATTTGGGGTGGGGGCAGTTAGAAGGTACAGGGATTAAGCAAAAAACAGTTTGGTGTTTGTAGGGGTGGGGGAAGTGAGTATAAGGGGACTAAATGGTAATGGAAAACAATAAACTTTCAGAAACAAAAATGGAAAGAAAATAATTTTAAAAATATGATCAGCATCAACTCTTTTTCAAAGTTTATTTTAGTCCTATCAGTTTGGTATCCCCTTTTTTGTGGGGTATTTAATCTTGATTATATATATATATATAATATAGCAATTTCATTAGGATTTTACACTCTGCTGTTAACTTCCCACATAGCACCTTACCAGAAGGAGTGTAGATGTCCATGCCAGTGTCAGTCCCCCAGAGCAGAGCTAGCTTCTCACAGATCTGCAGTGAGTAAGATGAACTACTTTCCCTTTCCTTCCCCAACATGGATAGTTTTAAGATTCATTTCCTAAGGATCCTCTGAAGGTCTTAGAAGGATTGAGCATCAGCTACCCATAGTTGTCGCCAAATCAATAATGCATCATGGAGTTATTTTTTTCTTCTTTGTTTTATTCCTCCAGATTCTCACTCCTGTTTCTTAGGATCAGATCTTAGATAAACTACCTGCATGCAAGACTCTTTTGGGGGGAAATTCAGTCTGGGATGATCCCTCAGTGGCCTTGTCTGTGTTATCCACTTTTTATTTGGCGGGTGGCGGAGGGCGGGGAAGCGACGAACTATACCTCCATCTTCTGTGGCCATATGATCCAAATGGGAGCTGTCATGTTCTTAGGTAACTTAGTTTATTTGGCCACAGTAGTTGCTCAAGAGATGAACATGGGACACCAGATAAGCCAAGTAGAATGCTTCTCCAAGTTTTCTCTGTCTGAAACCAGTAAGAAAAATAGCATCAAGTCTGGGTACTACATTGAATCTGGCCAGGCCTGCAAAAACTCACATTTGCCAAACCCGACACCTCTGCCTCCACTTTTTTCTGCAAGAATGCTCTTGACCTTATCTCCTCTTACCAAATATTTTGTGTGTATCTTATTGGCAGAATTTAAATTGGATCAAAAATGTAATTCCCGAGTTTTCTGTCCCTTTAGTTCAGAGAAAAGCATAGAAGGAGATGGAAATAAGTGCTAATTGCTGATCAACAATATCAAACATGGGGATAATGCATACTTCATAAGATTGGGGCTGGTTCAATGAGATTACATACAATGACTGGGTCAGAGTAAGGAGTAAATATAGGAAAACTATATCCACCTCAACAAAACGGGAAAGTGATAACTGCCATGGCAAAGACTGTGTCTATTGTGAAGCATTTCCCTTTGATGCTTCTACAGAGGAGAGTAATCAGCCATTTCTATGAACAAATAACATAAAAGCCAGACAATCTTTTGCACCATTATATAATTTCTATCTTTGTTATTTAGTCCACATAATAAACTTGCAAGATAGATACTTTCCAGATGGAGAAACAAGTTTTGAAGAACTATGTGATTTGCTCCAGTGGCAGAAAGAGGTCTTGAACCCCAAGTTTTTTTAGCTCCAGTGTTCATGGCCTTTCCTCTGTACTATGGATTATAACAGAAGTACAAAGGGCTTCTTCAATATAAATGAATTAATCCTAGCTGGGGGAATCTGGAAAACATTTTAAAGGAAGCAAGCTTAGGTCTGTCATTTTGAAGAATTGGACCGGTGATGATGGGGAAGGAAAAAACATTCTTGGTATAGGACAAGCCAAGAGAGAAGGAAGCATAAAGCACGTCTGGAGAGCAATAAGTGATTTGGGGCCACAGAATTCAGAGGGGCAAGAAATCACATTCCAGATGAAGCTCAGTGGGGCCAGTAACTAGGTCTGCTCACCGTTGCATCTTCAGAGTCTAGCATAATAACACCTGGCACATAGTGGACTTCATGAATATTCGTTAAATAAATTGACTGAAGAAAAATCTAGAAATGTGACTGAGGCCAAGATTTAAAGGGCTTTGAATGCCAGGCTGGGTGTAAACTTTGTTCCATGTGTGGAAAGCAGTTTAGGATCGCAAAAAAACCACTCCTGTCACTGGATGTATGAAAACACTTTTCTAGGCAACCATGTGTAGGAGGCTCCGGAGGAGAAGACTAAAGAAGAAAAGGCTGCTGATGACATGTAAGCACGAAGCCTGAATAAGGGTAGTTACTGTAAGAACAGCAAGAAGGTAATAAATTACAAAATAAAATTTTGGAGATAGAATCAACAAGATTTGACAGAGATTTTTGAGTGTGTTGAAAAGACAAAGGAATTTAGAGATTACACAGATTTCAAGGCTGAATTACCTGGAGGATGGTGGGTACTCAAGATAGTGAATGCAGGGGGAAGCATAGAACAAGAGTGCTAGGTGGGGGATCTGGGGACCAGTGATGACTTGTCTCTGCATGGCCTGGTTTTGAGATGCATGTGAAACACCAAGGAAAGCTACTCCACAGGCAGCCACCTGACGCTGCCCTTGGGGACAAGTCAGATGTACAGTACACATCTGTGAATGATTCAGATGGAGGATATAATTGAAACTGTGGGAGTAGAATAAATAATCACAAGAAACCAAGATAATTAAATGAGAAAATACACATTGAGTAATACCTGAAATCAAATTCTGGTTTTGTACAGAGTACTTTCAAAAGAACATGGTAAACTATAAAAGTGGAAGTTAAAGTCATTCCACAGACTCTTATAAAAATCTGGGGGAAAAAATATACGCACACATATATATGTATAATATATGTATTATTTATATATCAGCATAGACTTCACAAATAAGATCTTTTTAGTAAAAAATTTTTCCTTTAAGGACCTGGCTGGCATAGCTCAGTGGATTGAGCTCGGGCTGCAAACCAAAGCGTCGTAGGTTTGATTCCCAGTCAGGGCACATGCCTGGGTTGCAGGCCACGGCCCCCAGCAACTGCACATTGATGTTTCTCTCTCTCTTTCTCCCTCCCTTCCCTCTCTAAAAATAAATAAATATAAATAAATAAAATCTTTAAAAAAATTCTTCCTTTAAAATTATTTTTAAATGAAAAACATTTTTAGAAAACTTTAGGCTATATCTAGAATAAATTGTTACGAATTGTTTTGCAGAAACCCTATATTAACACAGATTATCTACAGAAAGTCAATACTATATATTGATAAAATATACACCTTTATCCATGCAGAGTAAAAGTTGCTATTTTTCTCCTACAACAATTTTTAATGAACGCTTAGTCCTATATTTGACTTTTCCCCTATGAGTTAAGTATCTTAACAGGATTTGGTTTTGCAAAAACAAACCAAAAACTGAGTTTGTGAAAGGGTTCAAGAAACAGAATTGCTCTTCAAAACAGAAAACTTTGGAGTTCTTCAGGCAACCCAGAAGAAAAGGGGTAGGAATGAGGAGGAGGAGCAGGAGAAGTAAGAAAGAGAGAGACAGCAAGATAATGGGTGGCTGGGGGTCGTGTAGGGTGGAGCGGAGCCTCCATGAACTTGTAAGAACAGAAATGGCTAAGTTTTAGTATCTTTTAAAAAATCATTATCATTCCCCCAGTGAAGTCACCACCACCATTTCTAGTCTCCACAAAAGCAACAGCAGGTAATAGATGAAAGACAGGGACTATCGCAAACCGCTCAACACCTAACGTTGAATGGGGGCTCAGAAAAGTGAAGTGACCCACCCACGACGCCAGAGCAGCAAGTGGTGGTTCCAGTAGGTGCCCAGGCTCTCTTCCCCCAGGTCTTAACAGAATCACTAGGGAAGACATCAGGTTTGCCTTATGTTGTGAAATGGAGATGTAAGCAAATCTTACTAGGTAAGTTTCACATAGAAAAAAGTTTGCAAACACAGAACCAAAGGTAAATAATTTATCTGAGCACATCTACTCATTTTATTTATCTGAAAACAAAATGTTAGGAAATCGGAGAACTAGTTAAATTCCCTATAGCAGCTCAAAACAATCATTATAGTTTCTCTGAGACTTTAACTTTAAACATTAAATTGAATGAAATATTGTTCATTGAAAATCTTAATTGTTCCAGTGAATTTCTTTCATGATCAGTTATTTAATTGGCTGCCTAGAAAACACAAATAGTTATATTTATAATCCTCATAATGACCTCAAGGATTTCAAAAAACTTAGGGCATCACATAGAATTTTAATTGCCTTTGCTGAATTGATCATATTTTGGCATGTGATATTGTTACTTATATGTTTGTATTTTCTCTTCCAATGAAGAAAGTGCCCCTTTGCATTCCTTAAAAGTGCCTTGTACACAGTAAGTGATGAATATGTGCTAAATTGAACTGAGAATCTTCCCAGTGAGAATCACATAGAACAGAGGAGAAAGAATCCTAAGCTGTTTTAGTAAATGATACAGACCCTGGCCGGCAGGGTCCGTGTGTTGTGGCCTCAATGAACAAATTCACACAGACTGCAGAAGTCCTGTAGAGAAAAGGGGATGGCATGGCTACTCTCCGAGTGAGAGAGAGGGCCTCGGCCCCTACTTGGACAAGCTTTTATTGCTTTTCTGGGAACATTACATTGAGGATGGTCCTCATTTACTCTGCACAGGTTCGCTGTAGGTGATTACCTTTTACAGATAGCAAAGGAAAGAATGTTGCTAATTACTTCAAAGGGAACGATGTTGCAGACTAAGGGGAGAAGTGATTGAATTGGTTACACTCCATACTTGGGAGGTTTAGCACAGATTTTAGGAAGTTAAAGATATGCAGTAAACATTTGCTGCCTCAATCCAGGGCGAGGGAGTTTAGCAAAAAAGCAAGCCTCATAGCAGCCTAGGTACAATGCAGGCCTGATTCCCCACAGGGAAACCTACCCGTGGGTGTGGCTCCTGTGTGCTGGACCTTGGTCTCCACTGGCCTTTCCGAGTGGGGGCTGGGCTACATTCCCACACCATGTGGAATGGTTCCCAATGCTTGTATTTCTCTTCTAATGAAGAAAGTGCCCCTTTGCATTCCTTAAAAGTGCCTTGTACACAGTAAGTGATGAATATGTGCAGAATTGAACTGACAAGCTTCCCAGTGTGAATCACATAGAATAGAGGAGAAAAAAACCTAAGTTGTTTCATAATTGAACTCTTGCTTTGAAAAAAAGTAAGAATGTGTTTATGGGACTTTTAGACTTTCATTGTTTCTATTATGAAATTAAAATGTAATTTAAGATCACCTGAGTTGATATCACCCCTTTCTTCTGAGAAGCTCATTGATCACCATGGCATTCAAAGCCACCATTTGAGTAATAGAAGACTATTGCCAATCCCACGAAGATCCCCTGGCCCAGAGACAGGTGTTTCCTTAGGAGAGAGAAGTGCCTCCTTGAGAGAGAGAGAGAGAGAGAGAGAGAGAGAGAGAGAGAGAGAGAGAGATTTTACAAAACCTATTTACTTCTAAATATTTGAAAATAAATAAAATGAATATAGCCTTTATAAACATTTTGGTAAATATTTTTATGGTTTTTCTTTTTTCAGGATCTTTTTTCATAGTTATGATTATACACTATACATTCTGTTGATATTGTGTGTTTCTGCACTGTTTATGCAAATTTCAAGACAAGTCCTTAGTGACATAAATAAACATCTTCTGAAGTTGGGTTAGGGTGACATTTCTCAAGTTGGGGGTAATGATTGGTGGAAGATTCATAACTTAGAGGTAAGGGCTCTGAAATGTAAAATTCTTTGGAAGATTAGTTACAAACGTTTTCCATGGTCAGGAAAATAGAATTTGTCCATGTTTGAGGCAGTTTCAGAAACATACAGAGTACCTTTAAACCATCAAGTGCATGGCAAAGGAATGCTGGCAGGTGGCAGGGGTGGGTGAGTGAGGCTATCCCTCAGGTGGTGATGCTCCGTGCAACAGCACGTTCACAGTTCTCTGGCCCTCTTCCCTCCTAACTGTTCCTCTTCAAGTGTGGTCTCTTGACACGTTTGCTCCCTTCCCTTCTTCTCAGCTTCCCCCCACCCTCTCTCATAGTCACCTGAGGTGCTATAAAATCAAAAATCTTATTCCAGTCCACAATTATATTTTATTTGCTCAAGACTCCTTCTAGACTTCCTGAAATGCCAATTCCAAGAGAATCTCCTTTGTTCTCCAACATTCACCTTGAAGTATGACCACTTGTCCTTTTCCTGGGCTAAGAGCACACCCCAGGGCTCGACTGGAATAAGCCCCCTGAGATGTTTTGGGAAGAGTAAGATTCAATCTGCCCAGATGTGGTTTCTGCTACAGAAAGAAGTAAGCACTCAGGGGTCCACCTCTGTGGCTACCACTCTGCTTCTTGTTTCTGGCTCCTTCCAGGTCGTCCACTATGACCACCATTGTTTTTTACCAAGTTCTGCCTCTAAGCAATGTACCTGGTCTTCATGTGTCCACTGCTTTGTAGGGCCAATAGCTCCTCTGCTCCCATCTCTCCATCTATTGTAGACTTTGGAGACAGGTTCAGGCTTCTGGCTCTAATTTTGTTCAGCATTGCTTCCCCTGAGGGCTCTGGGCAGCCACTCATACCTAAGAGTGATTGTTTGCATTGAAGGGGAAATAAATGAGTTGAGAAAGCCTCTCCTCTCACTCTGCTGGGCTTTTAGAATCTCTCAGGTACATCTGAGACTGCTGGCCTGGGGAGCAGAGTAAATCCCACAGTGCCCCTGAGCAGTGTAAGACATTGTCCTTCACTGCAGAAACACCCACAGTAGTGCAGGGACCCATGTCTGCTGTAAGGGAAAGGTCAGTTTCAGAAACTGATTCAGAATGGTGGAGTTAGGTAGCAATACTGCTTATGATACAAAATGTGTGCATTAACTACCATTTATTGAGTTTCCAGAATGGGTGATGTTCTCAACATATGTTATTTCATTTATCACAAAAATGAGAGAAAATAGATATTATT
The DNA here is from genome assembly GCF_019186645.2 of Phyllostomus hastatus. Lineage (NCBI taxonomy): Eukaryota > Metazoa > Chordata > Mammalia > Chiroptera > Phyllostomidae > Phyllostomus > Phyllostomus hastatus. The sequence goes on from NW_025333900.1 coordinate 12,646,410, forward strand.
TTCCTAATCACAGGTGAGCAGAAGGTGAGAAGGCTGAGTGACTTTCCCAAAGGTTTATGGCTAGTTAATGGCAAAACTGACAAACAGATCAGGTATGAATCAAACTCCTGGCCCTTTAGTCACCATGCTAACAGAGGAAACACTGAGCTCCACTTCACTAGCTTATAGGTCACTTGGGATCTGTATTAACCAGTCAATGATTTACAGGGTCCAACTCTGTGCAAGGTACATTGGCAGGCACAGGGAAGGATGAGCCAAAGGACAATGCAGTCTTTGCTCTGTAGTTGGAGAGAGGACATCAAACTGAGCACTGAATCAAAATGCAAGAGTGAAGAACAGTAGACCTGAGTGCAAGTGATCCTGCAAATAACAGTTAAGAGAATTTACTATGTATCAGACCCTGTTCCTTAAAAAAAAATTTATTGTGATATAATATACTTTTTTACCTTTTTGTGATATAATATACATGACAAAAATTACTGTTTTAACTCTTTTAACTGTACAGTTTAAAAACATCAAATACAGTTACATTATCATACAACTATCACCATTCATCTCCAGAAGTTTTTCATTATCCCAGACTAAACCTCTATATCCTGTAAACAATAACTCACCATTCTCTTTTACCCAAGCCCCTGGGAACAACTGGTCTACTGTTAGTCTCTGTGTAATTTACTATTCTAGGTACCTCATATAAGTGGAATCATTCAATATTTGTCCTTTTGTGAATGGCTTATTTCACTTAGCATAATGTTCACCCATGTTGTAGCATCTATCAGAACTGCATTCCTCTTTAAGGCCGAATAATATTCCATTGTGTGTAACTATGACATTTTATTTGTCCATTCATCTGCTGATGGACATTTGGTTTGTTCCAAGCACTTTATTAAGAACTAGCTTATGAGGTTATTATTATCCCCAGTTTCAGATGAAGAAAACTGAAGCTGAGAACAGATTAAAGAATTTGCACAGCAACTGGTGAGTTTGAATCCAAAGGCCTGAGTATAGAGCCTGAAGTCTTACCCATAGGGCCTGCCCTCCCTATGCTTTATAGTGAGAGGCACAGGTAAGTAAACTCTGTACATCTGAAGGTAAGGAAGCTGCACAGGTTGGACTGGGAGAGGAGCTCTTCATGGCAGCTTTGGCCCTGGAATGGGGCCTTATGGGAAGTGCAAGATTTAAATAGATTTCGAGCTGCAAGAGCCAAGGTGTAAAAGGGTGGGGCAGGATTTGCTCTGAAGGGGGTTATGTAAGGTCCTGCAGGATCAGCCATCTTCCCCAAGGGAGATGAAGTGCCAAGCAAAACACCTGCTGAGATGCAAGGCAAGCAGTGAGCCAAGAGCTCCCCACAGCCTGCTTGGCAGGACACAGCCTGTCAGGACTGTGCATCCTTAACCCCAGCCTTTGGGTGCAGCTGAGCATAAGGAGTCTAAAAACTGAACATACGTTTCCCCAAAACCTGTAGCGCATTAAACTTTTTAAAATCAAATGGCATTCTAAGTTCCCTAAAAGGACTGGCTATTTAAAGAAATACATTTCTTTTTAATATAACATGAATTACAAGTTACTCCTCACTTTATATTTCATTGAGTCATGTATCAGCACCACATAAAGACAATCCATCTTCTCACTGTTTTACCTCCTTGAGTGAGTCTTTCTGTTGAGGCCTGAGTAGGTGAGGACAACACTCGCAGCTAAGATTTCAACCAACATCAGCCCAATAAGTTCAATAAAAAAATAACAATACATACATTTTTTAAAAAGAATTAACCCAGAGCTTCTAGAGTTTAAGTGAAAGCACTTTGAGGCTTTGAGGTTGTAAGCTTTTGAAAGCAAACCATTTGTCTCATTTACCTGTGTCTCCCTTGGAGCCTAGCATGGACTACTCACTCAAAGCTTGGAAAACAGGGTCTCAGAATTGTGTGGGAACAAAAGGCCAGGGCTGCATGGAGAGAAGGGGAAACAAGCCCCTCGTCCAGGTTCTGTGACCACTAGAAAAGTTTTTAATGTTCTGGGCACCATTGTCCTTATTTTAAAAGTGGGTTATCATAAGGCTGTTATCAAGAATAAAGATATGTAGCCCTGTGCAGGTGGCTTAGTTGGTTGGAGTGTCACCGTGGTCACCAAAAGTTTGCCTGTTCTATTCCCGGTTAGGACACATACCTAGATTGCGGGTATTAGGCCTAGTGGGGTGTGTCTGAGAGGCAATCGATTGATGCTTCTCTTTCCTCTATCCTTCTCTCTCTCTCTCTCTAAAATCAATAAACATATCTTCTGGTGAAGATTTTAAAATAAGAATAAAGATATCTGTTTCTTTCCCAAACCTTTTTCAGCCCATGACTCCTCAGCTCAGATGTCTACCCATCTACTGAGAAACCCGTGCCCCAGTCCAACCTCCCAGCTTCTGGTTCCTAAGGGAAGAATGGTTAGGTAAACACATAAAAAGAAGGCTGATGGCTGACTAATACTATCCCAAGTCACATACGATAAACTCAGCCAAGGCAGGCAAAATACTATGGGGCAGGGGACACAGACAGTTCTTGTTTAATGGGTGAAGAGTTTCAGTTAGGATGATGAAAAAGTTCTGGAAATGGATAAACGATTGCATAGCTATGTAAATGTACTTAATGCTCCTGGGCTGTACACTTACACATGGTTAAAATTGTGAATTTTATGCTATGACTATTTTACCACAATCAAAAATGTTTTAGGATACCTATGATAACTGTATATTTTCTGAATTCAGGGGCCATAATGAGAATTACAGATGTAACATTTTGGGTTTTCTAAACTTTATCAAGGAGGGCTATTACGGACTCATTGGCAGCTTATGACATGAGGAGAAAAGATGAAATGGGACTCGGTCTCTCTCAATCTCTGTCCTTCCCCACCCTCTTTCTCTCTCCTTCTCCCTGTCCCCTTCAAACTGACTGAGAAATAAAGAAATAATGTTCTTAACACAGCAGAAGTGGGCATCGGAAGGAAGCATGCCAAGCAGCCGTGGTGTACACAGTAATCGTCAGAGCAACAAAAGCTTGTGTGCAGTTAGATGATGTAGGAATGTGATATCTGAGAGCAAGGAATGAGGGATGAGAGTAAAAAGAGAAAGAGAGAAAGCAACACAAGAATGCATTGTGTCTGTGGGTTGATTACTAGAAAAGGCAACCAGTTATATTTTGAGAATCATGAAATATTCCTCAAACTACCCACTCAAGGGAAAAAGAGGGAAGCATTTATCCTTAGGTTCCTGTCCTCTTTTGGACAAGCGTTGTCACTTGGAGAGTAAACTCCTGTTCAGAGAGCTCATCCCCAGGGCCATTCCTTGTGTCAGCATCGGAGAAGCCCTGGTGAAGCTGGTTGAAACTGGAGAGGCCTCGACCATGGCAGCACAGCTGGAACAGGAGGTCCCAAGGCCGTGAAGCTGTTTATAAGAGGTGTCTGTCACAATGTTGTCCGATCTCCTTAATCCGGTCAGTCTGCCGATCACGGTTATACTATGGGAGGTTAAGGAGAGACACCTCACTGGGGTGGACACCAAAGGCCTTCAGTTCCTATCATCATAACTTTCTTCTTCAATACAAATACTCTGTCCACAGTTTAAACTTATTTCCAAGAGAATATAGGAATAAATGAGGAAGCAGAAACAAATCACAATGATGGCACATTATACATACATACTTATATTAAGAACATTTATGGTGTTATGATCATGAAAAGGAAGAAAATCCACCATTTTGAAAGGTGTTTGCACCTTTGAGATTACACTTTTTTCTATGTAAGTGACAGTGATCTTTATGTGGAAGAAGGGCGGTAGCTTGGAAAAGTTACATATTTAAGGTATATTTCTCATATAATGATACTTTTATTAGTTCCTGTTTGTTTTTATTATAAGTAAATCAGTTCACATTTAAAAACTCATTAAAAAAAACCCTTATTAAGAACCTAGGCATTGACTTCATTTGAAGTAATCGTTATAATCAATGACATTGGAGGACTTGGGGACTTCTGTCATAAAAGAGTCATCTCAGAGATTTCAGGCAGAAAATAGCAGTGTTGAAAGGTGTTGGGGGAGGGACAATTTACCCAGTGAAGTAAGCAGTTGCCAGTTGTATTGTCAATGCTTGTCCTGCCCAGGCTCCTGACAGAGTCATATCAGCTATCACTCCATGGAACAAAGTTCATGTCCTTATTTTAACTAAGTCTCTCTTCACAGTTTGTGTATTGAAACAAACACATGAGCAAACATCAATGCTGCAAAATCTGTGACACAAGCACTGATAAACTGTAAGGAGAAACAAACACAGCTGCAATTACAGCTAGAAACTTCAACACCCTGCTCTCAACAACTGACTGAACAACTAAACAGAAAATCAAGAAGGACACAGAAGAACTCAACAAGACCATCATCCAACAAGATCTACTACATTTATAAAACACCCTGCTTAACAACAGCAGAATACATAGTCTTTTCAAGTACCCATGAAATATATACCAATATAACTATATCATCAGCTATAAAATAAATATAAACAAAATTTTAAAATTTGAAATTATACAAAAACAATGGAGTCAACGAGAAATCAATAACAGAAAGTTAACAAGAAAATCTTCAAACACTTGAAACTAAGCAACACAGTTTCACACAACTCATAGTCAAAAAAAAGTCTTAAGAGAAAGAAACAAAATATATATTGATTGAGCTGAATAAAAATTAAAATACAACATATCAAAACTTGTGGTACATAACTCAAACAGTGCTGAGAGGAAAATGTATAGCAACAAATGCATACATTAGAATGAAGAGAAAATCTCAGATTAATAATTTAGATTTCTGCATCAAGAACCTCAAAAAAAGAAGAACACAATAAACCCAAAGCAAGCAAAGAACAGAAATAATAAAAATAAAAGCAGATCAATAACATTGAAAACAGAAAAGCTCTCTGCCAGCCAAGATGGAGGCGCAGGTAGAAATGCTTCACTTCTGCCCACAACCAAAAGAAGGATAACAACTAATTTAAGAACGATAAACAACTACCAGAAAATCAAATCAAACTTCAACTCTGACAACCAAGGAGTTAAAGAAACATTCATCCAGACCAGTAGGACAGGTAGACACAGGCAGCCAGGCAGAGAGGACCCTTGGCAAGGCAACAGACAATCTGCCCAAGGTGGGGCTGGCTGACCAGGAAACTAAAGACTAAAACATCTGGCTATGAAATACTGTAGGGAGCCCTGGCTGGTGTGGCTCAGTGGATTGAGAGCTGGCCTGGAAACCAAAAGGTCACTGATTCGATTCCCAGTCTAGGGAACATGGCTGGGTTGCAGGTCAGGTCCCCAGTCGGGGTTGGGGAGGGCATGAGAGGCAACCACACATTGGAATTTCTCTCCCTCTCTTTCTCCCTCCTCTCTCCTCTCTAAAAATAAATAAATAAAATCTTTAAAATAAACACTGTGAGGGTTACAAAGGTGAGAGAAACTCTCAGTTTCTCACAAGAGAGTTCATTGGAAAGTGGGGCTAGAGCGGAGCAAGCAAGCTATTGTTCCTTCACTAACCCCTTCCCCACGGACAGCACCACAATGCAGCAAAGAGGGTTGCCCCGCCTGGCAAATACCTAAGGCTCCACCCCTTACTACATAACAGGTATGCTGAGATAGAGAAGTATGGCCCAAGCTAAAAAACAGATCAAAACTCCAGAAAAAGAGCTAAACAATGAGGAGATAGACAACCTATCTGATGCACGGTTCAAAACACACCTGGTAATCAGGATGCTCACAGAATTGATTGAGCTCTGTGGCAAAATGAAGGAAGAAATGAAAGCTACACAAAGTGAAATAAAGCAAAATATACAGGGAACCAACAATGAAGGGAAGGAAAATGGGACTCAAATCAATGTGGAACAAAAGGAAAAAATAAACATCCAACCAAAACAGAATGAAGAAACAAGAATTCAAAAAAATGAGGAGGGGCTTAGGAACCTCTGGGACCACTTTAAGTGCTCCAACATCCAGATCATAGGGATGCCAGAAGGAGAAGAACAAGAGCAAGAAACTGAAAACTTATTTGAACAAATAATGAAGGAAAACTTCCCCAATCTGGTGAAGGAAATAGACCTCCAAGAATTCCAGGAAACCCTGAGAGTCCCAAAGAAATTGGACCCAAGGAGGAACACACCAAGGCACATCATAATTACAATGCCCAAGATTAAAGATAAGGAGAAAAATCTTAAAAGCAGCAAGAGGAAAGGAAGCAGTTACCTACAAAGGAGTTCCCATAAGACTGTCAGCTGACTTCTCAAAAGAGACCTTGCAGGCAAGAAGGGCCTGAAAAGAAGTATTCATAGTCATGAAAGGCAAGGGCCTACATCCAAGATTACTCTATCCAGCAAAGCTATCATTTAGAATGGAAGGGCAGATAAAGTGCTTCCCAGATAAGGTCAAATTAAAGGAGTTCATCATCACCAAGCCCTTATTATATGAAATGTTAAAGGGGCTTATCTAACAAACAGAAGATCAAAAACTATGAACAATAAAATGACAACATACTCATAACTATCAACAACTGAACCTAAAAACAAAAACAAAAACTAAGCAAACAACTAGAACAGGAACAGAACCACAGAAATGGAGATCACATGGAGATTATCAGTGGGGTGGGGGAGCGGGGATAGGGGAGAAAGGTATAGGGAATAAGAAGCATAGTTAGTAGGCATCAAATAGACCGGGGGAAGTTAAAAATATTACAGGAAATGGAGAAGCCAAAGAACTTATATGTACAATCCATGGACATGAACGAAGAGTGACAGCGGGGACAGGGAATGCTGGAGGATGGATGGGTGCAAGGGGGCGGGGGGATAAAGGGGAGAAAAAAATTGAGACAACTGTAGTAGCATAATCAATAAAATATACTTTAAAAAACAAAAACGAAAGAAAAAATCAGTGAAACAAAGAGCTACTTCTTTGAAAAGATCAATAAAATTAGCAAATATCTAGAAAGACTGACAAAGAAAAAAGGTACAAATTACCAATATCAAGAAAAAATCAGAGATGTCATTACATGCTGCACAGACATCTGAGGGGTCCTCAGGGACACTATGAACAACTCTACACCCATAAAGCTGATGACTTGGATGAAGCAAACCAACTCCACAAAAACACAAACTACCACAAATTAGTCAATATGAAATAGATCATTTGAATAGTTTTGTAACTATCAAGGAAATTAGATTTGTAATCTTAAAACTCCCCAAAATGAAATTTCCAGCCTCACACAGTTTCATTGGAGAATTCTACCACACACCTACTAAACAGTTAAAGAAGAATTAACACCAATTCTATAAAATCACTTCCAGAAAATAGAAGAGGCAGGAATACTTCCCAATTCATTTTAGAAAGTTAGTATTGTCCTCCTGATGCCAAAACCAACCAAACAAAAACAATACAAAGAAAGAAATTCTCAAAACTAGTATCTCCCATGAATATAAATGTGAAAACTTGAACAGACTATTATCAAACTGAACTCAGCAAAGAATTGTACAGCATAACTAAGTGGAGTTTATTCCAAGGATGCTAGGCTGATTCAGTTTTCAAAAATCTGTTAAAGCAGCCCTGCCTGGTGTGGCTCAGTGGGTCAGGCATCATCCATCAAAACAGCAGGATTCTCCGCACCGGCATGAGCGCAGGTGGGGTTTCAGTCCTTGGATGTGCAGGCACCTGTGAGGGGAGATCGATTGGTGTTTCAGTCTCACGTCGGCATTTCTCTCCCTCTCTTTCTCCCTCCTTTTCCCTCTTTTTAAAGATAAATAAATAAAATAGTTTTAAAAAATCAATTAATGCAATTAATCACATTAACAGGCTAAAGAAGAAAATCGCATGATCATGCCAACAGACGTAGAAAAAGCATTTAACAAAATGCAACACCCTGTACATTATTTCATTGTGTAGATATTCCACACTGCATTTATCAGTCAATCCTTGATGGGCATTTACATTCACGGAGTTGTGTCGGGGGTGGAACGCTATGCACTGAACTCCCACAAACTGAGCACACTAAAGTGCAGCACTCAGGGGAGGAAACAGAACCCTTCCTCCTGTAGTGACTGTGTCCCAAGAGTAACTGACATTTTTATTACAAATACTATTTAATTTTTAAAAATAGTACCTGATTATTAATACTTGTTGTTGAGGTCAGAAGAAATCTGAAGTTATTTTTCATGTCAGGAAATCACTTGTGGCCAGTATAAGTAGACCCATGTGATCTCGAAGTTCAAGTGCCCTAAAATCATTTGTGCAGGGGCAGAGCTGGAACCGTGCTGAGAAGTCAATCACTTCATCACCCAGAATAAGTCAATAAATACCTAGTATCTAAAATAATGATTGGTACTTTATTCTAAAAGATAAACACATCACCTTGACCATCTCCTTGCATTGAACTATTCCAGTAAGAAACCAGGAGGACTCTCAGATAGCCAAGCATTCTATAACAATATATAAGCCTTTCATAACTGTAGCATCTCCTTTTTTTCTCTGATACCTGTTATCATTTCTTTCTGTCTTTTCATTGTATAGAGAAAAGAATACTTGAATTTTAAAATGTAAAATAGATATTACTTCCATAGTGCACACAAAGAAAAATCCCATCCTCTTTCTGCATCCTCTCCCTAGCTCTCCATATAAAAATGAGGCCCCTCAAGGCTCTGACCTTTATCTTCAAAGCCCAGTGTGTTACAAAAGAGACTTTATAGTTTATAGTATTGTTGAGCTCTATATTCAGATCAATTTGAACCATCTGCTTCGTTTAGGATCGTTTAAAAAAGAAGCTTCAGATGTTTATAATTATCATGTTTACAATAAAAGATATTAAAGGAAGAATACAAGTCCTCCATGTTTACACCAGAGGGGGCCCTATAACATGTTAGAATATCTCAAATGTAACGTCTTTCAGTATCCATTTCATGCAAGGTAACACACCTTCTGGTTCAAAAAAATCTGGAAATGAGTTATCCAACACTTTCATTACAGACTCTTACCAAACGACATCAATCAGAGTAGCGCTGAAGGACCGCTGCCCCGGGAGGAAGCAACAGTGTGCTCCTGACTTAACCGGAGCCACCCACTGATAACCTCCGACCCCAGGCTCAACATGCCTTTCACCTCTCCCCTTATTTCTCTGATGATTTTTTAAAATAATTCTAAAAAAATTACCTAATAGATTATTGACAGTAGTGGTGGGTATCTATAAGGTTGGCAGGGAAGAGGAATTGCAGAAACGGCCTGAGGCAAAGCCCAGATCCCACCCCCCAGCCCCAGGCGTGCAGAGTGCGATCAGCCAGGTGGGGGAGGAAACTTCCCCGGGACAAAGGGCGGGGGAAGCGAGGGTAAACTGATCCATCCTGTGTACGAATCATGTCTGTACCCTCCTGCTCCCATGTCATATAATGTAGGGGTAATTGTATTGTTTGTTGGGTGACTAAAATTAACAGAAGAATTCCTACCCTTTTGCTAGGGGTAGGAATTTCTTATGACTATATAACCTTTGGTTTAAATATATATGTATATATATAATTGAGGTTCTGCTTTTCTCGCTCCTCAATGACAACAGGACAAATATAAAAGTGTATAGTTGCTGCCAGCCAGATCATAAGAGCAAAGAGCCTCTTCTCAAAGGTGGTATTTGGTCTACACAACAGATGCCCTTTGAACAGGTGCTTAAAATAAACAGAATATGAAATAAGAGCTCACATGGTACCTTTGGCTGCCTTCCTAGGTGTTCAAATAGGAAATGAAGTTAGATATTAATTTCTGACCTCCTCTCCTAGGCAAGCAGTGGGACTGCAGGTGAGCATAGGAGGGTGAAGCTGGTCAGCAACCACAGACCTGGGGGCCCAAAGGGTCCAAAGCCTATGTGTCAGTTGAGGTGACCTTGAGAAGCAAAGCGTAGTTAGTATCAGTTGAACTGCTTCAAACTACAAGTAACAACACAGTGGGGAGTGGTAGAGTGGTGGTTTTGTCTGTGAATTCTGAGCCAGATCTGAATTTGAATCCTAGCTTTGTCACTTACTAGCTGTGGGACCTGAGCAAGATATTTAAGCTCTTTGTGTCTTAGTTTCCTTATCTTCCAAATGAAGGAAATAATAAACCTACGGGTTTATTATACGTCTTAACTACATGAATTCATTTAAGGTACTTAAAAGATTGCTCAAAATTTAGCTTGATATATGTCAACAGGTAATAGAATCCCTTACACAAACAGATGTAAGCATTTGGCAGTGTACTCCATCTCCTCACAGGAAGCCCAGATGGAGAGTGGGCGTCACAGCTGACTGACTGCAGAGCACAGTGTGGTTCCAACCTCTGCTCTGCAGCCCTGAATGGGGGCTTGTTTTCAGGCTCATAGAGGATGGCTACACAGGCTCCAAACACCACGTCTAGAAATAGGATGTGTTTCTATCTCTGGCCTTCTTTTAAGAAAGAAATTCCTCCTCAGACTTCCTCTAATATATTGGCCAGAATTGATCTATCGGCAAAGGGAATGAATGGGTTACTCTTAGACAAATCAATTCCATCTCTGAAGTTGGGGGTGAGGTCAGCTTCCCCTGGCTGCTTGGAAATAAGTGAATGTCCAAATGGCTCTTGGACTCTATCAGGACGTCATCCTGAAAGGGCCGGGGCGGGGGAGAACAGTAGAGCACACATACTAGATAGCCCACCAACAGTGACCACTGTGACATGGGGGACAAACAGCAAGAACTGGCTGCAAGGATGAGATAGGATGGCATAAGAGAGTGCAAGAAGCAGAGTCTAGAGGGATCCATTTGAGGTGATTTTTCCCTCTGAGAGATTTCTGTTTAGAGAGCATGCCTAAGCCTACAAATGGGGAGAAAACTGTGAAGGACACCAAATATCGCCTTACTCCCTCTTAGTTCTTCTTTCATGGGAGAAGAGGAATCAGATTATCCTGAGCTCACTTAGAAAGCTTTAATCCATTAGGAGCATTATAAGTAAGATGTGTTGATGTCAAGAACTATGAAGGGTCTGGCATTTTGCCCTACTTGCAAGCCAAGGCAGTAGTCTGCCACAAAACTCTGGAGGTTGGTGGAAGACTTGAGATTCCCGGGTCAAAGGCAAACTTTATCAACCACAACAATAGAAGTAGCCAAAATACCAGCATCTGTCCTAGTTCCCCAAGCCCCAGATCCTGAAGTATGATGCAATGGGGGCCAGGTGACACCTGGACATATACATGGGTTCCATTACAGAAGAGAAATCCTGAGCTTAGAGAGCCCAGCTGTTTTACAATGGAAAGTAAGCCTGCCCACTCTTTGCTGCAATAGTGAACATTACCTTTATTTTACTAGATAATAAGCCTGTCTATCTACACTGCCTTGGATTCTGAAAATTTTTCTCAAGAGTATGCCATTCCATTGGTCACTCTGATTAACCTGACCAAAGAGAGACTAATCTGTTCAGTTTGTCTCATACAGCATTTAATTAAGCTACTGTAAATAGAACTCCAATCGGCACAATACTACAGGCCAGCCTGTAGTATTGACCTCAGCTATGCCTCCTACGGCCCTAGACCCAGGCAGCTGAACAAATCCTATATATCATCAAGCTCCACCTTAGAATGCCGGAGATTTTGCTTCTTAAATTTCTGTATTGATCTCTCCACATGGTCTGATACATTAAATGCAGGTACAGCAGCAGGTGTCAGTGATTGCACAGGCCCTATCTTGGGCCTCAAAAAGAAAGTCTAGGGCAATTCTCTCAAACATAACAACTCTGACCAGTGAGTTGTGGCAGCTAAATTCGGGGACTAATTTGGAACCTCCTGTTCTAGTTGGATGACTCCTAAGATGGAGATAACTGCCCATAGGGTGTGCGTGAATAACAACTCAGTTACCTCTCTGGGAATCTCCCCCAAGTAACCAACAGTACCTTCCTTTTGGAGAGACCTTTGCAGTTCTGAGGGCTGCATGATCTACCTGGGTGTTTCCCTGAACACTTGAAGATTTCTTATGATCATTGCTAAGTTGCCAGTCACTGCTTTTTTTTCAGAGGGCAGGAAGACTAAGGCCAGCCGTCCATAAAAAACAGTAAGGTCCCATCATGCCCATGGAGAAGAAAGTGCTGTTTATAATGGTTGGGTGTCCACAGGTAGGACCTATACCATTTAGGGGAGATGTTGACATACCTCCAACATAAAGTCCAGACCAGGTGTGCTTTAAAATTCCCAGCTCAGTTTAAATAGTTCAGTTTAGTCTTTGTTTTCAGAAGGACTGTCCAAGGGCAGCCAGTCCAGCCTGTCCTGTTTGTCCACACCACCAGCTAGTATCCTTTGCTCACTGAGGGAAATGACTTGACGATACTTCAGAGAACAGGGCTGGGGAGGACTGTGGGGTGCATGGAGCTGGAGTATGAACTGCTATTTCTGATTGACTTCTCAGGAAAGCTGGGGGAGCTGGTGCTCAAAATCAAAGTCAGAGCCAACTAGCAGAGAATCAGTGGTCAGTTGAATCTAGGGCACTTAAAATGGTTTGGGAAAAACTTACCAGGGTGATTCTGAAAAACAAAGATTATTCAAACCCTTCTCTCCCCTGTGTCTTTTGGGTCTGGAGTGCTCCTGTCCTAGGTGGTGGTGGTGTCTGCCCTCCACTGCTTGAACATGGGTGCATCCAATTCCAGTGTCTATAATGTCACCATTTTTGAGGTCTTCCCTGAAGCACATTCAGGCCTTTTATTAAGAAAAAATGTGCAAGTGCGACTTGGACATTTTTATAAAAGTCATAGACCTCCCATTGTGACCTCCGCATTGGCCTGTGTAGGCTACTGTAGGGGGACTTCGTGACTGTGTCCTCAACCAAGTGGCGATTACTCTTACGATCTAGGGCCAACCCAACTAGAGAATCCAGGCAGCAGAACCAGAATTAAGTTTGAATCTTCCAGGCCCCATTGTGGCTGGCCTGCCATCTGGAAGGTGTACCAGCCAGGCTTGCCATTAGGAAAGAGAGAAACATCACGCCCAGGACCAGTCGGGGAGGAATCGCAGATTTTCACAATAGTCTACCACCTCCCATCCTTTTGTCCTGATTATTACCCAAACAGCAGCCAAAGGAAAATGATATTTTTCTGGGTATAGCTGCACGCAGTGATTAAATGGCCTTACTAAAAGGCATGGACCAAGAGAAGGTGAGGAAAATTGGGTCAGAAGTTTTTTTTGTCCATTTTTAAGGAGGCCAGTCCAGTGCCAGGTGCCTGTAGACAGTAGGAGCATGGAAGGTCCATCTAATTAACATCTGTGCTCGCAGAAGCTGAGGCGAGGGTACAGGGCCAGGGGAGGAAGGGCTCAGGGGGGTCAGAGGGAGAGAATCCCTGCAGGCCAGTCTCCCTCAGGTCGGGAGCACTTGTCTTTTGAGAGGGAACGCAGTGGTCTGGCACTGAGGTCTGAGCTCATCGCAAAATCTCATCTTTCTTTGCTGCGTTCTCTGTGAATGTATTTCCCCTGGCATCTCAGCAGAAGAGACTGGCACCTAAAGCAGAATTAAGATAACCTTGCAGTCCAACAGGTCCTAGCTAAATCCATGTCTCAACAAGTCACCCCCTTCACATATGTGAGACGACATCTATCTTGAAGACGTCCATCATGGCCCAAGTCTTCTCTCCTTGAGGCGAAACACTCCCTATTTCTTATCATTTTCCCTCCAAAGAAGTTGCTTTTATATTCTTTACCATTTAGCTCACTCTCTGAAGTAGTTGAATGATGTTCCATAAATACTTGATGAATGAATGAATTCATTTTCTAGGAGCTAATCTCACAGCCAGGCCAATAGCCTTGTTTTATGGTTTCTTCTCCACCTATCCCAGGACAATTGGAAAAACTAAAGTTAAACTGGCTATAATGCTGCTTTTATTTTCTCCATTTTGCCTCAACGATTTCATCGTATGCTCTGTCTCAGTGGTTCTCAACCCAGGAGAATTCTGAGCCTCTCCACTACCCACTTCCACCATCAAAGTGATGGTCACGACTTCCATTTTTGATGTTAAAATGGAACTTTGTCGATAGTTCTTACTTTGCATTTCAAATTTACACAAACAAATTCATACACTGGCTAAACTGTGATTCTGTTACAAAAGAATACAAGGGAGGCCTTGGGACGATATACTATTACTGAAGGAAACCCCCAGGTCCCTTATGTCCACCATCTATAGGAAAGATGTCTCTCAGTGCCAGAGATTCGTGAAAAGGAAAGGAAATGTTTATTTAATGCTATACAGACTTAAAGTAGTGACCTAATGTCTTCATCAAAATCCCAAAGTCCCTTAAAACACCCACAGTCCTCCCTTCCCCCTCTGCCCAGTCCAGAGTACTGTATCTCAGGAAAGGAAATAGAAGTCTGTGGCTCAGGCAGCCCCCAGTTCTTCCCAGTAGTCCGTGCTCAGCTGGTAGGCCTCCCTCAGTTCCCGGCACCCTCAGCTGAGTTGCTAGGATCTCTGCTCCAGCCACGTGGTCCTCTCTCCCAGGGCCACGGGAGTCCCCACTCAGTCAAAACCACGTGCTTCTCCCCTCAATGGCTGCCGTGTCTGGGTTTAAATCCCCGCGCCAGTCTTCCTCTGCAGCCCCATTTCCGACTCCTCCCACACTCAACCACACTTGCCCTCAATCTCCTGTCCTTTCCAGCTTTTCTGGTCGCCATCGTGGGTCTGGACAGGTGTGACCCCATGTCCTGGAGCCAATCTTCTCTGAGCTCCCACGCAGGCGCTGTAATTTGGGGGACCTGCCCCCCAGTCACATATTGGGGGGGTCCCTTTCCATCCCCTTGGCCCAGAGCATGGCCATAGCTATTTAGCATATCCAAGCGACCAGCCAAATGCTATAGGTATGTTAAATGACCATGCCATGGATTAGCTGCAAAGCTGCCCTGCATGTTTTTGCTCTGTGTGCCCCTTCCCCCAATTCACACTTGTGGGGGAAGGGGTGAAGACATCTTAAAATCTCCTGAGCACCTTGAGTTCTGGACCCCATTTCAAATGCCCATTTGGGGTCCCCCTTCTTGGCTGCACCCTGTAACAATTCCTCGGGGACTCACAAACAGGACAGCAGGAGAGCCAATGTCTGCACAATTCCTGGGACAAGGAGCATTATCGCTGTGCTAGTTTTGCCAGTTCCGTGGTGCACCACATGAGGGCGCCAGAAAACTCCTGTTGAAAACAAATGATGCTTTTGGTTTTGTTTAAATTTTACCAAAAAGAGTCAGAAGATGGTGCCAAAAGATTTCTTTTGAAAACCCAAGAGATCAGTTCTTCCTTCAAATTTCCAGTTATTAAAAAAATAATAACATGGTTTTCATATTCGATTAGAACAATACAACACATGGGTCAAGTGCAAACATTTCAATTCAGCATAGGCCAAATCTTTTTCTCTCTTCTAGATCTTAGTCACTGGAAAACTCCTGTGACTATAAACAGCCCCATCGCTTTTGACGGATGGGGTTCTTGGGATCTGCTGTGAAGAGCCCCGATTTCCTGTTTCGATGGATTCCTGCGATGAAAGAGCTGCTTTGGCGACGCCTTTCTTTTCCATGACCAGTTTCCACCTGAGCAAATGTGACATGACTCTGGCAGCACAGCAGCAAGGCTTTCTAGAGTCCTGGGCTTTGTTCAAAGGAAAGGTCAAAATGTGATGTTAGACAGACATATGGGGCCTTGGTCTACCCAAACCTCAGGTCCCATCCCTGTCTCCTGCCAGGGAGCTAATCCTCTGCGCCCTGGGCAGAGCCTGAGTAGCTGCACAGGTCAGCAGCCCTCATTCCCACAGCTGGTCCGCCCCAGAGGTGCAGAGGGACCCAGCGTGGGGCGGAGTGGGGAGTGCCTCATTTTTGAGAGTGTGATATCACAGCCATGGAAACAGGGACTGGAAGTCTTTCAGATGTTCCATGGAACCATTCGAATAGTAATAAATCCTTGGAAATTGTTTTCTCAACTTATTTCGCTTTCTGCCTTTCTTACTTAGGGAAAGGATAGCAGAACAATAATAATGAAAAGAAAACCCTGAAGTCTTAAACCAAAGAATCCCAATTTTGTCACATCAGAATGCTGGGAAGACTAGGTTACAACAGGGCGGAGGGTGAGAAAAAGAAGGAAAGAGGGGAGGGGACAACGATGCGAGGACCCCTCTGTGCTGGCAGTCCCCAGGCCACCCAACGCCAACTCATGTAATCCTTCTAAGAACTTACCCGGTTTGGTGTTTTTACCTTCATTTGACAGATAGACCAACCGAAAATCTGAGAAGTTTTGTTTTGTTTGTTTTTTCAAGAACACATCTCTGGTATGGGATGGAACCAGGAGTCAAACCAAAAGCCTAAGAAATAAGTATTTGGAATTTTAATAAAAGCCAACAACGAACCGTCCGCAGCTGTTATTATTTACTCTGTGGTGGTGGTTGTCCGAGGAACACAGAGGATTTGCTCTCTGTCGCTTTGCCTGCAGGGGTAATGACCCCAGAGGGTGAGGGTGCGACTTCGGCTCTGGGCAGGGGAACGGACTCGCCTCCTTTCTAAGGAGGTCCCAGGACGCTGGGTGGTCTGCAGTCTAGAGCTGGAGCTGCCTCCAGGCTCGGGGCCACGGCCTACCTGGTGACAACTTCCTGGCTTCCTCCAAGGCGGTAGCTTCCCTCTACTGTTTATAGATATGTTATAAAAAGAAAGTGCTTGTAAACTCCAGTGCATGAACAATCTAATTAAAATAATTAAAGTAATAGCTTGTGAAAAAAGCAGTAAAGCTAATTATTATAAGAGTAGCTGTGTGGGAAGACGAAAACTGCAGACATTCTTCTTCTGCTCCTAGTGACCCAGAGAAACCCAGTTTGCCAGGCCTCTTGCGAGGATGTGGCTCCTCCCTCCTGCCGGAGATTCAAGCTCTTCTGCTTCTCCTCTCTGTGTTTCCGGGCTTTGTTTGTTGTTTTGTTTTGGCAGCAGCTGTGCTCGAGTGACCCTCCAATGCTGCTCACTCCACATTGTCCCTCGTAGTCAAACACTGGACTTTTTTCTTTTTAAGTCAAAGAATCGTGAAAGTTCAGAAACTGAGGCCCTCTGCACTGATAGTAAAATGACCCACAGGATGAATGACTCAGTTTGCAAATGTTTCCACTTGATGGTTAGCCAGCTTTTGCTTGAGCAACTTTTAGTGACAAAAAATGATAGCTGTGGCTGTTCTGACTACTGTCAAATACCTTTTCTGTCCCTTTAATGTCCCATTACTGCTTACTTCATCCTTTGGGGCCACGGAGAATAAGAAACATGCCTCTTCTAAATATTTGAGGGCATCTTGCCCTAGCTAGTGTAGCTCAGTGGACTGAGTGCCGGCTTGCAAACCAAAGGGTCGCAGTTTGATTCCAGGTCAGGGCACATGCCTGTGTCTCAGGCCAGGTCCCTGGTTGAGGATGTGTGAGAGGCAACCACACATTGATGTTTCTCTCCGTCTTTCTCCTTCCTTTCCCCTCTCTCTAAAAATAAATAAATAAAATACATTAAATAAATAAATAAATAGTTGAGGGCGTCTGTATGTCAGCTCATGCCTCCCCAGCTCCAGCACCAAGCCTACTCGCGTCCCACCCCCAAGAGTGGAACGCCAGTTGAAAAGTCCCAGGAGAGGTGTTTACCTGAAAAGGCTAAGTGCAGCCCCACAGAGGGGAAGACCCGAGTTTTAGCTAAGAGGAGCAAAGGTCATCTCAGAAGGGGAATGGGGTGAACATCAAGTTCAAAGGTAGAACAGGGAACAAATGAAGAATATCAGACAGTAAATTTGTTAGCTCAGAAGGTCAGGAGTAGACAAGAAATAGGTCCAGAAAGGCAGTTCAGAGCTTTTAAGACCATAAATGGTAAATTATTATAGGAGCTCCCTTTTACCTAGTGATTCATATGTATCTTGTGGCCACGCAGGTGGTACCTTCAGGGAAACACTGGTAGTCCTTCATTTCTTCATCATAGGACAGGCTATTGAAACTGCCTTTATAACCCATTCCAGGACCTCATTGAACATCTTATCAAATAACTGGTCTTTAGTTGGGAGGATCCACCCGGCATTTGAGCACGGCCAGAGGCTGAGGGGATGGAGCAATGGAAGTGTTGGTGCATCTGGGAAAGAGGAAGGAGCTCATTGATGAAACATCACCCTGCAAGAGCCTCCAGGAGATGTTAAGTGCATATGTTTGGAAAGGAGTAGGGATTCTGTGTCCTTGAAAACAGGAGGGGGGGTTATGTGCAGAAGGAATGGAATAAGCTTCAGTGGAAGAAAGGGAAACTGAAAGAGAAATAGGCCTTCCCACCATCTCTGAGAGAGAGCCAGCCTAGTGGGTCTGTGGTCTTAGAGTATAAACCCTTTGAAAGGCAGATGAGTGTCAGCCGGAGAAGATGCTGAGGACATAAGAAAGATGTGTGTTCTCATCCTCAGACTGACCAGTTTATTCATGGCCATAGCTACTGTTACTTTTCACGCATTATCTGGCATGACTTTTGGAATAATCCTTAAGGTAGGTTCTGTTAAAATCCTATTTTTGAGATGAGACAACCTGCACAGAGAAGTCTACGACTACAGAGCTTCACCTCGGACCCCAGCTGTCTCACTCTGGAGTCCCCTTCCGGAGTATATCACCTTTCCCCATCGCTCCTTCCCAGCTGGTGCTCTTGCCACACCCCACACTGGATTCCTCTGTTTTCCACACCTAGCCCTGGGCCTTCTCAAAGTTAACAAATAACATTTGAAGAACATGTTGATGATACCAATAAGTATTTATTTACCACTCTCCTCTGTAAATATAAAGTCCAAAATCCACTTCGAGGATTTTAATTGAGGTAACTTTTCTTAAAATTAGATTGTTTTATTTTCTGAACTCATAGCTATCTGGGCATTTGGTAATGTCACACCGGTGCGTCTAGCAATTTTCTGTTTCTCCCCTAGTCCGATTCTAGAAATGTGCGAGATTTACTTGGCTCTGATTTCCCTTCGTATCTCTGTCTTTCCAAAGAGCCATCCACACACTGCATTAAGGAGCATTAATCTCTGCAGCATTTTCTTCCCATTCAGGAGTGTCTCCCCCTGAGTCATCTTAATTTATTGGAGGGAAATTCCTAATTGCTCTTAATTTATCACTCTTCTGACACTGTTTCCATTTCTGATCCACTTTATTGGCTTCAAGAAAGCAAGATTAAGAAAAAAACTAAAAGTAAAATAAAACCTAGTTCAATTTTTCAAGTTCCCTCTCACCCACTGTCACTTCAAGGTATTTAAAGAATCTTTTATTGTTGTGGCTTTTCCTAAGGCCAGCCTTCCATCACTGCCTGCTTTAGATTTGCTCAGTTCACTTTTACACCCTCTTAGTATTGTTTCAAAGTTCTCCCACCCCTACACCAAAACAAAAAACGAAAAACAACAACAACAAAAAAAACCTTTTTAAGCGTGCTGGTTCCATTTTTCCCCTGGTAACTTTTGGTCATCCTTTTTCATTTCTTAGTTTATCTGAGCAGTTCATTCATTTCCTGGACCCAGGATTTCTAAGGATCCTTAATTTGCCTTAGTACCCACTTCGCCTCCTCAGTCGGCCCTTTGTAATGGTATCTGGTCCCTCTAATCCTGTTTGGCACCCTCATCTACTGTGTAATCATCTCTCCTTCTGTTCCAGAGCTCTGCCTGCCCTGGTTCATCCTTCTGCTGGCTTCACCCAGGATTTTTATACCTTGGTTAGAGTTCAGCTTCCTCTTAGCTTTCTTGCCAACTGATTTTTAAGAATGAGTCAACAACCATTTTGTTTTGGACTCACAGTAAGTCTTTTTCTCTTGTATCCATAATCATGTGTGAAAGATACATTGATTGAAAATTCTTATTTTCATAAAACAGCTGTCTTTTTTCCTATCACCTCCTACTGCTAACAGGACATCTCATCCCCCATCGGTCTTTTTGACAGCCATAGAAATTACTTTTAAGCAACTTTATAGGTTTTTTTTTAAATGATTTCATTTTTATAAACACTTTTTCCCTAAAACTATCTATAATTTCTAAATAACTCTTGTGCTGTAGATGTTTCTTACGGTTTCTGATGGAAATATTTTGTTTACTGATCCAAGCTTAAAGTTTTGCCCTTTTTAGGGGTGGGGGCCAGGTTTTTCTACACTCATCATAAAGTCATTCTTACCTGGAGTTCATAATATGTGTGTAACAGTCTCAAAGAACGGTGCAAATAAAAATAGCTGCCTTGGAGCTTGACACTCCAAGGCATGAAAGAGTTAAATTATGAGCCACAGCATCCAAACAATACGGCCCGACGGAACCGAGAGAAAGGCAGCATTCCAAAGTCACTTCTCCCGACTCCTCTCAGGCCCCACCCGCCAGGCCTCTTTTGTTGCTGGCTGGTTTCCTCTGATTGTAATTCATTCTGTATTCCTTCCTGCTCCTCTGTCTTGGCTAATTGTTCTTTTCCCACACTGCTGGGTTTTAATTTCCTCCAGTTATCGCCTTATCACCAATGTCTACACTTCCCTCACTCTTTCTGCCCTGTCTCCTCTCCCCACTGTCAGCGACTCTGGGACCAGTGCTTAGTTTTCACTGTACTTTGGTTTGCTGATCACTGAAATGGGAGCATTATCTCTCCCTTTCCTTCCAAGGCGGCTGCATCAACACCGCGTCAGTCCAGCCCGGGCCAGGCAGCTCAGTTGGTTAGAGCATCATCCTGCTAAGCCAAAGTGGCAAGTTGGATCCTTGTCAGGGTGCGTACAAGGATCAATCAATGAATGCATACATAAGTGGAACAACAAATTGATACCCCCCTCTCTCTTTCTCTCAAATCAATAAAGAAGAATTAAAAACATGAAAAACCGAGTCATTCTAGGACAGTCTTACCAATGATGGACATACTGAGGTCAGACATTATTTTGAGGAATATTCCAGTGAGTTTCACTAGCAAAGCTGGTAGCTGAAAGGATATGTCATCCTTTTTGGTTCTGTTTCCTCTGGTTTGTAACTTAGCAAGAGAATCCAGCAATACACATCCTAATTTTCCTGTGTGGTACATTCACTTACATGAGCAATTTCCTCTCCGTTCCAAAAATTTGGATGACATTTTGAGCAAAAGCACTCTCTTTGCTTTAAGAAAAAAGTTTTCTTTCTAGCCGCGTATCTTCACAACATGGTGTTGCCTTAGGAACTCCATCATAATGCACAGACTCACAAACTAAGTTTATGTAGGTTAAGAGGGGAATCCTAACTATTTAAAATCGCAACCCATGTTTTCCAAAAATCTATTACCATTACTACGTTGAAAGAGTAATCCAACATTAAATGTAGAGGGATTTATCCCTGGTGTAAACAAGGGGAGACACCACTCAAGCTTGCTATTGTTTTGTTTGGTTTTATTTTGCTCTGGCAAATTTGCTCCTTTTTCCTCATAGCGCCTGGGGGATGGGGAAGTGAACCCTCCTCCGACCGAGGAGGTGGAGTGGAGCCTTTGTTTTAAGACCCAGGTTCTGATTACACCTGACAGGGCTGAAATCTGATCCCCACAGAGCTTACTCGCACCTTATCTTCTTCCCCCAGTGATGATTACGGCAGGAATGCAGCAAAAGTCAACGCTTGGATTCAGTCAGTGTACTGCTGAGTATGATAACAAAATCAAAGTTCATTTTTTTTCCTTGAAATCAGCTCCAGGGGGAGTTCTCCCTTCCATCTTTTTTTATATTGGCCGACACAGCAAGTTTTCTTCTCAAGGCTAAATCTGAAGGTTCCTGGCTGAGATTCTCATAGTTCAGGAATAATCACATCTAATAAAAAGTCTGCCTGAGAAAAAGACCCACATAACCTGAGCTGTAGCAATGATTTTGTGGTATTTGGATTCAGGTCTGTAAAAATATTTGGACACCAGATGGTGAATTGTTAGGTGCATTTATCCCAAACTAAAGTTTAAAAAAAATTCTCACACACACATGGCCAGGGGAAAAATCATCATGAGTTTTTTTTCCAGTCATGTTGCGTGAGTAATGGTAAAAGCAACAGCTAAAACAATAAGATTACTGTGTTGAATTCTTAATGTGTTGTCAGGAATAAAGACTTCAAGTAGTGCTGAAAATATTTTCTCCTCTGAATAAGGCATGCCTTAAGCACGACTCACTTTGACAGCTTACCAAGTGTACATACTTTCAAATAAACAAGATCATCCTGCTGGTGGAGAAAGCTACTCGGGGTGACCTCTCCCCCACCTACCTACACAGGACCGGTTTGGGAAGGAGCCAAACCAAACACGGGGCCCACAGCCCAGGGCCTGGTCTTTAATCCAAAATAACTTTTTCTCTGTGGGTCGGTTTTGTTTTTACCAGTCAATTCTCAAGTCTCTACTCTAATGGGTGGGGAGGCACAGAATGGATAAACCAAAGCAGGATAATAGAAAACTAAATTTATATTTCACTGCGGAATGTATGATATGTTTGTGGGAGGGTTGTTATTTATGTCACATGGTGGTCACGCTCCATGGGGCTTTGGCCGTGCGTTTGTTGTTTGTGTGAGAGTGAACGGGAACTGTTTTCTGAAGGAAATCTGGCTCTTGCCCACGGGTACGCCTTCGGCTGCCTCTTTACAGAGGTAGGGCTGTGGAGGCACCTGACCTGGTTAGGAACCTTCATTTTCACAAGTGGATGCCAAGCTCTTAGGTGTAGATCTGCGGCTAATCGGAAGTATGGAGTTTCAACAGGTTAGGTCCCTGCCCAACAATTTATTCCCGATTTCTCTCTGCTGCTTGAAGCGTATCAAAACTTCATTGGAGAAAATAAGATTTATGGAAGAATGCAGTCCATTGTTTCTTTCAGATATTTTACACTTAATTCCTGAATCAAGTCATATAATTAAAGAACTACATTTTGAACTGTATAATTTGTGCCTTCCAAGGACCTTTTGAGGATGTCCCTTTGCTGTTAGGCCCTAAATTAAGGCTCCGTAAGTGACACTGTAAGAAACAGCTATTGGAAACTCGCTTGCTTTAAATGATATTCATGACACCAGTAGCCCCTTTGAGAATGCATGGTGGAAATGTTTTTCAGGTCTTAACTCTCCTGAGCCCCTGGTATGTATTGCCAAACATCATGAGTACCACGACTGGTCTGGTTCCTTCATAGCTCAGAGACATATCTGTGGTCTTTCTTTAGTGGCTGCTTGAATCCTAGAGTTGGAATTTCTGTGTAGTGGCTTTATTTCTTGTTTTGCTTTACTATCT
This sequence comes from Phyllostomus hastatus, assembly GCF_019186645.2. Lineage (NCBI taxonomy): Eukaryota > Metazoa > Chordata > Mammalia > Chiroptera > Phyllostomidae > Phyllostomus > Phyllostomus hastatus. The sequence continues at coordinate 12,669,655 of NW_025333900.1, forward strand.
TTTTTCTTTGCTTTGATTTGTCTCTTTTGTTTCAATTATAGCACATGATTTTTATTAGTCACCTAAGATGTCTTTGGAAATGAGGCAGAGACTAAATGGATCAGTCTTATGGTGTTTCTGAGCAAACATCAACAAGAAAATACTCATGGAAATACCCTTAAAAGTGTGAATGATCATTGGGGTAAATTCAAGGATGTTTTAATTACCCCAGATAATCAAGAATTTGATACACAATGACAGCTATTGTAATTTGAGGCACAGAGGAAACTGAAGGACATGTTGATTTCATGCTTGAAAAGGAAGCAAAACTCTGTTGGGTAGGACTCTCCTGTTGAGAAAACCAAAACTCACAAGAAGTTACAAAGGTACCATCTGACCCTTCACTGGATGGAAGCTGGTCCTGAAAGGGCTCATGGGTCCACGGCTGGAAGTCAAGGCCTACTTCCTCTGGAGGGAAGGGCTACTCTGCTGAAACAGTGAAGCAGGGAGGGAATTCCTTCCTCCTAATGTAATTTAATGCTTCTTTCTGCTTTATTTTTCTTATTTATTATTATTACTATTATTGTTGTTGTTATTATATATACAAGCCAACTATAACGGAATCTTTATTTCTACTGAAATAATGATATATGATACTCCTATCTACATGATAAGGAAGCTTACTTATGAAGAGAAAGTCTATCAAATGCATTCAACAATGTGCCTGGCACTGAGGGCAAATGAATAAGCCAGAACCTCTGTTCTCAAAGAGCTTGGCCCTTTTTGTTTTTTAATTTTTTCACACAGTATTTACTGAGTATTAGAAGGGACAGCTATAAGAATTATTGTGGGAGAGCACTTGAGTTGCAATAATTTGGGAGCAATGCAAGCCCACCCAAGGAAATAGCATCCGGATTCAGACCTGAAAAATGAAGAATTGGTTCAGCGACCAGTGATGGAAAAGGAATGTGCTAAGCTGTTGGAACAGTGTATGCAAAGTCCCAAGGTGGGAAAGAGATGGCCAGGGGTGGCTAGAGAGCAATGAGGGAGGGCCAAAGTGCGTGAGATAAAGTGACAAGGTAGCAGGTGAGGTCATCCTGCAGAAGACATTTCCTCTTCTCCCAGAAACATGCTCACAGCCCTTTATCTCCTCTGAGTCTTTGCTCTAGCTACCTTCCCAGTTCAACCTACCCTGCCATTTCCATCCAATGTAACAGCCCCCTTGCTCCTAGTACTTTCCTTTGCACCTATCACTTTCTAACATAGTATAATGCATTATCTATTTGTTATGTTTCTTGTTTGTGCCCTTACCCCCTCCCGTGGGCTCCAGAAGTCAGAGATTTGTGTCTGTGTTGTTTAGTGATATATCCCCAACATCTAAAACAGGGCCTGGCAAAGTGGCAGACCCCCAGTCAATCACTGTTGAACAGAGTGAAATTAAAAGGCAATAAATATTTTAAGCAGGGATATGAACATATTTATATTTTGAAAGATAATTCTGAATGCTGAGTGAAAAGAATCCAAAAGACACTTTTCCGAATTGCTCTCAACCACTGAATCTTAAACAAGACTTGGCCAGGAAGATGTGAAGCTTCTTTCTTTTCCTTTTACAATCACCCAGATGGAGAAAGAAACAACATGGGTATTATGGAGGCTTTAGCTGTATGGGCGAGATCCACAGAAGGGAGAGCTAACTGCCCTATCAAGTCAGGTCAAGCTAGAAGCACAGACTGCGTGCCTGCCTGCCAACAGAGCCCAAAATAACTGGGATCGATTAAAGCACAGGTTACAAACGTGTGTTCGTGTCTCAATTCCTTTTGCTGAAGCTTGCTACTGCCTTGAGGAAGAAATTGTTTACTTTCATATTAGATTTTTTTTCAGGTTTCATTCAAAAGCAAAGCAATTTGTACAGGTTACCTCTTTTTAAAGAAGTCTATTGAAAGAAATTGCCTCAGGATGGGACACTCATACTCCATTAAGAGGAGATTTATTGGTTACACAGGCTTAGAAAGCCTACTCTAGGCTGATTCATTCATTCAGCAAATATTTATCAAACATTTTACAGACACAGGGCCTTGTTGGGGAGTGAAAGGTGCAGTTCTTACAGAGATTCCTTACAGAGCTTATCTGCTGGTTGAGGAAACGACATATGTACACAAGAAGTTGAATGCAGTCAGTGACACAAAACGTGGCCCAAGGCAGTTTGTGAGTAACAGCTCCACGGTGGTGGCAGAGCCCAGAGGTGCCACAGAGTCACTCCCCAAGGCCAGTCTGAGTAGTATTCACTACCTCAGTCACACGGTAAAGAAAAATGTAGTGAGTTCCTCCAAAGCTGAGTATACTACGTTGAAAACAAAAACAAAAACAAAAAACAAAAAACAACTGACCATTATTCTGAGAATATGTCTTTTGAGTCATAAAAGTTTTTCCTTAACAAGTTGAATTTGATGGTGCTTTTAAAAAGTATTTTGGCAGAATAAAAACTTGACAATCTTATATTCGACTTTGCTAGTATTTTGAAATGTCTTTCTGGTCCATGAAAAGCAGAAATTGCTGCTATTTGGGCAAGCAGGATGGACAGGAGGGGGCTTCGCTGACCGAGCGGGGTAAACTGGGTGGAATTTTGGTGGTCAGACTGGATGCAGACAGACATCCTGTATTAAGTCTCGGCACACCTTTGTTCAGTTGAATTAAGTCATACTTTGTGCAGAGCTGATGTGAGTGAAGCTTTGACGTGACAATGGGCACAGCCTGCTTGGATGGGGTCTCCCTCTGTGTGTATAGGAGACTTTTGGGAAATAAATTTGAAGAGTAAAATTGAGACAGATTATGGAGAACCTTGCATGTTCAAGTAAGGAGATAGACCTAAGAGAAGTATGCAGCATTTTAATGGACAGTTTTAAAATGAAAAGTAACATGAAGGAATATCAATTTTAAATGATTAATCTTAATGTAAACTATGGACTTCAGACAATACTGATTGGCCACTGTAGGTTTATCAATTGTAACAAATATACCACTATAGTAGGGGCATGTCTCTAGTGGGGAAGGTTGTGCCTCTGTAGGGGAAAGGGGCATAAGGGGACTCCAAATGTTCCACTCAACTTTTCTGTGAAACTAAAATACTCTTAGAAATAAAGTCTGTTAAAAAACCAAAAAGATTAATCTGACAGCCGAATGCAAAGTGGATAGGAGTGGGGAGTATCCTGCTGAGACAGTTCTGAAGCTTACATAGTTTGAGGAGTCTTTTCTCAGAGAAGAAATGTAAAGTCACAGGTACAAACTTTTCAACAGGCGTTGAAAGGGGTCTGTCTATGCAAGCAAGGTGTCCTGGAGTTTAAGACTTATTACCAAATGGCAAATCCACCTTGGAAGGGAATGACTGTAAAGACAGAGAGCCCAGTCAGGAAGCAATTGTAACATCCCAGACCCAGGAAGGGCTGCAAACAGTGTCAGCAAGGAAAATGGAGGACAGTGGATGAGTTTAGGCGTCAACAGGCAGGGAAATCCGTGGTACTGTCAGTTATAGTTGACCATTGCACACTGAGAGGGGTACCCAGTTCCTATATGGTTGAAAATCCATGTATAACTTTTTGAGTCACCCCAAACCTACCTACTAATGGCCTACTGTTGACTGGAAGCCTTCCTGACAACACATGTAGTTGGCTAACACATATTTTGTGTGTTATATGTATTATATACTGTCTCCTCACAATAAAGTGAGCTAGAGAAAAGAAAATATTATAAAGAAGATCATGAGGAAGCCCTGATTGGTATGGTTCAGTTGGTTGGGCATCACACTGCAAAGCAAAAGGCCGCCGGTCTGGTTCCAAGTCAGGGCACTGCCTGGGCTGCGGGTCTGGTCCTGGTGGGGGTGTGTATGGGAAAGAACCCATCAATGTTTCTCTCTCACATTAACGCTTCTCTCCCTCTCTTTCTCCCTCCCTTCCCCTCTTGCTAAAAATAAATAAATAAAATCTTAAGAAAATCTTAGGGAAAGTACATTTACAGTATTTATTGGGGAAAAAATCCATGTATAATCAAATCCATGTTGTTTAAGGGTCCACTGTATTGGGAATTGGAGAGGAAGGAGGCAACAGCAGAGGTGACTCTAAGGTTTGGCCAGCCCGGTGATAGTTGCACTGTAGTCAGAAATAGGGAAGTCAGCCCTGATTGGTGTGGCTCAGTAGGTTGATGTTTCACCCTACAAAGCGAAACATCACTAGTTCAATTCCCATTTGGTCAGGGCACACGCCTAGGTTGCTGGCCAGGTCCCCCCAACTACCAATTAATCAGTGCTCCCCCCCCTCTTTCTCCCTTCCTTCCTCTCTCAAAATAAAGTAATCAAATCTCTTTAAAAAGAAAAGAAATAGGGAAAGCAGGATAGAAAACTTTTGGGGGACACAGAAAAATGAGGGTGCATTTCTTCAGGGTTGGTGGCAGCACATCTCTGAGGAGGTTGGAGGCAGCTGGCAACAGTTCCCAAGTGCCAGGCCCAGCCTCTCCCTGGAAGCCAGGGGCGTGAATGAGATTTCTAAGCCAGAGAACTGAGTCAGACAGAGCAGAGTCCTCAACAGGAAGAGATATTCAATCATGTGACATTTTCAATTCTGTCCTGGGCCCCAAGAAATCATAGAGGAATAGAAAATTGTATTATTTGCTCCTAGAATCCGAGTAAAGACGGAAGCAGTGGTTGCTGGTTACCTTTTCCGAGAGCGGCCCCGAGGATGTTTATAGGAAAGATTCCTCTCTGCCTTCTAACTTGGAGAGCATTTAGAATAGAAATAGGACCTCCAGGGTGGAAGTCCTGGGGGACAGAGGAGATACAAATAATAGAGAACCAAAAGGGAACTTCCCCAGAGGCCAAGCACCCTTGCACAGCCCTCACAAAGAAAGGAAAAAAGCAAGGGAGGGGGTGCAGGATATTCCCTTAATGAGGGGTTACATCTCTCTTCCCCTTGCACCTCACCTTCTTCACCTTCTCTGCTTTCCTAAATTTCCTCCCATCACCTAAACAGGAATATTCAATGGAAGCAAGGTTAGGAAGATCCTTATAATAAATGTTTTTCCTCAGTTGTAAGCTATTTTAAAAGACTAGCCATCATCACTGTTGTTACAGTTTCTTCAGGTGCATCATAGTTTTACCAAGCACACACCTAAACTGATAAGAACTAGAGCTATGTGTGGCATCTTCTAGTGCTCGGTACAGTTGTAGAGTTGGCCTCAAATGCCAGGATACAAATCTTGCATCTCACTCTCTAGTGGGGTAACTGTGGTCAAGTTGTCTGTTCTCATCTGAGCAGTGGCGATAACAGCAGCACCTCCATGGAGGGTTGTGAGGACTGCAGGAGGCAGCCACAGGAGGTAATCAGCAAAGCCCTTAGAGAGGCTGTAAGTATAGCAGCGGGTCCAGATCTGGGGGACCTGAAGATGACATGGTGCTCTTTAATAAAAAAGAAGACAAGTCTTACATTGGCAAGTTTTATATGAACATATGACTCTGTGAATACATTGCTAAGGCTTCCTTCAGGGTCTAGGAAGGGCCTGTTAAAGCGAGGGGTACTGAAGCTTAAATTTTATCAGCTTCAAGGTAAATGTTCTGAGTAAATGTTCAAAATAGATGTCAGCCTTTGCTGTTATTTATTCATTTACTTGAAAAATGTTTATGGAGCACTTACTACGTGCAGGCTGTGAGCCCCCGCTAGGCAGTGGGGGTGGTTGCATGTCTGGAAATGCAATGCCCTGGCTACAGGGAAGGTCGTTAAATATCAAAGCAAAGCGAACTTCTTATCTAAAGAATGTGCTTTGATTTGACAAAACATCTCAAAGCTAATACATGACTGCAAAACACGCTGCAGGCCTCCTCAACAGAAACACTGCCCCATGGAACAGATGAACTATTTGTGGTCATCTTTATTATTTTCTTTAAAAAAAAGTTGTGGTAAAATGTATACAACTTAAAATTATCTTAGCCATTTCTAAGCGTACAGTTCAGTTGTATTAAGTATCATATATCCCTACTGTTTTACAACCATCCCCACCATCCATCTCTAAAACTGTTTACCTTACAAAACCGAAGTTTTGTACACACCAAACACTAACTGTCCATTTCCCTCTCCCCACAGCCCTTACAAACCATCATTTTACTTTCTATCTCTATGATTCTGACTACTTAGAGTAGTTGGATACTCTAAAAGTATTTGTACCTTAAAAGTATAAGTATCCCCTTTAGAGTACCTCATATAAGTGAAATCATATAGAATTTGTCTTTTTGTGAATGGTTCTATTTAGCATAATGTCTTCAGGTCCATCTATATTGTAGCATGTGTTAGAATTTCCTTATTTTTTTAAGATTTTATTTATTTATTTTTTAGAGAGGGAAAGGAGGGAGAAAGAGAGAGAAACATCAATGTGCGGTTGCTGGGGGTCATGGCCTGCAACCCAGGCATGTACCCTGACTGGGAATCGAACCTGCAACACTTTGGTTCGCAGCCCGAGCTCAATCCACTGAGCTACACCAGCCAGGGCAGAATTTCCTTCTTTTGAAGGCTGAATAATATCCCAGTGTTATACCATGTATATAGCACGTTTTGCTCATCGAGTCACCTGCTGATGGATACTTGAGTTGCTTCTATGTTTTAGCTACTGTGAATAATGCTGCTGTAAACATAGATACAGAAGTGGCCATTATTTTAATGTTTCTTTAGAACAGTTGCATTCCCACAATCATTTACTAGAATGTACTTGGATTATCACTGTCCTTTGTTCACAAGTGAATTAAATAAAGCAGTCAAATGTCCGTGAGCCAGTAATCAAAATTAAATTCTTCAGCATGGTTGACCCCATCTCTCGTTGCCATGGGCAAGGACAGTGGGTCAGTGGAGCACTGATCTAGGACTTAGAAGATCTGGGTCCTGGGTCCAGCTATGCAGTGTCTGCTCCTTACGCGATATTAGGGCAAATCCTTTTGTCTTGCTGGGCCTCGGTTTCTGCACCTATTTTGTGAGTGATTTGAACCAGAATTTCCTTTCCTGGATGATGGACTCAGCCTGTGTCTTGGGAAATTCCCCATTGCCAGGCAAACTGGGACGACTGGCCACCCTCCCTTTAGCAAGCACTCGAATCTGACACCAGCTTTTAAAACGTTCTGGATTAAATGGTGAAAGGCTGTTTGACCTCTTCCCATCCCCCCAGGAAATATCAAAAGGGAATTCTGTAGCTAAGTAAGGCCAGGACAAAATTCCAAATGTGTAATTTTTAACAGAGCTTTTGGGAAAGGGTTGAGTTCAGTTCCTGTTAAGAAGTCATCCTTCACAAATGTTCTGGTTAGGAAGGTTTGTATGTTAACGATTAGACAAGAGTTGTTTAAATCTCAGCTGAGCAGCTTAAAATATTTTCTACCTTTTTTTGGTGGAAATTTCATTTGAAGATTGTTTATGCTCAGATATTTTTCTACCTTAGTAATTAAAATATTGGCCACAATTCTAAACTCCAGAAGAAAAACAAATAAGCCCCAAACAGACAAGCTGTATTAGCATCCGAAAAATTTTGTTAACACTAGTTTTTCTTTGGAGGTGAATCAAGATAGATATAGAAACTGTATTCGTATATAGTCACTAGATATTTCCTACTTTTAATAAATAGCTTGGCTTCTCATGAGCCAACCATAAAGCAGATAGGTTTTTTTCCTTTCAACGTGCACCCTTCTCTGTCATGGGGCAAAGACAAAACAATAAACCAACGACAGCAAACAAACTTAAACTAAGGTGTGTTCCTTGTCTGCTGTGCAACTGAAAGGAAAGCCCAGCCTGGACAATGTTGAAAGTCCCCTTCCCTCACATAGGAATGTGTGGACGTGCCTGCCTGGAACCTCTATCAAGCCCACTCTACTGGGAGGATGATTCAGCCAGATTCCAACTACTGTCAGCAAAGAGGCAGGGCTGGCGTGATTGAAGTCGGTGAAGGTTCGAGGCTCGTTAACTTCTGGGGTGGAATGGAGTGCTGCTTGATTTGGGCAAAAGAATCATCTCAGCTCAATTTGGTCAGTTACATATTTTTAGATTATTTACAAATTTACTTTTAGGTCCGTGGGCAATTACCATATATTACTGATTTGACTGGGTCCTGATATAGGCCCTAAAAGGCAATATTAGACCTACCAGTACAACCTTCTCCCTACAAGAACAGAGAAATGAAAAGACAATGCCCCGTGCCAATCATTATTTCTTATAGACTATGCTTTAGTGACCCTTTCTTATGGTCAGTCATGATAGAATCTACGTTTATAGATCAAGTTATATTTTACAAAACCTTTCCACACATGCATCATTCAAACATCATACATGAAGATAATGCATGTAAGTCATTATCATCTCCATTTTGCATATGTAGAACCAGAAGCCCAGAGAACTTAGGAGTCTCACCCACTGCACTAAACTGGTCAGCGGCAGAGCCGAGCTCACAGCTAAACCCTCTGAATCGGAACCAGGACTCTCTGCATTAAAATGCAAAGCAAAGGGCGTTTTGCTGTTTAAAATATTCATTCTAACATTTTTGCTAATCTTTCTCATACTCTTGATATCATCTAGAGATAATGATTAACAGGAGTTTAGGAAGGGTGCTAAAAAACTAGGTCAAAAACAGTGTTGAGTAACACATTTAAAGGACCAGCAGGAGGATGAGAAGCCAGCAAAGGAGTTCACAGGATGGTCAGAGAAGGGGCGGAGGACCCAGCCAGCTCAGGGCCACCCCCAAAAGAGAGGGAGGAAAGAGGAAACTTCATCCATAAAGATAATAGTTGACAACAGCCCTTGGGTTTGGTGTTTAGGGACCTACTGATGACCCCAGGGAGCACAGCACAGTTCCACGGAACCACAGTCTTGGGTCCAGTTGACCTAAATACGCACCCTCATCCACAACAGACTCCCCACACGCCTGCGGCTTGCTCATCCCAGCAACACCGGTGAGCGGCTGTCTGAGGAGGCATTCAGGGCACTTTTGAGTAACTTGACTCCTTAAATAGACTGCCTACTGCATACCAAGCACTATTTTAAGTGTTAAGGGACAACAGTAGTCAACAAAACTCTGTCCTCATGAACTTACCTTCCAGTGAGGAGATATACTTTAACAACAAGAAGTGTAATATCAGGTGATAAGAAGGGCGAGGAAGAAAAATTAAGCCTGGGGTGATTGTGGGAGGAGGAGGAGGGGGTAGTATCTCCTATTAGATAGTCTGGGCAGTTATCTAGATGTGATGCTGCTCAGAAAGAGGCAGGCCACGTGGATGGATAACTAGGGGGAAGAGTGCTTTGGGCAGAGAGGACAAAGGCCCTGGGAAAGGACAGCGGCAGGAGGAGGAGAGGAGATCAGGGTGGGATGGAGAATGTGGGTGCATCGCTTCAGGCCTTGAAAGCCAAGGTAAGCTCTTTTTCATCCAGATTTTTGTCCAGAGCAACTAGAAAAATGACATTGACATTTCCTGAGATGAGAATGTCTTGGAAAAGTGCAGCTTTAGGAACAAACATCAGGAGAGCAGGTTTTGACATACTAGGTTTTACATGCTATTAGGCATCCAGGAGGGTACCTTGAGAAGGCAGCCAAAGTCTTCCGGAGGAGGCCCAGGCGATCAGCATGTAGATGGTACGTACAGCCACGGACCAGATGGGGAAGGGGGTGGGGTAGATGAAGGAAGTATGAGGACTGAACTCTGGATATTTTCCCATTTAAATGTCAGGATGCTGTAGCATCCAGCAAGGGTTGAAAAGGAGTAGTAGCCAGCAAGTTTGAAACACCGAGAGAGAATAATGCCTTAGAAAATAATGAAAGTGTTTAAAGAAGGAAGGCAGGACCAGATTTGTATAATACGTGAATAGGTCCAGCAAAATAAAGACCAGGAACTGGACACTGGATTTGGCAACATGGAGTTTACTGTTTATCCTGAAGGGGAAGTGGCATAGTGGAAGGAAAGCTTGACTGGAGAATGTTCAAGAGAAAACGAGAGAAGAGAAGGTGGAGACGGCAAGTATAACAACTGTTTCAAGTAATTTTGTCATAATGAGAAAAAGAGAAATGAGGCAGTAGCTAAAAACGATGTGGAATAAAAGAGGGGTATTCATTCATTTGTTAGAGATGGGAGATTTCACAGCACGTTTGCATATTTTATCTGAATAAGCCAGAAGAGAAAGAGAAACTGATGATGCCAGAGAGAGGGCAATTGCAAAAGCAAGGTCCTTGCATGGAGTGGGGGGAAGACACCAGGGCACAGATGGGGGTTGGTCTTAGAGAGGAACAGGGGCAGTTACGGAAAGCGCCTTGCAACAGGGGACATTCAATAGACTTCGTGGTGCATCTGTGGAAGCTCTGCTGTCATGCTCACGTTTTCTCAGTAAAATAAGATGCAAGGCCAGCAGTTGAAAGTGAGGAGGTTTGAGGAGAGAAGAGAATCAGTGAAACTCTCTCTTTAAGAGGACAGGAGCATGAGTTGGCTGAGAAAACCAGCTAGGGTCACCAGGCAGCAGAAAGGGTTTGAGGTTGTTTAGGACTCGATGTTAGTTTTGGGTCATTAAGATTAAACCCCCTAACTCCTGGCCTCCCTTTGACCCCTCCCCTCATGTGGTCTTCTTTGAAACATATAGCATTTATTATCTTATTTGATCTACAAACACTCGTGTCCCATTTGACCAAGTCCCAGGAGCATAGGTGTGGTCAAGGGCACGTTCTCTCCAGGGTCAGGCTTGGAGGTGGGCAGGGACGTGGAGAGGGAAGGAAAGGCTGACTCTGTTAGGGCCTTTTTCCCCCCACACCCTGTAAACAAAGGGAAATTAACATGTTTTGTGAAGCCAGCAAGCTCCCTTCAGGAGGGAAGGAACAAGCAACTGGAGAGCATGGTATTCATCTGAGAACAGAATGAGCTTTGGTACACTGAATCCCAGAATTACGCAGGCTACCCACTGAGGCCCAAGTGTCAGTGGAGCCTCACACACCTCCCTATGGGGCCCTGACTGAAGCACAGCAGGAGGAGGAAGGGCAGAAACAGGTGACACCTGTAGGCAGCTCACCACCAGGAAGAGAGAGGCAAGGAAGGTGTTTCCACCTGGTGCAGGTCCAGTTCCTTCTTCCAGTGACCACCAGGTACATATTCCATCAGGTAGGGGTGCAGTGAGGGTGGTGTCCTTCAGACAGAAAAATCCAGCAGGTACAGGAAAGGAAGGTTCCCTCCCAACAGTCATGTTTTGAAAAGTCTTGGACCATGAAAGGCTATCTTGTCCCATACCTGGGCCTCGGACTTCCCTTCAGCCCCAAAGCAAGCACTGGATAGGTGATAGGAAATGAGAAACTGGAGGGTATAAACAAGGAATTCATTTACTATGTTGGCCTAGGAAATCAGAGCTAGCCATGGAGGGAAGTGAGGTAGTGAAGAGGAAGTAGGTCCCATCAACTAGAGGCCCAAATGAGTATAATTTTTTAAAGATTTTATTTATTTATTTTTAGAGAGAGGGGGAGAAACATCAATGTATAGTTGCCTCTCAAGCGCCCCACACTGGAGACCTGGCCTGCAACCCAGGCATGTGCCCTGACTAGGAATCGAACCAGCGACCCTTTGGTTCACAGGCCAACACTCAGTCCACTGAGCCACGCCAGCCAGGACAATAGGTATACTTTTGATTCATTCACACCAGACAGCTATTGTGGTGTTGGCTGTTGTCATGTTTTTATTTGACTGAGGGAAAGGAAGTCAGTGCCCCTGACTAAATTGTCAGGTATTGCATGTTTTAAAAATTCTTGTGGCATACTAATGTGCCTCTTGTGGAATACTGGTTGAAAAATCACTGTTTTAAAGGGAATGTGCTGGAAAGGTCATAGCTTTTCACAAATTTGAAAATTATTATTGCTCTGGCTGGGCGGCTCAGTGGCTTGTATTAGTTAGAGTGTTATCCCAATATGCCAAGGTCAGAGCACATACAGGGGTCAAACAATGACGGCATGAATGAGTGGGACAACAACTAATCTCTCTGTGTCTGTGTGTCTGTGTGTCTGTCTCTAAAATCAACAAATACAAATTTTTTAAAAATCACTATTATGTTCTCCTAAGTCTTTTTGCCAGGTTTGAACATACTCATTTTCTTCACTGGTCCTCACAGGAGAACATTAAAAGTATATTTATAAGCAGCCTGGTTGCTTTCTGCTGAGCAGGCTCCAGCTTGTTTCTGAAAGCGTGGCCCTTGAAGACCACTACAGGACTCCATCCAGCAGGAGCAGGCAGGGAGCAGCCTCCCTGGGTGCAGATGCCCACCCTCAGCTGGAACAGGAAGCGGTGGGCCTGTCTCCTTCTCCCTGCCCAGTCACTGTGAGCTCTCTGGCTACTACAACCCCCTGCCTTTTTTACAGTATTGCTGCCAAGGGGAGCTCCACCACCCCATATCTGAGCAGTTGCTTTTCTTTTCTTTTCTTTTCTTTTCTTTTCTTTTCTTTTCTTTTCTTTTCTTTTTTTCTTTTCTCTTTTCTTTCTTTCTTTCTTTCTTTCTTTCTTTCTTTCTTTCTTTCTTTCTTTCTCTTTCTTCCTTTCTCTGATGTGTATATTAAAAAGCAAGGATTGGAGGAGTGATTTATTTGTGAGTCGTTTTTAACTCTTATTAAATTCTTACTGCCATTTTTATCCATATTTTGATCATTTAGTATCAGTCTCAGAAGTTTTTGGCGGTGAAGGGAACGACAAGTATAATTTATCTATATCCATCTATTCAGTGATCACACATACTTATTGAGAACCTTCTAAAAGGTCGGTACTGGGATACAGCAGCAGAAAAACAGGACCTGACTCCTGTCTCCATGGAGTGTGCAGTGTAGGGTCAGAAAAAGATTCATTTGGTTTGCATTTTTGAATAAGGGAAATCTCAACTTACCTAGTGATCTGAACTGATCCACAGAAGTTTTCTTCTTCCCTCTGGTTATAACAGGAATTAGCCCTCATCCCTTTAAAAGCCCGTCTCTGCTTCCACTTTGGGACTCAGACATCACCTCTCGCCTACTCTCTCTCCTACACCACCCACCTCTATCTCTGTCTCCGTGATTCCTTTCAGCACGTACATCTGCTCAAATGTTTCGCACCTTCAAAACCCTTTCCTTGACCCAGATTTCCTTCTCTAGCTACTGCTCTATTCCTTTGTAGACCTTCACAACAAAACTTCTTGGAAAAAAAAATCCTCTAGGCCCAATGTGTCTGAGGCTGGAAAAAGTGTGGACGTGTTTGGAACAGCTGGGAGTGTCATGGCAGAGAGACGATAAGCGAGAGAGCGCTTTCCAGAGCGGTAGGCACTGAGATCAAAGCCCTCTGCAAACATTTTGATAGGAGGCAGCTGTGCGATAGCAGAGCGGGCACCGATCTCCCCTCGGAGGACCTGCGCTGGCTCCCGGCCCCGCCCTCCTCTAAACGGCTTGGCCGTGATCAGCGGAGCATCTTTGAGCCTCTGGGTCCTCATCTCCCAAGTGGAAGTGGTGCTATCTCTTTTATAAGTTTGAGAGTTCCTGAAAGTGAAACAAATGTTAGGAAGTATTATTTCCTAACAGTAATATTTCTCTGCTCCATTTTTAAAAACGGGTTTACTGAAGTCTGAGTTCCTCCAAAATCAGAGCGTGAGTCAAAGTCCTGCTGGTGTGGTCCCCGTTTGGTCCATTTGGGAATGTGATCCTGGGTAGCAGGACTGGGGAAGAGGAACAAGGCGGGGGGTGGGGGGGGCGGTTGTGGAGGGAGGGAAGTCCAGTACAGAGTGTGTTATGAAGTTGGTTAAAACTGGTGGTGACTGGTGCTTGATCCCATGGGACCTTCCGAGGAGCCTGATGAAATACAGCTCAGAGCTGTCTCCTCGAGGGACTAAATGGGGAAGTGTCTAGCCCCACATTCCCATCTCTATCGCTCAAAGGTACGCCGCTCAAGGCTGACTCCCCCTCTCTTCAGAGTTGTACACTTTGAGTCACAAGCAGACCTCAGGGAGTAAAAGGAAAATGGAAAGGTGTGGGATGAGGAAAAACCAGGTCAGGTTGTATCCTTGAAATTTACTCAGAATGGGTTCCTGTAGCAATGGCTGCAGTGAGGTGGGTCAGAAGGGTCTGAAACAGTGTACTACACACAGCCCTAGTGAACAAAAATGCAAACAATAAAATGATGATAAGGCTTGACTTTCATATTTATAGCAGATACTATATACCATCTCTTTGCAGAAAGAGAGGGTAAACTTTAGACAGTTGTTTTTTAATCCTAATTTTCCAGGTACTATCTTTTTCTGTGGAATTAAGAAACGTAATCTCCAAGCTCCCCACCTGGCTTTTGGTACCAAATTATAACTAAGACAGCATGACCTAATTCAAAAACATCCTGACCAAGGTCTTGGGCAAACTGTTAAATTCCACTGGTGAGGCAGAGGCAGAGGTTGTGGGCTAAATTTCTACCAATACTACCCTTCCTCCCTACACTCTAGTGTGTTTGGGGGGGGGAGTGGTATGGGAGGGGAAATTCATTATAACCTAGGAAGAATGCATTATACTAGGACGGATTCTTATTGGTGCAGTATTATTAGTGGGGTTGCGTGGCAGAACCAGAGTGGAATGTGTTGAAAAGTGGCTGAGAAGTGCATCAGCGGACTCTTCAAATGTAGACCAGTCTTCACAAACCTGAGTCAAGAACACATGAACTAGCTGGATGTGAGAAGCTCAGGGAGAACTTTCAGAGACAGAAGATCCTAGAGCATGCTTAGAAGTTAAGGCAATGAATTCACTAGAGCAAAATTACTTAAACCACTTTTTTAAAGGTGCAACTCTTTCTAAAAAATATATTTTCTTAGTCATGCTGTGACTCAGTATGTGCTCTACATTCATACAACTCAAACAATGTTTGTCTTTACTATGTAGAATGAGCTCTGATAATTTCTTTTTTAAAAAATTTATATTAATTAAATTATAAAAGTATGCTAGAATTAACGCTAAATGTAATAAATTCAAACAAGGCAAAGGTAGATATAGTAAAAGCTAAAATTCTTCCTTCATACCTGCCATCTTTCCAAATTCCATTTCCCAGCTCAGAGGATTATTGGGAATTAACAATTTGATGTATGTATATTTTTAAAAGCATTTTCTGTGTATTTACATTGTATGCACATTTATACACAGTTGTTTTTTGTTTTGTTTTGTTTTTATGATTTTATTTATTTATTTTTAGAGACAGAGGAAAGGAGGGAGAAAGCAGAGACATCAGTGTGCATTTGCCTCTCATGCGACCCCTACTGGGGACCTGGCCCGAAACCCAGGCATGTGCCCTGACTAGGAATCGAACCAGTGACCCTTTAGTTTGCAGGCCCAAGCTCAATCCATTGAGCCACACCAGCCAGGGCTGGTTTTGTTTTTTGGTAAATTTCATCACATATTCTCTACTGTTCTGAAACTTGAGTTTTTTCTCTCTCTCTGTTGAAGGGTTTTTTTTTTATGTCAGTCCATTATTATCTACCTAACTTATTCTTTGGAAAGATTTGTAGCTTCCTATTGTATGAATATACTATGATTTCTTTTTATACTCACCTAAGGATATGTTTATTGATTTGAGAGACAGAGAGAGAGTGAGAGAGAGAGAGGGAGAGAGAGAGAGAGAGAGAGAGAAACATTGATCAATTTGCCTCCCATACATGCCCTGGCTGGCAATTGAACCCTCAACCCAGGTATGTGCCCTGACAGAGAATAGAACAAATAACTTTTGGTGTATGGGATAATGCCCCAACAGACTGAGCCACCCAGCCAGGGCTGTACTATGATTTACTTAAAGCATTTCTCTATTGTAGGACAGAGAGATTATTTTTAATTTTTTATACTTTCAAATAGTGCTACAATGAACACTGCTATAGGTATGTGAACATTTTTAAGAAAAGAGAATTGTGGAAATGAATAAATAAAAACAGTCTGATAGATATTACCAGATTAACTTCCTTAAAGGCTAGGTCAGTGTGTGTGCCAAATGGTAGTCAGTTTGTCAATTCTGGGTTTATTTCTTGGTTTTAGTTCTTGCTTTGTAAGGTCTTTCCCATTATGAAAATCAATAGCACTCTCCCATAATTCCATTTAGTACTTTTATAATTTAGTTTTGCATTTAACATACATTTTTTTAAATCTATTTTTAAAAGATTTTTATTTATTTATTTTTAGAGAGAGTGGAAGGGAATGAGAGAGAGGGAGAGAAACGTCAATTGGTTGCCTCTCGTATGCTCCCTGACTGGGACCAAAGCCATAACCCAGGCATGTGCCCTGACCCAGAATCCAACTAACAACCTTTTGCTTTGAAGGATGACACCCAACCAACTGAGCTACACCAGTCAGGGTGAAAATTCTATCCATTTTTTTTTGAATTGATGAGAAGTAGAGATAAAACTTTATTTTTTTCCAAATGGATAGGCAATTTTTCTAACATCATCTGTTAAAGAATATTCTTTCCCAGTGTTTTGAAATGTTGCCTTTATCTCATATGCTTTTTTATTTCTAAAAATTTTATTTTATTTCTGAAATTTAATCTTTATTGTACGTTTTCCATTACCATTTAGTCCCTTATGCCCCTCCCCACTACACTGCTGTCCATGTCCATGAGTCCTTTTTCTTTTTTGTGCAATCCCACCACCCCCTAGCCCTCCGACCCACCCATGTCTGTGTCATTGACACACAGTGTATCATCTCTTTCAGCAATAATTCCACATTATTTGGTTATTAGTAGCTTTGGAGTTTGTCTGACTACTGAGAGGGCAGTATTGCCCCAGTTGTTTTTGTTTTTCTCATTTTCGTGGTTATTCTTATGTACTTACTTTTATGGGCAACATTTATAATCACCTTATGTTCTACTATAAAATACTTTAGTGTTTTTGGACAGGATTTGCTTATATTTTCTGTATGAAATGTTGTCAAAGTCATCTATATGCAATAAGGCATAGAGGAGAAGATCTGATGTTGGAGGAGAATAAAGGTGTGAAATAATTATCATGGAAAGTAGAAGGTCTAGCTTATCACATTGTCCTGCAGGTGAGCAGACAACCAAACATGTGTAATAGCATCGACCTGCAGTTTGGGCGATCTTTCCCATCCATGTGCAGCTGCTCAGGAGCAGGCGTGAAGGATGATGTTGCTGGGCTCCCCCTGGGGTCGGGTGCGGCTGAGACAAGCTTCACAGAGGACCAGAGGGGAAAAGAAAAGAGGACATTTTTATATCTTTGTCTTCCTTTTAGTAAAGATAGAATAGAAATAATTGTGTTCCCTATTCATAATTTTGATTATTCCTACCAAATAGGAATATTTGTGAATAAGTAGAGGTTCAACTTTTTTGTTTCATTGTTTTAAACATCTTAGTAAAATGAAAATGTAGCCCTGGCTGGCGTAGCTCAGTGGATGGAGCGCGGGCTGCAAACCAAAGTGTCGCAGGTTCGATTCCCAGTTAAGGTACATGCTTGGGTTGCAGGCCATGACCCCCAGCAACCGCACATTGATGTTTCTCTCTCTCTCCTTCCCTCCCCCTCTCTCTCTCTCTCTCTCTCTCTCTCTCTCTCTTTCTCCCCTTTATCTTATATGCTTTTTTATTCTCTAAAAATAAATGAATAAAATCTTTTAAAAAAATGAAAATGTTAAGATGTAAGAAAGTTAAATTGTGACCGATAGTTGTATTATATAAATAATTATATTGTGTATATATATACATATATCTATATAAAATCACATTATAATAGAGATATTTTACTTGCAACAGAAGAGCACTTTTGGTGTAAACTCCTATTTTTTGAGTGTGTGTGTATTTCCCTAACATTTTCTTTGGTACTAAACATTTTCAAATGTTTCCCAGGGGGACCTGGAAATGTTGGTACAGATCCATTTGGCAGTTTAGGGATTTGTTAGAGTGTGGGAAAATTCTGAGGTTATTTTCAGGTTACAACATTTGAATACTTCTTTGCAGGTCCAAATAACAGTTTCTTTTAAAAACTGTGAGGATATCATAGTCTTGATCCTCCATTGAGAGGAGAAATTGATGTTATCCTTTAAGAAATATCATTCAAAATAAAATTCTGAGTTAGAAAATTGAAGACCTAATATACAGATGAAATGTAAAAAGTTTACTGTTTCAAATTGTTTATTGGTTTATTATATTTTTCTTTACTTAGGTAAAGTTAAAGCACTATTAAAGAAGGTGATCATGCCCTGGCCAAGTAGCTCAGTTGGTTAGAGCATCATCCTTATACACCAAGGTTGTGGGTCTGATCTCTGGTCAGGGCACATACAAGAAGCAGCCAATGAATGCATAACTAAGAGGAACAACAAATCAATGTTTTTCTCTCTACACCCCCCCACCCTTCCTCTTTCTAAAATCAGTAGTTAAAAAAATAAAAAATAAAAGAAGGTGGTCCTAAGGGATACGACCATGGAGGTGACCATGGATATGATGAATGTAACATGGATATCATAAACCAAACTTTTCCCTGTTTTCCTCTCTGTGAATTCAGGCTTCAGCAGGGTGAGTCTCTGTTCCAGCCAGAGGAAATAACTCAGAGCCATTTCCTCATAGGCCCTTGGGATGTTCCCCTATTCCTACCACAGCTCTCTCAGCCTGACTGCCTTGTAGGTGGGGAAAGATGCACAGGAGCTGTAGTAGCTTTAATGACACACAGAGCTCACCTACCGCAAAGAAGGACACGATGCCCTGTATTGGTCAGTAAATGGCCTTAGGCAAAGGCATCTGGCTGCTGCTTTCCCATCAGCCGTCCGTGTACATCTTCATATCTTCCTATCATTTAAAATGAGTAATCGTTGTTATTCCAGTCTAGATTTATGCTCATTTCTAAAAATTTATTTACTTTTAGAGAGAGGGGACGGATGGGAGAAAGAGAAGGAGAGAAACAGCAAAGTGTGAGATATACATCGATCGGTTGTCTCACACTCACCCCTAACTGGGGACCCAACCCAGGCACGTGCCCTGGCTGGGAACTGAACCTTTGGTTTGCAGGCCAGCCACACCAGCCAGGGCATGACTGCATTTTTCAAGAGTTGCCAGCAACCTCACATTCCGTTGCTATATATGATCAGTCACAATTTATTCTCTGAACTTTGAGGGAAGGCAGTGAAAATAAATTTGAAACATCAATATGTTCTTGGCATGTACCACCAATTAGAAAATTCACATTTCAGAATCTGACTTCTATTGCCACCCACTATCTCTATCCAATCATAAGTCCAGTCAATTTTACCTTAAAATATATTTCATATATCCATTCCCTCCTATCCACTGGCAATGCCAAGTTTTTGGTTCAAGTCTCTATTATTGCTTATCTGGTTCATTATCAAAGTCAGTTAACTAGTTTCTCTCATCTTTTGAAAATGTACATCTACTCATAATACTTCTCTCCTAAACAATTTTCTGTGGCTCATCTGCCCAAATGGCTGACGTACATTCCTTCAAGTTCTGGTCCTTAGCTGTGTTTCCTGCCTCATCTTCTGTCATCCTCTCACTGGTGCTCTGTGATCCCACCACATTGAATTGCCAGCACTTCCAGCGCTGTTGTCTTTGTCCGGTGGTGAATTCAAAGTATTTCAAGAACACCGACAGGAATGAAGCCCATGACACTCCGAATGAACACATTAGGATATTCTGCTGAATGTAAGCCCTGGCTGTAGCTTCCGGCACCTTGATCTTGATTCTCCTCCTGAGGAACTTCTGCAGACTCTTCACGAGGTCCACAAAAGACTAGCCTTCAGGCACTGTTGGAGGTAAGGGACAGTGCCATTTAGAAACGTGTGTGGACCTTGGTCACACCATGACTAACATTTCCAGGATCTATGTGGAGCCTGAAGTATTTGCACAGTAGTCACTATTTGCAGGACCTCGAATGACCCTTTATATTTTTGTGATGTGCTCACAAAAACCACTGCCTCCTCCCCAGTTGCTTCATAAATAGTTTTACCTGCTTCTGTTTCTCAGAATTTAATCAGCAAGAGACATCTACCTCTCACACAAGCCCATCAACAGATCAGTTTTTTAACCAGGCTCAATCTTTTTATTTCCATGCTGACTAGGAAACATTATGTCCTGAAATGACCTAAAATTACAAGGAAAAGTTCCAATATCTTCTCTAACAAGAAAGAAAATAATGCATGTTTTTCCTCAGTCCAAGTAAGGGTTGTGTAAACTACTCAGTATTAATTCTATTTCCTTCATCAGCATCATTAAGAATTTATTGTCAAGTTGCTGCTCAATGCAAAACACTAGGCTGGCACTGAGAGACATTTAAAGAAGTAACGGACATGATCCCTGCTCTCCATGAGCTGAGAGTCTACAGTTGAGATACGACATGAACAACCGCAGTAATAATAACTTTCACCAAATGAATTCATTATGCATTACCGTCAAATCATAAACGCTGTCACTGTTAAGGGGGAGAAGTGCCCATGGTGTTCCTCAAGGTAGGTGAGGCTTTCTGGAGGAGTTGGACCTTGAGCTGAAAGAAAGGGGAGCAGAGTTTCAACACTGTCCTAGCGGGAGAAGCAGTGTATGCTATGGGCATAGGTAACACAGAACAGGGTCAAGCAGGGCCTTGACCTTGAGATGAGGCGAGAAAAGTAGTTGGGCTCAGACTGAAAAGAGAATTTTGCCAGGAGGGGGCATCTGGGGTTTAGACCAGGAGTCTTCAAGTTTTATTAAGCAAGAGCTTGACATAACCCATTTAAAAAATATTAACCAGGCGGTAGTTTGGGTCTCGTTCTGCCACTTTCTCTCTGGGTGGTTTTGGGCCAGTTACTTAATCTCAAAATCTCCATTTAATCAGCAATAAAAATATAAATAATACCTTCTTCTAAACATTATTATGGGAATAATCATGTTTACATTTATTCCTATTGTCTCATCTAATCCTTACGTCAATATTTTATTGAGGTGAAATGTAAAAAACATAAAATGTACTATATTACCCATTTTTTAAAAAAGATTTTATTTATTTTTTATTTTTAGAGAATGGGGAAGGGAAAAAGAAAGAAGGAGAGAAACACTGATGTGCAAAAGATTCATCAGTCTGGTGCCTCTCACATGCCCCCAACTGGGGACCTGGTTCCCATCCCAGGCAAGTGCCCTGACTGGGAATCAAACCAGCAGCAACCTTTTGGTTTGTAGGCCAGTGGTCACTCCACTGAGACACACTAGTAAGGGCCCATTTTACCCATTTATTTTTTAAGATCTTATTTATTTATTTTTAGAGAGAGGGAAAGGGAGGGAAAAAGAGGAAGAGAGAAATATCAATGTGTGGTTGCCTCTTGCATGCCCTCAACTGGGGACCTGGCCCGCAACCCAGGCATGTGCCCTGACTGGGAATTGAACTAGCCACCCTTTGGTTCACAGGCCAGCATTGAATCTACTGAGCCACACCAGCCAGGGCCATTTTACCCATTTTTAAGTATATAGTTCAATGGTCTTAAGTACATTCACACTGTTATGCAACCATCACCACCACCCATCTCCAGAGTGTTTTTCATCTTTCCAAATTTAATCTCAATATCCATTAAAAAATAACTTACCATCCCACGCCCCTGGCAACCACCTTTGTATTTTTTGTCTCTGTGAATTTGACTACTCTAGGTACTTCATACAAGTGGAATCATACAATACACGTCCTTTTGTGTCTGGCTTATTTCACTTAGCACTATGCCTTCAAGGTTCATGCATGTTGTAGCATGTTCCACAGTTTCCTTCACTTGTAAGGCTGAATAATATTCCATTAAATGTCTTACATCACTGTTTCATCACAAGAAAATTGGACTTGGATAGGTTAACTTGTTAAGAATAACAGCTAAGAAAATAAAGAAGTAGGATTCGAGCCAAGCAATCTGATCCCACAATACATTCTTATTTCCCCTGTACATCCTGCCTCGTGTAGGTAAAGGGCCTACCGCTGCACCTGGCCCCAGGGGGAAGGAGGCTATTGCAGGAAGACATTCTAATGTTATTGATTATCTAGCACCACTTCCTCAGCTCACCCTGTAACACAATTCCTCTTTTCCTTGTGGAAATTTTTCTGTGATTGTACCACCCACCCGTATAAGGGCCACAAAAGGAAGCATGTTACCTAGGCCAGGCCAGTCAGAGTCTTACACTCCTCCACTGGGACTGATTCAGGAGGTCACATGGGCACAATCAGAGTCTTCTCTGGTGCTACTAGAAGCTTTGAGTCAGAGGTCATAGCTGTGGTTTGCTTTAATATTAACAGGAAGGCCCTGGCTGGTGTGGCTCAGTGGATTGAGCACTGGCCTGCAAACCAAA
Source organism: Phyllostomus hastatus (assembly GCF_019186645.2). NCBI lineage: Eukaryota > Metazoa > Chordata > Mammalia > Chiroptera > Phyllostomidae > Phyllostomus > Phyllostomus hastatus. The sequence goes on from NW_025333900.1 coordinate 12,691,946, forward strand.
GGGTTGCCAGTTGATTCCCAGTCAGGTCACATGCTTGGGTTGTGAGCCAGGTTCCCAGTAGGGAGTGCACAAGAGGCAACCACACATTGGTGTTTCTCTCCCTCTCTTTCTCCCTCCCTTCCCCTCTGTCTAATAATAAAATACATAAAATAAAATAAAATTAGCAGGAAGATGGCGAGAGAGGTGGGATCCTGAGCAGTCACCTGACCCCTAGATTTGGACACGTCTGAAGCTAACTTCCTCCATCACTTTCCAGATACACGATCCAATATATTCCTGGTTTTTGCTTTTAAACTAATTAAAGTTGAAGTTCTTTAACTTACAAGAGAAGAAACTTGACTAATACACCCAGTCAAATGGCCCTAATGGGAATGGAAAGAAAAAAATTAACAAGAAGCATTGTGAAGCTGTGTGGTGTGAGGAAAAGTCAAGAGTTCCTCCAAGGTTTGGATACCTGATGACCAAGAATAATTCTATTACTGAAAAAGTTGAAGTTGCTATCCGGGGTATAGAAGAGAGAATTACTTGTATCCCCAGGAGTCCCAAGTGCTATCTATCTTCCAAAGATAAAATGTACATTACTTATGATTGCTAACCACTTCATCCTCTTCCAGAATCTCAAATTCATGAAGTATCCAAGGGCCAGGGCCCATTGGGGTAGGGATTTTGGACTCTAACTTTTATTCTCCACCCCCACTCAGTAAACTCATGTGAATTCTCATTCCAAATATAATTTATTCACTACTCTGCTCATTCATTCATGTAACACATACTTGCTGAGTGCTTACTATATGTCAGGCACTGTGCTAGGTCCTGAAGATAAAGTGATGAGAACATAAACACGGTCCCCAATCCTCTTTAAGGATTGTGTGATTTAGTGAAGAAAACAAACACAGTTTTGATGATTACACAAAGAAATATAATGCAAAATTGTATTTAAGTGCTATGAAGAAAATAGAGTTTCATAAGAGTATGGGGGTGTCTAATTTAGATGGAGGACAGTGAGGTCATTAAAGGACAGCTCTGGGGGTGGGGGGGAAACAACTAAGCCGAGGCCAGGGTGAGAGATCAACACTGAAATGGAAAGGAAGGTGGAAACCAGAGGAGCTAGTCTCATCCACCGGGAAGAAACCAGTGATTCACTCCTTAGGAATGTGAGGCAGGGAGAGTTGAAACTGGTTTCTTTGAAGTGGAGCTACACAGGGCCCTTGGAGCAGGGGTGGGCAAATAAATGAGGCATTATAGGGCCCCTGCCACCTGTTGGCTAGTCACTTCTTAGTGACTCTGCTCATTCATTCATTCATTCATTCACTTATTCAAGAAATATTTATGGTATACCCAGAGGTAGTGGCATTATGCTAAATGATGAGGATTCAGGAAAAGCAAGACAATCTCTCGTCTAGTTCACAACAGGAAAGAAAAAGCACTTTTTCCAATGGCTCCAAGAGATACCTAGGTCTTTCCCTTGGGGAATCCATTAGACATGGCATATGTGTATATTTTTAAGCTTTCTTTCTCTAGGCACTCACCCCCAGCAGACTCATACACTTTTTCCCCTCAGAGATTTAAATATAATCCTAGCCGAAGCAAAGCTCCTTACCCACATAAAGCTAAGAAAGAGATCACATGGGCCAACATGGCAGACGGACACCAAACACAGAGTGGCTGCCCAGTCCCTCCAGATAAACATAAGGAAAGGTCATCCAAACACAGGAAGACAGCCGTCCCCTTCCCTTTTCCTTTACCCCCTCCTCTTCCTCCCTCTGGCTCCCTTATCCCCAGAGGGTGGACCCAGCCTTTCCCAAAGTTTATTCTGAGAGCTCCAGGCTCCCACAGTAGAACGTGCTGTGGACATGGGAATACAACAGCCCGGCCAACAGGGAAAACCAGAAATATAAACGGAGAGATTTAATAGATTCCTGTCTCTCTCCTAAGGTTGCAGCAAATGTCTGCTATTACTGCTTTTACTGTTTTTTTATGTTGGCCTTTCTTGGGAGGAGGTCCTCTGAAGTTGGCTGCGTTTGTCAGCAAACACTTTGCACAGAAAATTTTTAAGCCCTTTCTTAGGGTCCCAGTGCTGCCGACTTCAGCCACTAAAGAAATGCAATAAAACGTTAGGAAACAAAGTCCAGAAAGCCTAACATCTCAAACACTGGCGATGAGTTTAACAAGAGTACAAATAGCACTAAAGCTGCAAGAAAAAAATTCCAAGGCTAAATTTCCTTTAAATTCACTATTGGAATTTTATTAAAAAACCAGGAACCCCAAGCTCATAAATAGGGAGTCATTTTATCTTTCACTGACGTATTCTGATCAAAACAGTGGTGAGAACGTATGCTTTGGTTTTTCTTCTCCGTTAGGAGAAAAGGTTAATACTATGGCATTGTGTGCCTCAATGATCATAAACCAGCATGTGTGGTGAAATGTTGAGCACTAAGTTCAAAACAGACATAGTGTTTGAAAGCAAAGCATAATGGTGACCTTTCTCATTAGCTGTTGCTCAAACAAAGATATGTTCCAGCAATATCCGATGCTTCCTTCCTGCCAGGGCCTCCACCCAGTGCGATTTAAAACCCTTGTGTTGCATCCAAACTCATTTTGAGGATGTGGTGGAGTTGAGTTTCAGCAGCATTGTTTATGGTTTATTATTACTTTCTAAGATTTTTAAATGCTTTGTTTTGTTTTGTTTTCATAAATTTATTGTCACAAAGTAGATTTGCAAGATTAGCTATGTGAAGCCATGTAAATGAACTTATTATATACTTATTTACTCTTCTCCATCTCTCTATTTTTGTAGCAAACGGCATCATAGGTTCTTGACATAAGAACAGATATTTATCCCATTGCTCCTTGGTACATGGTTATGAATATGTTATATGCAAAAAAAAATAATTATTAAGGACTATGCCTTACTTGTTTTCTGTAAAATACTATAAACACAAATATAAGGAGAGAATGTAAGAAACGGAGAGATTGAGAGACTGCTTTAATATAAGTAATCCTTGTTTCCATCATGACTTATGCCCCTAAATTAGATAATATAAGTCAAAAATGTCAGAGCCAAGGTGATTTTTCCATGGAATAGTAAGCAATGACCTGATGCTCAATTTTCATAAAAATGACCATAAACAGTCCAACTATAAGTGACATAAGCCATTTATATTTTCTACAATGGACATAATTTTATAATAGAAAAAAGGATTATGTATAATTTTTAAAGTAATTTTACTTATTTTTATTTATAAAGCTTTCTAAAATATACATATATGAGTTAAAAAAGAGCAACACGTTAATAAGTCACATGAAAGACCAGAGAGGTGGGTGGCTCTGACTAATTTAAACCAGGTGGGGGCTATACCTGTACCTGAGAGTGGAATCTGTCACTTTTTATACTTTTGCTGAGAATAAGGAGCTTTTATTTTCCCAGAGAAATCTGGGCACCACTAGGAAAGCAAAGAGGGAATGGAGAGTGGAGAGGCAATTAAGGGCCATCCACTGTAGCACTTCACAGGAGTTGTCATGAGGATTGAACAATATTGTGGACACAGAACGGTTTGCATACTTCCTGGTGTGCATAAGTGCCCAAGGCTGGGCTGAGACCCAACTGAAAGGTCAGTCTCAGTCCTTCCAGAAAATTTGGTCTATGAACTCTGGAAGAATCTCTTTTCCCAAAGGGTCGTGAGATGACAGTAGGTGAGCTCAGAGCTGCCAGTCGCCATTTTTCTCTATATGGAGCCACGTGGAGAAAGTCTGTTTATTGCAAGAAACTTAAGGAATAGAAACCTCTAAGAAAACTAGAAAATAAAGTAAAAGAGCCCTGATAGTGTCTTCCAAACCATGAATCCAGATATGTCCAAGACATCACTTTCTTGGACCCCGCACCTTAGTTATATGAGCCAATAAATTCCTTTCATTTTAAGCTAGTTTGAGTTTAGTTTTTATTACTTATAAGTGAAAGGGTGCAAGCTAATACAGCCTTTTGAATCACAAGTTCAAGCATCCTGCTCTTTCCCACAACTTGTCATCGTTCTAGCTGGTTCATTCAAGCACACCTTATCAGGGCTTCCAGTCCTCTAACAACTCCTCCACTTTTCCCGTATGCATTAGTCCCCTCCTGCCTTCACTTTTCTCCCTTTGCAATGTAGATTTATGGTTCATCATTTCAAAAACCTCCCTTGACTCCATGTGGCAAAAATTCAATCCATGGAGCCTAACTAGCTGCTTTCTCCACACTTTAACATGAGTAATTAATAAACACTAGAGAAAAATCACACAAAGGGCAGACTGAGTTCACCCTAAGTTCACAGTCATACCTCAAATGTACCTTTAGCGTGGTTTAGCAATCTTGCTACAATTCTCTCCTTGGCTTTCTCTTTTGTTCCCTAGTGATATCACCAAACCTTTCATCATTCTCATCTCTCCCCACCTCCATCTCAACTGAAGATCTGCTTCCGAGATGAAATGGAAACCATAAAACAATTTGCTAATATAACTCAACCTCTATTAGTCCTCTTTTCTCATAAGAGAGTTATGTTTCCTATTCATCTATGTGAGACCTGGATCTCATTCCCTCTCATCTTGTCAGAAATCTGCACTACCAATTTGCCCTTCTCTAGCTTGTGTCTCAGCCTCCACTGTGTAGCTCTAATTGCTTCTCAGAGCCACTTTTTATCCTCTACCTTCTTTGTGCTGGGAGGGGGGGCTGGGGTCTATATGAACTATTTGGCCAAGGAAAAGCCCCAGCAAGAGATTTGGAAGAGGGAGGAGTATGAGAGGATTATTTATTTCTCTGACATCTTCCCCTCAAAGTCTTCTTGGGCTGGCTGTTTCTTTTGACCAAAGTCTTTGTCCTCTCAAAACAGCCCTCTCCTTTCTAGTTCTGGTAATTGCTTCCTCCCTTCAATTCTTTAAATATAAGGTAATTGTTTCACTGTTTCTTGCCTCAGGGTACTCTACAATCTCTTGTCAATTCCCTGTTTTGTAACTACACCATTGCAAATACTCCCTTCTTTAAATTATCATAATCTGAGTATTTTGTCTGTTTCCTACTGACTGACACTCTCTTTTTTTTGCTAGTAGATTCTTCTCATCAGTTTATTAACATTCTTAAGTATCCTAGTCTCACAGACTCTTAATCATTACCTTTATCTACTTTTTCTATCTTATACTCTTTTTTAAAAAAGATTTTATTTACTTGTTTTTAGACAGAGAGGAAGGGAGGGAGAGGGGGAAACATCAATGTGTAGTAGCCTCTCACACGCCCCCAACTGGGGACCTGGCCCACAACCCAGGCATGTGCCCTGACTGGAAATCGGATCGGTGACACTTAGGTTCTCAGGCCAGCTCTCAATCCACTGGGCCACACCAGCCAGGGCTCTAGCCTATACCTTGATCACATCCCAGATCTTGTCATCAATTGGAATTGTCCCATCTCTGAAAATTTGAACCCCAAACTCTGAGCACCATCTCTTAACCTTATCAATGCATATTTTTAAATTGCATCAAAAGTACTATTCCATCCCACCTCCAATTTCTCTGTCTCATCTTGTTCTCAAAACAAGGAAGTTTCTTTTTTTTTTTTTTTTTGGATTATCTTCTCAGTTTTATTTTAGTAGTTTAGTACTTTGAGGCTATCCATTATGAGATCATCAACAGTTATATAAAGGTTGGGTATATTTTCAATTTTAGAGGGGATTGCCACATACTATATACCTTACCACAAATTTTTTTATTTTAATCATTGTTCAAGTACAGTTTTCTCCCTTTTACTCCCAATCCAGCCCACCCACCCAACCCTCCCCCTAGTTTTCGTCCATGTGTCCTTTAAATTTGTTCCTGTAAACCCTTCCCATTCTCCCTTGAAATTCCCTCTTCTCTCCCCTCTGGTCACTGTCAGCCTGTTCTCTGTTTCAGTGTCTTTGGTTATATTTTGCTTGTTTCTTTGTTTTGTTGTTTAGGTTCCTGTTAAAGGTGAGATCATATGATATTTGTCTTTCACTGCCTGGCTTATTTCTCTTAGCATAATGCTTTCCAGCTCCATCCAAGCTGTTGCAAAGGGTAGGAGCTCCTTCTTTCTTTCTGCTGCATAGAATTCCATTGTGTAAATGTACCATAGTTTTTTGATCCATTCATTTACTGATGGGCATCTTGGTTGCTTCCAGCACCTAGCTATTGTAAATTGTGCTGCTATGAACATTGGGGTGCAAAGGTTCTTTTGGATTGGTGTTTTAGTGTTCTTAGGATAAAGTCCTAGCAGTGGAATTGCTGGGTCAAAAGGCAGATCCATTTTTAGTTTTCTGAGGAAGTTCCATACTGCTTTCTATAGTAGTTGTACCAGTCTGCAGTCCCACCAACAGTGCACTAGGGCCCCCTTTTCTCCACAACCTCTCCAACACTTGTTGTTTGTTGCTTTGTTTATGATGGCCATTCTGACTGGTGTGAAGTGGTATCTCATTGTGGTTTTAATTTGCATCTCTCTGATAGCTAGCGATATTGAACACTGTTTCATGTGTCTTTGGATTTTCTGTATGTCCTCCTTGGAGAAGTGTCTGTTCAAGTCCTTTGCCCATTTTTTAATTGGGTTCCTTGTCTTCTTAGAGTGCAGTCATGTAAGTTCTTTACATATTTTGGAGATTAAACCCTTGTCTGAGGTTTCATTGGCAAATATGTTTTCCTATACAGTTGGTTCTCTTTTTATTTTGATACTGTTTTCTTTAGCCATGCAAAACAAAGAAGTTTCAAAACAAAGGTACGCCTTTTCAATTCCTCTCTTGCTTTTCTCAGTTCTATTTCTCTTCATTTTCTACATACCCACCTCAAAAAATCTCAATCCTGGGTCAATCCAACTGTCCACCTTCTTGACCCTATACTCAGCATTGATGGAGAGAAATGTGTATTTGTACATATTGGTGTCACTCTTAAGATCTCCAATCTCACCTCCAACGCTTCTAGGTGTCCATTGTCAACATCTCTCTTTTTCCTCAACAATATAATTTCAAACTTTCTTAAACTAAGATCACTCTTGTCATTTTACCTTTCTCACTTTAATCCGTTGTTAATTTTCTTCTTAAACCGTCTCTTCTCTTACATTCTAGGAAAATATTATCTTCAGGTTTCATCTTATCTCTGTAATGTTGACATTTCCCCAGGGTTTCATTCTTTTTCCTTTTCTCACTCAAAGCTCTTTTCACTTCTCTAAATATTTTTATCCACTGCCAATGGTGACTAGTGTGAACAACCTATACACTGATGGACCCTAAATCTAAAGGTCAGATTGTGCTCTTAAATTCTAAATCAGCATATCTAGTTGCTGAGACTTTTGTCTGTATGTCTGACCAATATTCAGAACTCATCTGTTATAAATAAAATTATTAATATTTCTCTTCACATTACAATCTGCCCAAGTCCTCTCCCTTTATTGAATATCATTGTTTTCCATCTTCCTGGTCACTGGGCCTCAACGTTCTGCAGACATCTCTGACTTCCAATCCACCAGTTCTTAGTCATCTGATCACCAACCAAGCCTTTGTTGATTCGACTTCTTTCCTCAATAGTTCCCAAATCTATTCATTCTGTTTCTTCTGACCTCATTATGTTTTGCTTAGAATAGTACAAGAACCTTCTAACCAATCTCTGTAATTCTAATCTACCCATATCCCATACTACCAAAAGAATGATCATTCCAAAACAAAAGTCTTATCATATTATATCCCCTCTTAAAACCTTTTAGTGACTCTCCACTGTCCTGATGGCAAAATACAGACACACTAGGACGATATAAGCTCTAATAGTGGAAATCCCTTTGGTTGCACGAAACAAAACAAAACAAAACAAAAAAACAGTTCTGGTCAACTCAAGAAAAAAAAAGAGGATAGTTTATTGGAAAGGTATTGGAGAAGCTTATGGAATTGGAGAAACTGAACAACCAAATGCTAAGAAGAACCTGAACCAGAGCAGCTCTGAGGATGCCCGCAGTAGAAACTCAAAAACCTTAACCAGGGCTACCACTCATAGCGGTGCTGATTGTTCACTGTTGGTGGCAGCCCTTCTCTTTACGAGATTTCATTAATATGACTCAATTTAAAGATTCTCAGACCTCGTGTCCCTCAAGTCTAGTTCCAAAATTCCCAGGAATGTTATTCTGATTGGCCTAACATGACTAAATCAATTAATCTCTAGACTCCTGGGAGGAACAAAAGACACAGGTGTGGCACCTGGGGACTCCCACTTGTGCATGGGGCATTCTCAGAGAACCAGGAAGCCCTGTGAGCTGAGAGTGTATCTAAGGGGCTCGTGCCATACTCTGGACTTTTTCTCAATTTTCTTTCTCCACTATTCCTCAAATTGTATACTATTTTCCTTCCATGGTATATGTAATGGACTAAATGTTTGTATCCCCTCAAAACGAATATGTTGAAGCCCTATCCTGCAATGTGACTGTGAGAAAATAAATGATTGCTTTTTAAGCCACCTAGTCTGTGCTACTTTTTTATGGCACCTTAAACTGTCAAAGAGGTGTGCTATTTGCTGTCTCCTGAAATAGGTCATGCTCTTTTAGACTATCTTGTCTTTGTGATTTGCCTGGCTTTTCCACCCACTGTTCCCTGGGGCTTGAATTAACTTCTCCTTCTCTCAGCTAGTACATCTCCTTCCCTTCTTTATCTCGCAAACACACACTCATCAGTTAGGAATCAACTTAAAGATCACATCCTCCAGACACCCTTCCTTGGTTCTTCCAGCCTGAGTTTATGTTTCTCCTCTATATGCTCAGAGCTTCCAGAGCTTAACTTTAGCACAGCTCTTATTATAATTCCCCATTGCTAAAACTGTCTCTCCTACACAGCTTGTGAGATTTTTGAGATCAGGGGTTGGTGTTCTTTTAACTTTGTGCCTGCAGAGGCGAACATAGTACCGGATTCATTGCTGATACTCAATATACACTCATGGAATGAATGACTGAAACTCATGGCTGCCCAGTTCCACACTCCGTTGGAATTCGATAGCACACTATCTCCAGCCTCTGCGCACAGCTGGTTGTGAATGTATGACTCTCACTCATACAAAACAATTATGAAGAGCTGGAAGAAAATATTTTTACCTTTTATTTTTGTATCACCCATGACATCTCACTTATTATTTTGTAACATATTTGGTAGACAATACTTTTTTGTTCAAGAAATAAGTATGGTTGACAAACAAACAAACAAAAACTGAATGCACTCTAAGTTTCATGAACAGATATTCAGTGTAAAAAGAGTGTTTGTACTTCTAGTGATTCTTATGTGGATCAGATCACATCTGAAGTATTATGTTCTGTTCTGGGCAACAACTATAAATTCCCTCCTTCAGCAAATATTTATGTAGTGTCTACTTTGTGCCAAGGATATTTCTTCTATGCCCAGGGCTTGGAAATTAAATAATGTAGGTTTGAATCCTAGTTTTGGCATTTACTGTGTAATTGGCCAGCATAAGCTAGTTTTTGCTGCAGGAACAAACAATCCCAAAATTGGGCTTACCGCATCCCAGTTTTGTTTCTACTTCAGGCTACATGTCTGTCGTGGACTGGCTGTGGCTCTACTCCACACAGTCTTCATTCTCTCCAGGACCCAGGCGGCCTCCACCTGGAACATGGCTGGTTTTATGGCAGAGAGAGAAAGTGTAGTGAACCATGCACTGATCCTAAAGCTAGCTTCCACCAGGAGTGACACATGTGATTTCTGCTCATACTTTATTGGCTGAAGCAAGTCATATGAACACATCTGGACTGACACAGAGAGGGACAAATAAGGGTGAACAGTATATATTCTGCTGTACTGTGTAACCTGACCTATTCAAGCCCTCGTTTTTTTCATTTGTAAAATGGTAATAATAATCTCTGCATTGGAGACTGAAGTGAGGATGCAAAATAATGCATTCGAAGTCTTTGATACATTAAAGTTTTTCAGGAAGTGATAGTTATTTTGCTTTAAAAGTATTTAAATCCTGATGTTCAGCTTAAATTATTGTAAGTAAAACTCTCTAAACACTTCAGAATGAAATAAATTAGTTCTCTCTTACTTTTAATTTTTTTGAAGACCTCCCTTAAACTGTCTGAACTATGTTTTTAGCAGTGTCTTGATGTTTTTTCTATCAAGAAGATTTTTGCCAGAATCAAGGTGATCTGTGAAGAAATGGGTTGGATAAAATTTCCGTGATTTATTATGCATCTTTTCATGTCTAAGATCTGTTTTCTAAGCAAGATTATCAGTAACACAGACAAGGCCATAGTTCATACCATTTTGCATCACTAGAAACTAGCACAGTCCCCTACCCAGGGCATTTCTTGGTGTGATGAAGCTGTCTGGAAATGGAATTGGAACTTTAGGTTGTTATTTCACGGTGTCCACTGATTTTCTAAGTTTATGGTTACATTTTGGAGATGTTTATTTTTAAAAGCATCTTATTTATTTGTTAAATCTGCACATCATTTTCTACCAAATAAAGGCAGAGCAAAGAGCAAGATTGTCTGAGTTGGCATAAGGGCAGGTTACATGAATGTGGGTAAGATTTCTTCTGGATTCACCCAGTGAAAACTAAGTGGAATAATAATTTGCCACCTTTTCATTACTTTTCCTAGAATGGCTAAAAGAAATTCTGTATATGTAGAGAGCTGAAAATTCTTTCCACGAGATCGTTAATTCTAGTTCTTTGAAATATTTGGCAGCCATGTAAAATACATTACATATCTTCCAATGCAACCTCCTAGCAGCTATGGGCTCCAGCCCAGACCTTCCAAATCAGACCCTTTGGGCAGTAGGGCCTAGAAATACATGTTTTAAAGAGTTCCATGGTGATTTTCATTATCTGCCAACTTTGGGGAGTATTGAGAGGATTTCTAGACTGTGCGCTGCTTTCATCTCTTGGTAAAAGAGCTATTTCTGGGGCTTAGATGGTTTTGGCGATTAAAAAGATCTGGTCAGAACCATAGCCCTCCCCATGGCCCTCTGCACTGCTCCCCTCCCACACGTACACCATACTGTTGTAGATGTTCAGGAGCACAACCCTGTGGACCAGAGAATCCTCTACATAGGCGCCTCAGGGGCTGCATGTCCATTAACATGGGAGTCCTGAGCTACACTTCCACAAGGGAAATGAATTTCCAGCAATACTGCCAATCTGACTTACTGCTCAGAATTGATTTTTACCCCCCCCCCCACCTTAGCTGCTTCCCATCTCACTGTTTATACTGGATAGCTTTAGTCCAACTGGTCCCCAGTTGATCTGATCCAGGACCCCCTTTCCCTGGAGCACTCATAAGCAGTACCTGACAGTGGAACTCTTTTAAAAGGAGAAGCCTGCATGCACGTAATTCAAATTCTAGTTTCCAGTGATAACACTATTATGTATGATTGCAATTCTCTAAATTCCTCCAGCTTATTTCCTGCCACCAGAGTGACAAATGCCTTGAAGCGTTCCTGAGTTTCTGTGATGCACTGCCATGAAGTCCTGTAACATGTCTCACCGATGGTGTTGAGCTCAGAATTGGCTTTAAGCGCTGGGCTGTTTCCAGAAAGAGCAGCCTCTAGCACACCTCCTCCTGCCTTGTGCTCGCCCAGTGAGATATGATAGCATGAGGGCCCCATTCCTTCCCTATCATGCTGTCATGCTTGGCAAACATGAGGATTTAGTGTAGTTCTAGAAAATTACAGATCCTTGTTTTAGAAAATGAGTTTAAATGTGTATGCATATATATCTATATGAATATTTTATAAGTGCATTTTTGTGGATACGTGTGCCTGTGTGCTATTACAGTACATGTATACACCGGTATACTTTAAGATGCCAATTTTTTACTATTTTTGTATCTCAAAAAGCAGTATTATGGCTATTTCTATTTCTAGTAATCATAAAAGAGCACAGTTACCACTTGTGGAGATGTAATTAACCCTTGAAATAATTTAAATGTTTCTGTCATTGAAAGTCATTATTCAAAGTTAGGAAGTGATGCCTAAAAATTCAGGGCTGATGGGGGATGTGGCACATGAGAATAGACTGGAGGACATCGGTCTTCTCTGCTCGTCCCACCATCACTCTGTCTGTGAGGTAATGTGACAAATCTTCCCAGCCTCTCAGTTACAGAAGAGGAGTGGGTCACGGAATAGTTAGAGAACTGGGTTGGCGTTTGCAGAAAAGAATGAGGATGAACATTAGGCATTCTTTCTCTCCTCCCTGCTAGTGTCTCCAAGTTGTGTGTTGTCTTATTTTGTATTTCCCTAACTCCAGTGCAAAACATTTCCTCATTAGTTTTTAAAAAAACATATTTTATATTAAAATATAAATATGTGTTACAACATTTATCATTGTAACCATTTTAAGTATAGTTGACCCTTGAACAACATGAAGATTAGAGGTGCTGGCCCCTCAGAATTTAACTACTAAAAGCATGCCGTTGATGGGAAGCCTTACTAATAACAAAAACTGTCGATTAACACACATTTTGTATGTTATGTGTATATATCCTGTAGACTTATAATAAAGTAATCTAGAGAAAAGAAAATGTTATGGAGAAAATCATAAAGAAGAGAAAAGACATTTATAGTATTTATTGAAAAAAACTACTATAAGTGGATCCATGCAGTTTGAACCCATGTTGTTCAATGGTCAACTGTATACAATTCAGTGCCATTAAACTTTTGTACCTAATGGGGAATCTCATGAGTCTACCATGCTCACTGTGGGTAGCTTATGTGGCTTGTGGGAGATATTCATAAGGGTGTACTAGTGAGAGCCCTGGAAGCCTCCGACTTTCCATCTTCCTCTACAGGTTCCACAATGGTACTCACTTTTCAAATCAAGGGACTTTTGCTGTGGGAAGGTTCCCTGTAAGTCCATTCCAGGTTAGATGAGAGATAAAACATTGTAGACCCTTTTCAGTTCTTTAAGAGCTCTCTATCTGCTGGACAGGAAGGCCAGACCAAAAAACTAATCATCATAAAAAATGCAATTGAAAAATAAAGTACTAAAAGGTAGAAAGAAAAGGCAGAAGAAAGTCTAACTGAGGGAGATCAGGACACGAATAGAATATCTAAAGGAAGAAAAAGGTGCTCCTGGTATAACTGGGTAAAGAACAGTGCCCAATATATAGTAAGTGCTCAATAATTATTTATTGAATGAATAAATGAATGAGGGCCAAATCTGAGCAAAGGCCAAGAACTGTGAAAGTGTAAAGGAACATTGGAGAATGGGTTATAATAGCTGGATGTGGTCAAGGTGAATAGTGGAAGGTAGTATCAGGATTATAGAGACAAAGTTAGAATCAGGGTAGGGAACCCTTGTCCCAGAAGAACAAGTCTCGCCAAATTCACATTAGAAGGAATAGAAAGAAGGGCCTTGAGGGAAAGGGTACAGATGGAAAGTCCAAGTCAATCCCACCCTTAAGAAGGCCCTCAGGCCCCTGAGGGGAGAATGAATGGGGGTGCAGGTGAGACCCAAGAATTAAGACAAAAATTTAGACCAGAGAAGAGATTCTAGGAACACACTTAGTGTGTCATAAAACAATGAAATGACACCATGCATTAGACAAGAGCAGACAAAAGGCCCACGCAAGTTGTCCCTGTGGCCACAGAATGGCATAGAACAGTCACTGTGTTGGTGGCCTCCATTTTCCTTCGAAAGATAGAAAGTTAAATGTGATTTTGATATGCTTTAAAAAGTGCTGTAATAGAGGTTATGTGCTAAATGAAGTGGTCTATAGTGGAAGGAGGGATTAGGTAGTGCCACTGCTCTGGGGTCAGGAAAAACCTCCTTGACAGATGACATTGGAACCTAGTCTTTGAAGTATAATGTAGAAGCTCGTCAGTCAGAGACGAGGGGCAGGGCTTTCCAGGCAGAGGGTGCAGCACAGACAAAAAGGGCATGAAATTGCATGACAAGTAAAGCATTGCTTCATACCCTAAACAGCTGCATACTAATCTACACAGAAATACTAAGACCGCTGGAGATTAACCATCTGGGAGGACCTTCACAGCTGCTCTTTGAGAACCACTGCATTAATGGACAAAGGGAAACCACGAGAAAGAGCAAATCTGGCCAAACAATCAAAGGAGCTAGAAAGTAGGACACTGTTGTCCACCACTCATATGAGTATTAGCTGGATTAATAACATGGTTTGAGTCAACTTGATTCCTTACAAATGTAAATTGACCAATATTATTGCCATCTTATTCTTCTACACATCAGAAGTTAGCAGTTTTCTTGATGGTCACATTTTTGCATTTACCCAATAAACTTGAATATACGCCTCATCACTCTACTCTTTTGGAGGCCTGTGATGAACCTAAGCAGCAACAGGAATTCTGCCAGGAGGGCAGCCTAATACTGTGGAGCTGATAAGCATTTGCTCCTGTTTACTGACAGTCAGGTTGGTCCCAAACCCATCTTTCCAGGCCGGCATGCTTACTTAGTAATTAAACTGAAGCTTTAATATGACTTAAAATATTTTAATGTGATGATGACCTGAGGGTCTACAGCAAAGTTTGGTTTAATAAATTTAATTACTAATTAAGACACCCTCAATTTCAACCTTCATTAGGTTAATTTTTTAATGAGTTTCAGAATGTGTCTCAGGACATTTATCTCTAGATGTGGTGAGAAACACACATGCACACACACGTACCAGGTGTGGGTTTTAATATTTGACTTGCCAGGCACAAGCTGAGCACTTGGGAAAAATCACTGAACCTCTCTGGGCTGCTTTTTTCCATATCTATAAAGGAAATAGTTCAGACAAAGTTTTCAAAGTTCCCTCCAGTTTTCAGGGCAATGATTGAATGGCTGTCCTCAGTACTTTCCCTTTAGGGAGGCAGAGGGTACAAAACTATACGAAATACATCATGTGTGTGCATGCGTGTGCATAAATGAACCTCAAACAATCTGGTGGCTGTGTACAAGTAGTAGTAATTGAATCGAGTATGTTATCAGTGTGCAGAAAGATTCCTTGAAATATATTATTAACTGACCGATGTACAAACAAAATTTGGAGACAATCTGGAATTACTAAGATGTGTTCATTTTCCACAAACTACTTAACCCCTCTGCTCCTAAAGACTGAATTGTTTTCCCTCCAGGAGCTATATCTTGGAAGACCCACCAGCGATTGGTGAATAAGATTAGCTCTAACCAACCTGCTTCCCTTCAGTAGGGATCTCAGGAGAAAGCAAGTCACCGGCTTGTCCTTTTCCCTGACTTTCTCTTCCTGTCACCATGTCAGGCATATCACATTGTGGGGAATCTGCCTTCACGGGGGAAGATAGAGAGGATTTCAGAGAAAGGGAAAGAAAAAAATTAAAATATTAACTACTTCACTGCTATAATCAAATGGTCCTCCTTCCCAGACAGACTTGACAACTAAGGATTTTTTTTTGTCTTCCATATGAAGACACACACACACACACACACACACACACACACACACACACACACGAGAGAACAGAATGCTGATTCCAATCGACTTAGCGCCTACAAAAATAATTGATACTTAAAAAAAAAAAACTACTTTATAATCTGTTTAAGATCTCAATCAGAATAAGCATTTGTTTTTACCTCGAGCAGGAGTCTGAGGGAGCCTGATCGGAGGAAAAACATGGTCCGAATTGTCTGATTCGAGGCAGCCAGACGTTGGCCGTCCAAGTCCATGACAAATCTGCCTTTTGCTTCCTTTGTGAACTTACTCCCTCCCCCGGAATATTTAACTCATCTTTAAGAATAAGTGGGCTTGCTCTCTAGCTTCTTCAAAGCTGGATCTTCCCAGAATAGCAACATTATTTTCACTTAAAGGCCATTGAATTTCTAGAAACATCCATATTTAAATGTTGGAATAAAAACACATTACAAAGTAAAGTGAAAAAGTGCACTCTGCTCCCAAAGCATGGAAAATTAGGACTTGACTGTTGGGGAAAGTTCCTGCTGTGTCAAAATCTGTTGAAAGCATGCCTGTTTTCATTTTTACTATTCATAAGGGCCTCAGTAACAATTTGGGGATCATAGCTATGATATTTAAAACCACTGGCCAGTTAATGCTAAGACTCTTAAGTCATGATTATTCAGTGAAGTTAGCTGGCCTTTTACAATGCTCAGAACAAGATAACAAATGTTACCAAAAATTTCAAGAAACATACAGGATGATTTTTGTCCTACATATCAATAATAGGAACTACAGTGACAATGGAAAATTGGGACTCAATTAAGAACTTCTAATATCTATATTACATCTTTTTAGAGTATATTTTATTGATTATGCTATTATAGTTGTCCAAATTTTTTTCCTCCCCTTTACCCCCCTCCGCCCTGTACCCTCTCACCCTCCAGCATTCCCCTCACCAACTTAGTTCACGTCCATGGGTTGTACATATAAGTTCTTCGGCTTTTCCATTTCCTATACTATTCTTGACCTTCCCTTGTCTATTTTATGCCTACCAATTATATTACATCTTTTAAAAAATCTCTAAAAATAAATTCTATGTATGAACAATTATGGCTTAGTGTGATCATTTGCTACTTTTATAGGATTGTCCTATAAGATAAGATTCATATTTCTGCAATCTAACAAGATACTCCCTTACCCTATACCCTCTGAAACGAGAAATGCAATGATTTAATATTCCAAGATGACTTCCAATTTTATTTTAAGTAGAAAACCCTCCTGCTGGGCTTGTGGCCTTGTTTCTACCCAGATGCCCCAATTTGGAACACAATCTGAGAATCCAGGTTTTTGGAGTACCAAAGAACCCAGAACCCAATAATTGTGCTAATTTTTAAAACATAATCAGGAAATAGGAGACTATCTGATGCTCAGCATTTCTTTTCTTTCTTGTTGCTTTCTAATAGTCCCTCTCTTGTAGGTTGCTTCTTCTTTACCCTTTCCCTTCCACTGCTTATAACTTTTGCCAGCTGGCACTCACTGGCCCTACTGGGCAGCAGTTTAAACTAACACAGGGGCTAAGAAGCCTGCCAAGTCCTGCCTGTGCAGAACCTGGAGGCAGGAAGAATCTTGCTTGTGCTTTGCTGGACTTGATTTATATACAGGTGCTGCTCTTTTGCTATGCAAAGCATGTCTGCAGTAAGCATGCAGGCATGATCCATCCAAGATTCACAGTTTTGTTATTACTTAACAAGGAGGAACTCCTGGCCATTCTTCAGCAAATGAGGACAACGAGGTTGATCCTGCACAACAGCCTATCACACAAACTGTTGTCCCTACATGGTCATGATGGGAAGGTAGAAACCACAGTCAACACCCCTAAAACCAGTTAGATTTTCCCTTCCTTCTTGGTAGGATGTTTGTAAATGTAGTCATGGCAATAAACACAGAATAGCTGGCTGGAAAGGTTAAAAGCAACTTCAGAAATCCTCTGTACCAGCAGTTTCCAAACATAGTTCGTGCACATCAGAGTAACTTGTGGTGCCTTTTAAACGGTTGGATTCTCAGACCCTAAACCAGGGTCTTCTGAAACACAATCTATAGAATCAGGACCCTAAAACTCTATTTCAAGCACACATCTCACAGACACCCAGGTCTCAGACCCTCTGTGAGTCCAATCCACAGTAACCCACTTGCTGTCCTTTGGGGGAGCAGATGACCATGGAGAGTGAGCACAGCAGCTTCTAGAGAGGGTCAGGATTGAAGGCAAAGTTAGGAAATAAGACCTCTAAAAGTAAACCGGTGATTTCTTTGAACAGACCTCCAGGTGTCATTGCTGGGGCGGGAGACACATACACTGTAAGGAGCCTCAGTTTGAAACCCAGGGAGACTGGAGACTGCGCAGCCGTGCTCCAGCTGTTGTTATTCAAATAACCTTCGCTCCTCGAGAATGAAGCTCAGTGGCAAGAGCACAGAGTTGACACTGGATTATCGGCCCACTCTGCCAGAACCCCCCTGATTTCCCAGGCCCAATTAGTTATCCTCCCACTATATTCCCTCGAGACCCCAATCAATGCCTCTGACATAGGGCACATGTCACAGTGCATCAGATCAATAACTGTCTATTTACCTGCCCCGCCACCACCACCACTGTAAACTCCATCTGGGGTACCTGTTTTCACTACGTATCACTTTCCCTGTAAGGTATCTGTGTATTACCAAGCACTTGGTATTTGCTGAATGAAGGAGCTTGCATTTTAGATAATTCCTAATTGGTTGGAATGTTTTCTGCAGGATTCCAAGTACATTTATTTTGAGTAGCAGCCTATGTCCTTCACAATTTAAAACACTGTCTCACCTAAGAATAGGAAACAACATTCACAAAGGTGAGGCCCACATGCCAAATCCAGATGACCTGTTTTTGGGAGTAGAGTTTTACTCTATGTTATTATTGTGCTATGCTTTCATGATAAAATGGCAGAGCTGAGTTGTCACAATAAAGACACAGACTGTATGGCTCACAAAGGCAAAAATGTTAACATCTGGCCCTTTACAGAAGTATCTGCCGGCTCCTGCCCTAAAATTGAATAGACCTGACCGTGTGACATTGGACACATTACTTAGCCTCTCTAAGTCTGTTTTCTCATCTGGATAGTGGGGATAATAATGGCATTCCATCTTATAGGGTTCTTGTTTGGAATAAATGGGATAATCCTTATAAACCCACATGTAGTAGGAGTTCAGTAAATATTAGCTGTTGTTTTAGACTTTTAAAAGGGGACTTGCCTATATTCCTTCTTGTCCTTTTTCTGTTAGTCCACACTTAAAAAATCAATAAAGCCAGAACATTCTTTAGCTTTAATGGAGGCATTGCCATTTGAAAGAACTTTGGGTTTGACCCCTTTTTGGTGATAAACTGCTTGGCTCCTCAAGACAAAGACTAAACATTTTTTAAATGTTTTATTTATTGATTTTGGAGAGGGAGAGGAAGGGAGAGAGAGAGAAACATTGATTTGTTGTTTCATTTATTTAGGCATTCATTTGTTGCTTCTTGTACATAACTTGCCCTAGGATCGAACCTGCAACCTTGGCGTATCGGGACGATGCCCTAACCAACAGAGCTACCTGGCCAGGGCTAAAAAATGATTTAATTCTATAAAAAATCCAATGCAAGATCTTTGGGCATTTAATAAGCTGCTTTGATATGAAATGTTTGGTTTGCACAAGCTTCGATCATAACGGACAGAAGTGGGGTTTCACTTCCCATGCACTTATCCCCTACTCTGGGATCTGTCTCATACATTACTCCATTGCCTCTAAAACCGAACACCCACAGCACTCCTATTAAATTTCTTTTAAAAATGTGGAGGCCGGGGTGGAGCACTAAATATTTCAAATGTTTTTTTTCCCCTAGCTAGAAAGGTCTGACTGATAAATAAGAAACCAAGCCAAGAATCTCCAAAGGCATCTTTTACTTAACTTGTAACCCTCATTTCTGGAAAGCCTGCTGACCACTCTTGTTAAAATAAATTACTTAAGCCCTTTAATCAGACAGCTATCCTGCAGAGTGGATTGTAGCTCACGCAAAGGAGGACAGCTCTCTGACTCATCTAACATCTTATTTATTAGTTTCTCTTTCTGATCATGGAGCTTAAATGAAATTTCTGTTTTTCCTTTAGTATTCAAGTTTTCCAAAGTCTTGGCAATGACCACGTCTCTGCCCTACAGGAACTTACAGCAGTTGGCAACTCCCACCTCGACTGCTTTCAGGACTCATCTCCCGCTCTGAGGAGTTACCTGCTGGGGCACTGGGTCTAGATGCTCATTGCAATGGGAGTTTACAATGTTTGCCAATGTACAAGTCTGGGCTCTGACAGTATAGTTTGGGTATTCACATTTTGGATTTGAATCTACCTGGATTTAAGAAATTCCTATTGGAATTTTACCCTGAACCTAAACAAGGAATAAGCTCAGTTTGCTCTTGTGTCATCAGTTCAGGTTCTTTGAGAAGTTGTCACTAAGAAATAATTAAATATGCCTGGAATTTACTAGGGGCAAATCCATAAAGGGGGCATGAGACTGGGAGTAGGCAGGAAGAGCCTTCAGACTGTAATGTCACTTATGTAACATAAGTGAACGGAGCCCTGGCTAGTGTATCTCAGGGGACTGAGTGTGGGCCTGCGCATCAAATGGTTGCTGGTTCGATTCCCAGTCAGGGCACATGCTTGGGTTGCAGGCCAGGTCCCCAGTAGGGGGCATTCAAGAAGCAACCACATACTGATGTTTCTCTCCCTCTTTCTCCCTCCCTTTCCCTCTCTAAAAAAGTAAATCAAACAAAATTAAAAATAAGTGAATAGAGAGAAGGGCAGGGAGAATTGGGTAGAAGGAACCTCAGACTGCAGCACAACTCTGCGGAAATCTCTTTCAGGCCAGCAGAGAGCCCCAGAGCTAAGACTGTCCATCACAGGAGTCTTACGTTAGGCCGGAATGACCCAGCTCTAGTGACCCAGCTCTACTACCGCACCATCTCAGTCACTGGCTGGTCCTAGACTGGGAAGACTGTGGGCTCGGCGTGAAAGCTGGAGCATATCCGAAGGTGCACTAGTTGGAGGATATACTACTCGTCTTGCATCTCGTCCCCTTGAAAGGAGATCTGAGAAGCACACTCCCATGGATATCACTGTCCAGCCCTTGCATCTCACGGATCCACTTTTCCACACAAGCTCAAAGAGCAGCTCTTCCACAGTCCCCACAGCAGAACTTAGGATTTCTAGTTCCATCTCTGCAGCTAATCTTGGAGTCAAAACTGGCCCTCTTCTCCTCTACTATCCACTCTAAATTTGCCTCATCCTCAACCTTTATTTCAAAAGGTATTGGTGGCTCTCCTGCTGGTTGAACCCAAACCCTCATTCCTAAGGGGTGTTCATATCCTCCCATTACCTGTTCACAGTTACAGTCAGGTAACAGGTTTCCAAGAGGTGCCCAAGTAGATAGTGTGAGTTCCACATGTGCTCATTCCAGCCCCATTGTGCAAAAGTATCTCTTGTACAGGGTAGGGTCAACTATTCCTGATTTTACTTTTTGTCTGCTAGTCTCTGGACAAAAGGGTTTCAATGTGTTCAGGTCAGGGCTGTACCCTGTAATTCAACAGGACTCTTTGCTCTGTCCCCTGGCAAGAGGGTATTTCCTTTGAGGACTAAGACTTCTAAACCCTGAGACCAGAATTACCAGAATTGGTCTTTGGGAGTAATGGTAAGTGAGACAGACTCCTGTTTCCACCTATGTGTTCTTCTTAGAGGGGCTATTGTCTCATAAAGAGGTCTTTAAAAGGTTCTGTGTCCTGAAGGATGGCACTCCCTCCAGTTGGGTCTTGCCACTATATTAGCATTTTACCTGTACCTTCAGCAGGCCATTCTAGTGCTCTAAGGGGCCATTGCTATTGGCTATTGCCAAATAATCTGTTGTGGAAGGCAGTTTCTAAGGTGGCTCTTCATGGTGTCTACTTAGTATTCATGCTCTTATGTAATTTCCTTTTCTGGAGTGTGAGTTGGACCTCGTGACTTTCTACTAACAAATGGAACACAACAAAAATAATGGGATATCACTGTTGGGATTAGTTACAAGAAAAGACTGGCTTCTACCAGTCTTGCCCTCTCTGATTCTCTTATTTACTAACTCTCATGGAAGCCAGTGATCATGTTGTGAGTTATCTTATTGAGAGGCCTGTGTGGCAACAAACTGAGGCCCTAAGCTTATGGGTGAGCTTGGTCACGGATCCTCCCCTCAGTCGAGCCTGGAGATGACTCCAGCTGGACTCACATCTTGGTTGCAATCTTGTGAAACACCCTGAGCCAGAAGATCTAGCCAAACTACACCCAAATTTCTGACCCACGGCAACTGTGAGATATATATTGTTTTATGCTGGTAAGCTTTAAGGTGATTTGTAATGCTGTGATTGATAACAAACACACATTATTATCTTGAGCCACTTCTTCTTCACAAAGTAGACATTCAGGTATGATGCTCTTAGCTCTGCTCATTAGGAAATTTTCTGTCTTCACTCCCTTTTAAGTCCATACTAGAGGGTGGCTATGTAAGGTAGCTGCTATCCATTTTTGGTTTGCTCCCATATGCAAAGCCAACCTATTCGTAAGTCGAGCTCAAGCAGTTTTCTTCTGTGTAGGCTGGTCACATAGGGATCCCCATGCCCACCCCCACTCCCAGCAATAGACTTAGGTAGGTCCAAGTTGAGGAAGAGATGCTGGTGTGACTGCTGTGGGTGACATGGAAGTCTGAACTATTTGCTCCTGAATTTTACTTGTGCCCTGTGGTGCTGCTTGGGCTCAATCTTGGTTGTACCAGTTCCATCTTTTACTGCTGGATCTGTCTTACTTTATGACTTGATGTGCCTAAAATAACCCAACTCATAAATGGGTAGTTCTGGGTACTTGGTGCCCCATGATCACACATTTCATCATGTCTACCAGGGCTCAGAAAGACATCAAGAGCAATTCCTCAAAAGGTGCATAATGATTAGCTGCAGATGGCGTGGCCATGCTCAGAACTCCAGGGACCCGCACAATAGTTCTCCCACTAGGACTTACCATAAACTCCACTTTCCCACCACTGACAACTTGACCAGCAAAGGTCTGCTGGAACTTAGGGCCCAAGCAACCTGGCTGTCTGCATTAAACCTGTGGCAGAGCCCTTTGCTGCTCTGGGCCCCATTTAAAGCTGTAAGTCTTTCATGGCACTGGTATATGGACTGACACAATGTTGCCAGGTATAGAATTCCTTAATTCCAGAACCTCAAAGACTTATCAGGCATGGTACTTCCTGCTTTATAGCAGAAGTGATGTAACGTGCAGTAATGATGTGTCTTTCACCTTCGAGGCATATCCCAGAACACCCCTGACTGCCAGACTCTGAAAACTTCATTAATGTGACAGATCCCTGAATCTTCATAGGGCTAATTTCCCACCCTCTGAAGTGCACAAATCCTACAAAGCTCTCCAGCTTGCTAACTACGTCTTGTTTTTTCTGCCTGATCAGCATGATGTTATCCATATAATAGTGTTCTGAGGGAACTCCAGCTCTGTTTTTTGAATTATACTATGACAAGTTGAATAGTGAATATAACCCTAATGCAAAAAGCTGTAGTTTGTTGTTCATCCCCTTGACTTTCTCCATCTCCAACTTTCACATTTGTTGCTCTCAATTTTAAACTTCAGGATAAGAGAAATGACTCCCAACAGGATTTATGGGCCCAGTGGACCCACTGTAAACTGAGCTTCGGCCAAGACTCTAACTTTATGCTCATGAGCCTACTATTACTTATTCATTTGTTCATTTTATGTCTCCCCAATTAGAATGTGAGCTCTTGGAGGGCCATAACTTTGTAGGTTTTAGTCTCTGCTGTATCTCCAGCACCTTCAACAGTAGTAGGCACACAATGATTGAGTAGCTCAATTGCATTGTTATTTTAATTTGAATTGCTTTAATTATGAGTAAGATTGTGTTTCTTGTTCTGTAAACTGCTTTTTCCTCACTGTCATCATTATCATTAAAAGTATGACAATACTTTCACAGTTATAGCAATGGTAATAATGATTTTTGCTCCTTCTGTTTCTGGACAGGAGCAGTTGCCATCTCAGAGCAGACAAAAGGGCTGATCCAATCTTGACAATTTAATTGCCTAAGGGTGAACTTGGCGATGGTCTGGATTATCTCAGAGATTGTGAACATATCCTAACCTCCTGCGTTCCTTTAGTATCCTGCTGTCTGCTGTAAAGAGGCACTTACGCTGTATTATAATTGTCATCTTATTTGTCTATTACTTCCTCTAGATTAGAGTCCTTAAGAGAAAGAACTTTTCATCATATACAACCAGGTCCTGGCACAATGCCTTACAAAGAGTGGGAAATTAAGCGAATGTTCATGAATATATGAATCAAGTCAGCCTGCCAGGGCTAAAAAGCAAATAACAATTTAAGCTAGATAAAAATAGTGTTTTTCTGAGCTTCACTCTAAAGCAGTGATTTTCAACCTTTTTCATCTCATTGCACACATAAACCAATTACTAAAATTCTGTGGCACACCAAAACATATATTTTTGCCCATCTGACAAAAAAATAGATGTAATTTTGATTCACACCGGACAGCTATTGTGATGTTGATTCTTGTCATGTAATTTTTTATTTGACAGTCTCAGGGGAAAGGTCAGTGGCCCTGACTAAATAGTCAGGTATTACATGTTTTAAAAACTCTTGCAGCACACCTGTTGAAAATCTCTGCTCTGAAGCGATGCTCCATATTCGAGCACCAACATGGCAAATGATTCAGCTGTCTAACTGGATCCAAGCCAAAACTGGACTTAACTCTGGGAGTTTTGTAAAGAAAGTTTTACTGGATTTTTACCCCAGGGCATTCATTGCTCTGTGGGATATGTGATGAAATTTTTTAAGTCTTTAGAAATAAACATTGCCTCAAAATAGAAAAAAAGGGGGGAAAGATTATACTCTGTTGACAGACTTAAAAGTTACTGAATTATGAAAAAATCTAATATTCTTACATATGTGTATGTACCTGCATTTATCTTCCTATTGTATAAGTATCTATGTATACACCTATATACACATGCATACATTTATAAAGAGTTGTTACTGCCCTGGCTGGTGTGGCTCAGTGGATTGAGTGCTGGCCTGTGAACCAAAGGGTGACTGGTTTGATATCCAGTCAGGGCACATGCCTGGGTTTTGGGCCAGGTCCCCGGTTGGGGGTGCGCGAGAGGCAACCACACATTGATGTTTCTCTTTCTCTCGTTCTCCTTCCCTTCTCTATCTCTAAAAATAAATAAATAAATCTTTAAAGAAAAGAATCTTTAAAAAAACATAAAAAAGTTATTATTAAAGTCTAGTTTGGCATTGCAGGAAAATACAAAGAGAAAAATAAATGTAAATGGCTCAGGGATTTGTCTATACTTTGCCTTTGAAAAATAACCATTTGGTAGTTTAAGTAGATTTAATTAAATACGCTAGTGTGTTCAAACATTCAACTAATATCTACAATATTTATTGTACACACACTATGTCTCAAGTAGTCTTGTAGGCACTTGGCATATATTAAAGAGAGAAGGGGAGAGAGAGACAGAGAGAGAGAGAGAAAGAGAGAGAGAGACCCTGTGCATGAGAAACCTAAAATAAACATAATAAAATTATATAGTATGTTAGATGGCGATAAGTGCTATGGGGAAAAATCAGCCAAGACAAGGTAGTTCTTGAGTGTCAGTATGCATGCAGGGTGAGGGGAGGGAGTGGCAGCCGCTGGGGAAGGTAGGGGCTGGCAGGTTTAGATGATCAGTGTAAGTCCACTAAGAAGGTGAGATTTGAACAAAAACTTAAGGAAGGGAAAGGAATTAGTAAAGCAAATATCTTTGAAA
The DNA here is from genome assembly GCF_019186645.2 of Phyllostomus hastatus. Classification (NCBI taxonomy): domain Eukaryota; kingdom Metazoa; phylum Chordata; class Mammalia; order Chiroptera; family Phyllostomidae; genus Phyllostomus; species Phyllostomus hastatus. The sequence continues at coordinate 12,717,280 of NW_025333900.1, forward strand.
TTAATGTATCAAATATTATCTATAAGTCTTATCATATAATACAAGTATTTAATTAAACTAAGAAATTCTATGGTCATATTCAAAGTGAATATCTGAGTGAAGATAGTCAGAATTTTTAAAAATCAAAGTATCGAACAGCTCTATTTAATAAAATTCAGTAATTATCTTTTCTCCTGGTGAGAAGTAGCCTATGTTTAACTGAAGCTTATACAGTAAAAATAATTGAGGGCTAGAGAAAGGGGGAAAAATAGAACAGATATTAGAATTGCCATATAAATGCAATTATTTAATCTATTAGCTTGTGTAAGGTCTCATTACATAGTGGGGACCGAGGTAGTTCAAAGCAGTGCAATAGTAATACATCTTTATGGGGGGTGGCATTTGGCTTTTTCATGGATTATTGCATATAATTATTTCAAATAATACTTATGTTATAAGTGAGAAGACTGAGTCTTGGAGAGGTTATGTTATTTACCCAAGGTCCCAGAGTTGGCAAGTGGCCAGTTCTGGATATAATTCTAGATTTGCTCGGCATCAGAATCCACCATCTCACTCTTTTAACTCTTTCCGCTATACTTGACTGTTACACTCATGCTGTGATGGGAGACAAAGGGTGAGTTAAAACTTCAGAGGAGCAGAGGAGACGTGTAAATGAGATTTGACAATTGTTGCACTTCTACCTGGTCCCAGAACTGAAAGATGGGTTATTCAGGGACAGCAAGGCTGTAATCCACATTCAACCTGTGACACTACAGCCTTTGGAAACCAAGGCTGCACAACTGCATCTTAAGTGAGAACACACCAACAGGCACTCTCCAGGATTCGGGGTTACTACCACACCTGCCAGAGATCTAAGGCAGATCCAGTCCTATGCTTTAGCAGCCCGTATTATTTTTAGGTTCCACTGCAGAAAATCAGAGAAAAAAATGCTGAATAGGCAACTGGCTTATTTCTAAACTATGGAAGTAATTTTGGCTCAAGATACAGTGTTGCATAAACAAGCATGAACGAAGCCCTGAGGAAGGCATGATAGGGTAGTGAAAAGACTCCTGAACTGAGGACAGAAGATCTGAGCTCTTATCCAGGGTCTACCATTGACCCATGTGACCTTAGCCAAGTCAGTTCACCTCTATGAGTTTTGGTTTCCTTGTACATATGATGCTCAATGCTAAAGCTTAAATGGCAATGAGTGTATTTCCTCCAGGGAGTATTGATTGATTGCCACAAATAATTTATCTGTGTATGTGTCTCCAGAACCAGAAAGTTTGATTCAGGAAGCTTAACCTGGGAAATTCCAGTGCTGGGGAGGCAATGAATACTAAGAGGTAAGTTATCACGAATTTAGTACAGATTGGCTAGCAGGGACTCTGCTGAATCCAAAGAGTCCTCTTTCAAACCAGAGTTATGGAAATGAGTTGGTTCTCCCAGCCCCTGTGTGTCCTGTGCCCTGAACCCCACTACAATGCAGATGAAAAGTATCAAAGGCCCCAACACTAAGGGCTCAGTGCATGAAATCATGGAGGAGAGAAGTTAGGGAAAAAAAACGACATGAGACACAGAGGTATTGTTAGCTCTTAGGTTGGTGCAATAATCACAATATTCAGGATAAGTTAGCCCCTCTCTATCAGGAAGGGAGAGAGACTCAGACACCCATTCAAAGCTCTGACAATTCCCCAGCATATTTTTGAGGTGAGAGAATATCAACTCCGTTGAGAGTAGTTTCTGGAGTACCATGGGTTTTGGGAGTTCCTCGTCTTTGTCGCCCAGGAGTGAGCATGTCTAATGACAGTTAGCAGTGTTCATTTAGTGCCTGGCTTTTGAGCCCAGCTGACCCCCTGCCCTGGACATGTCAGCCAATTTGGCCATCATTCCCTACTTCCCTGCTAGCTTTACCTTAGAAGGGCCAGCCCTTTCTCTCAATCCAATTGCCTGAACTCTGAGTAGGTTTCAGTTTCTTTTAATCAAAAGCAGCTTGGCCAGAAAGAATACCACCATGTGCCTTCCTGCTGGCTCATAAAATAGGCCAGAAACAAGAGCAGTGTTTTTCCCCAGTCTCCCTACATCCACATTCCTGGTGCTGTGCCAAGCCTGTGACAGCTGCCGGAGTGGAGGGCTACAAGCTCTCCCCCTGGGTTTGCAGACTTCAGCTTCAAAAGCCACTCTCCTGGTTTTCATGTCCCCCATTATCTCTGGTTACATGGCCCCTGTCCCTATAGATCCCATGAAAGCTATCAGGTACCCCCACTCTTGAAGCAAGGGGTTCACACAGTCAGCATCATGTCTAAGAAGTCACTGGGTTTGGGGAGCAGGCAGCGGTGACAAGGAGGGGAGATCCCAAATGTGTGATGAAAGCAGCATGGTAGCTCCCAATAATTGATGATAAATTGATGGAATTGAATAATAACATCCTACAGAGGAGTGATCAGGGCATTCTGAGCAATAATTGATCATTCGATTCTTGGGGTTTCTTCAGATCTGAGTGGCTGCCCCTATTTTCCACATCCCCTCCCAAGGCATGTCCATGGAATAAGTTGGCTGAAAAGGGTGGTCTGAGCCTGAGCTGCCAATATTCAAGTGTCAGGTTTTACCTTCTCAGGAGAAAACTGAAATTGGAGGGGTTAAAAATATCTCATCCACACAGCTTCTGGAGTTGGGCCAGAGCCAGGAAGGAGGCTGGGCCCTCAGGAATGCCACGTCATCCCTGCCAGGATAGCTTATGGATTTAGCTCACAGGGAAGCCAGACCTGGGCCGTAATGCCAAGACAGGAAGGGAGAGCCAAGGCAGGAAAGGGGCTATCATATGGTGGGTCAGAGGTCGGATCAACCAAGGTGTTGATACTGATGCAGGAAAGACCAAATGGGAGTTGGCCAGGGGTGGGATAAGTCTGGGGAGTGGAATAGGGTTTATTAAGATGAAACTGGCAAACTGCCACAGCCTTCAGTGCACAGTTAGAACACTCCCTTAATATCCTGGAGCAAGCCCTTGAAGTGCTGGTTTCTCCTTGGACTTGCAGTGCATGGGAACAGAAAAGAGCCCTGAGCCGAAGTGAGGGGGACTCATCAGAGTCAGCAGCAAAGCTAGGGCAGAGACAGCCACCCAGAGAGCAGCTGACAGTAAGAGACTAAGACCAAGACCAAGAGAAGGCTTAGGAAATACTGCCCATTTCAGAGCTGTCAAAGTCAAGGGGACAACTAACATAGGGGAACAGTTTAAGGGAATGACCTCGCTGGCCTCTGGCAGACACTAAGAGTGGGATGGGATGAAAGATTGTTGGGATAGAGGATTGTGAGATATAAAGCTAAATTTTTCAGGAAAGTCTATGCAAAAAAGGAAATGGAGAAGATGGCCCTGTCCCAGGTAGTAGGACAGGCAAGTGTGCAGCAGGGGAAGCAGATACTAGATGGTGGGGCACAGAGTGGGATTCCCCTGAGTGAACTTAAAAACCCAAAAGAAGTAGTTGGAAGAAGGGAGCTCTACACGGGCACGCAGGGGCATTCAGACAGAACCACAGCCTAAAGACACTGAAGCACCTGGGTCTTATTTCAGCCTAAGAGCCAAAAACCATTTCCAGACCTCCACTGACTAATAGGGCAAGGGCTACTGATATTCTCCCCAACCAGAAACTTCTCAGGCTTGGGATGGAAGGGGTAGGCTTTGGATGTCTGGGTACCAATTATGAACCGGGAGCTGAGGTGAAGATCAGTACAGAACCTCCCAGTTAAGAAAGACTGAGATGGGAACCAGCAAGAACACCCGAGGCTCAATGGGACTTTTGCTAACTTATGGGAGAAAGAAATCAAGCATTCTTGTGGTAGATAGCCATTCTAACACGCCACTGTCAAGATTGTGAGTAGGTGTATTCTTTCTGGATACCAACTTAGCAATATGTAGAAATGTCCATAAAAATATGCCCTTGATTTTAAAAATCCCACTTCTAGGGATGTAATCTAAGGCAATGATCATGGATATGAACTCAGCTCTGTGTACAAAGAAGCTCACCATCATGGTATTCATACCCAAGGAAAAGCAGAAGCAATGCGAATGTTCAATGGTAGAGAAGTGAACTGGCTAAAGTAAGGAACTTCTGGCAAACGAACTATTATGTGGTCACAGTAAGTCATGCTGTTGAGAAAACCTACATGGCATGGGAAACTCCTAAGTTTATGCTGTAAACTACTAAGTAATTAAAACAAACAGAAGCAGAAATTGGCATATATAGTTTTGTGAAAAACTGAAATATATCTACACACAAAAAAAGATTTAAAGGAGGAATACTAAGACATTAATAATTACTATTTTGGACAGTGATATCATAGGTTATTTAAAAATTCTTACCAACTTTAAAAATGGGCCCGTATTATTATAGACAGAAAACATAAACATGCTGTGTACGCCCAAAGGGAGTTAGGGGGCAGGGTGAAATTTATTACATTGATGTGTCTGCCTCCTTATGCGACACTGCATAATTGGCCTCAAAATTACACATGTGCCCATGGTTTTGCAAGGCTTGAACATATTTAGAGCACTGCTGTTTCTGATTACAAACATACCAGATACACAACTCCCTCAATTTTTTACTTCTAAATTATTGAAATCTTCCATTCTGTTGAGGTGTAGCTATACTTGACCTGTATGCATAACACAGTAAAACTAAATGAGAACTAACTTTGTGGAACCAAGCATAAATGTTTATGACTGCATCATTCAATGGGATCAGGGTTATCATAACTCATGTGCCTTGATTTATAAGGCATGCCAGAGCTTCTGCGGCCAGTGAGTTGCGAAAGGGGAAGCAGCAGAGCCGGGGATGAGAAGGACTAGCCACGCTATCGTTAATGGGCAGTCCAAGTGTCAATGTCTAATACGGGATGGGGTACTTGGGACCCTGGGATGGTATCAAAGAATCCAATTCTGATGGAATTCAGCAGTAGCAGATGGTGGTTTCATGGCCTGGTTTTTCAAGAATAGAGACACATTTAGCTTAGTTAATGGCAGGGATAAGGAGAAGAAGATGGTCATGTAGGAATGTAGGATGTAAGGAAGTCAGGGAACACTCTTAACAGCTGCACAGCTGTACCTCATAGAGACCAGAACATCATGAACTAGAAGCTGCTTTAGAATACAATGCATCTTGGATGATCCTGGGGGACCCTAGGCACCCATCGGCCTGACTCTGATGCCATTTTTACAATAATGCAGTCATTGCTTTTGGTCATTGCTTTTATTGTTCCTGCCACTTACTGACAACTTCCTGTAGTCCTCTTTTTGTCTTAAGGCTTCTGTACCATTAATGACATCTGACACTTTATGGTTTCTGCCTTCTGCATATGTTTTTCCCTCTGTGTGTCTTTCTAACATCTGTTCCTACTACCAATAGCAGGGACTCTCCAAATTCTTCCTATTTAAACTCTCCAACAAAGACAGTCTTATTGGTGCTATTCCTTATCTTTTTCATCTGTGGTAGAGTTTACTTGCCAGATTACTTTATAGAATACTGATAGGCCTACCAGTAAGCCACCCTTGGGTGAGGCATCCAAATTTGGTGGAATCAGTTAAGGCCAGGATGTAGAACTGTGTCCCCTCTCCTGAGAAGGGGCATTCCAAAAATTGAGAGTCTGAGATTCCTCCCCAATGCAGAGAGTTCATCCAATCTGAGGCAGACCCCAGCCAGAGACTAAAGTAAGATAGATTGGTATCTGTCCCTAGAGAAATAACAGCTGGTAAGGTAGTCAGAATCATAGTCTCAGTAAGGAAACTGAGTCAGATACCAATCAGACAAGGCACATTTGGGAAAAGATTACCACATAATACACATTCAAATGTCTATGGCTCACCTGCCATATCAGATTTTAGGCTTGGGACTGTATACCAAATGGTGGTAGATTGGTAGATGGCCTTCCTATCACAGTAGGTCTTGGTCAGGATTAGACCAGGTCTGAGCCACATGAACCAACACACTGGATGCCTCTGGTCCTCTGTAGATATTCCACAGATGCTTTTGCATTATACAGGAAGGCAGCTTTTCCTCTCTGAAGAGTTTATTCCCTAGCTAACCATTGATCAGGAAATACATCTTGACTTTTTGACTCGGGAACTCTGAATTTAATCATACAACACAGATTTCTCCAGTCCATCCTAAAAGGGCATTACAGTATTTAAATATTTTTATATATAATGTATATATTAGTTTCCCATGGCTGCTGCAATAAATTACCACAGATTTTGATTTAAAAAATGTATTCTCTCACAGTTCTGAAGGCTAAAAGCCCAAAATCAAGGCATTGATAAGACCATGCTCTCTCTGAAGGTGCTAGAGAAGAACCTTTCCTTGCTTCTCCCTAGCTTTCCATGGTTGCCAGAAATCCTTGGTGTTCTTTGGCTTACAGCTGCACTGGTCTAATTTCTATCTATCTTTATGTAGGTCTCTGCATTTCTTTCTCTTCTTATAAGGATTTCAGTCATCAAATTAGGGGACACCCTAATCCAGTATGAATGTTACTTTAACTAATTACATCTGCAAAGACCCTATTTCCAAATAAGATCACATTCTGAAGTTCCAGGCAGACATGAATTTTGGAGGGACATTAGTCAACCCAGAACAACATGTTAAACATTTCCCAATATTTGGTCAAATTCATAATGGAAAGAAAATCCTATGTTTTTCTTAGCCTCCATTAGATGAGGTCTATTTGTTATTTGTATCTCTGAAATGGATACAAGATACAGATATGACTCAAATGATGAAACCTTAGGTCTTTGACCAGCTGCCTAGCACTACTATAGATTCTCAAGGAATCTGGGTAGAAAGGACACCTGGTAATGAGTACCACTTTTGGCTAACAGGGACTTTGGCTCTTCCTCCCAGGGATCACTGTATTCTTAAAGATTTGAGCTGAACCACTAGGCCTCTGGTCTAACACCCTGAACAAAGGCAAGAAAATGACCCAGAGTCAAGACTAATTTTCCATAGTGACAATAGGTCAAAAACCATTCATTCAAATTTAAAAAAAAAAATGTCCCAGTGGAAAGAGAAAGTTAATCTCTCTACTTTGTGAAGCAGCAAACACAGAGGATAAAAACATGGGCTTTGAAGTGAAGTTTGACATGAGTTCAGATCCTGATTTTACTACTTACTTACTAGATGGCCTTGTTCAAACTACTTAGTCTCTCTCTCTCTCTTTAAATATTTTATTTATTTATTTTTAAAGAGAGGAGAAGGGAAGGAGAAAGGGAAGCAGGGAAACATCAATGTGTGGTTGCCTCTCGTGTACCCCCAACTGGGGACCTGGCCCAAAACCCAGGCATGTACCCTGGCTGGGAATTGAACCAGGGACCCTTTGGTTCACAGGCCAGCACTCAATCCCCTAAGCCACATCAGCCAGCACAAACTAATTAGTCTCTGTAAGGCTCAGTTTCCTCATTAGAACGACAGAGATAGTAGTATCTTCCTCACAAACCTATTGTGAACAGTAAATGAGATAATCTGTGTAATGCATTTAGTGCATGGGAAGTGCTAACTATAATCATTACCAAGCCCTAGACAACCAGTCTAGGCTGTTCATATCAGACCTTTCATCTTCTGGACCCCACACGGATTATCGCTGGAACTTTCTAGAGCAAGTAGGCCCTCCCCTGTGGGAGGCACTCTAAGATCCTCTGTCATCAGCTATGTGAGAGGCAAATTCTCCAAAAAGACAAACTGAAGAGCACTCTCATCTAAGCTAGAGGTTGTAACCTAGAAGTTGCAAACTGGCAGCTTGACCTGGACAAAATTTTTTTAAATTTAGAATTTGTTGGCCACATTAAAAAATCCAATGATTTTTAAAAGATCTCTTTTTATTGTATTTTCCCCCTTACCATTTAGCCCCCTTATACCCTCTTCCACCTCCACACTCCCTCCCATCCCCCACAATCACCACACTGTTGTCCATGCCAAATTTCTGGTTTATAAAACTCAGAAGACCAGGCAATACTATGACAAAATTTTCCTATGACTAAAGAGCCCTTACACTGTATTGTACAAATTGGCACACTTTTCAAAGTGAGAGGAGGCTCTGTTAATTATTATGCCTGAACAGGTATTAACTGAAACTGCCTGCAGCAAATCGGAATCTGAGGGCAGTCACTCTATCTCAGTTGTCTGAAGCTAAGAAGGAACATATTCTTCTTTTGGGGGTCTGGCTCTCTGTTTGCCCCTACCTCTAGGATTCTGAGTTTTCAACCTCTATTTTAACACCTTTGTATATCATACATAATAACTGGCTCTACATCACCAGAAGCCAACATCTCTGACCTAGGCTTCTGTCATCTTCCTTCTCTAAGAAGGAACGAGTATAGGCAAGCTATCAGTTCCTGTGCTGAATTTCATTCAGGTGTTATCAAGGATTCTGACAGAACCTCTAAGAGCTCTGCAACACCTATGTAATGTCATTCACACTTTGTCATTGTCCACTCCTCATTAATGAATTCTTCTCTGCATCTCTAGGGCACATATCACTGGGCTATGTCACATGTGTCACAATAATCTTTTAGAGACATTGCACAATTCTTGAAGTGTATTCTGACTCAGAAAATGATTGATATGAGAGGAGTATAAACAAATACTTTGAAAATTCTTAATTTTCAAGAAGTCCACATCCAATAAATGAATTGTAAAAAGTTTGCTTGTAAGTCTAGCATAAAGAAATGACATTATTGCCTCTTCATCCCACACACATCTATAAACCAAAACTAAAATATATTATATGTATTACAAAATAAATAAACTATAGACTATCTAAAGATTAGTACTGGGGGCTGATCTATCCAAGGATATTAGTAGTTGGAACTCTATATAAGAGAAAATATCTTCTTACCTGGCTGGTGTGGCTCTGTGGATTGAGCGCTGGCTGCAAACGAGAGGGACACCAGTTCAATTTCCAGTCAGGGCACATGCCTGGGTTTTGGGCCAGGTCCCCAATAAGGGGCATGCAAGAGGCAACCACACATTGATGTTTCTCTCCCACTTTTTCTCCCTCCCTTCCTGTCTCTCTAAAAATAAGTAAATAAAATCTTTTTTAAAAAGAAAATAACTTCTAATTTTTTAAGTAGTCATTCCTTAGAAATTCTGAACCAAGGCCATTGATGGGAGAAGTAACTTACTGAGAGGGTTTGGGGGACATTCTCGTCTTCTGCCCATTTATAGGTACAAATGTTTATTCATGGAGTGTTTGTACAATAGGTACAATCTATATAATAAACAGCAAAACTGTTTGTTACTTAGAATATTTAATGAATGTAGAAAATGTCATCCCTTAATCAAAGTGAATTATTTGATATTCACAGTGTGGATTAAGACTATTTAGAGCTGGTGGGTGTATTGGAAAGAGTCCTGCTTGAAGAGACAAGTGACCTTGCTTTAAGTTCAGTCTCTGCTATTAACCTGTTGTGCAACTTTGGGTAAATTGAATATCCTCATTAAGATACAGCTTTCTTATCAGAAATCTGAATAAGAATGATAACAATAATTCATATTTCACAGACTTGTTTTGAAGATAAATTGAAAGAATATATGTATGTGATAGAACTTAGTACACTGTGAAATGCTACAGAACCAAAAATAATACAAAGATAAATTAATGATTATTGAGCTCTTATGAACCAAGAACTGTGATAGAATTATTATTATTAACTAGCCACCAATACTAATTTCAGTGGCAGCAATAATATTCTTAACATTGACAATCTAACTCTTCTTCAATTGGATGCTAATGAGGAGGCCAGAGCATCCCTCCTGCTCTGAGCAGAAACTAGTCAGCCTCCTCCCACTTACAGACACCAGTCTTGTAAACACCCTGCCTTCTGATTTTAATGACAATATTACAAATGGGTATGATTCTGCATCCTGGCCCACACCCCAGAGTAGGAGTAATATTGACTCATTGAAACTTGTGAATATCATGAAGGAGAAATGCCCCACTTAAAGAGCTGGATAATGCCAGACTTGGATTTAATTAATATTTCTATGGGGTGGGCAAAGAAAATTGCTTTGGGTCCAACTACAACCCATTAGTGGTATTATTATTTTTATTTATTTATTTATTTTTAGATGGGGTGAGGGGGTTGGGAGGAGAAAAAGAGGGAGAGAAGGGGACCTGGCCTGTGGCCAGGTACATGTCCTGACCAGGAATCAAACCAGCAATCTTTCAGTCCGTAGGCTGAGCCACACCAGCCAGGGCAGTATTATTATTTTATGCCTAAAACTTAACTAGTATTGTATGTTATGGCAGTTCGCTGCCATAACAAATTACTACAGATGGAGTGGCTTAACAGAAACTTATTTTCTCAAAATCGTTCAGTATTCCAGAAGCTAAAAGTCTGAGATCAAGGCGTTGGCATAGTTGGTTTCTTCTAAGGATTCTCCCCGCTTGCATGTAGATGTCTGTCTTCTCCCTGTGCCTCCACACGGTCTGTGTGCATCTGTGTTCAATCTCTTCTTATAAGGACACCACTCATTTTGGATCAGGGCCCACAATGATGGTGTCATTTTAATTTAAGTGCCTCCTTAAAGACCCTACCTCCAAATACAGTCACATTGTGAGGAAGTAGGGGTTAGGACTTTAACATATTAATTTTGAGGGAATATACAATTGAGCTACTTTGTTCTGAAGGAAATGTCTCTGTGATCTCTATTTCCTTTATCTTTTCTCCCTCCCCATAGTCCTTCCCTGACCCCACTACCCAAACCATGTAGCCCCTTCAGTTTTCAGAGCATTTCAAACACTGATTCACAAATACAACATTGCTGGTGGCATCGGCAGCTTCATTTCCAAGACTCCTCAGTGTTCAAGAAAAGCTTGTGTAGACTGAGATACCACTTCTCCATGAAACATCTTCAAAGAATCCTTCTAGAATCCACTGTTCCTTGACCCATATTCTAAGTAACTTTTTCAGTCTCCAAGTAACTCCGAGATCTTTATCAAGACCTCTTATCTAGCAGTCTACTCATTTCCTTAAATTCCAGTTTCTTGGTAAGCTTGTTTTATCTTTTAGTCATTTTTTTTTCAGCATGAAACTCTTTTCCCTGTTCTCAGTTCTTAGTCATCAACCAGAAGGAAACCATTAGAAGCAGGCTTGATCTTATCCATTCCAACTGAGAGTATTGTCTTGACCTATTCACAAAAGAAAACTACAGCAGTTTCATTTTGCAGCCCGACTCAGGCTAAGTTCTAAGCAATTCAACTCACTGTGTTGATGCCTTGCTTGCCAGTCCATCTGTTCTCCACCCTGCGTACACTAAGCTGATGGTTTCAGTGATATTACATAAGAGGGATTTCATCAGTCTTTTGGCTAGTAGGATATATAGTTATGCTTGTGACCTCATATATTCTAGTACCATGTAGCTCCCAGATGAAATTAATTACATTGCTGAGCATCTCAAACTGAACATGTCACCAAGCATAAGAAAGATGTCAAATCCATCCATGGCAAAGGATGTCAGTCCCTCAGTGATAATCAGTACTTTTCAAGGTCTTTGAAGCAAAAGTTTAAAGACATTTTGAGGCACTAATATCATAGGATTACTAACTCATAGTACTATTTTCCCCTGTATTTTATTTCTTCTAGTTTAAGCTTCACATTGTCAGCTACTGAAATAATTTCAAAATAAAATCATTTAAATTCAGCTATCACAATGATTGGATAATAATAGTTCTTCTGATGCCTGGAATGTAATGTCCTCTTGAATGAACTTAAGAGGAAACTTTGCTGATACAGGTTTGTACAACTAAATATTTTTCAACTTTTACAAGCAGTCACTTCTCAATCCTCTGGCAAGCATGCCACAGGCAGCCACCCCTATATAAATATGCAGTTAGAAAGATAAACACTCACTAAAGTCCCTAGTGGTAACATTGTTTCTCAAGGTTCAGCAATATTTGTTCAGTAGGTTAAGAAAGAGATTAGTAATGTTTCCATTGGGCTCTATTCCTTCCTAAAGCCAGCCACCCTTTTCCCTAAGAGAAAGGACATACTCTGAGCATGTGTTCCAGAACGCCTCAGGACAACTTTCTACTTTGAGATCAAACCAGCTCACCATTGGTTTCATGGTAAGCCACCCACTTTTTAAAGGGCCATTATTTTTTAGTAACTTAATAAGTCAGCCCTCCAAAATAATAAAAGTAAATTTGTAGTATAAATTTTATTTTTAAAGATGGTAGTATAGCTTGCTCTGGCTGGTGTGGCTCAGTGGATTGAGTTTCAGCCTGCGAAGTAAGGGGTCACTGGTTAGATTCCCAGTCAGGGCACATGCCTGGGTTGCAGGCCAGGTCCCCAGTAGGGGGTGCACAAGAAGCAACCACCACATATTGATGTTTCTCTCTCCCTCCCTTCCCTTCTAAAAATAAATAAATAAAATCTTAAAAAAAAAGATGTTAGTATAGCTTAACTATTTACACATTAAACCAAGAATGATCCAGATAGGTATGCTGATCTAATTTCACAGACTTACAGACATTTGAAGACCTTAATCTGTCAGTTAGTATGGAAAGACCTCTGGTCTTGGTTCCAGTCTAGTTAGTTTAATGAGTAACTGATTTCTGGGAAAGCTGGGCTGTGCTTTCCTTATAAAATAAAGGAGAATGGAGTAGACGAGCTCTAACATCACTCTAGCTCTGAAAATTATTTTGAGATCTGATACATGCTTAGGAAAAAACAGATCTCATTTTCCCATCTCATAAGATTTTTGTGAGGACCAAGTGACAAGATGTAACCCAAAGCATAGTGTCATCCACTGAATAAAACACACAGGTGAGGGGTGGCTGTATTTGCTTTCTTATCTAATTAGCATGTGATAACTAGATGAAAGAAAAACAATAACAGAAAATGTTTACCCCTATACTTTAGAGAAGGAAGGAAATAATTTAAGATCCTAGAGTTATTTATGGTTCTTTCAGATAAAGATTGGATGAAGTAACTAAACTTGGCATCTATTATTATGTTGGTTGCAAGCAGCTAGTGTAAAATCTTTGTCAAACAAAGTAATATAGTCCTTTTACTTGATTAAAACTTTAGAAGTATTAACAAAGTAATCATTTAAAAAATAAATCTAGTATTTAGGCATAGGTACTGTTGTTTTCTTTAAACTTTTTTGTTTATTGATTAATTCCAAGTACTTTTGGAGGGGCGGAGGATATATAATAGTGAACAAAACAAGCAGAGTTCCTTTCATCACAAAGCTAGCATTCTCACACTAATCTGGGGAAATAGAATATATACAAATAAACTAATAATTATACCAATCCAAAAGAGGGGCAACATTTAAATCGGGGTAAGGAAGACGGGGGAGAAACAAAGAGGGGAAATGCCATTTTCTACAGAGTGGACAAGGAACATGTTAATTGAGGAGAGACTGAAAGGGAGCAGAGAGCAAGTCACATAGATACGGGCCTATTCCAGACAGAGGGAACAGCAAAGGCAAAATTCCCGAGGTAAGAGAACTCCTGGGGGATGTGGGGAACAACAGCAAGAAGGCCAGAGAGGCAGTGAAAGAATAAGAGGAGTGATTGATTCTTCAAGATGTTTTTCTAAGAAAAGTACAATCAAACTTCATCTTATCACTGTTTTCATTAAGTCCAACAAAAACTCTTTATTAAACTTTAGTTCTGTGCCTCAGTTTTTCACTTATAAAGCAGGGATGATAATAGTACTTCATAGACGTGTTGTGAGGTCTAAGTGACTCACCAAATGTAAAGAATAATTAAGACAGTCAAGTACAAAGTAAACTATGGAAGGCTAGTTTTTATTACTACCACCACCACCACCATCATCATCATCATTATCATCTCTTTATTGACAATAATATCAATAATTCAGTTGTTAGTCCAATAGAATTATTTTGCACCAAGCATTTATTGGGAAAGTTTCCTTACACATGTTGTTGAAACATTAAGTAGGATCATGGTACTTAGTGACTCAAGCACAGAAGTTCATGCTATCAAAGGTACTGCAGAGAGCTAAAAACAACAAAAAAATTAGGGTTTGAAACTTAGCATGTTAACCTAGACATAAAATTAGCATGATATCATATCCATACACTTGAGTTTTTCTTTATTATTTTCAGTCTCACTCAGTTTCCTCTCTCCTGGTGACGACACAGAATTCTTGGATGTTTGCAACATCTTTCACATTTATTTCCAGTATGTACTCTGAATTGATTCCTTGTTTCTCAGTTACAAGCATCATGGAATCAAGATTAATAACCTGCTTGGTGAGTTTTGTCCACTTTGGAATCTAGTGCCTTTGTATTCAGTGTGGCCTGTTGGGCTGTCTGTGATTCTTTATAAATTCTCTATCAGCCACAGTTAAGGACAGCTAAAGTGACAAGGAACCTACCTGCCTTTTGGGCCACCTTTACCTGCTTTCATTATTTCAACTCCTCTCTGAGGCATTTAATTGTGATTGAGGAGAGTCCGAAAATGGATTTAAAGTTTACTAGTATAATCTCAGTGCTTAGAACAATACCTGGCACATTGGAGGTGCTCAATAAATATTTGTGCAGTGAATAAAATAGGATAGGCCTGGCAGACGATGTCGCACTCTCTAAAACAGCCTGTCACTTAGGTGTGGCTGAGAGGAGAGCACCTTTGTATTGTACCTCTCTGTGGGGTTGGGCTTCCATCTCCACTGTCCACCTGGAGCAAATGCCTTCATTATCAATCCCTTCACCTCAGGGCACAGGGTACCTGGGAAAGGCTTTACTTTAGGTAAGTGGTTGTGTAGCCATCGCACTTGATTTTACTAGTTACGACAAGGTGAGCAGAGCTTATTGTAAAACAAAAACAAAAGATCTTGGAAGGATTTTTATTCCTGGGCTCACTAGTGATTTCCTCACCATTTCTCCAGAAAATACTCAGTCCCTTCTATACCAAACACAGGCCCATGTAACATAATACTGTTGACCTTCACAATCTAATTAGTATAAATAAACACTACCAAGTAAAATACTGCTTGAGAACCACAAGTGCCACAAGAATAGGATTTTATGTACCATATAATGTCACATGGGATGATTGACTTTCACTGAGGAGAACAGGAAGGCTTCAGCAAAGGTGGTAGTTTCTCTATCATAGAAACAATGAACATTTCAATAGACAATGGTTATATGTTATTAATAATACTGTAATTATAAAATTATAGTATACCATCTGTCATATATGTTCAACTACCACCCAGCATTCATTACACCTCTGATTTTTGTTTGTTTATGATTCTTTGTCCTACAAAGCCATGATCCTGAGCCACTTTAACTAAGAAACATTTATATGTAAAGCACAAGTTGGCATATAAGGGCACAGGCTGGGACACTGTTAATAGAATTTGGTGGCAGTATTGCCCTTTATTCCTTCTTTACCAAACACATAAGCCATCTGTCCCAGATAACAGATTTTATATTCATTCTTTCTCAGTTAATAATTGTATTTATTTTACAAAAATGAATTGCAATTTTTCTCTGTTTTCAAATATCATATGCTTCCAAACAAAAAAAAAAGAGTGGAGAATATGGTAGATTTTAAATTTATTTTGAAAAAAAGGTTAGGGAAAGGTTGAGATTGAGGAACTTTTCCAAATTCCCTTCCCATAGTTTTATTCATTTACTCAGCTAATGCTTCTGTAGTGCCTGCTATGTCTTAGCATAGATGACAGGAAGGGTATTCTTGGTAGAGTGGATGTGCTACAATACGTACTTTAACTATTCAAAAGAAACGCTGTATTATTTTTCATGTATGTTGTGTGATCCAACCTCTAGATAAATGCTTTAATTTTGGTTGTTTGTTTCCCTTATAGTGTTGATAAATTCCGTTGCCTACGTAGCATTTAATGGTAAGAAGCAAGTAGCATAATTAGGGGGACATGCATTCAATGAGTATTTATTGAGTAACTTCTATGAGCCAGGCACGGTACATAATAGTTGAGTAATTTAGTTTCTGAAAATGACAATCAGTATAAGACAGAAAAGAGTGGGGCAGTTTTAAAGTTAAACACAAAATACATTTTTGTTCCTTAAGGCTCTTGGAAGAGGGCAGACAAAAAGAAGTTGAACGCCAGATTCCTGACTGGAAGAAATTCAAAGCGTCCACCTGAGAAATTTCCACTTAAAAAACAACGACAGAGGACCTGATCCCTGCTGTAGGGTGCAAAAGGTGACTTGTTTCTAAGGCTCGCTTCAACTGTCCTGCGACCAGCCACACTGGCTGGCTAACGTGTCCTGTGATGGGGACGGTCTCGCGGAACCCGCTCAACTTTTGACAGCCAGAGCCCGGCGCTCCACTGCGCAAAGCCGCCCCACATGCTGCAGGGCGCCAACCTCCGCCCTCCCAGGCGTGCGGGCCAATGGGCTGCACTCCGGGGGCGGGGCAAGGGCAGGCGGGCGGAGCGAGGCCAGGGGGCGGGGCGGCGGCGGCCAGCGCGGTCTTGGCTGTAGCTGCTGGGGCGGCGGCGGCTTGGCCGAGCGTCCGAGGGTCGTGGGGGGATGGGGTCTGCGAACTCCAGCCCTCGGCGGCGGCGGCGGCGGCCGTGAGTGTTGGGCGGGCGTCCGCGTTCCGGACGCGGGATGGAGTGCCGCGGTGAGTGTGGGGCGGCGGCACTCGCTTCGGCCGCGGCGGCTGCGGCTCCGGGCTGCGGTCACCCGTGGTGGCCGCCTGCGAATTGCAGTCCAAGGTCCGGTCGGCCCACGCGGTGGCCCTGAGGGGAGGCGGTGCGGGTGCGGCTGCGGCCAGCACTGGGGGCCGGGCCAGGGTCCTCGGGCTCCTGGTCCTTCGGAGGGGGTGGGGAGTCCAACCCGAGCAATGGGTGCGCCGAGAGCGGCAGGAGAGGAGAAGTCCGGAGGGCGCGAGAGGTCGCTTCGTGGACATTGTGGACACACATGGGTGTCCGAGTTAAGCGACGTCGCCCAAGCCGCCGGGGAGAGACTTGTGGGGCGGACTTTCATCCCACTCCAGGTTCCCCCGAGCTTCCTGCAGCCCTTGTCGCTTTCCTGGCCACACGCCCTCATCCGCCTTCTTTCGGAATGCAGGGGCTCCTTTCCCCTTTCCCCGCTGGATTCCGTCACTGGGTCATCACTTTCGCCTTCCTCACTTGGGATCTTTTTGGAAGTTTGGTGGCATTTTCTGAAATTTCGGTCCTACAAATAAATGCAAAGGCTTAGATAAAATAACAGACACTTCTGATTCCATATCTCTCTTGTCTTATCACACTTCACCTCACCTAGGCCCAGGCTGTTTATCACTTGCGGGGGGGTGGGGAGGGGAGGGCGACACTAAAGGTGGAAAAACACTCATCTTCCTTTTCTATCTGAGTGCCCCCCCTCTGGTGCGTCTCCGTCACTCTGCATACCCCTCCCCTTATCTCTTTTCCCCTTGTGCTGTCGATTCACCAACCCCCACCACCCTCGACCCCCGCCTATCTATCGTTTCCCAGCCTTGGCTCCAGAGCAAGTCCTGTGCTTTGCAAAATAGGAAATGACCGGCGGAGGATTGCAGCTGCTACCAAGAGAGAGTATCCCTGTGAGTTTGTTTCCCTAAACGTCCCTCATGATCGAAACTTCGTGTTCAGGACGTTTTTCCTTTGGCCGTAAAAGTGTCCAGGAACTCGCCTTGTCTTTGAGCCCCTCTGACATGGCCAGGGTCTATCTCGATTTTTCACCACCGTCCCTCATTAGAGACAAAAGTGTAGTTTCTTTACCACCACTCCCGATCCCTCCACACTGAGTTGTGAATCGTTGATATACTGTCTTATGACCACGGATCTTTTGGGGGAGTTAGGAGGCCTTGACTGAAAGTTTCAAGACCGCGGTGGAGCTTTTGGTCCCAAATTTACCTTTTTCTTTTCCTCTTCTTTTTTGGGGAATTAGCTTCACCTCCTATTCCGTTTGGGGGAGGAGGTTTCCTCTTAACAAAAAAACATTTAAATTAAATATGACAGTGAATATATAGATTTAATAAAGAAATCACAATAAATTGCTAAGATTTAGATCTGTTTCTTCAGATTTCTTTAGGCAGTTTGCCAGAAATGCATACTTAGAAATGCTTCCTCATTGTAGGAACTGTGCAAGTGAGGAACCCTGACCGCTTATGCTTCAGTAGCTTTTACAGTACAAATAGCTCTAGTCTCCTGATTCTGAGAAGAGTTTTAAGAGTGAATTTGAAGGAAAGTGATAGGCCTGGGTAGAAAGTGTTTCAGTCCCCACGTTGGCAGGAAATAGAACTTTGGCTGAGATGAAGAAAACAGTGTTCAGGGAATCTATGGTGACTGGTCATTCTCTTTGGGCCCATGTCTCTAAAATAGAACAACCACCTACCTATATTATCAGCGCCTTCACTTCCGAGTTGCAAAGGCCCTTTACCTAGCAATTAGGACTTCACCAACCACTGCTGTTGGTCCCAGGGATTAGTAATATGTTGAACAAAGCTCATGCCCAGAAGGCACCCTGGAAGGATTTGTATTGGTGATTCATTTCAGCATTCTTTCAGACAATGTAGTGTGATCCCATTCCATGTTACAGTCCTATGGAACCTTTCAGTCTATCGAGTAGAAGTAGATAATTTTGAATAAATAGGGCCCAAGACATAATATCTTGGGTTACCCAAGAAGTGTATGTTGAATGTCCTATGGGAAAGTAGAGGGATGATTTATTTTCAGTTGAGAGAATGAGAAGTTTCTTATAAGAGGTGATGTTTTGCATGAGATTGAAGTTAAGAAAATGATTTTAATAAGCACAGAAAGCAGAAGGGCCCTTCCAGCCAGAATTGCTGGTTATGTATAATGCATACCAGGATGTCACTGATCAGCCTCTATGGTTCTGCTTTGGACACTATTTTGTTTGCAATTTCTTACCTCATCCCCAGCATGATGAGCCACAACACATAAAGACACATTCATATGTAATGAAACAAGGAGGTTTAAAAGGAAGGTTAGCAACACATTTTAGTATGATAAGGATTTTTTTCCTTTCTTCTTTGTCTTTATTATTGCACTAATAAACAAAAGAGCCATTTGATGGAACTGCCTCTCTAGATAAGAATTTTTCTATTTCTCAAAAAATGTTCCAGTATTTGTCACTAGAAAGTTTTCAAATACCATAATCTTCCTTTCTAAGGAAGAGGATGGAAAATATTTTTATAAGTATTGAGGAAGTTAAGTATAAGAGACTATTCAAAAGGAACCTTCTATAATTGTACTTAGTTTATTTATCTAATGTTCATTGAGCACCAGCGTGATAAGATTTTTATGTACTTAGAGTGAGTTTTGACTAATGTATACACCCATGTAGCCACTACTGTAATCAAGATGTAGAACATTCCCATCACTCCAAAAAGTTCCCTCATGATTATTTGGAACCCCCCTCAGCCCCCACCACAACCCCTATCCCCAGGCAACTATTGATGTTTTTAGTTACTAAAGATTATGTTTCATCTTTTCTAGAATTTCATGTAAACAGAATCATACAGTATTCTTTTGTGTCTGGCTTCTTTCATTTAGCAGAATGTGTTTAAGATTCATCTATGATGTTTGCTATATCGTGGATATTTATTAAGTAGTATTCTATTGTAAGGTTCTATGATAATTTGTTTATCTATGTGTTGATGGACATTTGGATTGTTGCCAGTGTTTGTCATAAAAAAGTTGCCATGTACATTTGTGTACAAGTTTTTGGATGAATGTATGTTTTCATTTCAAAAGAGTAGAATTGCTGGGTGGTATGGTAAATGTGTGTTTAATTGTATAAGGAACTGCCAGGGTGTAGCAGCAATATGTGAGAATTTTAGTTACTCTGCATTCTGCCCCAAATTTGGTATTTCAGTCTAGCTAAAATTAAGAATTTTTTAGTAGATATTTAGTGGTACCTCACTGTGATTTAAATTTGCCTTTCTCTGATACTAATGATGTTGAGCACTATTTCATATGCTTATTGCCCAGTTGTGTATCTTCTTTTTCAAACTGTCTATTTATATTTTACTTATTAATTTATTAGGTTGTCTTCTTATTATCTAGTTGTAAGAGTTCTTGGTATAATTTGGATACAAATTCTTTGTCAGATATTTTCTCCCAAGTTGTGGCTTAACAGTTAGTTGTCTGTCTAAGAGAAGTTTTAAATTTTGATGAAGTCCAGTTTTCCACTGTTTTCTTATGGTTCTTGCTATTTCTGTCTGAGAAATTATTCCCTAGATTTTCCTTGTTTTAGTTTAGAAGAGGTATCCTTAAACTTTTTTTTAAATGTACCAGATTGTAAATATTTTAGGCTTACAGGCTATAGCAACTCAAGTACTCAGTTCTGCTCTTGTAGCTCAAAAGCAGTTACTGACAATCCATAAATGATTGGGCATGGTTGTATCCCCTCAAAGCTTTTATTCATAGAAATAGGTAGCTCCCCTTTTGACTCCTGAATTTAAAACACTGATATAATTTTAAGTTATATGTTTAGGTGTATGATACATGTTGAGTTAATTTTAGGGTACGTTGTAAAGTAGTCAAGGATCATTTTTTTTTAAAAAAATCCTTATATGAGGATGTGTTTATTGACTTTAAAGAGAGAAGAAGGGGAGAGAGAAAAACATCAATGTGAGAGAGAAACTGGTTGCCTCTCATAGGCACCTCGACTGGGGATTGAACCTGCAACCTAGGTATATGCCCTGACCTGGGATCCAACCTGCAACCTTTAAGTGTACAGGATGATGTTCCAACCAACTGAACCACCTAGCCAGGGCGAGGACAATTTTTTTCTCAAATGTACATCAACTTATTTAGCACTCTTTGAGTACCTTTCTATCACTGAATTATATTGGCACCTCTTGAAAATCAATGCACTGTATATATGTGGGTCTACTTCTAGACTCTATTCTATTCTGTTGATCTATGCTTCTCTTTATACCAATATCACCCTGTCTTGATTACTCTATAGCTCTGTACCAAATCTTGAAATCAGGCAGTGTAAGTCCTACAGTTTTGTTCTTTTTCAAAATTGTTTTGGCTGTTCCATATCTTTTACATATTCATGTACATTTTAAATTTGATCAGTTTCCACAAAAAAAATTCAGAAGGGATTTATTTGGGATTGCTTGAAACCATAGATGAATTTGAGGAAAATTAAAGTTTTAACAGTATTGAGTCTTTCAATTCATGAACATGGTATACTTGATTTATTTAGCTCTTTAAGTTGCAGTAGTGTTTTGTAGTTTTAAATTTGGAATCTTGTACATGTTTTGTTAAATTCCTAAAAATATTTTGCTTTTGGATATTATTGTAAATGGTATTAGTTTTTAAAATTGTATTGTCCAATTGTTTGTTGCTAATATAGAAAAAAACTGATTGTGGTATACTGGCCTTGTATTCTGTAACCTTACTATGTTCATTTATATGCCATTCAGATGTCAGCTCAACCCCATCTCCAGTTTTGACAAGTTTGCTTATAGGTTCCTCAGGATTTTCTAGGTATATATTCGTACACATGTCGACTTGGAATACAGTGTTTCAATTCTTCCCTTTCAATCTATGTGTTTTATTCTTTTTCTAGTTCTATTATACTGTCTAAGACCTTCAGAACATTATTGAATCTGATCTTGAGGGGAAAACATTGTTTTTCATCACTAACTGTGATGTTAGCTGTAGATTTTTAGTAGATGCCTTTTATCAGGTTGAAGGAATTCTTTTTTATTCCTTCTTTGATGACTTATAAATGGGCGTGGAATTTTGTCAGATGCTTTTTCTGCATCTGCTGAGATGATCACATTTTTAAAAAATTTTTTTGTTCATTTTTTCCTATTGAATGTTTTTTAATTTTTTTTGTTCAATTACAGTTGTCTCCCCGCCCCATTACTCTATCGAATATTAAACTAAGCTTGTATTTACGGGAAAACTCCTTCTGGTTATAATATATTATCCTTTTTATAGGTTGTTGGATTTGATTTGCTAATACTGTGTTAAGAAATTTGGGCCCTGGCTGGTGTGGCTCAGTGGATTGAGTGCCAAACCAAAGGGTCACTGGTTTAATTCCCAGGCAGGGCACATGCCTGGTTTTCGAGCCACATCCCCAATTGGGGGGCACGTGAGAGGCAACAACACATTGCTATTTCTCTCCCTGTCTTTCTCCCTTCCTTCCCTTCTCTCCAAAAGTAAATAAAAAAATATTTTTTAAATTTTTTTTTAAAAGAAATTTTGTAGGTTTTCTGGTAGTCTTTGTCTGGTTTCAGTATAAGAATAATGTTGACCTCAGAAAATGAGTTGGGAAGTGTTTTATCTCCTCTATTTTCTGTGAGTTGTTGTAGGATTATCTTCTCTGATTCAGCAAATTTCATCAGTGAGGCCATCTGGGTCTGCAGTTTTCTGAGACATTTTCAGTTTTTTTACTACATAAAGGCTATTCAAATTTTCTATTTCTTGTGTTCCATTTGGTAATTTGGCTCATTTAAGAAATTTTCCTTTTTCATCTGAGTTGAATTTATTGGCAAAGTTGTTCAAAATATTGCCTTGTTACTCACATTTTATATCTGTAGAGTGTGTACTGATGTCCCTTTTTTTCATTAATGATATTAGTAATTTGTTTCCTCTCCTTAGTTTTGATCAATCTAGCTAGATATGTATCTTTTTAAACGATCTTGTCAAAGAACCAGCTTCTAGTTATTTTAACTTGTCACTGCTGTCAGTTTTCTATATCATTGATTTTTACTCTTATCATCGTTTCCTTCCTTTTACTTATTTTGTGTTTTATTTGTTCTTCATTCTCTAGCTTCTTAAAGTGGAAGCTTAGGTTGTTGATTTTAGATCCTTTTTAACAAAACATCTAAAGCTATATATTTCTCTAATTACTGCTTTTACTGTGTACCTTACACATTTTGAAATGTGTTTTCATTTTCATTCAATTCAAAATATTTTCACATTTCCCTTGTGGAAACTTGACATACAGATTATTTAAGAATATATTTTAGGGATTTCCCACTATTTTATTGTTATTTATTCCAAATTTAACTTTGGCTCAATCCTCTTAAATTTTTTGAGACTTACTGTGTGGTCTCATATATGGCCTTAGTGGATATTTTATGTGTGTTTCAAAAGAATGTGTATTCTGCTGTTGCTCAGTAGAATTTTCTGTAAATGTCTATCAGTTCAAGTTGGTTGATAGTGTTGCTTAGATCTTTTGTATTCTTACAAAATTTTTTATGTATTTTATCAGTTAATGAGAGAAGATTGTTGAAATCTTAATTATAATTGGATTTATCCATTTTTTCTGACACTTCTGTCAGTTTTTGCTTCATATATTCTGGAGCTCTATTTTTAGGCACATACACTTTTAGGATTATGTTTTTATAGTGAATTGACTTATTTATCATTATGAATTATTATTCTTTATCCTTGCTAAAACTTGTCTGATATAATAGAGCTATTTCTACATTTTCATGATTAATATTTGCATGGTATATCTTTTTCTGTTGCTTTTACTTTAAATCACTCTGTGTGTTTGTATTTCAAGTCTATTTCTTATACTCAATATGTAGTTGGGTCTTACTCTTTTATCCAATTGGACAATTTCTGCTTTTTCATAGGTGTGTTTAGGGTGTTTATATGCATATTTAATGTATCTTTTGTTATGTTGGGTTTAAGGCTGTCATCCTGCTGTTTGTTTTTAATTTGTCTCATCTGTTTTTTGTTTCTTTTTCTTCTTTTGTATTTATTAATTTTTTGAAATTCTATTTATGTCCACTAGTAGCTTACCAACTGTATTGTACCTCTGAAGATTTTTTGAAAATTTTATTGATAGAGAGAGGTGGAAGGAAGGAGAGAGGGAGAGAAATATCAATGTGTGGTTGCCTCTCATGTGCCCCCTATTAGGGACCTGGCCTGCAACCCAGGCATGTGCCCTGA
The DNA here is from genome assembly GCF_019186645.2 of Phyllostomus hastatus. Lineage (NCBI taxonomy): Eukaryota > Metazoa > Chordata > Mammalia > Chiroptera > Phyllostomidae > Phyllostomus > Phyllostomus hastatus. Next base: position 12,741,173 of record NW_025333900.1, read on the forward strand.
CTGGGAATCGAACTGGTGGCCGTTTGGCTCACAGCCAGAGTTCAATCCACTGAGCTACACCAGCCAGGGCTGAAGATTTTGATATATATTTCTTATTATAGTATACCTTCAAATAATGGTATATTTTGTATATAATGTAAGAATCTTAATGTATACTTTCATTTCCCTCCTCCCTTACTTTGTGCTATTGTCATACATTTTACTTCTGTATGTGTTGTAAATGCCACAATACATTGTCATTACTTTTGTTTTAAATTTAAAGAAATTTACACAATGAGGCTTGTTTTGAGGCTTCATTGGGGTGAGTCTAGAATACCATTTTTATTAGAGCTGGGTTGTATATACTACTAATACATGCCATCCTGGGATCTCTCCTTGAGTGTTCAACAGGTCTCTCTTCTCTGGCTGATGAAAATGCAAGAGGTCCCTGGGTGAATGGGAGCCATGGGAAATATCCTGTTACAGCTTCCTGGAAATTCTTTGCTCATTCTTGTGGAGTTTCACCCTACACTTATGCAGCTCTGTATTCAGCAAGAAAATTAAGGAATGGCCTATGCAAATTTCTGGAGTCTTCTTTCTTTCTCTCTGTTACTCTGTCCTACAGATTCCAGCTGCCCCAGTCTGCCTGGATTACAATTCCTGTCACCTCAGTTTAACGAGAGTACCATGCTTTGCTTGGCTTCCCCATTCCTATACCATGGTCTAGAATGTGCTTCCAGGCAGAAAGTTGGGGTGATTGTAGGGTTTGCCTCATTTGTTTGTGTTCCCTTCTCTCAAGGTTCACAATTTTGTGCTGCCTGTAGTACAGTGTCTGAAGACAATATGATAGAAGGGCAACTCTGGTCTCATTCATTCTTACACTTGATGTGTCTAAAATTTTAGCCACATTAGTCTCTTAGATTTTCTTTTCATCTTTTCCTCGCAATTAATTTGTTTAGTAAATTGTGTTGTTTGCCCTACAAAGTGGCTGGGTCTAGATTTTGCTGAGTGCATCCTGTGCTGTAATTTAGCATGTTTCCCTGTCTTCTGCATTGCTTATAGAGTGGTAATTGGAGCTAGAGCAGAGTTTCTGAACCTTAACACTACTGACCATTTGGGGCCAGGTAATTCTTTGGTAGGGGGTAGGGGGTGGGGTAGGGGGTAGGGGGTAGGGGTTGGAGGGTTGGGGGTTCTCTGCTGTGCAAGTAGGATATTTACCAGCATCCTTGGCATCTATCCACTAGATGTCAGTATAGCCTCTTCCTTAGTGGTGACAACCAAAAATAACTCCTGGCATTGTAAGATGCCTTTAGACCCATCTTCTGTTAGGAAATTAGGCTACCTAAACCACAGAATCAACTTCAGGAATATGAAGACACCTACTTAGCAAAAACACAGTAACAATATTGTGTTAACACTGCAAAGAGCACATGAAAAAGATTTTAATAATGTGTAAGTTGAGACTTCACAACATGGTTGACTCAAGAGCAACATTATAAGGGATGTGAATTTCTGTTTAAGAAGGAAAAAATACTAGAGACACTAATAATGTAAAGTGGTAAAAACACAAATAGTTTCTTTTCAACTATATGTTTCTTTAGTTAATGTCTTTTGTGCAACCTGTTGAACTACATTTTAAGATATTGAACTTTGACAACAGTTGTACAGGTTTTTTTTTTTTTAAGATTTTGCTGTTTAATTATAAACAGAATTTGGGACTGGCAGAGAAGTATTGCAGTAATATACTTTTTATATTTGTAACTTATATGTGTGATATAACATTACTATAAACAATGCAAGTGGGGGAATTAATAAAATAACAATTTTAATTTAAAAGTGAACTACCATTTTTTTCAAATGTTTTCAAATGTCATTATCCTTCATAGAGTGGAGAAGATGACAGAAAATTAATGTGTTTTTAAAAGATTTAAGGGGAAGATTGGGATTGAGAAGCTTATCCAGATTTTCCTCAGATAACCTTTCCTCATCTAGTGTTCGGTGAAGAGCCACTCTGTCAGGCCCTATGCACAATAGTTGTCTGTTTTGAGATGGTTTAGAGGTAGATCTGATGGGAGGGGTTTTTTAAATTAACCCAGAGCAGTTCAGAGAGGCAGACTTTCCTCCATTGAGCTCCCTGACAGTTGCTCTGCCAGTGCCCTCCTTGGCCTTCGGAATCCTTTCCTCTCTCCCCATTGGTGCCCTCCAGTTGTGAGTCATCAATGGTTTCCATCATTTCCATCATTGGTGCATCATTGTCCTCCAAACAGGGACATTTGGATGTTAGGTATCGCGAGTATCTCTAGTGCTTTTGATCTTAGGTTTAAGGCATAAGCGGTAAGTTTTAAAAAATTAAGGGTTTAAGGCATAAGCGGTAAGTTTTAAAAAATTAAGTCCCCCAAATAATTGTAGAGCCAGGTAATCAAGGAGCCTGGGCTTCTCATACTTTTCTTTTTCAGGAAACAAACTAGGGACCTATTTGGCTTCACTTCCCTTGAAGTGTTTCTGTGTTTCTATGTGAGAAGCGTCCCTCTTCTTTCTCTGGCAGTGAGCAATCTCTACATCGTTTCTCTTTGTTTCTCTCATCTTTGCTCTGGTCTTCATCTTATCTTTTCTTTAATGGCCTCCACTTGTCTCTGCACCTTTCTTGGTCTTCTTTCCCTCTGTCTGTTTCACCTCTCCACAATTGTTTCTTGCCTTCTAACATCTCTCTTTGTCTCTCACTGATTTTTCTCTCCCTCCCTCCTATGTGCTCCTTTCCCTCTCTCATCCCCACATACCCTTTCTCCCCATCAGGATCTTGTTCCAGATACTGTCAGTGATATTGCCATTTCCGCTTCAATAAGGAACACAATCCTCTTTATTAAGGGGATTTCATATTTCTTCTCAAAAACCTTATTTATGATATAATCAGGGTTGCACTGTTCCCCCAACCCCACTCCCCTTTTGCCTGAGATCTCCTGATGTCTCCTCTTGATAGTTTGTTTCAGTTCAGGGCATTATCAGTCTCCGTGGTGAGAGTCCATGGTGCTTTCTTCTTTTTACGTGTAGTTAGAAGGACAGTTTGTTCTTGAGGTTTCCTGAGTATCTGTGGTATGTCCTTGGTACTGTTGTGTTTGGGGTTTAAAGAGGTAAATTTATGTAAGTTGAGTTTAGAAATTCAGTGTGGGAGCTACAGTAACCAAGGAACTGAGCATTTCCGTATTCATCTTTACCAAATAGCACTCAAAGGGCCAAATTTGCTTTCTTTCCCCAGCATTGTTTTTCCTATAACAAGTTGTGATATGAGAGATGTTTCTCCTTGTCAGTTAGTATTGTCTCCCTCTCTCACCACTTCACTTGTTGGGTTTGTCACACTCACTTCCTTTTTCAGATGTCTCGTTGAGAAAGTAGTCTTTCCTTTCTCTTATTTCTAATCCTTTTCTGCCTTCACCTGTTTCTGCCTTACTTGATTTTGCCTCTCTCCCTGTGCCTGCACCCCCATTTTCTTTCGACTTGTCCTCATACTCTGTCTTTTTATGCTTCCTCCCATTTGTGAAAATTTTTCTTTCGGCCTCCACCACTATCCAGCCTTCCTCCCCATGTGCCCTCAGTTTCTCCATCAGTTCTTTCTGAATGTTCAAGCACTAAGGCAAATGACATTGGTTATTCCAGTGAGTAGTTTGAAATGGAAGTTTATGTGCTTTCAGCCCCTGCTGCCTTCTTTAATTATTTCATCTTTCAAAGACATTTTTCTTATTCTGAGTAACTTTGAGAGTGCAGTTGAAGAAAATAATATTGCTCTAAGTCAGCAATTTTCAACTGGTGTGCTGCAAAATTTGTAAAAATAGTCAATACCCACTTACCATAATCAGGGGTGCTGACCTCTTTTTCCTTAGATTGCCAAATTAAAAAATGACAACAGCCAACACAATAGTGGTCAGGTGTGAATGAATAAAATTATGCCTATTTTTGTCAGATGTGGCTAATTTTTTTTGGTGTGCTCCAGAATTGTAATAATCAGTTTCTGTGCCATGAGATGAAAAAGGTTGAACTATCGCTACTCTTGAGTGGAAAGTATTCCCCTCCGCAGAGGGCAGAGTAGTTGTCTGGTTTTGAGGTAGTTCATTCTTCTGAAAAGGAAGTGAGCCCCAGGCCTGTGTTACATTTTACCTGTGTGAGGTCCTGTTTTTGTTTTTGTTTTTCTAAAGGAGTTGGAGAGAAAACGGCAAACAAAAGATATACCTCATAGGAAATTTATACTGCTTGCCTTGAGAGATTCCCATTAGCTAGATCTAGTCATCAGGTGACTTGTTCTGAAAGTTCGCTCCGCCTAGCCTGTCGCGTGTTTTACAGGGTTTCTAACTAATGACCGATGATGTCGGGTACGGTCTGCGGGCTGGGGTGTAGCTGACAGTCAGTGTCCAGCAGACAAGAAGTAGGCGCCAAGCCCCGCCCCCGGGCACGCGGGCCAATGGGCTGAGCCTGAGGGGGCGGGGCAGTGTGGGTGGGCGGAGCAAAGCCAGGCCTGGGGCGGGGCGGCGGCGGTGGATTGGCCCGCCTGGCCCTGGATGTAGCTTCTGGGACTGCGGCGGTGACTTGGCCGAGCGTCCGCGGATCTTGGAAGATGGGGACTGTGAGCTCCAGCCCTCGGAGGCGGCGTCGGCGGCGGCCGTGAGTGTTGGGTGGGCGTCCGCGTCCGAGACGCGGGATGACCTCCTCGGTGAGTGCGGGGCGGCGGCTGCGTCTCTGGGCGGAGATCACCTGCGGCGGCTGTCCTCGAGCTGACGACCTGGGTCCGGGCGGCCCACGCTGTGGCCCCGAGCTGCGGCGGCTGTGGTGTGCGCTGGAGGTTGGGCCAGGGTCTGAGGAGCGAGGGGCTTGCAGCTGGAGGAGCTGGAGGGCGCTGAGCCGATGACGACGATAATAAAAGTAAACATAGGTCCTACAGTCCGCACTCTGTCCGAAGAATGCTCCCTGTTTAACTTCTTTAATCCTCAGGAGTCCGAGATTACTTCACTCTTTTTTCACACGGGGAAACGGAGGTTAAAACCTGCTGGAATATGACCAGTAATTAGCGGAGTGCGGATTTAAACCCAGGCAATTTTGCTTCAGAATCTGCACTCTTGACCGTTACATAGTCTGCTCTAGCTCCTGCTCTCGTCCTGCTGCCACCTGCCCTGACAACAGCCCTCCTCACTTCAGCTGGCTCTCATTCCCGAGATATTTTGGGATTTCCGTGGTGCATTGTTTTCCTCTTCTCTGTCTTTGGGTTGAGGAGGGTTGTTTCGTTCCGCCCCCGTGGTTTTTCCTAATTCTGCAAGTATTTGGGGCTTGACGGTATTTTGGGGTTTTGTTTAAAAAAGTTTTTTTTGGCGGGTGAGCTCAAGTCAGAGACTTTTCAGGTTGGAGCCCTAGTAACTGACGCCTCATGTCTCCATGTTATTCTTTTTTTTTTTAATCCCTGTTTCTCAAGAAGGAGTTGGCCTCATACCTTTTCGGAGGGCTGGACTCTTAGCGGGTGGAGAAAGAGCCGAGTGCCCCTTCCCCGTTCTCCAGCTGTCTCGGTGACGATATCTGTGGTCCCTCACTATCAGTGATTACCACCCTTTTTGCTCCATTTTCCTACTTTGTTTTGAAATCCTGGGTTGGAGAACACGCTCTTTGGCACTGGGTAGTTTGGGCTGGTCAAGGGAGAGCCCTGTCTACCAGGAATGCTAGACATTCTGGAGGCGTGGGAGGTTGTGCAGCTTCCTCTTTTTTAAACGTGCTGCTTTCTAACTGCACAGGAATGAAGTTTATGTGTATTGCATGCCTCTCTTTAGAAATTACACTTATTTGCATATTGCTAAAACTTTTGACGTGCCCCCATCCTCTTTTTGTGGAGAGTGTTTTTTAAAAATATAAAAACTTCCAGAATGACTTTTTTCTGATTTATTTGCATTTTAAAGTAGATTCTTACCAAATCAGAAATTGTGCTGAAATAGCAGATTTCTGAAATAACTGGCAGTTTTTTCCTGAAGTAGAAAGAGTAAGATGAGAATTATTAAGTACAGCTCTTTGGGGCAGTTTTATACTTCAATTAATCCAGTGCCTAAAATGAAAATACTTCTGTAATGATACATTTGGGGGTGGGAGGAAGTAAAAGGGGCACAAGACATGAACACAGGCTACCGAAGTCTTGGAAAAGCCACGTTCCAGGGTACTGGAGGTTAGTGTTCAGGTTTATAATGCACATATTACTCGTAATTTAGAACAGAACAGAGAAAGTTTTGTACAGTAATTTACTGTTTGCTACAAAGTTCTCTCAGAAGTGGATACAACACATTTTGAATGTTGTTCATGGTTTGGAGTTAAAAGCTATACATGAGAATGCATTAGGAGAGTTTAACATATTATGCTCAACAACCTATTTGCACAATTCAGACTTCACTTGGAAACAATTTAGTAGATTTCCAGGAAGTCAATTAAGTTTCTGGAATTATTCCTAATCCTATATTTCTTATTCACATCTACTTATATATTGTTGTATCTTGTTCATTTCTTGTGTTAAAAAAATAATCTCCCACAATAAAGCATTGCTAGAAATAATGACTAGCAGTTAATGAGTCATCATGATGAGCCAGGCACTGTGCTAAGTGATTTCCATATTATTACTTCATTTAATTAAATTGCCAGTTGCAATCTGTTACTAACTACATTTTATGTTACACCACCTAGAGGATGGTCATTTTGGGATATGGGAAAGTAGTCTGGAGGATCTTGAAAAGTAAATTCTCCAGGCTTTCTTATTAATCATAGTTCAATTTTATGAAAGCTTAAATTAAGCTTGTTATTTAAAATTTTTTTCACCTGTAGTGAAGGATGTGTAACAAAGTGAGTACATTACTCACCATAGTGCTGACTAGAGGTAGATTATAACCCTTTTTAGTTGCTTCTTTCTCCACTGTGTTTTGTTTTTTGTTTACACGTTTTCTTAGCCTTATCTAAAAGTGTTTAAGAAGTTTTGAAACACTTTACAACTTTGGGTTACTAATATGCCTTGATGATTTTTTTTGGGGGGGAGGGGGTTGTGATAGGTGAATGGAACCTGTGATATGTCTTTAATTTTTATAATCACCTTTTCACCAGTGACAATGACCAGTTTTAACATATTAAACTAAAAGCCATCAAAATTAGAATGACTTCATTAAGTAAGCTGCAAAAGTGTTAAATTAGGTTAATTGTCTTCTCAACTAGTGATTTGTAAAAGAGCTGTCAAAATAACACATTTGAGTGCTTTGGGTTTTTTGTTGTTGGGGAGACTTAGGTATAATAATAGTTCTTTAAAAATTGTTCTACGTTCATTTTAGAAATTATCTACACATTTAAGGATTAATGTTAGATAGATTTGAAATTAGTTCAAATGTAGAAATTACGTTCTCAGAAATACTTTGGGATTAACAAGACCATTCAATAGAGAACTTTGAAGACTTTTAGAGAAGTGTTGGGACAGCTTTAATCAGAAGTAGAGAAACAATACTAGAAATTCAACTTTGATTTCAGTTTTATGTAATCTCACCTTTACTCAACTTCATATGCTTGTTTTGTTTTTTGAAAGACAGTTTTAGAGACAGATTTTTAAAAACCATTGATATTTTCTATTCAAAACACTGCAACAATCTGTAGTTAACCATTTTTGTTTCTACAAAAAATAAAACTATAAACTTATTAAGCTCATTATTCATTCTGCACATAGCTGTGAGTAGTTCATCCCTCACATGCCACATATTGTGCTGTGAACAGAGAACAAATGGTTAGCAAACAGATGCGGTCTTGATTTCCTTGAGTTTATCATCTAGGTAGGAAGACATGAACCTTATAAATCTTATAAGGTTTATGAAAAGTATAACACACTATAAAGCACCTAATAGGAGATTCTGCTCTAGTTTGGTGGTGGTGGTGGTGGTGGTGGTGGTGGTGGTGATGGTGGTTAGGTAGGTGGGGACAAGGGGTGGTCCAGGAAGGTTTCTTTGAGGAAGTGATCTTTGAGCTGAGATAAGAATGAGTAAACAAAGGGAAAGGGGTGGCTCAGGCTCCCTAAATTGAACAGTGTTTTTCAAGTTGTAGGATCATGGACCCATTATGAGTATGAAACCAATTTGGTGGGTTGCAACCAGCATTTTAAAAAATGAAATGGGATAGCATAGAAATTATCTGAGTATATCACCTGGCTCCTTAGCTGGAATCTGTTTTGTGTTTTATACATTCCTACACGTAACACCACACACAAACATAACGTACTTAATGTGTATGCTGGCCCATAATATAAACTATTTCCTCCTCTGGGTCACAGACATTGTTGTGTGTTTCAGGAGTGTTGAGTGTTGACTAGGAATCTTGACTCCAGAGGGCATTTCAGAGGTAGGTAGCAGCCAGATCTCATGCTGAGCCAGCCTTGTAGTGCACAATAGCATCTTACTTGTCCTTTGGAAGAGTTTTCTGGTTTTGAAAAGTGTAATCCACACTTTGGAGTGGACCAAGAATGATGTGGAGAGATCGTTAGGAAATTAGTATCAGTAGCTCAGACAAAAAATGATAATAATTCACCTAGAGTGGTAGTAGAGATAGAGGTGGGAAAAAATATGTAGAGTTAAGTGAGGTACAGGAACGAGTAAATGACACAATAATATATCTTACACATGACTTGGAAATGAATATTACATAAACTTTTCTACAGTAAATTTTACAGAATTCCTTAGTAATTTTGCCATTTTGGAAGTATCCAAATACTCAAGACACAATATTTGAAAAATGTTTTAATGATGATGCCTGAGCTGATTTAATTCCACAAGTCATTTTTCCTTTTTGATTCCAAGAGATACAAACAAAACTTGGACTTTTTCTTCTGGAAAGGTAAAGTGTAAATATGAATCAGAAACAAAGATTTTCTTGAGTTCCAACTTTGCGCCAGGATTAGGTGTTTTAACATATGAAGTCTTTTGTGTCTCCTTTTAACCCTCGCACCCAGCCTGTAAGCATATTGTACAGGTCACATGTTTAAAAAGTATTCAGCCAGGATTCAAATCTAAATCTTTTTCATTCAGAAAAGTTGTATTTTTAGCATACCACTCTGAAATTACTAAAAATAATGCCCCAATAATCATACAGTTATTTGTACAACCAATCCAGGTGTGTCAGATTAGTGTGCACCCTTACAACTTGTTTTCAACAAAGAAATGTTCTTGCTGAAACTTGATAACCTAGATTATACCTGTTCATATACATTATTACATTATTATATTATTACATTATTATGTAATAATACATAAAAGGTATGTATTATTATTATTGAGAACTAAATGTAATCAGACTTCTTTTATGTGTTGGAATGAACACTTCCATGCTACTGTCTCTTTTAATGCTTACAATAATCTCATGGGGTAGGTATTGTCTGGATGTTATTCCCATTTTATAACGAGCACACTGAGGTAAAGGGGTAATTAACATTTTATCAGGTCACACACAGTAAGTGATAAAGAGGGATTTTGAAAACAGGTCTTTTTCCAAAGCTTATATTTCATGAAGGGATAATACGCCCTTCCGCTAAGTGACATTTCGGGAAAAGTTTTGTAAATTACGAAAATTCTGTTACCCTCTAGGAGTTAAGAGCATAGATTTTAGTAGCAAAGCAGATATGTGTCTAAGTACCAGTTCAGCGCTTAGAGAAATTATTTAATCTCCAAACCTTGGGTTCTTTAGAGAAATGAAGAGAGTAGTAGTTTGCATATCACAAAGTTGTCAGGATTACTGGCACCAAACAAATACAAGATGCTACTCTTAGTAGTAGTACAGTACAGTGTTTGTTGCGGTGGTTGGTTTTAGTAGGATACTGAGGTGGGCTATGGGCTTTTTGTGAAAACTTAGTAGAATGTTCCCCCTGGTTGATGTAGTGTTGTGTTTCTCTCTCTTTTTTTTTTTCTCACCCCTTTAAGGATTTTGATTTTTCTGACTCTTATGTGAAAGGATGATTGCTCACAAACAGAAAAAGGCAAAGAAAAAACGTGTTTTATCATCAGGCCAGCTCTCTTCCGATGATACATCTTCTGAAATGGGGCTCAAGTCTATAAGTACCAATTACGTTTTTGATCCGGAGTACATCAAGGAATTGGTGAATGATATCAGGAAGTTCTCCCATATGCTATTATATTTGAAAGAAGCTATTCTTTCAGGTTTGTCAACTGTTTTCTCTTAGCATTCTTACTGGATAGCCTGTAAAATTTTAAATGCCAGCCTAGTTACAGATAAGTATGTACACAGTGACAGAAACAGGGTATTTTCCTGTAGGTATTTAATGCCTTTTTCCTCTCTGAATGTTTGCTGTTTACAGTGTAAACTATTTTATAATCAGATGCAGTGCAGTATAGTATAGGAACTTCAGTAAGTGTGAGGGAACAAGAATACACAAAACAAAAATAGTTCTTTGGTTCTTAGGAGTTGGGCCCATTGGACATCAGAAAATTTTAGGTCATTGGAATTTTAACCTTGTTAATGGTAACAGTGCATTGATTGGTTTTTAATAAGCAGACTTATATTTTATAATTTACATTGTTGATACTTCTGCCTAGATTTGTTTTTTTATATTGTTCCTAAAACCTGATCTAAAAACCCCTGCATTTGAGTGAATTTTTATTTCAAAAATCAAACTTAATTCTCAATTTGCTTCTTCAATTAAGGGATAATCACAGAATTTATTCTTTAGTCAGATATGGATAATGGAGCATGAGACTTGATTCTTCAGAGATAAAGAATTATACATCTGTACTCCCTGACTTGCTCTTAGTACCTAAGTCTTTCAACTTTTAGTGTATCTTTTATATACAAATTTGACAACAGTGACATTAAAGATACAGCTTCTATTTTTTTGTAATGTCGCACTTCATTTCTTTGTTCGTAGATTGTTTTTCTGGATATGGAAAAAGAAGATACCTAGTTATTTACATGAGACCTTCATGTGTTTTGTAGACATTTATAAGGTTCTAATAACTATTTTGTATGTATATAAATTAAATATTTACTTTCTGGGAAACAGAAACTAAAATAATACCTTGTTTTAAATATTGCTTTTTAAGAGTTTATTTTAGCCTAACTCTAATTTTTCAGATTGCATGACCAAAATGACTTGAATTGTAGCCTCAAAATTTTAGTATTTGAATTTTCCTTAAAACAACAATCACATAAGCCGTCCTTTTGAGACTGCGTGTGTGTGTGTGTGTGTATGTATTTTATGACTTTTGATTTGTGAGTAGGCAATTGAGGGATTAGGAAGAAAGAGGATTGAAAATGGATCCTAAGTGAAAAAAAGAAGAAAATGGTAATGCATATAAGATAGCCAAAGGAGACTACCCCTTAGGGTGAAAAAGTATGTGTATGGAAATATATTTTTCACAGAAAGTTAAGGTTAAAAAGCTGTAAGGATATTATCCTAATGAGAAAACCAGTACTTCAAAATTTAAATATTCAACTATATTGCTGGTAATTAAAAAAAACTTGCCATTTATGGCTGGTAAATTAATTACAAAATGTAAAACCATCTTTTGGATAGCTTGCTGTCATCAGTAAGCAGTGGTCAGAGAATTTTCACTGTCTACCTTTGGATTGATAGCAATGCTTGGTTCTTCAATCAGAGTTAAAAGGATAAATGTATGCCATCTCAAAATAAATCTTGGATTTGACAAGAATTTTTTCCGTTTTTGGATCATTGTTATCAAAATCTGGGGATATACTATTTGATTTGAGTTGGTAGAACCTTTTTTGTTTGTTTTCCTTCAGCAAGGGAGTATGTATAAACATTAACCTCATTATAAATGATAAGAAATGCTACATAATAATATGCTTGCTTGTAATATTGATTATGATTTTTCAGCCTATTAGAGTATCAGACTATTCCTTATTTACTAAATAGAATTATTATAAGAATCATGAAGTATAATCTGGAAAACAGGTAAAAAGTTTAAAATTCTGTAACCTTTAAGGCGGTATTATTACATGTTTCTGTAGAGTAGCCATAGGCCATCCTTTCGTATTCTGGGTCCCTAGACTTCTGCCATTCTTTGGTGTGAACTGTGGCCCAACAGTAAAGAGCTATTGTTACTGTTTTTCTTTTGCAGTGAAGGAACCTTGTCAGTAGCCTTGCCAGTATGTTGTTTTTTGCCTCTTTAAGAGGAAGGATGCCAAGTTTTTGTCATTGCTTATGACCTTGTAATTCATATCAGTTGACTGTTAATAAACTAAAAAGTTCGCTTTTAAGAACCTAGATTGTAGGTGTACAAATTAAATCACCTTTTGGTGTGATTTGGATGCCATTTTCTTTATATGCTTTACCTGTCGTGAGACAGCGATGTGCAAATCACTTGACTGCTGCTTCTGGTATCCAGTCTTCTAGCTGAGGCTAGACTTTTTATGTTTTACAGGGTACTTTTACATACAAACACAAACAGTATTGTCATGCAGTCCCCAAAAAGGCAGGTACTTTTTAGCTCCATATCACAGATGAATTCTATGTATAACATAGATTATATGATTTCATCAATCCCTTAATGCTGGTAAATAGTTTCATTTGGAACCCAGAGATCATGAATGAAGAATGGTGTGTGCTTTCCATTCTGTCCTACTTGCTTCACATGGTGGGTACTCCGTAGAAACACTGCTCAGCTTTCGTTCTCTCATCAGCCAATTCTCTTTTCACTTGGGATTATCTAGACCTGCACTATCCGATATGGTGGCCTCTATACATGTGGCTCTTTAAGTTTAATTAAAATAAAAAATTCCAGCTTCTAAGTTGTAGTAACCACAATTCAAGCACTCTTTAGCCACATGTGGCTAGTGGCATTTTGGACAGTGATATTATAAAAATCTCCAATCCATCATTGTAGAAATTTCTATTGAACAGTGCTGGTACAGACATTTGGCCTGTATCAATCTCGAGAAACTGAGATGAATTCTTAAGCTACAAGTATTTGTTAAAGAAATTATTTATTTATTTATATTTCGAGAGAGGGAAAAGGAGGGAGGAAAGGGAGAGAAAGGTGATGTGTACGAGAAACAGCGATCGGATGGCCCTGTCATACTCCCAGCTGGGGACCTGGCTTGCAAGCCAGGCATGTGCCCTGATCAGGAATCAGACCAGTGACCCTTTGGTCCACAGTCCGGTGCTCAATCCACTGAACCACACCAGCCAAGGCCAGTATTTTCGATTTCTACAGCATTAAAAGGAAACCTAGAAAATTGTTATGGGAAAATATTTGAGAAAATTTTACTAGAAATAAGAACTCTTGGGGTCTATTTTGATTCCCCTTCTTTAGTTTGCCTTTGGAGTATGTAGCTTTCATGCCCTTTGATTTGAACAAGCGGATCAAAATCCAGCCAGATTATACAGTTTGGTTAAATTTGTAGTAAGAGATGACAGAGCACTAGGAAGAGAGTCACATGATTTCGGTTCTAGGACTAGGTGTGTTACTGACTAGTTTGGGAATGTGCCTTAAGCCACTGAATAATTTGTTAAATGTGAAGTGCTTACACCAGATGCTATCCATTTTATAATTTTCTGATGGGAGGTTGGGGGTGGGGAGGTGGGGGAAAGTGGTGGCAGGAAAATGGAGACAACCATACTTGAAAAACAATAAAAAATAAAATCAATAAACATATTGTTGGATGAGGATTAAAAAGAACAAAATTTGGAGTTAGAGATTATGTGTTCTGAATATTGACAGTTCAGAGCTGAAGAAAACAACTAAGTATTTGTTTTCAAAGTACGTAATGCATTTTAGAGGACAGCCACCTCCCACCATTTTATAGAATTTCTTAAATAGGAGTTTTATGATAACTGCCTTGTGTGATGTTATGAAAATTTCCCAAGTGAGAATGTAAAGATCATATTGCAATAGTTTTGAGGAACTGATTAGAGAAAATGGGTGTTTGTCAAATGCCCTGTATTCCTTAACAGAGTTAAGATATTGCCTCTGCTGTTTTTATTTACAAATAAAAATGGAGTGCTTAATGTCGGAGATCAGAGGACTGTGAAAACACTTGCTTTGATAGGGTAAGTAATAGAGTTGTTAATTTTCTCTGTCCACTGCTAATTCCAGGAGGAGGTTACCCTGTAGTCTCATAAAAGTAGCAGATGTGGGATTTGAAGTTTAGAACCCTATTCAGTGTTATTAAGGTGTATTATGAATAATTACAGGGGCAAATTTTGCATCTTATATTAAAGTGCCGAAGGCACTGAATTATACATACGCCCTCTGTGTTTAAATATAACACCGCAGATTAACATATATATAGGATAAGTGCTAATTCAGGTTTATGGTTGCCCCTTGAGGAGTAATATGTTCTGAATTCCAAAGAACAGATTCATAAATCTTCTAGTTTATACAGTAATCTTTTTTTTTTATTGTCACCCAAGGACATGATTATTGATTTAGAGAGAGAGGAAGGGAAGGAGAGAGAGAAGAGAAACATTGATGGTTGCCTCTGGTACATGCCCAGACTGGGGATGGAACCCAAAATCTAGGCAAGAGCCCTGATCAGGAATCGAACCGATAGCCTTTTGATTTATAGAAAGACACCTCAACCAACTGAGCCACACCAACTAGGGCTATACAGTAATGTTAAGTGCTGTCTTTGTGACAAACTTCTCCATTCCCAGTTGGAATACCACTCAAAAGCCCAAAATTTGGGAATTAGAAAAATGCAAGGCTTTTTAACAGGGCTAAAAAAAATAATGCAGATTAATTTTTCTGGTACCCAATACTTGAAGTCTATATTGCCATTATAAAATATATTTGAAAGTCAGCAGTTAGTGTAATACTTCTTGTAGTATGTTGATTATATGACACTATTTTTTTAATCCCGACCTGAGAACATGCTTATTGATTTTAGAAAGAAGGGAAGAGAGGGAGAGAGAAAGGGAGAGAAACATTGATCAGTTGCCTCTTACACATGCTCTGACCTGGGATTGAACCCGTGACTTTTTTGGTTTATGGAACAACCACTCCAACCAACTGAGCCACATGGGCCAGGGAGACACTAATAAAAGTTTACTATTGCAACAATGGTGTCTCGTTTTTCTGTTTTGTTTGTTTTTAAATAGGCCAGAAAGAGAGATAAAAGTATCATCACTTTAAGATAGAGTAGTTCTCTAACTTCTAAAAATTTTTTCTAATTTGAATCTACAATATCACTATTGTAAAAACATAGCTGATCTCATAAGTGATTACTTCTAATGAATTCTAGGTCCTAAATTTGATAGAACTATAGTTAGAAGAGAGGGTTGTTAACTTTCTAAAGCAAATTTTATTGAAAAAAAACTTAAGTAACAATTTTAATACCATTAAGTAATATGTTCTGTTGTGAAAGGGAAGTTCCGCTTAAATTTTCCAAGTCTTAATTGAAATCTTGTCTTAAGGATTAACCCAATTTTTTCCAGGGTGAATATAGAGGAGGACATGTAAATTTATTTCAGACAAATTTCAGTGAGGGTTACTTTGACTATTGATGACCGTTACTTAAGTTTTAGCCCTGTAATACACCAGAAATTTTGTGAAATATGAGAAATATTAAGTTACTAGTCTTAGACATACCAACCTCTGTAGAAGTGATTTCTAATGGATATCGCTTAGGATTGGTTAACGTTAATGTTAATAGGTTATATCTTAGTGCCTAGAGCATATGGATTGAGTCTTTGGGGAACGAAGTGTGAAATACAGGTAACTCATTCATTACCCATGTGCCAGCTCTTAGGAGATTCCTTTCCTCTTCTGTACTTGATTGACTAGAATGGTTTGCCTAATTTAGCAGCTCTTGAAATAGTAACTGGCATATTCACTTGGAAGTTAAAAGCCTATTAAATCACAGATTGTACATACTGTCATTAATAACTTCTTTAACCATGTTGATATATTTTAGTGATTAAGAGCACAAATTCTAGAGCTAGAATCCCTAAAGCGAAATCCTCATTCTGCCACCAGGCAAGTTACTTACTTATCGTCTCTGTGCCACAGTTTCTACATCTGTTCAAATTTGTCATAATTCCTACATCATTGGGTTAGTGTGAAGATTAAATGATTTCATAAAAGTAAAGCTCTTAGAATAAGTATTTTAAAGTGTCAGCTGTTATTTTTACAGTCCTGAAGTGTCTGGATAAAGAAAGCTTGTATTCAGGGTTCACTTTTATTTTTGTAAATTCAGAAGTCATACAGCTAAATAAAGGGAGTTTCCTAGTGATAAGCTCTGAAACTTTTTTTCCTCGTTGTTTTCATTGCTCTCCCAGAGAGGTTACGCTGAATTAACAAGACTGATCTTAAAAATTGTCAGGTTTGTTTTAATCAAGGAAAACACCATGGTTTTTTTTTTTCCATTTATTTACATAAGCATTTCCATGAAGTGTTTGCAATATAAACACTGCAGTATTGTGTTAATGCCTGAGAACCAAAAAGTGGAGCTGGCTAATCTGTTTTCACTTGATAAGCTGAATGAAGCAGAAAATAAATGGCACAAATGAGTGAAACAATAAATTAAAATTTAGATTACCATATTACTGGGATAGTAGATAAACATTGGGATACAGGAGTTTTACTATTCTATTTTGTGTAGTATAAATTAAATTTCATTACACTTACAATGTGACCACTATAAAAATTATCTTGTATTTAGTTAAATGACTAACTTAAAATACTATCATTTAACTTAATAAGTATAGAAATGTTTTAATAAAGTATATCTTTAATTATGGTTTCATTTCCAAGCAATTGACTAATTTAGATTTTATATACAAAATGAAATTGAAACTTAACTTTAATGTCTTGTTTTCATTAGCCAAATTATGGTGGGACCTTGCTATAAGTATGTTTGCTGTTGAGTGTAATTTTATGAGACAAATTCATCTTCAAAGGTATTTAGTTCGAATGGCTTACGGACTTAATAGTAATAATAACTGTTTACATTAAGACTATAAAGCAGTTTTGTTTTTGTTAATTTATTTTATATTCACATCATGTTTTTAAAGGTAACTAGAACAGGTGTTCTTATTAATTCCGTTTTACTGATGATTACTCTGAGATCAGAGAAGCTGAGAATTTTGTAATAGGGTAATTTCAAGGAAGTCCGGTGGATCAAGCACTGGAACTCAAGTTTCTTGATCTAAATCTATTGTTTTCTATGCTACCAAGTAGCTACTTCACCTTTCGTTTGTACTGGGGAAGAAGCATAGATAGTTACCACCTCGTGTGCTTTCCTCATTGTTGCAACTGTGGTGGTGGGTAGGGGTGGGGACAAGGGAATGTTTATTTAGTGTTGGTGAAGGTGCTACTTAAACTCCTTAAAACTCTTTAAAAATGTAACATTTTCAGCTTAAGAGGACTTGTGCCTCATAAAAAGAATTTGAGGTACCTTTATTCTTTTGTAAGGAAGGAGAATATTTGGTAAAAATAGAATATATTTTTTAGCACTTAAAACATAATTAAGGGCATGCTATAATTTATAAGACCCAGGTGAAGTATTTTCAGGATATAGTAATGTGCTAGTAGTTGATGCTTCTACTAAAAAGTATAGGAAAGTTTATGAATCTTTGTAATGGTATTTTCTTTAGCTGTTGTGTTCATTTTTGTTGATTTATGGGCTTCAGAAGTGTGTTCAATCACAGGAAATTGGAATTATTCATAGGGTAATTTGAGGTACTTCTGAAATTTCTTACTAAATGTAACTCAGTTACTGTTTTTCAGTACTTTGGAACAATTTCAATATGTATTTATAAGGGCTTCCTTATAGGAAAAAAAGAACTTCAGGTTGGTAAAACATTTATGCTGATAGCTACTGGAATGTTTTTCAGGGTGTTTTGTTTTGTTTTAAAGAAAAACCATCACATGGAATCTCAGGACCCCTTACAATGTTAAAAATTATGAGGATCTCAAAACATTTCTGTTTATGTGGTCTATATCTGTTACTGATTACTGTGTTAGAAATTAAAACTAAGAAAATTGAAAACCATGTAATAATTTTAAAATATATTCATTTCAACATCTATTTAATTTTTTTGACTCTGAGAAGACCAGAATTTATTATCTTATTTAGGAATTTAAGCCATTAATATTTTGTAGTTCTTGCTTAATACCTGACACTAATTTTGAATATTGATGGTTATTGACACTCAAAAATCCAGCTCTTTTGGCACGAGACTTCGAGATAAGGTAAAAGTAGTCTCTAAATACATTAATATCTGTCCCTATCTATTAAATATCTAAATAGGACTAAAGTATCCTATAAGTATATTAATATAAAACATCAGAGTGATAGAAATGACCGGCTTTCTTTTTTCTTTTAAAACTAACATAGGTTTCAAAAAGAGTACAGTACAACTTTATGATACTAGGAAATCACAAAACCTTGTTTTTGATAAATAGGCAGAAATACTACCATAAACTAGCTTTATTTAAATAGTTATAGACCAAACAAAGAATAGATTTTGCAGTACCAAAATAGGTGGAAAATATAATTATTATATCTTAAAACCAGTCAAATTTCATTATTTTCCAGAAGTTTCTTTTATCTCAAAGATATGAGGTTTAATTTCAGTATCAACCTGTGTAATTAATCTATTTCTGCTGCTGCATAAACTGATAAGAATAACACCAAGTATTTACAGAGGGTTTACTGTGTTCTGTCCACTGTTCTTAGTACTTTATGTATTTTAACTTATTTAATCCAACCAATCCTATGAAGAGCTATCAGGAAACTGAGGCACAGAGAGCCTAATTAGCTGCTCCGAGGTCTCTCTGCCATGGAGTTGGAACTGAAATTCAGGAAGCCTGGTTTTAGAGATTTTGCTTTCAACCAACCACTAAGCTGTATTGCCTCAATTAAGTGAATCAGCTGAACTAACATCTGCAATTATAAAGTAAACAAAATAGATGTTGATCATATATTTAATTAAGATAATTTATAATTTAATTATTATGCAGCTAGCTGCATACATTTCCCTAGGAATTTAAAAATATATAAATGAATTTCTAATTATAAAAATAATACATATTTATGAAAAAAATTTTAATAGTGTATAAAACTCCTAAAATCTTTTGCCCACTTGCGTTTCATTTTTAAAATAGACTTTATTTTTAGAATAATTTTAGATTTACAGAAAAATTGAGAAGATAGTGCAGACTTCCCACATACTCTTATACCCAGTGTCCCCTATTTAGTAACATCTTATATTAGTAAGGTACTTTTGCTAATGAACTGGTATTTATAATAATGATACATTATTAATGAAAGTCCATAGTTTATTCAGATTTCCCTAATTGTCCCTAATAGTCCCTAATATCTCCTCTAGGACCTATTATGCTATATTTAATTGTCATGTCTCCTTAGGCCCTCCTTGGTTATGACAGTTTCTCAGGCTTTCCTGATTATTTTCATGACCTTGATAATTTAAGGAGTATTGGCTAGGTATGTTGTAGGATGTGCTTAGATTAGAATTTGTCTGATGTTTTTCCCCTGATTAGACTGGGGTCATGGGATTGGGAGGAAGAGAACACTATAAGGTGCCATTTTTATCCCATCATATCAAGAGTACTACTTATATGAACGTGATTTCTCACTGTTAATGTTGACCATGGCCACCCATCCTATAGCAGTTGTTAAGCTTCTCTATTGTAAATCACTGTTTTTGTCTCCCCTTCATACTGTACTCTTTGAAAGGCAGTCACTGTGCACATGCTTCTCCTTGAGGACAAAATATCTGTCTCTGTCATTTGGAATTTTTCTATACAAGAGTTGTGGGTTTTTGTGTATTTGTTTGTTTTTTGGTTTTTGTTTTCATTTATTTAGTCAATCACTTATTTGTGTCAGTATGGACTCATGGATATTCACTTTATACTTTGGGTTATAATCTAGTATTACTTTGTTTGTTGATCAAATTGTTCTGCCTTTGGCCATTGGGAGCTCTTTCAGTTGGCTCTTGTGCATTCTTGGCATAACTCTTCAACATGTTGGTTTGTTTCTTTTAAGCTCTTGCTTTCTCCTACTACAAAGATGCTCCTAACTCATGTTATGTATTTCCTGCCCCAGTCCTAGAGTCAGTCATTTCTCTAGGGAGCCCTGATTCCTTTTATTGGAGAATGGTATTAGAAATGAAGATCAGGGTGCTAGGTATGTTGTTACTGGAGTGTCATTTCTTTTAGGCCCTCTCGTCTGACAGAGCAAAGAAATATATGTGTGTACCCTAACCTGTAAACTAACACATATCTATAAATATTTCTGGATATAGCCACCTATATCTGTATTAAGCGAAACATGAATTCTTACTGAAGTATCCAAATCTAATTCATCACCATTTCATTATAGCCTTCTCCTCCTGCTTAATTATAAATTCCACCCCAACAGTGAGATACTCAGCTCCCACCAGCCTCTATCCATTTTCTCAGTTGTTCAGTTCTAGTACACATGGAGAGCAGTATCATAATTGTTAACCCAGCTCCTCATTGAAACACTTTATCAGCTACAGTACAGTATTTATATGCATTTCTTTGCTCTCTTATAGACTCTGTTCATTTCCAAGGCTACTTAGGCTAGCACTCAATCCCCTGTATTTTTTTTCTATTAAAATTTGTTGGTTGAATTAGTCAGATTTTTTTCCTGAAGGCACTCTGCTGTCTCTGCTTCCATCACTACTATTGTTCTGTGCCTCTTACAATACTCTTTGCCCTGCTATACAGTTCCCAGCCTTGCCTGCTCTTAGCCTACGTATTTCTCTCTTGATAATGCTGTGGATGAATGGAATATTTCATGGGTGATGGTAGAATTTCTTGTCTTTTGTTTTATTCCCTTTAGACAGTTTTGCTGTCTAGTGATTATCTTTTAATGTTTCTGAAAATAATTGTATAACTATAAAATTTTTTTGTTGTTTTTTTAAAGCTGTTTTGGTAGGGAAGCAGTTTAACATTAAGACCATGGCTTCTAGAATTATACTTCCTGATTTACATTCTGGTTCCACAGTTTAGTAACTTGGTGAATTTAGGTGTGCTTCAGTGTTGTCATCTGTACAATAGAGGTTTTAAAATTATCTACCAATGTGGAAGCTAAGTGAGATAATATCATTTAAGTACTTTTAACAGTGCCTAGCACATAGGAAGCACTTAATAAATGTTAACTATTATAAAACACTAGTGCTCTATGAGGTTACAGAGAGGAAATTTACCTCAGACTATTGTATTTGAGGTGGTTATCTTTTCAGACTTTTGAGCGTTATTTCAGGGGTTTTAAAAGGTATGGGGTGACTCTACTTTTCTGTTCTCCTTGGGTGGTGACCCAGGAGCATGCCTGCGAGTGCTGTCGTGGTCATGAGTGGCGCCTGGTCTGCGCTGGCTAGTGTACTTGGGTTTGAATGGTAAATTACATGTTCTTGACTATTGGTTAATATATCAGACACTGTAGGACTTTAACTCTGTTACCATATGTATTAAAAAGTATATTAGAATAAAAACACTAAGACAGGAAACACCTTATAAAGTTTTCTCAAGAAATCTGGAGAGCATAGTTACAGAAAATTGAAAAAGGTAGTGCTAAATTCTGAGAAACTTGAAATCTTTAATGAATTAAAGTGTTTAAAGTTTTTTTTCTATACATATAAGTTGTATATAATTGCAATGGTGAGAATAGAAGTGAACATACAGTAGACAAAAATTATGGAGCCAAAGCTTGTACTTGAAATGTGCTTCAGAAAGATCTTTCATAATTTAGAATCCTGAAACTTGATTTTGGAATCAATTTTAATTTTTTTTTCTTTTTTAGACTGTTTTAAAGAAGTCATTCATATACGCCTGGATGAACTTCTCCGTGTTTTAAAGTCTGTCATGAATAAACATCAGAACCTCAATTCTGTTGATCTTCAAAATGCAGCAGAAACTCTTACTGCAAAAGTGAAAGGTAAGAAAGATATATTAAAAGTGGGTTGGTGAGGGCAAAAAAGACCCAAGTGATACCTTTTCATTCATAATCACTATAGACCCATCTTCTTTTATGGCACTGATGTGATGCCTATTAATAGGGGCTGTATATATACTTCACTATTTAATATTCCCGCTGTCATACCTAAAATTCTTCCTTCTAAAAATTAAAACTTTATTCGGTAGAAAACACTAAAAATATTAAATAAAATAAACTAAACAACTGATATTTACAATTTTTGAGTTGTTTGAAAAGGAGGCTACTGGTATATAAAGTCGTTTTGTGAAGATGGTTGGTACTAGGAAATGGTCATTTGTAGTGACTCAGCTTAAACTAGGGAACCCAATGGAGAAAGAGAAGACTTAGGTGGGAGATGATTTAAAGTATGAAAAATGAAACTAAAGTTGTAAAATAAGTTTACCATGTATATATGTAAAAGTATATATAGTTGTGTGTGTAAAACATGTGCTAAAAGAATCAAGAATTGCAACATTATCATCTATTGAAATGACTTGCCACCCCCAAATAGTAGAATCTGTTATTCTGGGCTGCAGTATATAGGAAGGACTGAGGGTAAAGTGAGTATTGGAGAAGAAATGAGACTGGAGGCACAGAGTTCATTTAGGAGATTGTTAGAAATAATGAACAAGATGAGGGTTGACAGTCTGATCTAAGGCAGAAGGGAGATGTGGGAAAGGTGGAATGTGGTTGTTACAGGAGAGGGGATGGATGTTAATTTGATGAGACATACCACAGGCTGAATATTAAGGGTTAAGTTGGAGTTTGGAGTTGAAGATGTGGACTTGAGAGTTGCTGATGTGTAAGTGGTGATGGAAGAGGGTGACACCAATTCAGGGTGTGCAGAATAAAGAGAGAACTGATATGAGATCCCAGAGACAGAGAGATGCCACTTGAGAAGGAGATGATTTGGAGAAAGATGTCATGAAATCTAAAAGTGCAAGGTGCTAAGGAGGATCTTCAGTGTAAATGTCACTAATAGGTAATACAAATTCAAGTAATCTAACCATGAAAAGTGATTCCCCGGTGGGGATTGAGTCGGGAAAGGAAAGGCTAGGTTTCCTTCTGGAGCAGAATTACTTGTCCTGCCTCTGCAAGGTCAAGTCGGCATTTACTTTCTGGGCTAGAGGGCCCCATTGGGGACTGTGATATAGGGCACATGTACCAGAACTCTGGATGTTGAAAAACATGATATAATTGGTGAACACACTCATAGATAGAGAGGCAAATGGCAAGTGTCAAGGGATGAGGCAGGAAGAACAAAGAATGTTTTCCATAAAGCATAGTTCATTTACTTAAGAACTGCCTCCTCTACTTTTGACATAAATGTATCATAATGTATCATATTGTGCGGTTATTTTTTTGTATTTCATGCACTGCAGAAAAAGTAGATGGATTTAAATAGAAAAAATGAATAACTTCTTTTGTGACTTTTAAAAATTTGCTTAATAGCCAAATTTGTTTTTTAAATAGACTGTTTATAAGAGCCATTTAACTTAACTTAGGGAAATTTGTGTCTATAGATAGTAAAATTTCCATGCTTGGAAATAGCAGCCACAGTTCACGCAATTGTTGTCAGTAGCTATTGTGTGCAGTCAGGATGTCCTGGGGAAGGAGTGTGCCTGTGCGTAGCTGGGGTCCACATTCCAGGAGCAGCCCTGAAGAAGGTGGCCTCTGAGCCGCATTGAAGATCTTTTTTGTTTTTTTTTGTTTGTTTGTTTTGAGGTAAAGCAATCTTTTGAATATTATTTCCTTCTATGTCTGTCTTTACCCTTGAGATTATTGTTAGGATTTATTTTGTGTTGGATGAAGTTTAAAAGATTACTTTGTTGAGAGACTTATTCTGGTTCAATAGGATTCCATGAGACTGGAGACTGGAAAACTTTAAAAATTGTGTTTTCTTTGGTGTTAAGTTTGTTTTTAAATATACTCCCCACCCCCGACACACGCAATCTTTATTCTTGAGGTCGTCTAAAAATACCACCGATATCCAAGATGAAAAACATTCAGTGACCTAACAAATTGAGGTTAAATCAGAGCTTATTTAATTCTTCCATTTAATGATAATTTAGTTTTCAAACCTGAAAAGGCTAGGGGGAGGTAGAAACCATTTTTTAGTTCTGCTCTGTGGCATTTCCTCAGTGTTTTGCATAAACTGTCTACTTTAATATTTTCAAACATCTATAAAGGTACATTGTTATTTCTGTTTTAAAGAGGAAAATATAAAGAAAAAAGTATTGTAGAATCAGAAAGTTTCTGAATGTGGAGATTATCTTGTCTTAACCCCCTGAGTACATTTAGAAAACAACTATGACCCTGTTTTGGAGGTCTTAACTGTCAAATACATTTTGCGAATATGTACTACACCGTTAAACAATTACATATAAATACAGAATAACTGTAGAATCAGAGAGGTATAATCTTGTTTGTTCTACAGGATGTTTGCATGAAATTTACCCACTTCTAAGCATGATAAGTGAGAAATTGGAACCTGACTCCTCATTTTTTATTTTAAATGTGAAATTTACTTTTTAATAACTTCAAATGAAAAATCCTTACTTTTCCTCATTCATTCTAGTAATGATTTGTATTTCCTGTGTCTCCTCCTGTTTCCAAGCAGGAAGCTTAGTCTGACAAAATATTTAGAATATGGTAAGAGAGATACAGCCTATTTTTGAAGTAGATAAAGGTACCTTCAACATGCGATAATTTATTATATACTTATTTTTTGTGTTTTCATTAGTATTTACAGTTAGTCTCATTTGTAATACAAGTTAAATCTCATTATTAATATAAATTAAAAGGATTACTTAGGTTTTTCATGATCTGTTTGGCCTATAATTAACAAATGAAAAAGTAAAGTAAGATCTAGTAAATATCCAAAATTATAGAAGCCTCATGTTTTCTTTCTGTTTTGAAAAATTAATTTTCAATAGGCAATTCATTTACACAGTGGATCATGGAAATGGTGTAAAAGAGCACTCAGCCATGAATACACTTTCCACCCAATCCTTTCCCTAGATAAGCAACAGCCATTACTGGGTATTTGTATATCTTATTACGCAGATGTAAGCAAATACAATATATTCTCTTTTTTATCCTCCTTTTTGTACAAATGATATCATCCTTCTTGCTCATTGTTGAGTTATCTGTACATAAAAGGTTTCCTTATTCTTTTGTTTTATTTGCTTTATTTTTCCAAAGCTGCATGATAATCCATTATATTGGTGTACTATAATTTATTTTACCAGTTCACTACTAATAGATGTTTGGATTATTCCCAGTTTTTCTCAAACAATGCTTCAATGAATACGTATATAAATTGTTAGATGGGCAGTTACTGGACCAGAGAGCATGTGCATTTATCTTTTGGGTATTGCCACATGCCCTCTGTAGAGGTTTGCCCTTCTTTTAGCAGTGCTGAATACACTAATTTTCTGCACCTCTGCCAGGAGAGCTTTGTTCTCTGATCTTTGTATATCCAGTTATAGCAAAAATTGGTATCTCAGTGTATATTTGATTTGCATTTTTCTTATTTTGAGTGCAGTTTAGTATCTTTTTATATGTTTCAGAGCCATTTGTACATCCTTTTATGTGAATTGACCCTTTACCTGTCTACAAGTGGAATTAATTCTGATCTTTGGTATAAGTTGCAGATTTTCTTTTGTTTGTTTTTTATATCTATTTCTGGTCTGTTTTGTGTCCCACTGATGTGTTTAGTCATGTACCAATACCACACTGCCTTTATTGTAGTTTAACAGTATGTTTTAGTATCTGGTAAGGGTAGTTCCTCTTGCTAGCACTCTTTTAGTGCAGGGTTTATTTTTTCATCCAGATATTTGAATTGACTTGTCTAGTTCCAAAATATATTTTAGTATTTTGAGAGTGACTTGAGTTAAATTTATAAATTAAGTTAAGGAGAATTTATATACTTAGCATTTCTCTCTGATAATACAGTACATGCATTTCAGGTTGTCTTTTATGTTTTAGAAACAACTTAAAGTTTTCATTTTGTAAATCTTCTGGCTTTTTTCCCCCTCAGCATTTTTTCTCCATGCAAAAGGTGAAATTTTTCTTCCATTATATCTTCTGTTTCAATGGTTTTCAAGTTAGTGCACCGTGATCAGCATTTTTAAAGTATGAAAGAGAATAGAAAGAAAAATCAGAATGTAACACTCATTAAATAAGACTTAAGGATGTTTCAAAACTTTATAGGTATTAAATAACCAATTACTATTACATGTGTATGGTATACTCTGTCATGATATAAAATGTTTGTCTTACTGAAGGTTGTGGTCAAAAAGTTTGAAAGTTGCTATTCTAATTGGTTGTATGTATGAAAGCTACTTAAGTGATTTCTTAAAGACATACTTAGTGTGTCTTAGTGTGTACTGTTGAGACTTAATAGGGAACCCAAGGGAGAAAATTATTTGAACCTGGAGCAAAATGTTGATGAAATTTTGAAGAGGGGCCAATAGGAGGGCACAAGTAGAGACAGACACCAATGAACAGGTGGTTATGTAGGCCAGACTAGGGGTACAGTGTGGCCTTTTGGTCTAAGTCAGTGCTAATGGGAATGAAAAGGAAGAAGAAACTGTTTTAGAGGCATTTTGAAAGCTAAGCTGTTGAACTAAGGAATGTATGGAAAAGAGTAGTTTTGAGGGGCAGAGTACAAAGGAAGATAAAGTACAGTTTAGTACATGTTGAGTTTGCAATGCTGGTGGGTGAAGACTGGGAAGAGGGGGAAGGAATATATCAAACAGACCATTGGAAAGGTGGGTCTGAGCTCCGAGGTTAAAACTAGACAAGTACAGGTAGTTTAAGAATTCATTCCTTTGAAGGTATGAGAGTGAACAAGGTTCTGTGGGGATAATGTATAGGCTGAGTGGAACGATTGTCTGAAGTTCAGGTTGTCTCAGATGTAGAATGTGAGGACACTTATGTTTACTAATTACCAAGCACTGGACTCTAAGTGCTTTACATTTATTTTCTCTGTTGTTCCTTTCCATAATATGCCATTGCACATATGAAGAAATCAAAGTTAGGTAATGTATCCAGAGTGACACAGGAAATGGTAAAGGTCAGATTTGAATTTAGATCTAAAACTCTGAAGCCTGCCTTCTTCTAATTCTTATACCACATTACTTCTGAGGGAGCAGAGTACATCAAGATGGAGGGAAGTATAGTAATAATAGTTAACATTATTGAGGATGTACTTACGTATGCCAGAAACTGCCAAGCTCTTTTCATGGATTATCTCATTAATCCTCAGCAAAGTTTTGAGGTCAGTGCTGTGGTTATATCAGCTCCTGTTTTGCAGATAATGAAGCTGAAACAGAAGTTTGTACAAGGTTGTACACCTATTAAGTGGTAGAGTTGTTGAGCATTGCAGAATGGTAAAGTGGGATGAAAATTTAGAAGAAAAATGCCCTCCAAGCTTGAGTACTAGGAGGGTATTGTTGACTGTTATTTAATGGTATTGAGTGAAAATATTAACTAACATTTATTGAGCATTTTCTGTGTCACAGGCTCTGTTCTAAATTTATTCAATCTGTACAACAGTTCCCGAAATACAAATTATTATTCCCATTTTATAAATGAGGAAACAGAGGCATAGAGAAGTTAAGTACCTTAACCAAGTAAGAGACAGTTAGGGTTTAACCTAAGCAGACTGGCTTCAGAACGCATCACAAAGCCAGGCAGCAAACTACTACCAGTGGGTTAAATCTGGCCTGCTGTCTGTTTTCGTGAATAGTTACATTGGAACATATCCACTCTTGTCTGTTTGTATATCATTGTATCTCATCTGTTTAAGTTTGGCTCCTTTAGGCAGAGTTGGATAGTTGCAACAGACAGTATGGTCTGAAAAATATAAAATATTTATTATATAGCCCTTTATAGAAAAAGTTTTCTAACCCCTGATCATCAGTTAAACTGTATGAAAAGCCAAATTTTGGGGAATTGAGTCATGACCTATTTATAGAGGGCTGGCAGTAAAGAAATGGTATGTTAGATTGGGTGGTAGCTTTAAGAAGAAATATAGTAAAATGACATTTTTTTCACATAGGAAAGATTTAAGTATGTTAGCAAGAGAAAAAAAATGTCAAGTGAAGTTATAAGAGAGGAGTGATGGTGATAAAGATTTTTGAAGAGTGCAGAACAGAGTGGGAAGTTTATTACTAGAAAGGAGCCAAAGACTTTTCTATGGAAAACTGATAGGAGCAAAAGAGATAAAGGATATTAGAAATATAGGGATGTTTTGAAGTAGAGGGGAGGGCAGTTACTGAAATTTTCCTTAGATGACATAATCTCTTTCAGATGGGGATGAAGATTAGGGAGGATAATGGTTGAAATAATTGTCTTTTCATTACTCAAAATTATTTTTATAGGCTTTTTTTAGATTTTTATTTATTCATTTTTAGAGAGAGGGGCAGGGATGGAGAAAGGGAAAGAAACATCAGTGGGTGGTTGCTTCTCGCATACCCCCGACTGAGGACCTGGCCCACAACCCAGATGTGTGCCCTGACTGAGAATCAAACTGGTGACCCTTTGGTTTGCAGGCTGGCACTCAGTCCACTGAGGCACAACAGCAGGGAAATTATTTTTTAATTCCCCTGTCATACTTAGTGCTATAAAAAAGTATGATTATAGGATAGAAAGAATAAGTTTTTTTCTTTGCAGTCTAGCAGGTTAAAGTTTGGAAATAAGAGTAGGCTTTACATTTTTGCTCACATTATAAATTACTATTTAAAGTCTTCTTTCTTCCCAATGAGATTTTAGAAACAGCATTATTGAAGTATAACTGAAATTCAGGAAACTTCACAAGTTGAAAGGGTACAGTCTGATAAGTTTCTACATGAATATCCTCGTGAAACTGTCACAGTCCTCATCCCTTCAGCCCTCCCCTCTGTCCCTCCCTTTCACCAGTTCCAATTAGTTGTGTTTCATTTTCATTCTGTGCAAAATACTTTCTAATCACCCTTTTCCTTTCTTGACCCACAAGTTATTTAGAAGTGTTTTGATTGGTTTTCTAATATGTGGGGGTTTTCCAGAGATTTTTCTCTCATTTCTAATTTAATTTAATCTAGTCACAGCATATTTTGCCTGATTCGAATCCTTTTAAACCCATTGAGACATGTTTTGTGGCCAATAATATGGTA
This sequence comes from Phyllostomus hastatus, assembly GCF_019186645.2. Lineage (NCBI taxonomy): Eukaryota > Metazoa > Chordata > Mammalia > Chiroptera > Phyllostomidae > Phyllostomus > Phyllostomus hastatus. Next base: position 12,770,284 of record NW_025333900.1, read on the forward strand.
AATATTCCTTGTTCACCGGAAGAGAATACATGTTGTTGTTATTGGGAGGCGTGTTCTATAATTATCCAGCCACTCAAGGTAGCTGATATTCATACTGATTTTCCATTTACCATTTTTGTCAGTTACTGAGAGGGTTATCAAAATCTTTGGCTATTACTGTGAATTTGCCTATTTCTCATTGTAGTTCTATTCATTTTTGCTTCAGGCATTTTAAAATTTTTACTAGGTGCACTTTTTGACAAATTGACTTCTTTGTTATTATAAAATGACCTTCTTTATCCCTGGCAGTTTCCTTTGCTCAGAAATCTACTTTGTGTGATACTAGGCAGTAAGCCGAGAAGTTGTAGAGTTTACCATGTTTGTTTCTTGTCTTTAGGGTTCTTGTCCTTTGTTGAGTGATAGCCATTGTCTTGAAAACCATTATCTCATAAGATTTGTTACGGGTTTCTTTTAGTTGTTTCAGGCAGAAAAGTATAAGCCTGTTTTCCATCTAGGCCAGAGCAGAAGTCCAAAAATGTTTTAAAATTAGTTATGGTAATTTTTTCTTTTTGTTTGTATCTGGAATACTTAGAAGAATCTGATGAAAGGTATGGACCTTAGCCCTTCATATCTACAAAGGCTTATACGTGTAAAATCTCAGTTGTAGGTTTAGGATTTAATTTATCCCTGCTAAGGGATCCTTGCTTTCCAGCAAGCATTTTTAACCCTAGTTACACATTAGGATCACCTGGGAAACTTTTAAATAAATATATATGCTTCACCCATACCTATGAAATCTGAGCCCTTGATGGTGGGACTCAGACTTTGGTTTTAAAACTCCCTAGTTAATTCTAATGTGCAGCAAGCTTTAGGACAAGTCTGTTTTAAGGCAAAGAATGTTTTCCTCTCCAGTTGGTTTCTCTACCTTCCCTTTGGTGGCAAGGATCCTAGGGAAGGGAGGATAAAGGAGCTAGTTGCTTCTTAAACCCACCTGAGTAGAATAGGTTACTTTTCAAAAATTGCCAATTCTGTCATCAGATTTTGTCCTAATAAATCATCTAGATTTTTAACAGAGATGCACACAGAGAAGTTATAAGAGACCTTTTTCATTTATGTTTCACAGTTTGCTTTAACAAAATGCAAATGTTAGAATATCCCTATGATAAACAAAAGACAGTTAGATATCAATTAACATGGACCTCCGAGCCCAAGGACCTGTAAGAAATAAAGTTATAAATAAATAGGAATTTACATTTTCTAAAACATGGGGTATTTTTATGTGGCATGCTTTGTATATAGGCTTTATGCTATGTCAAATGGATGTATGACTTCAATTATTGGTAATTCATAATGAAAACTGTACTTGATGTTGATATAAGTAAGCTACAGGGTATTTAGCTTTTTTTAAAAAAATGGCACAAAACAATAAGCAAGAGGAAATAGCACAGAGTACTCTTAATGAGAGAAGTCTGGTGGAACGTGTACCCTGGGACCCCAAGACTGATTGATTTCACATTGAATCACTTCATATATGTGTCAGATTATATGATGCATGGCATAGTCAGTTTGGAATGCCAGCTACTTTTATGTAAGCTCATTCTTTTGTACGATTTTTTTGAATAAAGAATTGAACATCATGTCCATTTTGTGTATTAAGCTGTTCATTTTCTGAATTTTCTAATGCTTGTATAAGTAATGGTAGATTTTTAAAGCATTAAATGACTTTGTATAAATGTAGATTAAAATATTTTTGTCATCATTGATTTTAACCAATCTTTCCCTATAGCTGTGAACTTCACAGACGTTAATGAAGAAAACAAAAACGACCTCTTCAGAGAAGTGTTTTCTTCCATTGAAACCTTGGCCTTTACTTTTGGGCATATGTAAGTAGAGTAGTGTCATTTAAAGAATTTTGGGCCTAGGTATCTCAGTGAGAGTTATGTCACATAATTCAGTAAATACATGTTAAGTATAGTATTAACCAATATAAAATATTATCACAACAGAAAAACTGTGTACTGTGTCATTTTATTACTGCATATGAAAGTGTCTTTAGAACTACTGAAAAGCAGCATTCATTTGCAAATGACTATGTGGTTTATGTGAGTAGAGACCTAGGAATTTATTTCTAAAGATCTTAACTGAAAAAAATTTATTCTGGATGACATGTTGAATATAAATCTGTGACAGAGTGATATAATGACTTGTCTTTTATTTGTTTCTTTTTTTTTTAACCTCCCTGTATAGCCTGACAAACTTCCTTATGGGAGATGTAGGCAATGATTCAGTATTTCGACTGCCTGTCTCTCAGGAAAGTAAGGTAAGCCAAGTTTGTGGGAAAGTAAAGGCTTTAATATTTTTAACTTAATATTTCAATAATTTTCTAATCTTAATCTCAGCATTACTATTTCATAGTTTTTGAGTTTAGCAAGAAAAACAGAGCAATTTATATTAAATATGATAATTTACAGTCAGTTTCTGGAGCAAAAATGTAATCATACTTTTAAGTAGAGCTATCATTTAAAAGGACACATCTGGCCTTAACCAGTGTGGCTTAGTTGGTTGGAGCATCATCCAGTAACTAAAGGCCACTGGTTTGATTCCAGGTTGGGGCAAAAACCCAGGTTACCGGTTTTGTTACCTGATCAGGACGCTTACAGGAAGGCAGCCAATCAGTGTTTCTTTTACATCGATATTCCCCACCCGCCTTTCTCTCTCTCTCTTTCTCTTTTTCTCCCAGCCTTCCTGCCTCTCTAAAGCAATGAAAAAAAAAAGTCTTCGGGTAAGGATAAAAAAAATAAAAGAAAATATCTGATAATTTTAGCGTCTTAAGTAATGAATCCATGTTATAAGGGCCAACGCTTTAGAAAGTAATTCTTAACCATTTTTCTCTATTGAAATTGTCACAGATCTTAAAGACTGGTGGAAACTTAGAAAAATAATGCAAGAAGTAAAGAGGCATTAATCTCACAAATTGAAACACTTATTAACAGACCTATAGGTCTTCGGTCCCCCAAGAGCTCCCCTATAAGTGTGTCAAGAGGATTGAGTTTCTGATTCCCAATTGGAAGAAAAATTGCTCTGAAATAATAGAACATAAGAGAAATGTATATAGAATATTACTTTAAAGATTTATAGTTGTAGTATTTTCATTTAAATAATTTTTTTAACCAAATGCAAGATATTTTAAAAACTTCATTAGAAACATATGTTGATCATTTGCTGTAAAGGATGATCAAAGCCAAAAAATTTTCAACAAATATTTGGAAATGTGCCAAGTATATATAAACTGGAACATTATATAAAAGTAATATAAAAGTTTCAGGTCTTTCTTAAGATGATAGAAAATATCAATGACTGCTTAAGGCATTTTCTATGTACTATAATATTGAGAAAAAAAATTTGACTAAAGACATTCATTAATGAATCAAGGAGGATAGTGTATAAACCATATCAGAATAATGAAGAATTTTAAGATATTTGAATATTAGTTATGATTTTTCTTCAGTGTTTTATTTTCAATTGTGCTGCTAATCCAGAAGATATAATAAAAATTATGTCTGTGTGACAAAGCTCTGGACTGTGACAAGGCTCTGAACTGTTTAACTTTTTGGTATGAATCATATTTCCTGTTCCTGTACCTCTGTTGTACATAAATTTTATATTAATTCCTAATAGGAAAATACCTTTTGCTTTCTTTTTTCTTTTGCACCTTGTTTTTCTTTTTGTAGTTTTTGATTTACCTTATTCATGATGATATAATACTAATAATAAAATACAATTATTTTGTTTGATGAGTTTTGAAAAATATGGTTAAAATTAATAGTTGCTATTTATTTAGTAGAGCTTATTGTGTACCTTGTACTGTGTGAAGCCCATATTGTCTCAGTCCTTAAAATAGCCTGATGAAAGTATTCTTATCCTCATTTTGCAGATGGGCAAACCAAAGTTAGGTGAGCTTAAATATGTAGGCCAATGTCATACAGCTAATGAGTGATACACCTGGACTTCAAACCCATGTCTCTTTGATCCCTTTTGCATTGAATCCCTGCATACTCCATATTGTCCAATGAAATGGGTCAGATTTATTTGTGATCTCACAATTTTGGTAGATATCATTTTCTGCACTGTCTAGTAAGGTAGCCTCTTGCTACATGTAACTCTTTAAATTAAAATTAATTAAAATAATTAAAATTAAAAATTTATTTCTCATTTACATTAGCCACTTTTTGTATTCTCAGATAGCTACATGTAACTGGTAGCTACCTTATTAGACAGTGCAGATATAGAACATTTCCATCATTTTAGAAAATTCTGTGCTATGCTTTCCAATAAGCATTCAAAGAAAATGCTTGTCATATAATAAAATGGTAAAAGATGACTGGAAGAGATAGGTCTTTATCTTCTACTTAGATAGCAGTCTATTTAGATTGCTTCTTTAACTTCCTGACTAATATTTTTGAGGTCTGCAGAATTTAAGTTTTGAACAGATTCATTAATGTTACCTAATGCTGCTAGTAAGCAATCAGCTTCTTCATTCTTGGACCTTGACAACTGCTGTTGTAAAAAAGCTGTATAATTCTTATAAATGTTCTGGCATTTAAACAGAGTTCTCAGACCTGTTGAGTTCTAAATACTTAAAATGTTTTTAGTAGGAATTATGTCAGAATAACAAGTTACAGTGAAAAAATACTGAAGCAAAGATCTGTTACCTTCTGCTCTAACCTTAAATTTGTTTTCTTTCATGTTGTAAGTCTTTTGAAAATGTTTCCATGGAATCAGTGGACTCATCCATTGAAAAAGGTAATGCTTAACATACTTTAAACCTTTGCCAAACTTTTTTCAGTTACCTTCAATAAATGTTTGGATTTTGATAAATGTTTTAGATCTCTTCTTGCTTAGTAACCTAATATGTATTTATTTTAACATAAACTGATATGTAAAGTTTTATGTATAAAACTGAAGGAAAAAACCTACTAGAGTAGATAGTGATGATAGAGACTGATCAAGAACTATATTGAGCTTGTAACTTGATGAATAATAGACATACATATTAAGATTAAAAATACATTTCATCTTCTCTGACCACTAGAAATCAGTAACAAGAAAAACACTGAAAAACATGCAAAGATATAGAAGCTAAATAAAACGTTATTAAATAATGAATGGGTCAATAACGAGGTCAAGGAAGAAATCAAAAGATACTTTGAAACAAATGAAAATGAGGACACAACAGCCCAAAATCTGTGGGACACTGGGAAAGCAATTCTAAGAGGGAAATTAATAGCATTATAGGCCTATGTAAAAAAAAACAAGAAAAAGCTCAAATAAACAGTCTAATTTCACAAACTTGAAGGAGCTTGAAAAAGAACACCAAACAAAGCCCAGAGTGAGTAGAAGGAAGGAAATAGTAAATATCAGAGCAGAAATAAATGAACTAGAGTGGCAAAAAAGTGCACATTATACATGGCAAAATACAGCATCTCCTCAGACAAGGGAAACAAAAGAAAAAATAAACAAATGAAACTACATCAAACTAAAAAGGTTTTGCAAGGCAAAGAAAATCATCAACAAAATAAAAAAACCCACAGAATAGGAGAACATATTCACCAATACATCTGATAGGGGGTTAATATCCAAAAGTTATAAAGAACTTACAAAACTCAACACACACAAAAAACAACCCAATTAAAAAATGGACAAATAACCTGAATAGATACTTCTCCAAAGAGGACATACATTTGGCCAATAGACATAGGAAAAGATGTGCAATATCGCTAATCATCAGAGAGTTGCAAGTTAAAACCTCAATGAGATACCATCTCACACCTGTCAGAATGGCCATCATCAATAAATCAACAAACAAGAAGTGCTGGTGAGGATGTGGAGAGAGGGATACCCTGGGTACCCTTTTTCCCTATTAGTGGGAATGCAGACTGGTGCAGCTACTGTGGAAAGCAATATGGAGATACCTCAAAAAAGTTAAAAATGGATCTGCCTTTTGACTCAGCAGTCCCACCTCTGGGCATATATCCAAAAGAACCCAAAACACAAACGAGAGATCATAAGCACCCATATGTTCATTGCAGTGTTATTTACAGTCTCCAAGATATGGAAGCAGCCTAAGTGGCCATCCATAGATGAGTGGATAAAACAACTATGGGACATTTACACAATGGAATTCTACTTGGCAGTAAAAATGAATAAAATTTTACCCTTTGCAAGCATATGAATGGGCCTGGAGAACATTAAGCTAAGTGAAATAAGCCAATCAGAGAAAGACAGATACTATGATTTCAGTCATATATGGAATGTGATGAACAAACTGAAATAATAAGAAAAACGTAGACTCATAGATGGAGAGCAGATGACAGCTAGTGGCAGGGGTGGTTAGGGGGTGAAGGGATTGTGCAAAAAGGAAAAAGGACCCATAGACATGGACAACAGTGCTGGAGGCAGGGGTGTAAAGGGACTAAATGGTAATGGAAAAAATAAAATAAAGGTTAAATAAAATATTAAAAAAGATAAAAAATACATTGTAATTTGAAACCATTTTAAGTGTGACCCTTTAATTCTAGATTTGTTTCTTGTATTTTTTAAAGTGTCTTTCTTTGAAGAACATCTTAGGTTTCGAATATTCCTTTGTTTAAGAGTTACATGGTCATATTTAATATACTTACTTTAATATTTTTATTTTCAGGAAATTTTTCTCCTATAGAAATAGACAGCATGCTGTTAAAGAACACTGACTCTGTAGAACTGGCTTTGTCATATGTAAAAACATGGTCAAAATATACCAAGAATGTAGTGTCATGGGTTGAAAAGAAGCTTAACTTGGGTAAGTAGCCCTTTGGGTCATCTGATGAACTTTGGATTGTAAGAACTAAATTATTTGAAATTCATTTGATACAGACTGTGAGTAATATGATTTCAAATTAGTAGCTTGTTTCATTCTAGTAAGTAAAATTATTGTCCATTTTCTCTTCTTGAAATAAGAAAGACTCATCTAACAATAAATGTACTTACTGAATATTACTATAGGGCAACCACTACATCTGGGGACACAAACACAAATTGTGTACTGTGTTTGACTTTAAGAAAGTTATACTTTAGTAGTAAAAACAAATGCCATCAGATAATATGATAAAAGGAGATAAAACCAACAATAGATGTATGAACAGAAGGTAGTGGAAACATATAAGGAACATCTTAACAGCTAATGTTTTCCCAATGTTTATTGTTGACAAAATGCTTTTATATCAATTTTCTCTTTTAATCCTTACCAGAAACCTGGGAAGTAGACAAGAATTATTATCCCCTTTTTACAGCTGAGACAGACAAGATAGGTGATCTGCTTAATGTTAAATTGCAGATTTGCCTAAGATCACATAGCAATAACTGGAAGAATAGATAATTTATCCAAATCCAGTGCTCTTTTTACTACATTATTTGCTTTTAATAGAGAATGCCCTTCAGATAAATAGGCCTAGTTCCCCACTCCCCAGGTGAAGTCTAAACAAGTGTGTTTTGCAAGTTTCCCAGTTGATTTTGACTAACATTTCTGATGCACAATCACAGCATCCCATACTTGTTTTATCTGCTCATCTTCTAGTGGACACTTGGGCTGCCTCCATGTCTTGGTGACTATAAATAATACTGCAATGAATAGGGGTGCTTATGTTCTTTCAAATTAGTGTTTTGGGTTCCTTTGGATATATTTCCACAAGTGAAATTCCTGGGTCAAAAGGCAGATCCATTTTTAATTTTTTGAGGTATCTCCATACTGCTTTCCATAGTAGCTGCACCAGTCTGCATTCCCTCCAACAGGGCATGAGGGTTCCCATGTCTCCACATCTTTGTTAATAATTGTTTGTTGATTTATTGATGATGGCCATTCTGACGGGTGTGAGATGGTATCTCATTGTGGTTTTAATTTGCAACTCTCTGATGATTAGTGATGTTGCACATCTTTTCCTGTCTATTGGCCAAAGGTAGATAAAGAGCAGGATGACAGCTGAGGGGCCAGAGAGTAGGAGGTGGAGGGACTGAGCAAAAAGGAAAAAGGACTCATGGACACGGACAAAAGTGTGGTGGTTGTAGCAGGGGAAGGGAGATGTAAGGGGACTAAACGGTAATGGAAAAAATACAATAAAAAATAAAAGACTCATAACATCATATCATGTGGATTAGTATTTGTGATGACTTATTAATTGGAGAATTACAAATAATGTTGGAGTGTGGAAGGGATAAATAAGTTATTTTTATCTTCTTATGCTTTCTTTGACCTTTTCAGAATTGGAGTCCAGTAGAAATATTGTCAAGTTGGCAGAGGCAACTAGAACTAACTTTGGACTACAGGTAAGTGTTCAGTGAACTACTAGGATTCTATACCAAGAGATTATTCAGATGAACTCCTGATAGTGCCTTGGAAAATCAGAAAACTTCATAATTAATGTAGAGAAGAACTTAAATGCTAAACTTTTTATTAGCAGAATAAAATCCTCTTAAATTGACCTGGATACCCATTATGAAAATAACCTAGGAAATTCACAATTTTATATGACTGTTATCTTGTTAGATATTAATTTTTCTAATTTTCTAATTAATTATCATTAACTTTCTTCAATATTTTTCCCATGGTCATATTTATAAATAGGTTGTTTTTCTTAAAAAGGGTGTAACTTCAAATTTCTCTGTGTTAAAGAAGTGTAAAATTTTAAAGAAGTGTAGTGGAAGGTGGGTCTAGAACTCTAGTGCCATTTGTGTTGGAAAATTTACTTTTCAATTTTAAATTCTAGGAGTTTATGCCACTGCAGTCTGTATTTACCAGTGCCCTTACTAATGATATCGAGAGCAGTCACCTTCTACAACAAACAATTGCAGCTCTCCAAACCAACAAATTTGTGCAGGTAAAAATTTGTATGTACAGTACACATTTTTTTAAAAAAACAACATACCTTTAGAAAACAGCTTTTCTTTCTTTCTTCTTTTAAAATGCTCTTGACAGCCTCTACTTGGGAGGAAAAATGAAATGGAAAAACAAAGGAAAGAAATAAAAGAACTTTGGAAACAGGAACAAAGTAAAATGGTTAGTATTATTTTTTTCTTATTATATCTTACTGATTATGCTATTACAGTTGTCCCATTTTTCCTCCTTTATTCCCTTCTGCCCTGCACCCCTCTCCTACCATCATCCCCCCCTCTTAGTTCATGTCCATGGGTTGTACATGTAAGTTCTTTGACTTTTACATTTCCTATACTATTCTTACCCTCCTCCTATTTTGTACCTACCATTTATACTTATTCTCTGTACCTTTCCCCCTATTCTCCTCCCTCTCCCTCCCCACTGATAACCCTCCACATGATCTCTATTTCTGTGAATCTGTTCCTGTTCTAGTTGTTTGCTTAGTTTCTTTTTGTGTTTGTTTTTGTTTTTTTAGGTTCAGTTGTTGATAGTTGTGAGTTTGTTGTCATTTTGCTGTTCATATTTTTTATTTTGCTGTACTTCTTTTTCTTAGATAAGTCCCTTTAACATTTCATATAATAAGGGCTTGGTGATGATGAACTCCTTTAACTTGACCTTATCTAGGAAGCACTTTATCTGTCCTTCCATCCTAATAGAAAGCTTTGCTGGATAGAGTAATCTTGGATGTAGGTTCTTGCTTTTCATGACTATGAATACTTACCTCTTTCCAGACCCTTCTTGCCTGCAAGGTATCTTTTGAGAAATCAGCTGATAATCTAATGGCAGGGGTGTCAAACTCATTTTCACTGGGGGCCACATCAACTTCTCAGTTGCCTCCAAAGGGCCAAATGTAATTTTATGACTGTCTAAATATAACTACTTCTTAACTAGGGACAAGGAGCTTGGCACTGCGGCCAAATAAAACAAGGTAGATCAGCCTGCAAGCTTTGTATTTGCCACCTGTGTCTTATGGGAACTCTTTTGTAGGTAACTGCTTTTCTCTTGGTGCTTTTAAGATTCTCTCCTTATCTTTGATCTTGGGTAATATAACTATGATGTGCCTTGGTGTTTGCTTCCTTGGGTCCAACTTCTGTGGGACTCTCTGAGCTTCCTGGAAGTCTATATCCTTTGCCAGATTGGGGAAGTTCTCCTTCATTATATTTTCAAATAAGTTTTTAATTTATTGCTCTTCCTCTTCTCCTTCTGGTGCCCCTATGATTTGGATGTTGGAATGTTTAAAGTTGTCCCAGAAATTCCTAAGTCTATCGTCATATTTTTTTATTCTTATTTTTTTTTTTTTCATTCTGTTCTGGTTGAATATTTATTTCTTCCTTCTGCTCCAAACCTTTGATTTGAATCCCAGTTTCCTTCCCTTCACTGTTGGTTCCATGTACATTTTCCTGTATTTCACTTATGCTAGCCTTCACTTTTTCCTCTATTTTGCAACCATACTCAACCATTTCTGTGAGCATCCTGATTACCAGTGTTTTGAACTGTGCATCTGACAGGTTGGCTATCTTTTCCTAGCTTAGTTGTATTTTTCTAGAACTTTGATCTGTTCTTTCATTTGGGCCATTTTTTTTTTGTCTTGGCACGACTGTTACATAGTAAGGGGCCTTAGGTGTTCACCAGGGTGGGACAACACTTTTTGCTGCATTGTGGTGCTATATGTGGGGAAAGGGCCAGAGAGGGAACAGTGCTGCTTGCTCAGCTCTCCAGCCAGCTTTCAATCACTTCCCCCACTTCCAACAAGCAAACTGGGCCCTTCTGGTGCTGATTCCCATGTGGGTAGGTTTGTGTATGTGCTAGGACCCTGTGGGTCTCTCCAACGAACTCTCCTGTGAGCCTGGGAGTTTCTCCTGCCACTGCAATCCCCACAGGTTTTTTCAGTCAGTCTTTGAGGCTTTATTTCCCCACATTGGCACCCTGGGTTGCTCAACCTGTCTCACTCCCCAGCGGTTTTTCCTGGTTTATCCGCATGCAAATGTGGGACCTCCCACTCCGCCAGCCACCACATTGCCTGCCATGGTCTTCCAGATGCTGTCTTGCTGTGAGTCCTCTCCACCTGGCTGCCCGTCTCTACCCCTCCTGCTGGTCTGGATGAATGTTTCTTCTTGAACTCATTAGTTGTTGGATTTCCATACAGTTCAATTTTCTGGCAGTGCAGGTCATTTTTATTTTTAAATTTGTTGTTGTCCTCCTTTTGGTTGTGTGATGAGGCAAAGTGTATCTACCTACGCCTCCATCTTGGCTGGAAGTCTAAAATGGTTAGTACAACAATTTGTGAATATCTAAAATTATCTGTAGTACATAAACTACTGCTCTGGGAAGATGCATATATTACTCTATAGTTTTTCTAAAATGCTGTATTAACTATCTTATTGAATATGCTGAAGAAAGCTATAATTTAGTGTTTCTGTCTTTTTTCTGTGTAGCTTGAAGCAGAGACTGCTCTTAAAAAGGCAAAATTACTGTGCACACAACGTCAAGATGAATATGAAAAAGCAAAATCTTCCATGTTTCGTGCAGAAGAGGAACATCAATGCTCAAGTGGTGGATTAGTGAAAAATCTCAACAAGCAGCTGGAAAAAAAGCGAAGGCTAGAAGAGGAGGCTCTTCAAAAAGTAATGATTTTTTTGTTGTTGTTATTTGCAAAATAACACGCTAAAGCTTTGCTTCTCAACCTTCAGCATGCAGCAGGATCACCTAGAAAGCCTGTTTAAAAATCTGCTGGGCCATACCCCCAGAGTTGCTCATTCTGTAGGCCTAGGGTTAGCCCCAGACAACTTGGCATTTCTAACAGGTTCCCAGGGTATCCACACTTGGAGAATCAGTATGCTAAGGGACTTTTGTTTATCTTTTGAATTTTAGGGTTTGTTTGTGAGAGTAGTATCTTAAATAAGGCAGTAGTTTAATATTTTTGACTTGATTCTTTAGTAAATTCACTTTTTAGGAAACTGAGTGTATATGTACTAATTTTAATACCAGATAACAATGCCAGGCTGAAGCTTTTGTATTTATGAAATATAATGTGGACATTTATTTTATAGGCAAGCAACATACTAATTGTAAATTGTATGTAACTATCCATTAAAGTTAAGTGCCCCCTTGAAACACTGACCAAAAGAAATTATTTACCTTTAGAAATATCCTATTTAAAACATAAAATATTTCATAATTTTATACATAAAGGTTTTTCTATTATATAAATTGAGCTTTACTGCAGTAGTATTTTTTTTAAATATAGAGTATAAGGATTAGTGTGTTTTTTTCTGTGTTACTTCTGAAGGTAGAAGAAGCAAATGAATTCTACAAAGTTTGTGTGATAAATGTTGAAGAAAGACGAAGTGACCTAGAAATTGTTAAAAGAGCAATTTTAACACAACTCCAGAAACTTGTTTTCCAGTGTGATCTTACCCTTAAAGCTGTAAGTAATACTTTCAGTACTTTGAAGGCAAGAAGAAAAAAAGTATTTATCTGCAAGGGAGAGAGATGCTTGGTGTTTCATGATTAAATTAAATACCATAATTTTTATGGAATTTAATTTCTGCAGTTAATGGAACATTTAGGCTTTGAAAATAGACTTTTAGTTTTCACTAGTGGTATATGGTTTCAGTTATATTTTTCATCCGGGCCTCCCACTCTCACCCAATGAATAGAGGATTTGTTTCATTAAAATTTATGTCTGAGACTTTGAAATTATCTCTATACTACTGTCTATTTTTTTGGTTGTCAAAATGGATTTGACCCCTGAAACTTCTATCAGCATTATGAAATCTATTCTTCAAAAGTAGAGTAAACTAAATAGTAAAATTAAACCCAGTAATTTAATTTTTTAAAGATTTTATGTATATATGTATGTATGTATGTTTGTATGTATGTACTTACTTTAAAGAGAGGGGAAGGGAGGGAGAAAGAGAGAAACATCAGTGCTCAAGAGAAGCACTGATCAATTGCCCCAACCTGCCCCCAACCAAGGACCCAGCCCGCAACCCAAGCATGTGCCTTGACCAGGAACCAAACTGCAGCCTTTAGGTTTTTGGGATGATGCCCAACCTACTGAGCCATACCAGTCAGGGCGAACCCAGTAATTTATTTGAAGACAAAACAATCCTGCCCTCAAGTGTTTTCATTTGCCTCTTTGAACTTGTTTTTGTAAAACATTTACAAAAAACCACACCCTTTCTTGGTTGTATATTTTACAAGTTTTAGTGCATGTATAATTTGCATAACCACTACAACCATGATAATTGGAATTCAGAACAATTCCATCACTCCAAAAAATCTCCTCATGCTGCACCTTTGTAATCAAATTCTCCACCCACCCCTAACCCCTGGCAAGTATTGATGTGTGTTCCATCTTTCTAGTTTGCTCTTTTCAAAAACACAGCTTTTTAAGAAATATATATTTTATTGATCATGCTATTACAGTTGTCCCATTTTCCCCCCTTCATTCCACTCCACCCTGCATACCCTCTCCCACCCACATTCCCCCCATCTAGTTCATGTCCATGGATCATACATATAAGTTCTTTGGCTTCTACATTTCCTATACTGTTCTTAACCTCCTCCTGTCTATTTTCTCCCTACCATCTATGCTACTTATTCTCTGTACCTTCCCCCCTCTCCCTCTCCCACTCCCACTCCCCTGTTAATAACCCTCTATGTGATCTCCATTTTTGTGAATCTGTTCCTGTTCTAGTTGTTTGCTTAGTTTCTTTTTGTTGTAGATGTGGTTGTTAATAACTGAGTTTGCTGTCATTTTACTGTTCATATTTTTTATTTTACTGTACTTCTTTTTCTTAGATAAGTCCCTTTAACATTTCATATAATAAGGGCTTGGTGATGATGAACTCCTTTAACTTGACCTTATCTGGGAAGCGCTTTATCTGTCCTTCCATTCTAAATGAAAGCTTTGCTGGATAGAGTAATCTTGGATGTAGGCCCTTGTCTTTCAGGACTTGGAACACTTCTTTCCAGCCCCTTCTTGCCTATAAGGTTTGAGAAATCAGTTGACGGTCCTATGGGAACTCCTTTGTAGGTAACTGTCTCCTTATCTCTTGCTGCTTCTAGGCTTCTCTCCTTCATTTTAATCTTGGGTAATGTAATTATGATGTGCCTTGGTGTGTTCCTCCTTGGGTCCAACTTCTTTGGGACTCTGAGCTCCCTGGACTTCCTGGAAGTCTATTTCCTTTGCCAGATTGGGGAAGTTCTCCTTCATTATTTATTCAAATAAGTTTTTGATTTGTTGCTCTTCGTTGCAATCTTTTTGTCTCAGCGCACCTGTTACATAGTAAGAGGTAGAGCCTTAGGTGTTCACCAGGGCAGGGCAACCTCTGTGGCTGCGTTGTGACACTGTATGTGGGGGAGGGCTCAGAGAGTGAACAGTGCTGCTTGCTACACTCTCTGCAGGTTTTCAGTCACTTCCCCTGCTTCCCACAAGCAAATTGGGCCCTTCTGGTGCTGATTCCCATGTGGGTGGGTTTATGTAAGTTCTAGGACCCTGTGGGTCCCTCCAACGAACACAGGAGGCTAGGAGTTTCTCCTGCTGCCGCCTTAACCCCCACAGGTGTTTTCAGTCAGAGGTTTGAGGGTTTATTTCCTCGCACTGGAACTCCGGGTTGCATGGTCTGTCCTGCTCCCCAGTTGTCCCTCCCCGTTCCAGCCCATTTATCTGCATGCAAATGTGGGACCACCCAGTCCACAACCTGCAGCCTTGTCTGCCCTGGTCCTCCAGCCACTGCCTGCCTTGCTGAGAGTCCTCCATGCCCGACTGCCTGTCTCCGCCCCTCCTAGTGGTCTGAATGAATGTTTCTTCTTTAACTCCTTGGTTGTCAGACTTCCATACAGTTCAATTTTCTGTCAGTTCTGGTTGTTTTTGTTTTTAAGTTGTTTTTGTCCTTTTGGTTGTGCGTAGAGGCACAGTGTGTCTACCTACGCCTCCATCTTGGCCAGAAGTCCACAGCTTTTGATTTCATTGTTTTTTCCTTTTAAAAAAAAAAATACTCATGCTTGATTTGGCTTTGTTTTGTTTTTAATTACTGAAAGGAAGTTTAGTTTGTTCATCAAGACCTCCCTGATTTTTAAATACAATTATTTAATGATTTAAATTTCCCTCTTAAGCACTGCTTATCTACATCCTACTAATTTCAAGTTATGTATTTTCATTTGTGTACATTTCAGAATGTTTTTTAATTTACAGTGAGACTTTATCTTTGACCTGTGAATAATGTCAAATTTGTTATTTATTTTCCAATTATTTGATGATTTTCTGGCTATCTTTCTGATACTGATTTCTAGTTTAAATCTGTTTTGGTGAGAGAAATACTTAGTATGATTTCAGTTCTCTTAAATTTGTTGTGGTTTGTTTTATAATTCTGCCTTGGTGAATGTCCCATGGGTATACTTTAAAAGAATGTTTATTCTGCTGCTGTTGGCTGGAGTGTTCTGTAAATGTCAATAATTCCTGCTGATTATATTGTTAATTATTTCTTTTATATCCTTGATTTACTTTTATGAATTACTGAGACAGGAGTTTTAAAGTTTTCAACATATTGTATATTTTTAGTTCTATCAGTTTTTGCTTTATGTATTTGGAAACTGTTAGATGGCTTTACATTAATAACTGTTACATATTCTTAGTGAGTTAATCATTTTATCCTTAAGAAATGTTTCTCTTTATCCTGGTGATTTTCCTTGTATTTTTGTGTACTTTATTTAATATTGATATAGCTATTTCAGTTTTCTTTTATTTTTAACATGATGTATCTTTTTCCATTTTTTACTTTTAATTTATTATATTTAAAGTGAATTTCTTATATTACATGTAGTTGTCTTGATTTTTTTTAAATCTGTTTTGACAATCTCTTTTAAGTGAAGTGCTTAGACCATTTAATATTAATATGTGTTCATGTTTAGGCCTACTACTTCATTATTGATTTTCTGTTTGTGCCTTATGTTTCCCTTTACCTGTGTGTCTTTGGCTGCCTATTTTAATTTGTATGTTTAATTTATATTTTAATTTATATATTTAGTTTACCTGATACAAGAGTGAGTAAAAGTAGGTTTACAGTTATAAGTATGTGAAACAGTTTATTCTTGGATTATTTCGTTATTAATCATATTTTTTATTTGTATTATATAAACCTACTTTTGCCCACCCCTGTACAGATTTAATTTAATCTATTTTATTTCTCTATTACAATTATATTTTATTTCTCTATAATGCTTATCTACATTTTAATTTATCTATTGGGCCCTGGCTGATATGGCTCAGTGGATTGATCTCTGGCCTGTGAACCAAAGGGTCATTGGTTCAATTCCCAGTCAGGGCACATGACTGGGTTGTGGGCCAGGTCCCCACTGAGGGGCACACAAAGGGCAACCACACATTGGTGTTTCTCTCCCTCTCTTTCTCCTTCCTTTCCTTTCTCTCTAAAAATAAATAAATAAAATCTCTAAAAAAATAATTTAACTGTTGGGTTTTTAACTGTATTTCTTTGTATAGTTTTTTTTAATGGTTGCAGTAGGGATACACATGGTGGGGCAAAAGTAGGTTTACAGTTGTGTGTACATGAAACACAGAGTTTATGCTTGTATTATTAATGGTTAATTATTGTATTCTTTTTTCTAATTTTATTTTAATCATTGTTCAAATACACTTTTCTGTCCTTTACTCCCATCCCAGCCCACCCAGCCCTCCCTCCCTGCCTCCCTCTCATTTCCACTCCCCGTAGATTTTGTCCATGTGTCCTTTATATTTGTTCCTGTAAACCCTTCCCATTCTCCCCTGAAATTCCCCTGAAATTCCCTCCCCTCTGGTCACTGTCAGCCTGTTCTCTATTTCAGTGTCTTTGGCTATATTTTGCTTGTTTGTTTGTTTTGTTGATTAGGTTCCTGTTAAAGGTGAGATCACATGGTATTTGTCTTTCACTGCCTGGCTATTTTGCTTAACATAATGCTTTCCAGCTCCATCCATGCTGTTGCAAAGGGTAGGAGCTCCTTCTTTCTTTCTGCTGCATAGAATTCCATTGTGTAAATGTACCATAGTTGTTTTTTTGATCCATTCATTTACTGATGGGCACCCTAGGTTGCTTCCAGCACTTGGCTATTGTAAATTGTGCTGCTGTGAACATTGGGGTGCATAGGTTCTTTTGGATTGGTGTTTCAGGGTTCTTAGGATATAGTCCCAGCAGTGGAATTGCTGGGTCAAAAGGCAGATCCATTTTTAGTTTTCGGAGGAAGTTCCATACTGTTTTCCATAGTAGTTGTACCAGTCTGCAGTCCCTCCAACAATGCACTAGGGTCCCTTTTCTCCACAACCTCTCCAATACTTATTGTTTTATGCTTTATTTATGATGCCCATTCTGACCAGTGTATCTCATTGTGGTTTTAATTTGTATCTCTCTGATAGCTAGCGATATTAATTTTTGTATTCTTTTCTGTACAAACAACTGTAAATCTACTTTCACCCAACCCTGTATATATCCCTAATAGAATCAGAATCTGTTTTTTGAACAAGATTCTCCACATTGTTCCTTTGCATATTAAATTTTTTGAAGCAGTTGTTTAGAGAAGTTATAAATAACTTGGTCAAGGTAACCCAGCATATAAGTTGTAAAGCTCTCAGATAAGAACAATCTGGTTGAATGACTTTAGAGCCTGTGCTCTTAAATACTCTGCTATCTTGCTGAATGATTATTTAGTCTGGGTTTGAGCAACTCCAAAATTAGTAGGATGGTTATATTGATTTTTTTTAAAGGTCCCCTTGTGGACCTTTCAAGTGGTACTGTACTAATACAATCCCTTTTCCGCAAGACAATACTTTAAATATTTAAAAAGAATTATTATCTTTCTTCCTTGTTTTTTCCATATTAAATATCACCAAATCTGTGACTTTTCATCATGTAACATGGTTTTAAATACTGTCACGAGCTACAATCTTGTTTGTCTGCATTCCTCCTAAAAAGTGATGCTACTTGATATCCAACAATTATGATTTCTTTTAATTTAATGTTGTGTAAACAATATATTACCTAATTTTGTATATAATATATATGTATTTATTAATACCTACTAATTATATAAAAGAAATCTAAGACAAATACCTGCTCTCAAGGAGTTTAGTGTATAGGGAGAGAGAACTAACACATCTGAAAAATTGGAAAGCAGTCTATAAGTGTATGAAGTAGACTTTGAAGTTAAAGTTCCTCAAATTTTAACAAACTCCCAAACTCATGAAAACCACTGTAATATGTAATGTGTAGAGACAGTTTATATAGAGGTTCTGTATACATATTTGTGAGTAAAATTTCTTATTAGCTAGAGTTCTTTTGAACCAATTTAATCAGTCAGTTTTAGTTGTTCTGACTGGCATTATTCACATTCAGATCCAAGCAGATACCATTCCAACTTCAATTCTTGACTCCAGATATTATTTACTAGGTAAGAATCCTGACTTTCTCAGTTATATTTTCTTCTCCTTCATCAAAGAATTTGGGATTTTCGGTGACTTATTTTTCAATAACACCTTCCAGATTGTTTTTAAAACATGTGTTTTCACTCTAGGACATATCATTGCATATATACTGCAGAGGAAACAAAATCATTTGAGATAATAAAGACAGACAATGAGGTTCATTCACTATCTTAAGGAATATACTCAAATGAGATTCACGTCCCACCAAAATAGTTATATCATGGGCATTAAGGATTATTCTTGAATAATCAGAATTGTCTTGAGTTATGAAGTATTGAAGTGTGTGGAATATAGATCATAATTACATTTCTAAGTGAGAGGAAGGAGGAGAAGTCAGTCACTCAAGACCTAATCAAATCAGTAAGCTTTCTGAATGGGAAAAATTAGAACAAGAGTGTTTTATTTTGTTTTGTTTTAAAGAACACTCTAGAAAGCTTTATCATTTTTAAATAAGTATAAGATATAAAATTATATTGAGCAAAATTAATTTTTAGATTTTTGCTCATTTACATGGGAGAAACTTTTCCCATTTATTTGAATTTATGGAAAATTATATGCCCAACAAGTCCTGCAGGACCTACCCCAAGGGGCAGAACTCTAGCATTTCTGTTAAATGTGGGAGAAGGCTGAAGAATTTAGGAAAAAGATTTTAAGATTGGGCTACTTGTATCCAAGTATATTATTGCTTAAGTCTTTTACTATCAAAAATACCCAGAGACATTCAGCAGATGAATTGGTTATGCCAGTCTATTCATTCCGCTTTTCAAATTTTTAGTGACTTTAACTAGATTTCATAAGATTTCTTTAAAAGTATTAAAACTGTACAGTTACCTTTAGAATCAAGAGTATAAGTTCAGTCTACCATTAACTGAATTTCCTGATTGTAGCTAGTTTCTGGATTTAAGCTTTACCATTTGCAGTTTGAATATCCTTTGTTCCTTAAAAAAGTTAGAGCACAAATAAGCTATTCTGTTAGGTGTACTTTTCAAATACACCTGGCAGAATGTGATGAGTCTCAGTTCTCCTTGAGGAATTCCTGACTACCTTGGAAGAGACTTAGGGGCTAATCATAAGTTCAACATATCATTTGGTATAACCAGAGCGATGAAGAGGAAACATGACAGTCTTTGCAATAACATTAAGCCAGTGAAATCTGGCATTCGTTCACATTACCCACACAGGAGACAGTGGCATTTAAAAGTATTTCAGATAACAACCACTATGGAAAACAGTATGGAACTTCCTCCGAAAACTAAAAATGGATCTGCCTTTTGACCCAGCAATTCCACTGCTGGGACTATATCCTAAGAACCCTGAAACACCAATCCAAAAGAACCTATGCACCCCAATGTTCACAGCAGCACAATTTACAATAGCCAAGTGCTGGAAGCAACCTAGGGTGCCCATCAGTAAATGAATGGATCAAAAAAAACAACTATGGTACATTTACACAATGGAATTCTATGCAGCAGAAAGAAAGAAGGAGCTCCTACCCTTTGCAACAGCATGGATGGAGCTGGAAAGCATTATGTTAAGCAAAATAGCCAGGCAGTGAAAGACAAATACCATGTGATCTCACCTTTAACAGGAACCTAATCAACAAAACAAACAAACAAGCAAAATATAGCCAAAGACACTGAAATAGAGAACAGGCTGACAGTGACCAGAGGGGAGGGAATTTCAGGGGAGAATGGCAAGAGTTTATAGGAACAAGTATAAAGGACACAGGGGCAAGGGGGGGTAGAAATGGGAGGGAGGTGGGGAGGGCTGGGGGGTGGCCTGGGATGGGGGTAAAAGGCAGGAAACTACTTGAACAACAATTAAAATAAAAAATAAAAAAATAATTTAAAAAAGTATGTCAGATCATGTTATAGCTCTTAATACTCTGTAGAACCCTCCACTATCTTCCCTTTGTACTTAAATCCAGGCTCCTTAACTTGATTTAGATGGCTGCATTTCTTTCTGCCTCCACCTCTTTCAATGTGCTTCAGTCAGTCACATTGCCCTTTCATCCATTTCTTGAGTGTGAGAGGCTCTTTCCCACTCATTTTTGCCCTAGGGTCTTTTGTCTGGATTGGTCTTCTCCCTGGAACTTTTCATTCGTACTTTCGTATCACTTCAAATGCTATTTTCTCAGAAAGGCCTGCACTAACCTACCATGTTAAAAGTGCCCTTCCATAAACACATAACTGGTCATATTCCATAACTTGACAAACGTACATAATAGTATTAACAGTTTTCAGTACCAGAAATTATCTTATTTATTTAATTTACTCTGTCTTTGATGCTCTCTCTCAAACTCTGTGAGGACTGGAATTTCATCTGTTTGCCATAATATACCCAAAGCCTAGGTTTTTGTGAACATTAAATTAGTTAATTCATATAAAGTTCTCAGAATAGATCTGGCATGTTATAAGCCCTTATCAGCTGCTATATTGTTGTTGTTATAACTAGAAGTAGTGATAGTATATTTAGACATTTGTAGATACTCAATGGAATATAATATATTTTGAATAGAGAAAGTTCAAGATAATACCTAATTATAAAAATTGAGTGCTCTAGGATACATTATACATATAAAGCATTTCTATTTTTATAGGGTTGAAAGTGGAAATCACGTAAGAGTGTAGACGATCACAGTCAGACCATGACAGTACAGAGCTGGGATCCCCAAAAATACATTTCTCTCCCAAAATTGTGAACCAGTAGGGACACGGGGTTATATTTTTTAACTTTCCACTTTAAAGTCATTTTGCCGGAAATGATTGCTCCTAGATATTGGATTAAAACTCTAGTCTTCTCTGGCTGGCGTAGCTCCGTGGATTGAGCGTAGGCTGCGAACCAAAGTGTCGCAGGTTCGATTCCCAGTCAGGGCACATGCCTGGGTTACAGGCCATAACCCCCAGCAACCACACATTGATGTTTCTCTCTCTCTCTCTTTCTCCCTCCCTTCCCTCTCTAAAAATAAATAAATAAAATCTTTAAAAAAAAACAAAACTGTAGTCTTCTGACCTAGACCTTGCACAATGTCAGGCAAATAGTGTGTTCATGACAGTAGTCAGTGTTGTGTGCTTCACTGTGTTGCCTTTCTCTTGGTGCTGTCACTTGAAATAAATGTGTGTTTACATTGTGTTCTGTATATCATAAATTATTTTACGTTTTGTCTCTGTGATCATAGGTGACAGTTAACCTCTTCCAGATGCAACAAGTACAGGCTGCTTCCCTCGCAAACAGTTTACAGTCTTTCTGTGATAAAGCCAAACTCTATGACCCAGGCCAAGAGTATAGTAAGTTTGTCAAGGCCACAAATGCAACCGAAGAAGAAAAAGTTGATGGGTGAGAATTAATGTATAGCTAAAATTTTTTCAAGAGAAAATACTTATTGCTAAGTTTCTATGTGGTATAAAGTATCTTTTTTTAACATTGGCAGGTTTGGCAGAGTTAACTTTAATTTTTTCTGAATTTTAATTTAAGGTGTAACTCACTTGAGAGTAAAAATGCTTTCCATTTGACTGAGAGCTCAGTTCTTGGAGATTTGGAGAATCTCAAATCTTTGGAGAATGACAAATCATAGTCATACCTATTTTGAATATTCAGTACACAAATTTAACCTAGATTTCCCACAGAGATTATACTAGAAAAGATTAACCATAACCTGAATTGACTTTACTTTTGCTACTCTTTGCTATATTGCAGCTGTAACAAGTACAAATGATTAAGTTTTACTCATATCTCCTTTAGGAAGTTGAACCATATAATGTGGTTTGTTCTTAATATTTAGTTAAACTACTCTATATTTATTAAATTAACATTTTTCTGAAAAATAGAATAAAATAGTCTGATTATTAGTCATTCTTCTCAGTGATTAACTTTATTTGGGTTTTTCTTAGGAGTGTAACTAAGCCATCAACAAATAGTTCCCACACTTATGGATATGGACCTGCTGACTCCTTAGAGGATGTTGCGCCCGTTCCTCACAGCTCTAATAAGATAGAAGAGGACAGGTGCTCTACCAGTGCAGATGTAACAGGTAGTTTTCACATTAAAGATGGTACTAATTTTATGAAAGATCAAATTGTTTAAATGTAGTTATTAAAGGAGTTGTGGCCTTGGAATGTAAAAATTAGCCCTTGAACTACAACTTTATGAAGCCTTATTCAGAGTTTTAAGAGAATATAACATAACAGGTGATACACTGTACTTGTCTTAAAATTGCTTGATGACAGTTAAAGAAACTTGATTTGTCTCATTTTATATAATGTCAGTAGTTTGCCTTATGAGCCATCTAAGCCAAGTTGAACTTTAAATATTTTTTTCTTAAAGGTTCTTCTTTCATACGGTCGTGGACATTTGGGATGTTCAGTGACTCCGAGAGCACTGGCGGAAGCAGCGAGTCTAGATCTCTGGATTCAGAATCTATAAGCCCAGGTATAGAAATACTTAAGTCTAGCAGTGGAAATTCAATGAAAGATTAAAATATAAAAATACTTAAAGCTACCATATTTTTATAATGAATTATGTCATAGAGAGCAGTGTGTACATGTATATGTACAGTTAAAAGAAAAATAATAAGCCATTCTGTATTCACCACCCAGCCTAAGAAACAGAACACTCTAGTACACTAGGTCCCTGTGTATACCTCCTTGATAACAGTGCCCTATTCCACCAGAAAAAAACATCATCCTGAATTTTGTTCGTAATTCCTCAGCTATTTTAAATGTTTTAGTACCTGATACTAATTGAGCTTTGCCCTCTTCAGAATGATACATGGATGGAATCATGCTATTTTGTGACTTCTTTTATGTGTTTTGTTGTTGTTGTTGTTGTTTGAGGTTCATATTGATGCAAATAGCCATCTTTAATTTTATACTATATACTTTGGATGGCATTCTGTTCTCTGAATATAACATCCATCTTTTGGATTGTTTTGTAATTAATTGCGATAACAAACAGTATAGTTAATACTAATCCTTGTGCCTGTGATGACTTATTAATTATTTACAAATGTACTTTAAGGTACTTTGGTAATCTCATGCTCTGTAGAGAGGCAGAGAAGGTGTTTTTGAAGCCTGCCATCATGGCTCCAAAGAGAATACAACATGACAGGTGATACAGATAACAGGAGAAGGTAGCACTTGAACCTAGGAGAATTTTTTCTTCTCTACTCCTCCACCAAAGACTGCTCCAGTTCTGTTCTTCCTGGCAACATACCTTCCTCCTAAGATCTTAGCACTGTGGGAGATAACATTATAGGATTTAACCACAAAGTCCAAAGCATTATTTTTTAGTGTTCTGCATGTTGTAGAAATCCATGTAAATAAATCTCTTGAATTTAAATTAGAAATAATTTCCATGCAGCACTGGTATTTGTAGGCTTACTTTTTGTCTTCCTTTAAAATTAGCTCTGTGGGACACTCTGCAGAAGTGAGTCTAAATATTTAACTGAATATTTGTAATTAGCTTTATAAAAACAATGTGGTTCTAGAAATCCCCAGAAATTAAGAGCAGTTGTAGAGAAAACCCTAAATTATTTGGAATCCTATAAGATGTCAGGTAAACTAGACAAAAATGTGGAAACTGGTCACATGATAAATGGGTGAAGACCTGAGGATACTTAGCCTGGGGAAGAGGAAGCTTGGGGATGCAACAGCCGTCCCTAAATATTGGAAGTGTAAAGGTAGAGCACGTCTGCTCGCTCCTTTAGGGAGAAGTGGGACCCAAGACTAGGATTTATAGAGAGGCAGGTTTCTGCTCAATAATGTAAGGAAGCCATTTTACAATTAGAATGGTTCTAAAAATGGAACATGTGACCTCATGATATTTCAGTCATTGGGGGCACATTCAGAGTGAAAACTCAGTGACTACCTTTTCAGCATATTGTTCAGAGGAGTCTTTTGGGGGAGAGATTGTCGGTTTAAATAATTTATAAAGCCCTGTCTAACTCTGAACCTTAGACTTAAGTGAATTCTTAACTATAACTCTGTTTTTCATATCAGCAGTGAGCAAATAACCCTCATTGCCTCATTGGGCTGCTTCTGCACATGCTCTGTGACACGTGGCTGTGTCCTGTGCTGACAGTGCATCCTGTGCCCTCAGCTCCCTGTTAGGGATCATTGTTTCTGGTTCCCAGTCTCTTGAATTACTGATAATAACATAAATGTGGTGTGTAATAACATTACTGTTGTGTGGCTGAATTTAAAGATTTTTGTGTACTTTACAAAGATTTAGGTTATACACATTTGTTTATAGCTTAATTCAACAAGCATTGAATGACAACTTTGCTATTATACCAGCTACTCTGTCAGATATTAAATATAAGACGTGAATGGAAAATACTCACTAGCTTGTAGAGCTTACAGTCTCCAACACTGACTATCAAAAATGGACAATTAAGGTCTCATTGGGATGTGTGAGCGTCAATTTTACATTTATCAGGAAAAGTCGGTTTGGGTTCAATTTTCTTTTGTTCCCAGGAACAAAATAAATACCAGAATTCCTTGTATCCAAAGTCTGAGAATGGAAGCAGGTTTTTTTATATTGTAGCTAACAAAATTTATGACTATATTATTCAAAAGATGTTATTATTACCTATTTAAAAAATTCTACAGTTCATGGTCAAGTAATTATATTCATAATTTTCTTTTAGGGGACTTTAATCGAAAACTTCCACGAACTCCATCCAGTGGAACCATGTCTTCTGCAGATGATCTAGACGAAAGAGAGCCGCCTTCCCCTTCAGAAGGTGGTATGACACTCTCTGATTGTCCCTGAATCAAGTTCTCACTAAGCCAGTTGATTCAGTAGCACTGCATGATATTAGGAAAACAGTATAATTCAAAGAATTACTTTGCTATGTATTAAACAAAAAGCATTATATTGATAAGTATACCAAATATATCCCAATAAATTATGTATAAGTATGGGTTGATAATATATTAATCAAATGCTACAAATACAAATACAAACAGAAAAACTGCTAGATCTAAAATGTATTAGCATGGAGCCCTGCCCAGTGTGGCTCAGGTTGGTTGGAGCATCTTCCTGTACACCAGAAGGTTGCGGGTTCAATTCCCAGTCAGTGCACATACCTAAGTTGCAGGTTCAGTCCCTGGTCGGAGTGCATATGGGAGGCAACCAATCAATGTTTCCTCTCTCTTTCCTTTCTTCTCTCTCTAAAATCAAGAAATATCTTTTAAAAAAATAAAATAAAAATGTATTAGCATGGTGATAAAATAGACTATAGATATTTTTATCTTTCATAAACCTAACATAATGACTTAACTGTTAAAAGGGTTACCATGCATGAGAAATTCTGAAAAATCTTCTTCAAAAGAAACAGCAAGGAGCTAGGCAAGAAGAGTAAGAAAGTATACTTCTAGAGGATAAGGAAAGTTGTGGATGTTGAAGGATATAAAAGAGAAGTCTGTTACCATAATGACTTGAATTAGACTCGTAGAAATTAGTTTTTATATTTGAAATTTCCAGATTGGCATCATTTCCTAAAATAATACAGAACATTTGCTCTCCAGCTGGATATTCATATATTACTAGCTAGTATTATCTATAATTTTATAATGTCTAAGAATAGCTTTATCCTTAATGTGGGTAATGCTAATGACACAGTAACCTGATACAGCTAATTTTCTTTGAAACTTTTATAAAAGGGGCATTTTCTAAGAATGTAATGCCACCTACGTAACACCCTTCCCAGCTTAATAAAGGGCATATTAGTTGGTAGGGTTACCTTTCTGATTCTGAAAACATGATGTACTGTTTTAGAAGTATCTTAACTGGTTGAGTGGTGACTTTTACTCATCATTAAAATTAAAACATTAAAATTAAAACATTAAAATGTTTGATCAATGTGTGCCTTGTAAGAGATTTCTAAATTAGATCTTTATTTTGATGTTACAGATTCAAAAAATAGCTTCTTGTAATATAGAATGATTACAAAGTCTAAAGATTTTTCAAAATATACCATACTGTGGAAGAAAGTTTGTCATCTTATGATAGTTATGTAATAATCTATTTCTATTACAAGGACCCAATTCAGCTGGGATATACAAGAAAACATTGATGTCAAAGGCAGCTCTCACTCACAAGTTTCGCAAATGGAGATCCCCCACAAAATGCAGGGATTGTGAAGGCATTGTGGTTTTCCAGGGTGTTGAATGTGAAGAGGTAAGATTTTTCTAGAATTACATCAGCCCCTTAAACTTTTTGTTTTATCCTGTTTTGTTATTACTTTTACTGATTAGGATCTTTTGCAAATAAATTGAACCACAGTGTACCTTCTACAACTTTATATTTCATTTTGCTATTAAATGTATTTCAGACACCGCAGAATTAAATGTATTGCTATTAAATGTATTAAATGATGTATTTCAGACACTTTAATAGCAGCTATTAAATGCTATTAAATGTATTTCAGACACTTCAAAATGCATTTTTGTTTTGTTACCTACCACTCTGTATCTAGTTTGTCCAGTTGTGAATAGTTTTAATATAATTGAACCAGTTTTAAACTATTATTTTTTTTTAGTGTCTGCTTGTTTGTCACCGAAAGTGTTTAGAAAATTTAGTCATCATTTGTGGTCATCAAAAACTTCCGGGGAAAACACACTTATTTGGAGCAGAATTCACACAAGTTGCGAAAAAAGAACCAGATGGCGTCCCTTTTATACTCAAAATATGTGTCTCGGAGATTGAAAGTAGAGCCTTGTGTCTACAGGTATGTTGTAACTCTTAAAATCAAAAATTTTAAGCATAAATCCTTGTGTGATTTGTTCTCATGATAAGGAGGCTTTAAAGGAAAACAGTGCTCTCAATTTTTAATAAGTCACCAATTTTATTTAGATTTGTTTGGAAAATATTACCTCACTTCACCCAAGTTTTTTCTAAAATGTTAATAAAAATTGAAGTAGATACATCAAATATATTTAGATGTTCACATTTAGCTGTTTGTACTAAAGCAGAGTTTTGCAATATTTTTCCCCGTTCTTCTCAAGGGAATTTATCGTGTGTGTGGAAATAAAATAAAAACTGAGAAACTGTGTCAAGCTTTGGAAAATGGAATGCACTTGGCAGACATTTCAGAATTTAGTTCGCATGACATCTGTGACGTCTTGAAGTTGTATCTTCGACAGGTAAAGGTTTTACCCTTAAAACCTGCTGTTAACCAGAAAAAAGCAAAAATGATTTGTATTTTGCTGATTATATTTTCTACACACATATTTTCATTGACATAGAAACCATATTAATATCTTTTTAATGTATATTAAAATGTATATAAATATATGTAAAGTGTATAGACCAGTAGTTAT
Source organism: Phyllostomus hastatus (assembly GCF_019186645.2). Classification (NCBI taxonomy): domain Eukaryota; kingdom Metazoa; phylum Chordata; class Mammalia; order Chiroptera; family Phyllostomidae; genus Phyllostomus; species Phyllostomus hastatus. The sequence continues at coordinate 12,798,029 of NW_025333900.1, forward strand.
AAAGACAAACACACTTTCTATCACCTTAAGGAAATAGAACATTACTATATTTTTAAAGGGGTTTTGTGTGCCTCTCTCCATTGCAGCCTGTAAACCCACCCCAGTAGTCTTTTTCTAACCCTGTTAGTAGCGCCCTCTTTTTTTTTTTAATGTACCTGTTGTGGGTTCCTAAACAGTGTATCATTACGTTTTAGAAAGCTGAGCAGAAAGCATAAAATCTGGCTGCATAAGAAAAGGCTATTTCTCACATTGTTACATGAGGGTTGATTCAGTAAGAACAGTGTCTTGGTCATAGTTCAGCTTTATGTTCATTGGTATTTGTAAAATAGCTGTTCTGGAAGGTCACTGGGCAAGGTCATGAATGCGTCCTGGAAGTTCACCACACTTGGGGCATCAGGCAAGGCTATCCTATAAGCTGGATACTGGAAGTTCAGCAAGAATATGGTCCAGGGGTGGACTCCTGGGTGTTCGTTCCTCTTTCTGTGCTCACTGTGAACCTGCAGTTGACAGAATTAGGTCCAAAGAAAACACTTCAGTGGGGTGAAGTAAATGGCCTTCATGGCTTCAAGGAGCAGCTTGTGAAAGGGTTGTTGGAACAATCAGTGCATTGTCATGATGAGCCAAGTATTAAAAATGACCTGGGCCAAGCCCAGCTGCCTTCAGTCCCCTGGTGAAAATAAAAAGACAGTTGAAGAGAGTGTAATGACCACAGTCCTTAACATGTTGCTTTCCAGTGTTCTGTTCTCCAGCTGTTATCCTGGGACCTTTCCTCTCCACCCTCTTCTTGTTGATGAGAAATGCCTTGTTTTGAATTGGTTTATTCTTCTGTTTTAGTCATGTCCATCTCCTGAGCAAGGTGGAGTAAGAGTAAATACTGGGTTGGCCAAAAAGTCCATTTTGTTTTTGCCATAAAATAAAAGACACATTTTTTTCATTTTCACCAATAGCTTTATTGGTTTGGATATTTTGAGTATTCCAGCTGTCTCCCAGGTGGTATAACGTTGGTTGTTCTCAATGTCTCGATTGACATTATCGCTGTCAACTTCAGCGGGTCTGACTGCGGACATCGTCCAGCGAGAACTCTGCAGCCCGAAACTTAGCAAACCACTACTGACACATTCAGTCAGTCACAGTACCTTCTCCATATACTGCACTAATTTTTTTTTCGATTTTACCTTTCTTGAAATAATAAAGCCTAATACGCTGAAATGTGTATTTTTCTTCCATATTCAGTATCAAAATGGCTATACAGAAATTCACCAATTTTGATAAATTTTTTAAATACATGCTGTTTCCACAGCTGTCACAATACAATCTAACAAAATTGTTTCAAATGACGTTAAAGACAACTAAGCGCTACTAGAGCCATCTTACGGAAAAAACATAAATGAACTTTTTGTCCAATCCAGTAGTTGAAACCTTATTTCTCTGTCTTTATTCGATTTTCTTGATGGGAATGGAAGAGTGTGGGTAGCGTGGAAGATTATAGTATTCTAGGCTGGAAGTTACTTTTCCTCAGAATTTTAAAGGCATTTTTCTTGTTCTCTTTGAAGCCTCAGATCCTTCTCATTCTTGATTGTATGTGGCCTATTTTTTCTCTCTGAAATCTTGTAGAATCTTCTTTTCTCCCTACTCTAAAATTTTGCAGTGAAGAGCCTCGATGTGGGTATATTTCCTGTTTCAGGTACTCTGTGAGCTCCATCATTCTGGTTACTTGTCCTTTAGTTCTTGGAACTTTTCATTGCTCACTTTCTCCCCTCTGTTTTCTTTCTGAAACTTCTGTTTGGATACTTGATAAATTGAACTGGTTCTGTAGTTCCTTTTATTCTACTGGTCATTATCTCTGTTTTTGTTTTCTTTTAACATTTTCTAAGATTTCCCAAGCTTTTCTTTTATCCCTACTGTAACTATTTCATTTCTTCTGGGGTCCCATTTAAATTTCTAAGAACTCTGGTTCTCTCTATTGTGACATTCTCTCTTTTTTAATGAATACAGTATCGTACCCAGTGGAGGATATTCATAGCTTTTTTAAAAAGGGTGTTTTTCCTCTGCTTAGCCTCTAGCCCTATCTAGTATAAATATAACGTGTGCCCCATGTATCGTGTTAAATTTTCTAGTAGCCACATAAAAAGAAAAAGCAGGTGAAGTTAATTTTAATATTTTATTTAACATTGAAAATATCTGTGCATCTAATCAATATTTTTAAAATTATTGATGAACTATTTTACTTTTTGTTGTTATTGTTATAGAGTCTTTAAAATGTGGTGTGTGTTTTTCATTCGAAGCGCATGTCAGTTTGGACTGGCCACATTCCCAGTGCTCAGTAGCCCTGTGCAGCTAGTGGCCCCCATTTAGACAGTATAGTTTCAGACCTTCAAGTTGTTTTTTTCCTGTTTTGATTTGTCTTCCTTGGTTGTCTGCTTAAAATGAAAGAGTTGGGAATTGAAATGTCTTAAAAGGCCTTTGGATATAAGAAGGATTTGAAGATTTGAGCTTTACTAGGATATGATGTAGGCGGGCTATTTGGGAAACACCAGTTGTCTGCATCTCTAGGTCTGTTCTTAGGCTGATCAGTAGCCCAGAGAAGGGTCTTTTACTGCCTAGAGGTGTGGTGCCAGGCTTTGAGAGCCAAGCAGGGTAAGGAAGCTCTAGGATCTCTGCATTCAGTATGCATACAGCTACTAAATTTCTATCTTTAGATAGATGCTCACTTGTCTCTTGTGCTTCACATTGCCCATCCAGAGAACCCTCAGTTTTACACTGCGCAGAGAAGCAGTCTGGGCTTCTGAGCAAAAGGTTGCTCAGGAACATGGAACAGAAACAGGGATCTAGAGAGCAAATGCCTCTTGGATAGCTCACCTTCCTTCAGAATTAGAGGACCTCATGCTGTTGTCAAGTCTGCTTAGGATTCTGTTAACCATGTTGGGTTTCAGTTGGAATTCCAACTTTCTCAGCACTTGTTATCTGCTCTTTAGCTATAAATGTTGGACCTGCTTTGTTAGCCCAGGAAATTAGTGGTATCTCTATAATGATATTTTGTAGGATTCTTAGCTGAAAAATGGAAACAAATTACCTTTGAATGACTGTAAATTTCAGTCAATCATCCTTTATCTCTTCTAGCCAGTCAGGGAAAGGAAATGAATGTGGCCCAATACTATCAGCTCTCATCCTGTCTCAGGAATACTACGTGACCAAGATTTTGGTGTGGGAAGCCATACTCAAATTTACAGTATTAGAGAGTAGCTTTCATTTTACTTATATACCATGTGGGGAATCTGAAACTCCAAGAGACTAAGTTACCCTCTTTAGATTACACAGTGGTGGAGGTAGAAATTAATCTCAAAGTGTCCTCTCCTTGGGACCAGCAAGGGAAATGGGATGAGCAGGTGCCTACCTCACCACAGATAGTATAATATATCAGCCTGACAGAGCTACACTGTATTCTCCATCACTGAGCAGTGGAAATTTTGCAGTAAATTATGCCAGTAGACAGAGCTAGGTGGCATACTCATTGATAGTTCTGTTAACCTACTTATGGTAATGCAAGTTGTATTTAAAAATTAGATAAATAAAACATTGACAGTTTCTTTCTTGTAAGTCATATTATCTTATGCTAATCTCCTATCTGACTTAAGAAAAAGACAAGAACCCTATGGGGGTCCTTGTCTCCCCCATTCCAATAAAACAGAATATAAGATTTTTCTAATTAATTGGACTTGTTTCATGTATCATTCTGGATTTGTTTCTGTAAACAATTGAAGATTATGGTAACTTTGGGGCAATAATGAATGTAAAATTTAGAGTTTTACTGATTATCAGTTAACTCATTTTTTATTTTTATTTATCTATTTACTTTTAAATATTGTATGTATTTACTTTTGGGGAGGGTGAGAGAAAGAAAGGGAGAGAACCTTCAATGTGTGAGGGAAACATTGATCGGTTGGCTCTCACATGCCCCCAACTGGGGACCTGGCCCACAACCCAGGTATGTGCCCTGACTGGGAATCAAACCTGCAGCCTTTCAGTTCAGAGGCTGGTGTTCATTCCACTGCAACACACCAGCCAGGACACTCATTTTAAATAAAGATGTGATTTATGGTGATTGTGTCAGATATCACTTTATAGACCACATCTGTAGCAAATATATGTACATTTCTAAAGGTACATGTTGACCTTAAGTCTTGTTAATCTAAAGGTACATGCTAAACCATTCAGTAGCTACTTACAGATTATCAATGGGGAGGGGAAAGGACAGAATAATATTTCTAATGTAACTTTATTTCTTTAGCTCCCAGAACCATTTATTTTATTCCGATTGTACACGGAATTTATAGACCTTGCGAAAGAGATCCAACATGTAAATGAAGAACAAGAGACAAAAAAGGATGGCCTTGAAGACAAAAAATGGCCAAGTACATGTATAGAAATAAATCGAATTCTTCTAAAGAGCAAGGACCTTCTAAGACAATTGCCAGCATCAAATTTTAATAGCCTTTACTATCTCATAATGCATCTTAAGCGGTAAGAACTTTGTATAAGAAGAGCATCCATTAGTAGATGGATAATTGATCAATTTTTGTTTGTTTGTTTAATTGTAAAATACACATAACAAATTTACCATCTTAGTCATTTTTATTTTAAAAAAATTTTTAAAGATTTTATTTATTTATTTTTAGAGAGAGGGGAAGGAAAGGAGAAAGGGAGAGAACATCAGTGTGTGGTTGCCTCTTGTGCACCCCCCACTGGGGACCTGGCCCACAACCCAGGCATGTGCCCTGACTAGGAATCGAACCAGCGACCTTTTGGTTCACAGGCCAATGCCCAATCCACTGAGCCATACCAGCCAGGGCCTTAGTCATTTTCAAATATACAGCTTAGTATTAAGTGCATTCACATTGTTGTGCTATTATTTTTAAATGAGCATTTCATTTCTGATATGTGTTAGGGAGAGGAAGATACTGAATGTATTCAAACAGCCAACAGCTTTCCCTCGGGTGCCTCCTACGTGCCAGACGGCACAGGAAAGCAAGAATGAAAACATACAGTGTCTGACATCTCTTCTGCTTGTCAGTTTGGTGGCCAGACCTGCCGACAAGTGCAGAGCAGCATCATTCGTGTTCTAATGGAGCTATGCACAGCATGCAGAGGCAGACAGGGGAGGGAGGGTCACGGATCAGAGGAGGATGCCCTGAGCCAGATTTGAAGAACTAAATAGTGGTTCAGCAACAGAGAATGTGTGGAAGAGCATCCCTGGCAGAGGGTAACAGACACAGAGACATAAGAAACCATCTTGCATTTGGGAAGAATAATTTGGTTAGGCTCGGCTATAACAAGCAGTAGCAGGAGTGAGCTAGGTAGAGGCCTGGTAAAGAAAATCTTCCATACCTGGCAGATGACTTGGCTGTCTTCCTTCTGTACCTACTAAAGAATCTTGAGCCAGGAATTTCATGTGCTTAGATTTGCCTGTTAGATCTTTTAGGCGGCAGTATGGAGAATGGTTTGGAGGAAAGGCCTTGGCTGCAATTCACATTCCTTGAATAGTCATAAGAATGAAAGGTGATGAGAGCTTGAGGTAAGGCCGCCGCAGTGGGAGTGGCGGTAGAACAGAGAGATCCTTAGGAAGTGCAGTCAGCTAGGCTTGAAGACTAGCTATGGGCAGTGAGAGAGAATTTGACAACAATATATGAGTTTCCAGCCTAAAGACCTGAAGTTTTGGGGGTGGTTTTTTTGGTTTTTGGTTTTTGGGTTTTTTTTTTAATCTCCACTGGTAAAACTCTAGAAGTTCCTTCTAGAATTTTCTACTTACTTACTTAAATTATATCCTGGTTTTATAAAACTCAACTTGGTATGTGGTCAATATTTAATCAAATAAATACATTTTTTTCTTAGACTTCTATATCCCATTTTTTTGCACCCTTCCCTACCCATAGTTAACTACCATCAAAGAAATCTAACAGGCAAGTCTCATACGGCTTAATGTGTTCTACTCTGCAGAGTCGTTGATCATTCGGAAGAAAACAAGATGAACTCCAAAAACTTGGGGGTGATATTTGGACCAAGTCTCATTAGGCCAAGGCCCACGACTGCTCCTGTCACCATTTCCTCTCTTGCTGAGTACTCAAACCAGGCACGGCTGGTGGAGTTCCTCATTACGTATTCCCAGAAGATCTTTGATGGGTCCCTACAGCCGCAAGAAGTAGCTACGTGTAGTACAGGCGGTGTTGCACCTCAGGTGGATCAGGGCTGCCATCTGAAGCCTCTGTTATCACCAGAAGAAAGAGACCCAGAACATTTCATGAAGTCACTCTTTTTCTCTTCAAAGGAAGTGAGTTTTGTCCTTATGGAATTGTGTTGGAACTTTGTAATGTTTATGTTAAGTTAAAACTCTTTGAACTGTTTATTGTGAAGTATGTTTTGCTTCTTCAAGTTTAAAACTTCTCTCCCGTCAACAGGATATCCATACTGCAGACAATGAAAACAAAAGTCTTGAACCAGTTGCATCATTTGAGGAATCAGAACGAAAGCAGAATGCATCAGAAAAATGTGATGCATGTCTCGTTGGTGAGTGGTCATGTGAAATACTTGTTTGCTCACTGAAAACTGTGTCAGTGAACCATGATTAAAAGCCAAAAAATGTAGACTCCTAAAACTTCTAAATTTTTTTAAATGCTTTACCTGTCACCTGCCTTTAACACATTAAGTACATGTATGTGTATGTATCTCTTTATTTCCTTGTTCCTTGACTGCAGTCATTTTATTCACTGATCATTTTAGTTGCGATGATTGGCAACTGTCAAGCTGGTAGAAAGTCTTCCATTTATTACTGTAATGCTATACAGTACTAGAGCTAAATTCCACTTTTTAAAATTTCAGCTATATGTGTTAAATTTGATGTATAATCAAACAGCTGTGACATAGCCTGCCCGGGTCTAGAAGGTAGGGGAGCTAACATTCATTAAGTACCTGCCTGCTCTCCGCTAAGCACTGTGCTTATTGTTTCGATTTCATTTATCTGATTTAATCTTCATAATAGTGCTATGAAGTAGGTAGTATTGTCCCATTCAGCCATAGTGTGAGGGAGGTGAAATCATGCCAAAAGCCACGCCCCTAATGAATAGCGCAGTCTGCAGTTGAACCTATGTTTGTGCTTATTTCACTATCCTATGATCTAGGGCTCCCAATTAGAATAGTTATAATAATGTCCTTTGCGAGTGCCTATTGTATACCAAATAATTCTGAGCACTCTTCATGATTAGATCATTAAGCCATACAGCAATATGGATCCAGTTATGATTCTCTTTTGACAAATGGAGACCCTGGGCAACAGTGAGATCGCCTTGCCCAGCGCAGACGTGGTGAAGCTGAGCTAAACCTAGTAACCGGGCTGCCGAATATGCACTCTTATCCTTTTGGCTGTGAGTGCTTCCCTCCGAACTTAGGAATATACTTTGGTTAATGTCTCCAGCCCAAACGCAATGAGTCGGGCCCCCTAGAGTGGCTGTAAGTGTGGGTGTGGAAAATAACTAACTGGGTGTTGCTTTGGAAGCCCAGGGAGGAGAGATCGGTGGTGTCACCTGAGGAGGAAGGGCAGATGAGATGACAGCAGACGGATTCTGATGGGCGCCTGCCAGTAGACTGCTGCCCAAAAGAAGAACATTAGGCAAAGGGCTGAAATCTTCCAGAAATCAAAAATTTTTAAGGGAGACATAGCAAAAAGGAACAGGGCTTAATGGAATTCAGGGTTCTAGTTTGAGAAGACTCAGGCCATGGGTGCAAATTTGATAGGAAAGAGAAAGAAAGTCAGTCTAGGAGTAAACACTAAATGGAGTGAATGGCAATAGTTTCCCTTACAGTGAAACTATTAAACCTTAGTTGGACGGGATGAATGGTATAGTCATTTGTTTGGTGACCAGGTTGAAAGCCACTAAAGCATTTCATATAATGTGCTCTCACTGCGGGTTGAGTGTGACTATAAAGCAATGTAGGGAGTTGGCAAAAGCATTGGGATTCAAGGGCACACCTGTGTTTGGCTGGCCTGTAAATTGGTATAACTTTTCTGAGGTGAATTTACAAATGTCTCTCTGTTGAAATCGTGACAGCCCTTTGACCCAGGATTACTTGTTCGTTCATGCACAGCACACAACTTCAGCAAGTGTTTTGTTTTTGTTTTACCTAACCTGCAGTGAATTTTGTAGCCATTTATTATATTTATTTCAGTAAATATAAAATTCTAACATTTTCATTCAGCGTCCACCTTTAAATTCCTCTGCATAGCCCTGACCAGGTAGCTCAGTTGGAGTGTTGTCCTGATATGCCAGGGTTGTGGGTTCGATCCTTGGTCAGGGCACATATAAGAGTCAACCAATGCACAAATAAGTATAACAACAAATTGATGCTTTCTCTCTCTCCTTTTTTCTCACTCTAAAATCGTGCATAGAAAAATTTTTTAAAAACTCCTCTACAGCCCTGGCTGGCATAGCTCAGTGGATTGAGCGCGGGCTGCGAACCAAAGTGTCATAGGTTCGATTCCCAGTCAGGGTACATGCCTGGGTTGCAGGCCATGGCCCCCAGCAACCGTACATTGATGTTTGTCTCTCTCTCTCTCTTTCTCCCTCCCTTCCCTCTCTAAAAATAAATAAATAAAATCTTAACTCCTCTGCATAGATAACTGAGAATAACTTGGAAAAATATTAAGACCATTATTGTTTTGAGAGCATGTTTGTTGTAACTCACCCAGATTCTTGTTAAGCAGGTGCCAGGAAGTTTAATGTTCAAATAAATCTGTTCCTTTTTCAGACAACAAAGTGCGTTTGCTTGCAGACCAGAGACTTGAATCAGCGTCACGAAAGATGGAAGATGTTTGTAAAACCTCCAAGCCATTTACTCTGAAACCCGACAGGGAAACCAACAGTGCTGTTGAGAGGTGTGCTCCGAGGACCAAGAGTAGACCTGTAAGTTTGCCTGTCGATAGACTGCTGCTTCTTGCAAACCCTCCTCATGAGAGAAATGGCAGATATATGGGAAATGTAAACTCAGACAAATTGTGCAAGAATCCTGCCTTTGAAGGAGTTAATACCCCTACTATTTGTTGCAAATTTGATGGCTTTGACCAGCAAACTGCACAAAACACTGGGGAGAAACAGTATGAACAAAATGGCCTAAATGCAAAGACTGCACTGATCGCGCCCAATGCGCTCCAGGAAGGAGGAGTGACGACGAGCATCAGGATTGGTGGGGACCATCTGGTCAGTGCCACCCAGCCCAGTAAGCCATGCCCAGAACCAGTCAGGTCAGCAAGACAGGTGTCGGAGGGACGGTCCTCTGACTCCTGCCCTGCTGCCCCTGTCAGAGCACCCAGAACACTGCAGCCCCAGCACTGGACAACGTTTTATAAACCACGTGCTCCCGCTGGTAGTGTGAGAGGGGCTGAGGAGAAACCTGTGGCATCCTCCCCAACAGTGCCTCCTGGCACAGCTCACACTTTTCAGGAGCATGTGCTGAAATCAGTTTCAGACTCAGAGAACACACCAGCTGCTTGTCCCTTGCAGCCCACAAGTAAACCTAAGGAGAACTCTGAGGAGCGTGACTTGCCTGATGTGCACCCAACGTGTCAGAGACCAAGGCTAAAGCGAATGCAACAGTTTGAAGACCTGGAAGATGAAGCCCCACAGTTTGTGTAGGGTTGTCGGAATTCAGCTTCTCTTCTTAAGTTGTTTTGTTTTGTGGTATTGTGTTTGTTTTGTGAAAGAATTTTGACAGGGCCCCTTTTGTATAGGATTGCCAAATCGTGGATTTTGCTTTTCGTCTTTGTATTGTGTTATCCTATGTCGGTCGTATTGAACGGTCGGTAGAATGTTGTGATAGGGTCGCGTCTGTGTCTCACTGGAATTATGTGTATTTTTGAAGTTGTGAATAAGTAGGCAAACTCATATTTTTTAAAGTTTAGTTGAAATTTTCTCCATAAAATGGTCCATTTAAATGCATCCCTAATATATGATGTAGTTCTCAACTAATAGCTGCCATTGGGAAAAATCATCTTTATTTTTTTGAAATAAAACTATGTGCTTATTTATAAAAGGAATGTTTCTGAATGCAAGTGCCTGAAAGATCTTTGTTTAGTATGATTTTTTTAAACACAATTTTATAGTGTGTCTTTGACCATTGTGTTTTTTACGGTATGTATGCAACTTTTTATTTTTCAGTTGTCAAGGTTTTTTTTTTTATATTTACAAAATGGCCAAAAAGCTTGCAAATCTGTGTTTAATTGCATTCCAATTAATTGCCAGATTTACAAGTGGTAGTCAGTTGAATTGTACAGAGAAAATGCACTTAAACCTGTTTGTGAATTACATAGTGCAGTTATGTCTTATTTGGCTTTAGATGGTTTTAATACGTTTAATAGTTTTTTATGTTTTGGCTTTGTTCTACATAAACTTTTGTTGTTCAACAGTTCTGAATGTTTTGGTATTTTATATAATGGTCCAAGAAATATTTTAAAATTTAATGCATTTCCTCTTCATATTGTCGAGGTTTAAAAAAATATTTTTTTGTATGAAATGTTTTTACTTATGAATAATTTTGTGTACTTTTTCTACCTGGACTTTAACCATTGACAATGTATGTTTCATATGAATCGTGCAAAGATTATTTAAGTTGACTCTGAGTATAGTTCAGTAAGCCTCATTGTTTGGAATTCGAGAGCAGGTATAGATGATTGGATGTATTTCATGTATAAATTTCCCAGTTTTTAGAACTAGTGCAATTCTTTTGTTTTCTGGGTTTCATCATTTTGCCTAAAATAGGATATAAAAGGGAGAAAAAATAGCCTTTTTGTATGTGTGAATTCTATTTGTAGTAAATGCTTTTGTATGACGATATTATACTTGATAAAATATATGTTACTCTGTTAAATTATCTCATGTTTGTGGCTTCTTTGAACTCTGCCTCTTAGGGGATGAAAGTTGAAGGTTTATTAACCATTGGCTTAGTGATCGGCATTTGGGCTCATATATCCCTTGACTTAGTACAACATGGAGTGTATTTTATGGGAAGTTTCTATATAGTTTTATGTAACAAACCCTTTAGTGTCGGGGCCTTGTTTTTAGTCTTCATTGTACAAAATATAAAAGAATTGTATGGCTACAAAAACCTAAAAAGGAAATAAGAGCCGACAGTTATTGAGCCTTCTCTTTGTGCCATGAACTCTACTAAGTTCTTACATAAATCATTTCAAGTTGACAGCAGCCTGTAATGGGAAGGGCCATATTTTATTATTCCCGTGTTATTGACAAGGAAGCTGAGGCTTAGTTAAATGGTGTGCCATGGGTTCCACCGGTGCGACAGTTGGGGTCAGGACCCAGACACAGGGCTCAGAGTTCGATGGTTAGTACCCTTAATGGCTGCACAATTACTAAGTAATAATATCAGGTAATGTTTAACAATAAAAGATTTACCTTTGGTGGCATTAAGTACATTCACATTATTTTGTAACCGTGACTGCTCTCCATCTCCAGAACATCCCATACTGAAACTTAGAAAATGTACTTCTAAACTCCTTCAGTTTTCTTTTTACTGTATTGAGACAACCCAATGAAAGAATATGTAATCAGCTTGCCTGTTTGTTTCCCCTCACTGCTCACCTCACAGCGAGAGTTCCACTGTGGGGAGTTTTCTGCCGCTGGGGTTCTCTGACAATTTGTCCAGCTTAAGCTGTTCATCTGTAGACACTTTTTAGTTTCCTGGGGCATTAAACAAGCATCTCCTGAGAACGTGTTGCTGCTCTAGAGAACCCACAGTGTGCTCCGTGCCCTGACGCCCAGTACCTCGGGGGCACTCCTTCACAGGGAGCTGTTCTGTGGCACATGGAAAGAACGTGAGCAAGAGGAAAGGGCAGTGGTGGGGAGTCCCTTCAGAGCTGCCAGACCACCAGAGAGCTTTGTAGAGAGCATATGGTTCAAGTTTCCAAGAAGTCATCTGTGAAGGGGTTGATAATAACTTCCCCAGATACGTGTGTTTTACGTGCTGAGAATTAGAAGTTATGAGTGTTAATAATTACTTTGAATGCACCTTAGGTGATGTGTTTTTTTTTTGATACAGAGAAGATAGGATCTCTGTGAGAGACTTGTTGCCTAGGGGTCTCAGAAGCAAATAGAATCATACCTCGCTTTCTTGGGTGATTTAATTTAAAAATGGTATTGTGGTTATACTACCCCATTGCAAGTAACATTCCAGTGTGTATTTTTCTGACAAGTTACAATCAACATAATTCTCTGGGTTTTTCTTCCCCAGAGGCAGGAAATTGTTTTGATGTGTTGGTATGATTATAAATGTCAATAATTCAGTAACTGCAGTTACAGTAATCGAAAGTTTAACAAAGTTGCTACATTCACAATAAATATGCAACAGCCAATTATATTTCTGTATATCACCAACTAACAAAATGAAAGCTTTTAGATCTCTTAAACAATGGCACAAAAAATTTGACATACCTGATAATCTAACATATATACAAGATCTTCATGGAGAAAATTTTAGACCGTATCAAGAATCATTTAAGGAGATCTTAAATAAATAGAATGTTTCATGATGTACAGGGACTGGAAGACTCAACATTGTAAAGATGTTCATTTAGCTTACATTTATTTACAAATGTCAGTGTAGCCCCGTCCAATGCAACTTTCCAGCCATTTGAAAGTAAGTTGCAGACGTGATGCCCCATTACCCCTAGATACTTTGAGTCAGATTTCCTTGAAACAAGAGGACTCCTGCACGACCGTACCATCGTGTGACCGTTACAGAGGTCGGCATCGGCATGTGACGTCTAACCCACACAGACCACACTCAGATTCACTGCCTGTCCTGCTGGTGGTCTCTGTGCCCGCATCCCGGTCCAGGGGCACACCGTGCATTCAGCTGTCCCCTCTCTCGTCTCCCTCAGTCTGGAACAGTTTTTTTAGTCTTTTCTTTCATGACCTTGAAACTTGTGTATAGGCTGGGTATTATATAGAATGTCCCTCAGCTTGGGTTTATCTAATGTTTCCTCATGATTAGACTCAGGACACACGTTTTTGTCAGAAAATACCACAGAAATGATGCTATGTTCTCACTGTATCATACCATGAGGTACACAATATCAGGCTGGCCCATCCCTGATCGGATTAACTTTGGTCACTTGGTTAGGATGGTACTTACCATGTTTCTCTGTGGTAAAGGTAACAAAAAGAAGTTCGTGAGGAGATTCTTTGAGACTACATAAATGTCCTCCTGATCAAATTGTCACCAGTTAGTATGAGTCTGTTAGCACTTCTTGTTTGAATCAATTATTACTATTCAGTTGTCAATGGTTGTTTATGATTTGATTGATACTCTACTGTAAGAGCAGTCCCTTCTCCATTTGTTCATTTGTTTATTCATTTGTATTGAGTATGGACTCATGGATTTCTGCTTTATTGAGTAAGTTATATCACTGTCATTTATTTTGATACTGAACTTTTGTCAGATTTGGTCTGTGGGAATCTCTTCAGGCTCACTTCTATGTGTTTTTAACTTTTTGAGCTCTTCTGATTTTTTGACACAGGAACATATTCCAAGCTTATCTTGTACTTTTCCCTGTCCTAGCCATTTTTCCAAGGAACCCTAGTTCCTTTAAAACAGGGGTGTTGCCCTGGCTGGCGTAGGTCAGTGGATTGAGCACGGGCCTGTGAACCAAAGGGTTACATGCTTGATTCCCAGTCAGGGCACATGTCTGGGTTGCAGCCAGGTGCCCAGTGGGGGGCATGTGAAAGGCAACCACACATTGATGTTTCTCTCCCTCTCTTCCTCCTTTCCCCTCTCTCTAAAAACAAATACATAAAATCTTAAAAAAAAAACAAGAGGGTCAAACTCATTTTCACCAGGGACCACATCGGCCTCGTGGTTGCCTTCAAAGGGCCAAATGTAATTTTAGGACTGTATAAATGTAACTACTTCTTAACTAGGGGCAAGAAGCTCTACATTCAGCCCTTTGAAGGCAACCATGAGGCTCATATGGCCCCCAGTGAAAATGAGTTTGACACCCCTGCTTTAAAAGAACAAGAGAAAATGGAAAACAAGAGCTAAGAAGTGCTCATTGCTACTGGAAAGCCATTGGTTTTAAGGCCTGTTGGTGGACAGGTCAAAGAAATACGTGTGTATAAACACAGACATACACATACACATATTTCCGTGTGTACATATACACTGAAAACCGGGAGTTCACATTGATACCTTCAATGCTAGTTCAGTAGTTTAGGGTTTAATCTAGTCTTTACATATTTGTGACTCCTTTCTCTCATGGTGGGGATCCTGGCTCCCATAATTCTAAATATATTACTTGCTTACTTTTCCTTTATGTTGCAGCCTCCCAACAGTGCCACCTAGATCCAGCGATGCCAAGTAAGCCCTCAACTGCTGCTGCTCTTGTCCTGACCACACCAACCCCGTATAAGCCCTCTGGAACCCCAATGAATTCAAGGCCAGCTGCATCATTGCCCCCAGCACTGTCGATCCTGACCGTGCTGTTTGAATCCCAGGCCCTGGTCATCCGGCTGAACCCTCCACCCCAACAGGAAGAGGAGGGGAGGGATAAATTCATTATTTTTTTAATAATAAGCCCCTATTAAGTATTGTTGAATTTATTAGGAAAAGTTTAAAAATAAAGTTATATGTTTACAAAAAATGTTTAAACATAGGTGTATATTTATGAAATTATAGAAAGTTTAAATTATGACTTGCTATCCCATTTTGACTCTAACACTTGCAAGTAATTTTAAAATAGTACTTCCTGGAATAACTAAACCATATTACATATGCTGTTTTTAATGTCTTTACAATCAACCAGTTTAATTACTCTGCATATATAAAATTAGCATACTTTTCAAGAAATAAGAGTAAAAGAGACTAATTGTTGATGTTTCTGAGTTACAAGTTCTATTTGGGTATGTTGTTGGCTTTTAAGTAAACACTATGAAAACCTGTCCCAAGTTTCTGGACATGGTCCCACCCACTCGTTACAGGATATTTTACATCTTTCTTAGAGGGTCGAAAGGGTTGAAGAGGTGGTGCAACAGTGTAACCGGTGAGCATTTCATTATCTAGGCAGGGGTGTCCAACCTTCTGGCATCTTTGGACCACACATTAAGTACACAAACACTACTGAAAACAAAAAATATCTCATAATGTTTAAAGTAAATTTATGATTTTGTGTTGGTCCACGTTCATAGCCACCCTGGGCTGCATGTGGCCCGCGGGCCGAGGGTTGGACACCCCTGGTAGAGTGCTGATGAATAGTGAACATGGCCCAGAAGTATAAAAATGAAGACATAGACCCAAGTGCTGTAAGATCTTTACAATTACAGGCACGGAGCCTGGCATATAATAGTTGCTGTCTGCTAAATTAATTATATCACATTTCATCTTACATCAGAAATTTGCTTTTTCGGATTTATTTCCAGTGAAATCAAAGCTTTCCAGTACCCACCTATTTTCTTCAAAGTCGTGAGAGTTCATCTAGTCACTTGCCAGTCAAATCAGAGTGTGTTGTGATTCAACACAGGAGAAAGCAATGAATCTGAGTTCTCCCTCTGCAAGTGCAGATACACATTTAATACAGATGCAGGGAGCATTTAAGCGATTTTTGTTTTAAATAATAAATGCATAAGTGTGTAAGTGCTTATTATCATCTAAAGAATAATTATAAAATGACCTCCAATTTGCCCCAAAACTCCCTTAACAGAATGTTAAGAAGCCACCAGAGTCCCCCTCCCTGGTCACATGCCCACTCTACCAGATGTAACCGTTGTTTTGAATTTTATGTTAACCATTCCTTTGCTTTTTAAAAAATTTGCTACCTATGTATTATTTAATTTTGCCTTTTTTTAACATTTTACAAGTGAGATTGTTGATTTTATGGCTTGCTTCTTACATTCAACATGTCTTTGAGATTAATCCGTGTAGATGTTTGCAGCCACATACATTTTTCTTTTTGCCTTTGAAAAACCCTCCTGTGAAGTGTTCCTGTGGTGAATACACCACAGTGTATCACTCCCCCCGCTGTTGGTGGACATTTAGGCTGCTTCCAGTTTTATGGTCATAACAATGCTGCATTGAAAACTTAATTTTTCCCTTTTCTTTCCTTCACTTTTGTTTTAAACAAAGTTGCTTTGTGGTTGTCATCTAATTTAATCTTCACCAAATCAGGTATTCTTAACTGTCTTTATTGGATGAGCAAATAGACTTCAGAGAGGTAAAACAACTTACTATAAGTTGTGTAGCTAATAAGAAAGGGTGATAGGACTTGAACCCAATGCCTTTATTACAAATTTTGTCTTTAAATTCTGTTTATAAATTCTATCTTTCTAAATTATTGCATCTGTATTTTTTAAGACAGAAGTGGTCATAAATATTATCTTTTTAGGCTATATTTTTTCTTTCTAGTTGCTAGGATACTGATCTTCAGGGTTATATCACAACTTGAAGATCATTTTTAATGTTTGTGTATTAAAACTTATTCATTTAGTTATGACTGTTGTATCTAAAGTTGCCAGAGTTTGTCTGGGTTACAGCTGGTTGCGTAGGTTCAACTTTGTTCATGATGAGAGAACGACGGAGCAGGATAGAAACGTGTTTCCCTCCGCACTCTCTCGGAACAGTGCTGCCGTGGGCAGCTGTTGAAGATTTTAAGCATAGAGAAAATAGGGTTTGCATGAGATCTCTTAGCTTCTGCTCCTAGTTAGGAAAATACTTCACAATTCAGGTGAGAAATGGACCCTAAATTAAGCCACTGTCTGTGGAGATGATGACCTAAATTCCGATTTATTTTTAGAAACATAGTAGACAGGGATTAGTGACTCGTGAATGTGGGGGAGGTTGAGAGTGGAGCAGGGCAGGGTGGCGAAAGGGACGCGTTACTGGAAGCCATGACCTTGGCAGCTTTCTTCTAATGTCCTAAGTGAAAGCTGAAGATTCAAGTGCAGTATCTTGCTTGCTGCTCCTTCAGGCAAAGTGAAGTCCCATGACTGAATTAAATGGAGGTAGTTTTCATGTTAGTATTCTCTAGGAAGCAATTTATGACTAGATCTATTTTCAAATGAAATGCATTATTTTGTGATTTGCTGAGTTCCCAAAACTGAAAAAAGTGTTCAATATGAAAACTGAACAACAATCTACAAGGACTATTATTAGCAAGGAAATTGCGCTAGATAATCTGTGAAGTCCTTTCAAGCTCTGATCCTGATTCTGTGACTTTGAATTTAAAGTGAGTGAGCTGTTTCTGGGTGCTTGAAATCCTAAAATCATTGCACTAAGCAATTTCAGTGTTTTCATTTTGTCACTGTTATTGATGTCAGCACGATACCTAGAAAACATCTTTGAAGTGCTTGGGGGAAAATTGTCAACCTGAAATTCTACAAAGAGTAAAAATGTCCTTCAGAAATGAAAGTGTACTGTAGACATTTGTGACAAACAAAAAGAATTAGTCACGAGCAGGGCTGTAGATCGTCTTTAGGCAGAAAGGAAATGATGCCGGATGGAAACACAGAAATGCAGAAAAGAATGACGACCTCCAGAAAAATGAATGTAAGTGAATATTGGCTGTTATAAAACAGTACTAGTACTGTGGAGTATGAAATTTATGTAGTTAAAATACATGGCAATGATAATGGAAAAGGCAAAAAGAACAGAAGTATTATAAAGTTCTAGCACTATCAAGGAAGTGGTAAATATTTAAGATATGTGTTGTAACATCAAAAACAATGATAAGTTAAAAAGAGGGGAAATGAAATATGTGAGTAATATGAAAACCAAGCAGAAAGACAAAAATGAAACCATGCATCAAGTAGAAAATAAATAGTTGGATAGTACATATAAAGTCATCTCCATCAGTAATTACATAAAATGAAAATGGACTAAATTCTCCAAGTAATAACCTGATGTTGTCAGACTAAGGGAGAAAACAAACTTATCTACATCCTGTGTACAAGAGACACATCTTAAATAAAGTCACACAAACTACAGGGATGGAGAAAGATAAACAACATGACTAATGAAAAAAACTGATGTCGCTTTACTAATATCAGAGAAAAGAGATGTTAAGTGAAGAAGCATTACTAGAGATAAAGAGGGATATTCTGTCATGATAAATCAATCTATGGGGAAGATTTCACAATTATCAGTAACATTGATTCAAATGTACAAGGCAAAATAGACAACTGAAAGGAAAAATGAACAATCTTAAGCATTACTTTAACACGCCTCTGAACAGACAAAAAAGTAATAAAAATACAGATCTGAATTACACAGTTAACAAATGTCATGATCTACATACAGGGAACATGGTCAGTGATGACATTTATATTTCATATAAGCTCATATTTAAAATTTACCAAAACTAACAATAGCCAGGCCGTAAAGAAAGCCTCAAAACATTTCAGAGTATTGAAATAATTCAAAATATGTTATCTGACCTCAGGGAAATTATGCTAGAAATCAGTAACAGAAGATAACTAGGAAATGCTCAAGTACATAGAAATTAAAAAGAACACACTTCTAAATAATCCATGAATCAAAGAAGAAATGACAACAGACATTAGAAAATATTTTAAATTGAATGGTGGGGGCGTGCCATATCCAAAGTTGTGGGCTGCAGCCAAAGAAATGCTTAGAGAGATTTATAATCTTAACTATATTGACTATAAAAGCCAAAAGGTTAATATCAATTAAACTTTATTTCAAGAGACAAGAATAGTAAATCAAACCCAAAAAATGTAGGAAGAAGGAAACAACAGTAGATATCAGTGAAACAGAAAACAAATCTTAAAAAAAAACCAATAAAGCTAAAAACTTTTTTTTAAAGATCAAGAAAATTGATAAACCCCCAATAACAAATCAATGAAAGGGGGGGAATAACATCTAGAATGATAAAGGGAACATTAAAGACTCTACAAACATTAAAATGTCATGATATAATGTACAACTCTGAATGAGGACAAATTCCTCAAAAATTAATTAAACTGACAAAATAAGTAGAAAATCTGGACTCTCCATCTTTTGTGGAAATTGAATCAGTTATTAAAAGCCTTCATACAAAGAAAAGTAAGACATTACCAGTGAATTCTTTCAGACATTTAGCAAAGAAATTACCCCAATTTCATGCATATTCTTCCAGTATACAGAAAAAGGGAATATTTCCAAATAGTCTGAGTTCATCCTAAGCTTGATACCAAAACCAGACAAGGACGTCACAATATAGAAAAAAAAGCTTGTAACATGCAAAAAGGATAATGTTATCACTACCGAGTGAGGTTAGTTTTCCATGCGTGCAACTGTGATTTAACATTTAAAAAAAATGAGTTTACCACATTTTGTAAAAGGAGGAGAATATCCCTAACCAGTGTGGCTGTTGGTTGGATGTTGTTCTCCAAAGCAAAATGTCGCTGGTTCAATTCCCTGTTAGGGCACATGCCTGGGTTGCAGTTTGGTCTCCCACTGGAGTGTGTAGGAGAGGCAACCAACTGATGTTTCTCTCAGACAAGATCTTTCTCTCCCTCCCTTTCCTTCTCTCTAAAAATAAAGAAAGAAAGAAAGAAAGAAAGAGAAAATTTTAAAAGGAGGAAAATATAGTTATCTCAGTAAGATGCAAATTGAAAAAAATGGTTTGATAAAATTTTATATTTTTTGTTTTAAAACAAACAAATGAAAAACTCCTGGTAAACTATGGATAGAACTTCCCTCAACTGATACAGATGCAGTATACAGCAGAGACATTGTGGTAAAATATTAAAGTTTTGCCCTTGAGATCAAGAACATCCCAAGGATATATACAATCACTGCTTCCATTTAACATTGTGCTAGAGAGAGTGGCCATACAATAAGGCAAGAAAAAGAAATGAAAGGCATAAAGATATTTGAAAAGGAAGGAATAAAAGTCATATGTTTGCAGATGATACAGCCATGTACACTGAAAATACAAATGAATTTACCCGCTCTTAGTTGGATGGGATGAATGTTATAGTCCAGTTATTAGTTGATTAGATATGAAAGAAATCTAAGGCATTTCATATCATATGCTTTCACTGTGGGTTGAGTGTAACTGAAGAGCAGATTGAGTGGGCAAAACCCTTAGCATTCAGGCCACACCTACATTTGGTTGGAGTGTAAATTGATGTAACTTTTCTGAGGCTAATTTTACCAATGTAAATGTGACATTTACAATGTGACAGTGTAATCATGACATCCCTTTGATTCAGCAATTTCATTTCTATGAATTTGTCTTATGGAACTACTTGCTACAATTTTCATGAAAGGAATTTCACAGAAGCAAATTTTTTTAATTAACTGTGGTTTGTAGTTATATTAATTTTAATACACACATACAATTTTATTCAAAGTGTACATTTAACCTTTTAATATGATTTAGGGATAAATACTTCTATTGAGTAGGTAAGTTTTTATCTGCTAAGCCGAAAGAAGTATTCCCTAGTGCTTTTGTGTCTTTTAGTGTGAGAATAACTTGTTTAATAAAATTATATAATGTCTCTTGCTCTGAGAGTGAGTCCGTCAACTCAGGCTTTTTTATCAAGTGCCACAGAAGTTTCATTCTGATATAGTTTGATTTTCGTATGACATTATATACCTGCTTGAAGACCAAGACCTCAAGACATTATTCCTCTCTTAAAATGAAATATGTCTGAAAACCCCCAATCAACTTCCTCTAAAGCCTGACTAGACCGGTAACTCTGCCTGTAGATAAGCTACTTTAAATGGCAGAAACAGGAAGTGTAAATGAAGGCAAATTTGGAAGTGTTCTATAGAATCTGGAATAGCATCATTTTGCCCATGTGCAACCCCACACGGGAGGTGAAGCGCAGGCCAGCCTGACTTCTGAGCCTGCAGTGGTCCTGTTCGTGATGCGGTGTATATTGCAATGCAGGACATGCTGGTCGTATCGGGCACTGCTCCAGGCACTTGGCGTCTACCTCTCACTAAAACAACTTCGGTGAGCTGCCTACTGATTCATAAGGTTACATATCTATGAACTCAAACTTGGCTATTAATTAAACACCCTTCAATTTTAGTTTGTAAAAAATTAATTACCATTAATTCCTTAAAAAAAACATACACACGCACACCTTGGCCTTGGACCAAGATGTTCTAAAAAAATAAATACATAAATCAGTAACTATGTAGGTCTTGCTCAGCTTCAAATTCCTGAACTGCTTTCAGTTCATTGCAGCCCAAACATGCAGTGACGTTCAGTAAGCTTCCAGGTGACTTCTGAGCAATATACATAGCTCACATTTTGTGTTTTGAAACTTGTAAACACAACATGCTGATTCTAAAGTCCCAATGATTATTTTTGTTCCTGTAAAATGGTCTCTTCTACTTTATCTTCAGTAAAGGACAGTCAGCCAGCTGGTAGATAAATTCAATATCCTTATTGAATTTTACTTTCTGGAGTGGAACTGAGTGCTTATTTTGAAATAATTTTCTGATTGCAGTTTAAAAAAAAAAAACAAAAAGTGATCTCTCCAATATGAAGTATGTGGTCATAAAAGAGAGGACAAGATTTTTTTAACAGTTGTCCTCTGTTAAACATAAGCTTTCATGTTCAAAATGCCAATTGAAAGTTTCATTTTTTAGTATTTTTCTGTAGTAACCAAAGTATTTTAGTTTCTACCAGGGACAATCATCTGGACCACACAAAGGTACGCGTAAGCCTGTTTCTGAATCGTGTGGTTTAGTTACATTCATTACTCAGATTTTAAAGTATGTTGATGGTTTGCTTTCATCACTTGGTCTTAGGCATATTTAAATTTTAAATTGCCAATCAAATTCAATGCTGACAACTTAAATATTTTATGTAATGGTGAAAAAAGCTGAGAACTGAGTTACAGATTTAAAAAATCAAAGTACATTTACTTATGTGCAAAATCTAAAAAAAACAAAACAAATGAACAAACTAAATGAAACAGAAACAAACTCACAGAAAAGAGAACAAACTGGTGGTTGTCAGAGGGGGCAGTAGGTGGGTGCCCAGGAGGAAAAGGGGGCGATTGAGCACTACAGGCGACCAGTCACGAAGTAAGTCACAGGGACGTGAAGTACAGCAGAAGGAACAGAGCCAACGGCAGCACAGCACCTGTGTATGGTGGTGACAGGTGGTCACTAGGCCACTGTGACGATCACCTTGTAAGGTGTATAGGCGTGGGATCGCAATAGTGTGTACTTGAAACTAACATGATATTGTAAGTCAATTATAATTAAAAATAAATTTTAAAAATCAAAGTGTACATACAACAAAGCAGAAATATTAGAAGAGGGATGAACTGTCTTTTGTTTTAAAGACATAGTCTAAAAATATGACTTCTTTGAATCTCACAATTCAATGACCAACTTAAGTGTATTTTTTAATGTGAAAGGACACATTATAAAACTGTCAACAACTGAAGTATGGGTATAAAATATATACAGTACAGTCTTAAGCTTTCTCACAATTATGTAAAACATTTAAAAATTGTATATATTTATATCAATTATACATAAGCATATATATCAATTATTTACAAGTATATATAACACATAATGATGTATTTCCATATGTGAACAGCCCAGATTGCTAAGTAACTAGCACAGAGATAAGGCTGAGTTTGTGTCTGAACAGTAGAGTGAGTCGCAGTACTCAGAGGGGCACATGGTGCAAGAAGGGCAGCAGGCCAGGGCCTGCCCACCACATCTGACCCACCGCCTGCTTTTGTACGTAAGCTGCATTGGAGCACAGTCGTGCCCAATCATTTCCAGTGTCTGTGCCCACTCTCCTGCTGCAGTGTCAGAGCTGAGTAGTCGGGACAAAGACCCTACAGCCTGCAAAGCCTGAAATATTTACTGTCTGTCCCTTTACAGAAAAAGTTTACTGACCCCTGGATCTGACGAATGAGTCAGACTGTGAGCTAAATATTTCTCTTGCTATTCCAATAAGTGTTTGTTTTACGTACAGGAATTCCCTCTTCTGGGTTTTGACTAATGCATCTAAAATGGAACACAAGACAGGCCAAAATAGCCTAAATGTCCACATTAGTATCTGCCTTTAAATTTATCTGTAGTACATGTTTTGTATGGCTGTGTTATATCTGCTGAATATGTATATAAACTCATTTTTTGCAACCTATCTTAAGGACTCTCAACCCTGAAATCATGGTCTCTTAGACTTAATTCATATTTGTGAACCATACTCTTGGTTGTCAACATTTTGAACCATATTTCTTTGGCTGTGAGATGACGGAGATTTTTTTCATTAGATGTTCTAAACGGCACTAAGAAAGCCGTGGCTGGGTAGTTCAGTTGGTTAGAGGGCCATCCCAATATGTGAAGGGTGCAGGTTCAATCCCCAGTCAGGGCACATGTGAGAATCAACACATGAATGCATGAATAAGTGGAACAACAAATTGGTGTTTCTTTCTCTCAAAATCAATAAGATACATACATACATACATACATACATAAATAGCACTAAGAACTAGAGGGAAATGAATAGCTCACTCCATTTGCTCTGGAGCCTTGTTTTTAGTCCTCACTATGTAAAATATAAAAGAATCGTTATCACTTTTGGAAACCCAGAAAGAAAATCATGGTAGCGAATATTTATGAGCCTCCGTTATGTGCCAGGCACTGGGTACTCTACACTCATTTTCTCACTTCATCCACACAAGCTTAAGAAATAGGTTGGAGTATTATCCCTGTTTCACAAACCAGGAAACTAAGTCTTCATTAAGAGACTTGCCCAAGGTCTGGCTCAAGAATATTGTCTTGTACACTGAAAGGTCACCAGTTCGATTCTCAGTCAGGGACATACCTAGGTCTCAGGTTTGATCTTTGTCCCCTCTTTCTTGAATGAGAATAAAATAAACCTTCAGAAAAAGAAGATGCTTGACTAAAATCACACAACCAGTAATTGACAGAGCCGGAACTCACACACAGAATTGTCAGATTACAAAGTCCGTGCTCTTAATCTTACTATTAAATAATAGTGTTAGTGTTTTATGCACTGTAAAGTAGCTGCCCATGTCCTTCAATGTGTTAAGACAACCAAACTGGAGAATATAATGCAATTACCTGGTCAATTGACATCTCTGTTTCTCATCACTGGCAAACCCCAACGGGAGTGCCATTCTTTGCTGCCATTCCTTCCTTCCTGCCTGGTCTACCTTTCCCACCCCACCCCCACCTCCAACCCCACCCCCACCCCCAACCTGCTTTGCCTACTCTGAGGTGAGCTGGGAAATCCTGCCTTCAGGGTCTCTGGCATCTCATCTTATTGCTCATTCTCAGCATGTAGACACATGCCAGCTTCTGAAGGCCATGAAACAAGAAAAGATGCTGCTATTTTTATTGCAGAAATCACAAATAGGCAGATCTGATGGATGCAAAAGGGCAATAGTATGCAGTTTATAAGCCCACTGCCTGCTGAAAGTCCCGGTGGCTGGTGTACTGAGCGGCCTGTGGGATATGGCGTCTGAGGGGTTGGAGGGCTCCTCTGGGCGAGCTGGCTTCGTGACTCAAAGATTCAGTGCAAAGATGGGAGGGCATTTTAAATGTCCCTTATAGTGCACATTTGGGCAATGAATATTTATTTATAAACACAGAGATGGACAAAGCATGTTTCTGTGATTTCAATTTAGAGATCTCAAAGGCAAACAGAATTAAGATCCTCTCTTCCTTAGTTCAGATACTTGACAGATGGTACTACGGCTTCCTTAGGCCCAGCCGGTATAGAGCTTCTTAGGTTTGTAAACTGGAGTTTCTTCCAGGTGGGCACGGGTGGTCCTGTAACGTAAAAACCTGTTCAAGTAATTTTATCTGGGGATGGCGTGGGGTGGCAACCTAAAATGTCAGCATCATACTTAATGCACGAACAACACAAGAGACATTCTGATACATAGAGAAACATCACAAAAATGCTTATCACTACTGCTATCCTATTACTAGCTAACATTGTAGTAGAAACATTAGTCAATACAATTAAGCAAGAGAAAAAGCGTAGTGGTAACAAACTTGGACAAGATAAAGTGATCACTATTTGTAAATAAATATCATTATAAACATAAAACCTTAAAGAGAACCCTAACAAACCACAACAATGAGAGAATTTAATGCGATGATGGGGTACAGGATAAAGATCCTAAATTAATGAGCAGAACCTAACGGCTACTGCGACGCAGTGTCACTGTCGCACCTGCTGATAATTGTCTCCAGTAAGGGGCACAACTGACTTTTGTTTACATTTTTTATTTAAAGGCATTATGTTTATTTTCCCAACTCTGAAAAGCCTTCAAGTCCATGGCCTCAAATTGCCCAACCGAATCTTTCCGGACCAATATAGAGAATGAGGTAAGCTAATTAAGCATTTTTCCTAAGCAGCCTATTTTTAAAAACGTAGAATTTTTGGCATGTTTGTCATCAGGACCACCTCAGTTTGCTCCCTCCCCTGTCACGGTGGTGGTCCTACCTGAGACTTTTTAGTTTATGTGAACTGAGTCTTTTGAGCATTTTCAAAGAAAAGGCAGCTTTCCAGGCCAGATTGTTACAGCTATTTCAATACTTACTGTACACACGTCTCCTGTAATAACACTTCAAATCAGATGATGCTGACCCAGTTAGAGCTAAGGATTAAAGAAATCTGCTTAGAATTTAATTGCATCCACTAGAGCAACTGCCAAGAGAAATACATTCCACAGAATGCCCTTCAGAGAACCTCTCATTAGCCAGACTGCAAAACTTTGATTTCCTTTCACTTGATGTATGACCGCCTGGAATTCATTGAAACGTGCATGTACTATATGCTCATACATGGTCACAACATATTGGGTTAGTCTTTCATGTTTCTTGGATGCCATATAGTCCTATGTAGAACTTAGTTGTTCGTAGCTTTACCCTAAAATAAAAAATAGAGGTCATATAATTTTAATATAAACTGTATACACTCTAGATATTTTCTTTTGTATAATTTTTACACAACTTCAAAAACATCAGACTTGTGAAAAACAAAGCATTGCCTTTTAAACTACACCCAGTTTTTCTGACTCTAAGCCTTTACTTTGAAATTCCAAGAAAACAAATGCAGTCTATTCTTCCTCCCCTCAACCAGATGCCATAGAATCTGCCCAGAAATATCTCTGTGCTTTGCCTAATCTCTGCCAATTTTGCATTTTTCCTTGCCTGTATATTTGTTTCTATGTCAGATCTGTTGTTATCTGTGTTTTGTCTAAAATGTGTTTTTACTATGTGTCCTATGACAAATGCATTTACATCAGCATTATCTACCGTAGACTGGAAATTCTCAGAAGGTAGGATTTTTAACACTATGGTTTTGAACCTTGGCTCTGCAGTAAGACCAGCTGGGGTGCATTTGTACATTCAGTTGTGTGAATGTTGCCCCTAAGGGTTTCAATTCAGTAGATGTAGGATGGGCCCATACTCCATTATTTTTAAAAAACATTTTTAATTGATTTTTTCAAAAGACAGTGACAGAAAGAGAGAAACATTAATCTGTTGGTGCATTTATTTATGCATGCATTGGCTGATTCTTACATGTACCCGGACTGGGGATGGAGCCCACGACCTTGACATATCGGGACAACACTCTAACCGACCGAGCTACCCAGCCAGGGCACTTCAGTATTTTTAAAAATCTTTATAGGTAATTCTGATGTATGGCTGAGAGTTGAGAAGAGTTGAGAGAAGCTCTTTATAAAATTACGCTTAATTTGCCCTCGCTGGTGTGGTTCAGTGGATTGAGTACCAGCCTGCAAACTGAAAGGTCACTGGTTTGATTCCCAGCCAAGGCACATGCCTGGGTTTCGGGCCAGATTCCCAACTGGGGGCGCTCGAGAGGCAACTGATTGATGTTTCTCTCCCTTTCTTTCTCCCTCCCTTCCCCTCTCTCTAAAAATAAATATATATAAAAAAAATTACACCTAGTTCTATCCACAGCACCTAGAGGAATTGCCTGGCACATAGACAGCCCTCAAAAACTGTTCACATATTGGTGAACTGGACTGAGATTGAGCTGCACTTGAAGGGTCACTGACAGTCACTGCAAGTCCGATGACTCTAAGTAAATAAAATACTGTTTTGTAGTTGTCATCTGAGCCCACCAAGTTATCAGTTTAACCCAGACAGGCCCAATCTCTTTTGTAACTAAAGAAAAATTGGTAAGGAGATTCTGGTTGCTAGCAATCTAAGATTGCACAAACAATATGCCTTTGTTTTCATAAAACATTATTTTGATTTATGGAGTCCTTTCCCTTGAATTAAAAATGAATAAATAGCCATGCATTCAAATAAGTTTCACATAAAAGATCCCAAACCTGAGTTATATGATTCAATAAGTTAAAATTCTCAAAGATTTGTGGGGGATGTAATAATGGCAGTCAGCGATTTTCTTAGCATAAACCCATTCCACTCCTGGTGGTTTCTACAACAGCAATTGGTGTGTGATAATTCAAAAACTGTAAGAATTAACTGAACTTGAATGACAGAGCCCAAAGGCAAACCCTGGCACCCTCGTGGAATACCGACCTGTCTTTCTTATCTCTGGGATGCTTCTCAAATGCAAGGTGCATCACAATCACCTGCTTATTAAACGTAAGGAGTCCTGGGCCTCATCCCCGGACATCCTGATTGAGCAGCTTGGCCACCAAGTCCAGGAATCTGCGTGTTTAACAGCCACTCCAGATTGATTCTGATGCAGTGGGTGTGACGCCTGCAAAAAGATGCTCCGGGTTATACTTTCTGTTTCATGACCAGTAGCCAAAGGAAACCTACGCAAGTGCTTAACAGCCTCGGCCATCATGCAGATTTCCTGTGCTAGGTGTGTGACACTGTTTTTATTAAACCTGCTCACCACAGAACTTTATATTACCCTTGGAGACATTTATTCCTGGGTGGACTTCAGTCTTGGAGTGAGTGTTTTCAAACCCAGTGAATTTAAGTGTTTTACCAACGCTGTTGGGAGTGTGTTACAGGCCCTACCCTTTAATCTGAGTGAAAATAGAATACCGACTCCACTAAAACAACTTCAAGTAGAATTCATAATCTAGTCAGGAGAGAATGCTACTCAGTCATCTCGACACAACAGCAGTTCTCTGTAGTGGGGAGCAGTCGGTGTGCACCAAACACTGTGATTGTGTCCAGTAAACACGGTGGTCCGGCGCAGCGAGGCCCCTGTGGCAAGAGAGGAGAGAGGGAAGGGAACACTAGCAACTCTTGCCAGCTGCTTCGGGAGCGCCGGATTCCCCCAACTTTGGGCTAAGGTGTCCAAGAGGGACCTGAGGTCAGCGCCATCCCTGCTGTCCCCTCTTAACTTTTCTAGTCTTTTTCCTCCTCTCTCCGGTGCTGTCCATTTTTGCTTTGCCTTACTTTTTCTCAGAGCTGTGAGTGAAGTCTGAGGCCCAGCACCCTCTGAAGGGGGTTGTTTGACCTTTTCTAAAGATGGCTAGGTGACACAGTTACCGGCAGGCTCTCTATCAAAGGTCTCACTTTCAAGACTGAAAGGGCATAACAGCATGTAAAACCCGCCTTTTCCTCCCTTTGGATGCTCACAGTGGCAATTAAAGTCTATTGTGATGATCTCTGAAATGGGGAGGAAATGGGAAGTCAGTATCCTGAAGCTGAATTGGAACTCCGGACAAGCTGCCAATGTGCGGCTGAGTCACCAAAAGGTCTCCAAGCTGTTTGCCATCTATCAGCATAGTAGGAGGTTAGAATGGAATCTGCGGAAAAACAAATGACTCAGTTTTCCTTTTTAGAAAATGCTCAATTTCAGCTGCTTGATTTCCCTGTTGAAATGAAAAGGACAAAACCACGACTGACCATGAGCAGTAACAACCACTTCCTGCATTGGTGCCAGTCGCAAAGGGGAGGTTTCCCAAAGCTCATTGATGCTCTGGGTACTTTTTACAGAAGCTACGACGTTAAGTGCCAGGAAGAGGAGATGTAAGTCAAAGGAAGAGTCAACCATATACTTATGTCCTGCTTTGTCAGATGCATGTGATAGGAAAAAATGAGAAGGCCTATGTTTCTGTCCCAATTTTTCTATTTACACACTATGTGACCTTGGCAGGTCATCCTTTTTGAGAATATTTCCTTGTCTGTGCAATGAGAACAGTGTCTGCATCAGAGGGTGGATGCAAAGGACGGTGACTTGAGCTAGAATACCCGAGTCAGTGTTCATTCTAAGCCCCACAAAACCGTGAGGCACGTTCGCTGATGGGAGGGTATTTGGAGAGATGGTGACGGATCCTGGGTCACAAAGTGAGGTGACAGGAGAGTGTGCTGTTAACACATTTAGACAAGAATGAGTAAAGTTTGAATGGATTCTCATTACCACAGGCATATTTTTATATGTGTGACGATGGACCTACATTTTAAAAGTTTAATCATGTTATCATTGATTTCAAAGTATTATGTAGCAAATGCTCAACAGTACACATTTCTTATCAAAGTAATAACAGCCATCACTTACTGCTCCCTTCCAGGGGTGTCCAGGGGCTGTCCACAGCCCACGGGCTGCATGCAGCCTGGGATGGCTATGAATGTATCCCAACACAAAACCGTAAATTTACTTAAAACCTTTTTTTTTTTGCTCATCAGTTTTCATCAATGTTTGCATATTTAGTGTGTGGGCCAAGACAACTCTTCTTCTTTCAGTGTGGCCCAGAGACCGCAAAAGGTTGGGCACTCCTGCCTTAGACTGAGCACAGGGGCAGACTCTTCAGACCATTTCGGTGAAGCATGGCCCTGGGAGGCAGGGGTTCTCAGCAGCCACTAGCAGCAACTCTCTGCAGCAGGTATTATTATTCCTACTTCACAGGTGATGGAATTGACCAAAATTAAAATTTAAAAAACTTTCCCAGCATCGTACGCCTAATAAGCAGTGGAATAGGGTTTCAAACTCCAGTGTGTCTGTCTCTAATGCATGCATGCTTGACCACCAAAATCTTGAAGCTGCACTATTTTCCATTGAATTGGAACAGAAGTCTCGTCTCTGTGACAAGGTGACCTTGACTTCAGTTTCAGTCTTTGAAATTGGTACAGGATGATGGGAGTAGCTAAAACACATTCACACACAGTTGGCCCCTGTCAACCATGGACTTGCTATGAAGAAGTGTGAGGTAACTGACGAGGTGTCAGAAAGTGTAAGTTCTTATTTCTGCCTTCATAGGGACTGGGTGTGTGTTCTTGAGCAAGTAGTTCAAACCCTGAGCCCTAATTTCCTCTGTATGTGGAGGTTGTGATGTTTATCTTGCCCACCTTACAGAAAGTTGCGGGGATCCAGTGAGATGGTGTATGTGAAAGTATTCTTATATATTTAAGAGTTTCTTTAACCACAAAGAGGTTGGGGAACATTTGGTAGGTAATATAGAAAAAAACCCATTAATCTTGTACCCGTAACAGTCACTCCTTTTATGATATATTTGCCCATCTACAGAAGTGCTTTTCAAAGAATACTGTGCCTCCTGGTAGGACACAAGATTACTTTAAGAGGTCCATGAACAATATGTTTTAGTAGTTCTGGGCTCTAAAATGCTCTAGAAAATATAACATAAAAACCCTGTGATCACCTGGAGTATTGTTGAAGATTCAGCTAAGTGGAAAAAGTGAGCCAGTTTAAAATCAATTAAATATAATAAAGTACAGGCAAATACAGGATAGGAGAAAGGAAGTGACCTTAGGAAGCACTGACAAAAGCTTGCTCTGTTTGAAAACAGGCTTATCTCAGAGGAGCTTGTCAGGGCCACCTCTGACGGACCTCCAGTGGTCTCTTCTCGGCTTCCACAACAGCAATCCCAACAGCGAAAAAGAGAAGAAGAGGTCCGTGGCATCCTGCCCGAAGCTCAGCCCATGCCCCGCCTCCCCTACTCTGGTTGAATGCTCTCAGCTTGAGTCAAAGGGTGGTTTTATTCCTTCTCTAAGAAAGATGCTTTTTAACCTGCATCACACAGAGGGTGCAAACAATGGACACACCTTCTACACAGGGTGTGAGCCTCTAGTTTGAAAAGCAAGACTTTACTTTTGGTATCTTAAAGTCCCGATGCAATCTCTTTCTGAGGGAAAGCCAAAGTGCTTTGGATGAGGTCTGCAGTGCCCCTGCTGGGATTCTGTCCTTGGCTGGAATTAATTTCTCGGTTTAGGCCCTGAGTGTTTGCCGTTCTCGAGCTGCCATGCTGCTAAAGGTTGACAGCCAGTGAGAACTGTTTTACTACATGGTTTGCTTAGTCTTTGGTGACAGGGTTTTCACTGACGATGGCTTCCCCAGGCCGTGGTGAGAAGCCAATACTGACCTGGTGTGACCTCTTTGAGAAGCATCATGGTCTTCTGTATAAGGGGCTTGGGTGGACCACATCCAATCTTTCTCCAAATCTAATCTAACAAACTTAAATAGATGTTCAGAGAAAAATCACCTTTTTTAAAAAAAAACCTATAGGTATTTTCTTGAGGAGTCCTTGGTTTGATGCTGGTGTTTTCTCTTATTAGTTCAATAGCAGCACCTTATTTTGAAAGCGTAGAGAGGTTTAGCGAGTCACCAGCAGTCACACAGCTAAGGGGCAGATCTGAGATAATAACCCCGTTATATCTGGTTTCAAAAACCATGATTTTCCACAGTACTCACACTCAGTCTTCACTGATTGATATTGAAAAACAGCACACTTAAAAGATGTTAATTTTATTAAGAAGAATTTGGCTGAGCAACGAGGGCAGAAGCTGTTTGCACAGCATGCATGGGGGCTCCCGAATGACTGCTCGGACCGGTGAGCCCAAGGCCGTCTCTGTGCCGCTGAAATGACCGAACAACGTTGCCACTGGGGTGGAGGCAGAGATGAGTCCAGGGCAGCAGGGATGGAGGCTGACCCACCATATGGAGCTAAGCACCTGGGCCTCTTTCCCATTCCAACTTCCCGTGCCCCAGAGGCTGTAAAGATGGGAGGAGGCGGACTGACGGCCAGGGCTCTCCATGAGTCATGAAGGACGGGGGCGGGCGGGGGCGGGGGGGGGGGGGTGTGCTTCGGAGCAGCGTGCAGAAAGAGATTTCCCTCACCCAAGAGAGGTTTTTGTCCTTTTGACAAATCCAGCTGAAGGAATCTGACAACCCACCACAAGCTTTCTTTGTGTGGCTGAGCACACAACGACCGCGTGAAATCTTCCCACACCACTTCTGCCACCTCACAGAAAGCTGCCTAAGTAGTCTCCATTTTCCTCTGTTTCCCCATGCTCAAGGCCAAACAGTAACTGAAGAACTGACATCATTTCTGGGCCTTGGATGGTTTTGCCCACTTGGTGGGGAGATTGGAAGTGTGCTGCTCCTGGTCACTTGTTCGTTGCGGGGCGGCACCATCAGGCTGACTCTGCACCTGTTGTTGAAAGTTGAGCAGATGCACTCTGCCCGGGTCTGTGGGGATTTCAGCTGCCAGCCTCCTCGGCACAAATTTCAGAGGGCAGGCTCCGAGTCTTCCCTGGCATTATGGGGAGGCACACACCTTCCACACAGGTACTCATATCACTGCTGTTATGTATATTAAGAGAATCACCACAAAGAACTTATTCTGAATTACTCCAGGTCTTTGATTCGCAAAAATTATTTTTGGCACCAGAATGTCCCTTTCCCTCTGTTTTTCAGGTTTGTCACTTGGTTGCTTGACTTCACTGGGGCCCTTTGGAATGTCTGAGCTTTGAAGCCCAGGGGGCGTGCCCTGGGACTGCTGAGTGGCAGGTCTGGCTGGGGAGTGTGGTGACTCAGGTGTTATCAGGCTCTGTGCAAGGCCAGCAGCTCAGAACCCCTCTTCGGACTGTGTGATAACGGCTTAGACTAATGGCTGCTGGGAAACACTCCTCGGCATCCCCTGAAACTCTGTTATCGGGCCAAGTCTTTTGCACTTAATACCCAGAAAATGTAAAATCCCTGGGCTCTGGTGGGTTTTCTGAATGTCAAGTCAGCGAAACTCTAAACAGCTTTTGAAGTGCGCGTGTGAAATGTGCTTGGAATAGCAACCTGCCTCCTCACTTTTGATAAGGGCTTGATTTAGTTATATTCTGCTAGAGTAGAGCTCCTCATACTCAGGTGTGCAGACTCCCCACCCCCCACCCACTACTTCCCAAAGTCCAGGAACACGTTCCAAATGTACATGGATACATTTCCAGAGCTTTCAATTCCACGTGAGTGATTTCTCCAAAAGGCTTTGATGAAGATCAGGGTGCAGGAGAAATTCCACACAGTCTGAAAAATGAGAAAAAGTTGGATCAATCCCAGAGATATGACTGGGGCTAGGTGTCTCTTGGTTTAGGGAAACTGAGAAGGGGCCTGGTGGGCTGCAGCACAGGTTAAGGTGAAGATGAGACCCAGAACCTAGAACCTTGCTTTCCCGGGGACAGTAAACTTTCTAAAGGGTCCAGCTCTCCCAGAGCAGGAATAACTGTAACTGGGAATAGAATTCCAGGACACACTTTTGTTGGTGTTGATTATTGGTTTAAACTGTCTATCTGAATTGAATAACAAAACTACCTATAATTTGCCAACTAATTAGATGAATATAATAGTGAGTGTGTGCGTGTGTGTGTGGTAGGAGAGGGATTGTGTAGGAATAATTTGGCCCCTAAGATCTATACATACACTATATATATATATACATATATAATTACTCTCCCATTTTAGATTACTTACCAGACATGTACTTTGCTTAACAAAGGGTCAAAGAAGAGCAAAGGCAAGAGGAGACTATAAATGTGCATTTATTACCAATTTATAATTCACATCATCTCACTTAGTCTTATTTTTCCATTGCCCTCTTTAAGAGAGGTGCTGCTCAGGTGAGTGCCCTCGACTCCTGGCCTTGCTTCCTCAGTGAGTTTGCACCTGCACCTCCCCGGCCTCCTTCTCCCTCAGCGTCTGTGGAATGCAAAGGGCCCCTTCCCTGCCTGAGGCTAATTCCACCTCCTCCCCCCTTGGGATCCCATCAATCATTCCTCAAAAACTTCAGTATCTTTCTTGCAACTGGCTCTTTCCTACATATTAATATGTTCAGATCTCTCCTGTCTTCAGGGAAATGAAGATCTGCTTGACCGGATGTTCCCTCTAGCTACTGTCTTCGTCATTCTCTTTCCCAGCACAGCCAAGCTACTTAAAAGAGCAGCTGTGTTTTTCACGTGTCTCCGCAACCCTCTGCTGTCTGGTATGTGCCTCCCATGGAAACCGTTCTCTCCAAGGTCAGTCACCAAGCCCAATGGGCTGCTTCCGGTCTTCGTCCTGTTTGCCTTTCCTAAGATATTTGGTACTGAGGACTGGTTCCTCTTTCTCAAAACATCCCCTTTCTGTGACTTCCAGGGCACCCATCTTCCCAACTTTCCCCCATCATCTCTAGCTCATCCTGATCAGGCTTTTTCACTGTGTTATTTTTCTTCATCTGCTTTTTAAAAAATGGTTATTATTGAAGTGTAACATATGTACAGAGAAGTGTACAGATCACAGGCTCGCAGGCTGATGATTTTCACAAACTGAACACACCTAAGTAACTAGCACCCAGATCAAAAGACAGACTGTTTCCAGCACTCTCGGAAACACCTTAGACCCCATTCCAGCCAGGTGAGTTCAAAATTCTTGCAGGAGAGATTAAATTAGTGCCAGCTAATATGCAAGATTCTCATAAGAGAGGTTAAATTAATAAGATATGACATTTCCTGGTACATGGGGCCAATAATTTCAAAAAACCACTGAATGCTAAGTTCTATCAGATTGGTCATGAATTTCTACTGTGTCATAGTGTGTGGCGGGGCCCGGACCTCTTTTGTGGCACTGAGGAAACGTCCCTGCTGAGGCGAAGAAGAAAACGGGCCGGTCGGGTCTAAGCGATGTGCAGTGGCTTCAAGCCACGGGGCTCCCTGACGACACCGTGTCAAGCAAGAGTCGAGGCTGATTAAAAGGTGAAACGGAGCTGTGCCTATTTCAGGGAAAAGCAAAGTGCTGGGATTACCCTTGTATGAAGTCGGTAAGGAAGTGTTTTATGTATTTCGATATTGCCTTACTTAATTGAGAAACTATTTCTATTTTGGTAATATGATGCTCAGAAAAAAATGTAAATTTAATCTAGTAACATAGTTAGTAATTCATGATAATAGATGTTAATTTTGTATTATCCTGAGGAAGTAGGAAAAAATGCACTACCCAAATTCTCATAATTTCTCATTTTCTCTCACCTAAAAATATTTTTAAATATGAAACTTTTAGAGATTATTTTTCTAATACGTAGAAAAATAAGTAGAGAAATTCCTTTTACTCTGTGCCAAATGGTTTTGCAATATTCATCATTTCTCTCTGATGATAAATTATGTGGTATTGCTTCCACTTTTAAAAAACAAAGAAAAAAATGTGTTTAGTTTCACTTTGAGACTCTTTACTAAGAATTCTTGTAACATTTAGTGAATAATAAATTTTAAATAAAAAGTTGGCTCAAAACCAGAGACAAGTATAAATATCGCACTTGATTCATCAGCCACCAAAGCATTTGAAGAATCAGTTGGTACACTTTTTAATGTTCTGATGAATGAGGAAAGTGCTTCACCCCGGCCTGTGCACACAATGACTGATGTGTTCTGAACCCGTTACACATTATCCTACTTGTCATGCCTTCACACTGTTTAGCATGTTTTTAAAATATCAACCTTTTCTTAATAGATACAGGGATCAACAATATTGAATATTTTGGAGTTTTTTTACCTTAAAAGATACGACAGTAGAGCTCTTTCTTAAACTTTGCTGTGGCTCTCCTCAGTTTTCTGCTTGTGTTAATGTTGCAAGTATGTTACCTACCCAGGAGCTTTATGCGGATACATTCCAATAGGCCGCAAATAATTTCTTTTGCCTTATGGCAGTTGGTCCAGGTGATATCCTCCCTTTGATCAATATAACTCACATTAGTCAGGAGTCTTTTGGTTGCAATTAATAGAAGCCTAACTTGAGCTAAGTTAGGCAAAGGGGGATTTTATTGGAAGGATTGGAGTGTCTTACATCTAAATTGCCTGAAAGAAAATCAGGGCAGCAGCTGTGTCCCAAGGACAGCTGGAAGCAGGCGCAGCTGCAGCTGGGCCTTCTGCTGCCTGCCTCCGCCTTGCTCTGCAAATTCCCTTCATTCCCTCTTAACTGCAGATCGGATTTCTCCCCGAGGTGGGTGCACAGCCTCAGGACCTCAGCTAGCCTGCATGGCACTTCTGTGCAAATTAGAAAAGGCAACGCCCCTCCTTCCCTGCCCTCTCCTTACCCTCCACCTCCACCCCTGCCCCAGAGGCAGTCTCACAGTTGGAAAGTTTGGTGAGCAGAAGGCACTTTGTGAAAAGAAAAAGGCACTTCATTTTCTTGGATGCAGCCCTATACCAGGGCCCAAGGTTTGGTCAGCAAAAGCAAGTGAGATTTCAGCGCAAATCCTGCTCTTCTCCTGGTACCTTTGTATGGAGTACAAACTGGTCTAGTGACTCAGCATGGGCTCTAATTTCTTATAGCTTTTGACCTTCAGTAACGATAAACTCATCTTTCTTTCAGGTCCATGGTCAAAAGCTCTGTGAAGAGGCTCTTATTGGCCCAGCTAAGATCGTGAATATAACCAATCAGCTATGGCCAGGGGGCAGAGACCCACCACATTGACAAGTCCACAGTACACCTGCCCTTGGTGTTGGGGTCACGCTCAGAGAAGAACAAACCTTTGTGAGACAGACAGAGGGGCTGTTAGCGGCTTCTGGCCAGCCTTGGATTTGTTTTCAATGAGTAACTTTCATAAACTAACATTTATTCATTTATTGTTCTGTTACCTTAACAAATATTATTGATAAGTAGAGGAAATATTTATGTTACTCATGATGATTGAAGGAGTTTCATATTTTAATTGCCCAGTGATTTGGTTTTGAATTTGTAGGAATAAACTAAACTTTAGAAATCAAGATATTTTTCCATTATCTTAGTTATGATGTCTCAAAACTATCTTTGTGCTTATTACATAGAGCCATATGCTTTCCACTCACCTGTCCTCCCTGTTTCCAAAGAAATATAATATCTTCAATGACATATGTGGGGGATATTCTATTTTCCTCAGCTTGTTGCCAGTGAACTGGTGGCTATCTATCAGTATTAGTTTCCTTGTCAAATTTACACTCCAACATTACAGTTATTCTAACTCACTTAACTTATACATTTGCCAGAGCCTTTATCCAAATAGAATCTTTTAACTATGTATGTATTTTTTCCACCACTGAGTTTTTGTTGGCAGAATAACTAGTACAAGTAACACAATGTCTCTTCCTTGATAACACTGTATTTCAACCCTCAGAAACAAGAATGACAAAATCTTAACACATCACCATTTGTCCCGAATTCTTTGTACTTATGAAGACACATGGGCTGACATGGCTCATCACTGAACCTCACAATTCCCCATCCACGTGTAGGGGCCGAGCCCGAACCACCACATCCTCTGCATGTATGCCAATTTCAGACTCACCCCAGTGACTTAGGGCAGCAATTTTCAACTTTCTTCATCTCATGGCACATATACACTAATTACTAAAATTCTGCGGCTTACCAAAAAATATATTTTTTGTCAATCTAACAAAAAAAATAGGTGTAATTTTGATTCATTCATACTGGATGACTATTGTTGGTTTGGCTGTTGTTTATTTATTTATTTTTATTTGACAGTCTAAGGGGAAAAGAGCTCAGTGGCCCTGACTAAATAGTCAGGTACTGCATGTTTTAAAAATTCTCACGGCACACTGGTTAAAAATCACTGTATTAGTGTTACTGGTACTAAACATTAAGAACAAAATATGCAGTTATCAGCACAATTCTTGACTAATGGAATCTTCTCAGAAATATGTGAGATAACTGTGAACATAGGCTTTTATTTTTATGTAAATTTCTAAACAACTGTAGTTATGTAGGAGAAAAAATTCACACTTAAGTTAAGCTATAGTATTTAAAGAGTATCTTCAACATCACAAATCATTAGGGAAATGCAAGTCAAAATAACAATGAGATACCACTCTATGCCTATTAGCATGCCTATTATAAAACAAAACAAAAACCAGAAAATAATAAGTGTTGATGAGGATGAGGAAACTGGAAACCTTGTGCATTTCAGATGGGAGTGTGAAATGGTAGCTCTGTAATAAAAAACAGTATGATAGTTCCTAAAAAATATATATATAGAACTATCATTCGAGCTCTGGCTGGTGTGGTTCAGTTGGTTGGAATATCACACCACAGACCAAAAGGTTATAGGTTCAATTCCCAGTTGGGGCACATGCTTGGATTACAGGTTCAATTTTATTCTATATCAGACACAACTGATATTCTCTCACATCAATGTTTCTCTCTCTCTCCCCTTTCCTCTCTCTCTGGAATTGATAAATATATCCTCATGGTGAGGACTAAAAAAAGAATTACCATTTGATCCAACAATTCCATTTCTGGGTGTACACCCCAAAACCCTGAAAGCAGAGAATGGAACAGACATCTGTGTACCTGTTTGCAGAGCAGCAGTATTGACGTAGCGAAAAGGTTAAACCAGCCCAGATGACTATGGACCATGAATGGGTCAACAAAATGTGGTGTACACACCCAATGAACTATTATTTTTCCTTGAAAAGGAAAAAATTCTGACACATGCTACAACATGGATGAATCTTGAGGATTATAGGATTACGCTAAATGAAATCAGTTAGACAGATGGGAAAGAACAAATAACCACATTTGAGTTACGTGGATATTTCAAGTAGTTTAATTCATAGAAAGCAGAGTGGCAGTTGCCAGGGACAGAGGGAGGCAGAAGTGGGGAGCTAGTGTTCAGTGGGTGTGTGGTTTCGGTGTTGGAAGATGACACAGTTCTGTGATGGATGGTGGTGACGGCTGGACAACGGTGTGGATGAATGTATTTAGAACTGCACACTCACATGGTTAATTTTCTGTTATGTATACTTTACCACAATAAAAAAGAGGTCAATATCAGCGAATATTTGTTCAGGCAAGAATATCAATTACATGGGTATTATGCAATTGGACTATCATCAATTAAATTATAACAAAGTGCTCATAATTTAAGTTTTTCTTTTGTAACCAATGACAAGTGGATTGTTTTGAAAACTGTGAGAGAACACAATTCATACAGCTGATAGCTGCTGACTACAACTGTCTTCCCCTTTGGTGATTTGGAAGGAGGCGTATTCCTGCACCAGCTGTAGTTCCCCCATGGAGACCCTGCATACTCTCCAAATTCATCATCTTCGAGAATCTGCCTGATCACTCCCAAGGCTTAATCTGCGTGCCGATCATTCCCAAATCTGTGTCTCCATCCCAGAACTTCCACTGAATATCTTCACTCAGAGATTGATCATCATAGGAACCTCAAAATCAATATATGAAATGCAAACCCATCCTTTCTCCTCCTTCCTCCTTTCTCCTCCTCTCCAGGGCCCTCCTCTGGCACTCTCCTCAGCTAGGAGCACCACCATGTCACTATTCAGCCAACCAAGCCCTAAACCCCAATCATTCCTGCTGACTTCTTCCTCTTCCTTATCATCCAATTCCAGTAAGGTATTGTATCTCCTTCCTTTTATCACTCCAATCCCTCCCTTATTACTACCTTTGCTCAGGCTCTCTGCTTCCCCCATCCATCCTGTGCTGCTGCCAGTGGGAACTTGCTCCTTCTGGCAGCCACTGGATTAAAATCTGCCATAGTCTCTTGCAAGATAACACCCAGACTGCTTAGCATGTAATGAGATCTGAATGATTCTGCACAGCTCTTGCTTCTGTGCACCTGTGGGCCACTCAAAGATCACTGTGCAAGTGATCAGGAAATCTCAAACGAGTCAATAATAATCACCAGTTCTTGAATCTGGTCCCTATTTCCCCATTCTAGCCTCTTTTTTCAGAACTCCCTCCACACCCTCCACCCCAGCCGTGCTTCACTTCTTGTGGTTTGTCTGGGCAGGATAAGCCATTCCTGCCTCCCTTCTTCATGTAGGATTTAACTGACTGGAACCAAGCATCGTCATGAGAGACGCTGAGCCAAATGTTTTATCCCACCAGGCTTCAGGCTCCTTGTCCATAAAACAGGGTGACTGTCTGCCTCACAAAACTGGAATGAGGATATAACGAGATGATACATGCAACAGCCGTTCGTAAACCATAAAAGTACCATAAAATGTTATTTTGTGATTCATCAAAGCCTGTCTCTAAGGCCACACCTGCAAAAAGCCTTTTTGTTTGCCTAAGTGGAAACCATCGTCCTCTTCTTGGGACCCCCACCCCCACACACACAGCCTGTAGGCCCTCATGGTTTAATTTATCTAAGTTCATGTCTCTCGTCTGCAGACAGATCACAACCCCATGAAGCCCACACCCACTCCTTCTCTATGGGTTTAAATAGAGACCCAGGTAGGTCAAGGGTTTAGAGTCTTTCAAAGAGAAGCAACTTTTGATTTGAAGAGGTAGAGATGCAAAATTCCCAGTGGTGAAGTACCAGGTTTTCTTATATTTGGGGTGTCACTCAGGATCATGGAGGAACTCCAGAGGCACGCATCCATCCAGTAACACCCTGCTGCAAACTGGGATAACAGCGGCTGGCTCACCGCTGCCTCTCCTCCAGCGTGGCCTGTGTCCAACATGGCTGGTCAGTCATGAGCTCCGTCCCGCTGAGCCTGGACGTGGAGGACAGTGCCAGAGGCTTTTCCAGTACAGCCCAGGTAGCCAACAACTTGTGGATCAATTTTAGCACAGGTGATAAAAAACCACTTACCATCCTCTAAGCTCAGAGATGCCCCCAAACAGCTGGCCTAAAGTTACTACAGAGCAAAATAAATGGTTTTTAAAAAAGGGAGAGACCTCAGATCTGGCAAGTGGGTTGATGGGGTTTAGAGGGGCCATCAAACCCTGGGTGCCGGCTCAGGGCAGGCTGTTGTGGAGGCCAAAGCCCAGCCCATATTTTTGCAAAGAGATTTTGTCCCACATTTTAAGGTCAGAGATTCCTTCAGTGGAGGTGGGAGCCTAAGGGTCTCAGTTTCCTATGAAATGTCCCCGCCTCAACTGGCTTCGTGCCCTGCTGCTTGTGTCTTTAGGTTTCTCTTTCCCTTCCTAAAATGTCAGCTTGCTTTCCTCAACAAAGGGCTTACATGTAATTAAAAGAGATTATGCTTTCACAGGGGAAACTAGCCTCTAATCACCCAGAGAAGGGCACAGCACCCTGAGCTGGAGGTGCTCTGGCGACATTTATGTCCATTGCTTCCTGTGAGCCTCAGCCATCCACGGAGGGCTCCGAGCGATCTGGTCTCCTGTGGTCACCAGCATGGGCTTTGTGAGGCAGATCCAGCTTTTGCTCTGGAAGAACTGGACCCTGCGTAAAAGACAAAAGGTAACAAGCGCAGCCTGGGGTCTCCAAGTGAGGTGTGGAGCAAATTCACAGGTGGAGAGAGCAGGGTGGGTGGGAGCGGGGAGAATGAGCAGTTGGTGGGCTGGTTGCCACTTAGCACCGAAGCAATGGTTAACCATCTGGCTGCACTGTGAGCCTCTCCGTAAAGTGTCTGGCACATAGACATGCATCTCTGTCCTGAGATGGACACTTCCCACCCACAGCTCAGCATGGTCACACTCAAGTCTTCTTTTGCCCTCCCTGCCTATGAGTCCATTGCCCCTCCATCCCTCCCATCCCCTGGTTTTTAAATGTGCCAGTCCAGTCTCTGCACCCTTAAGCATCCATGCTGTACAGTGAGAAGAACCTAAGTCCTGAAGGGCAGGCTCAACAGAAAAGCATACTCTGAGAGCATCCCAGCTCAGTAACACTGTATTTCATCAGTTCTACAGGGCACACTGGCTTTTCACATCTTCACATTTCTACAATCAAGTGACAGTTTAACCAGACACACTTGTTTCTTTTGTAGTGTGCAAAAAAAATTACAGTATATCTTAAAATTGATGGTGTTTTAGATCAAATGAATTGCAATGCCTTATCAACCATCACAGACATTCACTGAGCCTCTTCAGTGAGCAGCCGAGGGACTGGGCTGGACCAGGGGCTAAAAGCGTAAGATGCAGACTCCACCCTAGACTCACTTCCAGCTTAGCTAGAAGAACATGAAGTATGTTTTGAGACCAAAACAATAAAAGTAGCTTAGGCCAAATATCCTCTGAGAAGTACAGGCAAGAGCCCCAGGAAATCAGACCACCGAATAGACTTCTAAGTTGTTTCTGGAAGGGGATAAAGAGTGAATCTATAACTCTAAGGAGAGATGCACTTTGCCACAGGCTTGTGGAGTCATGCCAATGTCAAATGACTGAAAAATTACTAAAGAGATGAAAGAGAAAGGTGGGAGGGGACGAGGAGGGGGCAGGGCTGAGCTTAGAAAGACAGGAGCCGGACAAGGAAGGAGGACGGGGAGGAACATCTACTGTGGGGAGGAAGACCATGGACTTGCTCCCAGCACTGATTCAAGAGGGATTTATGTAGGCAGGACAGGGTTTTCCTGGGTGTTGGAAGAAAATGTGAGAGAAGAGAGGATCCAATTGTGGAACATCTGGAGTGTCTCAGTAAGAGAGAATTTAATATAAAAATGTCTTTGCTAAATACAAAGTTGGTAGCTGAGAGTGTAAAAGAGAACTCCAAGATATCATGGAGGTAGCAATGGCAGGACACAGTTACAGCCGAGAGAACCAAGGGGAAAACGTGGAATTAAGACTTGGAAACGGCCCTGGCCTGGTGGCTAAGTTAGCCGGAGCATCTTCCTGTACACTAAAAAGGTTGTGAGTTCAATCCCCAGTCAGTGCGAGTACGGGAGGCAACCAACCAATGTTTCTCTCTCATTGGTGTTTCTTTCACTCTCTCTCCATCTCTCTGAAATCAATAAAAAATATCCTGGGTGAGGACAGAAAAAAAAGAGAGACCTGAAAACACAGAAGAGAGGTTGGTGGAGTTGAGACTCAGACCTACAAGGAAGGGGTGCAGGAGGCTGCTGCCGGGGTCTCAGTGCCTGGGCTCAGGTCCAGACCCGTGAGGAGGGAGCCCGGGCTGACTGGTGGGTTTGGACTGAAGGCCAATTGCTTAATAACAAACACAGAAAGGAGCAAGAGACACAATTCAGCCACATGCACAGATGGTCTTTTTCTGTGTGTGGCTTAGACAGGATTTAGGAAGGCCAGAGGGGGAAGCCGAGTTAGAACCTGCTCATCTGTGGGAAACACCACTGTCTGTGGGAAACACCACTGTCCTCAGGTTGCTTTCCTTCGTCAAAACTGGTGCGATTCTTCAAATTC
Organism: Phyllostomus hastatus; assembly: GCF_019186645.2. NCBI lineage: Eukaryota > Metazoa > Chordata > Mammalia > Chiroptera > Phyllostomidae > Phyllostomus > Phyllostomus hastatus. The sequence goes on from NW_025333900.1 coordinate 12,841,377, forward strand.
ATGTTTCAGTTATTTGTTGCCCCCAAGCAACAGTAGTCAGAGACCCAACCCCTTGTTTCTAGAAGTTTCCTTTCTAGAACGAATACAGACAAAACTCAAACTAAGACCTATTCTTAAATTCATTCATGCATTCCTTCGATCCACAAATATTAATTGGCAGGCGCTGTGCCAGGTGCTGGGTGCAGGATGGCAGCCAAGACAATCAGCCCACAGCCCCTGCCCGCACGAGAGCCTGTGCAGCGCGCCAGGGAAGCCAGCGTGCCACTGTTTTCCCTCTTTTCTCTCTTTTCCATAACAAATTAAGGTTCTCACTTAATTTTATTCTCGATGTGCTCTTTGTGGCCAACAAAAAACATAACTGAGGACTATGGCTACTGGCCTAAAGTGCTTCCGCACCCACGGCAAGCATGTTGCTGTTGCAGAGACGAACCCTATTTTCAAAGATAGGATTTGGCTAGGAGCTCCTGGCAGTCTCTGTTCCCTTTCCCTGGTGTTGGTGGGTGTCCCCTCTTCGGGGACTCTGTCCTCTCCACTCCTCTCAGAGGAGCGCGCTGACAACCCCTCTCCAGTGAGATGGGGCCCACCTGGTCGAGGACCTGGGCTGGGCAATCTCCCAGGACGCACCTAGTCTGGGCTGACATTCCTTCGATGCCATCAAGATGGCCTGGTAATTGAAATCCCTTGTCTGATGTGCCTCCAGCCCTCTTCCCCACTGCTAACACATTCCAGGAATTTATAGGATGTCTGGGTAAGGATGGGAGCATCCTCCACAGCCCTCAGTATCTCTGAGAGGCGTGGTCCTGACCTAAGCTTTTGGTCCTTCTGGAAGCTTCTGCCTCCACAAAATGGTGACTCTAAGAAAAAAAAGAAAAAGTACAGCACACTCTGCCCATAACTTAGCTTCTAGGTTAATTTCTCAGACTTCCGTGATTTTGGGTGTTTACTATTATGAGCAAGAGCAAAAACAGATACCAAATTTCCCCATTCCTCCTCTCCTAATCCCTAAGGGCATAAGATAGAAATCTTTAGATATTTCTCCTTCCCTTTTTTCTTCCTCTGTTAACATTTATCAAGTGCAATATTACTAAGTGCCTGGCACTGTCCTGTCACCTCATTTAAACCCTCATTTCCATGAGAGAGACACCACTGTTGTCCCCATGGGTACTGATGAGGTCACTGAGGCTTCAGAGAATGTTATTGACGGGTGAACGGGACCTGGGACTCCAGGCCAGGCAGGCATGGTTGTTACCCCATGCTGTCCCCACATATTAAGCCCTTTCAATAGGCTGGCCACGGAGACCACAAAAATAGTGTGTGGCCATCTCATTTTTCACCCCAACCAAGGCAGTTATGAAAGTGAAAGGGGGCAGCATTAACCTACTAACAATTGCACCAGAATGACAAATATAAACCAGCACTGGACTGGCAAACAGGGCTGTGTGGTTGCCCTATACCTCCTATGTGGTGAGGTGAGTTAGACATCGCCCCTGCGCTCAGGGAATTTGGCGCCAGGTGCAATTGCTAAGCAAGATGACATGAGCAACAGTGGAGCAGAATGAAGCCCAGGGTGGGGAGTGAGGATGCACTCTGGGATCTCAGAGGAGAAGCTGGGGTTGGCCCAGGTGTAAGAAGACCTCTCAAAAGACTTTATTGCTCAAACGTATATTTTCAATGACAAGAGATCTCTGCACCATCCAGGACAAATGCATATCTGCCCATATTTGTGACGGGCTAGGCACTGGCAGGGAGGTTTTATAAAACTCATTAGATTTGTCTCCAGCTCCTGAGAGCTCACAACTTAAGGCCCCTCAGGGCATCGCCCAGTCCCAGCTTCCATGCCAGGGAAGGGTGTTTGAGGGAGGCCTGAGGACTGGTGAGAGTAGGGAGCTTATCGTTTCCAGGAACTGGGGATAGCTATGGCCCTTGGTCTCAGGCCTAGTATTAGTCAAGAAGAACCTGGCAGGTGCTGGAATGCTGGACAGCTGGCTCCAAGTGCACCCAGGTCCTGGGTCAAATTCGTCCAGGCTAAGAATCCTGTCTGGGCTCTGGGTGCAACAGGGGAATCACATGGCTCATTTCAAGATCTGCTTACCCACTTTTAAATTGAAAACAGAGTAGGAGGGGGAAAATCCAACTGGCCAAGATTAAAAACTACAAGAACAACTCTGCCCTTCCCCGGGACCCCTCCTCCCCCGTGTAGGTTGAGTGGTGGAGAGAGGGGGAGGGGAAGCAAAAAAGAGAACAAGGAAATACCAGTTTTGGGGGAAAAAATTTCCACCAGCCCCTTCTGAGTTCGGCTGGGCTTAATTAAAGCTACAGACATGTTTAAAGGGAAGGGGTGGGGGTAGCCAGAGCTGCTCTGAAAACATGCTTTTAATTACACTGCGGAATTTCTCCCCAGGGTATGCCCTGCACAGTTGAGCATCAAGGACAGGGATGCCGCTCCAGGGTGGTGATGAGCAGGGTTCTGGGGGAGGGAGAAGTGGTTGTCGTGAGGACCTGCCAGGCAGGGAAAGAATTGCCAGTGATCTGTTTGCAGGGAGTGAAGTGTGAAATGCAGCCCCTCCAAAACAAATGTTCCTACAGTTAGAACAATAACAATGACGTCCCCACAAATGTTTTTCAAAGATTCCCAACCACTTCCTATCTCAGTGGTCCTCAGCCCCAGCTGCACATTGGGGTTACCTGAGAGGTGTGAGAAATCAAACTGATGTCCCGCAATCAGAGGTGCTGGTGGAAGTAATCTGGGCCAACTCCCTAAGCTCCCCACAGGACTCCAGGACACGGCCACGTGAGAACTGCAGACCTAGGCCAAGGACGCAGGGCACAGAGGGGCAGAGAACAGCAACCCTAAGTCAGAGATGAGGCGAAAAGGAGCACCTGCCAAGCCCCACTTGCTATAGGGCCAGGCAAAGAATGAAGGAGGAATGGAGAATTCTGATCTGGGCCCCCACTGATGGGAGGATATCAAATCACAATGCCTTGCAAAGTCCAGATACTTCAAAAACACAAGCAGGGGTGAGGGAGTGAGTGGACAAGAGAGTGTGTGACTCACACTGCAGACAGGGCTGAGATGCAGGAGCTCGGGCCTGGGAACCTTATCCCTGGGAAAGGTAGGCCAGGCTGCCTGACCCCAGCCCTGGTTCAAGCCCCCCAGCATATGGAGCGGGGGACAGCTGGTGGTCAGTTTCTCAGGAAGCCCCATGCTTCCAAACCGGCAAATGAGCTGTTCTGAACCCAGAAAGGGGGAAAGGGAAGAAACACGAGCATGAGTGGAGGCCTGAGAGCTTGCAGATGATTTTAATTATATCTCCTGGCTCTTCAGCCTTTGCGACATGTCATCACCTACAGTGTCCCTGTGGTCCTTGTGAGAGGTAAGAGTCAGTAACAAATGACTGGTGTTTATTGCACATTACCTTGGGTCAGATTCTGCCTTAGGGGTTTCATATGGTGAATTCATTTCATCCTCATAGCTTCTCTGGGGGGCAGGTCCTGGCATCACCCCTCATGTTACAGATGAAACCCTGAGGCACTGAGAAGTTCAATAGGTGACCTAATGTCCTACAGCTAAGAGGGAGCAAAACCAGGTGTAAACCTCAGTACTGGCACACTCTTAACCTTAGGTGTAAACTGTAGGACAAAACGGTCCCATGCCACAGATGAGAAAACTGAGATGCAGATATTAAGCATGTGCAAAAGTGATTCTTAACCCAGATCTGCCTATTCCCAAACCAGCATCAATGCCTAACTAAGTGGACTCCTCCCAAATAGACTGGCTGCATGGAAAGAGGCTGCCTGACTCGATAGAAAGCCAAGGTTGCAGGCAGTTGTCTTAGGAAGAGTTAAATGTGCAGAACCTAGGCCGGTTGTCTCATTTCTTGGTAAAGACAGCAGGAACAACTTCGGTTCATTGTTTGCACCCATTACTTACAATGCTAACTGGCCAGACTTGTTTCCCAACCTTAGCAACAGGGAGGACCTAGGACTGAAGGTGTGAAGCCGGTGCAGTTTGTTAAATCTGAACACTGTTGGTGACCCTGAGCCTCTGTGTCACCTCCAGCTTTCCTGGAGGAGCCTCCTAGACCAGTCCTGACAAAGGCTCACTCATTCCGTATTTATCGGACACCTACTGTGAGCCTAGCCCTGTGCTGGGTGCTAGAATCACAGCAGTGATGAGGATAGATGTGGTCCCTGCCCTCAGGAGGCTTACAGCCAGTGAGAGGGGCACGTACCTGAAGGAGCAGTGAGTGACCCTGGCACACGATGAACGATGAGACCGGAAGTGTGGGCTGCTGTGGGAACAGCTGGGCTGGGCTAGGCTGGAAAGAGCAAAGGGTGAGCAGTGAGATGGGGTCACCAGGGGGGAGGCTCCGTCCCTCTTCCCCTGATTTGCATACCCAGAAGGAACTGCCACATTCCAATGGCTTTCAAGTGTGCTTGGGGTCAGTCCCTTTAACACTGGATGGGAATTGTTCAACCTTGGTGTTTTGCCTTCTTGTGGGAGAATGTGTAGGGGGAACCCTGAAAAATGAGTGCCTTAAGGAAAATCTATTATTCTTTCTTCTTCCCATCATATCTCGTGTTTCCTCTAACACATCCTCCCTAGACATATTTTGAGTAAAACATTTGTAATAAGTTGCAACACCATAATCACCACCTGCCCTAAACAGTTTTTGCTTTGTTTTCTTCAATGCATTTTCCTTTTTTCCTCATTGACTTACGTTATGATTTGTGCAGTGATAACTTTGTGGCCGGCAGACTTTACAGAGGAAAAAGAACAAACACTTATGTGTACCTGGTATGATGTCCACAGTTTTGCTGACAGTTTAAGTACATTTTTTGGAAGGAACAACAAATGGTTAATGGTCATGCTAATAGCCTCTACCTGATCTATATATACTTAAGTCTCTATTCTTAGCCACCTGCTTAAGATTTTTCAATCGTATGCCTTTCCTTCCTAAGGTCTCTGGAACAGGGATTAGGTCGAAGAGCTGTTATACCAGTTCACACCCTCTCTTCCTCCGGTCCCCCCACAATCCCATCCTCATGTGCCATGCCCCAGAGTGTAGGCTGCAACAAACTGCAAGTTCTTCCTCTGGAGTCAAGAGTCCTTAAACTCAAAATTGAACCTAAATTTAAATAGCAACTTTCAACCATATGCTCATAGCAGAAATGTCTCCCAGTTTTGTAAAAACCCACAACAGCACACTCTGCTTTGTCTCTTTGAGCAGTGAGAAATTCTTGAAGGAAAAATATCGGTAAACTTAGGTTTCTGTTGACTTTGCTGTGGATCACAGTATTTCATAGAATTGTTTGCACATTCATTCCCTCATGGGTGACCATAGACGCAGAGTCTAGTGTGTGTTAGAAGGCAGGGCAGTGGGCATGAGCAGGGCATTGACCTGGAGACAGGAGACTGGAGTTTGGTTCTGATGCCGTCACTGCTGATGTGACACTGCACAGTAGCCTGCCCTCCCCGGGCCTCTGTTTCCTTATCCGCAGGAGAGCTCATAATGAGGTCTTCACCACTTGCAGCATCAGTGTTACAGGTGAAACCTGGTCGGGCCTCACTGAACCAGGATCTGCTCATGTCACAGCAACATCCAAAAAGCATGGGAGCACACATCTTAATGATACTTGATCAAAGTCCTGAATGCAGTTTTTTAAAATAAAGGTAACATGCTCTGGCTGGTGTGGCTCAGTGGATTGAGTGCTGGCCTGTGAATCAAAGGGTCGCTGGTTTGATTCCCAGTCAGGGCACATATGCCTGAGTTGTGGGCCGGGTCCCCAGTGTGGGGCGTGAGAGAGGCAACCACACAGTGATGTTTCTTCCCCCTCTCTTTCTCCCTCCCTTCCCCTCTCTAAAAATAAGTAAATAAAATCTTTAAAATAAAATAGAGGCAACATGGAGCCCAGGTGGACACCATGTCTTGCCCGTCTAACATATCATAGTGGAGCTAGTATGGGAGAAGGGATAAAAAAAGGAAGTCCTTCAGGAAATATCCAAAGTCCCATTGCATAGACAGGTGCTGAGATGAAGTGTGTCTTTTCTGGGTGTGCTTCCTATAATCTCTTAGCATCACTGGTCTCTCTTTTTGTTCTGTTTATCCAGGTTCGCTTTGTGGTGGAACTCACCTGGCCTTTATCTTTATTTCTGGTCTTGATCTGGTTAAGGAATGTGAACCCACTCTACAGCAAACATGAATGTAAGCACCGCGGGGCAGCCTCGGCAGAGCCGGAGACCCCGCCCTCTTGTTTAGACAGGTCTTGGGGGTGGGGTGCCAGGATCATATCTGCTTATTAGCATTTCATGCCCACCATGCATAAAACAGATTCGTCAGTGTTACCCAAACTAATCGTCTATTCTGACACATTCTATGCAAATACTTGTATGTGGTTCCTGACGAATTGTGATTCTTTTTTGTTTTTGTTTTTGAGCCCTAAACTGTAACTAGTATTTAAAGGGAGCAGAGTATAGATGACTTTTCTAAAATATTTTGGAGACCAATTTAAGGATAGGTTATACACAGTGCTAGAGAAAAATAAGAAAAAGGGATGCTATAACAATCATGCTTAATAAAATGTTATTTCTTGGACCCCAGAGGTGCCCTGGGGTCAAGGGTGGGTGCGCCTGTGAGCGCCTCTCTTACACCACGCCCCTCTGGTTTCTGGGCAGGGGGACATCTTCGCCCTCTAGGCGGCTGATGTGAGACCTCAGGAGTTATGCAAAGGGCTCGGTCCCCTCTTCTTGCTCCTGACCCTCTTCTTCCTGAGTTCTAAGACCAAAATTTTGATCCATTTCCTTGTCCCTCTCCATCCCCTCTCAAGGAGCCTATAATCTGCAAGCTTCCTGCCTGCTCAGAGGCAGGTGCTCCTATGAAGGAACAGGTCAACCTCTTCTCCTCAAGCTTCAGCAACTTGTGGAGGCCCTTTGAGCAAACATCCCTTCACCCCTACCACTGCAAAATAATGTGCTCATTTCTGCCTCCCCGCTGTACTTCCACCTATGCCTCTGTTAGAACATTTGTCTGTCTTCTGCTATACTGAGGGCTTGAGAGAAGGGGCCCTGTCTCTGGGACCCAGTGCAGGGCCTGCCATACATAGATGCTCCTGCTTCTTAAATGTCGATGAGTGAAGCACAGCCCCAGAGGGACAGACTCCTTCCTGCAGAGGCCTCACCCCCACCCCCAAACCCACAGGCCTTCATCCCACTGGGTCTGGAGGACTAACTTCTTGTCTTCATTTCCTGTCTTAAAGGCCATTTTCCCAACAAGGCGATGCCCTCAGCAGGAATTTTGCCATGGCTCCAGGGAATTTTCTGCAATGCGAACAATCCTTGTTTTAAAAGTCCCACCCCGGCAGAATCTCCTGGAATTGTGTCAAACTATAACAACTCCATGTAAGTGTTGCAATTTCCACCTTAAGGGGGAAGAAGCTGCACACCCCTTTATTCTGTCACACGCCGGAGCGCATGTGCGCACACACACACACACAGACCGTGTCATGCCGAGTGAAGGTTTTCATGGCTTGCTGAACCCTTAAGCTCATGGGAGTGGGACATTTCCCCTCTGGAGCATTCTGTTAGCTGTCAGGGCACTTGGGGAGAAAGCTTCAAACTAAGACCACAGGACACAATTTCTCGGTCCTTCTGTTTCCAAGATGTGACCTGAAGTCTGATGGCAGTACCCTGCTGAGGTACGGCCACTGCCTCCGGGTCATCTGTCTGCCTGGGTCGAGTCACTGAACAAGAAAAACTCAGTTTTCCTTCTGTTGCCTTAAATCACTGCTCCCCTGGCCAACCTGGCAGATCCCTGTTTCTCTGAAAGGCTTCTTGGCCAGTGTCCATCCGGGCAGCACACACTCTATCACTGGAACGATACAGAGAAGATTAACACGGCCCCTGTGCAAGGATGACACGCAAATTCACAAAGCATTCCTTTAAAAAAAAAAAAGAAAAGAAAAAGCTTTCTTGGAAATCTAAAGGTTAAGAAAAATGTCAGAGAATATTTTAAGGGTGAATAAAATAAGATTTACAAGATGAAGTTTGCTCCCTGGGAGAAAAGGCCAAATTCCAAGTCATCTCTTGTAGATGCCATCAGCTCCCTTGGGCGGCAGAATCTGAGGCTGTGGCTGGAGGGCGGCGGTTCCAAACCTGCGGGGCTGCAGACCGTTCCAAGAAACTGATGGGAACTGATGGCCCTTCTTCCAAGAAAAATGCACACAGGCGCAAAACATGACATTGATGTCAGAGGACTTGTGGACTTCAGGTTAATGACTTCTAGTCTGGAGTCAAATTTCAAGTCCAATCCCATAGGAAGAAAGCCATCCTTTGGGATTCCCTGTCAGAGGTGGGAGGACATGAGGTGAGCATATCCTCTACACAGAGGCTCAGAGGTGAGGACAGGGCTGGCCTTCACCCCCTGGGCTGAACCTGAACTGCAGCCTGTGAAGCTAATACTCAAGAATCACTGACCAGGGCTTATTGTAGAGTGGACTTCAGCCAAACACCAAGTCGGGTGGAAACTGATGTATGTTGCTACTTCAGTTTTTCCTCTGGATATAATTCCTCCAGGACAAAATTATATTTTGACTGAAAAAAAAAAAAGAACATTTGGTAAGCCACCCTAGTGCTTAGAGGTGGCCTTCCCCACTGGGAACAAACTGTTGCTGCTTTTGCCCTACGATGGCAGAGTTGAGTGATTGTGACAAAATCATGGCCCAGGAGCCTATAATATGTGACTGTTCGCTAAGGAACACCTGTCTTTCCAGGACAGCCAGGAGGTGACATTTTAGCTGGGCTCCCATGGCCGCAAAGACTGCCAAGAGTCTGTAATTTACAATCTACACTTTCAGCCTGAGTCTCTTTGAGGTACTTGAGAAGAAACGCCTGCCCATCTAGAGACACCCCATGGGTTACACATTGGGGTCGGGAAGCCCTGGAGACTTCTCAGCGAGGCTGGATGGAGCTTTGGTGGGGCTGGTACTAGCAGTGTCAGTGAATCGAAGGGTGAGAGTTGGGGAAGGGGGGCTTCGGACTCCAGTGTGTGCTCAGCATTTGAACCAGGAAATCTGGGTTTCATGTATCACACATACATTATAGGTGAAATATTGGCTTATTCAAGGGTCTTTGCTTGCAAAGCACTTAAACAAGTTGAAGTCCCAGAGAAAAATGTATGATTTGGACACTAGACCTTCTCACAAGCCAAGACGCTGCAGTCAGGTATCAGGAGGGGTGGGACGAGAACCAAAGGGCCATCAGAGCTGCCATCTGCCGTCTGGGCCTGTGAGGTGTGGTCTCTTTGCCTCTCCCTGGGCATCCAGGTCGTCTGCCTCTCCATGGACCAGTGTCTCCTGCTTCCCAGTGCCCAGGCTGGTGCTGGCCATTCAGGTCACAGCACCTTGCCTCAGGCAATGGGAAGAGCATCCTTGAACATTATTTAAATGCCTGGGAACAAATCTGGTTGGCCTGGCTTCATTATCCTCGTCCAATCAGCCTTGGCAGAGGTGTGTATGCACACAGGCAGAGAGGAACTTGTGGATTAAGTGTGGCTGTCAGACCCTCCCCCTGTAAACAGCTGGAAGGGCAGGTCTCAGTGAAGTGGGGATAGTTGGAAAGAACTTAACAGCTATTAATATCCTGCTTAAAGCCTCTCAGGACAGAAGACACCTAGAGAATGGGGTTGAGAGGTGACCTGGCCCTGCCAAAGTTGGAAGACTGAATGAATTGCTCACTGCCCCTGCCTGCTATGTTAAATGAATTCAATACAAAAAAATAAAAATATTAGTCTCCTTTTGCCTTAACACTACTGTAAAGATACATAATGTAGTAGCTAGGTCAAGCAGATGGTATCTCTAAAAATTGCACAAGGTGGTATTATTATTATGAAAATGGCAGCTATGTCTTTATCAACGAGGCCTTGTCTTTCTCCCAGCTTGGCAAGAGTGTATCGCGATTTTCACGAACTCCTCGTGGATGCACCAGAGAGCCAGCAGCTTGGCCGTGTTTGGACAGAGCTTCGCACCTTATCCCAACTCATGGACACCCTCCGAACTCACCCAGAGAAAATTGCAGGTAAGGTGGGATTCTATGTTCTCAGCTATCAGTCGCCTCTCACCTGTCTCATACATCAGAGAGACTCAAGATACAGGGAAGAGCAGGGAGATGTGGTCAGAAAAGACACTAGAGGAGGCAGGAAGGAATGGGGGCTAGAGGGGACGTGAGTCTCACCTTGGTGAGGACTGCTCTTCCCACCAGCCTAGACAATAGGAGGTTGAGAAGAAGGGCCAGCAAGCTCTTACCCAGGTAAGTCCAGAGACAGGAAGGAGCGCACCAGGACAGCATGTGCTCTGGGAAGTAGGAGGCTAAGCTGAGTGGTAGAAGCAGGGAAGAGGGGTTCTCAGACAGCTTCCACAGAGTCCTAGAGAGCAAGCTAACCAGGAACATGTGTCCCAATGCCAAGTAGCATTAAGGACTCAGGGAGGCCAGGGAGAATGCGTTTATCACGAGAGATATATATGTATAATCATTTGATTTCTTCTAGTGATGTCCAGCACCCCAAGCCCTGAGGCAGAGAAGGTGCAGAGTTGGGGGTAACAGAGCCAGAGGTTTGAGGGGCAAGTAGAAGGTCCAGGAGGCGAGGGGGTTGAGGGTGGTGTGGAACTACACGTCAGCTCCAGGGTACATAAGGATGGACAAGAAGACAGAAGTGCTGAAATGGGCCAGGGGATAGTGGGGGAAGGGGCCAGGAACTAGAGGTCTCAGGGGGTTTCATGACCCTGTTTAAGGGCTGAGAAAATGAGCAGAATGGAGAGACTGACGGTTGTGGTCAGAAAATGAAGTATGTGAATTCAAGATTTCAAAGGCAGGCAGGACAGGCGAGAACAAGCCCCCAGGTGTGGCCATGGTGGTTGAAGCTGAGCAGAGGTGACAGTTTGGTTGACGAGGAGGTGAAGGAAATTCGAGACCGCTGGGTGGGTAGGAGAGCCCCTTGGAGTTGTGAACAGTGAGCAGAAACTTGGAGGAGCTCCCTCCCTGGCCCCTCCTCCCAGGAGAAAAACAGGAACAAACAAACCCAGCCCCGGCAACCACTCTGACAGGTCTCCTCAAAGCACGGGTGGATGTTGTATAGATGATGTGTTTGCAGGAGGCTCCATTACAGACAGCCCAAGGGACTGGACATAGCAACAGCCTGGGCCCCCGCGGGAACCATCTGCAGGCAGGGAGCCGCGCCGCAGGAACCCCGGGCTCACTGCAGTCCCGGGGTGGAGAGCAAAGGCTGCTGGTGCAGAAGATGGTTCATGGGGCTGAGAGCCTGAGAAGGAAGCAGTGTGGATCTGGGAGGTGTCTGCTCCTAGGAATGGGGGTAAGGGTGGGAGACGATACCCTCGGGATGACCTTAGAGAATGACAAGGATGAGGAAGGGGCCTACCAAGGGGACTGGAGGTGCTGGTGGCACAGCTCCTACTCGGTTCCAAACAACAAAGGTGGAGAAGGACTGGAATGGGTCAGTCCCGGGAGCCTCACTGCACAGGCCAGCCAACACGCCGCAGACATTTGGCCAGTGCCCCCCCAGCCTGGCATGGTGCTGGTCCCTGGCGGCGGAGATGGGTCAGACCGAGTGTTTGCCGGCTTCCGGGGCAGAAGCGAAAGGACTGAGTCAACAGTGGCCGCCTGAGCAGTAGAGAGGAGCCCAGGTGGAGCTTCAGGAGCTCAGGGGAGTTGGGAGGGGAAAGTTCTCCATCTCACCGCCACCTTCTCCATTGACTCCCCATTGGCTCAGTAAAGGACAGGAGTCTGCTCAGATGGGACTTTCAGATTACTTCATTATGTGGTAGTTGTTTCAAAAATAGTAATGCTTATACTTTATGTAGTAAAACCAAACTACAAACGCTGTGTCTTTTGCTGCTTTGGGTAGAAGAATTTACTTAGCTGGAGCTTGCAGGACTAAGCAGTTATAGTCCTCTGAGCACAATCAGCATTTTAATAGTAAGAAAAATTGGGGGCAGGGGGACACCAAGCAGAAAGCACTTTTTCCCCTGAGGTTAAACAGCAGAAGACAAAATGGCTGTCTGAGCCCAGAGTGACTGCCTGCCTTGTTCATCCAGCAGAAATTTCATTTCAGTGTTTGATCCTCACCTGGAGTCTGGCTGGGAGGAAGTGTGAAGGACGTCACTTCAAACCTCAGCTTCTCTATGGCCTTTACAGTGTGTATATGAGAACCCAAAACCACTACCCCCTAACCCCAGAGAGGGCCGAGTTTTAACTGGCACAGGGGTGGTTCCTTCTGCTTTGGGGGGAAATTGCTAAACGACAGCAGCTTTGGAGGTCTGCGCAGTCTGGGTCAGGGAAGGCCAGCCAAATCTCCCAAAGAATTTCGGGGCTGAGAACAGAGACTCTGCAGAACACCTGGCCTTAGTGGCCCTTCGTGGGGACAGGAGACCATCCACCTCCAAGTAAAGTTTGGGACACTGTCTCTGAAGGAATTCCAGGCTGGGGACTGAAGTACACCATTAGCACTGCAGGCTATTTAAAAACCTGTCCCAGAGTCACCTGGGGACACTGCTCCCTGAGAGTGTTGAATCCTCGGCCTGAAGCTGCAGTGGAGCATTAAGTCTTTGAAAGCAAGGTGGAGGCTGTCACTGGTGTGTGCTTTTGCCAGTCAGCTCCCCGGTCACCTGGGAAAGTGTGCCGATGGTCGACGAGGTGGCATTTTCCTTTCCAGCAAACCTGTAGTACAGCATTCTCCACAGGGGAAGATTAATGGCTAAAGGCAGGCCTGAAGCCCCCCTCCCCTCTCACCCCCAAAGAAGCTCTGCGGTCTCTCAATCATCTTTAAACACCTTCTTCCCATGGGCCTCGAGCATTCTCCTGGCCTCCCTCCCACCTCAGCTCCCCTCAACTCCATGGGCCTCAGCTGCCCCTCCCCCAGCTTCTAATCTTCGTGGGGAAGAGAACAAGCAGAACCACATTTTAAACTAAATTTATTTTTCTTTCCTCAGGCCCCCAGTTCACATTTCTCCCTCGAGAGTCTAGTGAAACCTCTGTCTGGTATCAGCCACTTTGTAAGCGTTGGGCCCCACACGTCCCCTGCAGGACGGCCCCCACCCCTCCTCGGGTGTGTGGGCCCAGAATGCTCCTGCCCCTGCTCTCTAGGGCCACAGCTGCCCAGTCGCCTGGGTGGAATACAGTCTCCCTCGTTCTGTCCCCCTCCCTGGCAAAGGTATTTTTATGTAAGGTCAGACGAGTGAGTTAAAGAATAACAAAGAGATAAACAGTCCAATGGGGTCATGACTTTCAGGGCAAGACAACAGGTATTTACTGGGCACCTGAGCCGTTCCATTTTACTGAGGCTCCGATTCCATGTCAGGCTCCAGTGCTGGATGTCAGAGACAGGTGACTACACAGGCCTACATCTGGGTGCTCAGCATCGCTAGGGGTGATGAGGGGTGCTGATGAAAGTAGAATGCACAGCCCCCTACTTTCAGGAGGGGTGTATGTGTGAGAGAGAGAGAGAGAGAGAGAGAGAGAAACAACATTGTACATAAAAAAGTGACTGGGAGAAAAACAATTGAACTCTTGCCACAGGGCAAGGAAGAGAGGAAGCAGGACCTGAGTTTGGAAGATGACAGAATTACCTTGTTGAAAAGGTGGGAAGGCAAGAATCAAATAGAACAGCCACTCTTCAAACCCTTCTCCTCCCTCAGGCTCCTTCTTGTGTCAGGTTGCCCTAAAGCCTTTGGGCTTTTCTCATGCAAAGGATTGTTACACTGGGCTCCCCAGGGGCAGGACTCTGAAGGGCCCCCACCCTGGAGACGGAGGTGATGGGGAAGTGGCACCTCAGGACAGGTTTCCCTGTGCTCACTGCACAGCCAGACCCGTGGCTGACTCACCCCTTTCAAAAGGAAATGAGCAGCCTGTCGCTCTGGATAAGGCACTGTGCGGGGCGAGTCACGTCCTGAAAACGGAAGGGATGGCTGTCACGTACTCAGGCCCTTAGCCTCTTGGCTCCCTGGTGAGGGAAGAATTTGGGGAGGGAGGAGATGGGCTCTGGAAGGAGCAGGGGCGTTTGATGATTAAATCTAGCCAAAGGAGAACTATGTGAGATAAGCAGTCATCCAGGCTCCCAGAGAATTTGGAATGCAGAGATAGGCCTTTTCGTGCAACCCAAAGACTTTCCCAGAATGTTGAAACGATTTCACAAATATCTGGGCCTTTAACCTTCTTCTCTGACCATCACCTCCTGAACTGTGACAGCGGCCAGCTTCACACAGAGTGCTGGCCCTGGAAGCAGGCAGAGGAGGTGGGCACCCTGAGTGGGACTCCCCTGCGAGGAGTAAGAATAATGTGGCCGTAATCAGAATGAGCATTGATCGCACGCCCACTGTTTTCAGGCTGGGAGCTAAGCACTTTGCATTCCTTGTCTTTCGTCACCCGCACAACAGTCCTGAGAGGTAGATGTGGAAAGTACAGGCTCTGAAGAGGTTCAATCACTTGCCCCAAGGTTACCTAAACTGTCAAGAGTCCTTTATGTCTCCCCATAAAAAATTTTCTGCTTCTAGCAGATTCTGAGTGGAGCTAGAAAGAATGTGACTGGGAGATTAGGGTGTGAAACTGCAGGCCCAGGCAATGGGCCATCCCCTCTTCTCTACTTGAAGTTTTCTTTAACCAAAACAGCCCCATCTCTCCTAGTCCACATCAGTACACTGAGCTTAGACCCGTAACTGCAATCCCAGAAAGGCCAAGAAGGATCCTCTACCCCATGACAACCACACTGTGAACAGAGCGCGTGTCTCCCCCAGTCCCGGAATAGCGATTCTCTCCCTTAGCACTACTGGCGTTTTGGATCAGGCGGGCCCGTGTACTGTGGGGTGTTTGGCAGCATTCCTGTTCTCTAGCCACTAGTGGCTCCCCGGTTGTGGCAACCACACGTGTCTCCAGATGGTGCCAAATATTCCTGGGGGACAAAACTGCCGTGCTCCCGCTCCTTGCTCCTACCTCGCTGAAAGCGAGGTCCTAGACCAACCCCACAGCAGACCCTGAGCTGACTTTTTCTGCTTTCTGGGCCTTCTCACTAAATTTTGCTGAGCTGCCACGGCAGTTAATTCTGTGACTGTGTTGGGGGACAGCTGACTGGCAGGAACCCCACCCTCCAGATGCTCCTAGGGACCCCAAGAATACAGTTGGAAATGTTTCCAATGAGTTGTAGATGTTTTCTCTGTTTTGACCCACCTCCCTTCCCTTCAGCACCCTGGTCTTTCTCTCATTCATATACAGGCAGAGGAATACGAATTCAGGATGTCCTAAAAGATGAAGAAACACTGACACTATTTCTCACGAAAAACATTGGCCTGTCTGACTCAGTTGTCCACCTTCTGGTCAACTCCCTGGTCCGACCGGAGCAGGTAGGTTCATGTCTTTGGTCAGCCGTCCCTGGAAGGGAGGGGTGAGCACAGACCTGAGAAAGGCAAGGAACAGCGTGGCTTTTTATTCCCTTCTTGCTTTTACACCCAGAATCCATAATTCATGCCACATACTCAGAAGAATTCCTGAGGGTTACTTGCACTGATAAGCGCTGCCCTCATAGGATTCCGAGACAGCGCCAGTCCTGGCAACACAACGTCTCAGCGTTTTACAGCGGGAAAGAACCTTAGAGGCCACGTGGCTCCACCTCCTCTTCTAGTTGAGGAAACTGAAGTTTGCTCATGTACTCATTAAATATTTAGGGACATTTTGGGTACGAGAATAGTGTGAGCAATATGGACAAGCCCCTCACTCTTGGGCTTACTTGGGGGCCACAGGCAGTATGAAGTAAGCAAAGGAAGCCGTGCGTATGCAGGCGGAGATGGGTGCTGTGAGGAAAATCTAGCAGGGTCAGGAGTCAGGGCAGGGCTGCGGGCATGGGACAGGGCCGTTTTAGATGGGGTGGCCAGGGAAGGCCTTCCTGAGGAGGTGGTGTTTGAGCAAACCTGACTGCCGAGAAGGTGGCCATGCAAATAACTGTGAGGATAGTCCCAGGCCAAGAAGCCGGCAGCACAGAGTCCTGAGCTAGGCTGGGGTAACTCCCACGTTATAGACTGATAACGGCAGCGTGCAGAACAGCCTCCGATTTCCTGCCCTGTTTCCTCTCCAGGCCAGGCAAACTCCT
The DNA here is from genome assembly GCF_019186645.2 of Phyllostomus hastatus. Classification (NCBI taxonomy): domain Eukaryota; kingdom Metazoa; phylum Chordata; class Mammalia; order Chiroptera; family Phyllostomidae; genus Phyllostomus; species Phyllostomus hastatus. The sequence continues at coordinate 12,857,522 of NW_025333900.1, forward strand.
TCCTCTAGCCCCTTGCACAATCTGACCTAATCGCACCACCCCACCCCCAAACCTAGTTCTTCCATGTCCATTCTCCCTCGTATTTATTCAGAGCATTTTTATCATGAACACATGACTTTCACATCCTTTAGTTACACGTTCTTCACATGAATCCTGAGATGGCTCAGAGAGAGGGGGAAAGAGAGGCGGCTGGCGATTGAGTGGTTTGCAGGAGGGTATAGAGCTCAAATTTCCTACAGAATCCAGGTTTTCTCATTCTGAACCCAATCTTCCTCACTCCGGTTCAGTGGTGTTCAGAGTCCTAGGCCAGCAGCACCCATAAGGACCGGGAGCTTGTTAGCAAAGCCAATTCTCAGGCCCCACCACAGACCAGTCAGCAACCCACAGTTTAACCAGCCCTCCAGGTGATTCTAGCAGGCCCTGTGGTAAGAACCACTACTGTAGTTCGGGGCCTTGGGGCTCCTGGCCCAGCGTCCTGGGGCTGTGGGCTCCTGGCGAGTCAGGCCTGGCTGCCCTGCTCTGGGTTCCCTCCGCCCGACCCAAGGAGGTGGTGGCAGGAGCACTAGTTGGTCATTTTCCCCTCTGCTTGCCCTTCAGCTCGTAAAACTCAAGTCCTGGAAATGCCTCTGATGACTTCCAGTTGGTAATAAAAGGGTGGTGGAGATAAAGCCAAGAACTGAGGGGAAATGTCTTTATAGTGCCTCACTGACGTGGCATTTGGACCTCTAGTCGCTGCGTTGCTGTCCTCAGGGCTGAGACCTCTCATGTGGGGAGAGGACAGTCCTGGGTCACCAGGTTGTGGCCTTGTTTAGTGTTGATGGCTCTGAATCACTGATGCTTCCCTGACCAGCAAACCCCAGGGCTTGAGGGGCCCAGAGCTCCTGTGCAGGCAGAGACCACTCCTGGGGACCCAGCTCCCTCTGTACCCTGCGCCCGCCCTGCTTCTCTGCCTGCTTGCCTCATATATCTGCCTCCCCACCTCCTCCTCAGTCTTGGTCTGTGTCCTGCTCAGCGGCTTCTTAACAGCACCATCCACTAGAACCTTCCTCCACAAAGGCAACGTTCTTCCTCTGTGCTGTCCAATACAGTAGCCACTAGCCACATGTGGCAGCTAGGCACCTGAAATAGAGCTAGTGCAACTGAGGAACTGAACTTAGAATGTTATTCAATTTTAAAAACCCTCCCTCCCTCCCTCCATTCCTTTTTAGAGAGAGGGGAAGGGAGGGAGAAAGAGAAGGAGAGAAACATCAATCAGTTGCCTCTTGCACACCCCCAGCCAGGGACCTGGACTGCATCTCAGGCTTGTGACCTAACCAGGAACTGAACTGGTGACCTTTCAGTTTGCAGAACAATGACCAACACACTGAGCCACACCAGTCAGGGCTAATTTTAATTATTTTAAATTTAAATAGCCACATGTGATTTACAACTCTCTAATTGATCATCCTCATCAAACATGGAATTTTGTTCTTTGCCATCAGGACTGGCTGCCCCTCCTGGTCCTTTCTGCCCATTGTCTTAGCACAGCTCGGAAGGGAATCACATCACCCCCTCTCTCCCCGTCTAGGGAGTTACTAGATGAAGAGAGTGATACAGGTCTGGTCTGCCCTCACCCCACCCCAGCCCTGTAAGCTCCTAGACTTGCTTCAAGGCCCAGCTCAAATGTTGTCTCCTCAGTGAAACTAGTCATTAACCCTCCTCTCTTTGTCCAGCCCCCTCCCTCTTCCCCACTGGACAAAGAGCTAACAAGTAATAGTTAAGCACAAGCTGTAGGTTCAGATCCCAGCAAAGCCACAAGGTTAACTGTGTGACCTCCAGCAAGCTAATTAATGACTCTGTGCCTCTGTTTCCTCATTTGTAAAGTGGAGATAACAAAAAGTGCCTACCGCATGTGGTTGCTGTGGGAGTTAAAAGAATTAATATATGTACAACCCTTAGAACAGTGCCTGGTACACAATAAACAATAAATACTAGCTATTTTTACTCACTACTCTTAATGCTCCCTCTTCTGTGCTCTGGCTTTACTACATTCAATCCAGCACTTGTTACTCCTTAAATGCCTGTATTTCCAGGTAGCCAGTGAGCACCTGAGAAAGCAGAAAGTTCACCTGGTTTCTTTTTCTTTCCTTTTTTTAAAAAAACAGTGATCAATTTTCGAGAGAGAGGAAGGGAGAGAGAGAAAAAAATATATTGATTTGTCATTCCACTTTTTATGCATCATCAGTTGTTTTTATATGTGCCCTGACTGGGGATCAAACTCACAACTTTAGCATATGGGGACAACATTCTACTGAACTGCACAGCCAGAGTGTGCCTTGTAGTCTCTGATTCCGCAGTAACTCGTCTAGTCCCTGCAGAATGGGAACTCAGTGAGTGAGCACTGCATGAACCAGTGACTGAGTAACAGAATGAGCAGGGGTCTTCTGTGGGGACCCAGCTTTCCCACTGACCTTCTGTGCAACCTTCTCAAGTCCCCCATCCTCTTCTCTGTCACTTTTCTCCCCTAGAATATTAGAGGTTTGGACAAAATAAACTCATTCGTTCCCTCCACCTGAAAATATCTTATACTCTGGGATTAGGGTTGGGGGAGGGATTCTCCCTGGGGCTAAGAGGTGTAGGCAAGACAGGAAGGCTCTGCTGGAGTTTATGTACCCACTGACAGTCCCTTGGCATTGACGGAGTCCACACCAACCCAGCATCATCTGTGACCAGTGCCTCACTTCAGGATGAGTCTTCCATCTGTGCTCTGGACACTCTCCACGCAGAGGGTAACAGAGCCTGGGCCCGCTCTCCAGCCCAGGGGACTGTGTAACTCACTGGAAACCGCAGGAAGACTGCAGAGCCCTGGGAAGCTCAGGGATCTGTTCATGGTACCCAAGGCCTTGTCCTCTGCTGGGAGTCCAGGACTCCAGGAGACCGGCTTCTGTGCTGGGTGGCCGAGTGTCCTGTCCAGGACTGAGGCAGTCTGGGGAACTGTGCTTCAGTTGTCACTGCCAAGGGGCTCCTCAGGAGCTGCAGGATGTGGCCTATCTGGGGGTTAGGGTTGTCAGATAAAATACAAGATACGTAGTTTAATTTGAATTCCAGATAAGCGACAAATCATTTCTTAGCCTAAGTACGGCCCATTTGGACACTACTTGGGATGTACTGTTCTGAAAGTTGTTCATTGTTTATCTGAAATTTATAATTAATTGAGCATCCAGTATTTTTATTTGCTAAATCTGGTGAGAAGAAGAGGGGTGGCCATTTGCCATCCATCACTCCAAATGCATTCTTGTGGCCCCCGAGCCTGAGCTCCAAGGAGCAGGCCCTGATGGTACCCAAGCCCTGCTGTGCTGAGAAGGGATCTCTCAAATTCTGAATGGTCACTGGCAAAATGAGTCTTGGGAGTATATTAGTTTCCTATAGCCACTCTAACAAATCACCATAAACTTAATGGCTTAAAACAATACAAAGTTATTATCTTACGTTCTAGAGGTCAGCAGTCTGAAAGTCAAAGTGTTAGCAAGGCTGCACTCTTTCAGGGTTGCGGGGGGGAAGCATTGTCTAAAGGGAAATCTAGTTTCCAGTTTCCAGTCCATCCCCCTTGGCTGGTGGTCTCCTTTCATCTCCAAGGCTGGCAGTGACCCACCGTGTCTTTCTCACATCGCGTTCTTCTTGTGCCTTCTGCCTCCTTCTTCCACATTTAAAAGACCTTGTGATTATCTTGGGCTCACCCAGATAATCTGAAAATGAAGTCGGCTGATGAGCAACCTTAGTTTCATCTGTAATCTTAATCCCCCTCGCTGTGTAAAATAATGTTGGCACAGATTCTGTGGGTGAGGACAGAGACATCTCTGGCAGGGAGGTGCTCTCCTACCACAGGTGGTCTTCCAGTGTCGCTTCTCCTCCCTGCAGTTTGCTCACGGAGTCCCAGACCTGGTGCTGAAGGATGTGGCCTGCAGCGAAGCCCTCCTGCGGCGTTTCCTAATCTTCAGCCAGCGCCGAGGGGCACAAACAGTCCGTGAGGCCACCTGCTCCCTCTCCCAGGGCGCCCTACAGTGGATGGAAGACACATTCTACGCCAACGTGGACTTCTTCAAACTCTTCCGTGTGGTAAGAGAGGGATTTAGCTTCTTGCCCCTTGGAAAGTAATTCCTGGGCAGTGGGGCCTGGTTGCAGACCACTGGAGACCCACGAATTGACAAGCAGGAAGGGTGAGAGCCTGGGCTTCAAGACAGTCCTTGAGGAAGTTCCAGGCTTTAAAGGCCAAGGGGTATCGACTGATAGCTTTTCTAGAGTATTGGCCCAGGCTCCTGGGAGTCACCATTAGGTATGTGGTTGTGGCAGCTCTGAGTCCATCCCAAAAGCGGGATAAGTCCTCCCTTAGCAGCGTGGACAGGAGAAGGAGGCCTGGTCTGACTCCCTGTCCTACCGCTTCCTAGCCAGGTGATCATGGGCAAGATAGTTACTTTCCCTGGCCCTGTCACTCATCTATCAGGCAAATATAATACTTTATAAAATAATAGGAAAATATAAATTTGAAAAATGCAAAACATTTAATTCACTTCAGAAAACAGGAACTTCAGGCTCCCTGTTCTGGGCCTGCTCTTGACCCCAAAGGTTGCTGTTTCTGAGTAGAAAAAAAAGTAACAGAAAATTTCAGTCTCAAAACTTTGGAAAGCCTTGACCTAGCACAACCCTATGTTCCAGAACTGCATGTCGGACGTCCTTCTCGGGACCTGATAATATCCCCTCCTTTGCCAGAGGGACAGATGAGAGGGAATTGTGTCTGGAAAGGAGGTGGAGAGCAGCATTTTTTACTTTGGAGTGTATGAACATCGTCAGGGAAGCTGGTAAATGATACAAGTTCCAAATTCCCACCCTCCGAGACTGATTCAGGAGATCTGGGCTGGGCTCAGAGTCTGCCGTTACCTTAGGAGCTCACTGTAGCCTGCACTTTAGGGAACACTCAAAATTAGAATCCTTCAGAGAAAGAAACATATATAATGCTTCTAGCATTGAATTTTTTTCCTTGTGCCTACATTTTAATTTCTGGAACTGTGTTGGGAGGAGTGTTGGTCACTGAGAACTTGGTTGAGAAAGTTACCTTTTTTGCCTTTTTTTTTTTAAAGATTTTATTTATTTATTTTTAGGGAGGGAAAGGAGGGAGAGAGAGAGATAGATAGAGAGAGAGAGAGAGAGAGACATCAATGTGCGGTTGCTGGGGGTTATGGCCTGCAACCCAGGAATGTACCCTGGCTGGGAATCGAACCTGGGACACTTTGGTTCCCAGCCCGCGCTCAATCCACTGAGCTACGCCAGCCAGGGCCTTTTTTGCCTTTTTAATGGTTCCTATCTCTCAAGTCCCAAAAGGCCACTCAGATTTTCTTAGAAAGCAAGATGAAGGCTTCTAAAAATGAAACAAAATAAAACAAGACCACACAGTTCCTGGCAGGGCTCACACTTTATCCCTTTTAAAGTGTGACTCTCTGGTGGAACATCGCACTGTTCCCAGCCCATCGGGGTGGGCCTCCAGGGTGATGAGAGGCGTCGGAACCTGTGGAGGGTACCGCCACTGAGAGCCCAGGGCCCCCCAAAGGGTCTCTCAGCTCCCCACACTACATAGAGAATAAAAAGCCATGTGGTTTAAACTTCTCTGTCTGAAGTTACAAAGGAGGCTAATTTCAGACATGTTCCTTGGTTTGTTTGCAGAATCAGACCGCAGAGCAAGGCGGTAACAACTGCTTGTTCTGGGCAGTGAGCCTTGGCACAGCTAGGAGACTGGTACCTGGGATTGTGGAGCTGTTGAGCTTCCCTGGGCACCAAGGGTCGTGCCATCCTCTGGTCACTAGAAAAGGGGCAGGGTCCTGCGCCTCTCTTTGAAGGACCATGGCTGCTGGTGTAGGTAAATGTACCTCTGGGCCATGACCAGCAATTCTCGGGGACAGTTCTAGAAGCAGAAGGATAAAGGGGAACCTGGGCAAACTCCATTAGGAACTAAACCCAAACTCAGGCCACTGGCTTTGGACCATTTCTTTATCAGACAAGAAAGACCAGAAAGTCCTCCTGCCCTTACATGCTGCTGGAGTTCAGAAGCCAGAGAAAGAGAACTTTGGCCGATCACCCTCACTGACCTGAGATGGGACCTGCGTGCTTGCTCACCATATCTGCGCCCACCCGTCCATCCACTCAAACCCGGACGTGGTGCCTGTGAGGCCAAGGCTCCTCGTGTGCCCCTCCCACCCTCACTGAACTCTCTGTTAGCCCCAAGACGTGCAACGGCCCACGTCACAACAGCACAGCTTAGGAAGGCCAACACTGAGACAGGCAGGCCCTAGAGCAGTGATTTCCAGCCAGGCTGCTCACTGAGTCACCTGAGGAGTTTTTAAAAACTGCGAGTGCCCAGTGCCTATATAGGCCCTGAGATTCTAATTCAGCTGGCTTTAGTATTTTTCAGAGCTTCCCAAGTCATTCCAATGTCCAGCCAGGGCTAAGAATTACTGACCTAAAACATAGGAGTTTGATTCACAATCTCCATTTCTATAGAGCAAGCATAACTACAGCACCTCAAATGCCTCTAAGGCTTCAAAGCACCTTCATTGGATGAACCATAAGACCAGGGTGCTGTGGGCCTCTCTGCCATTCTCTTTACAAAGCCGCTGAGCGGCCCAGAGACTGCCTAGAGGAGAAACCAGGAGGCTGACCGGGGCCTGGAGGCCTCCTCCTACTGGCCATCTTCTTGTTCTGCCCGTCTCTGTGGGGAAAGACCAGACCAAGCCAGAACACACGGGTCCCAAGCAAAGAGGACAAACACCCTGGCTGGTGCCCTTCAAATGTGCTTTTTCATTCGACAAATGGGCAGAGTGGCTAAACACTTTTTAAAAATTACTAATAAAATCTAAAAGAAATGACAGGCATTAAAATAGGATTTTTGCTTTTATTGCTCCTGTACCCACCCTAACAGTGTTTTCAGAAAAGCCACCCTGAGGGGGCACAGAAAAGATGAAGGCAGACCCTGTGACCCTTTGAGACTGGCAGTGGGGAGGCGGGGGCTGCCCTGAGGCCTGGGGTGGGGGGCGTCTCTGGGATGAGGCTGTTATTGCAGCTGGTTGGCTCCCAGCCACGCTGAGTTCCAGTGAGGGGAATGCTGGGCCCGCTCTGCTCCGGGCTCTTTCTCATAGACATGTATGCCAGTATACAAATAAGGTTTTATTAAATGCCAAGTCAGTGCTCGTTAACAAAGAAAGAGGGACGATCCCAGTAAACCACTGTGACGGCACCTGCTCTTGCTGTGAGGAGCTGGGTGTGTGTGGCCTGCAGAGTTGTGACAGGGGGAGGAGCTCGACCTCCAGCCCCTGAAATCCGGGAGCGGAGCGGAGAGATTTGGAGAGGGGCTTTGGGGGTTAGCACCAACTGGGGCCAGCTGTGTTTTTCCTTGGCCCCTTGGAGTCAGAAGTGAGTGTTGTCATCTTCAAATAATCCAAATGCAGGACCGCGGCCTTACCTCACCCCACCCGTCCCCACACGGACAGATGCACACGTGAACGCTCTTTGGGTGCCCCGAGACTCAGGTGGGCTGGGAGAGAAACAAGCAGCCAGGTGGAGGGGTTTTCTCCAGGAATATTTGTCTCCTCTTGGTTTCACCTCAGTTGAGAGCTTGAAAGAGCTTGTTTTCACCTGTGGTCTTTCGGGCTTACCGCCCCCAGCTTGCAACCCAGCAGCTCAGACCTGGGCCCACGGTATCGTGACTGCCAACACTACCTGAAACGTTTCTCACCTCATAAAAAATGATGTGTCAGTTTCGGGTGAGCGGTTGGGATGTTTCCCATCTGATTTGGCCTGAGGTAAGCATGCCCCTCCTCCTTCTTCTCCTCCCTCTAGATCCTTCCTGTTTTCTCTCTACTCCGGTACACAGCTTTGAAATCTTGCTGAGAAGCAAATCTGTCCCTTCTGCTCTGATGTTTATTTGTGGGAGTTCAGCAGGGGAACTGAGGCGGGTGCCAAGACCTGCCACACTGCTGGGAAATGGTTTCCCTCCCTTCCCCCTTTCAGTGGATGTCGATGGAGGAAATCTGGCCTCCCCAGCTTTTGGCCCATGGTTTTCCCCTCTGCAGTGGCTTCCAGCGTGGCGTGATTCAGCTTTCTTTCCTTCCCTTCAGATATTACTCTGTCACAGTTTTTTATTTTTCTGATTTCATTTTATCCATGTCTCTCAGACTACGAAGCGGCTGAACATTGTGTTCTGGGAAAGAAAGGACCTGGTCTTGGGGGTCCAGACTCCATGCTCCTTTCAATGTCCTGCTTTGTTCTTGGCTCTGCTCCCTAAATTCCTGAATCATGGGGAATAAATGTGGGTGGATTGCCCGCTGCCCAGTGTGAGCTGGCCATGGTTTCTGCTCTCTGTCATCATTCGTTGGGGGTTACTCAATTTTAACTATGCCTTTCAATTTTCAGGATAGCTACATTGGATAGCTACATTGGATAGCTAGTGGATAGCTACATTGAAATACTCTGGAAAAGGTCCACATCTGCGGCATTTTACAATGAGGTCCCATTAATGACTTCACTTCGTGGTTTCCTCTCCCTTCTGATTTCTGAATCTTTGGACTGTCAACTTTCTCCCACTTCTGCGTGCGGGTTTGGGAGGGAGGAAGAGAAAGGAGTGATGCCCAGAGCCAGCAGCGCGGGGAAGAGGGGGTGGGCAGCATAGCTGTTAGGTGAAAACAAGGCAAAATCATAAAATATGTTTTTGGTTCTTTGAAAATTATTAAGCCACAGCAAATATATTTTATTTATAGCATTAGTATTTTTTTTCTGCCTACATCTACAAAACTGTGTCTATTATAGCCAAAATCTCCCCAGGTCAACAGATTTCAGTAAAGAAGAAATAAAAAGGCGACCAGAGAGAGGAACATCAGTGTGCATTAAATGCACATTAAGCCGCCAGGCTTGGTGGCCATTGGCCTGACTTGATTTCTTTTAGGCTCCGGGCCTACAGTGGGTCAGGGCTTCTTTTCATGACAGATCAGATGTTTTTATGAACGTTTTTCTAAAAAGTACTAAAGATTGAAACTAAAGTCACTTAGGACACAAGCAAGCCCCTGGGAAGGCTGCTCCGAGGGTAACAAGGCCTGGGCGCTGGTCTTGGTCAGTATGTACAGACTGAGCACTGATGTGTTAGGAGGCATCAGGTTCTCTCCAGGGTAAACCAGTTTGAGGAAGGATTTTGTCCTCATATTTCTTATCTTTCCAGAACCGCAGTTCTTAACTTTTTTATAGATTAGGGCTGCCTTTGAAAATCTGACAACAGCTCTAAACCTTCTCTCCAGATAAAGAAATACAGGCACAGACATACGGCGGGAGGAAGCTCATGGAACTTCTGAAGCCAAACACCAGGTTAAAGCTTCAGCGCTAAAATTTCTTTCCTGCCTACTGTTAATATACATCCTTTTCTAAAGGGTCTCAATAAAGCCACAGATGATTCTTCCTTAAGTCTCTTTAGGAGGTCATCAGCTTCTCCCCTGAGCACGGGACCAGCGGTGAGGGGGCCAGAAAGTGGGCAGCCCAGTGGAGCACACAAAGACCTCCAGGTGGCCAGGAGACTGGGCCTGGCTCTGGGTTGGCCCCTAGCTTTCTGTCATTTAATTGGATCTCAGCTACCCCATTTGTAAGGCCTGTGTTACATATTGCATGGGGTGGTAGTGACATTCACAGTAAAGAAGAGATGGAAAAGCTCTTTGAAACGAAAAGCATTTTTGCTCTTACCAAAGCAAGATTACAGCCACTTTGCAGAGGGCTCCATTGTTCCCACTGTTCTGCTCCCAGAAATGGCCCCCTCAAACACTTCAGTGCAGCATTCCCTTCCTCGGACTCCTCAGACTAGCAAGAAATCTGTCTCATGGAGTGACCTTTTGACTGCCCTAGATTCCAAACTCAGTTTTGCTTTCATCAACCACAAATACCGGAACTGAAGTCACAATGGAGAGAAAAAGGCCTAGTTTCTGTTGAGCCAAAGCAAGTCCCATAACTTGTCTGTTCACATACCCCAGAGCCCACCTTCTCATCAGACACCCCGTTCTCGCCAGTCCCAGGAGACAGCATGTCTCGGTGACCTCTCCCATCAGAGACAGTCTGGCATTTCCACCCCACCCCCCATCTCTGAGAGATTTAGTCTGAATTCTCCACTCATGACGCATTTCCTGGTACTCAGGGTGTCCCTTCTGGTTGTCCCCTCACCACCGAAGCCAGCTTCCTCTCTTTTCATCTGATGCTTAACAACTGACAGGTTGCAACAAACATGCTTTAAATCCACAATCTCCTAGTTGCCTAGCAACAACTTCCCTCCTGGATAAATCTGGATTTCCTGTAGCAGCAGCCCAGGACCGAACAGGGGGCTACACTGTCGGTCCAGTGCTTCATCTGCTTTTCACCTCTGTCTGGGTGCTTTCAAGACGGCAGCTCATCTTTCACTCCAGAACCTTCCACGGGCTCTCACACACCATGTCATCTTTGTAAAGACACTTGTAACCTATGGCTACCTATTTACCCTTGAATTAGGTAGATCCTCAATGTAGAAATCAGGACTATTTTTCAGATGCTCTTCTTTGAAACAGAGAAAGTAAAACAAAAAATTCAACTCATAAAATGTTCCCTTTGTGTGCTGGCAACGTGGTGTCTGTTTAATTAACCCACTGGATCCAAAGCGTCAGCAGATACTGCACAAACAAGATTTCTAGTAGCTAATATGCTTTGTTCTGCCTTCAGAAAAAAATATTACACAGTTTGTAAGGACAGGCATGTTTCTTGTCCTTTGAGAACCCAAAGAGACACCTGAAATAACCAGAAATTTCTTGCATCCATTTCTTAGGTATATGATCAAGGCCCAAGGACCTCTCAGGCCAGCTACCGCTGATGGAAGATGATAGAGGCATAACCTTTCCAAAGCCCTATTTATATATCTAGCTCCCTTAGGAGGTCAAACCAGACCTTGAACTTGGGTTTGTGGTGCTGAGCCCCACTGTGATATGCAAGTGTTACTTGTTATTTTGGAAATTAAGAGAACTTGTGTGGCATAGGAAGTAGTGGAGGATGTGCTGGTGTGTGTGTGAGATACTTGTCATTTAGTCTATGACCTTTTTTCTAGAAATGTTTTCACATTTTCACTCAAATAAACTTACATTCTCTTCCAGTTCTTCTGGCGGAACAATCCATGAGAATTTGAGTAGATAATGGGGAAACCAAAGGAAGAGGAGAGTCCTGGGAAAGTTATTTTATAAGTTATGTAAACATCATTCAGACAATTGGTGACCAGGTTATGTGGAGGGCTGCCGGGGAGAGGGGAGGGGCAGGGGGAGCACAGGCACTGGTGTGAGATGTAAGCTGTGTCTAAAACGAAGGGATGAGTTCCAGCTCTCATTATCTACCGTATCCACTGGAAAGAGGTGGCAAAGAAATTGCAGCTATAGTACCAGGCACTCAGCTGGAGCTCAGTAAATGATTGAATGATGAATATTATTAAATTATTAACAAGATCAAAAGAAGTGTTAACAGGACATAAAACTGCATCTCAAGCTATTGTTCCTCTGGTTCCCTCTCTATCAAATTCCGGGTCTTTTTCTTTCTTACCTGACCACCTCTGTAGTCACTCTCTCCTGCTAACTCTCCCCATGTTCCTCACTCCATGGAGAATTTCTGGCCCTTCCCTTCCATGTACAAACACGGCCTCACCTTCACTATTGAAACATCAGCTCAAGTGCTACCTTCCCTGTCCCCAAGTGGAATTGACCTCACTCCCATCCTGTAAGTCACCATTATACCTGTAGAGACATACCTCATAGATCCTAAAATCTCAATAGACTATCTCTTTTTCACTAGATTATAGTTAATTTACTCATTAATTAGTACAATGTGTATTTATTGAGCACCTACTATGCAGCATCCCCTGAGGATATAAAAACAAAATAAAGCCTATTCCTATGCTTAATGAGTTTACAGTATAGTGGACAGATACATTTAAAATAATTACAGGCCAATATAAAAGTCATAAACGAAAGCACTGAGAATGCTAGGAGCAAGTAGGAGGCTCACCTAACCCAGGGGAAGGAAAGCAGGAAGACCGTGGTGATGAGAAAAAGAAGACCTTCTGGAGAAGGTGTGGTGGCTTCAGATGAGTTGACTCAGGCTACCAGTGGCAGCGTGAGGATGGATGGAATGGGGTGGGTTGGCATTTAATCTATTGGGCCTAAAGTGACAGGTGTGGTGTCTAAGAGCTTCAAGCTTTGCAGAGGCCTACAAAAATCTTTGAGACTCAAAAAAATAATTAATTAATAGTGGCTCTGAAAATTTAAAACAAAACTTTAGAATTAAAATTAATAAACTTAAACTAAATTTAATGTTTAAAGAAGATAATGTTATTACATTTTATTGTTAAATTTACTGTTTATAAAACCAGAAATTTAGAAAGTAGTTTATAGTTCAGGTTTTCCCACTTTACAGTCCTAAGTATTTGCTATGATTGCTGAGAAATCACACCAGATTATTTATTAAATGAATTACTCAAGGCCAATTAATTTCAAAAACAAAATTAAGAACCTTAAAATGTACATATAGGTATAGATATAGACATCTATCTATATTGGTGACTAAACATATAGGGATGGATAGAGAACAGATGCTTTTCAGTAAGTTGAATTTGATGCAGGATGGAGTTTTAAGACCAGTGTGCAAAGAGCCAATGGAGAAAGAAGAGGGGGAACGTAGAGAAGGTGCCCCCTGAGGCAAACACAGCCACAGATCATCACCAGCCCACAGTAGAGTGAGGAAAACAGACAAGGAACTCACAGGGAAGGGAAAGTAATTAATAGTGATAAGAGCAGGTCACCGAATGACTGATGCCCAATCTCTTTGCAGACATGAAGGTGACAGTTCCTTATTTTCTCTGCCTCTGGGCTCCTAGTTTCTGTTAGGTGCCTTCATCTCATCTGGGACCTGGTGATTATTTTCCTGAACAGCTTCTTTGGACTCCAGAGGGCTCATGCTGCCCCACACTCAGCCCCACCATCAGTTTCTAGTTCTCCAGGCTGGGGATTTTGGCAGTGGAATTGGAATAGGGAAAAGTCAGTGATAACATCCAGACTTCTAGCTTTGGTGACTGGGCAGAAGGTGGTGCCACCATCTGGGAAAGGGCGCACAGAAACAGAGAGAAGGTGATGTGATCCGTTTAGGACAAGTTGGATCTGGGCAACTGTCCAGCAGGCAGTTGGATGTTTAAGTCTGGAGATGTGGGGAGAGGTCTGGACTGGAGATGCCAGCTTGGAAGTCATCAACAAAAAGATAGCAGATTCAATGATGGAGGGAATGAGACCACCCAGGGAGGTGTGCAGAGTGAGAGGAGGATGGCATGGAGACCTTTGGGAACCTCAGCACCGAAGGGGAAGGTGGAGGCAGAGGGGCTTGTGGGAGAGACAGAGAAGGAAGAGAGCAAGCCAGATGAGAGCAATGACACACATGACAAGGAAGGAAAAAGACAGGATCAAAAGTGTCAAGAAAAGCAGAGAGGTGTGAAAAGATAAGAACCCAAAGTGTGTAGGTGGAAACTGAGGGTTCTAGTTAAAGCTCCTTAATAGCATGGTGAGGTGGAAGATAGGGAGGTGCTGGTGAAAGAGTGAAGTCCCTGAATGTAGGCTGCAGTTCTAAGAAGCGTGGAAATACAGGGTGGAAGAGGGAAGTTAGACTGCAGCTACAGGGGGATGAGAGACCAGGGGAAGTTCCTTCTTTCATTTGTGAGAATCTTGAGCACATATACCTGATAATAATGAAGGGAAGGCTGGAGATCCACCAGTGAGAATCTTGAAGGCAAACTTCAGAAAGGGAGAACTTTGCTTTGCTCGTTGCAGTACCCCTAGCACCTGCCACACAGCAGAAAACACATATTCGTTAAAATGTATAACTATGTTATTTTGAAACTGCAGTTAGCTATAAGTAACTCTGAAGCAGGGTCCTGTGGTGGGTCATTCAGGAAGCTCCAGATATTTGACCAAATGTCATCCTGGGTGTTTCCATGTGGGTGCTTTTAATGGATATTAGCATTTAAATCAATAGACCGAGCAAAGCAGATTGCCCTCCCTAATGTGAGTGGGCCTCATCCAATCAGGTGAAGGACTGAACAGATCAAAGGGGCTGACCCTCCTGCAAGGGAGAAAGAATGCTTCCTGCCTGGCGACCTCTGAACAGGGACACTGACTTCTTTTCTGCCTTCAGACTCAAACTGAGACATCAGCTCCTCCTGGGTGTCCAACTCCCGACTCACCGGGCAGATCTCAGGCCTCCACAACTGCAGAAGCCAATTCTTTATAATAAATCTGTTCATATACAAACACATACATAAATATGTATGTATATAATATACAGTAAGTCCTCACTTACCATTAGTCATAGGTTCTGTGACTTTAAGCCAAACAATGTATAACAGAACCAATTTTACCATAGACTGATATGAAAAACAGTTAAGTTCCTATAGCATCTCATCAATGTTATAACAAAATAATATTTAATGAAACAAGAAAAAACTTGAATGAAAAGTTATTCAAGGCCCTGGTATGTATAATATATATATATAATATGTATATAATATGTATATTTTATACACACACACACACACATACATATAGTATATAAGATATATACATCCTATTGGATCTATTTCTCAGGAGAACCCTGACTAATACACTGCCCTAAATGAGCATATCATTTTATGGAGCATTATGCATATAAACTATTATAGTCAGTCTGCTTGTTGCTATAATAAAAGCATTCATTCTTCGCATTTTATATATATACACAAGTATATATATGCATATACACATATGTGTATGTGTGAGTGTATGGCATGGTTCCTGTCTACATAGAACTTAACACCTAATAAGAGACAGATGACAAGTAAATGATGGGATAATGACCAGGGGTGAAGAGCGCAAAGAAACAAGGTGCCTCAGAAGAGCGGAACAGGGCAAGGGCAAGCCAAGGAGCACAGAGTAAAGGCTATCATCTCAATCTTCCATAGGGACAACTGTCTCTTAACATACTTAGTTGTGTTAGGACTAAGACTTGCAGGATGAGAAGTTTGTCAGACAGAGGAGGGCAGGGGAATGGTGGGCAGGGCCGGGGAAATGAGAGAGACTGATGCATTAGGGAATGTAGAAGAAGCTCAGCCTGTTGAAGGAGAAGCAAGAGAGACGGTTAGAGAAGGAGCCACGTACAAGCTCATGAGGCCATGTGTGTCTAGCACTGCTGCTGACCTGTCCCGGAGGCAGTGTGGGGCCATGGAAGATTTCTGAGCAGGAGAAGTGACATGGTTGGGTTGGCCTGTCAGGTAACTCAGGCTGTGTGTGGGGGGTGCGTTAGAAGGGAGGAGACTTGAGGCAAGGGACCGGCAAGAAGGTTGTTCTGACATAATATTCTGGGAGAGAAGCAAAGAGAGCCCAAGCAAAGGCAGTCGTAGTGAAGAAGAAAAATATAGAGAGAGTGTTTACTTAGCATTTAGCAATTTATTATTTCTGTATGCAAAAAAACTTTATTTTAAAACTGCATTTTAGAAATAGGTATAAAAATAGAGACGGTACTATAATGAACTCTGATGTACCCATTACCCAGCTTCAATTGTTACCAGCATTTGACTGATCTTGCTTTATCTATTCCTCACTTTTTCCTCTGAGGTCTTCAAAGTAAATCAGACTAATCATTTCACCCTTACATACTCCCTTACGTGTCTCTAACAGATAAAAACACACTTCTTTTAACAAAATCACAATGCCATAATCACAACAAACTAAATTAACCAAAATCCTTAATAGTATCTAATTCCCCGTTGTGTTCACTCAGATTGTTTCAGCCAGCTTGTTCAGATCAGACTCCTGGAGCTTCACAGGAGGGGAGCAGCTCTGGAAACGCTGTGGGGGTGAGACAGGCGCTCCAGCTGAATGAGCTACTGGACGACCCGTAGATTTCAATACAGAAAGTTTGAAGAAGAACCGACAGGACTTGGCGATAACTTGTCATTGGCAAACGTTTTTTATCTGCTTGCTTTGTCTCTTCTACCTGTTCTTCTCAGCCCCACCCTCCTAGGAAAAAACAGGAATTAAATTGTTTTTCCCAGCATATGCTGAAGCTATTTGAAAGAAGTTGTGTCAAGACCAATGCCTAGGCCCAGTGTTAAGTTTAAGGAGAAAAGATACTTAGTGGTATGGTTTCAGTGGTGGCTTCGCCCCTCCTATGTCTGGAAAATTCTTCTCCTGTCTGCTCTGCAGCTGTCATGCATAAGAAAGGCTTTCATTTCAGAGTTAAAAAATAAGCCTGAAATGCCCCCTGAGTGTACCGACATTTATTCTTCAGTCTCAGGGTGAGAAAGAATGCCTACAGCATTATAGCAGGGAGAAAGGGGAGCAAGACGTCACTAGAAATGGGAAGCAAGGCTGGTCAAAGCCTCACTCCACCTGCTTCTCTGCTTTGCCGCAGCTGGATTCCTGCACCCATCATTTAGGGGAACCGCTGGCAAATGAAAAGCTGAGGTTGTGGCTTGTGGTCACAAGTGTTTGAATCAGAACTACTTGTCGAGCTTGTTAAAAGACAGATGCCCTCCGGGCGCAGTCAGAATGCACACTTGAGCTGGAAAACCACTGTTTTAAAACTTAGAGTTCCATCCCGAAAGACATAGGATTGGTGATGCAAGCAGTTTTGAAACTATGAAGAATGAAGTCATTCACTCAGGACTTGACCTTGGCTTCTGGAAAACAAGGTGTTCGCAACAGGCTCTGGGACTTAGAACCAGCAAGTGGATTTCCACGTTCCCCACAGCTGTGGAAAAGGCACGAACAGTTCCGCCTTGTCCCATGGATCCAGAGTCTCCAGAACTGGGCTGTCACTGCGGAGTGGCAAGGGAACTTCTTTCTCTTTCACGCTGCCAGTAGCAGCCTGAAAGAAAGGTGATATGACTGGCTAAATCATTTACATAAGAAAGTAGTGCCGAGCAGAGAAAGCCACAAACCTGCCTTAATGGACACAGGGAGCAAAGACTTGAACAATGATGAGGAAGCCTAAGCCTGTATACAAAGCCCAAGGGGAAGAGATGGGCACCACCACAGGCAGCCTCCTTTACACTCCGTTTTCCTTCCTTTGGGAGTCTTGTGTGCTGTCACTGAACTAGCAATCAGAATCATTTGGCGTATTTCATGTCACCATGAAACTATTTGTGATTGACTATTTTAGCAGGGTAACTTGGAATAAGAGTCTTTGATTTTCTCAATTAGATAAAAGAAGTTTGTTTCTGAAAGCAGTCTTGCATTAGAAAGAAGGAAGGAAATTCCCCGGCTTGTGTGGCTCAGTTGGTTGGGCACAGTCCCACAAAGTGAAAAGTTGCCTGTTCGATTCCTGGTCAGGGCACATACCTGGGTTGATGGTCGGTTCCCCTGTTGGGGTGTGGAGTGTGTACAAGAGGCAACAAATCTGTGTCTCTCTCATATAGATGTTTCTCTCCCTCTCTTTCTCCCTCCCTTTCCTTCTTTCTAAAAATAAATAAACAAAACTTAAAAAAAAACAATCATTACTCCCTATGACATTCCTGCCTTAAAAAAAAGGAGGGAGGAAATGTTCTTCAGACATGCAGATAAGGTAGTGCCTATGCGTGTATGCATAGCTATGTATACAAATGTTTTATACATATCATATATGTATAAAAATGTTTTAAAAACTATTTTTCCTATCAATTACAGCTCCCTACACTCCTAGACAGCAGTTCTCAAGGTGTCGATCTGAGATCCTGGGGAAAAACATTATCTGATATGTCACCAAGAATTCAAGAGGTGAGTGGCCTGATGAGAATTCATTACAGTTTTATTTTACCTTTCCACCAATTTACTACACTTATGATGTCAAACAATTTAATTGTACCTCAAACCTGTTCATGGAGAAATACATTTGACCTTTCCATCTAGCAATTTCAAAGCACTTGTTTACATCCTAAATTATCTGTGCTCCTGAGTCGAAGGCAAAAGGGAGGGAACCATCCTCCTGGTTTCACACCTGGGGAGAAATGCAGCCTTGTCTGGTGTGGCACAAATTATCAGTGGACTCACAATGGAATCTAAGTGTTTCCAGTACCAAAGTGGTCCATTATTCTGTTATACTGATGAAATCCATGTAAGTCTGTATTCCACAGCAGTGGTAGGACACAGGCACAGGATCCTTGCAGGACTGAGTGTCTTACATATATTGCCTCATTTCATCACAGTGAAAGTAGTTGATTTTTTTGTGTGTTGTTTTGTGAAAGATGCGTGCATTTTAAAGGGCATCTGGTTGCACAAGCCTTTGCCCATATAGAAATCGATCTTCTACTCAGTAGATGGGAAGTGCTGGGGGCATAACGATGCACAGATATGGTCACTGCCCTTGTGAAACATACAGTCCAACAGGGAGAGAGATGTGAACAATTGCTTCCAAGTATGATGAGTATTATAAGGGAGGCAAAACAACTTTCCCCAAACGTTTTTCCCCTCCAGCTGACTTGGGCTTAGACAAGCTGGAAAATTGCATGGTTGGGGTCTGTTTTCATAAAGCTAAACTCAACTTGGGCAGAGAGCTGTACAGGGAAAGTTAGAGAGGGCTCATTGTACTGGAGGCCACCTGCTGTTCTGGGAGCCTCCACTTAACATTCTTTTATTTATAAGCATTTAAAAAATTCATATCACTATAATATGTCTCAAGTTGATTGAGAATGTAAAAAAACAAAATTCCCAAAGCATATCAACACTCTTAATTCTGTGTGGGAGTTCCAGAAGGATTCTTCCCTGTCCAGATAGGTTGAAGCAGACAGCCCCGTGTATATTAACCGATACTAGACCATTTGACCCTGGAACAGCCCCTTCATCTCTGAGTGCCTCGATTAAATGAGCAACATAATAATCACCCTCTACAAGACTGTCCTAAGATGTACTGCCGTTGAAGCAATTTGAGATTCCGACATTATTATTGAAGCCTAGACTGTGATTACAGGCATGACTCACTGTGCAGGTTCTGCCTGGTGCTCAGTAGTTTCAGAGGGCAAGCGTTGGCATGTGGACAAAGAGAGGGGATGACAGGTAAACATCACTTACTGCAGCACAGGATCTGCTCTCAGTCTCACCTGACTGAATCCTAGTGGTTTTTAAAATTCCCACGTGCCTTTGAAAATGAGTAATAACATGTGTTAGGAGAATAAAAGCAGCATTGTTTTTATTTTGTGTTTTTCCTTAAAGCAAAGCCAGATGGCATTATGGGAGCCGAGACCCTGGTCACTCTGAAAGCCCTCTACTTAGTTCTAAGCATTCCAGACCTACCTTCAAAAGATGAGGCCGGGTAGTGCAACTGGTACCTTGAATGGAGAGGAGATCACCAGCCTCTAATTAGTTGGGTGCAGAATTTTTAAAATATTTTTAAAATGTTTTTCCAAGTATTTTTTAAATAAATGCAGGGATTTTGTTTATTTATTTGTTTGTTTGTTTGTTTATTTATAGAGAGAGAAGGGAGGGAGATAGAGAGAGAGAGAAACATCAATGTGTGGTTGCTGGGGGTTATGGCCTGCAATTCAGGCATGTACCCTGGCTAGGAATCAAACCTGCGACACTTTGGTTTGCAGCCTGCACTCAATCCACTGAGCTACACCAGCCAGGACTCCCAGTATTTTTTTAAGATTTTATTTTCATTTTTTAGGGAGGGGAATGGAGAAAGAAAGAGAGGGAGAGAAACATCACTGTGTGGTTGCCTCTTGCCCACTCCCTATTGGGGACCTGGCCCGCAACCCAGGCATGTGCCCTAGACTAGAATCAAACAGTGACCTTTTGATTCACAGGCCAGTGCTCAACCACTGAGCCACACCAGCCAGGGCTTTTTCCAAGTATTGAGACTTCATCTGTTGTATATTTGCTTGTATGTTAAAACACACACACACACACACACACACACACACACACACACACACACACACACAAAGAAATCACAAACCACCTATATCAGGAAAAGGAAGAGTTCATATTTGGTAAAATTAAGCTAATAAGATAATTTTCCAATTATAAGAAACTAAATTCTAAATTATTATTTGCCCAAAGAAATTTACTCAGATCTTACCTTTCTAGGACAGCACCATTCCGCTATCATTTTATTTCCTAGTTGTTGTTTTTTTTTCAATATCTCCATCTTGGTGGAATAATAGAACCCAAAAATTAGTTTACAGAGAAGTACTTTCTACATTTCCCCAAAGACCTATTCCCAAGAAATTCAAGTAAAGGGGACTGAGAGAGACAAGTGACATTAAAATGAACTGGGGTTCACTCTTTGATGTTCTTTAAGACTTATCTTAGTTTCTTTTTTAATTGAACTTATTAGGGTGCATTGGTTTGCAAAACCATCTAGGTTTCCAGTGTACAACTAACAAAACATCATTTGCATAGTTCATTATGCATTCATCACCCCAACCAAAGTCTCTTTCCATCCCTCTTTCCCTTCCCTTTTCCACCTCCACCTACCCCTGGCCCCTTAGTTTCCTCTTAGGCCCTGAGTGGATGGCAGTAGAGTTCATGATTGCTGAGAATATGGATGTTTTTCTTTTAAATATGGAAGTCAGATACCTATGTGGAGGTCTCCCCAATACTTTGGAACCTGATTTCACAGTACATTATGACTCTGACTGCCTTAAAACAACCTGAAACCTTTACCTTGCCCTAGTTCATCCATCGACCGAGTGTTCAAGACTTGCTGTGGGTGACCAGGCGCCTCATGCAGACTGGTGGTCCAGAGACCTTCACTCAGCTGACTGATGTCCTGTCTGACCTCTTGTGTGGCTACCCAGAGGGAGGTGGCTCTCGGGTGTTTTCTTTCAACTGGTACGAAGACAATAATTATAAGGCCTTCCTGGGGATTGACTCCACGAGGAAAGATCCTATCTATTCTTATGACAAAAGAACAAGTAAGTTTTCTGTGTCCTGTGTATAATTCAGGCTCTGGTGCCAGTTAAGCTGAAGGTTTGCTGCTTTCAGGTGAAACTGGTCCCAGGGTTGACTCTCCCCTGCTCTTGTTGAGGGGTCTGGGCAAAGAGCTTCTCCTCCCAGAAAAGCATTTCTCCTTATAGGAAGGGGGTGGTGTGCACAGAGTTCTGGATGTGAGCCATGGAAAGAACTGAGACCCACTTGGAAAGGGAACAGAGAGGACATTTCCCACTGATCTGATTGAACTAGGGTTACATTCTAGAGGAAGAGAAGAAAGACAAATGAGGAGGCAGCCCAGAACTGCAAGCCAAGCTCAGGTCAGAAGGGCCCTGGCAAGTAAACACGGCTGTGGGGTGTTTTTACAAACACAATGCGCTGAAAATCTGTGTGCGTAGTACTGAATCGTGTTCCAATGGCAAGTCCCTGGCAAGTCCACTTTCCCACCTTTCAGTATTTTTTTTGGCTCTTATATATAGGGTAAAGGAAAGTGGGGTGGGGAAGAAATGTAACTGAGTGACCCTCCCGTTAAACATTAAACAGGCAGCGAAGCATGCACTAAACGTCACTGGGCCCTAAAATAGCCACACAACCAAGAAGTTAAGCAGCTAATTGAAGGGAAATCATTGAGACTAAAGCCGAGATTCCAAGGAGAGGCCTCGTGTGGCCTCTGCGTCCCTTTCATCTGAGAATGGCCTCTGTTGCTTGCAATAATCACAAGCGGGCTCCTCAGCTTCCTTCTTCTAAAGCGAAGAAAACCATGGGGCAAACCCCATCCTTTGTTTCTCTGATGAGGCCCTTATTGAGATGAACTGTGGCATTTAGTTACTTTCTAACGACGAGCTGGTTACTGGTGGGGTATAGCCTATCAATTTAGGTTATCTGTAAAATCCTCCAGCATAGAGTTGAATAAGGCATGTGATTTGAACACATTAATGACCACGTTTAGCTCTGAGCAGCAGGAGTTTCTATAAAATCTGTCCCTTCTCTCCTGTCAGCGAGCTTTTGTAATGCACTGATCCAGAGCCTGGAGTCCGACCCTCTAATCAAAATAGCTTGGAGGGCAGCAAAGCCGCTGCTGATGGGAAAAATCCTCTTCACTCCGGATTCTCCTGCCACACGCAGGATCCTGAAGAATGTAAGGTTCCAGCTGGCCTTGTCCCTTCTACCCTGGACCACCCAGAAGGATGAGAGAGAGGGAGAAAGAAGGGGAGAGAAGAGAGGAGAAGGAGAGGGAGAGGGGGAGAGAGACTGTGCCCTCCTGGTAGTGAGGCTCCTGTTTGTTTTTTGCTAAGTAGACTCTTGAGTTTCTCCCGCATCATCCAAATGCTTTGCCCTAGCACCCCCTGCCTAGGCCCTCCCCTCTCTACCCAGCCTGCGATGAGGTTTTCTTTCCCCACGCCTGCATTATATCCCTAACGGAAGGGCTCTCGGAACCCTGGCTGCCTGAAATAAATACAAGGAGGGTGACAGGAAGAGCATTTGCTCACAGGGAATCCAAACCTAGCTTTAGTTAGATTCTGAGATAGTAACATCATCAATATTACATGTGCCTCTGAGATACTAAAACATTAGATTCTGTCAATCTGGGAGTCTGGGAAATAGCAGATTGTTCTGGAAAATGTCAGTAGACTGAGAAAATTAAGGCAAAGCCTAGAAAAGTGTTTCCTAAACATTGAGGGTTTCTGACATGAGCAGGAAAGACATAACTAAAGGTTCTCTCTCGCTTTCCTTTCCGTGGTTTGTCTGCCTCTGTCTGGTTTTAGGCCAACTTGACTTTTGAAGAGCTGGAGCGCGTTAGGAAGTTGGTCAAAGCCTGGGAAGAAGTGGGGCCCCAGGTCCGCTACTTCTTTGAGGAGAGCACTCAGATGGCCGTGATCCGAGTAAGGACGGTGGGGATGGAAGGGGACGGGCAGGAAAGTGCCACTTGTTTCCTTTTCCCAATAAAGGGCTAATCACGACTGGCATCAGATCAAAATATAACAAGCAGGGCCCAAAGGCACTGATTCCAGAAGACGTCACCCAGTGGAGTCACTGACTTTGGATGGGAAATCTGTTTCTTCAGTTCTGGGGAAATGTAAAGACTGCTATAAGGCCAGTGGCTTCCTGAAGTTTCTTGCTTTTATGAATTCACTTGTAGGCCTCAGATTCAAAGAGGGGTGTCCTCAAGGAACTGCCACTTCTGTAATTGCAAAGGTCGTTCTAATTTCCAACTCTGCAAAGCCAGGAGACAAGGGTTCAATATAGCAGGGATAATTAAAAGAGAATGAAAAGATCCATAAGAAAAAGAAAGTTTCCTGTATACCACCTCCCCTGCCCCTCTCCCCCCACCTCAACATACACACCCTTCCTCTATTATAGAGATTGCATGCGGGGGGAAGATGAGATCTAGATAGGTACACCTATAATAAAAGAAAACCCACAAGTTTTTTAGCTTGCCTTAGAGTCTCTAACTCTATTTATTAAAAATTGGAAATGACCCAAGAACAAGACCAAAGATCCCATGGAATTTTCTAAATGCTGTGACTGCTTTGCTTCTTCCCAAGGACACCCTGGCGAACCCAACAGTAAAAGGCTTTTGGAATAAGCAGTTTGGTGAAGAAGGCATTACTGCCGAAGCTGTGCTGAACTTCCTCTACAAGGGTGCTCCAGAGAGCCAGGCTGATGACGTGGCCAGCTTCAACTGGAGAGACATATTTAACGTCACTGATCGTGCCCTGCGCCTGGCTAATCAATACCTGGAGGTAAGAAACAGCAAGCCACCGAAGTGCTGCACTGGGCCCTTGAAGACTGCACTGGGCCCTTGAAGACAGCCCTGTGGATGGGGCCAGAGATTTCTCAGCAAGTCACGTGGTCTTGGGTTTCAGCTCTCATTTTCCCCACTGAAGAAATAAGAATTCCCACAGCCCCCAAACAGAGATGGGTTCTGTTCTCTAATAGCTTATTTATACTTACAAGTAGTTCCCCCATAGATATGTGGGAAGGGGTGTATTCACCACCCTGGAGGCTCCCAGAACCACATCCTTTTGGACTGAGGTTCCAAATCCATCCATCCGGAGGCTTCATTACATAGGTGTGATTGACTAAATCACTGGGCTTTGGTGACTGATTCAATCTCCAGCCCCTTTCCCCTCCCAGGAGTAGGGATGACAGGCAGGGGATGGTGGTACTGAGATTTCCAACCCTCTAACCATCTGGTTTTCCTGGTAACCAGCCCCCCTTTCTTAGGTGCTTTTGTAAAGTCACCATCAACATAACAAAGACAGCTTTCTCCTGCTCAACTCAGAGGAAGTTCTAAGGGCTTCAGGAGCTCTGTGTGGGAGACAGGGATGAAAGCCAAATACATATTTCTCATTACAAATCACAGTGTCACATTCAGCTTTGTCTACTCCATCTTGTAAATATCAATTCCACCTCTTGCTTTCCAGGTTCTCTGAGGCCCAAAGGTTTTGTCTTCTGCCCACCACCAGCCTGTCCAGCTTGGCTGGAGTCCAGGGTCTAGTCTCTTTTACTCAGGCATTTGTTCACAGTGACACGGGGTCTACATTCCAAGCACACATCTGGCAGCACCATTTTCATGTTAAAATCTTCGTGACTCAGTCCCCAAGGAGCACAAGTCCTTCCAAACCCACCCCGCCCACCTTCCCAGCCACGGCTCCCTCCCTGGCTTCAGCTCTGCTCTGGTCCTTTCTCCACCCTCTTCATACCCCAACCTCTCCTGATTGCCCCCTTTGCAAATTCTGTTTGTCTGCTCGTTTATTAGGGTCTTTTTGCTTAAGAGAGAGAGAGAGAGAACCGGGGTTGGGGGGGGCAGACTTTATAGGCTGGTATAGCTTGGAAGCTCAGGGCATCTAGGACTTAACGCCACCACGAGGCCCTCCTGTCCTTCCATCTCGCCTTGCAGCTTGTCTCCACCCTCTCAGTCTCAGCCAGGTCCTCTTCCAGTTAGTGACACATGACACATCAGGGCCTTACAGCCCTGTGTGGTCACCTTTGCACCAAATATTCTGCAGGAAGTGGGAGTGGCTTTCCCAGAGCGTAAGCATTACTGTTAGGCAGCTCTCTGATTGGCCTGGTTGCTCTACCTGTCCTTTGGGGCAGGGAGGGGGTGAAGACTGTGTGCTATGTTAGGGGTCTGGGTCAAATGCCCATCAGGAGAAAGGGAAGCAGAGTTAGCTTCACCTGCATTTCAGGGACTGGGCAGGATTACTATAAAGTGGGGAAGGGTATTTCCCTAAAAGAAGAAATATAAAGCAGAAAAGCGTGAAATGACATTTCCTTCCCCATCTGTTTAGCTCCCATTCCTTCATTCTTTGGGACTCAGCCCTCAAATGTCACTTCTGCTTCCACATAGGTTTAGCCATTCACTTCTCTCTTTTCCTGGACTTCTCTTCACACTTCTTTTAGACCCTATCCATGTTAGATTCAGGTTACCTGTTA
This sequence comes from Phyllostomus hastatus, assembly GCF_019186645.2. Classification (NCBI taxonomy): domain Eukaryota; kingdom Metazoa; phylum Chordata; class Mammalia; order Chiroptera; family Phyllostomidae; genus Phyllostomus; species Phyllostomus hastatus. The sequence goes on from NW_025333900.1 coordinate 12,882,952, forward strand.
ACGTCTCCATCTCTGGCTGAATGACAAGACTGGAGTTACCCAGGGTCAGGGAGCACATCCTAAGTATTTCTGAATTCTCAGCCTCAAATTCCCAGGGAACCTCTCCATTTAAGGGACTGTCACACCTGCTAAAGGGCCAGGTCAGGGCTAGGTCTGGGCCTCGCGTCAACTGGAACCACTAGAAGGTAGAAGATGCTCTGGGCAATAGGAGAGGGAATTGAGGTGAGGGCCCCCAAGAGCAGCCCTCCTCCCCCAGACTCCTGGTTCCTGAGGACAACTAAATAGTGAGGGAAAGCCTGGCTTTATCTGCTTTTGAGGACTCCCTGTTGCCCTGGTACCACCAGAATTTCCCCAGACTGTGGGACCTTCCCTCTCGAACCATGGAAGGGGCAGCAGAGGCTCCCTGGGTGGCTTTTCAGAATAGGCCAGTGTGACAGCAACAGCACCAAACTTCAGGTTACAAAGTGATTCCCAACTTGTCTGAAAGCAAGAATGACCTTGGGTGCCTTTTACAAAACAGATTTCTGGATACCTACTCAGATCAACAGACTCAGAATTCCAGGGACGAGGCCTGGGAATCTGTATATTTGTGCACCTATTAGATTGGTGGGAACTTCAAATCCCCTTGTGTAATTACTTGGTTGATGTCACCCTCCTCTCACAGTGCCTCCAGCAGCTAAGTCTCCGTGCCTGGCTGTGCCACCACCATCTGCCACTGTGGCTACAATACAGGCAGAACCCTTGGAGGAGGCATGGATAGAAGAGAAGGGCTCTATTCCTTCCTTCTCTCAGAATGGAGTTATATCACAAATGGGATTTTTTTATTTGTCACCATTAAATGTCTGAATTTTAAACAGATTCTTGGACTGGGGGCTCATATCCATCAGCTCATTCAACTTCAGATCCCCAGTAGCTTTTCCGGTACTGCTACCTTCCCTGTGAAGCTCCATGAGATTTCCTAGTTCAAACTGGGCTTCTTCACCATTTTGGCTTTTCTAACCAAGACATCATGGAGCAAAGAAATAGATTGTCAGGCTTTCTCTGCGTCTTTCCCAGTGCTGTCTAAAGCCAGTTTATGACCACTTCTTTCAAGTCATTTGTCTGCTCCTCGAGGATCATGATTTCCATCATCATCTTCCGGATTTGGCGGACGTGTGGATGCTAAGCGTAGGAGGTCCTTCAAATCCGATTGTTGCATCTTTAGTAAAAGCAACACAGAATAGACAAAGCAAATAGCCATCGGGTAGTCTCGACATCAATGTGGGCTTCAGCCCTGGTCTGCCATTTTCTGACCACAGAACACATTGTGTCACGGGTAAGGTCAGTGCCGTGGAAGTTAGGCAGCTTTTGCCCTGAACACCCTCAGTAATTAGCTTGACTTTTCTAAATGCAACTTCATCATTCTGCAGAGCAGCTAGGCTCACTTCAAAAACACAACCTTTGAGACCATCAGATGTGATTTGGTTTCCTTGCATCGTCGTGACCAGTGTTCTTCCAATATTTCTTACAATGAACATAGCTGGTGCTATATCACACCAATCTTACTTAGAAAATGGATCAGCTACTTTCTTCTTGGCTCCCTTTTAACACCTTTCATTAGGCACTTGTTTGACCACCACAGTGCTGCTCAGAAAGCCAAAAGGGGCAGTGTTGAAGAATATTTCTTGCCTCATCTGATTTGACATTTGCGTGGTAACATAAAGGTCTTGTTTCCTTGAAGCATTATTTTTTTCTGGGTAGCCTGTGCTTAATGTAGAAGCAGACACCCAACAGAAATTTTAAGAATTCAGCCTCTGGTGCCAGACTGCCTGTGTTTAAATCCCTGCTAGTTGTGCCTCGGTTTCCCCATCTATAAAATGGGGATATTAGTAGTTCTTACCTAGTAGGCTTGTTATGAGGATCAAATCAATTCATGCCAAGCACCTGGAACAGTTCCTGGCATATAATAAGCTCTTAGTAAATATTATCTTTTAAACAAAATACAAACAAACAAAAAATGCTTAGGAGAAGGAAGGTGGCATTGGTGAAATCAGGCCCAGCCACCCCTGCTCCTCCTCTAGGGATCACAAAGCGCTAATTACATCCAGCCTCAACCACCAACACTTCCAGAGGGCTTTGTAATCCCATTAGCCTACTGGAGAGCTCCCAGGCAAAGGCCAGGTGGCCACAGGTCAGTGGCCTCCCCAGGGGTCCCTAAGAGGGGTTTTGGTGGTGCAGAAGCTCAGCAGGTGATTATGAAGAGGTTTCTGATCTTCCTGCCTGGGGTGGGGGGAGGGAGGAGGAGCACCAGGAGGGAAGGACCTGAAAGAAGGTAGGAGGGGAAATGTGAAATGTGCAGTGAGGGAGAAACCGATCATTGTGATTGGTCCTGGGGTTTCCTGCTGTTGATCTTGTGTTTTGGGAAGTCCGGAGGAGCCGTGGAGACCCCCAGCTCCCACTCTAAGGGTCTCTCTGGGACTAGGTGGCAAGTGTGTTCCTTCACAGACTGTTTGCAGCTTGGCTGAGGCTCTCCTTGGCAGTAATGAGACCCGTACTGAAGAGCTGTGAGAACTTCCTGGGCCAGCCACTAAGCTTACTACCAAAAAAGAAAAAAAAATCCCTTAAGAGAAATTAAGCAAAAAACAATTTTAAAATGAAAATTATGTCAGTCGAGGGCAGTGCGCACTCAGATATGACATTGAGCAATAAAATTGAACTAAGAGCAAAGACCTTTAAGCCTTTTATTGTTTTGGGGAAGGGAGTGATCCAGTAGGTTTTTCTCTTCAAGTAATAGAAAGGCTGAATCTCCTTCCTTTCTGCTTGGGGTGAGGTCTTAGCTTCTGGACATTCCATTGAGTGGCCTGGAGTGTGTCCCATTCCCCAGGAGCCACCTTGATCCTGGGGAACAAGCATGCGATGTCAGGCTACAGCTTACGGACGACTCACACCCATCCAGTGTGGGCAAGTGGGCCTGGACCTCTGCCTCTTATGAGCTGCATCACTCTAAGAAAGTCACTTACCTTCTAAGGCTTAACTGTCTTACCTATATGTCCAGAGAGCAGCACAACGAACCTTATAGGGTTGTTGCTGACAAATGAGAGAAGTGTGCAGAACACTCAGAACACTGATGTCAGTTAGGCAGGAGTGTGAATTCTCTGCCCTTGAGTTCCTTGTCTGTTAGGTGGGACGGGGTGAGGGTGATAGCATCTTCTGTAGCTGTGAGGATGAGATGGGAGAGGGCTGGGTGCACAGCAGGAACTTTTGATGCGTGGCAGCTCTTGCTGTGAGCCACATGAATGTCCACCCCGAGCCACAGACCAAGCAAGGAATGTACCTTTTTCTCAGGTTCCAAACACAGTGTAAACATTACCCAGGGACTGGGAAGCTATTCTTCATATTAACCTTAGCAAATTGGCTTAGAATCAGGAATGTCAGGCCATTCCTGCAGGCACAGCAGGATGGCCCTGGGCACATCCTGGCACTTTGTGGAGACGGCCCAGTGGCTCTGGAACTTTTCTTGTTCTCAGTTGGGGGTTTCTATGACCTCATTCATCCTATAACCATATTTTGTCTTCCCCATCATGCCCTGCCCTCAGCACGGGGGAAAAAACAACAAATTAATGAAAGGCAGACTTCCTGGTCAGCAGGTGTGCAGTGTGGACCAGGGAAAGGGGCCATGATTTTGGGAGCCTCACATCTCAAGCATGTGGAGGGATGCATTTCTGCAGGCCTTCTGGTCACGCTGTTTGCCACATCAACAGACCAAGGGCAAGTGAGTCTTCATTTAGGTCATTGTCTTAGACTAGTATGTTTCTACTTTTATGGTCATCATTTATGTGTCTTATTCACATATTTTTTCTGCTGGAGAAAAGCACAGTTAGAGAAATTAAAAATTTATTTCTCTGATTACCCTTTAGTTAAAACAAACATGTACAGCCCTCCCCTTTGATTTCTTTGTCTAAGGAAAGGTTAGGTCTGGCACAGATGAAACACTGTTTATATAGAGTTCATGGTGTATTTTAATTTCATAGTATATTTAAATTTCAGATATTGAATGTCACATCAGGAAGCTGAATCTAACCCAACTTTAATATGAAAATACCTCTAAGCAATGTGTAACACTGTGCTTCAACCAGTTCCAACTACCTGTCCCTAAACCTTGAAAAAAACATGTATTCATTAATTGCCTTTTCCTCTGCTGTCAACACAGCCACTACAGGCGCATCACTTTTTCTATCTGCATGACGGCGACCTTTTGATGGATTGGCAGCGGGGGCTTTGTTGGACCGCCTTTCCTCTGTACCTCGCACGCTGTTGGCCACAAGCCACCACCACCCAACCAGATTGTGCTCAGGGGTGAATTTTTCAAGCTAACCTAAGAAAAATACAATTAGCAAGATAAAGCTACTACTGATCATGTAACAGAATTTAGAGACAAACGTATAGATGTTTGCAGAATATCAGTCCTATTGCTCTCTTCTGTTGATTCATTAACTTCAAAATGTGCATCGGGAGGCTGGGGTGAGGTTGCAGAAGAGAGAGGAAGGGTACAGACGTGTGTACCATTAGGGCAATACTATTTTCAAGAGTCACAAACTGGATCATAAGCAACTAACTCATGGTCAGCGACTTTATTTCACGCTTCCTTGGTCGCTCAGAATTAGAACTGGGCGGAGCAAGGAGAACACAGGTTGGGGGTGGCCTGCACTCATGGGTGGAGGCAAGGGGCTTGCACTTGAGTCTGGGGCACTTCTACATGTCATCTTATACACTGATCTTAACTACCTGCCTGGCAGGCATGACTACTGTCATTTTATAGAATTAAAAAAATGACATTCCTGACATGCCGCAGCAGATAAGCGGGAATCTGGAATTCCAATCCAGACCTGCCTGACTCCGAAAAGGATGTTCTTTCTACTATATTATGAGGGGCACATTAGTGAGGGCTCAGTAGGAATTTTTTGGGTAAATTATGAAATGAGCCAGATGAAGGCACCAATTATTTTATAATATTGAGGATAACAGACACTATTCTGAGTGGGTCTTTTCTGCTTGAAAATGCCTAGGTTTATAGTGGAAAACCAAAAAGATTTGAGCTCATTCCATCATTCATATATTTGCGTCTGTTGAACTCTCTACATCTGAATAAACACAATCCACCCCTGAGACCCAGCAGCTCACATTGTATGGGGAAAGAGAAGCATGTGATTAGATGATGTCACAGCAGTGGAATCTCAAAGAATGGCCAGAACAAGAATTCAGTCTGATGGCGTAGAAACAGGTTGCACAACTTCAAATTCAAAATGTCACAGATCTTCCAAGGATTGTCAAGTCTTCCTCCCACTTATCTCTGAAATCTCTCCTCTCCCTCTTCACACATGGCTTCTGTTTACAGAGGCCTGGGCTGCCTGTGTTAGCTGGTCTGGGGCCTCCAGTCTCTCGCTCCTTCCATTCATTCAGTTCCCGCGTTGCCTCCAGCGAGACCTTCTAAAACCCTAGCCTCGCCATGGTGTGCCCGCCTAAAGCTACTCAGTGCCCCCCTTATTGTCGTAATGGTGATGCCCACTGTGCCCTAGCCCCCTCACGACTTCCACGTTACATAGGATGGACAGCATACTGAGTGGCTGAGCCCTTATTGTCTCAATACCTGCATCCCCCTTCAGGACCCAGCTCCTGTATTTCAGGGTTTCTACGTCCTGAAACCACATTCCCTCCATCATATCCCTCCCCACACCCATAAACCCGAATCCCCTAAAGTTCCATACTGTCTTATTATTTGTTTAATCCTCACCCAAGGATATGTTTATTGATTTTAGAGCCAGAGAAAGGGTATGAGAGAGTAAGAGAGAGAAAGAGAACATTGATTGGTTACCTCCCCTACATGTCCTGACCAGGGATTGAACCCACAACCTAGGTATATGCCCTGACCAGGGATTGAACCTGCATACTTTTGGTGTACAGGACAATGCTCCAACCAACTGAACCATTTAGCCAGGGCTTATTTATCTTTTGATTTCCCAATTTACCTCAGCGGAGCTGCCGTGGCATAAACCAGACATTCATTAATGCCAAATTAAAACTGAAAATACATTTAAAGCTGGGCCTTAAAATTTTAATTTGCTGGCTAAGCAAGGCAGAAAGACAATCTCGGGCAGAAGGAAGACCATTAGCAAAGTACAGAGGAAGAACCCACAAGACAAGCTCAAGAGAAGCAGGTAGTCTGGGTAGGGGTGTGGCTGTACATCGGGGGAGTGGTTGGACATGCGGAGCAGCAGTAGTGTGCAGAGATGGGGCTAGAAAGGTCAGCTGGCCTGGTCCGTGAGCAGCTTCATCCTGTAGGGGACAGGACGTCATCTCCAGCACTTATTTATGGGCTCTGTGAGTCTGGGCCACATCAGTGTCTCACTGCCTGAGAAACGAGGGTGACGCTGAGGCTGCAGTTCGGTGGTGCGCACCCAGGTGACTGCACCAGAATGTGCTCAGACTGGTCAGTGACCAGCTCTATTGACCACTAAATATTTTAAACATGGCAATACCCGCCTCCCAGAGTTGTCAGGATGATTAAACATGAAAGCTTTGAGAGCTCAAGTCCCCTGCAGTTGTCAACCAGGTTATTGATTGTTCTCCCTGGGACCCAACTAAATAGCAAGCATTACCTGGTGGCTTTGCCTCAGTGTGGGGCTTCCTGCTCCAACTTGGCCTTTTTATTTGCTCCACTATTATATTTATTTGTTTTAGAAACAGGCATTTTTAACAGTGGTGCATTTCCTGTCCCTTTGTTTTCCAGTCATGGTGCCTTTCCTCACTCTTTGTGGTTGACCATTTCAGAGGTTTGTTCACCTGTGCACTGTGTTGGATGAAATTTATTGCACTGCCTTGGGCTCTATCTCACTATCCCAACCAAGCACACAGCCCAAAGCTATGTTAGTCAGTGGCATTTTCCATGCGGTGCGAAATGGATCTTAAGGGTAACAGTCTAGATCTGCCAGGAAATCCATTCTGGGATGTTTGCCCACACCCACTGGCATTTTTCAAAAGGAACCCCAGGTGTCTACATTAACACCAGCAGGACCACTTTGGGCCTCCATTGGCATCCATCAGCTGCTTTATGCTCAGCCTGAGTTGGAAATTAAAGATGTAAGAGGCAGGACGATAGAGCCAACATCTCTAAGAGGGGGTGCGGTGCCTCCCTTATCCATGAAGACTCACCCCCATACGTCCTGGATCTATTAGGGGGTGTGCAAAATATGTCAGCACAGGGTGCCTGTCTCCTTTGACTATCAAGTTCAAACAAAAAGGTTTTGTTTCTTTTCTTCCACTGGACAATGTTTCCCACTTAATAAATAATTTAATTTATCTATTACTTAATGTGTTTGAGTTAGAGTCAGAGAGGTCACAGCCGAAGAAGGGAGCCTGCTGCTACTGCAGCTTCTCCTCCCGAGGTGCTGTTTGATTTAGCTGTGTAAACAAATGACTGCACTCTGCAGAGGTCCTTGGCGCAGCTGCCTGCCCTGGAGAGAGCTCCGACCTCTTCCGCCAGGATGAACTCTGCTTCCTGGGGACTTTCAGCAAAACAGCCGAATCATGGGACTTGTGTGGACATCAAAGAGTGGTGGCCCTGCCACCTGGGTTTTGCTACAGTGGTCAGGAACTGAAGGAGACACGGATACCCCTTTTAGGGCGTTGTAGGGCTGAGATGCTGAACTCTTGGTTTCAAAATTCACCCAGAATCTGCCTGGGACCATAAGACACTGTCTCTCTATTCACTGACAATGCCCTTAGAATTCTTTTGCTAGCAGTAGTGCTATCTTTATATTTGCTCCTTACACTGACCAGTCCTTATTCTATCTCATTCTTCCCTGCCATCCATAATTGCACCATTTCTGTTTGTGTAGAGCCAAATAGCTTTTAAGATTTTATTTATATATTTTTAGAGAATGGAGAGAGGAGGGAGAAAGAGAGAGGGGGGGAGAGAAACATTAGTTGCCTCTCTCAGACCCCCAGCTGGGGATGTGGTGCCATCCAGGCATGTGCCTTGACCAGGAATCAAGCTGGCAACCTTTTGGTCCACAGACCGGCACTCAGTCCACTGAGCCGCACCAGCCAGGTCTCAGACAGCTTTCATAGATAGTTTCCATGGCCTCAGCTTCATTAGAACCCACTATACATCTTTCTTTAAAAATGTTTTGATTGTTGTTCAGTTACAGTTGTCCCTATTTTTCCCCATTACTATCCCCTGCCCTACCCATCCCCCACCTTCCACATTCAATCTCCCCCCACCCCCTATTATCTTTGTCCATAGGTCCTTTATACATGTTCCTTGATGATCCTTCCCTTTCATTCCCCTGTTATTCCCCTCGCCCCTCCCCTCTGGTTACTGTCAATTTGTTCTTTATTTCTATATCTCTGGTTCTATTCTGCTTGCTTGTTTGTTTTGTTGATTAGGTTCCACTTATAGATGAGATCATATGGTGTTTGTCTTTCACTGCCAGGCTTACTTCACTTAGCATAATGCTCTCCAGTTCCATTCATGCTGTTGTAAAGAGTAGGGGCTCCTTCTTTCTGCTGTGTAGTATTCCATTGTGTGAATATATCACAGTTTTTTTATCCACTCATTTACTGATGGGCACTTAAGCTGTTTCTAACACTTGGCTATTATAAATAATGCTGCTATGAACATTGGGGTGCATATGTTCTTTTGAATTGGTGTTTCAGGATTCTTAGGGTATAATCCCAGCCGTGGAATTGCCGGGTCAAAAGGCAAACCTATTATATTTCAACTTGCAAGCTAATGAGACCAGAGCAAATATGTATGTAGAAATTAATGACCTTGACCAAAGGTTTAGGCATTAATCTTTGCCTCCGCAAAACACTTGTGTACACACTCATGTAAATAGACAGGCTCATTAGCCAAGATTTTAACTTTGGAGACCAGAGCAAATACCAACAGGGAATGAGGCAGGCAGCCTCAACGTAAGAATTCAAGGGTATAGCATGAGTTATACCTCAGAGGATGACCCAGGGACTTCTGATTAATGTCCAGAGCTGCTTTCACAATTGCTCAGCCTTGACCTCAGGAAGATTTGGTGCAAATGATATTCAGAATTAACTTCACCAGACCTTCCTATGGGTAGAATTGTCTGAGTTTCACCTAATGGCCAGTGAGCGGCCAGTGAGCAGCAGTGGGTTAGGACCCACCTCCTCCCGTCCCTGGTTGCTCAGGTGGGGAGTGGGGCTTTGGCTTCTGTCCACAGTGTTGTTCTGACCAGATGAGTTGCTGTGGTCAGTTCAGGACCGGTTGTGTTCCCAGACATATCATTTAAAGAAAATAACTCCCTGGATAGACAGCTGTCATGAATGAAAGGTATTCTGGCAAGGGCTTAAAAATCCACTAGACTCTGTTGACATTTAAGATATTTTGCAAAAACAGTAATAGAAATGGCACTTATTGAGACAGTTTAACTATGCAGCTAACTACCTCTATCCAGAGGAAGTTCACTGTGACCCATTGTGCCCCGTGAGTGAGTTGGGAGGGACCATGGTAACTGATTTCCTAAGCCGGTCGTGTGGCTTCAGAGCATTAATACCAGCAAAGCCCTTGGGCTGATTTGGGGTGTGTAGTAAGGATAAGCATCAGCTTTTATTCTCACCAGGAGGCGCTGGCTGACCCTTCACACACGCGGCCACGCAGTCCTCAGAACACGGTTCTGAGGTAGGGCATATCTCAGTTCTACAGAGGGAAACAGAGGCCACACAGGTAGGAAACAACAGGGTGGGGACGGTTTTCGGGGCCATTCATCTCTTAAACACTACGTTACACCATTGTCCAAGATGAGGAGATAATCCAACTTTGAAAATGGGTCAGAGGTGTTTCAGGGTAGAAATGAGTGTTTGCAGACCTTTTAAGTGTTGTTTTTCCAGAGAGTGTCAGGGTACCAATCTAGGGGGACAGAACAGGAAACGTGACTACATCAGCTGCCTGATAAAACAGCCGGGATGGAGCCCACGTCACTGCGGGACCCAGCGATGTCACTGCCAACATCAGCCGCTTGAAAGTTCATTTGTCTTTATTGGGTTTGTTGTTATTGTTTTTGTTGTTGTTTTTCTGTTTTGCTTCACTGAGAGTTGAGCTCTCATTAACATCATAGCAAAAACTCACTTTCTACTGATTTCTTCTAGTTTACCATATGAATTTTGGGCATACAGGATTATTTTCAAAACACAGTAGTGAAGCTATATTTCTTATAGCATTCAGGACTTCTAAAATGAGTTCAATTCCGTAAACACTTATGGAGTCCCTCTCATGAGAAAATGCTATTCCAGGGACCACAGTGAGCAAGACAGGGCCCCTGATCTCAAGGAACTTACTGCCACTGGAGCTGTACTGATCTGTGTAGTAACCAGAGCCACAGGCGGCTTTTTAAAAAAAGTTTTTTTAATTTATTACCCTTGGCTGGTGTGGCTCAGTGGATTGTCTACTGGCCTGCCAACTGAAAAGACACCGGTTTGAGTCCAGGTCAGGGCACATGCCTGGGTTGTGGGCCAGATCCCCCGTTGGGGCACGTGTGAGAGGCAACTGATTGATGTTTCTCTCACACATCGATGTTTCTCTCCCTCCTTTTCTCCTTCCCTTTCCTCTATCTAACAATAAATAAATAAAGTCTTTTAAAAACTTTTTTTATTTATTGATTTTAGACAGAAGGAAGGGAGGGAAGGACACAGAGAGAAAAACATTGATTTGTTGTTCCACTTATTTATTCATTCCTTGGATGCTTTTTGTACGTGTGCCCTGACCAAGGATTGAACCTACAACCATGGTGCGTCAGGATGACACTCCAACCAACAGAGTACCCAGCTGGGACTTTTAAAATCTAAATTAATTAAAGTGAAAAATTCAGTGCCTCAGATGCACTAGTCACATTTCAAGTGCTCAATGGCCAGATGTGGTTACTGGCTCCCATATGGGGTAGGGCATCAATATAGAGCATTTCTACATTCCAGAAAGTTCTACTGGTCAGTGCTGTCTAGGTTGAGAGATCTTCCAGCTCAGAAACTATGCTGCCCGGACTTTGTGGTTGGAGTGTGGCTTACCTTAGAGCAATGTGCGGGGAACAGCACCACCCTCAGGTTCCACATGAAGACGTGGGTTCAGATTCAACTTCTGACCTACATTGACCTTGGCAAAGCCCTTCAGCCCTCACCTCCAATGCCAGTTCTCTCACAGGTACATCAAGGACATGAGACCACAAGATTTCTACAACTCCTTCTGTTCAAATATCCTGGGAGGCTGTGAGTAAATTAGTAGAACATCATGTGGTGTGTGTGCACGCCACAGCTAAAAGAAACTACAAAGAAAAAGTCCATTTCCCAAAATAATTTTGTTTTCATTTTAGAAATTTTTTTGCAGATTCATTCTAATTTCTATTCTAAAATTTTATGTATGCAGTCCTAAACTTGCCAAACTGATTTTTAAAATGAGACTATTTTATTATTCATCTTTGTAGAATGTCAAGGTCTCCCTAAAAGAAACTTAAATTTATTTTTTAAAATACACTCTGACAGTCATACACTTCTATGGCTCCTCGCTCAAGCAGCAGACTGCCAACTCTCTGTTACTGAGGGAGCTTGGCCTTGGGCTGTGATGCCAGTCTACATATCAGATCTCCCCTCATCCCACAAAAACCATCAAGTAGCAAGCCCCACATTATTTCTACCTAGAAAAAGTGAACATTTACTGAGGACCTTCTATGTCATGAGGTCCTTAAGTCCTTCATCTCGCTTAAGGACTGGGCAATGCTAGGCTGAGCAATGCTTGTTTACAAAGAATAGCTTGCTAAAGAAAAATGTCCATTTCCCTTAACTCTATGATGTGTGCCTACACTTACTGGTATTTCTTAGAGAAACACCAATTCTATTTCATTTTATAAAAAACTATTTTCTTATTGTGGTGTCCCTTAAGCCTTAGACCTCTCGATTTTCTCATGTACCTTACTCCTCTTTCCTGTCTCAGCCGGAAAACTAATAGCATCCTTTGTTTTCTTTTTATCTAGAAGACTGGGAACATGACAGGGGACCTACTCCCAGGATGTGGAGACTGGGGCGGGACATTCTGTTCAGAAGGCCCAAGGAGTGTTGATTGGCTGCACCTTGTTGTTCAAATCCAGCTCCTCAGTGAAGAGTTCTGGTTCACCCTCTGATACCCTGGGTGGGATTCAGTGGTGAGGAGTTTTTGGTCAATGAGTTCAGTTTGCCTGCTTCTTACCAGTGCGGCAGGAGTTTGGGTCTCTGGTCGGGTCCTTAGGATCAGTCCACTAGTCTCACTTCTTCATTTTTCCTGGTAGTTGTTGTGGAAACCACTGAATTGGAATTTGATTCCTACTCTACTGCTTTGGAGAAGTTACTCAGCCTCTTTGAGCCTAAGTTTCCTGGGGTGCAAAGTGAGGATAAATGATAACTGCTCTCCTACTTTCCCAGCTGGTCACAAGCATGTGGAGGGTCTGTGGACCCAGTAGTACCTGTGGCTCCTGATGTGGGGGAAGAAGTCTAGTCCTGGGGTCGGAGAGGGGGAGGGAATCCAGGGCCTGCCGTGTTCTAGCTGTCTGACCTCTGGCAAGTCTCCTGTGTTCAGTTTCTCTTAGTAAAATGAGGATTCCAGATAATTCAGGCTCTGTGAGAATCAATTTGTTCCTTAAGCCTGCCTTACGTCAACAGCCTCCTAACCACTCTTCCTGCTTCCTCCTTTCCCCACCAGTGATCTTTTGGAAACAGGATCTGATCCCATATGTCTTGTTCCTGCTTAAAGCCCTGCAGTGGCTCCTTGGGGCCTTTAAGGTTTGTCTGGAACATTCCTGGTTTTAGCTTAGAAAACCTCATGTCCCAGGAAACCCCTCTATATGTTGGTCCCACTATACAGCTAGCTGAGCAACCGATCTGGTTCCCACCCACCTCCTTAGTGCTCCTCTTTCACCATACGTCTCTCTCTCTTTGACTACATAATTCCAGGCACACTGGAATGACTGGAGAGTGTTTGACAAAATGCTGATGCCCAGGTCTTCCTCTTGAGAACCTGATTTCTTTTTTTAGAGTGGGGCCTGAATGTGGGTATCTTTTTAAACCTCGTCAGTGGCTCTAAGGCTCAGCCACAGATGAGAGCCACTGCTCTATTCCTGTGGGTCTCCAGACACCTCCTGTGTGGTTCCTGTGCTGGGCGTGTTGCCTGTCCCTGCACTCCTCCTGCAGGCCAGTTCCTGCTCATCTTCTTCCTACTCAGGAGTCTCTTTCTCCAGGCAGCCCTCCCAGAGCTCTCCAGGGAGGCTTAGCTACCTCCCTCTGCTGGGCTCCCAGACTCCCCTGGGCTTGCTTTCATCAGAACCTGATCATTCTGCATTACAATTGTTAGTTTACTCCAACCCTCTCCCTTATTAGGGCTTGGGTTTCCTTCAGGAAGAGATTTTATCTTTCCTTCTTGTATCCCTGGAGCCAAGCAGGCTCTGGCACACTGCAGGCTCTCAGTAAGTATTCGGCGAACACATTGATCAAGACAAGGCCATCTGACCTCTTCTGAGTTACATTATAAGAAAGAAACATCAACACAATAACCCAAGTGCATTATAGAAATAAGGGGTTAAGGGAAAAACAGATCCAAATAAATACTTTAACAAATTTATGAATGACTGCTAATATTCAAATTAAAAGAAAGTCTTAGTTTTGCTCTTTTGGGAGTAATGATTTTTTTCTGTTCCAGGGAGAGAAAAAAAGATATGTTAGGAAATTCCTCCATTACCAGCATTACCTGTCATGAAGTGGTGATTGGAAATGATTCTCTGATGAACTCATTTTGGCCCTCTGTTATTTTTTTTTCTTCCTCCTTTTCCTCAGCTGGCCATCCTTGTGTGTTTGCAGAGAGGCAGGAAGGTTCACTGTTTCTGTCTTTAAAACTCTTTTATCGGCAGGCTTTCTGATCTTCAAAGCAGCCTGTATTCAGTGTGACCCCACTCCCTTGACTCCCCATGCTGGGGAGTGAGAGCTGTGAGTATTGTTGTCATTTTGACAGCTTGCATATTTGGACAGCCTTGGACAGTGGAGAGTGCAGACCTCACTATATCTGCAGGATTTAAAGCAAGTCAGCATTTCCTAGCCCTCTTCCACCCCTAAATCTAGACACATTGAAAAATTGACACCAGACTCCAGAATTAAGCACTGAGTTCTAAGCACTCAGTTCCAGAACTGAGATCTAAATTATGAACCAGTAAACAGTAAGCAAACAGTAAGCAAACAGTAAGCAAACAGTAAGTTTATAGGTCCCCTTGCATTTGACCCACCCCCTGGAGGGCACCAGCCCTTATCCTCTCTGCCCTTTATTTCAACTGAGTCTGTGCAGTTGGTGTTCCTCCAACTCTCTCAATCTTTGTGATTATCTGTAGTGCTTAATCCTGGACAAGTTTGAAAGCTACGATGATGAAAATCAGCTCACAAAACGAGCCCTGTCTCTGCTGGAGGAAAACAGGTTCTGGGCTGGCGTGGTGTTCCCGGACATGTATCCCTGGACCAGCTCCCCACCACCTCATGTGAAGTACAAGATCCGGATGGACATAGATGTAGTGGAGAAAACCAATAAGATCAAAGACAGGTGATGTTTCAGGCAATCTCAGAAAGTCCTGGGCATCCCAAGGGATGTATGAGGCTAGGAGAGGGGCAGGAGTCACTTGGAAAGACAGAGAAACACTTTGGTATCAAAGAACTAAACTAACCAGTTGGTGGGACCGGGAGAGCTCAGCTACCTTGTCTTCATACCCCCAACTTGGTGCTTCTCCTTGGCTGGCCTTTGTGAAACTTGGAGAGAAAAACCTCTAGGAACTGAATTATCTTCATATAAAGATCCTACAAATGGGGTTTCTTCAAAGTCACTGAGAAACTACATTTGGCACAGAGTAAGGAATTGAGACTGGACACAGTCTCCAAATCAGTGAAGTTAAGTGAGAGAAAATAAGAAATTTCGAAAAACTCAAAGTAGAGTCCTTGATTGAAAGCATTCACAAGTCACGTTGTGGCTAATAGTCATAACTGAGATCTAAATTATGAACCAGAAAATAGAATTGGATGACTTGGGAAAGATTAGGGGAAATAGTCCAGGAGAGAGTTCTGAGTCACTTTGCGCTTGTGAAGTGTGCAGGAGCTGCCCGTTTCACTCCCATCCTTCATCCCTCCGTGCCTCCGGTTTTTCCTTAGGTACTGGGATTCTGGCCCCCGAGCCGATCCTGTGGAAGATTTCCGATACATCTGGGGAGGGTTTGCCTACCTGCAGGACATGATTGAACAGGGCATCACGAGGAGTCAGGCCCAGGCTGAGGTTCCGGTAGGAATCTACCTGCAGCAGATGCCTTACCCGTGCTTCGTGGATGACTCGTGAGTGGGAGCCTCCCAGTCCCACTCCTGGACAAGCTAATCGGGTTGTTAGGTGGGGCGGAGTGCTCCCCAGGCTTCAGTCTCTTTGGAGAGAAACCCCGGGGACTGGGTCCAGCTCAGAGAGAATGGAGCTCTGACTGGGAGTTTGCCTCTCCAGGCTCCAGGCAGGGCCAGATAGGCAAGTGAAGTGGCAGGGAGAAAGGAGCTGGTGTTGTGGGTGGAAAAGGGAAGGTAAAAATTAAATCAAGAGAAGTGAGGTTGAGGGAGGGGAGAAAGGCATTTAAAATTTCCACTATATAGTATGTTTGGTATGTGGAAGGGTTCTGGTCAGAGTGTTTGCCCAATGACTGCCAAATCAACGAACGAAGACTCTGCATTGCAAACAGGTCTGGTTCCTAGGAGCCTCGGAATAATGCGGCTCTTTCCCTAATTAGCATTCCCATGATGCATGCTCAGTGAAAGGTAGAGGAATGTGTTGGATGAGCTCAGGTCCTCCCTGCCTGCCCACCCCCATCCCCAGGCGTGTACATTTGTTGGCCAGTAAAAGTTAAGCAAATGGCCTAGTGTTTTCTGACCATGCACTTGGGGGATGGTAAAGAGAGGGCCAGAGAGACAGAGAGCTGGGAGGGCTCCTTTCCCATGGTGAATGGGGGCAGAAATACTCCCAGGACAGAGGCAGAGACCTACAACTGGCTTAGGGATTCAACTCCTAGAAAAAACTGGGAAGGTCACCATAGTATGCAAGCGTGTCCGTGGGGTTCAGGGAGGAGAGAGACATGCATAGCCTGAAGAAAAGAAGAGTCAAATTGCCAGCTGGCAAGGCAGTAAAATAAAGCCAGTATGGGCACAGGGAACCCTCTTTCAACATCCCAGTCCAATCCATTCTTCTTCCTCGGCTCTACAGAAGACTAAAGAGATAACAGTGGCTGTTCTGTAGTCAGCTTGGGTTTGGACAATAGTCAGAGATGGAAAGTGGAGCCAGAGGCAAAAGTACAGTTCCAATTTTAGGATCAGAATGGCAGTGTCTGTCAGGGAAGGGGGTAGAGTGAGGAAATAATAAGAACTCTGGGCATTCAGTGTGTGAGAGCCCTCTGTTGGCAGGTCCTAGAAGTGCAAGCTTTATGAGTTAATCATTCTCACCCTAGGGCCATCTTGAGTGAAGCCCTCCCATGCTGTAATTGGGCCCTTCCTGTGACACCCAGCAATTTTCAGTAGATAATTCCAAGGGATTTACTAGCATATCAAGCACATAAAAAATGTGTGTGAAGTTCACAATAAAGTAATTCTAGATGATCAAATCTACCCTGCTTGCTGGAATGGGTATCCATAAATTTATTCCACAGGTTCATGGCTGGTGGAGTCAGTGGCTATGAGGTCACTGATTGATTTATTAATGAATGGCCTTCTGAAAGTGCACACTGCCTAGTTATTTTGTGCTCTTCCTGCATAACTGGGGTTTGATACTCCAGGGTAGATAGTGCCACCCGCCTTGGGGAGCCCAAGTATGGATCTCATCACCACCAGTACTCTTTCTTTGTGGTCCATGTCCTTGGGCTTCAGTGCCAGCCAACACATATCTGTCTACTCTGGTCACATGCCACATCATCTAGTTTGTTGTCCTTTCCTGCGAGATCTTCCAAGTAGGTATGCACTGTATGACACACACTGTGTGACACACACAGTGTGAGTTTATTTACCATTTTACTTACAGAGCATTCATCTGGGCTAACCAAAAAGCTACCATCTTGCTCTAAAGAAAAAGTAATCCTTCAGGAAAAGTGCAGTGTATTAAAAGATTCAAGCCCATTGGATGCCCAATGGAGACTTTCCCACCCTTCCCTTCACCAGGGCCTTGTTCTCAACACATTCACTCAACACAAACATTTACTCCACCTCTACCAGGTACAGGGAATTCTACTATTCTGCTTCTCTCCTCCCGTTTCAGTTTCATGATCATCCTGAACCGCTGTTTCCCTATCTTTATGGTGCTGGCCTGGGTCTATTCTGTTTCCATGACTGTAAAGAGCATCGTCTTGGAGAAGGAGTTGAGACTGAAGGAAACCTTGAAAAATCAGGGTGTCTCCAACACAGTGATCTGGTGTACCTGGTTCCTGGACAGCTTCTCCATCATGTCAATGAGCATCTTCCTCCTGACAATATTCATCACGGTAAGCCAGATGGAGAAGGCCCAGAAAATCTTGAATAGTTTGTTCCTTCTACCTTTCCTCCTGTTAATGAACTTGTGTCTAGATTAGCCATCTGACCACCAAGGATAGCATGACATGTAACTGCCCAGCCATTTCAGCCAAGTCTCCCCCAAGAAGCCGCTGTATCATAGCATCTTCCCTGCTCCCACTTCCTGCCCAGGGAGCCACAATCTACATAGATTACTAGCACCTTTTCATGGACTGTCTGGAGAACCTGCTATTCACAGGGTGAAGCACAGGGTGATTCTACATGCAAAATGTTCTCTCTTTCAAAACACAGAAGAAATAAATACAAGGAGTGCTTTTATTGGGATTCCTGTCCCGGCCACCAGCTGGAGTGGGAATGTGGAGAGCCTTTCCAGTGTATTAGGTAAAGAAACCTGGACTGTTAATTATGTTCATGGTCTCACCACCCATGCTGCCTACAGAATCTTCAAGACCTGTTTCAAAAGATGGAATTTGGAGTCTATCCTTTCTCAGTGATAGGAGTTTTTATAGCCCCAGACAGCACGCAGAGGTCCATCCTCTGCAAACTTGCAGCTCCCTCACAAGCTAGACTTGGAAATAAAACACTAATTTATTATTTCACAATTATTTTGTATTGTTTCATACTGCTATCCTTCATTTTTAGTTCCTCCAGAGTAGATGATTTCTTTGTACTTGTTAAATGGTAAGGGCATAAATTTAGGTAGTTTTTGATATTTATTTGATGAGATTTGATATAGGTTTCAGACCTCACGCTTTGCAAACTCCTGATATAGTGTAATCAAGCTTGTTCTGTCTCTTTACCATCATCATATTCAGTGACCCTTTGTACCAGGCAATGTGTGTGCTGACCCACACACTCTGGTTGGGTGGTGCCATCCAGCACATACCCACTTAAACTAAACCCTGCCCCTTCTCTTTGCAGTAAAATGTACTAGGTCTGAGGGGGTTTGATTTCAGTGTTGCACTGAGATCCAGTGAGCTGTGGCCTTAGCTAGACCCTGTGCTAGAGAGCTATCAAAACCAGTGCTGATGTAGAGGTCATTCTTTTTTTTTTTTTAAAGATTTTATTTATTTAATTTTAGACAGAGGGGAAGGAAAGGAGAAAGAGGGAGAAAAACAGCAACATGTAGTTGCCTCTTGCATACCAACTGGGGACCCGGCCTGCAACCCAGGCAAGTGCCCTGACTGGGAATCAAACCAGCAATGCTTTGATTCACAGGCCTGCACTCAATCCACAGAGCCACACTAGCCATGGCCTGATGTAGAAGTCATTCTGTTCAATATGACCCAACCCAGATGTGGCTTTAAAGATGCAAAGGATCCCAGAGCTCCACAGAGATAAGGGAGAAGCCGAGCACCTTATTTGTCTCTCTGGGTTTCCTTGTTCCTTCTCATCCTTCAGTTGGCTCCTTTCCCCACTACCAAGATATCTGTGTCCTCAGAACTAAAGGATTCGAAATGCACAACATCTGATTTACACAAAATGCATAAACTATATGACATCATGCAATGGCTATACACTTGTTGCTGGTACTTGACCTTGAGATCTGCCTTCCTAAGAATGAGCACAGGGACTTCAAAGTGTTTATGATGTGAGGTAGAAAATGTTCACCTAAAGTTTCCTGTACAAAAAGGTTTCACCTTGTGGGAACCAGAATATTGTTCCAGTAATGACGGAAACAGAGCTTTCCACACCAGAATAGGATTTTCCTTTTAATTACGCTCCCATCTTTCCCTTGTTCTTCCTTCCCAACTCAGCTATGCAGGAAAGAAGCTGGAAGCTGGTACAATGGGAGGCTTCCCTTGTTATTCAAGCTATTGAGAACAAAAAAGAAAAGTGGTCCTTAAAGGAAGCCAAGACCAATGAAATTGTTGGCTCAGCCAAGTGAATTTCATCTCTGCCTTAAATCAGTGAGAAATTCTATGGCCCTAGAAGTTGGTAGGACTTTGCTTTGAGCTGAGATAAGAAATGGATTTCATCCCTCTGAGGACAGCAACAACTGTCTTAAAATTCTTCCAGTCAAAAGCCACAGGTTGAGTGGTAGGCTTGCTTTTATTGCACTGTGCGTGATTAGGGAAATTAAGGAAAAGGAGTGAGCTTTCCAGCATGATGTGGGGTCCTCTCTGACACAAAATCAGGAGCTCTGAGTCCTAATCTTCACTTTTATTTAGATTTCCTCAAAGTTAGATTATAGTCAAGCATGGCTCTCTTCCTCCTCTTTTTGCCATTCATTTTATTCTACTTGTAAAAATCTGGTCTATCAAAGCCCAGCCGGCATGAGAGCATGAGTAGAGGAGAAATGGTAGCAACAGCAGATAAATAGCACGTTTGTTCTGCTCAACTGTCAAGTGCTCATTACAGATCTTGCTGATTGGTCTCTCCTTTCCCCTGGGAGGAACCCAGTGCTGCAGGGCACCACTGCCAGCTCATCAGAACCAAGTCAGGAGATGGGCCTTCTTTGTATCTTTAGGTTCTCAAGAACAGGGTGACCTATATATATTTGGGGTTAATGTGCAAAGGATAAAAATCCTCACAGGATGCCACAGCACAGGAGAACCAATAAGTCCTAATCAATTTGAACATTTCAATTTATTCTGGGGCAATTTGTCAGCAGCTCATTTATTTAAAATAGCTAGTTTGGACATGTTTTCTATAAAAACAAAGTGATTGAATCATTAGTTAATGTGAAAGATACTGAATATCACTTATAAGTCCTATGAAGTATATTTGTATTATATTATGGATGGGGTATCAATCTACTTCCAAGTGCTATGGATTAATTACTGATATTTTCACCTATGTGAATGGCAAATCTCAGAATACAAGTACAAATTATGTAGTCAGCAGGCCAGATCCCAGGCAAAATTTAAAAGCTTGTTGGGTGGTCTCCTATCTCCCTCTTCTTAATTTTTAAATTTTAACATGATCACATTGCTGCCTTTATATGCTATAAAATGAGTTTCTTGGTTAATTCCATCTGCCTCTTCTGTTCTTCATCTGTTCAGTGTATCCCAGAGCTACTGATGCTCCAGGAACCCTATGCCAATTTTCTTCCTGTTTACATCCCACTGCAGATTTGCTTAATTAACACACAGTGATTAGTTTGTACTGACAATGTGTTACCCTTCTAAGGAAATGGCACTCATAGAATTTAAGGAACTCAATACATTGAGTCTTTTTTTTTAAATATTTTATTTATTTACTTTCAGAGAGATGGGAAGGGAAGGAGAAAGAGGGAGAGAAACATCAATGTGTGGTTGCCTCTCACGTGTCCCCTACCGGGGACCCGGCCCACAACCGAGGGATGTGACCTAGACTGGAAATCACACCAGCAACCCTTTGGTTCACAGCCTGTGCTCAATCCACTGAGCTACACCAGCCAGGACTCGATAAAATTGAGTCTTAAATGTGGAAATTTAGGTACTAGCAATAGGCCGGTAGGAGAGAGCCCCCTGGTGCAGAGAGATTCTGAAGGGCCCGGATTCACCGCACCAAGACCACCCTTGACAGGGACAGTGCCCCTGGATGTGGGGGGAAATTACTGACTCAGGAGGTCTCTGGTTTCAGCATGGAAGGATCCTACATTACAGCGATCCATTCATCCTCTTCCTGTTCCTGTTGGCTTTCTCTACGGCGACGATCATGCAGTGCTTCCTGCTCAGCACCTTCTTCTCCAGGGCCAGCCTGGCCGCAGCCTGTAGTGGGGTCATCTACTTCACCCTCTACCTGCCTCACATCCTCTGCTTCGCCTGGCAGGACCGGATGACGGCCGACCTGAAGATGGCTGTGGTGAGCGACCTTGGGCTCAGCCCTGGCACATGCTATGATTCCTCCGAGGGGTCTGTAGCCATCCGAGAGGACTGGTCCGCCCTTTGAAGGGTTCTACTTTGCCTTTAGGCTCAAAGGGGTGCAGTAAGGTTTAAGGGCACCAGGTAAAAAAGTGGGAGTGACCTGACAGCTCCTACTCACGAAACCTGCTTGATTAGTATGCCCTCGGAAGTAAATGAAAACCAGTTCAACTCGGGTCCCCTTGTGTGTCCACAAGGGGAGACAGCCAAGCCCATTTCACTCCATTTTGTATTCCTAGCATTTGACAAGATTCAGAAGGAAGGGAGCTTGCCTCCCTAACTGTCCTGTCCAGAACGATGTTTCCATGACTTAAAGGTTTTTGTTTCTTGCCAAAAGAACTTCAACTGGGGCAGCTCCCCAAGTGTCTTTATCATGCTCTACCACTGCTTGCAGGAAGGGGTGCAGAAATGAGCCAGTCCAGAGTCAGACCCTGTGGCCAGGAGACACCTCCAGAAATTGGACTTGCGATTGCCTGAGAGACCCCTTAGTTCAGGATTCCCAAACACCACTGTCCTTTACTCTAATCATTTTCAAATAGGTTATTTCCACATTCTCACCAGGCTAAAGAGCTTCTGGGCCCTGTAGGGTGTGGTTTTCCTTATATTCCGGAATCTCCCTGTGCACAGCTCGCTGTGCAGCAGAGTCGAGAAAGAACTACCACCTGCTTATCGTAGGGGAAAGATCTAAGGTCTAAGTAGTTCTCACAATGCAAACTTAGTTGGTTCCAGAGCTGCTGGGGCATCTGCCTTTTATTTGTCATGCTAAACAAGAAACTAATTGCTGCTATCTATAGCACCCAATTTTCCTATTTAAAAAAATTATTGTTATTCTATTACAGTTGTCCCAATTTTTCCTTCTTCGCACTCCTCCACCCAGCACACCTCCCACTCCCATAGTCCATCCTCACACTGTTGTCCATGTCCATGGGTCATTCATACATGTTCTTTGATTAGTCCCTTCTCCTTCTTTCCACCATCATCCCCCTCCCTCCTTCCCTCTGGCTGTTGTCAGTTTGTTCCATGTTTCCATGCTTCTGGTTATGTTTTGTTCATTAGTTTATTTTTGTTCATTAGATTCCTCTTATGTGAGATCATGTAGTATTTTTCTTTCACTAACTGGCTTATTTCACTTAGCATAATATTCTCCAGTTCCACCCATTCTGACGCGAAGGATAGGAGTTCCTTCTTTCTTTCTGCTGCGTAGTATTGCATTGTGTAAATGTACCACAGTGTTTTAATCCACTCATTTACTGATGGGCACTTAGGTTGTTTCCAGGACTTGGCTTTTGTAAATTGTGCTGCTATGAACATGGGGGTGCATAGGTTCTTTTGAATTGGTGTTTCAGGGTTCTTAGGGTATAATCCCAGAGTGGAGTCACTGGGTCAAAAGGCAGATCCATTTTTAGTTTTTGGAGGAAATTCCATGCTGTTTTCCACAGTGGCTGCACCAGTGTTGTCCCATCAACAGTGCACTAGAGTTCCCTTTTCCCCACATCCTTGCCAGCACTTTTTTGTTGATTTATTAGTGATGGCCATTCTGACCAGTGTGAGGTAATACCTCATTGTGCTTTTAATTTGCATCCCTCTGATGGCTAGTGATGTTGAGCATCTTTTCATATGTCTATGGGCTCTCTGTATGTCCTTGGAGAGGTGTATATTCAGATCCTTTGCCCATTTTTTAATTAGATTGTTTGCCTTTCTGATGTTGAGCTGTGTGAGTTCTTTGTGTATTTTGGAGATTAGACCCTTGTCCAATGTATTATTGGCAAATATGTCCTCCCATATAGTTAGTTCCCTTGTCATTTTAATGATACTTTCTTTAGCCATAGGACCCAATTTTCTAAAATGATCACAATGGGTTAGTAGCAAAAAGTCCTTTGGATTCTGCCCAGGGGTAAAGCTGGGTGACCTTGGCATACTGGTTAGACAGTCAGTGTTTTGAGACCACAGCTAGATTCTGGGATGTGTGGATCTACCAGGAAGCCATAGTTCTGGCAACTGTGTGGATTAGGGCTGGGCTGAACATATAGCTAAATAACCCCTTCTTTGCAGAGAGGCATTCTGAACCCCACCCTAAGTCCTCTAAACTATGGGGAGGCCTCTGAGCAGAGGAAGTGGGACTAGCCCATCCCTCTGCCTGTGTTTATGTGCCTTCTGTCAGGTCAGGGCCAGCCGTGAGGACCTGGCTGGGGAACTTCCTCTTCAGAAAGCCTGCTCTGCACACTACCCAGTCAGTTGACTAGTACTCTCCACAGAGAACCTAAAAGAATGAGTGTCCCCAGTCTGGAGATGGGAAAAGGTAAGACAGTTGATGTTGTCTGAGGCAGTTATAGACTGTGATAGACCCCAGGAGGTCATGAGACCCTCCCTGCATGGCCCCCTTGCTGCCCTAGGAAACCGATGACTTTGTGCAGTGGGGTTCCCACAAAGCTGCTCAAGTTAGCTTCTTTGTTTTACTAAGAACTGTGATCTTAAGAAAGAGGTAGAAAGAAGGGGGAAAGCAGGTAAGTGAACATGAGGACCTTTGGTCTTTCAATGTGTCATGCTGTGCTGGGTTTGTCTTCCCCATTACACAACTGTGTTCCATTGAACAGGTGAGAGGTGGCCCAGTGGGTAGTAGGCAGGGGCCCTGAGACTTGAGAGGCATTCCTATAATTCTTGTCCTGCAGGAAGACTGCCTTAACCAATCCCTAAGGTGGCTTTACACCTGGACACAATAAGGACCCTCTTTTGGCCCTCCTCCCTACCTGTGAGCATCTGGGTGCTGTTGGGTTGGATAAAAATCCCTCCTCACCTGTGTACCCTTTTTGCCCCACTGCAGAGCCTGCTGTCTCCTGTGGCATTTGGGTTTGGCACTGAGTACCTGGCCCGCTTTGAGGAGCAAGGCCTGGGGCTGCAGTGGAGCAATATCGGGAACAGTCCGGTGGAAGGGGATGAATTCAGTTTCCTGATGTCCATGAAGATGATGCTTCTCGACGCTGCTCTGTATGGCTTGCTTGCCTGGTACCTTGACCAGGTGTTTCCTGGTAAGTATTCCTGTTCCTAGGGTAAAAGTAATTGGGTTCTTCAGATCCCCAGCCCTTCTTCTTTGCTCTAATTTAAATCTCATCCTTTTTAAGCTTTTTAAATCTGGGCTTTCAGAGTCAGCATTTGAAAGTGAAATCCAGGAGTCAAAAATTTTTCAGTGAATGCTGTTGGCTGCTAATGTGCTAATAGATCTAGAATCCGATCCCTTGTCCCCACCTCTGCCCAAGCTTCCCCATCCAGGCCTCCTTCTTCCACTAGCACCTCCTACCAGTCTGTTCTCCTCACTGTATTCAGGGATCCTTTCAGAATCTAGGTCAGACAGTGTCGACCTTCTGTTCAAGTACCTCCAGTGGCTTTTCCTCATGTTCAGAGTAAATTCCAATGTCCCAACTCTGGCCTACAAGATGCTTCATTACTAGCTTCAGCTATCTTCTTCCTCTCCTATTACCCCATGTTCTTTGCTGCAGCCACACCAGCATCCTTATTCAAAGTTCTTCAATACACTGAGTTCATTTTCTCCTTAAGACCTTTGCATGTGCTCCCCCCACTGCCTGGAACATGTTTCTACACACACACACACACACACACACACACACACACACTCACTCATAGCTATAGGCTCGCTTCCTCACTCTGCTCAGGTCTCTGTCCCCATGTCATCCCATCATTGGGATCTTTCCAGACTGAAACTATCCAAATATCTATCCCTATATAAATAATAATCCTTTAGTGCTAATGTCCTTTATCCTACTTTTTTTCTCAGTAAAGATTTATTTTTATTTTTTTAAAGATTTCATTTTATTTATTTGGAGAGGGGGGAAGGGAGGGAGAGGGGAGGGAGAGAAATATCAATGCGTGGTTGCCTCTCATGCACCCCCCCACTGGGGACCTGGCCAGCAACCCAGGCATATGCCCTGACTGGGAATCAAACCGGCAACCCTTTGGTTCTCAGACCTGTGCTCAATCCACTGAGCCACACCAGTCAGGGCTCCTTATCCTACTTCATTTGTTTAAAAAATCACCATCTGACATGATATTCCTGTATGTGTTTGTGCATTGACCTCTCCCAGTAATCTAGGGACCCATGAGAACAGATCCATGGTCTGTATTTTTCAGTGCCTAAAATAGTACCCTACTTCAGGTGCATAAATATCTGATTAATCTGCATCATGAAAAATCAGCTCCTGAATCAAAATTGGATATTTGCATGCTTTTGTATTTGCTTTATATAAATCAGATTTTACTTCAAATTAATCTTTCCTAGTAGCTAGAGAAGTCCCGCCGTGATTTGAGTGGTCTGAGGTTTCCAAGTCAACCAGCAGCCACCTCGTGCTGTGGCATCCACGGCTGGTGCTTGATACTGTGGCCACAAGCTGCAGGGGAGAGAGAGGCTGGGCCTGGCCCTGGGAAGGATGTCCTCACAGCTCTCAGATCATCTGAGGGCAGCACTTGCTGGTGGAAATATGTAGGCAGCAAGCCTGAAGTGGGAAAAAGATCACTGGACTGAGCCAGGAGGCCTGGGTTTGGATCCTAACTGTGTGACTATGTTAGTTTTCTGTGGCTGTCATAACAAAGTGCCACAAACTGGGTAGCCTAGGACAACAAACATTTATTATTTCACAGCTTTGGAGGCTAGAAGTCCAAAGTCAAGGTACTGGCAAGGCCATGCTCCCTCTGAAACCTGTATGGGAAGGATGACCCCTTGCCTCCTTCTAGCTTCCAGTGGTTCCTCAGCAATCTTTGGCATTTCTTGGGTTGTAGATGCATCACTCAAATCATCCTTCTTCACATATTGTTCTCTGTGTGTGTGTCTGTCTTTGAGTGGTCATCCTCTTATAAGGACATCTCTCATCCTGGATTAGGGGCCCACTCTACTCCAGTGTGACCTAACCTCAACTAATCACACTTGCAATGATTCTTTCCAAACAAGGCCATGATTCTGAGGACTCTGGTGTCCTTTTTTCTGATCACTTCTGATACCAAATGTGTCATTTTACCAACACCAAACAGTTCTCCAATATTACCTGGGTGTTCAACAATTCAACTCAATTGTGATAATAACTACCCAGAACTAGTGCAGACCTGCAGGTTCAGTCCTGTGAGACTGCTCCTGTTAGCACAGATAGCTAGATATTAATAATAATGGAAGGGAGAAAAGAAAATCAAACATTATTAAGCATAATACACTAGGGAGCTGAATCAGACAATAAGCCTACTTCCTTAAGAAGCTTCACACACTCCTCAGGGAGCCACTACATCCTCTGCCCTCAGGACCTAATCCCCAGAGTGGGCAGGAAGTGTTGTTACATGTCACAGCCAGGGAAGGAATAAGACAGCAGGAGAAATTCCTCTGCTGGGCACATGCCCAGTAAAAGCCAAGATGGTACAGGGGGTGCTGCTTCTACTATAGGGTGTGTGCAGTAGGAACTAAGATGATGACCACATAGAGGAAAAGCCACAGAAGATCTAGGAAATGGATTTTTTAAGGGGAGGATCCAACACCAGCCCCTGAAGGATTGGGAAATTGATTGGTTATTTTGAAAAAGCACCTGATTCTTCCTAAGCTCTAGACAATATAATCAGCTTAACAAAGCTCTCGCTCTTTCTCTTGCTTGGTAACATGCGCACTTGCCCATTCATTCACACATTCTCTCTTCACAGCAGAAACAGACAAATGGAAGACATGGTTAGAGTGAGGTACAGGAGCGATGGTGTAGAGAGCTTCCCTTCTCTGTCTGGGTACAGTACCCTCCAAGCACCTCGAGGTGCCCACCAACCTGGAAGCTCCTTGAATTTAATTGTTGAAGTTTTTATATTCCATCTCCAGTCCCTCTCCCCTCCCTAGAGGTGGGAAGAGAGGCTGAAAGTTCCCATCTCCTTCTACATGTTTGCTTTTTCTGGTGGGGCCCCATCATAAAGTGATTTAGTGGCCCCCACAGAGTCACCTCATTAGCATAAAGTCAGGAGTGGTTGACGGCCCGGCTCATTATGAATAACAAAATGCACTCCTCTCATTTGGGAAAATCCAAGGGCTCTACAAGCTCTGCCAGAAAGTGGGAATGAAGACCGAGTATATTTTGTATTCTACCACAGACCTCAATGTGCCATTTTTTTGGTGCAGGGTGTGGGAGCCTACACAATTCAACCCATCACAGTGACTTTGAGCAATGCACTGGACCTTGCTCAGCTGCAGTTTTTTTCTATGTCACTGGGCCATTAGAAGGTGATAAGTGGAAATTAGTTGGAATGAAAATGAAATTTGTGCATAATTCAAGAGCTTTACTTTAACCAAGCTAAAGCTTTAATTTTTTAACAACAGTTGACTGAGCAGCACCTGGCCGTTAGCTCCACCGCCAGGTTCTGGGGAAAGAGTGGTGGAAAAAACAGACCCAGGCCTGCCCTAAAGGAGCTTACAGTCTGGCAACAACCATAAAACATGAGATAACTATTAAATAAGCAAAGACAGTATTCTCGCACAATCAACATTTTACAGGGAGCAAAGCTTGCTAAGAGGACTGGACTAGGAATTTGGGAATCTTTTGCTTGAAACCCAGATGGTCCCAGCAGGGTGTGGTGGCGAAATCAGTGGCATCAGGACCAGCTGAGCCATGTTAGAGTGCCCGCAGTCAGCTCGACTAGCTGTGGCCTGGGGCAGAGAGTCATACCCAGTGTGCCTCCCTTTCCTTACCCAGAGGAACACCACCTATCTCCTAGGGTGGTTCTGAGGATTAAATTATTTAACATATGGGAAATGCTTAGGTAATGCCTGACACAGAAAGAGCATCTAACAAATGTCAGTGATTATCATCATTAATATATGATAATTATTGCAAAGAGCAAGATTAAATTCTTCAATAAAATGTTTTCTTAGAAAACTAATGTCAGCCAAGATCATCAATCTTAGTGTTGCTGGTTCCACCCAAAAAACGACCTTTTGAACTAAAACATGTTGGAACTGGTAGTCTTTGTGGCATCCTGCGGATAGCTGCGTTATGGCTTATGAACTGTAAATATCTGCAGTGACTCCTTGAGGCTGAAATAGATCAGTTCTAGATCTTACAGGACTGCAGTAAGACAGGGTAACTTGGGCTTTCTCTCTTTATTTTCCTGTCTCTTTTAGGGGACTATGGAACCCCACTTCCTTGGTACTTCCTTCTACAAGAGTCCTATTGGCTTGGTGGTGAAGGTGAGTTTTATTTTAATTTAAAAATTAAAAAAAAAATTAACGTTTGAAACTAACTTTTTTGGCCATGCATGGGATATGTGTAGATTATAGAAGTGGCTCTTCTATCATATGTGTGATTCCTGATTGATTACTCTGGGGCCTCCTGGGGGCTCTGCCACCACGCAGCCCCTGGGAGCCCACCTTCTGTGAGCTGCTGGGCCGGGTGTGTGGCTGAGCATTGATGAGCCCTGTGTCCTGGACAGCTTGTGCCCAGTGGATTAAATGGTCCTAGTAAAAGAAGGCCAAACCCCTTCAGGGTACACATGACTTCTGCTGCTTCTCAATTTAAAGCAAAGAGATCCACAGAATTCTGAAGGAACTGCTGCACTCATCTTCTGCTGCCTTCCCTGCCACTTTTTTATTTCTCATCACTTTTTCAAAATATGAACTAATTCATTCTTTTAAGGTAAGGACCCAACCAGAGGCTGGGATGGAGCTGCGATCTTCAAGGCAAAGCCTGGCTGGCTCTCCTGGTGCGGATCTTTGCTGGGGGGTAGGGGTGCAGAGGGCGAGCAGGGCGTTTGCCCAGGATGCCTCTTTGATCAACTGTACCTACTGAACAGGACAGGAGGCTCCAAGGACAGCTCTAGAGATGCGGGGTAGGATGGGGGTAGGGTGGGGGGTGGAAACCACAGATTCTTTTGTGAGGTGTGAGGTGGCAGTGAAATTTCTGACCTGAGAGCTGGGGACTCCCTTGGAACTGGGAGGTTCTGGGAACAAAGGAAGTATTTTCCAATCTGTTTGTTCCTCATCTACCTGCTTTTAACTTTGTGCTATTGGGCCCAACCCAGGATTTATCCTTTAAGCACTAACGTAGGTGTTTGTTTTCTCTTGGGGATTAGCCTAGGGCCTTTAAAAGGCTTGGGTGGGTTTTTCTTTTTTTCTTTATTTTTTTTAATGATTTAAACAAACAGCACTTCCACAACTCAGTGTACTTTTCCATTATGTTGGTTTGTCCATCCTGTCTATCTATAAACTTACACTTCTGCACTCTTATAAATGGGACTTTTTAAGACGGGCGTGTATTCCTAGAATGTTTCTAATATCAATGAATATCAGGATCTGTGGACATTTTTTTTCCCTCTACAATCTCAACAGATAATCTGCCTCTCAAAAAAAATATCTTAAGACAAATGTTCTCCTTCAAAAATGAATCACATATTTTTGCCAACAGAAGCCAAATACTCTTCACCTGTCTCACAGGCTAGACTCGAAATGAAATAGATTCTTACATCTCTCTAACATCAGAAAAGAGCTGAGCTTCTCCACCTAAACCCCCTCCTCTCACAGATGAAACAGGGCCCAGGAGACATCCAGTGTCTTGCCCAAGTTCCCATTGGTCACTTGGGACAAAATCTGCATCAGGGACCCACATTTCCTGACGAGGAACTCACTCCAATAACTAAACTAGTTAGAAGACTATTTCCTCCTACCCTTTTATTACACATTAGTACAGTATCATAGCTAATGAAGTGATTAAAGGAATTGAGGACAATGGATTTAGAAATCCCTCAGGAAGCAGACGTGGAAGCACTGGGGGCCGTTACTTGCCACTCCACCGCACACCCGCGGGCCCACAGAGGGCGGGGGCCAGAGAGAGGCCCTGGCTGGCTGCTGCACAAAAACTCGCCTGCTCTTGCTGGCACGCTCCAGGCGGGGGCCTTTAGATGCTTGGCGACAGCGGTTTCCTCCGGCCCCTGCCGCCCTCTCTGGCTGGCTCCCTCTGCCGCGTCTCTTCCCCTTTCGGGGTGTTCTGATGTGTCCTTTTAAACCAAACGCCAAGGTTAAAAAAAAATGCCTCTGTGTGTGTGGGTGGACGTGGGTGGATGTGGGTAGGTGTACTGCGTGAGCATATGTGTGAATGTGTATGTGTGACATGCATAAGTGTGGGGGGGAGTGTGTGTTTACACCTTTCTTCACTATTTATGCCAGCCTGTACCTCAACCAGGCTCAACCCTGGAGTTAATCCCAAAACATTTAATGTCCATAAAAGCAGATTTTTCTGTGAACCATTCCTCAGTCTGCAAATAAAGCTGGTCACCTGTCCCGTCACCTGGAGTGGACTGTCCTTGAGGCCCAGCATGACTTCAACTTGTTTGGGACTAGAATGAAAAGTGCTGTTAGTGAGATAAGAAAATTAACCCACTTCTCATTCAGTCCAGCTTTGTCAATATATATTTTTAATCACACTCTCTGACATTGTGGGCTTCTCCTGGCTCATTAAGAGAATGAGGTGAAACTTTTGTTTAAAAAACAAACAAACAAACAAAAAAACCCCGCAAAAAAACACCTCCCTCTGGGCTTGGCAAAGGCCACACATTGTGGGCTGTCGGGGTTGCCACTGGCCACATTCAGAACTTCACAGACCCGCAGGTCAGAGGTTGGCAGGGCCATGCTCAGAGCTGGTTCCTGGGAATGCTGACTTGGCCTTTTGAGGGAACTGGGTTTCCAAGTTATGGAAGAAAACTCTGCCCTCCCCCCTCCCCCGCCCTGCCCTTCTTCCCTCCTTCCCTGACTTACTGATTCGAAGTTCACCCACCAGGAGAGTGACAGTGGTTTCTGGTTGGTGCAGGGTGTTCAACCAGAGAAGAAAGGGCCTTGGAAAAGACGGAACCCATAACAGAGGAAATGGAAGACCCGGAACACCCAGAAGGAATAAATGGTAAAAACCTCAGTAAAGAATGCAGAGCAGAGGCAAGGAAAAGGGTCTGAGCAGACCACTTCAGAACGAGGGTGCAAGGGAACCCCGGAAACTGTGTTGACAAGGGTTAAACCCAATAGTTTCTCCAGGGTCCAGCTGCACGTTTGCGGAATGAACGGCCGGCCAGACATTAACGCATGTTTCCTGGAGAAAGCAAATACCAAGTATGTGGTGCGTTTGTGCCCTTGTTAGGCGAATCCCAAGTGAGTTGCACAAATGTGCTGACTTCCGAGGATTTTGCAAGAACAATAACTTGGGTCACTGGGATTTAAGGCGGATATGAGCTATAAGGAAAGACAAAAATAAATACTTCTGTGCATGGGGGGGAAAGAGTGTAGTGGTGCTGCCTTCACTCATGGTTTATAAATCTAGAAGCCCATTCATTCAAGCCGTCAGAAGCCTTTCCTGACTGTAGGGGTTACCTAATGATTCCTGAACTGATGAACTAGGATATAAGTGTTTCCCTGGCCTTTGCCTTCCTCACCTTCCCCCTTGAACCAGTCCTGTACTTCTCCTAGTGTCTCCATTCCCTAAGCACATGCCTTACTCTGAGGATGCTAAAATGCTCTTGCTATTCTTACCCTGGGTTTAGAGAGGCAACCTGGCCTCTGGACTTTGCCCGACATTACATGCTAGCGTCCAGCCTCTATGCCTCTGGCCCACTCCAGGTCAGTGGTCAGTGACCCGCTGCTCTCAGAGAGGTGGCTTGCAGTCAGTAGCACCTCTGGGAAGACCCTCCTCCCAGAGTGGAATTTCAAGGCCAAAATCAAGGGGCTGGAAGCCGCCAGTTCCACCTCAGGCATAGGCGAGGCCAGGAGGTACAGAAAGAGGAAGTATTGGGATGCTTTTGGCAGGGGAGTAAATGCCCAGAACTACAATGTGAAAATGGCAAATTAAGTAGTGCCTTCTAGGGTGAGCTAGAGCAGGGAGAGACTGGAGGCCAGGGCGAGATGGACAAATACCCCGGTAATGAGGGTCTGTGGTGGAGGGGCCTGTGGAGTAGCAGAGTGGAGGGGTTCGGTTTGAAGGACAGTAATGTGGAAAAGCAGACTATCCTATCAGGTTAACTGGAGAAACTCTGGAGTTCTGAGGAACAAGAAGTCAGCTTAGTCAAAATTGCCTCAAAGATTTGAGCCATGGTGACTAGGAGAATGGAGTCTCCAGGAATGGACATGGGAGAGTCTGAAGGACAATGTTGTTTTGGGAAGAAGATGAGGAGTCTGAGCTGCCACCAGAAATCCATGAGAAAATGCCTCACAGACTGTTGGAAACAAGGGCCTAGGACTGAAGACTGAGTTTAGGGCCGACTCCCTATACAGGCAGTAAGCTCACTCTGTGTTGGAATCCCAGCTCTTCTACTCATGAACTTGGTAACCTTGATTAGACTCTTGATGTCTCTCTGTGTTAGGCTTCCTCATCTATAGAAATGGGCATCATAATATCTAAGGGCTGTTAAAAAGGCAAAATGAGGTATCCTATATAAAGCACTTGAAACAGTGCCTGGCACATAGTAACTGTTTGGCAAATGTTAGGTACTATTATAACCACCATTATTCTGTCCTCATCCTTACCAAGGTCACAGCTACAGCCACGGGGGCAGGTGAGATTGCAAGCAGAAGTCATGGCCCAGAGAAAGAATTTGGGGAAATTGTACATTAAGACATCATTTTCACTTCCTGTTGACTTTTCCCTCCGAGACTCCTTCTTTGAACGTGAGCTGCCAGGCTTGGTCCCCGGGGTGTGTGTGAAGAACCTGGTGAAGATCTTTGAGCCCCACGGCCGGCCCGCTGTGGACCGGCTCAACATCACCTTCTATGAGAACCAGATCACCGCCTTCCTCGGTCACAATGGCGCAGGGAAAACCACCACCCTGTGAGTCTTCGGGCACAGACTCTGGATTGCCGTTCGTCCTGTCGTTTTCTGGCTCTCTTCTTCCCCTTAGCTTCAGTCTACCCTTTCCCACAGAATTTTAGTGACAAAAACGTGCTCTATATTTGTGTCCCAGGAATCTGTAAAGCACACTGCACTATTCAGTGCTCACTGTCACGTACTGTTTCATTTGATCCTCACAAGAAGTTGGGGAGGGAAGTGGAGTATTGCCCCCTTTGTGTACCAAGGAAGCTGACATCCAGAGCTGAAGTGACTCCCCAG
The DNA here is from genome assembly GCF_019186645.2 of Phyllostomus hastatus. Classification (NCBI taxonomy): domain Eukaryota; kingdom Metazoa; phylum Chordata; class Mammalia; order Chiroptera; family Phyllostomidae; genus Phyllostomus; species Phyllostomus hastatus. Next base: position 12,916,484 of record NW_025333900.1, read on the forward strand.
GGCCACCAGGTCCTGATGGTTCAGTGTGGGCAAGAGCCAAGGCCTCACAATTGTCTCTTGTCTCTGACAGTGCAGGCCTACGCCCCACGTCACTAGTGTTACTACCTTGAACAGTGATTGACAAAGTCATGGTCATCACTATCATATACCCTCAATCAGTAGAATTCTGCTTATTTTCAAAGAGCATTCCTTTCTCTGCCTCTCAGGATTGGTGGCAGTTCTGGTGCAAGTAAAAAGGGTTCAGTTTCTAGAGGGGTAATGGCCTGGTGACTGAAGGCCAAGTTCAGGGAAAATGAAGGCTCAGTACAGATCGCTCAGCTCCAGACGCTTCCCTGACTTTTCTCAGGGACCTGAGCGCCATCTGCAGAGGAGAAGAGGTACTGCTAAGTGTTCCCAAGTTGTGAGGGAGGCGGCCCTCTCCAAAGGCAAAGAGCCCACGTGACACACAGTCGTCAAGTCCTTTGGCTTCTTTCAGAGCCCCAGGAAGGAACAGCAGTGTACACCCTGCCCTGGAATGTTCTCTGAGGGCGGTTCACTGTGAATGGAATGTGGGGCTGGTGCCATTATATTTGGTTCTGTTTCCCTCTAGTGGTTAATCAACAGAGATTTCAGCTTCTAAGGACAATTTCAGATAGGCTGAGATTGTATCTGGACTCAGGGCCAGCGCTGGGTGGGGCAGCGTGAGATCCCTCCGACTGCCCTTCTTGAGAACTAATGTGGTCAGAGAACTCCACCCAGGACCCCAGTACCTCCCCCAGCCAAACCCATGACTTCATCGACTGCTGGAATGCTGCTTCCCCTGGGGGGTGAGACACAATATTTAACAAAAGTAATGTTTTTGAGTTTGACTTCATGTTGGCACTCTTCTAAGTGCTTTATAGGTATTAACTCATTCAATTCTCACAACAACTTCATGAGGTGGGCGTCATTATTTCTCATTTTCCCAAAATGACTAACATTGCTATTGGGCTCTTTATGTTTTGGATCCAAAGACCATGTGGATGGTGGTAATTCCCATACCTGGCTTGAATCAATTAATCAACAAATACACATTGAATGCCTGGGCTTCTCATGAAGACCCTTCCTCTGAGCTTTGTAATAGTGACATCAAGGAAAGCAGGGCCTGTGCATGGAGCAACTGTTACCAGCCCCTAGGGCACCTGGGGTGAGATGGCCGAGTTGGGGAGAGACCGTCAGTTGTAAATGACCCTTCTGCAGCTGTGGATCCTGGAGACCCATGGGTGCCTTCCCAGGAGCACTAGGAAGTAAGCAGGAGCAGAGGAGGAAGGAGGATGTGGTCAGAGCATGCAGGCCTGGACATGCACGTGGAGCTAAGCCCTGTGTGGGAAGCCATTGGTCTCCACAGCTAAGGATGGTTTGGGGTTGACTAAGAGGCATGGATGGAAGTCACTGTGGGAGTCCTCAGTGGCCTGGGGTGGGGCTGCCATCCCAAGGCACTGCTAACAGCCATCCTGTCTGCTACCGACTCTGTTTGGCAGGTCCATCCTGACGGGTCTGTTGCCGCCAACATCCGGGACTGTGCTCATTGGGGGGAAGGACATAGAAAACAGCCTGGATGCAGTCCGGCAGAGCCTCGGCATGTGTCCCCAGCACAACATCTTGTTCCACCAGTGAGTAGGACAGGCATTCAACCCCTCCCCCTGTCTGATTCTTGCCCTGCCACCAGCACACATGTTCCTAGAGCCTGGCTCAGGGACACCAGCTCTGGAGGTTTGAGGCAATACCCCTGTTTGGTTTCCCCAAGTTCAAGGTCCTTTGTCTCGCTTGCAGTGAGTGGTGTCCCTCAGGTGTCTCTGTGGTACGCAGAGCTGAGGTCCCTCCCTCATAAGAGTGACTCGGGTGGCTGGTCCAGAACCCCTTGCTCAGCCCTGAAGTCCTCCCTCTACCAAGGGAGACCAGTGTTCCCTTCTCCCTCTTAAACCAGACACGAAAAACAGACTTTTCAGGAGACTTTTCAGTTGCTTTTTCCCCAAACTTGTATTTCTTATCTAAAGAGTTATACATAGTCATTGAGGAAAGGAAAGAAGGAAATATCGATTAAAAGGAGAAAATAATAGTCACCTATACTTTCACCACCCAGAGACAACCACTGGTAATACCTTGGTATATAATTGTTCAGAACTTTCTCCTGTGCATGTATAGATATACATATTTACTTTAAAATTATAAAGGAGAGTAAAACTCTGCATACAATTTTGTAAACTACCATTTTTTAAAAAATGTGGTTTATTTCTCTTATTCCAAGAAATCATGAACATCTTTACATGTTGTTACATATTCTTCTTTAAATACTTTCTAATGCTTACATACTATGCTGTTGTATGAAGGTGCTATTTAAGCTGTCCCCTCTCCTTACACACATTGAGCAGGGCCGGCTTTTTGGTCTGGTTTGGTATTACAAATGCCACTGTGATGAACATCCCGATCCCTGCATCTTCATGCCCGCCCTTAGTTGTTTCTGTGAGGTAAGTTGGTGCAAGTGGAATCGCTGAGCCCGTTGCCTTTCTCATTGCCCCACCCCCAGCCTCACAGTGGCTGAGCACATCCTGTTCTATGCCCAGCTGAAGGGGAGGTCCTGGGAAGAGGCCCAGCTGGAGACGGAGGCCATGCTGGAGGACACAGGCCTCCACCACAAGAGGAATGAAGAGGCTCAGGATCTGTCAGGTGCTTGATGTGGGAAAAAGATAGGGCTGCAGGTCCCCATTGTTCCCCAGTGCACAGGATGTGTGTGTGTGTGTGTGTGTGTGTGTGTGTGTGTGTGTGGTCTCAGGCTTATAACAGGAGCCATCCGAACAGCTGGAACCCTTTTATAAAGTTATTCTGAGCATGTAAGAGCAGCCCCTCTGGATGATTTTTCACGTGACAAAGCAGCCTGTATTGTATTTGTTCTGATGTTTATGTGTTTGAACTAAAATGTGTGGACAACCTTCCAAAGATCTAACCCTAAGAGGCAGATATTGCCTTTTCTGCATTTAAAGAGGCCTGTACACCACTGGTTTGAATGCTGGCAGCAACAAACCACCGCCAGAGTTAAGGTCCCCCCGCCTTATGCCACCAGCCCTGGGCCTCTCACCTTGTCCTCCACAGCCCCTGAGACCACCCTGCCCCACCTTGTACCTCCAGGTGGCATGCAGAGGAAGCTGTCTGTTGCCATTGCCTTCGTGGGAGATGCCAAGGTGGTCATTCTGGATGAGCCCACCTCTGGGGTGGACCCCTACTCAAGACGCTCAATCTGGGACCTGCTCCTGAAGTATCGCTCAGGTAATGGCCACTGCTCAGTGCCCTGTGCTCTCACTGAGGCTTCATCTGGGGTCCCTACTCTCTCATACCTTTCATTCTGCAACTGAGCAATAGTAAGTCATAACTACACTCACATGGGGGCCTCATCAGTGACTTGGATGAACCTAAGTTCCAGTGGAAGCTTCCTGAGAGTTTCACAAATATAAGCAGGGAATCACTGATGGAGCAGCTACATTCCAAAATATTCTAGAAAATTCTCTCAACCCTTCTGTCTCAAACAATGGGTGCAGCTCTAGGTGAAATTCCCCTTTGAGTAAGGGGACCTAAGTCCCCTGCAAACATCCCAAGAAGCTCCAGAGCTGTGGGATGATTGCCATTCAGGACCAGGGGGAAGGTGGCTTGCCACTGTTCAGTGCTCCAGAAGACTGCTGCAGGTGGAAATGTATCAAAATGGGACATTCCTTCTCTATCACGGCACCTTGCAACCAGTGGGTGCAGACCCAGAAGCAAGAGCAAGCAGAGCTGAGTGCCCATAAAAGGGATGGCATCGTTCAAACCTGTAATTGATTTGGCATCCTGGAATCCTCATTACCTTTTTTATAAAATGACATTTCCAGCTAGTGTAAGAGAGAGAGAGAGAGAGAGAGAGAGAGAGAGAGAGAGAGAGAGAGAGAGAGAGAGAGAAAGCATGCATGCTTCGCAGGGATGTAAATGCAGTGCTTAATGACCCAGACGCTGTGTGCATAGAACTCGGTAGACGCTGACCGACAGTAACAAATGTGCCTCATGTACGATGATTTGCTTGAATCAGGCCCTGCACCTGATGAGCAGTGCTTTACAACATGCAGGATACTGTACAATGCTAACTATTGTCCTGACTGTTCTAGTGCTCTGGACTCTGCTACAGAATGTTTGTGTTTGGTCCCAGGGAGCAGGTAGGTCGCTGTGCATCCTCTCCCATGCACACTGGCACAGGCCTGCCTGCTGATCTCCCTGCCCCTGCCCTTGCAGGCAGGACCATCATCATGTCCACGCACCACATGGACGAGGCCGACCTCCTTGGGGACCGCATCGCCATCATTTCCCAGGGCAGGCTCTACTGCTCGGGCACCCCACTCTTCCTGAAGAGCTGCTTTGGCACCGGCTTCTACTTAACCGTGGTGCGCAAGATGAAAAACACCCAGAGCCGGAGATCAGGCTGTGAGGTATGTGTCTGCCCCGGGAAACAGCCTGTCCTAGGGGCGCAGCAGGAATACATAGCGCGGTGCTGCGCTTCTGGACATGCCTACCCACATCAGGTTCTGGCCGTCAGAACTGCCCTCTTCGTTTCTGGGACCACTTGTAGATTTTGACGAACTGACATCCTGGATCCTCTTACAGCATACAGAGATGCTCTACCCTAAACAAAACGACTAGTGTTTTTTTTTACTTTTATTTTATTTTTATTTTTTAAAGATCTTATTTACTTATTTCGAGAGAGAGGGGAGGGGGGAGAGAAACATCAATGTGTTTTGCCCCTTGTGTGCCCTGCACTGGGGACCTGACCCACAATCCAGGCATGTGCCCTGACTGGGAATTGAACCAGCGACCCTTTGGTTCACAGGCCGGTGCTCAATCCACTGAGCCACACCAGCTAGGGCTTTTCTTTGTTTTTATTGTTGACATTATTACAGATGTCCCTTTTCCCCCTCTTCGGCCACCTCCACCCAGCCCCCAGGCCCCCTTCCCTCTGGTCATCGCCACACTATTGTCTGTGAGCTGCGCATAGATGACCTGAGACTCTTATACTCCTGAATTCTAAACCACACATGTATGGCGCAACATGCAAGTTATGTCTTATTTTGCAAGGTTGTACTCTTTTAAGGACAGTAGTTGTTTAAGCTTCCTTTTTTCATTCCAACATTTATGTTCCCTAATTAAACCATAATTCCCCTTATAAACAAAAGCTAAGAAAAAACTTCCTTGAGAATTATAACCTAAAAATAATGAAGCAAAAAAAAAATACCATCCAGCAGAGACCCCCCCAGCATGTCAGGAGACCCAGGTTCAGGTGTGGGCTGCAGGTGGGCAAATTGTGCCATCCCAGGCAAATGACTTGATTCTTTGTCATCGTTGTTGTTTTTTTTTTCCACAGAGAAAATGAAACTAATAATCTCTGATTTTTCTTCCTAGGGAGATGATGAAAATAAAAGAGATAAAGTATTATGAACAATGTTTGGGTTGTCATGCTTACTATATTGTAGCATCATTTATGCCTCTGGCCCCTGTAGTTTAAATGTCTGAGTGTTCCTGTCCTGGGTGTGTTCTCACAGCTCAGCATGCATCCAGGGGGCGGGAGGAGCAGAATGCCTTGCACAGTCAGCCCTACAGCTGTCATATAAGTGATGACAAGCCAGGGGATCCTTTGAGGTTCTGCTTACTCTCTGTGCCTGAGTCACAGGATAAAATCGCATAACCACACCTTCACAATGCTCAGATGAAGTGATAGTTAAAACCATGCAGAAAAATGTGTTGACCACACTTGGTGGTTGAGAAATAAGGCACGGTGGTGACAATAGTCAACACCAGGCAGATGCCATCATTAATGTGGCCGATGTCCCTCTGTTGTAGGGGACCTGCAGCTGTGCATCTCAGGGTTTCTCCATCAGGTGTCCAGCTCCTGGAGATGAGATAACTCCAGAACAAGTCTTGGATGGTAAGGAGTGGGACAGGCCACGTCTTGGTTCTTGTCTGGTGATCACATCTCAGTATTGTTGGGTGTGTCGCCTGCTGTCATGCATTTTAATGGGAGCAAAGAGAATATTTGGTGTACTTTTCAAGTCCATGGCATGCAATTGCTTCATTTTTTCTTTGAGCTTCTTTCTCTTCCTCCATTCCCCAAAGGATTTTAAAAGTCATGAGCCTAAGGACCCTCTCCCTATAATGGGGATTCACTCTTTGTTCACTCCCTGCCCTTGCCCATAATCAAGCCTCCATTCCTGGGGGCGTCCTGCCCTGGCTCCAGGCCACATGCCTGAGTGCCCGGAGAGCTGGGCTTCTAAAGGTGGCAGATGAAGCCCTCTGATGGAACCACGGTGACACACAGCTCTCCTAATGACCTTTTCCAGAGTCAGATTGCACTGTGTAGATGCCATGTCTGTGGAAAATTGCACATCTCTTTTACACTCCTAATTTTTTCTTCAATTTACCAATTTTCAAGCAACTGTACCTTGGATTAAGGTGCATTAAACCTCATAAGAGGTGCCTCCACCTCGAGGGTGATGCAGGAGAAAGGTTGTCACTGTAGAAGCACCCACCCCACAGGATCTGATCTTAGAAACACACTGTTTGCCAACAACTCTTTCCATTTCTCCACTATGCCCACCTCCCGCCCCTCCCCTGGGGTGTCTTTGCAGATGGAATCCCACACCCCCCATATCCCCAAATAGGAGCAAAACTAAACCTATGGACTGACCCAGGTTAATGAAGGGGAAAAGTATCTGCTGATCAAAGAAAAAACAAAGTTTCTTATTTACCACAATTTGTTTTCTAAATCTGAAGAAATTATAAACTAACATTTGGTGAAACAAGAAAACTAGACAATGTTTCTGTACTAAGCTTAACATTTACGAGAAACTCCCCGGAGCCACCTCATATTTACTCGTTCACCTCCCTTTGCACTGATGGGACCCATGGTGAACACGCATGTGGTGAACACGCACGTCCTGCTGGGTGACATCTGTCTGTCTGTCTCTAGCCGGCTCTGCTGTGGGCTCCTCCTGCTTTCTGATGTTCCCTCCCAGGAGGAATCTTGGCGAACAATTTGATAATTTTTAAAAATGAATACTAATTACTGTGGTGCAGCAAAATCAAGTTGGAAAGAGAGCCTGCTGCCTAGGTGATTTAAAAAAATATTCCTTGATTTCTGAAGATCCCTTTTCTGTTACTAGAATAGGGATGCCGTGAGTGATGAGAAGCACAGTAAGCACTTATGCCAGATTCACTCCTCGGAAGGCTTTCCCCTCATGCACACCATGCACCACGCACTCACTCCATACCCCCCTGCTGCCCCGAAGGACCACTTCTGGAAAGGCTGACACGCACACATCTGAGACACAATTCCTGGGAATCCAGCAGCTTCAGGTTGGATTTCCTTCCTAACAGAACAATGAGCGTGACCTCCTGAGAGCTGGTAGGGCAGAGCAGCTTCCTCATGCAAGGAGCCCTCCAGCCTCTGTATGAAGTCATCCCTGAACTAAGGACAATTGAGTCCAACTTGCAGATTTGCCATAAAACAAGCTTTTCAGTCCTGCTAGGCAGAAGGATTTGGGTTGAAAGCCATGAAACCCTCACTGTGTGCCATTTCTGCAACAAAGAAAGAAAAGAGCCCACTGGGCGTCCAGACCTGAGAGGACTGCTTGTGCAAATGCATGAGAGCTGGGTTCTGGGTCCCCCAAACTCCTTTATCTTTGACCTGCCTCTCAAGATGATGGGCTAGATGACTGCTTCTTCAGACAAATGCTTTACACTTTATAAAGTTAGCTTTTTAATTTTAAAGTAGCACATTTGTAAACAAACCTCGATACTGATTGCATGAGGATATCAGGTCAATACTTGATACTGGACATGCCCCCATATACCCTGCCTTCCACCCCCCAGTCCATCTCCACAGCTTCCTGGCCCCTCCTGCATTTGCTGTGAGCTGGGTATTGAGCTATGTGTGTTTCAGGAGGCAGGTGCACTTCCAAGGGGACAGATACAGTCCTGAAAAAAGTTAGATCAGCACGGGTGTGTGATTTAGGAAGGGGAGTGCTCACCCAGCTTAGTTACCAGGTCTAGGTATATCTTGGGCAAGTCCCCTATAGCTTGGGCTAGATCAGGAAGATGGAATCAACTTTGACCTTCAGGCTTATGGTGAATAAGAATGAGCTACAGCCCTGGCCAGTGTGGCTCAGCTGGTTGGAACACTGTCCCCAAAACTGAAAGGTCACAGGTTCAGTTCATGGTCAGGGCACATGCCTGGGTTGTGGGTTTGATTCCTGGTCAAGGCGCATATGGTGATGTTTCTCTCACATCCGTGTTTCTTTCCATTCCCCCCACTCACCTCTTTTCCCCCCTCTCTAAAAAATTGGTAAGCATATCCTTGGGTGAGGAATAAAATAAAATAAAATAAAATAAAGTAGTAGTAAAGTAAAATTAAATAAATAAATAAATAAAGCAACGATAATGACACATGCTTTCTCACTCAAGATGCTGTTCATGATGACAACAGCAGCTAAGACTCATCTGCTCGCCAAGCACATATCTAAGTTTCTTTTCTTTTTAATGTGGACTTCTTTTTTTTAAGATTTTATTTATTTATTTTTAGAGAGGAAAGGGAGGGAGAAAGAGAGAGAGAGAAACATCAATGTGCGGTTACTGGGGGTCATGGCCTGCAACCCAGGCATGTACCCTGACTGGGAATCAAACCTGCAACACTTTGGTTCACAGCCCACGCTCAATCCACTGAGCTACGCCAGCCAGGTCTTGATTTAAGTTTCTTACATGGGTTAATTAACTCATCCAATCCTCACAAATAACAATGAAGTCGATGCCATTAGTTTCCTCTCTGCACAGATGAAAGGACTAGGATATGACCTGCCCAGTGTTACATAACTTGTGAGGGACAGAACATCTGATTGAACAAAGGCCGGGTAATGGCCCCTGCGGGCATTGCATGACCTCTCAAGTTTGCAGAGCTAGTTAGTGGGGGCATTTCTTTCCTCCTCCCCCTCCCTCTTAGTGCCCATCAGGAGGCCAACAAAGCTAAACATGGACATTAAGGAGTGTTACTCCTCCAAAATTTACTCCTGAGGAACAAAGTACCCCTTCCTCAAATGGGAACAAAGTGGGGACCTGGGCAAGCTCACAGCCTTCTAGGTTCAGGAAAACAGTTGCCCTCAGTATCTTTTTCTTGCCCTAGGAGATGTGAATGAGCTGACAGATATGGTTCGCCACCATGTTCCAGAGGCAAAGCTGGTGGAATGCATTGGTCAAGAACTGATCTTCCTTCTTCCGAATAAGAACTTCAAGCAGAGGGCATATGCCAGCCTTTTCAGAGAACTGGAGGAGTCGCTGGCTGACCTGGGTCTCAGTAGTTTTGGAATTTCTGACACTCCCCTGGAAGAGGTAAGGCAGAGATCACAGATACCAGAAGGCATGCAAAGTCTCACATTAGAGGGAAATTCTGGGAATGCAGAAAGCCATACATCCCCACCCAAGCACAGCAACTGTCTTCATTTTTCAGCACACTTCCTCCTGCCTTTGTCCATATGCACACATATTTTACGTAATTGTGGTCACCATGTGCATACAACCCTGTGTTTATAGAAGACTGTATTCTTAGATAAGAAGTCATAATGTATTTTCTTCCCATCGTGAAGCAATACCCAACAAAATTGATCTTGGCTTAAGCCCTGGCTAGGCAGTTCAGTTAGTTAGCGTGTTGTCCTGTTATGTCAAGGTTGTAGGTTCAATTCTGAGTCAGGGCACATGCAAGAAGCAAACAAGGGCCCTGGCTGGTGTGTCTCAGTGGATTGAGTGCCAGCTTGCAAACAAAAGGGTCTCCAGTTTGATTCCCAGTCAGGGCACATACCTCAGTTGCGGGCCAGGTCCCCAGTGGGGGGCGTGTGAGAAGCAACCACAGATTAATGTTTCTCTCTCTTTCTCTCTCCCTTCCCCCTTCCTTAAAAATAAATAAATAGAATCTTTTTTTAGAAAAGAAGAGGCAACCAATGAATGCCTAAATAAGTGGAAGGACAAATCAATGTTACTCTCTCTCCCTTCCCCTCTCTCTCCACAATCAATAAATAAGGTTTTAAAACATTGATCTTGGCTTAGATTTTTCTGACAGTGGAATGTCTAAACCAAATCCTCTCTTTTTTTACTCTTGACAGGTATTTCTGAAGGTCACAGAGGACTCTGATTCAGGACCTCTGTTCACTGGTATGGTGCCGAAGTTTACGGCTGTTTTCCTCACTGCCCCGCCCTCCACTCTATCTTGAAAATCTAAGGAAAAAGTCATGAAACACCAAAGTAGGCAAACACTCTCCATAGTATTTGTCTGACATCTGAATTACAGGGTTTTGCATTCTTCGTTCCTTTGAAGGGCAAAGAAAAGACAAATGGAGTTAGGTCTGGGTGGGAATGCTGGATGAATGGGGCCGGCAGCCTCCCTGCACCTGAGCCTCTCATCCCCCTGCCAGGTCGCCCGTTTCTGCCAGGTCGCCATCCTCATCTCCTCCTCTTATCTCTACCAGGCCTCTGATCGGCTCCTGTCTGCTCTAGTTGTACACTGCAGAGTCCTTGGTGATACTGATGACAGTAAAGACAACCCAGATGCTGGCTAGGATCCTCTGCCCCCTCTGAGATCAAGATAACACAATTCCGAACCCTCATTTAGCACCCTGTGGAGATTTGAAACTGTGGGGATCATAATTCCTGCAAATTCTGGGGGCCTCTCTTTTATATATGTGAGCCTTGGCATCAGCAAGCCTTTTCCATGATTTCTACCTAAACCCCTAAGCCTCTCAAAGCATTCAAGTAGACATCACTGTGGAGGTTGGGGGTGGGGGGCTAAGGGGGGGACAGACATGCAAGAGCAGTTACCTGCCACAGTACACGGGCTACTTTTGATAGAACAAAGAACAATAGCATCCACCCACACTGAAAAAATCTTCTTCTCCCTGGCCCCTCTCTCCCCTTCGTTGTCCTCTCTCCTGCACAGCTGTGTGGCAGTTCTCCTTTGCTGCCGTGGGCTCCTGCCACTGGTTACCTCCTTCCACATGGCGGAGCATATCATGGTGTTTTCTCTATACAAAAACTGCTTCCTCCCTGTGGGGTTTCTGGTGCTAGTTCTTAAGGTGATATGGTTTTCATCTTGCTCTGTAAGTGATCCCAGAAGTTTATTTATCAGCTATGCCCAGAACTTTCAATGGTCAAACTTTCCAGCCCAAATGTGCTCCAGGACCCAGGCAGGTCATGTGGTAGCTGAAAGAGGTGGACATCTTGGCAGACTGGGGAGAGAAGGGCAGGCCTCTGGAGGGGGTGGGAGCAGCTCCCCACAGGGCCCCAGGCTTGCTTTCCAGCTTTGCAGACACAGAAATGGAATTCTCTTAGCTCAGCCAAAGTCAAAGACTTACATTAACCAAGACCAGAATGAAAATATGCTAATTTATAGCAGAAGCTATGCTGGATTCCAGAGTTGGGGCCTCTTGTCTGCAGAGAATAAGTTAGTCCCTCTCAGAAGAATAAATTACACATCAGAAGATTGGTCAGCCTGGGCACAGAATGGAATGTTCCAAAGAGGAAGTCGAGGAGAGAGGTTAAGAGTGAAGCCTCTAAAATGAGCTCAGACCCGAGCTCCACAATTTGCTAACTGAACAGTTTTGGGTAAATACCTGCTTCTTTGTACTTCAGTTTCCTCATCTGCAAGATAAGACTAGTAATGGTATCAACCTTCTAATGTTGTTGAGAGAATTAAATGAGTTCATACCTGCCAAGTCTTAACACAGTGTGCAGTTTCTGATTAACATTTAGCAGCACACTGAGATCAGCACACTGATCTCAGCACTGACAAGTCATCTCTGACCTCAGACTTGTGTAGCGTAGCCCTCGGTACTTTGGAGGGCATGTGGCATCCAGTGTTTGTTTAACTGCCACCCGTCTCATGGACAGGCAAGGCAGAGATTAGTCTGTCTGTGGAAGCTGAGCTCACACCGATTGGATGACTTGCCTAAAGTCTCACAAGATTCTGAGTCTTGTTTTCTGGTTTTAGCTTTCAAATCTAGGACCCTCAATGCCAAACTCTCACTGCTTCCCATTTTCAGATGACTAAATAGCACTTGTTTTGGATTGGCTCCGTTTTAGAGGACATTTTCAGATCTAGTTTGAAAAGTCTAAAGGAACCAGTAGCTTTGTCCACTGGAGACACCCTCTTCCTTGCATGGTACCAAGGTCAGTGCCACTTCTGAAGAGGGTGGCACATAGCCAGTTAACACTAGAGGGCAGCAGAGCCAGGGACAACCTGCAATTCTAATTATGAACTTGGCTCTGGCTGGGAAAGTGGGCTTGCGGCTGGATGGGGCATCAGGAATAGACATGCAGAGAGGCAGCAGATGTCCAAAGAGAGGGGTGGCCACAGAACATGCCAAAACTGAGTCCAGATCAGGTGAAAAGAGACTGGAGAACTAGGACTCCAGCACCCTGAAGTCAACAAGCTTGGGAAAGTCCTTTCCATCCTGAGTAGCCAGGCCTGCTGCATTGCCGGTGTCTGAGAATGCTTAATAGGCGACCTTTGCACTGCCCTCAGCCTGGGGCACGTGAGGAGGGTGAAGAGAGCAGGTGGGACCAAGCAGAGGTCCTCCAGGCTCTCCCTTTATGTCTAACATGTTCTGCGAATGAACATTGAACAATGACGATAAACTAAAGCTTCAATATGGCTGATAATTTATAATAGTTCATAAAGCACATTCACATGTGTTAGCTCATCTGACCTTTATGACAATCCTGTAAAATGTCCTCATTTTCATTCTACAGAAGAGAAAACTTGAATTCAGGCCGGTTGAGCCACTCAGCCAAATTTATCTAGCAAGAGTCAGGGTTCAAGCCAGTTCTCCTGACTCCTAACTCATTGGTCTTTCCACCGCTTCACAGTGGCCGCTAAGATTTAGGAAGAACCAAGTCGACTCTGTCTTTTATATTTTTAAATTCGCAGGTTACACATGAACACACTTTGTGTTAAAAAATTTTTTCAAATAATACAGAAGGAGGCTAAGATCATCCTTCCAGCTTCAGCCCTCACCCCGTATGCAGCTCCACTGCAGGGGTGACCTCTGTCAGCAGTCAATGGGCAATCCTCCAAACGTGTGTGTGTTACGTGTGTGTGTAGGAAATATCACGCTTCTTTGTATATGGTGTGCGTGCTCTCTGACATAAATGTAATCTCATTACACATATCATTCTGCTACTTAGTTACATGTTTCCAGCCTCTCTCAGTGCATTTAGAGATCTCTCATTCCTTGTGACTACTATAGAGAATACTTGAGTCATTTCAGGTTATTCTGTCTATAAATCATTTACACTAAAAAATAGAATTTTTAAAAGTTTATTAACCTACCTGGTTTGAGATTTTGTTCTTTATTTAAATGAAGGGAAATCTAATGCAATAAGAAAAAAATAGCATATGAGATCTGGACTTTGTGGGTGTTTTTCTATTTATTAATTCATTCTCAGGCAGCACTCAGCAGAGAAGAGAAGCCATCAGCCTGCGACACCCCTGCTTGGGTCCTAGCAAGAAGGGTCCTAGCAAGGAGGTCATACAGACTCCCCAGGGCTCCCACAGTGACTCTGTGCAGCAGGCCCCTCCTGCTGAGGGTCGGCCTTCACCAGCGGAACAGGGTGGCCAGCTTAACACGGGAGCACGCCTCATCACCCAGCACGTGCAGGCGCTGCTGGTCAAGCGATTCCACCATGCTGTCCGCAGCCACAAGGACTTCCTGGCCCAGGTACCGCTGTGGGCCTCTGGCCATGCTCAGTGGTCCCTGACTGGGGCCTGCCCACCCTCTCCCCATCTTTCCGGACCAAACAGGCTTGAACACAGGGGTTCAGGTGTAGCAGTGAGCACCCTCTTTGGGTTCTGTTGGCTGCGTCTCCTCCTTGCCAAACTGTATTTTAATTCTTGGCTAACACAAAGCTTCTCTGTAAGTATTCATCCTCACTAAGCAGAGAAAATAGAATAATAGTGAGTGTGTTAATATTGCTATTATGTTACAATAAAGGGGAAAGTCATGTTTTTCTTCATCTTTGCAATGACCCTACATATCAAGATCATTGTCCTCATTTTTCTTTGTATGTTTTTTATTCAGAAAAAGAAACACTGGTTCCCCTCTGGCTAAACTCTGGTTCCCCTCTGGCCCACTTCAGTGTGCGGTGTCGGTCTACTCCGACCGTTCTCAGTGGTTGCCGGAACACTGTCTTCTCCCAGGAGCCTAGCCTTCACACATGCTGCCCAGAATGTTCCCCAGAAGCCTGACCTCCCACCAGGGCCCAGTTATGAAGCAGCAGGATAAATGTTTAAAAAATGAACGTATATGGCTGCATGTGTGTTTGTGTGTCTTTTGCACACCACTGCCCACAGTCCATGTTGCCATGTTTATTTTCCCACAGATTGTGCTCCCAGCCACTTTTGTGTTTCTGGCTCTGATGCTTTCCATCATCGTCCCTCCTTTTGGGGAATATCCTGCTTTGACCCTTCACCCCTGGATGTACGGGCAGCAGTACACCTTCTTCAGGTGCGTAGGATCATCACCGGAGGTCATCATTGGCCTCCATAGGGTGTGGGGCTCCTGGGTCACATGCTGCTTGGGCCCCCCACCCCCCGCTGCCCCGGGATAGTCACCAATGTGGCAGGGTGCTTGGGCTGCCATCAGAAAGGAAATCACCTGTCGCTTGGGAAAGGTGATTCCGAGTGGACAACTAGGATGGCCAGGAGTAAGGAAAGAGGAAATACAGTTTAGGAGAGTGGCTGAAGCTTCATTGTTGTGGGGCCCAGACATGATACGCCATCCGATCACTGGCTGTGCTTGGGGGGCTGCCCTCGTCCCAGAGAACTTACGATCACCCCACACATCATCCTGTGCCCTGTGGACACGCCTGGCATGTAGCAGCCACCCAATAAAACACTGTCGAGTTGCATGTCGGCTGCTTCATCCTTCTGTCCCAGTCATGTGCCCACTGAGTGAGCCCCCTCGCGTTGTCTAGCATGGACCAGCCGGGCAGCGAGCGGCTCGCAGCACTTGCAGACGTCCTCCTGAACAAGCCAGGCTTTGGCAACCGCTGCCTAAAGGAAGAGCGGCTCCCGTAAGTCCCTGAGCGCCCCCACTCCAGCGCCATCAGCTGCCCTGGGAGAGATGGGCACCGAGATGGCAGGGTGAGGTCAGCCCCGTCTCAGTCCTGCTCTGTGCTCCACGGACGCGGCTGTCCGTGACCAGTGCTCACCCAGCTTCCCGTGCACACCCATGTGCAAAGGCGCTCACTGCGTCTCTGGAAGCCTCTGCATCACCTGACAGTTCTTCATTTCTATAATTCCTGATATCAGAAGTTCCATACTACTTTAATTTATGCTTCCCACAACCTATTGGAAAGGAATCTGAACAAGCGAAGGAGGGAGATAGGGATTGTCGATTATATAATCAGACCAAGAGTGGCATTAATTATGTATGTGGCCAACTTTCAATTATTGCTACAAGTGTAGAGAAGGGAGTTTTAGAGGGCATTTGAAAGCCACCAAAAATCCTGGCAGTTCAACACAATTTTAACTGCTTCTCTCATTTAGTCTTTTTCAGAGCTGTTGATAAGGACCAAACTAGACTAATTTCAAACTTCTCTTTTATTTGTCATCTCTCAACAGCTAGAGCCACCAGAAGAGAAAAAAGAGATAAAACTGTCCACAAACTAGATCATTATTCCCTGGCCCCACACTGAGTCAATTAAAAAAACAAAAACAAGAAACAAAAAACCCTAAGCTTGATTTTTCTTGAGCAGAAACTAACGTCTAAGAGTGTAGACAGGAGTGCGTAGCTCTGAGGACGGGGAGGGAAGGCTAAGACGGATAAGGTTGGGTGCTGTTTCTCACTTCTGCAGATTTTTATCAACTTTGGAGCTGACTGTGAAATATTTTCTTGTCTTCTGTGAGGGAGTTCCCCTGTGGCAACTCAACCCCCTGGAAGATTCCCTCTGTGTCGCCGAATGTCGCCCACCTGTTCCAGAAGCAGAAGTGGACCCCAGACCACCCCTCGCCTTCCTGCAGATGCAGCACCAGAGAGAAGCTCACCATGCTCCCCGAGTGCCCTGAGGGTGCCGGGGGGTTCCCGCCCCCTCAGGTACCACGGCCCTCCCAGGGAACCAGGGCCCTGCGTCTGCCTGTGACAGCTGGGGCTGGGGAAGGTATCTTGTGGCCCCAGTTTCTGGCCAAATAGCATTTTAGAATGATGGTCGGGGGCAGGACTACATAGGGTCCCCGGGCCCTCCCAGCAGGTCTCCGAGGGGCCTTGTCCGGCCACTTGGGGGGGGTCACTGACCAAGAGCTCCGTTTCCCACTGAACACTCCCTGTGCACCCTAGTAAGAATGTGCCTTTTATCACTGAAAAACTACACACATCATGCATGTTCACTGTGGAAAAATTAGAAAATACAGATAAGTCAGGAGGAAAACAATCATTCTATCACTTGGAAATAACCACCAA
Organism: Phyllostomus hastatus; assembly: GCF_019186645.2. NCBI lineage: Eukaryota > Metazoa > Chordata > Mammalia > Chiroptera > Phyllostomidae > Phyllostomus > Phyllostomus hastatus. Next base: position 12,933,007 of record NW_025333900.1, read on the forward strand.
TAAATACCTTTGGGTTTTATCCAGTCAAACTGGATGATATTCAGAGCACTGTCTGGACAGCCGCCATCTGCTCTTACTTGCGTTATGAGCGCACGCCCACATCCACGTGCGTCTGCATCATCGCTTCTAGCGCCTGCGCACTGTCCCCGGTTTGGGTTTACTTTACTTAACCAGTCTCTCCTTGTTGGATCTATCGGTTTTCAATTTATGTAACATTATAACCAATGTTGCAGTGTCCATTCAAATGCATATGTATTTGCACACTTATTAACAATCTTAAGAAGCTTGCCACGTGTTGTGTAACTAACATGCGTGCACACGCGCACACACACACACACACACACACACACAGCCAACAGCCTATGCTTTGCAGAGACATTGGCAACCTTGGCTCCGAGCAGCATCCTCTCTCGGATGGCGTGAACTCTAGAATGTATCACAGCGAACCTCTCCTGGGAATTTCAGAGAAGTCTCACTCTGTCTCGGGTCGATAACAGCACCTCCCAGCTGACTTGTGCAGGGTGGGGCATTCGGTGGGCATCACCAGTGAGCTGCCCATGAGTGCATGACCCCCTGAGGGGCAGTGTGGCACAGTGGCAAGGGCACAGGCACTGGCATCAGAGAGCCACAGGTTGGTTCCTTGGCCTCTCTGAGCCTTAATATCCTCACCTATAAACTGGGGGTAACTGTGATTTATTCTATAGCAGTGTATGAGAAGTCAAGGAAACAATGTGGGTAAGGAAACTGGGTCACTCAGAACTACATTGAGCTGAATGAGGACAACCCTAAACGAACAGTGGATAAAATAAGACACACTGTGTTTCTCTCTCATGTGCAAGTTCAGGCAGATTCTCCATACTCCCTGTTTTATTTGCTCCTCTGTGGTAAAGAGGCCTCAGCCTCACTGGCCCAGGTGGCAGAATCTACTTTCCAGGCAGCAGAATGGAAGAGGGGATGGATAAAAAGTGAGGGCCAAGTGTGCAAATGATGCAGACACCGACCTGCAGTGTCCACGTCATTATGGATGAAATGAGACATTCTCTCGGACTACCAAGTCCAGTGGAGGAAAAGGGACAGCATGGCTTTTCTCTCAAGGGGAGCAAAAGCCACAGCCTCCGCCACGACAGGCCTTTATTGGGTTTTCTTCACCCATTAGATGATGGTCCTCATTTACTATGCAGAGGTTCACTTTGGGTGTTACAGAAAACAAAGGAGCCAATGCTATGAATCACATCACAGAAGAGGGATATTGCAAATGAAAAGGCAAAAGTGGTTGAACCAGTTATACTCATCCTTGGAAGGTTTAACATGGATTTTAGGAAGTTACTTTGCAGTAAATGTCCTCAATTCAGGGTGAGGGAGTTTTAGCAAAAAACAACACTCATAGTGGCCTAGGCACATTGCAGGCCTGATTCCCCATGGGAGAACCTATCCGTGGGCGTGGGTCCTGTGCATCTCCCAGTGGGAGCTGGGCCCATGCCACACAGAATAGTCTCCTACATGCATATTCACTGTCTTCTAGGGAGAGTTCAAGAAGCTACCACACAGCACTTTCTCTCACACATCATTGGCCAGAATCAGAAGTCAAGGGAGCCTGGGAACTATAGTCTCTAATCCGGGTGGCCTTGCACCAAACACAAAAGTCTGTTAGGATGGCACATAGCAGAAGGGCTAGAGAAGGTAGTAAGGCACGACTAAATTTTGCCACATCATCAATCATAGTTGCTGGCTTGTAAATGATGTGCTGTTTATGAGCATCTTGTCTTTCTCTTTTTTATATGCTAAAAGTGTATGCCTTTATATTTCTCAAGCAATATATTTTTCCCCTTGAATCATAACTCAGCCACCTCAGCATCACAGGGATCCCCAAAGAGGAACTCAGGGAGTTTGTCCCAATTCTCTGTTCCCTGAGAGAAAGCTGTACTTCTGCTGGGTTTGCCGAGGGCCCCTCTGGTTCCTTCCGCCCTGATGTATGTATGCAGCACTGGGACCACAAGTTCTCATGCCGGGCTCTTGCCCATGGCCGGGACAGAAGGCCAAGAGTGGCTACGTGGAGATTCATTTCACCAGTGAATCCTAACTTCAAGGCTGCTTGTCTAGCTTATAGAAACTTACTTTCAGTGGTTAGTCCTTGATCTCTGGGGGGAAATTTAACAGGCCACTGTGGCCAAAGCCCTGGAAACAGACAAATCGGTTCCTGTGATTGTTCTTTCACTCCTGCATTTCCTCATTGTCATTCATGTCTCTCCTGGGAGCAAAATTGAACATCATCAATCTGTACAGGAGCTACCTCCTCTCTCTCTCTCCTCAGCTCTCTCCCTTTCTCGCTCTCACTTTCTCTCACACACACACACATACATGCACACACACACACTCTCCCTCTCTTATGTTTATACCTAGTCACTCACACTCTCCAATTCAGCCTAGAATTAAGCCAGAGGTAGAGGTGCAGGCTTGGTGTAGAGGTAGTAAATTGCCGTCATCTGGAAAACGGGATGGGGGATGCAGTCTCCTACAGGGATGCACCTGTTCCCACATTCTTTACATGGTGGTGGGTCCTGAGGTGGGAGTGTTCCATCCCTGACTTCTAGACACATAGAGTTAAAGTTACAGGAGTATTTTCCTTTAATAGAAGTTTTTGAAAACAATTCATCATAAACTTCCCAGGCACCAGCAACTGTTCCAGGCTAGACTGCACCTAGGTAGTTTGGCAGTTCCCCTGGGTGCCAGTCTCAGCTTGAGAAGCAGGGTGATGGAGTGAAAAGAGTGAGGGCTGTGGAGTCAGACAGACCTAGGTTCAAATCCTAGGTCAACCCCCTGCAAGTTCTGCAACCTGGTCCGAGTTAGCGAACCTTTCTGAACCTCACCTTCTCTGTATGCAAATTAAAGTAATAATTCCTCTCTCATGAGGGTACGAGGGTTAAGGAATATATTATAATGTATGTGGAGCATTCCACACAGTGCGCAGCACACAGTGTTCTGCAGGTGCTAGTTCTCCTAGCACTAGAGAGAGGGACTGAAGAAGGAAGTACAATAAAGTGGGAAAGGAGGAAGAGGAGACAGAAAGTGTATAAAAATGAGAAGGACAGTGTGTGATGATGGTGGTTTTAAAGCCACCAAAAATTCCCTCAGCTACTTTTGGATGACACCCTCGACACCCAAGGTTCATAACTGACCTGAAACTAAACAATATTTATTCCCAAATTTAAAGTAATACTGCCACCTGGTGACCAAACCCATGCTCTTTAGAATTCTCCAGAATCTTTTGATGAACTAGCTTCCAGTCTTGGATGTATTTGGAAGGGGACTTGTAAATTGTAAGGTGCTGTTTGAATTCTTTCACTCCTGTCACAGATTTATTATTTCAACTATATGTCAGGTACTGTTCTGGGTATTGGGGACACAGCAGCTAACTAGTCAGCGAAAATTCCAACTCTCATCGAATTTGTAACACGTAGGGGTGTAACAGACAAAAACAAGTAAGCAGGTCAATTGGAAAGAAAATTCTGGGTGGAGACGAAGACGTGAAGACTGCACAACACTGTGTTATGATCCAGAATGACTGGAACTAGAACATACCTCTCTGAGGAATAAAACTGGGGCTGAGATGTGAATGGTGATGAGCCAGCTCTGTGAGGTGTCCAGGCCGGGCACCAGACACAGGGAACTGGCAAGTGCATGGCTACTATAGGGCGAGAGGTGAGTGTGTGAGAAGCAGGCAGAATAGGTGGGGAGGATGAGGAGGAAGGGGAGAGTGGCAGCAGGTGGGCTCAGAAGGCAAGGCGGGGCCAGCTCACCTGGGCTGTGCCAGCCTTGGTAATGAATTTGGATCAGATCCCAGGGTTTATTTGGAGTGTGGTAAGCCAGGTGACTAGGGTATTTGATTTACATTTTTAAAGTTCAGTCTGGCTGCTGGGCGGAGAATGGATTGTGGAGGGCCAAAGGTGGAATTAGGGAGACCAGTTTGGAAGCTTCTGTAGCAGTCCAGGTGAAATGTAGGTAGGGGCTTGGGCTGGGGTGGTAGTAGTGGAAATGGAGAGATGCAGATGTATCGGAGATTTATTTGGGAGCTAGAGCTATCCTATCATATCAATGAATTGCAGAAAAGAGAGGGATCAAGGATGACTCCCGTATCATTTACGTGGCAACTAGGGAGATGCTGATGCTTCACTCAGTAGCTTTGTTTCCCAGCAGATGAGTTCATAAATAACTTTTAGTGAAGAACAAGCAGCTTCACAAACTGGAAGGTCTCAAATTTCAAAGTAATTAACACTAATGTCTCATTGCCTCAGAGAGTGCAGAGCAGCACCGAAATCCTACAAGACCTTACAGACCGGAACATCTCCGACTTCCTAGTGAAAACGTATCCTGCGCTAATACGAAGCAGGTAAAAGGGCCCTTAATGCTTTTCATCCTGGGTCCCTAGAGAATCTAGTAACAAAGGATGGAAGATAACTTACTCTCATGATTTATCAACAATTGGGGCAGTGCAATTTTTTTCTTTTTCCTAATTTGAGGGCCTCATCCAACAGAAAAGGTGATTAAGAATATGCAAGTAAAATGCAACTCAAGTATAATTTTGCTTTTGTTTTGTTCAGATTAAGCAGTCTTCAAGATTAACCTGTATACTATTAAGAGTAAAATTTAACAGTATAGAATTTGTCTAATAATGCAGCCTCATATTTTAACTAGTTAAGAAAGAGAGACCAAGTTTGGAGACAGGGATAAATGAGAATAAAGGGGGAAAGGTAGAGGAAAAAGAAACGAGATGGAAAAATAAGAAGTAAAAAGCAGAAAGGAAAAAATTTAGACCAAGAGGGGACAGAGGCAGCAGCAGTGTCCGAGCGAGCCCACGGGCTGGCTGCCGGGTTAACCGCACCTGCCACACTGACAGAAAATGACCACCTGTGGTGCTGCCTTTTAACGTGCAGGGAACTCTTTGGTGACTGTCTATTTCTCCCAGCTCTGCAGCCCTTCCCACAGCCCCTGCGGGGAGGGACTGGCTCTGCAGCCCCTGTGAGAGCAAGCATTTGAACAAGAGCATGCTACCAAGAGAGCATCATAGGGAACCCTATGATCCAGTTCCCATATACTCTGGGGCTAAAATAAAACAACTGTCTAATTTTAGTAGTACTTTCAGTTGCTTCCCCTACCAGAGCCATGCACAAAAAAATAAATGGGCTCAATTAACTAGAACACACTGCAGGTGGTGAAAGCAGCTGCCGAGAAGGCAGGAAACAAACAGAGAATGCCAACCAAGCCCAAAAATAAAAGCAGAGTGCATGGAATTTATGCAATAATGGAATAAACAACAACCATCCCAGACTTTATTCTCAGCAGCAAGGTTGCAATACAGAACCTTGGATTTTGTGCTTGATGACAATGATAGTTCGTGGGCCTGACCTGTGAGCTCTACGGTTGGCATTTTTTTGTCTTCTATCTTGTCATTTTACCCTTGACTGGCTGGAAGTCAGTCTCTGAACTTTGGGCTTGAAGTAAGTCGGAATTTGCCCCAGGTGTGCAGGTGGTTATTAGGGCCTTATTTATGCAGGTGGGAGAGGGGAGGGCTGCAGACTTCACTCCACACTGGTACGATAGTTGCCACATTATCTGGTTCCAGATGGTCTGACAAATGACCTGACAACAGGGCCACCCAGAAAGCCCAGCATGTGGGATGTGACTTGAAGAGCCAGCAGTGGAAAACAGCAGTGCTTTTTCTGCCTGTGTATTTGGCTGGGCTCCTAGGCTGAGGTTTCCATGTTGCCTGAATATCAGGAAATGCAAAAATGCCCCTGAAAACTGGGACACCCCAGTGATTGTCTGGGGAGGAAAGTTAACTCCCCTGTCATGCCTGTGGTATATTCATTGTATGATTTTTTTTTTCACTTTTAGCTTAAAGAACAAATTCTGGGTCAACGAACAGAGGTAAGAAACTATTTTTATAAGAAATTAAAATCTCAAATTGATTTAAAATACTCCCATATAAACAGAGCCACACCTCGAAGCCCTGGAGATAGAATGTCCTGTATGTGCTCAGGAAGCCACACGTCATGTCCTGAAGGATGTGTGGCTGGAGACACCCTGGACCCAGAAGATGCCCCATGTCATAGGTCTCCTCAAAGGACATAGATGGGAAGTGACATTCCTGGAAGACTTGGTCCAGAGCATTCTCACTCAAGGGAGGTTCTAGAAGCTCCAAGGGAATAATAGTTCACAACACTAATGAGAGGACAGGGGACCTAAGCCCTGGCACTTCTTGGCCTCCTCTTTTAAGCCTTAGGGAGTCTGGCCCAGCCCTACACTCACCTCATGCCTGAGGCATCTGGAGACTCAAATGATTCCAGAGGTTTGGAGAATCCTCCAGGGATATTCCAGGAGTGAGCTGGCCTCCCAGGCTCCTTCAGAAATGGGCCTCTAGAATGAATGCAGAGCTGATACTGACTTGATTCCAAACCATAAAAGTGAAATCCAGCTCTTGGAATTGCTCCCTAGAGGGAAGTATGGATCCTCAGCTGAAGCAGAGAGTTGGGGGTAGGGGGAGTGCAATTTGAGTCCCTGAGAAGTAAAGTTCAGTAAATTAATTTTGTTGATCCTACCATTGAAAGGTTTTAAGCCAGAGCGACAAGCCCAGATCTGTGTTTGGGCAGGATCACGGAGCCTCCCAGAGCAGTGTGGAAGATGGTCGGGGGTCAGAAAGCCCCAAGGCTAGGGTCTCAGTTCAGGTGCTGGAGCTCGAGTGGAGGCAAGACCGTTGAGGGGCTGCCCCAGGGCGGGCGGGGCTGAGCAGCACAGGTTGGGCACAGGAGGGCCAATACCAATTGGGTTAAGGGGAGTCCAGGGCTGTCAGAAGTACAGGCAAAGCACAGAAGTGGCACAGGGGAGGAATCAGGGCTGGGATGGGGGCAGAGTCAGGGAGGACTTCAAAGAGAGGATGATGTGTGTAAGTCGAGGAGCCGGAGTGGCCTGATGCTCAAGAAGGGGAAAGGCGCCCCTGGGAAGCTGGCAGCCCTGCGGAGGTGTGGGTTGCCTGAGGAAGTGGGGAGGGGCTGGCTGGAGGAGGACAAAGGGGGAAGTTTGTGACAACTTTAACCAATAAAATATAATTTAAGAAAAAGAGAAAGTAAAACAAGGTTGGTTTGTAAAGTAAAGCCCTGTTGCTCACTAGTGCAGACAATTCCCCCCAAAGTACACATTTCCCTGCAGAAACTGAGAGAGCCACTGGCAAGCACGAAGCACCGTGGACGTGGGTCGTGGCACTGATCTGAGGCCTTCTTGTTCCCTTGTCAGATACGGAGGGATTTCCATTGGAGGGAAGCTCTCGGTTCTCCCCATCGCTGGGGAAGCGCTTGTGGAATTTCTGAGTGACCTTGGCCAGATAATGAATGTGAGCGGGGTATGTAAACAGCCTGGAGATTTGGCTAGGCCTTTCAATGCCGGCTGAAACAAATTATCATGACTGCTAAAAATGCAAATAAAAATCCACTTGCTTGTTCATTAATTACGGTTTTCTAGGGCCCTATCACCAGAGAGGCCTCTAAAGAAATGCCTGCTTTCCTTAAACATCTAGAAACCGAAGACAACCTTAAGGTACTGGCCCTGTGTAGTCTGCCCTAGAGCTGAAAAAATCACATGAGCTGGTTATTTTTATTTTCCCAGATTAATTAAATTCCATCGCATCTGTTGAAATCTAGCACGGAATGTCTTCCGGCTGCCAAACCCTTCCTCCTCCTCACATTCCTTTTCCTGAGGCTCATTTTTTCTTGAAACAGCTGTTGTTAGCACGGCCTCACGGAGCCCCTCCCGCCCTCCAGGTGTGGTTTAACAACAAAGGCTGGCACGCCGCGGTCAGCTTCCTCAACGTGGCCCACAATGCCATCCTGAGAGCCAGCCTGCACCGGGACAGGAACCCGGAGGAGTATGGCATCACTGTCATCAGCCAGCCCCTGAACCTGACCAAGGAGCAGCTCTCCGAGATTACCGTGTAAGCCACCGCAGCCCCAGCCTCATGACTTCCCTGTTAGCCTCTCCTCTCGTTTGGGACCCGAGAGGACTCTCACTAACGGATCCGCGGGGCTGGATGGCAAGGGTGTTTAACCGGGCAGACACGAACACTTGCCACACTCTGTGCACCACACTGCGTGGCTGGTCTTTCTCCTCGTATTTATTAGGGAAGTGAGTGTGTATTTGGTCCCACTCCCTTTTGGCTCTTGATAAGAAGCTGTTCCCGGAGCTCACACAAACATTCTCCACACCAGTATGCACAGTGACCGCTGGGAACTGGGAAGGTTCACTAAACCTTTCATCTCCCCGGCAGTGATTGTCTCAGATTCCGGTGACTCCATCTGATGGTCAGGCTGTGGAGATGGCGACAGAACCTTGCCTTCCTCAAGCTTCGGCTCTTACTGCACAGCTTCAGGAATAAAAACATCCATCTTGTGCAGCTTGTAGTATGTTTTTAGCCTTAGTTAGGGCAAACTCCTTCTGATAAGCTGTAGGGTCCTCGTTTTCCTATCCCTGTATACTGAGTGTCCTGAACACAGGCCCTCAGCATGCCCAGTGTCCCTGGCTGACAGTCGGCCCGGGCCACCCCCCTTCAGACGGCCTTGGGGCCTCCGCGGGGGGGACAGCAGTCTGTGCCGCCTTTGTTCTCACTCAGCACTGCCACGTCTCCTGTGTCTGAAATATGAAATGGAAGTCGTCTGTGATTACAAAATGGTATATGTTCATTAAATAAAAGAACACAGAGTTTTAAGAACTTATTATCTATAACCCTACACAGTTTAGGGTATTTCCTCAAAGCATTTTTGTGCATTTCCCTTTTAGTCATTTGTTCTCCTCTTCCTGCATGTGTGGGTCACACTATTTCCAATTTTATAAGGACACTGACGAGCACATGTGGCGCCTTTGTGGGAATTGAAGGTGCTTCTTTCTCTCGGTGGGCACTGTCCCTGGCAGGGGGTCATGGCTTGGATGTGAAGGTCAGGTTGGGTTTCAGCCCACACTTGGCCTCTGAGCCAGATGCCTTCCACTTGACCCCAGAAAAGGCAAAGAGAGACAAGCCCTGTATACTCAGCCCATCCTCTTTTCCATTAACTTATCATCATGAACATTTTCTCGTGCTATGATGTATTTCACGTTCTAACAAGATAATTTACATCTTCTAACAAAAGAAATAAATTTCATAGGCCATATGACTATCTACCTAAAAAACTGAAAGACTCTATAGGCAAATTATTAGAACAGATAAGAGCATTGTAATATATGACATTAATATAAAAACCCATTTCTATAGCCATCAATAAGTAATTTGAATATGTAATGAAGAGAAAGTTCACCTAGACTTTCATATTAAAATGGAACAATATTCAACATTAACATGGAACAGAAAACCCAAGAATATCCACTTAACCTTGACCCACTTTAAGACGATTGAAGGAAATGACAAACGTTGGGCTAGGGGAGGGGATTCTGGAGGCTGAGACCGAGCACTGGGTGAGCCTCCCCAGAGCCTGACTCTGTCTTCTCCTGCACCTGCTCCGCCTTCTTCACCTCTCTCTGCCTGTATCTCCTGTCTGGCTGCAGGCTGACCTCTTCTGTGGATGCCGTGGTTGCTATCTGTGTTATTTTTGCCATGTCCTTCGTCCCAGCCAGCTTTGTCCTTTATCTGATCCAAGAGAGAGTGAACAAAGCCAAGCACCTCCAGTTTGTCAGTGGAGTGAGCCCTACCACTTACTGGCTGACCAACTTCCTCTGGGACATTGTAAGTGTCAGGTCACAGTGCCTCTCTCCCCTCCATTGGCCTAGGGGGTGGGCCTTTGTGTTTACTATGATTGAGGAACAAGCAGGGTGGGGCTCTGGTACTGCTAGGATTGTCAGAAGGTGCTGCACCAAGGGCCTTGAGTGTCTGCTGTCTGTTGATATCTTAGAAAGGCACAGAACTAGGAGCTTCAAGCTAGAGAAGAATGGAAGGGTCAGCTCAACAACTGCTGAGTGAGGGCTCTGCGTACACTGCCCCAAGGTGCTTTCTGAGCCATCCAATAATTTCTGACTGCAGGAATGAGGCTGGCCGTCCTGAGAATAATCTGGAGCTAAAGGAGTAACATCAAGCAGACCTTCACCCTGTACCCTCTTCTTAAATCCTGCTCCGCCCCCAAAGGGGTGAGGAACTTCCCCTGTGGCAGAGTCACCAGATGAATATAGGATACCCAGCTAAATTTGAACTTCAGATAAACAATGAACTTTTAGTGTTTCACCCCCCAAATATTGCATGGAACATAGTTATACTAAAGAAATATTTTTTGTTTATCTGAAATTCAAATTTAACTAGGTATCCTATATTTTTATTTGCTAAATTTGACAACCCTACCCAGTGGTATTATTTTTCCCCAAAGGAGCCATACCTTTGCTGTACCAGTTAAGCCACCACGTTAGAAAAAAATGAAAAAATATATATTTAACGAGTCAACAGCAGACTACCACCCTTTCACAATCAGCACTGGAGGAGGCGGGGTGGGGGGATACTTCATGACAAGCCACAGGGTCGAACTGGCAGAAAAGCCTAGTTATAATGCAGCGGAGGTCACCGTGACAGCCGGCCTACTCTGGGTGTCTTGGGTAATGAGAGCCTCTGTTTTCTTTATCCCAATGTTCTGCGACTAACCCGAGTCCCACTTCATGTGACGATAAGATTCATTATGATGGAGACCAGCACAAACAACCTGCTCCACTATGACTTTTGATAATGATGGCAAACAGTGGGATTCCTAGAGACATAATTTATTTTATTTTACTTGACCTATTAAGAAGCCACCACTTAACAATACAAAACCAGAAATTATCAGTAGTACTGAATTCTTTCCTCTCTTTTCTGCCCATGAAAAACCTTCATGGCCACATGGGAGGAAGTCAGACTCTGCAAGCCTCACCCCGGACAGAACATCACTTCGAGAGGCCATACTGACCTTATGCTCTGAATATGGAGGGAGCTGGGCTCACCTGCACTGAAAGGCCATTAACGTGCTAGTTTTTTTCACTCTATTTTGTTTAAAAGACAATGAATAGAATTTACACTTGGGGCTGACCCAGGCATGTGCCTGGCTACAAACTGAGACATGTGAGCCAAAGCAGAATGTGGAGAGAATGACAGAGCGGTGTCTCGGGGGGAGGTGATACTAGCAAAGCAGACACCCCAAGGAAGGGCCAGAAAAATGGTGGTGGGACATAAGCAGGCTTCCTGATGCTCTACATTTAGCCTGGAATTCAAACTCTGGGATCCAGATTGTCAGAGCTCAGGACACTCGTTAGCTATGGCAAAAAGGCAGCACATGCCTCGGGGTCGTTACTGAGTGAATGAACCCTGTTTCTATCATTCACTCAGCATGTACATGATACCTTATATTCTTTTTATTTATACCGTGTTTTTTTCTGTGAAATTTTGAAACAATAGCAAACTTACAGAAATGTTCCAGGGACAGTTCAAAACTGTTTTTCAGAGTCATTTGAGAGTAACTTCCCAATAAGATGCCCCTTCACACATGTGCACACATGGGTGCACACATACACAGACACACACTCACACGCGCACACCAGCACTTCTGGTGTGACCAGCACTCGGGCTTCACCGCCGTCTAATCCCCAGACCCCGCTTGGGTTCTGTCAGTTGCCTGAATAACTTCGTTTACAGAAAAGGATCCACGTGTCTCTCAGTAGCAGGCACTGAATGCAGTTGTCCTGTCCCTCCAGGCTCCCCCGCCTGGAGTGTTTCATCAGTTTTTCTTTGACACACGTGACCTCGACATTTTTGACGATCACAGGCCAGTTATCTGGCAGAATGTCCTTCAGTCTGGATTTGCCCGGCATGTCCTCATGGTTAGGTTCAGGTCACGGCAGCAGCGTCACCTAGGGACGCTCTGTTCTGCTCACCGAGTCCCGTCAGGCAGCTTCTGTCTCGGTTTGTCTGTCACTGGTGGTGCCACTTCGGTCGTCTGACTGAGACGTTGTTCACTGAGATTCTCCACTGTAAAGCTACTTTTTTTTTATAATTAGCAAGAATTTGGGGGAGAGGTACTTTAAAGCTGTGCAAAATCCTGTTTGTTATCAAACTTTCCATTGATTCATTAATGTTATTTATAACTATGTGAAGTCATCTTTCCTGTGTTAGTCCATGGATTATAATCAGGTACCGTTATTATTTATCCCGATGCTCAAGTTACCCCTGGTTTGGCCAGGGAGAGCCCGTTTGAGCTGATTTCTGCCTCCTCTTGACTTCCATCCCCATTGCCCTTGAGCACCTCCATGCTCTCTGGCACAGCAAGATGTTCCAGGTTCATCCCACTCCCCCCAGCCCTACCTGGAACCCATTGTGTCCCCAAGGAAACCTGGTTCCTTTCTGTGGAAAAGGGCCCTCAAAACCAAGAGCTGCCTGCTAGATATGCTCTATGCTACTGGGGTGTTGATGGTCCCAGGCCTTCTCAGGGGAGAGAACTAGGGAAGATATGGATAGATAGATAGATAGATAGATAGATAGACAGATAGATCAAGATGCATTTACATCTGTATTTATCTGTCCATGCACTGAACGTGATGGGCTCGCTAAAACCTCTGGTTCCAATCCAACACCATAGGCTCATGATGGCTTTCCAGGTTTCCATATTTGTAACTTCCTTCTCCAAGAGTGAGACACCAGCTTCTATCACCCCGAATTCATTTAGCTACCTGAGCAATACACCCACATATAAACAGTTCCCATCTCTGGCCCCATCCCCTCCACCGTGTGGACACCCACCCCTCCCTGCTTCAGCTGACCTCGAGGAGGTCCTCTTCATTCTGCTCTGGCTCTGGTACCCTCCTCCCAATCAACACTCTTCTCACACCACTGGGGCTCCAGCACCCCACTAGCCCACCCTCTGTGAGATATCCTCTCACCTTTCTCGGGTCCTCATCCCATTTGGGACCACTGTCACTGCACCCCTGACCCCACCACGGCTGCCTGTCATTCCAGGCTGCCCATCGTTCCCTGTCCATCCTAATGCCTTTGGGACCGAATTGTGTAAGAAGTAAAGAGAAGGGGAAAAGTGATGAAAGAGTGTCATCTATTTGAATTTTGTGAGGCCGAGGACCAGATCTTAAGTTTTTCTGAGTTCTGGAGACTTACTTAGTAGAATCTATAGGACTTCATGACCAATTAATTACAAAGAGAGAATGGGAGAAGAGGTAGAATTACATAATTCATTCTTTTAAAAGATGCAGACTGAAGGTCCCCTTCACAGGGAGGTGGGGCAGAGTAGGAGGGCTAAATACAACTTAACATATGTTTACTAACCGAGAACTATTTAGACAAACAGAATCAGCACCGCAGACCGTATGTGCTGGAGGAGCCGACCCAGTCCCTTTTGACAGACAGGAAACAGGTCTCCTCTTCTCTCTTCAAGATAAATTATGCTGTGAGCGCAGCCCTAGTGGTGGGCATCTTCATCGGGTTTCAGAAGAAAGCCTACACTTCTCCAAACAATCTTCCTGCCCTTGTCGCATTGCTCATGCTGTACGGGTGAGTTGTTTGAGCCTTTAGCTAAGGCCATCAAAAGGCAAGTCGGAGGGGGAGCATGATCTCCTGACAGAAAACTGGGTTTCTGGTGGCAAGGTTAGCTTCCAGCCCCCATCAGCTCTGCAGCCTGGCCAGAAGCCTGGCTGGCTTCTGTTTCTGAGTCCATGCACGGACGTGCTCCTGAGGCTCGGTGCACTCAGGGACGATGGAGATGCCCCACGTGGCCTGGATTTTCTTCCATTCAAACCATGGCTCAACCAACACCTGGGAATCTGTCACTCCCATCTCTCTCCCAGCTGTGATTCTGATTCGCTGTGGCCAGCCCATCCCTCTCGGTGTCTCCATCTATACTGGCCAAGAGTTCTTTGCAGCCAGCAGACGACTCCAGCTGAAAAGCTGTTCCTGAGTCAGGGCCGGAGATGTCACAGAGATTAAATTCAGTGGAACTATAGAGCAACACATGCAACTTCATGTCCAGGGCTACACATCCTATCTGTGTACCGTGGACACATCATACACCTCGTGTAGGCCTCAGTTTTCTTATCTGGCCCTTCCTGGGTGGTCCAGTACTCTTACCAGAGCAGTGGTCTCCATTTATCTCTAGGGAAAAGAGAATTTGGGGACCAGCCTGACTGTGGTGCATCAGCCCCAGGGAACTGTGAATGAGCCTGTTGGGACCTCAGTTCAGTTTGCTGATCCAGACTAGAGTGGAAAGCATTGAAGGGTAGACCGTGCCCCCATGCACCGTACAAGGCTTTACAATTTATGTACATTCACAGTTGCAAATGCCCCCATGAGATGGCCAGGGAAGGCATTACTATCTCAGTTCAAAGATGGGGAACAAAGATCAAGGGGTGGAGTATCTCTTTGGTCTTCCAGGGACTCTCAGCAGTTTAAACATTTCACCTCCTGTGTGAGGGAAGTGCATCATATCTAAGGGGACAGCAGCTGGAATAGAAATTGACGCTCCGTGCCACTGAGTTGTGCCGTTTCACACAGATGGGCAGTCATTCCCATGATGTACCCAGCATCCTTCCTGTTTGACGTCCCCAGCACAGCCTATGTGGCCTTGTCTTGTGCCAACCTGTTCATCGGCATCAACAGCAGTGCCATCACCTTCATCTTGGAATTATTTGAGAATAACCAGGTGAGCATGATGTTTTTGGCATCCTTGTCTGATGACTAGGACACTAGAGAATAGGTGCTGGCAAAGCAGAGCCACAGGCAAGTGCTGTCTCAACACGCCTTGTGCACAAATGAACCAACCTCCCTCCTTCCCTCCCTCCTTCCCTCCCTCCTTCCCTTTCTTTTCTTTCTTTGAACTCCTTGTTCCTGCTCATACTCTAGTGTCATGGTTCCCTGAGCTCATTCTCAAGCTATAAATGACTTTTCATTATTTTAATATTTTGGATTTTCTTACTCCTTCAAGGTTTCTTGAGGACTGCAGGTGTTAGGTTTTCTACACATACCAGAGCACTCATGTAATTTCAAAATTTAAAAGGAGCAAAAAGACATATAATGAAAAGTCTCCTTCCTACTCCTGTTTCTCAATCACCCAGCTTCAGAGGCAACCTTTCATTTGAGTTTCTCATGTGTTCTGGAGACATATAAGCAAATGCATATATATTCTTCCTCCACTTTCTTTTCCTTGAATTAATTAATTAATTTTTAGAGGGAGGGAAAGGAAGGGAGAAAGAAAGAAAGGGAGAGAAACATCAATGTGAGAGAGAAACATTGATTGGTTCTTCCTTGTACATGCTCCAACAGGGAGCCAAACCCATAGCCCCAGGTTGTGCCCTGACTGGGAATCGAACCAGAGACCTTTCGCTTTGCAGGATGACACCCAAACAACAGAGCTACACCAGTCAGGACTTTCCCTCCACTTTCTTATGTGAATTGTAACAGAGTAATATATACTATTTTACATAAAAATTAATCCCGAGGATAGGGTTAGGAATTTATGGCACTGAACGGGCCCTTGTATGACCTGTAGCATCCAGTTGTCCCACCCACAGCCCCCAGGCTTCTCTCTGCCCAGGGACAACTGGCCGGACTGGGTCACAACCACAGTGGCCGCAGCCGCAGGGCTGTCTGCGCTCCACACTTCGCTCCCAGCTGCTGTGCCCGAGCCCTGGCCGTGGCTGTCCTGGGAACTTCCCAAGGACTGCTGGTCTCGCCCGTGCGCCTGTCTCCCCAGTGGCCTGTGTAGCCTTTCCTTCCCTCAGGAGGCCTCTGCAGCTCCAAGGGTGGGCCCCAGCCAGCGCCTCTGCTATCCTGCGGCCCTGGTCCCCACTCCTGCTTCTGGGCTGCTGGGAGAACCCAAGGCAAGTCTGCACTCTGCACTAACCACCCAGTCTCATGGCTGACTGACAGCGATGCTTTCCAAACCATGTCAGGCTTTCTGTGGCCCCTCTGTGCCATGACTGATAACACGTATCCCATGTCACAGTCAGACCCCAGGGCAAGGGGGAGGAGAACACTGCCCCCCACCCCGACCACCCCACAGTGGCCGGAGCGTCCTGGTAGACTGACAGGGCTACTCTTCAGAGCTGTGTTTGTCGCAGGCTCACAGCTCACTCAGTCTGAAGAGTGTGTTACTTCAGAATAATTAAATAATACGCTTAAAAAACTCAAAACATTCTCCCTCCTGCCAGCTGCTCTCATTTAGCCAACATGTATTGAGTGCACCTTCCTCCCCTGCGTAAAAGCTGGTAGCTTCCACATAAGTTATCAGACAGATGCTGCAGAAATACCCAGTACCCCAGAGGAGGCTCCCCAGGTCCCAGTAGCTGCTGTCCCTTCTCAGTCAAGAGGTGTCAACTAAATGAACAGCACGTGATAGATGTGCCGATAGAAGCAAGCACGGCCTGCTCGCTCGAACTGTCCCTCAGAACTCCCCTCCCAGTCAGGGAATGACCTGCACGCCGAGTTAGGAACTGGTATAACTTCAGAACACTACATTCCATGTGACAGAACATCAAAGGAGCAAGACAGGTGAACGCCACAGGTCAGAGTGGACCCAAAAGAGCTGGGCTGCAGGGCTCTGGAGAATCTTTTTTTTTTTTAAGATTTTTCTTATTTTTTATTTTTAGACAGCGGGGAAGGGAGAGATAAAGGGAAAGAGAGAAATATCAATGTGTTGTTGCCTCTTATGCGCTCTCTACTGGGGACTTGACCCACAACCCAGGCGTGTGTCCTGAGTGGGAATTGAACTGGCAACCCTTTGGCTCGCAGGCCAACACCCAATCCATTGAGCCACACCAGCCCAAGCTGGCTCTGGAGAATATTGGTGGAGGAAATTCAGTTTAAGCCTGGTCCTGGACAAGCAGAACTTTGTTTCCCCATTTGGTAAACAATGAAGTGGCTACTATGAACTAATCATTGTACAAGGAATTTAGGAAGGATACCAAATGATTAGGACCCAGTCCCTGTCCTGCAGGGACGACTGACTAGGGGAGAAAGTAGGCAGGTAAAAAATAATTCACCTGGCAATGTGGAATGTGTTCTAAGAGAGGAGAAGGGAAGGTTTTACCATGGGAATCTGGAGAGGCTTATGCAGGAAGGGGTCACGAGAACCAGCTTTGTGAAGGAGGGTGTTCTTTCCTGCTAATAGCAACAGTTAATAGAAGCTGCAAGTGCAAATGCCCAGAGGCAAAGGGCAGAGTGCCTTTTGGGGAACAGTGGGGAGCAGGGGAGGCTGTGCTGTGGGGATGGGCCAGATTATGGGCAGCAATGGCCTCTTCAGCCTTGTCTCCACCATGTCCCCTCTGCCTTCCTGTGGGAGGCTCTGCCTGACACCTCAAGGCTAAGGCAGCAAGCACAGTCTGGGCACCCGAAAACAAGCCCCCCAACTCAGTGCAGACACCACAGAGAGTCTCTGCCTTCTTGCACACAGCCCAGAGGTATCCTGTGGGAGCCGAGCAACGGAGCTGGGCTGTGCTCCAGGGACCCTCTCCCCTTGGGTCGAAGCTGGGTGACAGTAATGGCTCACAGCTGTACCAAAGCAGAGAGAGCCCGGGTCACATTCCCAGCCGCTGCTGCATCTCCTGGAAACAAGTGACTTGGAGGGCTTGTGGGTAATTTCAGAACCCACAGTGAGCTCTCAAGGGGCTGCCTGTGAGGCTCCCAAAGAGGCACCTCCTATGAGTATTTCAGGACTTTCCTACTTTGTGACAAATCTCTCCTGTGGACAGTCTGGCTGCTAGGCCCCTCTGTCTACAGTCCTCCCCCTGGTCCTTTCCTGGGAGGGCATCCAGGCCCCACCCTGCTCAGGAGGGCACAGTGGGCTGGGCCCCCCTCCTGACCGCCCTGCTTCTCTGTGTTTCAGACGCTGCTCAGATTCAATGCTGTGCTGAGGAAGCTGCTCATCGTCTTCCCCCACTTCTGCCTGGGCCGGGGCCTCATCGACCTGGCGCTGAGCCAGGCTGTGACAGACGTCTATGCCCGGTTTGGTGGGTGGCAGTTGAGCCCAGTCAAGCATGGCCCTGGATGACCTGAAGCTGGGAGGGCTGAAGCAAGGGTTCCTAGGCCAGACCTGCGGCCTGGCCTGGGGGCACCTGGCTGGTGTGGGTTGTTCTGCTGACTACAAGGGCTCAGGGTGCCTCTGTTTCCTTGGCTGAGGAGCCACAGGAGGGTTTGAAGGAAGGCTCTGTTCTTCCCTACTCTGACCTGAGGAGCCAAGATGAGACTTGTGTTCAGCTTTTGCTTAATTCCTTGCATAAGGTCTGGTCTAGCTGAGCCACGTGTTGAAGCTAGGTCTTGGGGGCAGCTGGGCAGCAAAGTGGACTTAATTCCTATCACTTTCTGGTGGCCTCTGTCCCCAGGTGAGGAGAACTCTTCAAATCCATTCCAATGGGACCTTATTGGGAAGAACCTGGTTGCCCTGGCTGCAGAAGGGGTAGTGTACTTCCTCCTGACGCTCCTCATCCAGCACCACTTCTTCCTCACCCGATGGTACGTCCCTGATGCTGCCCAGAGGGTGTCAAATCCGAACGTGGCTTTACATCCATACAGTTGTCTTTTCCCTCATGAGCCCCACACCATGATGGTTTTTGCAGTCTCAAAGACTGGCTTGCTCTGAATAACTCAAGAAGAAGAGACACAGAATCAGCACGAAAGAATTTGTAAAGAATCTACACTTTAAAGTATTTAAAATACAATGCGATTAGTTTCAATCACTAGTATTTAATCCATCCTTTAATTAACAGGTACTCATTTTAAATTGGATGACAACGTTGCACATGATAACAGTTGAGAAGTATTCAGAGTACAGCTGTGTGTGTGCATTGTACATTCACAGAACATAGACAAAGGAGGACCCGTTGCTAATCAAAGATGTGAGAGTAGAGGTGGGGAGGGAGGGAGAAATATGGGGGTGATATGAGGTGAGTGCAGCCAGGAGCAGTGTGTGGGGTGCAGGGGCGATAGTGCCCCTCTCCAGGGTGGGGGGACAGCTGCCAACCCTGCTGTTCTTCTCCCCAGGTGCCTCATTCTAAGGTGGGTGCTCAGGTTTCTGGAAGAGGCAGCCCCTCTGCAATCCAAGCCGACACTGACAGGGCCCTCATTGTTTGTAAATTGTTTTAGATTTCATTTACTTATTTAGACAGAGGGAAGGGAAAGAAGGGAGAAAGAGACAGGGAGAAACATCAGTATGTGATTGCCTCTCATGCTCCCTCTACTGGGGACCTGGCCCACAACCAAGCATATGCCCTGACTGGGAATCAAACCAGCAACCCTTTGGTCCACAGGCCGGCACTGAATCCACTGAGCCACACCAGCCAGGGCCTGAGCAGTGCTTTGTTTCTTATCCTTCCCACATCTCAGGCTGAGTCTGGTCACACATAAATAAAGATTTGGAGAACTTGTTTTTAAGTTTTGATCCAGAGGGAATTGAGTTGTTAGAAATAAATCTGCTATCCTACTCAGAGGATTCTGAGAATTGAATGAAGTAGGAACTAGACTCTGGGCTTGAGCACTTGCCCCTTCTGCCGGATGCCTCTCCTCTTGGGAGTCCTTTGGAGAATTCAAGTCTCGGGGGTTAGGAAGCCAGGCGGAAGCAGTGGTGAGGTCATGGGAAGAAGCTGGGAAGAAGAGGACAGTTCTGAGGACACTGTAGACCAGCCCAGTCTGCCCCTTTCCCTCTTCCAGGATGGCCGAGCCCACTAGGGAACCCGTTATGGATGAAGATGATGATGTGGCTGAAGAAAGACAAAGAGTTGCTAGTGGGGGAAATAAAAGTGATATTCTAAGTCTAAATGAACTAACCAAGGTAAGAAAGTAGGTGTAGGTGTGTTCATTTGGCAGTGCCAGTGGGACCCAGAGACGGCACAGTGTTGTGAGTTGCCTTGTGCAGAGTAAGTGCTATGCCTGGGTGAGCAATTGTTTTTCTAATTTTATGTGGGCCTGTCATGTTTGTGTTGAGCTTGTGTTCCAACCTAGAATTCCAATGCACTTCCCTAGTATGCATCTTGGGTACTGACACAGGGCCTCATCCAGAGCCGCTACAATGGAGCCTCACTGACCTTTCTCTGGTCACCTTCTGCACAGGACCAGTTTCAAGATTTCTGGGGCTCATGGCACCTCTCTGAATGCCCTTGTCATTCTGTAACCTCTTCATGGAATTTTTGCTTGGTAGTTTTTGCTTAAGCCATTCTTTGCTCTCTCATGCCTTCCCTGCTCTACCCCTCTCTCAGTCCTTAGTCCAGTGTCTCTGCCCTCGCAGGTGTATTCAGGCACTTCCAGCCCCGCGGTGGACAGGCTGTGTGTGGGAGTCCGCCCTGGAGAGGTGCGTACACCGTGGGGCCCGTAGGCAAGGGCTGCAGAACAGCAGCTCCTGCGCGCACCTCTTCTCCCTCTAAGGACGAGCTACCAAACAGACATAAAACACAAGTCATCATAGGTCATTTCAACTTTTCTAGTAGCCACAGGCAAAAGGTAGAAACAGGTGAAACTAATCGTGATTACTTATTTTATCCAATATCTCTGAAATATTATCACTTCAACATGTAATTCATATAAAGCTTTGTTTACCAGGTGTTTTATGTTCTTTTGTTTGAAGTCTTTCAAACCCCGTGCGTGTCACACTTACAGCACATACCAGTCCAGACTAGGCACATCGTTAGTGCTCTGCAGCCACTGCAGGGGAGGAAAGCCCCCGTTCCCACTGCCTCCCAGGTTCTCGGGCCCTGTGAATTGTTCTGACAAAAGACAGATTAACGAGAGAGAAACAAAACGAAGTTTTTATCACATGCATCGCATATACTCCAGGAAACAAATGACTCAAATGGTTGCTTACAATACGGGCTTACACAGCATCTTAGCGAAGGAACATTAGACTGTTAGAAAGTGACAAGGCTGATGAAAGGACTTTGAGTTACCGGGGCAGCAAATATATGGGGAACTAATGGTAAATAATGGCCAGTTAGAAATATTTGATATGTAGTTCCTCCAGTGCCATCTCCAGGCTGATACGGGTCCCAAGTTGTCTTCAGTGATTAACCTCTGCCTTCCCTGGTAGACAGGGGAGGGAAAACACCTTGTAAATTTGTGTCCTGCTTTCAGGCAAACAGAGGAGGGCAGAGAGCTTTTCTTGCATCTGCGTCTTCTCAATTGCCTTCAGCTCAAAATCATCCTTATGCCAAAGTGGCATACTTAGGGTAGCCTATCCCTCTGCCCAGCACCACATGGAGCCAGTGGCCACCTAATGGAAGCACACACACTTTGCTCTAGGGCCTCATACTCCAGACCCTCTTGCGCTCTAGGGCCAGGCCAATTCTGTGTGTTCCCCCTCAGTGCTTCGGCCTCCTGGGAGTGAACGGAGCTGGCAAAACAACCACTTTCCGGATGCTCACTGGGGACACCACAGTAACCTCAGGCGATGCAACTGTAGCAGGCAAGAGGTAAGTGTCCTGTTCGTCCCATCTCAGGGGTCTCTCATAGGGCTGGACCGTGCCCCCGTCCCAGCACAGGGAGGGTGAGTGTCAGGCCCTCTGTCTGAGGGTGACTGAGAGCCTGAAGGTCTGTGCAGAGGGGTGGACCTCCCAGTGCGCACGGTCCACAAAGTCTAAGATATAGACCTTCTAGAAAAGTGAACAGAATTGTGATTGTTAAGAGATTCCTCTGTTTGCATGGATTCTCAGAAAGTCTGGGATGTGCTAAGTCAGTGGTTTTCACTCTTTTAGTGTCATGGACTCCTCTAAGCATTTGATGAACACTCGTACCTTCTTTCTATAAAAACACACCATTGTCCCTCATTGCCTCCCTCTACATATTTTTGCAAAGAGTTTTGGGGAATTTACTGAGCCATGAAGCATATTTATGGCCCTGCAGGACCCCTGGGCCCCAGGTTGAGAACCCCTATTATGAAGCATCCTGTCTCTGAGCTTCTAGATGGGGTTAGGTTCCAGGGTCTGTGGGGCCTGCATTGCCTATTTCTGTGCTGCTGCTTGCTGCCAGGCCACGGAACCTTTATGAAAGAAAACCGGGCATGTGCCCTTGGATTCTGGAGGGTGTCTTCTGCTCTTTTTAATAAGGTGTAAGTAAACAGACTGGTCCTCTATGGGTACAGGATGGAGAACAGGAGCTCACACTTGTTCCCCTTTTTCCAGCGGCTCCTTGAGTAGCAGAGTTCACACATATTAGATGTGCCCAGAGAAAATCTACACCCTGGTTTATACGCAGAGTTAGGCACTGTTCCTGTCTGCCCAGCATTTGCCTGACTGGGGCCTCATCAGCTAAGAGCCATCCTCAACACGGCCCAATGCTCGCTGGGCAGGGGAAGTCCTGAGCATGCTTCACTGGCTCAGACAGGATGAGTCTGGTTCCTGTGCCTTCCCCAGTCATCCCTGTTGGGTCCAGAGCAAAGGGACTGGCAGGGGTGGAGGGGGACCTATCTCGTCTGCAGATCCAGCTCAGCCTACAATCAAGCAAATGACTTCACAGTGGCAACAAAAGAGTCTTAGGAGGCAGGGTGCAGAGGACAGGGGGATGTAATGGGATTTGTAATGAAATATCAAGTTGCAGTCCTAGTGAGACACAGTTTGATGCTCGGAACATAAAACCAAGATGGAAGCTAAAAATAAACTACAGGTTTAAGACACAGGATTGGGGTTCTCTGGTTGGGAAGCTTCTGTGAATTTCACAAAATATACTCCTTCCTTCCCTGGGTGGTTTTAATTGGCCCAGCCATAACTGAAGTCATTTTTGTTATAGTGAGGGACTGTCAGGGTGGATGGCCTCTCTGTCCCATCCCTTTGCATCCACCCTTTACTCATAGACCCTGAGCCGTATGGGAAAGGGGAAAGAGATTAGACCAGTCTGTGGACAGTTTGTTTTTTCATCAAGGCAATGTATTTCCTAGTGGGAGCAGATGTATTAGTCAAAGAGACTTGAGAGAACTCATTTCACTTCATCTCTTCTCCCTGCCAACCCCTTGCTCTGGGAGGGGGCTGATCTGTCTGGTTCCTGTTTCATTACCTATATCTCTGCCAGTAAATACAGAGGGAGAAGTTTACCATCATTGGGAAGCATGTTTCTTCTCTAGCTACTTCCCAAATGTCTTAAAGAGATAAAAAAAAATCACTGTTCAATTTCTTAAACCTGATCTTCCCTTTGTTTTTAAATTAATATGTGAGGTGATCCAATCCAAAACCAAAGCTAATTTGGGTAATGGGTATTCAATTTTCCTAACTAGGGAAACTGCAGGGGATCTGACTGGATTAAAGCTCAGAACCCCTGAAGCCTGTGAGTTTGTGGTCAGAGGGCCCTGCTTTGATGGTTCAATGTTGCACACATTTCTGAAGCCAAGCAGGGGAAGAGAAGAGGCAGCTTCCATGTCCTGTTGGCCGATGCTCCTCCAGCCCCAGCTCTGTGGTCACCCCCTCTCTGAAGGAAACTTGCTAACTGCTTTTTCTTGTTGCAGTATCTTAACCAATATTTCTGATGTCCATCAAAACATGGGCTACTGTCCTCAGTTTGACGCAATTGATGAGCTACTCACAGGGCGAGAGCATCTTTACCTTTATGCCCGGCTTCGAGGTGTACCAGCAGAGGAAATCGAGAGGGTAAAAAGTGGTTTGATCTGGCAACTTAGGAATTTGGTAAACCATAGGCTATTTCATAACAGTGCAGTTATTTAAAGATGGGAAGGCTGTAGAATGCTATTCATTCATTCATTCATTCATTTATTCATTCAATAAATGCTTACTGGGTGCCTGCTATATGCCAAGGACTGTTCTAAAAGTGGGGTATAGCAATGAACAAAACAGACAAAAATATCCCTGCCTTCATATCCCAAAAAACAATGTATGTCTTTGTCCCTTCACCCAGAATCCCACTTCTGGGAATTTACCTTGAAGGTAGGCCTCCTACAGTACAAAATGCTTAAGCACAGAGTTGGTCGTTGCATTTTAGTTGCAAAATATTGGAAGTTAATGTTCATGAATAAGATTTTCATTGAATAACTTATAGTTCATGCATACAATAAAGCCTTAAATCACTGTGAAGTGGCATAGGGTTATTTCCAAGAGATATTTTCAAGTAAAAAAAAAAAGCAAAGCAGAAAAAAGAACATGATGACACTTGTTATGTAAGAAACTAGGAAAATAAGAAAAAACACAAGTCTGCTTATCTTTACAAATAGAAAAGATAAGCCAGAAAACAGTAAATTTCATCACGAACAAGAGAGAACTGGGTATTAGGAAGTGGGACAGAGTGACACTTATCCGAGTACATCTTTTTGTATAGTTGTGACTTTTGGAAGCATGTTAATATTCTACATATTCAAAAAATAAAACTAAATAAGAATGGAAAGGGGGTAAGAATGAAAACAAAAAGAAAATCCTAACACTGAAAGCAAACTGAAACAAATTCAATTTTATTTCAAATAAATATTACTTGCAGAAGGGGAGGGAAAGAGCTAATACCAATAACTGGTGTCACAGGACGTGACTGTATCTCCTCAGTCTCATGAGGAGCAGGGGGAAAAAAACCACAAACAAATTCTGAGCTCTTTTCAGCTTGTTTATTTTTTATGGTGGTGTGGGCAAAGCAGTTCTGCAACAGTGTAGCTGTGTTTTAGGATTAAGTAAATGAATAAATGTGTTAGTGTTCTTGGGAGCCAGAATTTTCACTGCAGAAAAGGGGCATACAAGTATGGAAAGGCAGAAAGCGAGAAATTACCCTGTGGGGATGGATTGGAGTTAGAGATATCACTACGCACTCATGAAATATTCATATGCACGAGTTTGGGCATGCATGCATAATGTGTTCCAGCATGTCACACATAGGCATGTGCATGTATGTGCACTTGTGTGTGTGTTTGTATGTGTGTACAACTGAAAGGATTAAGAAGAAAAAATATCCCAGGGGCATTGAGCACAGTCAGTGCCCACAGTTTGATGTCTAATACCATTGCCTACTAAAAGAAACTATGACTTCAAACAAATGACACATTCCAGGTCTGGGACAACATCGATATCAAATGAGCTGGGAAAGTCTTAGGCCAGAAGTAAAGAAGTGCGTAGGGAAAAGCAGTGAAGGCATGTCACAAATACACAGGAGCCGTCCTGAAGGGGCTCCCAATGGCCATAGGTGGGACAATGTGAGCATCAAAATAATTAAGTCCCATGATAAGTTATAAAACACCAGGGGATAGGAATTCATAAGCCAATGTTATTAAATAGATAAATACACAAACAGAACAGAAGGGAGCGTTCTTGCTTGCAGTCAAATACCGAGAGACAAGTAGTTATGTGGAAGAAGTTATAGAGCTGGAAGATCATTTTGCAACAATTATAGTAAAGACTGGATTACAAAAGAATCATCAACAGTTGCTAAATCTAGGGGTAATTTTTTTATGAGAAGCAAGATATTTGTGTGGTTTAATATATCTTCCACAGGGTGCTTATTGGTTGTGAGGGGGAGGCATAATCATTTCACAATGGAGAAATCAGACAACGCCTTCACTGGGTCAGCATCACCTGAGAGGCAGGAGGATCTCTCCCGCCCCCAGAGGCGGATCCTGAGAAGGACACAAGTTCACTGATGGGATATCATTCTGACTGGGAATATATAAACCTGCATGTTATCATGAGGAAAATATCAGATAAACTCTAAAGAAACATCCTATTTTAAAAAGTACAGGGGCTATATTTTTCAAAAGAATCAAAGTCATAAAAAAAAACAAAGAAAGCAAAGGCTATAGAAATGTTTCTGATCACGGAAGGCTAAGTAGACACAGTGACTGAACAGCGGGCGCTAGACTGCATCCTGTGCTGGAGAGAAGGTGATGCAGCAAGGGACACTACTGGGCCCATCAACAACCCTGGCCTATGGACGGTAGATCACATAACAGTACAGGGACAATGCTGAGTGTACTGACATGTATAACTGGATTGCAGTTATGTAGGAGAATGCCTTATTCTTAGAAAATAGACACAAGTATGTAGGCATGAAGGGGCCATGATGCATCTTTGGGTCTGAAAAAATAGTGCATATGTAAGAGCAGGAGAGAGAAAAAGTGAGTAAAGGTTTTACAAGTGTTCTTTTTTACTATTCTGATTTTTACACATTTCTGTAATTTGAAACTGTTCCAGGGAAAAAGTTGAAAAGTGGAGCTTACATTATAGTGGAAGGGACAGGCAATACATAGATATACAGTGTACTTGTGAGCGAAAAGTCTTAGAGGAAAGATAAAGCAGGGAAGAATTGTTGGGGCGGGGCCTGTACATTTAGGTAGGGTAGGGCAGCCCAAGGAAAGCCTCACCCGGGGGTGAACTCCAAGTGGAGACACGAGGGAGCTGAGAGCGGGGCCATGTGGATCTAGGGGAGGAACATTCCAGGCACAGGCCCAACTGTGCAAGGCTGAAGCATGGTGGGTTTATCCAGCGACTTCCTTAGTTTTATTGCTGAGCACATGTGTGTGCATTTGCATCACACACACACCTGTTACTCTCCATCATAGTTCCTTGTTGAGCTTCCTCAAAGCACCATTATAATCTGTCATTATTCTGTTTATTTCAATTGTTTCACCACCCCCACCTGTGAGTACACGGTCAGTGACTATGTTCACCATTATTCTCCAGTGCCTAGTGCAGAGCCTGGCTCACAGCGGGTGTCCAGTAAATATACATTTGATGCATAAGACCTCAAGTGTGACCCTGTTGAGGGGTGGAATCAACAAAACCCACCATCTTCACAAACAAACCCTAGGCCTCTTCCTCTTCTCCGAGCCATTGTCTGGGACCCTGGGGAAGAGCTCTGTCCTGCTCTTTATAAGGCTGAAGCCCATTTCTCAGGGGGCCGCACCCACTGGGTGCTGAGCTGACCAAGCTGGGATCTAAGGCACAGAGTGGAAAGGAGACATCTGGTCCTCGAATCATGTCCAGAGAGCACGAGCCATCAGGTGGTGCTGCTTCCACTGAGCTGTCACCCTAGTTGTGTGAGATCTGGGAGCTCAAGGCTTTGAACTGGTGGAGACCTGGGGTGTTTGCTTGTCTTTCCCAAATGGGATTCCTTTCTCTTCCCTAGGTGGCAAACCGGAGTATTCAGAGCCTGGGCCTGTCTCTCTACGCGGACCGCCTGGCTGGCACCTACAGTGGGGGCAATAAGCGGAAACTCTCCACAGCCATCGCCCTGATCGGCTGCCCACCGCTGGTGCTGCTGGTGAGGCACACCGTGACCTGTGGGGACAGGCCGGCCCGGGGGTTGGAACCAAGAGATGCATCTCTGTGGTTGGGCTAGCAGATTTAGAAAATGCAGTCTGTTTCAGCTGGACTGTTCCATATAGTGCTCGTTTTGAGGAAATCAGCCTAGCTCTTGGGGGATACTGGATTCACAACAGATTCTCACTGAGTTCCTGGGAAGTCTCTTGTGGGGCCACAGGCTCACAGCAGGGAAATTCAGCCCCTCTGCAGAATGTCAGCATCTGCTCAGAAATTGCTACTGCCAGAGAAGGCCTCTGTGGGATCTGTAGTGGACAGGAGCATTCGTCTGGATCAAAGGTTCATGTGACTCTCACTCAGAGCTGAGACCCCTGTGCTCGTAAAGTCCGGGGTTCATGAGTCCCTGGGTCGCAGGACTTGGAAGGAACCAGAAAAGTCACGTAAACTATATCCTTGCCTCCTTGCCAACGTATGACATTTAGGGATTTTTTTGGTTTGCACATTTGTTTTTAAAGGTAATTCTGCCTTTGCCTTAATCAACTTTAACCCACGTCTGAGATGAAATGGGTCTAGAGGTGTGCATGATCTGCTTTAACTCTCCCAATTTGCCACCTGCCTTCCATACTCTGTGCCTGGGTACCCCGAGTCTCACTCTGCTGGGGAATGACTTTGTGCATTGTTTGCCAGAGATAGTGCTCAGAGGAAGTCAACCATGGAGGCTACAGTAAGCCAGGCCTCTGCCCTCTCTGCCTCCCACAGGATGAGCCCACCACAGGCATGGACCCCCAGGCACGCCGCATGCTGTGGAACACCATCATGAGCATCATCAGAGAAGGGAGGGCCGTGGTCCTCACATCGCACAGGCAAGAGATTCCCAGGGGCTGGGGTGGGGCAGGCAGGTGGGTGGGAGTCCCTACCCCTCACCTCCCCTCTCCCACCCTGCAGCATGGAAGAATGTGAGGCCCTGTGTACCCGGCTGGCCATCATGGTGAAGGGCACCTTTCAGTGTCTAGGCACTATTCAGCACCTCAAGTACAAGTAAGGAGGTGGCGGGGCAGAGGGTGCCTTGTTACCTTTCTGGGAGGGTCAGGGCTGGTCAACCAGGCCCTGTGCTCTCTACTGACACTTGAGAGGGTCCCGCTGCCCCTTCACCCCATGGGCAGAGGCAGGTGGTGTCCTGGCCTCATTCTGCGGCAGCAAATGGAGAAAGCCATTGTACTGGAAGAAACTCTCTATACTGGGTTAAGTGCCTGAGGGTGAAGGCTCTACAAGTCTCCAGATGGAGCATTCTGATTGGGGCATTGCAGAGCCTGGATGGGGTGAGGGGGATCACCATCACTGCCTCATTATCCTACCACTTATCCCAACAAATCCAGGACCGATGACCTGCCTAGTAAGAGCTCACAACCAACTTAGGAATGATTAGGAAACCAAAGAGCCTGAGAATTAGTTTTCCTTTCTGGAATGTTACATGCTTTTGAGTTTGAGAAATGACCATGTATTATAAAATGAACCAGAAATGCCAGTATATTGTAAATTATAAACTGCTGTAAATATGTGATATTAATAATGGTTTCTCTGCCAAAGCTGACAGTTAAAATAAGATTATGACAACACCATGCTCCCTTGCATTCTGGTATGCATTATAAGCCAGGAAGGGTGGATTTATAATTATCACTTATTTGTTTAACAAATGCTTTTTGCGAGCGTGGAAGAGTCGCCATGCTAGTGGGTGGAAGGACCAGCACACAGCTCACCTCATCTGTGCTGAGAGGTGCCCAGGGGACAGTGGTGCCAGCATACATCATTCTGACGCGCATCAGGGTCAATTAGTGG
This sequence comes from Phyllostomus hastatus, assembly GCF_019186645.2. Taxonomy (NCBI): domain Eukaryota; kingdom Metazoa; phylum Chordata; class Mammalia; order Chiroptera; family Phyllostomidae; genus Phyllostomus; species Phyllostomus hastatus. The sequence goes on from NW_025333900.1 coordinate 12,962,047, forward strand.
TTGAGAGAGAGGTCCGGTAGATTAGCTGCATTTGGATATTTGACCCATGGTTTCTTGAGCTATTACAGCTCAAACACTGCACACATATCTAGGGGGACTTCTGCATGTCACCCCACCTGCGTCAGCAACCTCCTCTATCAGCTGCTGGAGACATGACTGTTCCCTCCTCCTTTCCCGAGCACACTGCAAGGTCCCCACAGAGAGCATGTGAGAGGGAACTGTTCCTTGTGTGGGAAGACTGTTTGCCAGAGCTGGAAGGCAGAGGCACTGTATTGTAGAGGGGAGTGACTGCCCCTTGATCATGGAGGGACCACTGGAGTGAGTTATAACTGACACTGTTACACCGGCATGCACGTGCACAGGGAAGCCAGCTGGCCCTGCCCACATTGTGGTGGACCATTCTTTCTTCACCTGGTGAGGGGAGGGGGGAAGTACCTGGCCCTGGCAGCTCCATTTGTTTTGGAAGCTTCCACAGGGAAGTGCTGCCTTTCCAAGCTTTTGCTCCCACCTGGCCAGCCACTTAAAGGGCCAGGCAGCCTTTCCACCACTGAGTGAACACTGGCCCCACCCGCCTTCATGGGCAGGTCTGTGATCTCTGCAGGCAGCTAAGCCCACCTTTGACTTCAGCAGGTATATGAGAGGCAAAGGCACAAGCAACATCCATCTCTGCCCCAGGAGGTGGACACAGGAAGCTGTCATGGGTCTGGTGACCCACTTCGCCACACACAGACATTCAGACTCTAAAAACTAGGATCAAACTATTTCTCCAGGAACTATCATGGGTTTTCCTCCCGTTTTAAACATGCCCAAGAGGTTTATAGTGTGGCTTTTAATCCTCAATATTTTCGATGAGTCTGTTCCTTATTTTGGGATTGCCTTAGAACCAACTACTAACAGGCCTGTTCCACGCCACCATGGGCATCCCCTAGGTTTGGGGATGGCTACATCGTCACAATGAAGATCAAGTCCCCGAAGGACGACTTGCTCCCAGACCTGAACCCCGTGGAGCAGTTCTTCCAGGGGAACTTCCCGGGCAGCGTGCAGAGGGAGCGGCACTACAACATGCTCCAGTTCCAGGTCCCGTCCTCCTCCCTGGCCAGGATCTTCCGGCTGCTCATCTCCCACAAGGACAGCCTGCTCATCGAGGAGTATTCGGTCACACAGACCACACTGGACCAGGCAAGCCCCAAAGGGGCCAGGCACAGAGCAGGGCTGTGCAGAGACCGGGCTGGACGGCCCGAGCTGGGCTGGGACCCCCACCACAGAGAGGCAGGACACGCCTGGGTTTTAACCCTCTGGTCCATCTGTCTATTAGGGTAAAACTCTGCCTATCAGGAAGTGCTGTCTAACACTATTTTAATCATCAGTACATTTCATTCACTTTACATCATCCTTCCCCACTACGTTCTGACTTTATTTCATCCTTTCTGATTTGTGGTGTTGACTTTTTTTCTTTTTCAAATCAACTTTATTGATACTTAATTTGCATACAATAAAATGCACTCATTTAAGGTGTACACTTAGATGAGTTTTGATAGCAGGTACTTGTATGCCATGTCAGGTTTTAAAATGTGGTTACTTTTTATTGTGGTAACATACACCTGACATAATGACCTATTTTAAGTGTCCAGTTCGGTGGCATTAAGTTCGTTGTGTGACCATTGCCACCACCGATCACCAGAAAATTGTTCATCTTCCCCAGTTAAAACTCGGTGTCATTAAATAATCCCCCCCACCCCCAGCCACTCTTAACCACTGTTCTCCTTGATGTGGGCTACTGCACACAGCCCATGTAAGTGGGACTATCCAGTATTTTGTCCCTTTTGTCTGGCTTCTTTCACTTGACATTATGTCCTCCAGTTCATCCATGCCATAGCACATGTCAGAATATCCTCCTTTTAAAGGCCGATTAATATTCCATTGTAATATATAACGTGTTTTATCTATCCATTCATCTACTCAGACATTTGAGTTGTTTCTGGGGACGGGGGATTGTTGCTGTGTGTTTGTTTTGAATAGACGTTCTTAAAGTCTGTTCAGTAAAGCAGCAGAAATCAGCAAGCCTCCGCTTATCCTCTGAGGAGCTGGCTCACCGGCACCTTCTTCTCAGCCTTAAGCAGATGATGGAAGGAGCAGGAGTTACAGCTGCACTGCACATTGAATAAAGCACAGAGGAGAGATGAGATCGAACTCCTGTTTTGATTTTAGTTCAGAGAGTTAGAAGGTGCTGCCACTTGAGATCGGCCTTGCCTGTACACCCCATAGGAGCTCCGTTGGCTTAGCTCCAAACCCTAACGAGCCCCTTCCTGGTGGCCAGGCTTCCTCGGGGGCAGCCAGCCCTCTGCAGGATGCAAGGTCTCCATCAGGGCCATGTATTAACTGTGGGAAAGAGAAAGCAAAGTGGGTAGGTGTGGAGGCTACCATTTTTCTGGAAATATACCTCTTCTTGCTCTCTTCTTGCCCTCAGGTATTTGTGAACTTTGCTAAACAGCAGACTGAAACTCACGACATCCCTTTGCACCCCCGCGCCGCTGGAGCCAGCAGACAAGCCAAGGTACTGGCGCCCTTTCACAGTGCTCTGCTCAGACCCCTGGGCGTGGGCCACAACAGGGCTCCGACTTGCCTCCCGCAGAGCGCTCCGCCCAGCCACAGCTCTCCTGGCTGCCACCTGTCCTTTCCCCCAGTTCTGTGCTAAAGGACTTTTCAGTCCGTAGTGGTGCGGGTTCCTTTTATAATCAGAAAACCATTTGGATGGCATGGGGGAGCATTTTTAAAAAGGATTTTCCCCCATGTTTTTGCTTACAGCAAAAGGAATTTAGATTTGGGGAATGAGAAGCAGGGAAATAGGAGAGCATATAAAAACATCTTGATTGTTGCGCTGTTTGACATCTATGTCCAGTCATGTGCTTGAGTTTCAAAGGAAAGGAATTAACTGACACCTCATATCAATGGTGGACACATTTGGTTAGAGCGAAGGTTACTGTCTGTTTTAGGAAGAGGGCTCTTTGTTCTCTGTAAAACTATCAAGGTGATAGAGGAAGAAGCAACAGAAGGTATGCATCTAGCCTGTGATAACTCACAGGATAGGTGCTTCTAGGTTCCTGCCCTGGCATGGTTGCCCAGCCCCTTGTAAGGAGCACCCCCACCCACCCCTCTCCCAGGCCAGAGGTGGGGGAGGGGGGAGGGGAGAGAGAGAGCAAGCTAGAGTAAGTACTGCAGGAGGCACCAGGATCCAGGTGCCTTGGTTTAAGCCTGGGATTACAAAGGGACAAATTAGTAATTCTCTCTACCATGAAGTGTAAAGTAAATCAAATAAAATCAAAGCACTTTTCAATCAGCAAAGATGGGCAAAACTTTATTTCCCATAAAATTCTCATTCCTTTCACCAGTTTCTTAATTGCAAGAAAAAACAAATACTGCTAATGACTGAAACACCGTATTCTAAGGTCATGTTTATGATGAATTTTCCCCCTTCCTTTTGACTAGGAGAGACCTAATGGCTGCTTGGTAAGGTTGACTTTGCCCTCCGTCTCCCCAGAGGGCCCAGGCATGTCTAAGTAAAGGTACTGGTCCAGGGAAAGTTACTTATGCTAAGATTTTCCAGCCACTCTTTCTCATATATAGGTCTTGAACTTTGTTTACACCTATGGGAAATTATTCTTTGAAAGCCATTTGTAGTTATGAATGTTTTTATAACTCAGAATACATTATGAGGTAGTAAAAGTGTCGCCTATAACTGCCAATGTTTTTCCTATACCCACCTGGCATATTCTCTCTTAAAGGGCTAATACCATCTCTGGGCCAGGCGAAGGGGCTGATGGTCTAAGATCTATATAGTAGTTAATTTCAAACCTGTCTTCTTGGCTTTTAAGTCAGAAAGAGCCTAGTCACTTTCCTGGACTACAGAGCAAACCTACAGACCCCACAGCAGCCTTGGGAAAGCACTGAGAGGGTGCAGCTGGCTTCCCTCTCAGGAGTAAGCACGTACACACAGAGAGACTATGAGTCTTCATGATGTCTGCACTGTAGAGCCAGAGACCTGAGGGGTCATCTGGCCCAAAGTTTTCATACACATGCAAACAAGCATAGCCCATAACCTCGGGGATCTGACAGAATCACAGTGCCCTTGGCTGAGCTTCTTCCAGTGATTAATTGATGACTACTTAACTTTTAAAATCAAAAAGCCATCACACCATCTCTTCAGAAAACCAAGATGGCAAAAGTCTACCTGTTCTCTCTATGCAGGTCTGATCTCCTTCCACACTGCTCGCTCGCTGCAGCCAGAAGTGAACTCCGGGCAGTGGGAAGTGCAGGAGCCTTTGCCGTGTGGTCATCCAGTCCAAGCAGCCCGCATAAGTGAAGCCCTGGCGCAGAGTCACACACACGTGGGTCACTCGGAAAACGCCAAAGGGGCTTTTCCAGGAGGAAGCCGACGCTGACTGGTTTGCCTGGGACACCTGATGGTGAAACTGGCCACCAAATGAATGCAAAGCCCTTTTCATCCAGACCACAGAAGTAGAAGTCCCAATTCATCCTACCGGTAGCTTTGCTCTCGATATCATTCTCACTTGAGTGGACCTGCTTTTCTCTGTGTGTATGTGTGTCTGTTTTATTTTTTAAAATAAAATAACATGCAAACACAGTTATCACACACTAGCCAGTGTGCACCATCTGGTACTGTTTCAGACATGATCTGTGCCCGTGCAGCTTCCTGTCCTTGCTCGAGCTTCCGTGAGAGTGATTGCCGCAGAGGTGCCAGTCACAGCAATATTCTGCCCCTCTGGGGTGGGAGTGAATGGACTAGTCTTGATGTTGCGTGCCAAGTCTGCTTTATAGGGTCTGAAGAAAACGCCCAGTTGGCACTGCATGTGAACATTGTCCATTGTTAATTGGGTGTTATTTGAACCTAGGTTTCACATCTGTTTGCTCAGCTTATTTGAGTGCCTACCTCATAGGTATAATTAAGACAGGAGAAGAGGCAAGGACAGGTGAGAGTGGATCTTTGATTGGGTATGAGATCCAACATGTCTTTGTAACTCTTTAAAGATGCCAGGCCTCATTCGTACAGAGCCGTGCCTTCCCCACAGTGCTGACGTGTGTACCTTCTGCAGTGACAATATGGAGCAGTGGTTCACAGGATAGCTCATTGTTCACATAAAAGCTCATCAAGAATCAAAAAACAATGGTTTTGAACCAAACCATTTCAAATGGCTCGTGGACAAGGAGAACTGATGGACTCTCTGGCCAAGACAGTGCCCTCTCCACATGCCACAGACGGGCTTCCGGGTTCCAACACGCTCTGGAGCAGTGCCTCCGAAGCACGTTGTACCACGGCTGTACTCCAGGGCCCGGGGTGGGGGCAGGGCAGGAGAGGGGAGAGGGAGGGAAAGCTGCTGAGACCCAATACCTGCACCTGAGAAGGGGACATGGCAGAAAGTGAGCACAAGGTGCTGGCATTTCCCTGAGGAAGGAGAGCGCTGTCTTTCTCCGGAGACAGACGGAAGGCCAGGGCTACACAGTTTTTACTCCCGCATAGCTAGTGGCTGGCTGCTTTGTAAATAACTAGAGAGTATGCAAAACTAGTAGCCTCAGAGCTTAATTTTGTTTTGACTTAAAAAAAATACCTATCAATGACCAAAACCATTTTAACTAGAGTCGGAAGAGGGTTTAGGAAAGCTCAGGAGGGGGCTATTGATACTCAGCATAATGCTATTACATCCTGGCTGGTTTGGGAATTTAAATTTGTAACTACAACATCACAGGGACACAGGCAAAGCAGGGAGCGGGGTCCACTGTCATTCTTGGCATGGTGGGTTGTGAGGGTTCAGAGAGGCATCATGGACTGGAAAGAGCCAGGTACGGGTGATGTCTCACCCTGCCTTTGGGAGGAAAGCTCAGTTTTGCTGTCTGTCCCCACTACACGTGGGCTCTCCAATAGCAAGGTCTGTGTCCTTTTTTGTCATTTCCCCCGGCTCCTGCCACACAGAAAACATTCAACAAACACCAAGTTCAGCACTATAAAAATCCAGCAAAAAATATACAGAAAAGAAGTAGGTCCGATAAAATGATGCCTTCAAAAAGCCCAAGACAGTGGTGAACTGCAAGCGGAGCCTCAGCAATGTCATGCTTTAAAAATTCACAGTCCAAAGCATAAGCAGGGAAAAAATCAAGGAGGAGGAGGCCATTTGCTTGGGTTTGAGGAGTATTCAAGTTGGAAGACTGGCCCAAATCTCCTCAGAACAGGCTAGTCTATTAAAAGACCTCCCAATCTGTTTCAATAATGGAGATTCACAAAGAAGAGGAGGGAGAAATGGAGTCAATTCAGAAAATAAGACCACTCAGAGGATGTTCCAGAAATATGGCTTGCTGTTAGGTTTTCTAAGCTTCTGGTTCTTCTTCGGGGAGTTCAAGGTTTTGGAATAGCTAGAATCAAAAGAGAATATCTTGCCATGACCGATGTGGGTCAGATGGAGCATCATCCTGCTACCAAAAGGTGCAGGTTCATTCATGGTTGGGGCACATACCTGGGTTGCAGGTTTGACCCCCCGGTCCAGGCGTGCATGAGAGGCAACCCGATGCTTCTCTCTCGAATCCATGTTTCTTTCTTTCCTTTCCTCTCTCTGTAAAAAGCAATGAAAAAATGTCCTCAAGCAAGGATTTAAAAAAAGAGAGAGAATCTCTTACTATGACTAAAAAGCTCTCAGAGACCTTCATTTGTGCCTGCTGCTGTGGCTTAGGAAAGATGGAGGGAGAGGAAAGTAGGGCAGACGACAGGCCAGCAAAGCTCTGGGCTTGGGAGAAAGGGTCTCTGCGACATCCTGGGTACTTGCACTGGGGTCACTGATGAGGAGGAAGTCCTGCACCAGCAGGCCTTTGGGGATCTTGGAGAAAAGAAGATTTTCCCCTAGAAATATGGTGGCATCACCCTCAAGGGATTGCCGCTTCAAACACCAGAAGGACTCAGCCCACTGCGCCCAGATTATTTGGGCTTGGTCTCCTCATGATAATTCAATGCCTCACTTGGTAGGTCACCGAGATGAACAGTTTGAGTCTAGTAAGCTCACGGGGCAGAATTGCTACCACATTTTGTTTAAGGTGGTTGTCAAGTTTGGAAAAGCTTAAGTACTAGAAGTTTCAGATTCACAAAACCACAGGCTTCTAGAGCTAGAAAATATCTTAATTTTAAAAAATCTAAGCCCATATATATTTGCTTTGCATTGCTTTAATAGGAAAAAAAAAACAAGTCTCAGAAAGATTAATTTACTTGGCTGTCCATTTAGCCTTCCCTGTAGGTTCTAGCTGGTCCTCCTCCAATTTCTTCACTCCCAAGATCAAAGAGACATGCCCACCAGACCCAGGACTCAGGAATTCCCTGCCCAAATTGTCTACAGCCTGCTTTTTGGGCCCATGTGGGCCCACTCTTTCTTGAGTGAAAGTTGGTCCTTGATCATGCAGGTTCATGTCTACACATGGCATGTGAGGCCCCTTGGAAAACCACGAGAGGGATGGAAAGGGTGAGCCATGAGATGGCTGGTTCTGCACATACTGGATGACATGGAATTTTCATTTGACCCGTTACTAATAACATTATCTTTGATGACTTCATTATTGAGATATCTGTCAGACTTCTCCACTATAAAATACTTTCTCCCTCTATAACTAGTAAGTATTTTGTAGAGATGCATTTTTGAGACTATGTAAATCATGCCATTTCCCTTCAAACACAATATAATCATTTATTTACATCTGCAAGTATTCAATGTTTCCTATTTTATGCAATGGATTTACTATATTATTTATTTTAATACTCAATTTGTCTGTGATTTAAACAATGGAAATCCATTAAGCTGATTTCTGTGTCATTGTTACATTTCCCATCATTCTTTGAGCACTTCCTTGCTTTCTGGCAGAACAAGACATTTCAGGTTTATGTTGTCATTTCCGCAGCTGAAATCAACCATCTCCCAAGGAGCCCTGGTTTCTTTTAGGGAGTATGTTACTGAGAAGCCAATGTCTAGATTCTCTCAATAGACAGGTAGAGCTTATACATGTATGAATATGTGGATAATTAGATAGATAGCCACTTACCTATGTTTATTTCTATATATATTAATGTATGTACTGACAATCATGAGTTCACACTGATACTTCCGATTCTAATCCAGCAACACAGGAGTTACTTTAATTTTCTCTCATTCCATATTTTTAACTCCCTTCTCTGACACGTTGGCCTCTCACCATCTCTAATACATTTACGTACATATTTACTTATCTGATTGATCCCCTTGGCTGTAACCCACCTCCCATTTCTGTCATCATTACCATCTCCACATGGATCCCACCTCGCATGACCAGGGCTCTGATACCCACCCTTTCCTCTCAGTCCTGGTCAGGCTCTGACTCCCACCCCTCACTGGGCCATTCCCCCCAGCACACAGACACCCTCCTCACCCTGACGGGTCTGACTCTGCATCTTCCTGTAGGCTTGCCCTCCTTGCCTCACTCAGTCTCCTCTACCCGACTCAGGTCACTGAGGCCCCATTCAGCCCCACGTGGACATCTACACTGTTCTACCCACTTAACAACCTTAAAAATGATTTGTTCAGAAAAGGAAGGGAACAGGAAAGGAAAAGGAAGAGAAACTAAAGGGTACCTTTGGAAAGCCAAACTTGAAAAATTTAGGAGGAAAATATAAGACACTGTCTTCACCATGTCGGGATAAGAAAAGTTTTCTTTAAAAAATTTTTTAAATCCTCACCCAAGGATATGTTTATTGATTTTAGAGAGAGAGGAAGGAGAGAGAGAGATGTGAGAGAGAAACATCAATGAGTTGCCTCCCTTACGTATGCTGACCGGAGATCAAACCCACAACCTAGGTATGTGTCTTGACTGGGGACAAAATTCGTAAACTTTTGGTCTACGGGCCAATGTCCCAATCAACTGAGCCACCCAGCCAGAGGAAGAAAAGTTTTCTTAAACAATAATGTTGGTTACTCACACTTACTAAGCACCAACTATGTGCCAGGCACTGTTTTGAGCACTTTACATGTTTAATTGCATAGTCCTTACAACTACCTAATTAGCAAGAAATGTGATTATCTCCACTTTACAGACGTGTGAACCGAGGTCCAGAGAAGTTAACTTAAACTAAATTGGACAGTAGATGGTGGAGCTGGGATTTAAACCCATGAAGTCTACTCCATACATAGAGGACAAACACACATGTGCACACACACACGCCCCATAGAGGAAACAAAACGTACTCTAAAATATAAAGACTGACTATAAGCAGGAAGAAGTTTTTTTTTTAAAGATTTTATTTATTTATTTTTAGAGAGGAAAGGGAGGGAGATAGAGAGAGAGAGAGAGAAACATCAATGTGTGGTTGCTGGGGGTTATGGCCTGCAACCCAGGCATGTACCCTGGCTGGGAATCAAACCTGGGACACTTTGGTTCCCAGCCCGTGCTCAATCCACTGAGCTACGCCAGCCAGGGCTTTGGAAGAAGTTATTTTTAATATACATAATGAACAGCCCTGACTGGTATTGCTCAGTGGGTTGAGTGCCATCCCATGAACCAAAAGGCCGCTGGTTCAATTCCCTGTCAGGGCACATGCCTGGATTTCTGGCCAGGTTCTTGGTTGAGGGGCGTAAGAGAGGCAACCAATTGATGCTTCTCTTGCACATCGATGTTTCTTTCCCTCCCTTTCCCCTCTCCAAAAATAAATTAAAGTCTTTATAAAAATATGTTGCGTGGGTCACCGGCCAGCAGTGATCACGGAACGCTGCGGATGGCTCGTTGAAACACGAGAAAAAACATGCACAGAGACAGACTAGTTTCTGTGGAGAAGTAGGGACGGAATGGCCACCCCCTCTAGTGGGGAGCGCACCGATTTACCATCCAAACCTGCTTTTATTGGGCTCATTTTGCACAATAATTCAGGTGAAGTACATTACTCATTACGAGGAAGTAGGGAACAATAGATAACAACGAACTCTGCGGGTCTATTTTGAGTCAGGGTCAAAGAACTGTAAGACTTTGAGGAACAAACTAACTTCCTCCTTGGACCCTTCTCTTTCAACTGAGAGCATTCTTAACAAAGAAGTTTTCATAGTAATTTACATGTTCTTTCTTAGGCCTGATCACCCAGGGAATCCGCCCTTTTCAGCACAGAGCTGCACCACCCTGTCATTGTTTCAGGCTTAGGTGGAGCAAGGGAACTAAGGCAACCAAGAGATAAGGAGATTTTCTCCCAGATGATGAGAACTCAGGCTATTTCAAAAGGGTCCATCACCCCCTTTTGCTGTAGCCCCCAAAATCCTTCTTTTGGGGGCCTCCCACGTGATCGTGCTTGTCTTAGATCATTCCCCCCTTGGGGAATCTTACCCATCTTTGGCTAACCGACCAAGCTTTGGGGTTCAGTTATGAATGAAGCAGCAGAAGCAGCATTCCTGCCAGGGAGATAAGCTTTTGTCTCCTTGCTGCTTTACGGTTCCAAGTGCGTTCCCTTAGCCTTAGCCCAGGCGGGGGTTACAGCTTCTGATACCAGGCAGGGCGGTTCCCAACAAAAATACATATAATGAACAAAGAAGTAGTATTGGATATGAAGAACTTCTGTGATTCAGTGAGATAAGACAACCAAAAGAAAAATGAGCAAAGATATGAATAAGCACTTCACAGAAAAGAAAACTCAACTGGTCATCTCATTAGGTTTCCTCAGTCAAGGAAATGAAAATCCAACAGGATACTTTTTTATACCACCAGGTTGTCAAAAATTAGAAAGTAAAATTATCTTCATTCGTTTGAGCTGCTGTAGCAAAGTACCACAGACTGGGTGGCTTACACATGACAAATGTACTTTTCACAGAACTGAAGGCTGGAGGTAGAGACCAGAATGTCAGCACAGGCAGGTTCTGGTGGGAGCCCTCTTCCCAGTTTCAGACTGATGACTTTTCTTTGTGTCCTCACCTGGTGGAAAAAACGAGCTAGCTCTCTGGCCTCTTCTTTCTTGTGACGGCACTAATCCCATTCATGAGGGCTCCACCCTTATGACCTAACCACCTCCCAAAGGCTTCAGCTCCTAATACCATCACATTGGGGGGCACACAAACATTTAGTCCATAAGAGATACCAAATCAGGCAAGGTCATGGGGCAGTGGGAACGCTCACTGCAGGTGAATGTGTGATAGAGGCCCCCACGACAACTCCCCTGTTCAGAAACTGTCTAGGAAGACTTACAGGATTCAGCATGTAGTTGTTCTCAAGACTAAGATTTATTACAGCAATGCAGAAAGCCTGCACAGACAGATGGTAAGGGAAAAGACATGGGCGGAGTCTCGGCGGATTCACATACGGAGTCCATTCATTCCCCAGCAGTGAAAACACAGCAACATGTATGTGGTGTTTCTGCCTTGGGAAGCCCATTAAAGACTCAGCATCCAAAAATCTTATTATATCGCAAAAGTGCACTCTAACTGTTACAGAACAGACAAGGGGGGCCTGGGACAATATACTATTACTGAAAGAAGGCCCCGGGTCTGTTATGTCCGCCACCAGAGGAAAGACGTCTCTCAATGCCAGAGATTCGTGAAAAGGAAAGGAAATGTTTATTTAATGCTATACAAACTTAAAGTAGTGACCTAATGGCTTCATCAAAAATCCTAAAGTCCCTTAAAATACCCACAAACACGCAGTCCTTCCTTCCTTCCCTCTTTGCCCAGTCCAGAGTACCGTATCTCAGGAAAGGAAAACGAAGTCCATGGCTCAGACAGTCCTCTGGTTCTTAGTTAGTCCTCCATCTCGACTGGGAGACCTCCCTGGGTTCCCGGCACCCTCGGCTGAGTCGCCGGGATCTCTGCTAAAACCAGGTGGTGGTTCCCCTTCTAAAGCTGTGAGGGTCCCCACTCTGTCCAGGCCTCGTGGTTCTCCCTCTCTGGGATGCGGGAGTCTCCACTCTGCTAAAGCTGTGTGGCTCTCTCCTAAAGCAGCACGGTTCTCCCTTCAATGGCTGAGGTCCTCCCTATTCTGCTAAAGCCGCATGGTTCTCTCTTCGTCAGGGCTGCGGGAAGGGAGAGTCCTCACTCTGCCAAAGCCGCGTGGTTCTCCCCCCTAAAGCAGCACGGTTCTCCCTCTCAGGGATGCGGGAGTCTCCACTCTGCTAAAGACGCATGGTTCTCCCTCTCTGGGATGCGGGAGTCTCCACTCTGCTAAAGACGCATGGTTCTCTCTCGATGGCTGAGGTCCTCCCTATTCTGCGAAAGCCTCATGGTTCTCTCTTTCTCAGGGCTGCGCATGGTTCTCCTTCCTAAAGCAGCATGGTTCTCTCCCCTAATGGCCTCCAAGTCTGGGTTTTTTATCCCCGTGGCCAATCTTCCTCTGCAGCCTCATTTCCGACTCCTCCCACACTCGGCTTCACTTGCCAGAATTCGTATCCTTCCAGCTTTACTGGGTTGCCATCTTGAGTCTGGGCAGGCGTGGCTCCATGTCCTGGAGCCAATCTTCTCCAAGCTCCCACGCAGGCGCTGTAGCTTGAGGGATCTGCCCCCAGTCACGTTTTGGTGGGGAAGTTACTTCCATTCCCCTGGCTCAGAGATGATCAAAGCTATTTAACATATCTAAGCGACCAGCCAAAGGCTATAGATATGTTAAATGACCACACCAGAGGGTAGCTGCAAGGCTGTTGCTATGCAAAACAGCTCTTAATGGCCCTGCTCCATTTGTCCCTTCCCCCAACCCACACCGTGGGGGGGGGGGGTGGAGACATCTTAAAATCTCCTGGACACCTTAAGTTCTGGACCCCATTTCCAATGCCCATTTGGGGTCCCTCCTATTGGCTGCACCCTGTAACATAACTAGCATATTCTAAAACTCCAGACTCCCAGAAAGAAAGCAGATGTTAAGCAGAAACCAGTGTTTGCACAAGTCTAGGCATAAGACACTCCCCTTCATTACTTAAAGAACAGTGAGAACACTCTAGAAATCCCAATTCCCAGAACCCAGCCAAGGGCTAACCTTGCAAGCAGGCCCGTCTGAAGACAGCGGCTTCAGGAACCTCATATTAGCCCTTTTCTGCAGACACTGTACATGGATGTGACCAGTTTGAACAGCAACTTGGCAACACCTGATGGAGCTGAGCTAAGTCTCCTCCCAGGTCTAGTCTGTGTGAGAGAAACTTTGTACGTGCAAGCAAGGGGCATGTCCAGGTGTGCTCCTTATAGCCTTGCTGCTAATAGCAAAATAAAAAACTGACTATAGAGCAACATCATGGAAAATGAAATGGGGCCTATTCATGCAGTAAGTGTTACATAGCAGTGGGAATGAATGGATTAGAGACACAGGTTTCAACAATGGTTAACAAAAGTCTCCGAGGGCAGCAGGACAGAAAGAGCGAGTCCCTCCGCAGCTACTCAATCTAAAATTTCCACTGCCTCTGAACCTGTCCAACTGTTGTAGTCCCTTTTCTACCTTTTCTCATATTCTTAGTGGTTGTCACTATCTGACAGAGTATATGTTTTTACTTACTTTTCTTGTTTATTATCTCTCTGTCCCTCTAAAATAAAAACTTCATGAAGGCAGGAATTTTTGTTTAATTTCTGTACTTTTTTGTTATTTACCAATCCATTTTTAAAATTTTTAAAAAATTTTTATTTATTTTTTTTAGAGAGAAGGGAGGGAGAAAGAAAGGGAGAGAAACATCAATGTGTGGTTGTCTCAAGTGCAACCCCTACTAGGGACCTGGCCCACAACCCAAGCATGTGCCCAGACTGGGAATCCAACCAGCGACCCTTTGGTTTGCAGGCCAGCACTCAGTCTATTAAGCCACACCAGCCAGGGCCATTCTTAAATTTTTGGCATTACAGAACTAAACTGAAACATATTAACATTCCAATCTTACATTTCTCACCGAATAGAAATAAAAGTCATCAGCAAGAAAAACCCCAAAACAAAACAAAAAAGCAGAAAAAAGCTTATGACACTAAATACAGATCTCAGCACTAACAGCTGAACAGAGAATGTGATTTTAAATTCTCAGCAAATGGTAAAGTTGTCCAGAAACCAAACTCTTACAAATTATTTAAAACCTGGAATGACCAGCCAGAAATTACACGGTTGTGTCCCGGAGAACAGCGGGAGTGATCGTGAGTGAACCTACACTGTTACAGCTGCACTCTACATGCTTCTCAGAGGAAAGCCTAGCACTGATTAGATATTGGGCCAGACTAATACTGACAGCAGAACCAGTGATAGTAACCTGCCCACCAGAAGCACCTTCAACTGGGTTGGTAATTTTGATGTGGACCCTGGACATCTGGCAGATCTCATTAATTGGTGTTGGTGCCTTGGCCAGAGTTAGGGGAGAAATGGTGTGTTGTCCTTGAATGGAGCAGGTATCTAAGGGTGGTCCCTCCAGGCCCTGGGTGGTATGAGGTAGTCCACAGCATCACTGCACTAGTCTTGGCCACCATCATAGATGGCTGGAGAGCTGACTGGCATGCGCTGCTAGGGAGTGGCATGACGGTCCCTTGGGAGCTGGAGAGCGCATGTGCAGCATGGTCGGGCAGATCTGACCACACACGCCGTGACAGACTGCGGAACACCAGCGCAGCGGAGTTGGTCAGCATAGCCTCTCCTCTCGGGAGGAAACCAGTGCTTTGCCATGTAGCTGCTCAGTAACTAATTGTTAAGTTAATGAATGAGCAAAGTATGATGCTATTTTTATAAAATTTGAAACATGTGAAAGTAATAAGGATTATTTATAGACACCTTTCCATGCAGTAAAAAACACTGTGGCTTGCCTGGGGATTGTAAATACTGGAGTGCGGGAAGGGATTGCGTCTGGGTGGCGAGGAAGGCGAACAAGACCAGGGAGCAACGCAAAGGAGGCTCAGCTGTGTGTGTGATGTTCAAATTCCTTCAAAATATCTGATGGAAACCTGGCGACATGTTCAAAGTGGCAAAATTAGGTGGTGGGTATAAAGATGTTTGTAAGATTACTCTCTGTATTTTCCGTGTGTTTGAAACCGTTCACTTGAAAAAGATTCTGCCCACAGCTACCGTCTCTCGCCCGCACGGTCGGAGGCTGCCTCCCGTGGGTATCACAGCGGTGTGCGGCGGCGGCTCTCCCGAATGACGACCTACTCCATTTCCCTCATCCCACGCGGAATCACAGGGCCCCCGAGGCCCCTCACATGGCCTTTATGGTGTCTTACTACAAAATGAATTTTCAGTAAATACTGAATTGGGTGGAATAAAAATGCTAATTTCGGAAATAGCTGGTTGAACTGGCTAGGTACTTTTGGGAGCCCGGTGCAAAATGAAACTTGGGTGTCTTATTAAAAAAATTATTTAGAATTTCAAGATGGCAATAGCAGAACATTAAATCAAGTGCAAGGCCCTTCTGAGTGTGGAATCCTGTGTGACTGCCCCACACCCAGGAGGGCCGCCCTGAGGGCACGTGTGGAATGCAGGCCTCGGAAAGAATCTGGGGAGGGGGAACGTTATATAAATGTCTAACCACTATGCTGTGCACCTGAAACTATTAAAATACTGAATGTCAATTGTAATTTAAAAAAATAAAAAAGATAATATCACACTTTTAATTAAAAAAAATATGAATGATTTAAGAGGGTAGGATGTGGGGAGGCTGCTGACTTCTTCGCCCACAACAGCACAGTAATGGCTTGGGGTGGGGCTGCCCAGGTAGGGACTGCATTCCTCAAGCTTTGTGGTGTGGTGTGGTCTCGTCACCAAGTTCCCTTGGGCAGAATGAAGTGGACGTACCATACACGACGTCGGAGTAGGAGTGCCCCTCCATGCTCTCTTTCCCGGGCCCTGCCAACTGGAACTCCATTTTGTGGTGACTCAGCTTTAGCCACAGAAACAGCCGCAGGGACTAAGGGTGGAAGGACTGTGGGCCCCTGAGTGTGTTGTGTGCAATACCTGCCACTCCCCAGAGACCATTAGGTGGCCCAAATTACTGCATCTCTGGTTACAGCATCTAGCTTGATTGACTTAAATGACGTGATATCATTTTCGATTCACCTGAGGGCCAAAAATTAGCCCTTCTAGACAGAAGCTGATGCTGTAACAGGGTCCTAGGCCCTGTGCACTGGAAGCAACGGGCCCTGAGCCAGCCCAGAGAAGGGGCTTGGCTTAGAGGGCAAGTAAGTTGCACCATCCATTCTAGGTGGAAGCACACACACACTCCATCCAAATAAACTCAAACAGCTCCTTAGGATGTTAAAGCTCCTCAACAGAGCAAGTCTGGAAACCCCTGAACAGAAGTCCAGATGCCCTCAGGAGCACCCAGAGCCCTTCCTGCAAGCCTGGCGAGGGCTGCCATGAACTCAGTGGCCCTCTCCTCGCTAACCATCAGGAGCTCTTTCTCTAGGACTCAGTAAACAAGCTCGCTGGACCTGAAAACCAGCTGGGCTGAGTCAGAGGAACCAGGGAAAGAGATTGTTTATCAGCTGAATTGAAACTCCAAAGAGTCATCTAGTTCCCAGCAAGGCTATAAACAGATCCCAAGGCATGTTAAGCCCCAAATCCAACCAGCTACTCACCAAATAACACCCAGGTGTCAAGGGCTGGATGTTACACAACACAACAGGCAGCCCATACCAGGAACACACACACACACACACACACACACACACACACACACACTTTTCCGGCAAAAGGCCTTGGCTTTTATTACCACATTCTACTTAAATTTGCTCAGGAGTTTGGGTTGTTTCTGCTTTTATAAAAAAAAAATAGCTACTATTAATGAATATCCAGGTCTGGTGTTTCTATTTCAGTGAGAAATGGGCCAGCCATCTAAAGATGCTTGGGCAGAGGGAAACCGGGGTGTCTGACCCTGGGCCTCACAGGAAGGGACATGGAATTTGCCAAAGCACGCCGCCGTGCAGCCGAGAGGGTATCTTCTGTAATTAAAATTTTTAACAATAGTTAGCGTGTCTCCAAGAAACAGCCTGGACTCTTCATTAGAGCCAGTAAAAAAGAGAAGATCTGAGGAACTTGTCCAAGGCCAGAGGGAGACTCGATGCAGAGCCAAGATCAGGGTCAAGTCTTAACAGCCCCAGTTCTGTCTTCAGCCCACATTCATGTCCTCCCTTTTAATTAAAAAGAACAGTGGACACCCTGGCCGGTATGGCTCAAGACTGAGTGCCGGCCTGCAAATCGAAAGGTTGATGGTTTGGTTCCCAGAGCACATGCCTGGGTTGCCAGCCAGTCCCCCAATTAGGGGTGTGCAAGAGGCAACCGATCAGTGTATCTCTTGCTCTCTTTCTCCTTCCCTTCTGCCTCTCTCTAAATCTTTTTTAAAAATAAAGAAATAAAGGAAGCAAGCAAGGGAATTAGAAAAAAACAGTGGAGAAACAGGCTGGTATCAAGCAAAGGTCAAAACTGCATGTATGTCCTTTTCAGACCCTCTTCTCAAAAGCACAGTATTTCTACAAAAAAGGAATGGATACATCACAGGACTTAAAATACTAGTGAGAAATGCACCTTGGGAATGGAACAGCAACACAGGATGGAGAAGGGGGTTGAAAAGGAGCTGAAACTGTGCAGAGAGATGATTGACGGCTGTCCACCCCCTGGAGGCGGCGGGCACCCAAGGTCATACACACAGGGCCCAGGACAGAGGCCAGGGACACAGGGACAGTTTGCCTTCCTGAGACCCCCCCAACAGCCTGGTTCCATGGAAAGTCTGATGAACAAACACTGTTTTATTCAATCTTTTCATGAAGTGAAAAGAATGGCAGATACTGGCCTAACTGGAAATAAAAAGACAAAAAAGAAAATTGAGAAAGCTAAAGAAACATGAGTGGTGAGACATTTGGAATAAACATCCTGGTCCTGACACCCCATGGGAATCCGGAAACAAACTCAGTTCATGCAAGGAGGACAGATGGAAGCTTCTGGTCAGGCCCAGGGTGAAAAGGGCACGCAGAGGTTCAGCAGGCAGCGAGTGTTTAGGAAGCTGCATCTTCTATGAGAGGTAACTGCACAATGAAAAGGCCACAGCTTTAGGAGTTTACTAAAGCTTCCCACATAGCAATTCACACACAGGCTTGCTATTTCATGATCTGACTTAATTTTGGGGTGGGGCGGTACGGGATGATGACAATTGACGAGATGGGTGATTTATAACTGGCCAGCTCAGAAAGAGAGATGGTGGCCTTCTAAAGCCACAAAAGCCACAGTTGGCAGCACAAAGAGAGAGGCTGAAACAAGAAGGCTTGCTTCCTCTCTCAGCCCTTGGCCATGTCAGGCCATGACAAGAAGTCAGCAGTCTGTCTTCCCAGAACTCAGCCATGCTGGCACCCTGACCTCGGATCTCCAGGCTCCAGAACCATGAGAAAGAAGTTCTGCTGTTTATTTTTTTAAAAGAGATAGAGAAGAGAGGCGGTTAAGATTTTTCTTAAGGGCCCAGCAGGCCCAGACACCTGCATTCTGTAGGTGTCACATCCCCAGGAACACGCCACTGGGGCCCATAACTACCCTCCGGCTGACCACCCACAGCAAGACCTTCATTGGGAAACCTCCTCGTAGAGACAGTCCCGCCATTCCAGGAGCTCCCGGAGAGCACTGCTGGCTTTGCTTTTTCCACTCTTCACAGCTCTTGGCCCAGTTTTTGTCCAGCTCCTGACTTCTGATGGTTGCTCCTGGCTCATACCTCAGCAGCTGCCTTTGGGACTTGGTGAGGCTACTTGATCTTCAGAATGCTGACTTGGTGTGTCTGCCAGTGCTGACCCAGCCCTCTGACTGCCTTTGCCCTGGAGGTCCTGGGACAGAACTTCTGTCCCAGTTTCAGCCCCAGGGTTCCCCGACTCCCATCTGTAGCCCACCCATCCAACACCCCCGCCCTCTGACTTCAGCCCCATAAGCATGGTTTTGCACTTAGGACGGAGTCACACTGTGGCTGTACCCTCCTGTGTAATTTGTTGCAAATTACAATTTACCTAACAACTTCAAAGTGTGCACGGTTAATCTCATAGCCTGGGTCTATTTCTTCTTTCTTAATCTCTTTGTTGTCCCTGAGAGATCAGAATTTAGAAACAACTACCACAACCACTGTTTGTGTTTTATTGAGAAGATATGCTCAACCTAAGTATATCAAGGCTCTGGTGTCTCTAAATTAAGAACTTGATTCCTTCCCAATTGTTTCTGAGCTGCTATGAAGGACCAGAATACATCGTGTGTGCCGGGACACAGAGAACAAGACACAGTTCTGGTTCCTCTGGAGCTCATGGTCCAATGGGGAGAAAGGCAACTACCCAAATGGTTATGATTCAGTGGGCATACTACCGAGAGGTCAGTAGAGGAGGCACGCCTCATCCAAAGGAGACAATGACTGAGCTAATCGTTCAGAAAAATAAAAGAATAACAAGGAGAAGGGGAGAAAGGGGGAATGGCAAGGAGGGTGTCCTGGGTACTGGGGGCAACACGAGGGTGAGAGAACTTAACTCTGTGAGGGGCATCAGTTTGGCTAGAAGTGGGGGCTGAAAGTGGGCAGGTTCTTCCAGAGGGATGAGAAGATGAAGACAGGCAGGTCCACATCCTGGTCAGCCGTGCACTCCAGGCTCAGCCATTTGGAGTTTATTCTGTAACGTACTTTGCTTCTCAAACTTGAGAGTACATGAGAATCAGTGGAGAAGCCTGTTTTAACAGCAGGTTCCTGAACCCTCCACACAGAAATTCAGATGCCACAGATCATGGAGTGGTCCCAGAAAACTGCATTTTAATAACTACCTCCTTGGCTGGGTGAGTTTAACACAGAGGATGACTGAATGACATTTTCCCAAATATAGCTGCAACAGACATGGAGCCACAGCCATGGGGGGCAGGGGGTGTGATCAGATTCGTTTCAGAAAAATCTCTCTGGCAGAAAGTACCCCATACGTGCTCACTCAGCAAGGCCTCCAGTCCTTTGATAATATCCCAGTAGCATTCTGTTGCCCAGGGGCTGCAAAGCTCAGAGTTGGCTCTGAAATAGTTTCCTGAGGAAAGAGTCCACTGGGAAGGTCATGCCTGAGTGATCCCGGACTGTTCTCTGTTGGGTGTTTTGTCATCCAAAACTGAGGGCAACAAGGTGTGCTGATGGTGAAAGCATGAAGACCCTGGGGCCACAAGCCCATGGGTGAACTTCTGGATTCTGGGGTCACAGGCCCTGCTGGGGGCTGGAGCCTGGAGCAGATCCATGTGCAGTCTAGCCAGGGCTACAAGAGCTCCTGACAGGAAGAGCCTGTGCTCATTTGGTTAACAAAGGCCCTAGAGGAATTTGGGTGTAGGCCACATCAGCTCTTCACCTCTGAAATGCCAATGGCAGCATCTCAGAGAGCTGAACCTATCCTGAAAAATGTAGCCTACTTTCTTGCAGCCAACGGTGATAAATACATTGATACATATTTTTTGGTGGCCACAACAACGACATTACAACCAAAACCTTGCCCACTCCTTTCTTGGCAATGTCTAATTATTTGAGCTGGAATTGTTTTCGGCAGAAATTGCCTTCTTGTAACCTGATGATTCTGAGCATGAAACCCAGGTTGACCGACCCCGGCTGACAGCACAGAGGACTAGGTAATACTCACCCCACCTCAGTGCTCAGCACCCACGCCACCCCAGGATCCAGGCCCTACAAGCCTTCAGAGCCCAGAACTTGTCCCATCTTCCCATGCCTTCCCCAGAAAAAGTCGCGTGTCTTCCAGAGTTGGAAACTGTTAGCGTTGGTAACATTCTGTTTCATATTCTGCCATCTAAGAGGATGAGAACTGTGTCTTGGGCTTTTTTTCTGGCTCCCTACACTAATCTCCTACTCAGATGAGCAGGTTTGAAATGGGCAAGAGACCTCTGCATGGGTGGACCAGGCCGCTTTCCCAGCCTCCCAGCCAAAGTGCTGACAGCCCAGCTCTGCACCCACCCAGTCACCAGCCTCCAAACTGAGACATTTGTTTCCCAAACACTCCCCAGGTTATTTCTGGGGTTATGCTTAGCAGGATTGCCCCTTCACCCTCAGAATCCTGACTGGTGTTTCCTGGGTTTGAGCCTCATTGGCCATCCAGCTATCTGACAACATTGAGGATCTAGAGAAGAAAATGGAAAATGTCATGTTCAGGGACTGTAAACAGCCTTTAGGAGATGACCCCATTTAATTCAGGTACAAGGGACCCAACTCAAACATTTCAGCTTTTCTATGTTAACTTGTCAGTCAGTGTCTAGGCCATAAACATTTTTTAAAATTTAATCTTTATTGTATTTTTTACCCATTACCATTTAGTCCCCTTATATCCTGCTCCCCCCAGCAATCACTATACCATAGTCCATGTCCTTGAGTCCTTTTTGCTCAATCCCTCCACTCCCTGACCTCCCTCCCCCAACTAGCTGTCATCTCCTCTCCATCTATCATCTGTCACCTGTCTCTGTTTTGCTTGTTAGTTCAGTTTCTTCATTACGTTTCACATCTGAGTGAAATCATATGGTAGTTGTCTTTCCCTGAATGGCTTATTTCACTTAGCATAATGTCCTCCAGGTTCATCCGTACTGTTGCAATGGGTGAAATTCTCTTGTTTTTATGTAAGCCATAAACACTTAAATGTCATTTGTGTGTATGAGTAATCTAACAACATCGGTGTGTATTTAGTCAATGCCTAAGAAAAGATCTAAGAAACACTAACCTAATCTTATTACTTGAAAAGTAAGTTTTAACGTAGGTACCAAAAATTTTTATAATTAACGAGTTTCTCAAGAGGTGATCATTTGGAATTAACTTTCAAGTCCATGATCAGAGCTGGAAGAGATGGCCATGAGGATGCTGTTTTACCCTAAAGAACTAACATCCTGAAGTCACTATGATTCATTAACATAAGGAGCTGAGCGGTTGTCCTTAGTGAAACCTGGACAGCACCTGTATGGCTTGCTGCAGAAGCCAAAAGGTCAGGACAATCAGAATGACTGTCTTTTTTCTGCCCTTGACACCTGGGGACACGAGCTTGGAACTGGCCCAAATGGCCAGGCACTGTTATCATCCATTCTGATCTGGGATGACGGTGCCTGAAGTCTCAAAAGAACGTTCAAGTCTAGGAATTCGTTTGTTTCAATAAAAATAGACCTTTAAAAAGTCTTTAAAATGATATGTTTATATTATTTTGTAACTATTTTGTCAAAAGTAAGGATATAGTATGTCCGGCACTTTCACATACATAAAATTCATTTCATGTCATTTAATTTTAGGCATTATTATTCCAACTTTAATTAAGCAGATTAGTCTGGAGGTCAGAGAGATTCAAGATCACGTACCTGGTGAGCAGTAGAGTTGACATTCATGCAGATCTGTCTGACCCAATTCCCATGTGCTTTTCACCCCACCCTACCTAAGGTACCTGGGTGTGTGGCCTTGTCCTGAAGACACAGCTATTCTCTGTTTCATGGTCAAGAATTCCCACCTAGTGTAAATGAAAATCACAGCAAAGTCTTTACTTGTCTGTCATGTGTGGCCCACTGGCTGAGGATGTCTCCTAGTGTAGTCCCGCCAGTGCCATTAAAGGCAGAACCAAAGGTCAGGGGCCCCCACTACCACACCTCTACCTTCCCGAGGGCCCTCAGCTTGGAGATACTACTCAAAACACGTGACTGGTTTTCAGACATGAAACAACAAAAGTGGTTTCAGGAGATCAGTATTTACACACACACACACACACACACACACACACACACACACACACACACATGCAGCTAGGCGATCTTTCCTCTTAGCCATGCAAAGGTTTAGTGCACCTGGCCAGTGCCTCCCAGGGATTGTATTTCAGATGGGTTGAGCTTAGTCCTTCCCATTGCCAAATCGTCTTTGCAGTTTATAAACTCTGACTCTCCCAAGATGAAATAATCATGTGGCAAAGGCCATGGCTCTGTAACCCGCCCATGGCAAACAAGGAAGGGTAAGAAGACATAACAGGAGTGGGAGGAGCACTATCACTTGTCAAGTTCCTATTGTGAGCCAGAAGCTTCCAAAATAATTTTGTAAAGTAGTTGTTTTAACCCACTTTTTATATGAGGGTGCCCAAGCTTTGGGAGATTGAGTGATTCTCCAAGTTTGTACAGCTGATGCTCAATTTTATCTCATTTTAATTTTATTGTATTTCATTTCAAGTTAATATAATGTATTCTTCCTCACATTATGATGAAGGTATTATTATTCCTACTTTACAAATGAATAAACTGAGGTTGCTTCAGTAAGGGCTTTGCCCTCTAGAACTCTCAGCTCAAACAGATCATAACAGAACATCGGCTCCTGAGGACAAGCGCCGAACAGTGAGTGCTGGAAGTCCTCATAGTTCCAGGGACACTAAGTCTCCGTGTAGCCCTCATGTGTTAATGGCATAACCATTGCCTGTGCAGTATGATATAATGACCTAGAGCAGAAGAATCATCTTTTAAATCCAGTTCTTAACTGCAACTCCAAACTGGAAGCAACGTATGTGCTTTGTCCTCCTCATCTTTTAAAGTTCTTGCTTACGACATCCTTGGCTGCAAATGACAGAGACCAATCCGAGTGAGCAAGGTTTTATTGGAAGGATGAAATCTAAGAACTAGGAAAGACAGCTTTTAGGGCCTCAGTAAAGGAATTTGAAGACCTTCCCTCTACAACTTAAGCAGCTTACATGATTCAGTCCCCAACCCCAGGACTCAGTCCAAAACTCAGAATGAAAATATACGTCCGAGGGATCGGTTTTGTTGGGAGCGGGGTTACCTGGTAGAAACATGGCTTCCAGGACTCACCCTAGGAGGGGCACGGTTCTTAGCAAAGAGAAAAGGCTCTCCTAAATATTTATTCAGAAAAAACATATATAGCAACTTCATTGTAAGCATAAAATATAGTATAGACAGCACAACGTGGTAGGGAAAACACCATATAAGAAGTCAAGGAACCTGATTCCTGTGAATTGTCTGCACTGGCTTTGGGCAGTTCTTCATCTGCAAAAAGAGGATTTGAAGCAGAGGACCAAATGCCTTCTAAAGCCATTTAGTGCTTCTCAGCACTTCTAAGTGCTTCTATTTGGTTGGTGTAACTGTCACTTCAAGGAGATTTTAACACAGCTATGTGAGGAATGTGCATGTTTTGATGAGCTTCGGGATTTGTTTGAAGTTTTTCCTACAAAATAATGAGTGCAATGTCTCAAGAATGTCAACAAGCAGCTCTGGGGAAGGGGAGGACATGTCTTGAGGTGATCCTAGGTCTCCGGGGTTGGCCTCACAGACCGCATGTCTCATGTGACTTCTCCCAAATCCGCCTAATGTACTCTTTGTCCTCAGCGCCCCTAGCAGACCCCATGACTGCCATATCATATTACTGCGCTGAACTTTCAATCAGTACTTTATTTTAATCCTGTCTCAAATGAACTCTGAACCTGATTCAGAGCTAGTGCTGGCATTACCCCTGTCAGGTGCTAACCAACCGAAATAGAACTCAACTCATTAGAAGCGAATCAACAAATCAAGGTAATTTGTTTCAACTGCATGCCCTCCGGTCCTTTCTCTCAATGATGCTATTCTGCACCAACCACCGTACTTGAGTTCTTGTCTAAAACTAAAGTAGTTCTGGCTTGAAACACATTCAAAATTATAAAACAGTAGCCACCGGTACCCACCTGCACTCCTAACCCCCTTACTCTGCTCTGCCTTGCCTTTCATTTTCGCATAGCATCTACCCCTTCCAACATATATAAGTAAATTCTTATTGTGGTCTCCCACCAGACTAAATTTTATAAGAGTTCGTTGTGGTGTAATAAAAAAATAGAGATTTGGCCTTTGTACTTGGTTCCTGGCATAAGGCTCCTAAAATGCTTGGAATTTCCTGAGTAATAGGATTATCTTTGGTTATTCACAACAAACGTCTTTCTGACCACGGCTGGGTTTTTACTAGCTCTGTGCTGAGTGGTGGGCCCTGGATAGCTTCAAGACCGGAGTTGGTCCCCAGAGAACCAGCCATGTGAATAGCCATGGAATTTCAGCCATGTCCTCATCCTCCAGGGAAGAGAGAAAGGCTGAAAATTGTGTTCACTCACTAATGGTCAATGGTTTAATCAATCATTCCTCTGTAAGGAAAACTCATATAAAAGCAGGGCTAAATAGCAGGGCTTGGGAGCTTCCAGGTTGTTGAACTCATTTACATGCTGGAGCGTGGGGCCCTCGGATTCCACTGGGACAGCAGCTCCCGCTGTTGAGACTTTTCTGGACCTCGTCCTATGTACCTCTTTATCTAGCTGTACACTTATATGCTGTATAATAAACTGTGATCATAAGGTCCTGAGTTCTGTGTGTCATTATAGCAAATTGTCAAACCTGTGGGAACCCCCAATGTTGTAGTCAACCGGGCAGAACTGTGTGACCCTGTTCGCAGTTGGCATCGGAAGTTTGAGAAAGGGCCAGGACTCTCTGGGTGGGCCCTAACCTGGTGGGGTGGGCAAGAAACTGTGAGTTCTGAGCTGCTCTAACACCCTAAGATCCCCAAGACTCCCTGGCTTAGTTTCATCAGTTATGGTACCTCAGTGCCTGGCACTTATTGAGGCTTCAAAAATGTTCATGTCTCGATGTTAGAAAGCCATCCGGAAGGAAGTGGGGCTGCCCAAGAAGAAGATGTTTACAATAGGAGAAGTTTAATGGCAGTCTTGTGTGGGAAAGATGGCATCCATCCATTTATTCATTCATTCAGCAGATATTAACTGAGTACCTACTATGTGTCAGGCACTTTTCTAGGAGTAGAAGTGAGTCATTTTCCAAAAATCGATTCTCTAATTCTGCATCACTAACTGGTGTCTGATAATTCAGCTCAACTCTGACACTGTTAGGAGAGAGGACAATCTTGGTAAACTCAGTGCTCATGACCCATAGGGATTCTTGAGCTCGCCCACCCCCACATCCGCCCCAGCAAAACACAGGTCAGAACACAGCCCTCTGAACCTCTGAAGCCTGGACTAAAATTACACAGGAAACACTGGTACTTAAGATCTAAGGTTTGAGAGCAATTCTCAGCAGAAGGGCACACCTGGATTTATTATACTTCACCTTACTGTGCTTCCCAGATACCACAGGGTTTTTTCATATATAAATTACAGGTTTGTGGCAAACCTGCACCCGGCATGTCTATCAGCACTGTTTTTCCAACAGCATTTGCTCACTTTTTGCCTCTGTGTCACATTTTGGTAACTCACATGATATTTCAAATGTTTTCATGATTATCATATTTGTTATTGTGATCTGTGAGCAGTGATCTTTGAGGTGACTGTTCTAATGGGGTCAGGGCACCACAGACTGCACCAGCCCAAGACTGTGCACTTCGTCGGTAAATGCTGCGTGTGTTCCGACTGCTCCCCCTGCTGCCCCCTGCCTTTCTCCCTCTCCTCAGGCCTCCTTATTCCCCAAGACACAACAACGTTGAAATCAGACCAGTTAATAACCTGACAATGGTTTCTGTGTGTTCAAGCGAAAGAAAGAGTCACAGGTCTCTCACTTTGAATCAAAAGCTAGAAATGATAAGACTGGAGGAAGGAAGGCTGAAAGGCGAGACAGGCTGAAAGCCAGGCCTCTTGCACCAGTTAGCCACACTGTTTATGCAAAGGGAAAATTCTTGATGAAAATAAAAAGCACTAACCCAGTGAACACACAGATGATAAGAAAGAAAACAGCCTAATTACTGATATGGAGAAAGTTTTAGTGGTCTGGATAGGAGGTTCAGCCAGCCACAACACTCTCTTAAATGGAAACCTAACCAAGAGCAAAGCCCTAATTTCAATTCTGTGAAGGCTGACAGAGGCAAGGAGGCATCAGAAGAAAAGCAGAAGCTAGCAGAGGCTGGTCTGTGAGGTTTAAGAAAACAAGCCTCTCCATAACATAAAAGTGCAAGATGAAGCATCAAGTGCTGAGCTAGAAGCTGTAGTAAGTTTTCCAGAAGACCCCGCTAAGGTGACTAATGAAGGTGGCTGCACTGAGCAAGGGATTCCCAGTGCATACAGAATGACTCTGCATTGGAAGAGGAAGCCATCTGGGACTTTTATAGCTAGAGAGGAGAATTCTATGCCTGGCTTCAAAGCATCAAAAAACAGGCTGACTCTCTTTGTTAGAGGCTAATGCAGCCGAGACTTTAAGTTGAAGCCATTGCTCATTCACCATTCTGAAAACCCCAGGCCCTTGAGAATGAGGCTGCATCTTCCCTGCCTGTGCTCTCTACACGGGACAGCAAAGCCTGGGTGGTAGCATGTCTGTTTGCAACATGGTTTACAGAATATTTTAAACACACTGTTGAGACTTATGCTCAAAAGAAAAGATTTTTCTTTCAAAATATCACTACTCATTGACAATGCATCTGGTTACCCAAGAGCTCTGATTAATGCTGTTTTCATTCCTGCTAACACAACACCCTTCTGTACCCATGGATCAAGGAGTAATTTCAATTTATAAGTTCTTGTTATTTAAGAAATACAGTTTGGCCCTGACTGGTGTGGCTCTGTTGGTTGGGCATTGTCCCACATGGCAAAAAATCACAGGTTCGACTCCTGGTCAGGGCACATGTCTAAGTTGCAGGTTTAGTCCCCTGGTCTGGGCCCATGTGAGAGGCAACCAACTGATATTTCTCTTTCATGTCAGTGTTTCTCTCTCTCTCTTTCTCCCTCTCTCTTCTCTCTCCAGGAATAAATAAATAAATAAAAATTTTTAAAGAAATATATTCTGTAAAGCTCTAGCTGCTATAGTGATTTCTCTGATGGATATGGGCAAAGTACATAGAAACCTGGGGAAAAAAACTTTCTAGATGCCATTAAGAACATCTGTGGCACCCTGGCTGGTGTGGCTCAGTGGATTGAGCACCAGACTGTGAAGCAAAGGGTCGCCAGTTCAACTCCCAGTCAGGGCACATGCCTGGGTTGCGGGCCAGGTACCCAGTAAGAGGTGCACAAGAGGCAACCACGCATTGATGTTTCTCTCCCTCTCTTTCTCTCTCCCTTCCCCTCTCTCTAAAAATAAACAAATATATATATATATATATATATATATATTTTTTTTTTTAAAGAACATTCATGGTTCATGGGAAGAAGCCAAAACACCAATACCAACATGAACAGAAGTTTGGAAGAAATTCATTCCAACCTGCAAGAATGACTTTGAGGGGTTCAACACTTCAGTGGGGGAAGCAACTGCAGATGTGGTGAAAACAGCAAAAGGACTAGAATTAAAAAATGTGACTGAATTGCTGTAATTTTATGATAAAACTTTAACAGATGAGGAGTTGTTTCTTATAGGTTAGCAAAGAGATTTTTTTATCGTTGTTCTATTACAGGTGTCCCAATTTCCCCATTACTCTCCCCTGCCCCACCCTCCAACCCCCACCCCGCTCCCACGGCCAATCCCCACCCTGTTGTCCATGGTCATGGGTCATTGGTACTTTTTCTTTAACTCAGCCCTTCCCCTTTTTGCCCCTCTTCTCCCCTCCCTTGTCCTTCTCTTCCCTCCTCTCTGGTCCCTGTCAGTCTGTTTCCTTGTTTCCATACCTCTGGGTATATTTTGCTTGCTTGTTTGTTTTGTTGATTAGGTTCCACTTATAGATGAGATCATACGGTATTTTTCTTTCACCACCTGGCTTATTTTACTTAGCATTATGTTCTCCAGTTCCACCCATCCTTTCCCAAAGGGCAGGAGTTCCTTTTTTCTTTCTGCTGTGTAGTATTCCATTGTGTAAATGTACCAAAGTTTTTTGATCCATTCATTTACTGATGGGCATCTAGGTTGCTTCCAGCACCTAGCTATTGTAAATTGTGCTGCTATGAACATAGGGTGCATAGGTTCTTTTGAATTGGTGTTTCAGGGATTCTGCTCTTGAGATGAAATCTACTCCTGGTAAAGATGCTACACAGATTGTTGAAATGACAGCAAGTAAGTTAGAATATTATATAAACTTAGTTAATAGAGCAGCAGCAGGTTTGAAAGGATTGACTAATTTTGAAAAAAGTCCTACTATGGGTAAAACACTGTCAAACAGAATCATATGCTACAGAGAAACCGTTCGTGAAAGCATCAGTGGATGCAGCACACTTTATTGTTGTATTTAAGAAATCGCCATAGCCATGCTACCCCTCAGCAGTCAGCACCCGGATCAGTTAGCAGCATCGAGGAAAGACTCTCCACCAGCAACAAGATTACAAGTTGCTGAAGGTTCAGATGATAGTTAGCATTTTGTAGCAATAAAGTATATTTAAATTAAGGTGTATACATCATTTTTAAACATAATGTTATTGCGTACTTTATGGACTACAGTATGTTGTAAACATAACTTTTATATGCACTGGAAAACTGAAACATTTATGTGACTTGCTTTATTGTGACGTTTGCTTTATTGCGACCTTGGAACAAAAGCACAATATCTCCAAGGTATGCCTGCATACAGGTTTACATGGGGGAGGGGGACCATCACAGCTTCACATCTGTGCACAGTATCCACCCAGACAGGCTGTCCATTCTAGCCAGTCAAGCAGTGGGAGGTGTCAGCCACACCCTCCCAGAGGTGAGCACTGGGAGTTCCTTCCACCCCTTCGCGGGTGCCCCTCCGTGGGCAGCTGAGTGTCCCTGGGCAGAGAATATGGAGCCAGCATTCTTGGGGGCCGGGAGCTTCACGTCTCCTGTCCTGCAGCCCACCTGGCAAAGACACTCCAGGGGCCGGAAAGGCAAGCTTAGGGGAAGTGCACCAATAGCCAATTTCTCAAAGGCTGAGGATTACCTCAGATGTTTTCTTAGTTTAATAACCAAGGATCGTAGTTTAGTGTGAAAAGATCATTTCCTTTCAAATAACTTACAACTTTTATTTTTCTCAATTTAATTCTTTAGAAATCTGATTGGCAATACTGTTATAAAAATCTAAGTTATTTTTAATTTCACTTTGAAGTATAGTCTAACTATGGTACTTTAAATAAAATTTAAGAACTATTTTTCTTTTATCCTGTTTTGGTAAGAATAATAAAAACCTAACCGAATCAAATTGCACTCTAAAACCAAACCAAACCAAACCAAAACCTAATATTTTTCCAACTGCCTAATCAATACATATTCATTACAGAAAATTTGGATACTGTGGAAGTTCCCACTGTAAAAACGAACCTCTTGTATATTTCTCCACCCACCAGCAGCCACTGCTGGCATTTTGTGTCTTTCAAATCTTCTTCTTCAATATTTTTGTCTGTGCATTCTACAAATAATGTTTTATTGTACAAAATTTTAAACATATTGCACAACTTTTAGAAGTCTTTTATTTATTTTATTTTTTAACTTATTAGTACCAATTTGGTGGATGGCTTGTGATTTATTTTATAAAATAAAAACATAAAGATAATATTCCATTTTATACATATTTATGGAATATGTATAAATATTGGATTGGCTAGCATTCCAATAGGTTGGATAGATATCACTTTCCTTCATCCATTATCCACCAAAGGACATTTAGGGTGTTTCCATATCTTCGCTGAAATTCTTTAACCTTGATCTTTAGACAATCTGACTTACAGCATCTACCAATCCAATCTCATGTCCATCCCGCAAGCCAGACCACATCCCTGTCCTGGTGCTGGAAAATTCTATGGAAGATACAGATAAAGAACTTTATGAAGTATGACATTCCTTCCAAAAAAATACATGTGTAAGGAACAACAGGAAAAAAAGCAGGAAGAGCTGCAGGAGAGGAGGCGAAACTGAGTGTGAGATGAGATTTCCACCTTTCTCATCAAACGAGATGAAAAAAAATGATCGTGAAGCCCCCAACTCACGTATTTATTTAGAGCTGGCCACCGAAATAATCTTCAGCTTCAAAGCAATGGAAGAAGTTGATATGAATAATACATTTTTATCTATGCCAACATTTTTAAAACAATGTCGTATTTGCTCAAATCCATCTGCTTTACATTATGTGTGTGTTAGTGGAAATTGCATTTGCAGTGTGAAGTTGTTTACACTGCTGATACAAATGCAAAACAACCCGCCATCTGTAGATGTGCCAGTGGAAAGGGTTTTTTAAAAACACTCATTATCAGAGAATCATGGCAGAGAAGAGAGGCCCCAGAGCAGCGCGTCCTCTGTGACAGTCTCCAGGATCCTTTCCTCGCAGAGAATGGAGATGACTCAAGGCTAAGCAGCAGTTTGCTTCGCCTCTGCTTGCCTCAGAGTTTTCCCAGACAACAGTTCCAACAAAGAGGAAACATATCTGTAGCTTGAACAAAAGGAAAAAAATCTAGAATGCTAAGCTTAATTCCAGTGGCATTTCCAAATCACTATCCAGAGTCACAAAACATAAACTGTTACTTTATGTGTTATGTTGAGACATCCCCATGAGATCGGTTCTTGCCAGTTGCTGGGAGAAAAACTTGTGGCGATTCAGTGTCTTGCCATCTTGCCAGGATAGTAAAGTTTTGTATGTCCAATGGTCTGGGACAACTCAAAATATCCCCTGTACTATAAGAAACTGTTGCATCTTGTGTAACCTGCCACTGAGAACAAGAGCTTGGGAGCTGCTCTCTGCATCCCTCTGAGTCAGCTGACAACTGGGTGGAATGGAGTTCTGAAATCTGGTGTGTGCTATTTACAAGCCAGTTCTAGGTACGTTCCAGAGCAGAAGAGAGCTCTTCAGCAAGTTCAGTGGTTCATGCCACGTGCCCAGCAGATCCAAGGTGCTGGGCGTGGAATCGCAGCATGGAGCCCTGGAGCTCCAGAGGAGAGGTCTGGCTCTGCTGCATGGAGCGTCCTGACTTGAAAGCAATGCCTGGGTTTCAGCAGTGGGGGCATGTCTGACCATCAGAAGGAAGCTCTGGAGCGAGCACCACCCATCATGGGGTCCGTGCTGGGCCAGTGTCTGAATCTTTGCAGGCTGCCTCACTGAGGATGCAGGGGCCCCGTACAAGCCTCTTTTTAAAACCACTCTATACTGTGAACACTGTTAAAAGGAAAACATGATTTGTATAACTACAAAGTATTCCATATTTGGATTATAATATAGTCCTCATTTTATGAATATTATTGTTTTTCATTGTTGACTATTGCAGATATCCCCCATTTCCCCCCCTTTGCCCCCCTCCACCCAGCACCCACCCCTCCCTCACCCTCACACATGGTTGTCTGTGTCCATGGGATATGCATACATGCATATATGTTCTTTGGCTAATCTCTTCCAGTCTCCCCCATCGCCCTCCCCTCTGAGACCTGTCAGTCTGTTACATGCATCCATGCCTCTAGTTTTATTTCATTCATCAGTTTATTTTGTTCTTTAGATTCCACATATGAGTAGATCATATGGTACTTGTCTTTCTCTGACTGGCTTACTTCACTTAGCACAATAATCTCCAGATCAAGCCATGCTGTCACAAAGGGTAAGAGTGCCACATAGCATTCCACTGTGTAAATCTACCACATTTTTTGTATCCACTTGAAACCAGAAAAGTCACTGTTTGTGCTTCTTGTCACTACCAAAACCAACATGCAGAGACAGGGGTGGAATCTTTAGGGGTGCTTTATTCAGATGGCTGGTGATCTGAGAGAAGATAGCAGGCTATGTACTCTAACAGACCATCTTATGTTTCCTTTCAAGCCAGGCTTTTTATACAGAGGGAAAAGCATAGGTGCGGGATGTGGAATTCAGGAAAGAGGTTAATCAGATGAAAGCTGCAGTCCGCACTTTCCCTAGCATCCTTTGTCCTGTGCCCCTGGGTGATTTTCTTTATCTGTGTCCTGGGCTGCTTGCTGGATGCCTCTCCCTGGAACACAAGGGCTCAGTACCCCCGGGGCACAAAGGTGGGATGGCTGTGGTCTCCTGGAGTCAGGGTGGGCCATCCCTTCAGTTCCTGAAATAATAGCTTTTGTCATGAATTAACTACGAAGCTTATTATCTATTACCTAAAGCTAAAATTTCTCAACTCTTGAGTTCCCCGATCACACTCATCTACTAATGGGCACTTGGGCTGAATATTTTTTATTTTCAAACTAGTCTTTACTTCTTTAAAAGGAAAACGAGCAGTGCCAAGAAGAACTCCAAGCCACACCCTGGGGAACTCTGTGCCGCGTTTGCCAGAACCCCAAGCCTGCCTTGGGGAGCCCGCTGTAGCAGCTGGGAGAGCCCCACACCCCACCTGAGAAAGCCCTGAGCAGCACCTGGAAGAGCTTCATGTAATACCTTGGGGGGGGGGTGGCAGGGGGGCTGCGCAGTACCTGGGAGAGCCCCGTGCAACACCTGCGAGAGCTCCATAGTTGTCACTGCTTACAAACTCGAGTCCTAAGAATATGGGAGTAAGTGCTTGCCGGGCACCCCTAGTTTTGGCACATGTCCTCTTGCTAACTAACACTCTGCCTTCTGATCAAGGGTGCCTGCTGACAGCTGCCCCGACTCAAGAGTTCTGTCACCAGGAGTTGTTTCAACTTGATGTTCTTGTGGATTTGATTCGGACGTAACTGTCGATTCCCAGGCTCACCACTGTGGGAAATTTTCTGATTCAATGACATGGACCTTTCCTGTGTACTCTGAGCCACACACATTTTAAGATCGTTCAGTTTGCTCTCACACTTCAGTGATAGTCTGGCTGCTTCTATTTTAGGTTCAAAAGCAGCTCAGAACTTGAAGAATTGCTGTGTTTTAAATTCTACAAAATCCGAAGCCAGTTCCAATATTGGGTATCCATCTATTGTAGGTAACCTTATTTCTTTTTTTCACTCTTCCTGTCTGGCTCTTGGGGCATACTTTGGGTCTAAAATCTCAAATCTCCATGAGGTACCGACACATTTTCTTTATATTTTTTTCTTTGTTTCTTCTCCTCCATCCTCTCCATGCCTCTTCCAGAAATCCTGACAGATAATACTGTGTCTCCAGCTTTTGTCCTCCATGTCATTTAAATTTGCTCTCTTAATTATCACTTCTTCACCTCTCTCTTCCAAGAGCTGCAATAATTCCTTGATTTCACTGTACAGGTTACAGGATTTGGTTTTTGGTTATTTTTTCCTGTTAGTTGGCTCTTTCATTTGAATGTTATTTTTGTGTGTGGATCATGTTTTTATAATAATATCACCTTTCTGTATTCTCCCCCACTTCATCCCCCACTACCTTGGTCTTGTTTTATAAGTGATATCCTCTCAGGTCTCCCAGAAATCGTCATATAACCCAAGTAAGCTCGGGACCACCGTGGCCCCTGTCACAACCAGAGAACCGGAGTGGATGACTCAAGCAGTGGACAGCAGCCAAAACATGCTCTTAGGAAAATTCCCAAGGGAACTCACAACTTATAAGAAAGACTCTGAGAATATTTTGCGACATCTTTGTCTCTTCCCAAATAAATACATTTACATCAACTACATTTTCAGTGCACTTGATTCTGAAGGGACAGCGAAGGGCTCTGCACAGCATAATGTGGCAAAATTCTCTAAAATCCACTTGTAGCATCTGTGAGATACCATTCACCCCTTTCCCACATCCTCAAAGATTCCACAGTCTCTCCGAAATTACATCCTTTCATTTCCCTGCGGCCCCTGCCCACCTGATTGGCCAGAAGGGGCTGCAGTTCCCTCCCAGCCACTCAGCCTGGGAGATACCAAAACGCCCAGAAGTCACAGGCCTTCCTGTCCCTGCAGAAGAATAAATAACATTAAGTTCTCTGGAAACGTGGTCTCTGGTTCAGCGCTTAAGGGAAACTTGCAGAAAGAATTCTGAGGGAGGATTTCTAGTGAACAAAAGCAACACCACATCACACCAGCAGAGTTTGCTTTTCTTGCATTACCTTGGATTTTGGAGAGATGAGAGCCTCGTGCTGACCTGGGTTTTCATCTCATACCGATGGGTCTTCTGATGAGTCCATGCACATTTATAAACAAGTCCAGGACTTGTTTACAAACCTACTCCTCCAAGGTGATAGCCTGGACTGCGTTCCTGATCTTGGCCTTAGCCAACTTCGGGATTGCTGTAGGCTGCCGCTGGCCATGAGGGACGACTTGTTGCCCACACCTGGGGTCTAAGTGGGTGGGTGCCCCGTTCGATCCTCAGACCTGTGGGCCACATACCCTCTAAGAGCTGTTCCAACAGCGGCATCGTGGCTGTGGCCTGGCTGGACTCTGCAGGGGTTCCCTTGATTCCTCTGTGGAGGGTGTGCTCTGCCTGCTCCAGCCCCAGCCCCAGCCCCAGCCCCAGCCCCAGCCCCACCACCTCTGCTACCAACCGTGGTCCCAAGAGATGCAGGGTGGTGGGGTTTTCCAGGCCACACTGGCTGTGGGAAGGGGACCTGTGGCCTGTCCTGCTCCCCTTTTTTGTCTTGCAGATGGACTTCTGTGGCAGACGCCAGAGACAGGTCGTCCCAGAACCTGCGACCAGCAGGGCAAAGCAGACATCACCACCTGGGCTGTCCAGAGTGAACAGCTGGTTGAAGCCCCTCCACAATTACCAGGTGATATTTCAGTCCATGTTCTTGATCTTGGCCTTTTTATATTTATTCCCATGCTGCCTAGTATGTGGAAGTACGTCACATACAGAGTATCCTTTTACTGGGGCAGTGCCTGCCAGTTGTCTAGAGAGGGGAGGGGCTTTGAAAGGATTCCTCCACCAGAGCGGGCTCCAGATACAAACCAGGGACGCTCTCCCTCTGAACTCTGTCCTCTACACTGAGTCAACCCCCACACAGAGAGAGTGGGGTCATCCCCCACTCCCAACTCCTCACCCTCTGCACCTCCCATTCTCCCGGTACCTAAAGCAACCCCCACCCACACCCACACACAACACTCTCCTCTATTCTCTGCCAGGCTCGTTATCTTAGTGTCCTAAATAAAGTACAGATGCTTACACAGGGCCATCTGCCTCTCACCTGTGGTTGGTGCAGGGAGAGTGTGCCTGGCTTCAAGGGGGCGGCGAGGGGGCCCCAAGGTGGAAGGCAGAGAGCCACAGAGACAGGAAGGAGGTAAGACTTGGGCCACCGCGGCTTTTACAACGCTGAGCAAAGTTTGATCTGTGCGGTCCAATGAAGAAGACTGAGCTTAGTAAGGACTTTTAAAAAATGCTAAAGCCTATACAAAGTACATCTCAAGTTTGCTCACCCCAAGCCCCTTTCAGGTGCTTGCTCTGGGGCCCTGCCCCCCATGACAGAGCTTCCAGTCACCCCTCCCATGGCTCACTGATGGGGTTGTAGGTCTGGGGTCCTCCGGGAGTGGCTGTGCTCTGCGTTGCCCAAGGAGATGTCTGCCTTTGTACCTCAGTGGTGTGGCCAGGGCTGCTTGAGGTTTTGTGTGTCTTGTTTGATCCTCTTGCAACATCAGCTGTACAAGCTAGGCCTGTGAGTGCCAGCACCCCTCCCCCACTCCCCACCCTCAGCAGCACAATGGACGGTGTATGAGTTCCCTGGGCTGCTGCAGTAACAAGTAACACAGACTGGGCGGCTCAAACAAAGCAGTTTATTCTGTCAGTTCTGGCGCCAGAAGTCTGAGATCAACGTGTGGGCAGGGCCCGCTCCCTCTGAAGGCTCCAGGGGAGGACCTGTTCCTCTCTCCCAGCCCTGGTGGCCTCAGGCGTCTCTTGGCTGGAGGGCGGCTTCCTTCTGGGTGTCTTCACAGGGATGGCCCTCTGTTCTAATCTCTTCTAGAAAGGATGCCAGTCCTATGGATAAGGATCTGCTCTAAGGACCTCATCCTAACTTGATCACCCACAAATACCCCATTTCTGAGTAAGATTGCACTGGAAGGTCGTCTTCTGAGGGACACAGTTCAGCCCCTAACTGGGGGTTTGCCTATGGGCTGGATTATAACCATTATCTTCATTCCGTTTTGACCCATAACTCAGCCCTGTTTGGCTCCGTCTTTGTCCAGTGGCCATGCTTAGCCCGTACCTGCTTTATGGTGCAGCAAGCAGTTCGGGCTCACCTGCGCTTCCTGCCCACACCTGCCCTGGCCATCCCCCACCCCTGGGACGCTCAGCACCCTGTCTGTGCTGCCCCCCCCCCCCACTGGTCCTATGTGGTGGACACAGGACAGGTTCCCTGGCTGTCCAGGGTCAGGCTGCCTTGGGACACGCTTGTCAGTCCGCTTTCCCACCCTAGGTATGTATGCCCCACCCCCACTGGTGACACCCGGGAGGGGAGAGAGCAGGTGACTGGGCAGCAGGAACCCTGCTGTGGGCCCCGCCCTCTGCCTCCTGCTGCTGCCAACAAGAGCAGAGGTTAACCGTGTGAGGAGGGCTGTTCCGGGCAGGGAACTTCTGCACTGTTTGCCAGCACAGTTTGTTGCAAAGGGACCTTTTGGCCTGTTCCCAGAACAGCTCCTGCAGAGCCTCAGGGCTGATCAGGGGGCCCCTGATTTGTAATGAAAGTATGACCAGCAGCCCCCCTTCCTTTTTCTCTTTATAATTCTCTTGAACCTAAAATAAAATTGTTTCTGAAAGTGACCACAGGGAACCTGAGGGTGTGGCAGCTACAACATGGCTGTTCCACTTCAGGGGCTCAGCCCACCCACAGTCAGTAGGGGACTCAAGAGTTGGAAAATTTTTGTATAAGGTAAATAGTTATAAGCTTAGTAAGTAATGCATAGGTTAAAGCTTTTGTTTCAGAAACTACAGATAAGGCCCATTCTGGCTCCTGGGAGAGACAGCCGACCTCCTGGGGCACTGCTAAAGATTACCGAATAATGAAAGGCACACTGGGCACAGGGCTGGTCACAGGCCCACACTGACTTCCCAGGCTCTGAGGCAGGCAGGGCGGCCCCTCCAGGGATGCACGTGGTGCGCAGCAGACCCCAGGTGAGTGTGAGGAGATGCTGGCTGCTGTCCCAAGGCCAGGTGGGCTACCATCCCGCAGCACCCCGGCATTCTAGATTAGGACCCAGCCCCTGACACCCTGGGATGATGTATACATAGTGGATGGATTGTAAGTGTCATCTTTCTTCTTGCTCCTTTTTAATGTCACACAGGATGATCACATTCGATTATGTGACTCGGGGTTGCAGACAACAGAGGTCAGATGCCTCGCCGAGGAACACAAGTAGGTCCTTTCAAATACACATATTCCCACAGGTACAGAGGTCCCCGTGCATCACCATTCCTCTTTATTCAGGGCTGGGACAAGGCCCACGGTCTCCTTGTGGCTGGGACCATTTTGTCAAAGTTTTTTGCCTCTGTGTGGGCACAGTTCGGCGTGTTTGTAAATGTATATGCTATGTGTGTGATACAGTGCATGTGTGAGTCGGTGTATGTGGTGTGCATCTTTGTGTTACACCGTTTCCACACTCACTCTGGCTGGGGTCATGCCAGCAGGGCTGACTCCAGTGGGTCCACTGCTTGAGCTGCTCCTCATCAAACACCGACACACACTTGCCCTTCAAAGGTCACCATTAAGAAAATGAAAATAGAAGCCACAGACAAAAGTAAAATAGTTACAAATCATATACTTGTATCCAGAATACATAAAGAACTTTCTAAACTCAATTATGAGAAAAATGACCAAGTTTTTAAAATGGGCAAAAGATTAAACAAACCATTTACCAAGATGGACATGAAGGTGGCTAATAAGTGCATGAAGAGATGGCCACCCACCTGGCACCAGGGGGTGCAGATGAACAGCAGGAGACACCACTATGGACAAGGAGAGGCTAAAATCAAAAGAACCAACAGTGCCAAGCATTGGCACAGCTGTAGGGAAATTGGAAGCATCACACATTGATAGTGGGAAAGTAAAATGCACCACTTGGAAAGCATATGAACCAGCAATCCCACTCCCAGTTGTTCACAGAAGGAAAGTGGGAAAACACAGGTGCACAGGTCACCAGAGCCGGGAGGGTGTGTGCCGTCCCCAAGCGAGGTCCTTTCCATGGACCCGGGAGACTCTGAGGTACCAGTACTCAAAATTGGCTAAAAACTGAATGGAATTTACTGTGAGATAAGTTCAGTGTCAACAACTTCTATTCCTTTTATGTATTTCATTTATCTTCACAGTAAACAGATCACAACCCAAGTTCATTTGCATGCAGGTAAGCTGTGTTCTTACCAGAGTAGTTTCATCTGAGAATTAGCTCTATTCTCTTCTTAAACTGTCTAGTTCTTAAAAGTCTTTCTTATTTCAAGGTTATACAAATATCCTCCATATTCTTTGTCAAGTTCATAATTTTTATTTGCTTCCTTTATATTCTGATTTCCAAGTCATCTTGAATTTCTTTTCCCATTCACTGAGATAGGAGCTGAGGTTATTCCATCACAACATGACTATTGGTCACACTGCTGCCCTTCCCATAAAGTGAAAGGCCACCTCCCCTGACTCCCCCGGCTCCCGGGGACACCTGGCACAGATCTGCCCCCTGCCCTGCGCCAGTGTCCGTCTCACCGCTCCGTGTCCCACAGCAGCACAGAGCTGCTCAGATGGCAGGGCCTTACTCAGCCACCTCTGAACATCTGGTGGGTGAATCCCCCCTTATTTTTTTTATTACTTTCACAATTCCTTCAGATATTTATTTTTCCACATCAACTTTAATATTATTTTGTGCAGTTCCCAGAAACCTGGCATTTAAACTGGACTTACATTAATTACAAAGTGAGGGGACCCCAAGCTGGTCAGGAGCACAGCCTTCTGTGTGGCCAGCAGATAAGCGCACCCCCAGCTGGGCATCCGAGAGCCTCTTGAGTCGCTGTCTCTCACGTCTCTTAGCTTCCAGCTTCTACACCCAACTCTGGCAATTTTAAAGAAAACCCATCCACTTACCACACAACCTTCACAAGAACAAATTCCAGAGGGATGAAGGCATTTAACCTAAATATGCAACTCCTACATTATGAGAAAGGAATATTATGGCAACCTTGGGGCAAAAGAGTCTTTTATAAGCAGAACAGAAAACATGAAGGTAATAAAGGAAACATTAGGCAGATTTGACTACGTAAATTTCAAAGTATTTCAAGAACAAAAGACTAACAATATTAAAGATAAACGTATACAAATATTTTTCAAAATAGAGAAATAAAAAGGTTAATAGTGATGATATATAAAGAGCTTCTACAAAGTAGTATCAACTGTTGGAAGACAAAGGACAGGAGAGAAGAGACTGTGAGTGTGGGCAAAGGCAAAGAAAAGGGAAGAGAACAATGAGAGAGAGAAGAGCACCTCTCCTTCCACTTGGCCCCAGTCTGAATCTGAGGTCCTCGCAAGCGGCACGAGCAGCAGACACAGATGGGACCATTCAGCAGAGGAGTCTCGAGACTCAGGACCCAGGCAGAGGAGCCTGGGAGCCCCCGCTGACACGGGCGGTTGGCGCTTGGAGAGCAGATGGCCCTTTCCCACCTTTGCCTGAACCTCCACACCCCACCTCCGCCAACCAAAGACTGGAAACTTTGAAGACATCTGGAGACCGCCCCCAAGGCACGGACTTTGGTGTTTGGCTTCTGTGACCTTCCCCAAGTCTCTGTGAGCAGTGGGCACAAGAGAAGCCTGAGAGAAGCAAGCAGAGAAGTTGTCCCGTGGAGCCAGAACCAACCGACAGGTTGACAGACACATGTGAGGCACCCTTCTGGGGACTTGCAGAAAGAGCTGAAGGACATTTTGAGTGTCCTGAATGCCTGTCTTTACTTGGGATACTGCAACAGAAAATATCTGGGCATATATATGTATTTCTTTCAAAGTCTGGAAGAATAATGTTTTCTTGGGGAAGTGGAATTGTAAGAGGAGACAAGAAATCCCACTTTTTGTTGTATATATTTCTGGGATTTTTATTTTTTAATAAGAAACATACTACTTTCATAATAATAACATGCAAGAAGATTGTCCCATTTAGAAAACACACACACAAGAAATGACATTTGGCCTTTCAGGACTGAGCCTCCCTGCAGCATGCTGGCAATGGCGCAAGCTCACGACCACATCACCCCGTGTACGCCACGACCTGCGGCGGGAAGTCAAGCACAGAGCAGTGGGGTGCATGCAGTTCCCTGGCTTCAGTGCCTGGAGCCAAACCATGTCCAAGGGCAAAAGCTGGTTTGCTGGTCAGCATGGAGCACAGGCCTAGTTAATATCCCTGGCCTGGATGTCCTGACTTATCCTGCCTCCAGAGTTCTTAGAGAAACATGTTCCTCTGTGGACAGTCACCGCCAAGTTCAAAGGGTTTCTCTCACACGTGCTTAGGTCACAAACAGGAGATGGACACGAGGCCTCACACCTCGACTGCTGCTCCCGTGAAAATGTCCAGCGTTCTCACCAAGATTCACAAGGCCTTGCCTTCCTCTCCAGCCTCATCTCTCCCCTCTCCCAGCTCTTGATCCAGGTACTAAACCAGGTGTGGTCCCCAAACTGTCACCACTCTCTAACCTGGAACCCCTCATCTATTCCTTGGCTCATTCTCCCATTCCCACTGTTTCATTACCACCCCCACACCCCCTGCAGAGAGCCCTTCCTGGGTGAGATGCCATCGGTGTGGCTCCAGGAACATGCTGCGTCATCCTCAGAAACATCACTGCTGGTCACCAGATCACATGTGTGGCCCTGTCGGACAGGTGGCTCTCTGGCAGGGTGATATGTTACCACAGTAGCCTCCAGCTCTGTGGGGAAGAAAAAGACATTGCAAAACTTCAACAAACAACTGTACATACCAAAGTTATCTCTTCCTGGAAGAGAAACTTCAAAACAAAAAGAGAGTTAAATGCCAACAGAGGTAACTGAGACTGCAGACCTCCTACACAAAGTTCTCAGTGTCAGCCTGTCCATTTACCAGGGTCGAGGAGGAGTCATGAGTCCTGGAAGGCAAGGAAAGCCCACCTGGGGGCTGGAGGTCTGGTTCTGAGCCTACCCAAACTGCCATGACCTCGGGAAAATCCCTTCACTTCTCAGGCCTGTCTGTCTGGGTCCTATGCAGTAAAGAGCTGGGCCAGGTGCTGGCTAAGATCCTGGGGCAGGAGATAGGAGAGAAGCTGACTGACCTGAAAAGCACCTCAGTTGAGCTCTACCCAGCCTTGACCTCAGCCCTGGGTACAGCCCAACCCAAATCCTCCTGCCTCAAACAAACTCTGTGTGTAGCAAACATTCACAGTCTGGGTCATAGGGCAAAAA
This sequence comes from Phyllostomus hastatus, assembly GCF_019186645.2. Taxonomy (NCBI): domain Eukaryota; kingdom Metazoa; phylum Chordata; class Mammalia; order Chiroptera; family Phyllostomidae; genus Phyllostomus; species Phyllostomus hastatus. Next base: position 13,004,115 of record NW_025333900.1, read on the forward strand.
TCTCACCAAGGCCTTTGCAGTTGGTGCTCTTTACAAAGAAGTAAATCCTGACTGGGCTGTTACCTTTTCTTTGAAAGGAAGGGCGTGTTTTGCTCGGACCTTATTTCCACCACGACCAGGCAATAACCAGCCCCACAGTGCTGGCAGTGGTGACAGCCCAAGCCTCCCTCCCTGAGGCAACTCTGAAGGCAAATTCAAGCCCCCTTTCCAAGAGGTTGGAATTGGGCTACTATGTTACCAGGAAGAGGGAAGTGCATCTGTTATCACCGATTTCACTAAGCAAGGGGAGAAGGGGAGAGTTTGTGGATATTTTTCCTCTGTTTCACTAAATGCACAGGCTTGGGCATCAATCAGACTTGGGATCAAGTGTCAATTCTGCCACTTTCTAATTATTTGACTTTATGCCAGTTTCCAGCCACTCGGCATCTCAGTTTTGAACCTGTAGGGTGGGGATTTGATGCCTGTCGTGAAGGGTTGTTATGGGGAGTAAATGGACCAACACCTGTCAGGCACACAGCCCAGGGCCTGCCTGAGCAGAGTAGTAAGTGCTTAGCGAATGAAAGTAACTGTCAACAGAGCAACAGGATTTATGCTTGTAAACGGATTTCTCTGTGAATCATGGTCAGAGCCACATGCTGATCACATAGCCCAAAATTCAGGCCTTTTCATGACACTTGCTCACCACCCCACAGCTCCGGCTACTTTGGGTTAGACAACTGAGACTCCAGAATTGTAAACACGAAAAGCCCCTGCGCAGACTGGCCTGTTGCTGACCACAGCAGCAGCCTCAGAACCCAGGGACCCCCTGGCCAAGAGCTCTGGTTTCTCTCTGCCCTGGCGGCACAGCCCTGAGACCAGGCTGCCCAAACTCAAGCTACCAACTTCAAGCCTGGGAGCTTTCGCTTACTCATAGTGGGGCCTTTAGCATAGTCACTCTTTAACCTCATGAAAAATCACCTCGGCCTGCTCTGTGGGGGAGGGAGCACCAGGAAGTTGGGGCACCAGAAGGATGAGCAGCCCGAGCCTCCCTCCAGCTCTGCTGGCAGGTCCCCAGGCGCCTCTGCCAGCTCTGGGCCAATGAACCTTTCTGGGCTATTGTAAAAATCAAAGAATCAAGATGAGTCAGGCCATGGAGTGAATAAAGACTAGCACTCCCAGTGCAAGTCAGGGTCCTCAGCCAAACTCTCCCTGGCTTGGTTAATAAATAAGCCAGTGATTAAGCTGCTCAAGCACATTCTATTCTGTAGCCCAGAAGGGATCCTCCCCATTACAAGGGACAAAGACACTGGATCAGTAGCATTAGTCCCTGTCCAACTTCCCTGTGTCTATGTCTGCTGTGTGTGATGTGGGACAAGACCATCTCCAACCCGAGTCACTTCTGGGGCACCCCCAGGACCTGAGAGGACCCAGAAACAAAGGGAGGTTCCCGGGACCCTGTTGTAGGGGATTGGCCTGGGAGGGTGTGGGGTGTGCTTGGCATGGTGCCAACCCTGTTACATATATCCCCTCAGGTAATCCTCATAATAATCCCATTTGCAGGAACTGTTACTAGTGTGAAGGCTTAGAGAGGTTAAGTGGCATGCCAAAGAAATTAGCAGGAGCCGGTCTTAAACCCCACAACTTGATATGGAAGAATATCATGTTATACTGCCTTTACCATTTTACTACAAATATGGTATTTCCAAAAACTAGGGATGAGTGAGCAGTGGAGTTACTTGGAAGGGCTCAGTGGAAAAGAGGGAGGGATCTGCTGGGAGCCAGGGGAGAGGAAAGGGTGAGGAACCCACATGCTGGGAGAGAGTCAGGCATGTTCAGGAGGTGGGGGCAGGACTGAGCACAGATTTTGTTACGGTGCAATTATCTCACATCCCTGCTGCGATGTATCGAAACTGTAAGTTAAAGCCTGCCTGAACGTGATGAATGAGCGCTGTAAAAACACCAGTTAATTTTAGCAGCTCTGGTAAAGGTCTCGCCCCCGAGAACTCAGGGTGAGAGAGCTGCAGGGTAGGCAAGCACATGTCCTCCCTGGCAGCTGTCCCCAGCCACCCTCCTGATGCTCTGTGGCCTGGGGCATTGAGGACTGGGGTGGCTCAGGATAGCTTCTTCTACACAAGCTCTTTAGACTCAGAATCCTTTTAAAGAGAAAGTTGATCTTTTGTGTGTGTGTGTGCTTTGGAAATTCTACTGTACAGATGGTTCTGTACAAGTTTAATTTCTTTGCTTTTTGGCACTTACCATCCTTTTATGTTTTTGTTTTCATTAGATTTTTACAAATCAAATGCATAATATTTCTTTTAAAATTAAGGTCATTTGGGTCACTAGTTCAAGACTCACAACAAGACACATTCCAGGTTGTCGTGACACAACCAGAGGAGGCAGTCACTGTCTGGCTGAGATCCCAGCTCTTGTGGGAGAACATGGAGCCCACACATCAGCCCCCAGCTCCCAGATAGCAAGAGTCTCTCCCTCCTCCTCAGGCCCTCAGCTCTGGCTCTGACCTCAGACTGTAGCTCTCTGTGACCAGGCCCCATGTAGGAAGTTCCTGGGGGTGAGAATGATGCTCCATCCACTCTTCCAACAAGTAGGCCTTAATGCCTTCTAAGGGCCAAGCAAACTGCAGGTCCCTGGGTTACACCTGTGAGCAAGACTGTCCTGGTAGTGGAAAGTCATCCTGCTTAAGTGTATAACCCTGGAGCTAGACTCCCTGGATTTGAATCCCAGCCAGCGACGTGACCCTGGACAAGTCACTTAACCTTGTATATCTTAGTTTCCCCGTGTTTACAATGGCGACGATAACAGTACCCATCTCATAGCAAGGAGAGGATTGAGTGAATCCATATATGTTAAGTGTGTTTATGGTTAGTACCCAATAAGTCCTACATATAAGTTCTGATGAAATAGACTAATACAATAAAATACAAGTGCTCTCCAATGCAAGGGTAAATACAAGACGTTTTAGGAGGACACAAGAAGGGTGCATCACCCAGACTTAGAGGGCTTCCCACAGGACATCGTGCTCTAAGCAGAGACTTAAGAATCAGTTAACCATAGTAATAAGATGTGAGGACAGGGAAAAGAATGTTCCAGGGTGGCTGCACAGCACATGGAAAGGCATGGAGGCAAAAGTCCATGCTTTCTTTGGCCTCGTTTTAAAAAACAAACAGTAAGTCAGTCACTAAATAACAGTTATTACAGAATTTGTAATGCACCTTCTATCCATTAACCATTCACATACAACCCACAAGGATTCAGAGCCAGGTAGCAAACAGCCAATTTCAGCTAAATTCATCTTTGACGGTGACACCAACAAGGTCAGAATGGCTCACAAGGACTCTTTTCACTTTCAGTGGGAAACCAGCACTTATGAACCTCCCATTGTAGGTTAGTTGAATCGTTTCTTGGAAGGCCTCTGATCTGTAGACTCCCTAAGACAAAACACGGTGCAGTTTTGTCTTTCCTCGCCGCACCCCCCCACTGCCATCCCCCACCTCCCCCACCCCCACAGGACCTTGCCTATGGTAGGTGACCGACAAATGCCTGGGGTTTTTTTCCCTTTATATTCTAACACACTGAATTTTAGTTTGCATCCTAATTTTATTTTAAACAAATTCTTTTTTCAGTGGTATATGTTAAAATGAATCCTACCAAAGCCCGCTGGTTTTCTTCCCACTCAACTTACAGAACACAAGTTTGGGCCTGCCTCTGAAGTCTTCGAGTGGGAAGCCGACTCCAAGGTGAACTCACCGCAGAGCTGTGTTTTATAACCAGCTAGCAAATCTCAGCAGGAACTAAGAGCACACTTTGGAAAGACGATAAAAATACAAACGAGCCAGGATTGTACGAGTCAGGTCAGTTCAGGGAACCAACTGAACCTGTAATTAGATTTCAATTTTAAGAAAACTAAAGGGAGAAATTGCCCCAGGAGTTTAAAAAACAAAATCTTTTCAGAGGATCAGCAAAGCCTAATTGTATTAGCATATGAAGAACTATGGTTCCTGAGATAACAGGAGGAGATGGATTTTAAAATTCAGGGATCTTCCAACAGGTTTTGACTGAGGAACACTTTGCTCAATCTCAATATGACCAACATGTATAAACAAATAAAACACACTGAGACAGAGCTCCTCTGGTTGAAGGCCCGGTCCTGGCCCCGATTCCAGCTGCTGCACCTCTGCCCCTGAGAACTTCTAAAACCACTCATTTTAGCCTAACCCACTGCCCCTGCCATTTTACAAAAGAAAAACCTGAAGCTGAGGAAAAAATAAAAAAGACTTGACTTGTCCAAGGCTGCACAGCTAGTTGCTAGCAGAGGTCAATGAATTCCTAGGTCTTCTTACTCCAAACTCGGTGACTTTTTACTACACTACGTGGACGGCAGAGGAAATAGGCTTACTGAGGTGGAGGAGGTGGCTTACGAGAAGTAGATGGCACACGAGAGGAGGAGGACTGCCCTGTCAGATGCACAGAGGGACAGGGAGGACAAAGTCATGCAGTGGCCCCTAGCTGCCTGGGGGCTCCCAGTTGCCTACTTAAATGAGAAGACAGCACATGCCATCTTCCTGCTGGATCACCAGCCTGTGATGGTTTATTCACACAGTCAAGTCAGCAGAAAACTGAGCATCTGCTGTTAGGTGTTGGGCAGCATGCTGGGTCCAGCAACACAAAAGTGAGTGAGCCATGGTCCATACCCACAGAGGATTTGGAGGATGAGTTTGTCACCAGGCAAACAGGAGAGGAGGGTCATCTCCTTTAGAGACAACAAAAGCAGGTTTTAAACGGAGGCAAAAGGTGCTCTTTCTAAACTGCAAAGTACCCTTTGCCTCTGTTTGACACCTGTTTCTGTGCAGCTTAGGAAGGTCACTGTGGTGGCACTGTGGGAGTCCACAGCAGAAGGAGGCTTCTGCAATGGTTGAGCAGAGGGGACCAAGGGTCGGAATGGGAAACAGTGGTGGTTTTCATTAGGAAATGAGTATGGGTAGTGGAAGCAATAAAGGAGGACAGGAGGGTTCTGTTGACGGCCATGGTTCCCACGGAATGGCTGCAAGGGGTGCTGCCAGGTGAGATAAGGAACAGTTGAGGAGGGGAGAGAAGGAGCCAGCGTTAGCTGCCAAGAGTCCGAGGTGCTGGTGGGCCCTCCGAGAGGAGATGTCCAGCAGGGAGCTGGGCTTGGGGTCTGATGGAGCACACAGCACAGGGCTGGGGGCAAGCTTCAGCTTTAGCTGCTGAAGGAAAGGGCACCACCTGTTTCCCCTGTGGGTAAGGAGACCGTTTACTCCTCTGCTATGAGGGCCTTTAATTCACTGAAATTAAACCCTATCAACTTTTACCACAAGTTAGCTGGGGAATGCAGCCACACCCCAGAGAAACTGGCTTCCTCAGAATTAAGAAGCAAATTTCTTTTAAGCGATAATAAAAATACATAACACTGAAAAGATTAGAGCATCTGATCAGTTTAGCTTTGTCCCACTCTTTTATGGAATAAAATCATCACCATTTTGAAACCAAGAAAAGTAAGATATGAAGAAGGTACAGGTGCAGTTTCCTAAGCCAGGAACACTGTACTTACTCAGAATTGAGTTAGGTACAAGGGTGGTCACTCAGTCAACAAGCCTTCACCAAGCAACCTATGGCACTGAGCCACCTCACTCAAAACCATGAGAGATACTAAAACGGAAGCCTAAGGAATAGCACAGTGGCTTCAAGAACTGATCATTAAATTGGCCAGAGAAACAAGTACAAAAAGGAGAATTTAAGGACATTCTTGACAAATGTGAATAGAAATGAAATGTCACAAAAGTTCAGAGGGAGGAAATAGAAAGTTTAACAAGAGTAATGAGGAAAAGTTTCACGGAGAAGATGTAACAGTGTAAAAGGAAGAGCAAATAAGGAGAGGGCAGGTGGGATGGAGGAGAGAATGGACTGACGGTATGGCCTGGGTGCCACTGAGTGTTTCAGACACTGAGGAGAGGAGATTCTGGTTGGAGCAGAGGCTTCACACGTGGGAGTGACCTGAGAGAGCCCTGCAGGGGTCTGAGGGCTTAACACCTGCTGGACGTTGTCATGGACGTCATAGGCAATCCTGGAAGGGACTCTGAGCAAAAAAGGACATAGGGCATCGGAGGGGTGCGAGTGGGGTGACAGCCAGACGAGACAGCTAGCTAATCATATGCAAGGGAGAAAAGAATGAGAGCAGGAGAGGAGTGGAGCAGAGCAGAGGTGACGGTGAAGGTGAAGAAGAGCGCCACGGGAGATAGGCCTGGAAAGCCGGGCTGTGTGAGATGCTGAGGTGGGAGGGCAAAGTCAGAAGACTGGAAAGTGGTGCGGAGAGGAAGGGCACACAGTTCAGTTACCCTAAATGTAAGGCTTGTGTAGGAAGTCAAAGGCGAGAGGCCAAAGGCAGATGGAAGTTGCAAGTGCTGGCCTGCAGGGAATTTGAGCTTTACCCAACAGGCAATGCAAAGCCCCGAAAGTGGGTGACAAGAGGACTTACTAGATCAGAAGCCCTGTGTGAGGAACACCTGGTAGTGAGAGCTCCACTATCTGTACGTGGTGATACGCACAGCATTTCAGTTGGGTAGTAGGGATGGGGAACAGAGGTCGGAGGAAGCTACCAAGGCTGGGCAAAGGGGTGGGAGGAGCCAGGCTCAGGCACCGCCTACCTAACTCGGAATGCGGGCACTGGGAGAATCAGCCAGAAGGGGTGTGAAGGACATGCGGGGCCTGACCTCTGAGAGTCTGAACGTCAGTGGAAGAGGTTTGGAGGGTTTGAACAAACACCCTCACAGACCTTCCGCTTCCATGAACTGTGGACCATTCCAGCATAATGTTTATACTGACGGCAAAGGAACCCCTCCACCCCTCTGGCTATTTTTAAAATCCTCTTTACACTTACACTTAAAACGAAATCTGAGTGTAGTAAGAACTTCTAAAAATATTCTTAAACTGTGAGACATCATCTTTACAAATAAAGTAAGTAAAACAAGTTGGTGCTATTTAAAAACTTGTTATATGGTGAGCCCCTGTGTGACGCCCTCGGGCAGCACCCCAGACGCCGGCTGTGCGCACCTCCTGGGGCACAAACCCACCCTCATTCTTCGAAGTGACCACGCTCCGGAATGTCGTGGCTGCCATTTCCTTTCTTTTTTTAATACCTGCATATGCATTCTCAGATGGCATAGCATCACTTGAGCAATACAAATAAAATTATACTGTGAGATTAAAATGAACGAAATAAAATGAGTGTGCCACTGAACAGACGATAGAAAAATGTAAGAATCAAAAGATTAGAAACAGACCCATATATATGTAGACAAATTAGATAACAGCTATTTCATATCCTTTATCAAAATAAATTCCAAATGGAGTCTGTTAGTGTAAAAAATGAAATAATATAAATACCAAAAGAAAAAAAGAAGCATACATTTATGTTATCTTGAGGCAGAAAGTCATTTCTAAGCATAATACCACAGGCTGAAGCCATAACGGAAAAGAGTGTCAGGTTTGTCCATAAAGAAATAAAAGGCTTCTGTAAATCAATAAACACAATAATCAAAACTGCAAAGAAAATGCTAAATGGGAAATTATATGTGACATAAGACTAACAGGACAATTATGTCTTTAGTTCTTACAAATCAGCAAGGAAAAAACCACTGCCATAGAAAAGTGGCTAGAGTATTATCTCAGTTTGCTATTGCTACAAATGATTAATAAGAAACAGCCCCACAACTTAATGGCATAAAGCAACATTTATTCTCACTTACAATGTGCAGGCCAGCTGAGGTCTTTTGGGCGTTGGGCTCAGCTGGGCTTGTCACAGGTTGGAAGGTGGGTCCAGGTCTGTTGCACATGTTTCTCCTCCTTTCAGCCATCAGGGTGGCCAGGACATACTTATCTCACAGCGATGGCAGGCAACCAAGAGAGCATTCCCCCATCAACTCACTACCTTCTAATAAGAACAACACTGTTCCTTCTTTTGTCTCTGAATTTCAACCCTTGTGATAATAAACCTTTGCTTTTTTCAATGGCCAGTTACTAAGAAAAGTCCTTTCTGGCAACTGGGGCAGTCATTGGGAAAGAGCATCATCCAGTTCAGTTCCTTCACTTCACAAAGGAGATTCTGACCCCAGAGATACTTCCCAGCTCACCTTAGGTCCCTCCATTACTTATCGCTTGAGCCCCTGCCCTGGGCTTCTGATTCCCCAGCAGCTCTGGGGGCAGATTTCCAACCCCTTCTGTGTCTTTCTATGGTTAATTCTTCATTTAATGGTAAACATGCTACCCTGACTTTAGACCACGTTCATCTTGTGATGGGGTCACCATCAGGGACAGTTGGGACAGAATCTGGGTTACCTCCCTCCACTGTGCACTGCAGCTCAGACTTGGTCCTAAGGTCCACAGGACCCAAACAACATCCTGCAATTCAATGAAAGCACAAAGCTGGCCCAACACTACCCAGATTTTAAATACAACTTGTACAGAATTAGCAAGTATTAGCAAGTTTTGAATACATTTGAAGGTATTTCTCTCATGGTGTCCAACCTATTGGCGTCTCTGGGCCACACTGGAAGAAGGGTTGCCTTTGGCCACACATTAAATACACTGTGACACGTAATCACAAAAAAAAATCTCATAGTGTTTTAAGTAAATTTACGATTTTGTGTTGGGCCGCAGTCACAGTCATCCTGGGCTGCATGCAGCCTGTGGGCCACGGTTGGACCCCCTTGAAGTATTTCCTCAGGGATTTTGGATGAGTCTCTGAAGAAAGCAGCCAACATACCATACATTACTTGAAATAACATATAGAACTAACTAAAATTAGAAACCAGTAAGTACTTTCCTTGCCAGTAAGTTTTAATAATCCTGAAAGTCTTGCATTTTCAGAGTAAATCATGCAAAAAGGGTAATATATGTGTATGTACCTGTTCCTGTGATAACTAACATTTATTGAGCTATATGTGCCATATATTATGCTAGTATTTTATTTGGTATCTCATTTACATAGTAACTGTATGAGTTGAGTGCTAGGATTACTCTCATATTATAGATGAGAAAACCAAGGCTTGGAAAGAATAAAAAACTTACCCCAAAAATGCTGCTGGCAAGGGATGGAGCCAGGATTCGCACTAAGGTTGTCTGATGCGATGGTCTTGCTCTCCTAGTCATTCTGCTATAATGCTCCTATGGTTAGCTATCATTACTTATATAGCTGTGACTAAAATCCTCAAAAATGCACATCAGAATTATGAGTTTTTCCCTATTTTAATCTTCCTAAAACTTTAAAAATTTGTGTATAAAAATAAAATTTGCCCTGGCTGGTGTGGCTCAGTGGATTAAGTGCCAACCTCAGAACCAAAGAGTTGCTGGTTCAAATCCCAGTCAGGGCACATGCCTGGGTTGCAGGCCAGGTCCCCACTTAGGGGTGCACGAGAGGTTACCAAACATCTCTTTCTCCCTCCCTTCTTCTCTGTCTAAAAATAAATAAATAAAATCTTTTAAAAATAAAATAAGTATGTGTATCATAATTATGGGTGCTCTTTTGTATATATAATAGCAAACTATAGTTAGCACTTTGCACAAATGTATAAATATTTATATAGATGTACATTTAAAATTATAATGCTTATCAGAGATTAAAACATTGTATTACATTTTCAGTGTAGTAGTGCATTCCAAATGTGGTTACAAGAACAGAAATGGTATCAGTCAGGGTTCACTTGCAGAAAAGAACAACCACTCTATTTTAACAGAGGGTATTTAATACAGGGGGTTAAGTGCTCACAAAATTGAAGGTGAGACAACTGAGCTCTGGACTGGGCCTCTAGAAATTACTCGCAGAATGACACTGCTCAACTGTCCTTCCAGGAGAGCTGCTCTCATGCCACAGTAAGAACGGTGGGCAATCAGGAGTTTGCCATTGAATCTGCTGAGTTTGAGAGCCATCATTGTGATTTAGGGGTCAGAAAGTGGATGGGACTGCCTGACACCTACAAAGCTGGGGATAGGACATTGGACCATGGCTACAACAAAATTCAACAGCTGAACACAGGAAGAAGCTCTTCATTGTACTCTTACCTTTGAAATCTAAAATCAGTACATGGAATCGATGTAGTCTAATTTGTACTTGAGTGAGAGCTGTAAGGAATTCTGAGAATTACAGTGTTTAGCTTCCAGGCTTCGTTGAACAGGAAGGCACTCTAGAAGGAATTTGGGGATAGAGTGCCAATATAAGACTTCTGCCACAAAGCACATTATTAAATAATGTAGCATGGACTTCCTAGGCTGTGAGACACTGTGGTCTGTGCCCCACTGCAAACTACCACCTCAGGAATTGGACAGCCATCTCCAGTGCCTCACACAATGTTGTCTAACTTGCTTCATTGAAATCGCTACTGAAACAGGAACCAAGGGAGAAGAAACTTGCCTTGTGAACTTTGTAAAATGTGTCAAATTACCCTTTGCTAAAAGCTTGTTTGTCTTCAGGGATTACATACTGTAAATAGATATGTGACAGCTGCTTTGATTAAACATGTTTTCAGGCCCAAAGAATAAGACAAGAATTAGCAATGTTCTTGTCCATGCTAACAGAGACTAGAAAATAACTTAGTATAATAACATGGAAAACTGTGTATGTACCATATGAACTTTAAAAGGATGCAAAATTACATACAGTATGATTGCAATACATCATAAAACAATAAAATCTTACTTTATTAATCAGAAATAATAAAATACCACTTATTACCCATCACTGGCAAAAACTGAAAAGACAGATAATAACTAGTTTGGTGATTGTGGGAGGGAATGCAATTTAGATCTGAGTGGAAATTGGCTCAGTGGTAGCTATTACAACAGAAAATGTGCACACCATTCAAGACAGTAACACTCACATTTAGTTATCTATTCAAGAAAAATGTTTCCCCATGTACAAAGAGGAAGTACTAAAAATGTTAATGGTCACATTGTTTCTTCTAACAAAAACCTGAAAACAACCTACCTATCCAGCAATACAGAGAATAAGTAAATTATATTATATTCATATAATAAAATACTAGGTTGCTTTTAATACAGATGAGACAGACATCTATGTACTATATTTTCTGTTATGGAAAAATAATGTATTATTAAATTTTACAATAAATTGCATGAAATAACAGCATATTCACATGTAGGTCAAGTACACACAGAAATATATAACACTTGTGGAACATTTACTATGTGCTAGGCACTGTTGTAAGAGCTTTGTGGATTTTAATTCATTTAATTCTCAGCAGTCTGGCTCCCAGGGAAGAGATAGAGCTGGAAATCAAACCACGTTCTGAATAACTCCAAAGTCCAGAACGTCATTGAATTCTTATTTTCAACATCATGGCTGGATTATCCAGAAGATGGTTGTTCATTTTACCTGGGTGGTCTGTGGGCACCATGCCTTACTCATGGGTGAAATATTGGAATTTTAGGAGCCTGATGCCCAGAATTTTTGTCAAGTTGTCTGGTGTTAAGAGAATGGGTCCAATCTGCTTTGTGAAGGTGAGCCAGGCCTATCCAAGAGCCAGAGGGACTCTCAGAGAAGTGCTGCCTTTTTTTTTAATGTATTTTATTGATTATGCTATTACAGTTGTCCCATTTCCCCCCTTCTCTCCCCTCCACCCTGTACCCCCTCTCCCACCCACGTTCCCCGCCTTTAGTTCATGTCCATGTGTCATTCTTATGAGTTCTTTAGCTTCTACATTTCCCGTACTATTCTTGCCCTCCCCCTATCTATTATCAACCTGCATTCTATGCTACTTATTCTCTATACCTTTTCCCCCTCTCTCCTCCTCCCACCCCCCTGCTGCTAGCCCTCCATGTGCCCTCTATTTCTCTGGTTCTGTTCCTGTTCTAGTTGTTTACTTAGTTTCTTTTGGTTTTGCTTTAGGTGTGGTTGTTAATAATTGTGAGTTTGCTGTCCTTTTACTATACATGTCTTTTCTTTATCTTCTTTTCTTAGATAAGTCCCTTTAGCATTTCATAAAGTAAGGGCTTGGTGATGATGAACTCCTTTAACTTGACCTTATCTGAAAAGCACTTCATCTTCCCTTCCATTCTAAATGAGAGCTTTGCTGGATAGAGCAATCTGGGATGTAAGTCCTTGTCTTTCATGACTTGGAATATTTCTTTCCAGCCCCTTCTTGCCTGTAAGGTCTCTTTGGAGAAATCAGCTGACAGTGTGATGGGAACTCCTTTGTAGGTGACTGTCCCCTTATCTCTTGCTGCTTCTAGGATTCTCTCCTTCGTTTTTACCTTGGCTAATGTAATTATGATGTGCCTTGGTGTGTTTCTTCTTGGGTCCAACTTCTTTGGGGCTCTCTGAGCTTCTTGGATTTCTTGGAAGACTGTTCCCTTTGCCAGATTGGGGAAGTTCTCCTTTATTATTTGTTCAAATACGTGCTCCATCTGTTGCTTTTCTCCTTCCTGTTCTGGTACCCCTATAATTCAGATGTTGGAACGTTTAAAGGTGTCCTGGATGCTCTTAAGCTTTTCCTCGATTTTTTGAATTCTTATTTCATCATGCTTTCCTGCTTGGTTGATTCTATCTTCCTTCTGGTCCACTGTATTGTTTTGAGACTCAGATTCCTTCCTTTCACTATTGGCTCTCCTCCGCGTATCTTCCTGCATCTCTTTTATGGTAACCTGCATCCTTTCATCTAAATTGCACCCAAAATCAACCAATTCCATGAGCTTTCTGATCATCAGTGTTTTGAACTGTGCATCTGATAGATTGGCTATTTCTTGGTCGCTCAAAAGGATGAGTCCTGGGGGATTGATCTGTTCTGTTGGATACATGTCTTAGGTCTTTCCCTGTCTCTGGTCACTCTTGTTATGGTGGGGGGGCGGAGCCTTAGGTGTTCACCAGGGCTGAGCACCCTGGTCGCTAGATTGTGACGTTGTATGTGGGGGCGGGCGCAGGAGCAGGAGGGGACAATGGCGACAGTTTCGTTCTCCCGGGCTTAGGCCCTTCCTTGGGATCCTGGGCTGTGAGCTCTGCCCTGGTCCACAATCGCTGCCCCACCAGGTCCGCCAGCCGCAGCTTGCGTACTCAGGGATCACCACTGCGTTCTTGCCCCCGGATGGCTGTCGCGCCGATTTCACGCCAAATTTTCCCCGACCTCCGCGCACCACCGACCCGCGCCCACCTGGCTCATCGTCTCCTACCAGTCTGGATGTACGGGTCTACTTCAACTTCTTGGCTGTCCGACTTCCATTCAGATAAATCCTCTATCAGTTCTGAGTGATATTCTATCTGTAAATTATCGTTGTTCTAATCTTGGTTGTGAGAGGAGGCACAGTGCATCCACCTATTCCTCCATTTTGCCGGAAGTCGAGATGCTACCTTTTGAGAAAGAATTCTATATGGCCTCATTAAAAATCTGCTCACCTTCCTTGGTAGAAGTAACTCAACCATAGCTCTTCTCTTCCCAGATGCCACTATTAATGGTGCAACTCAAGTGCACAATGCCTGGGCACAGCAATGAACGAGTTATATGCATTGTTATCAAGATTGCCACTCTCCCATACACTTTATTACCTTTTCTTCATAAACCTTAACTAGTCATTGAAATCACTTTTAAGTTTATTTATTGTATGACTTCTGTACTAAGAGTAAGGAATATCTCTGTCTTGAAAAGCCAATCTAAATTCCTTAGAATAGTCCTTTAGTGACACATTAGATATTCAATAAGACTTCCTGAATGGTTGAATAAATGCTACCCATACCATTTACTTTCCAGGGGATATTTTTTGTGAGTGTGCTCCTGTGCCTGATAATGCCTGTGAATCACTGATTTCACTTCCCTTTTCTTAACAGGCAGAAAACCCATTTGGGATTGCCCATACTGCCTGCTTTCTTAGAAAGGGCATTCTCTCTTCCTTTCCTTTGACTCAACTCCACAGTGTGAAGAGACAGGGGAGATAAGGCCACAGTTGCAGAAAGAGGAAGAGGACCTACTTGGAGCCTTTTCTTCCTCCCCCTAGGCTCCAGCTGTAGCAATAGTTTAGCAGTGACTGAGTGAAGATGATTAATCTGTATGATTATGACTTCAAAGAATGACCAACATGTAGACACTCATCCCAGCTCTAAAACAAAGCATCAGAAATAGCACTCATTCATTCAACAAATATTTATTAAGCACCTAGCACTATTGATTTGTGCTCTCAGGAATACTGTCTATATAAACAAATAGATTATTCCTTTGAATACAACCTATAATCTTCAATCTGCTGATAATTACCATAAAGTGACTCCAGCCCACCACATACACCTAAAAGCTGGATATGATGAGAGGCAAACTGCTATGATTTCATCAGTTTTGCTGTGTTCTTACCAATATGGAAAAATGACATTAAAAGGCTAATTGATTCATTTTGGCTCCTTGAATTTTCTGTTTTGTGGTATTTTCTATTTTGCTTGCTCTAAGTAAACCTTATCAGTTTTCCTAACCCCACCATGGTAACATGATTTCTCTCCTTTATACTAATTAGACAAAATAAAGGCACATGTATTCTCTAGTGATGTATCTTCCCAGCCTTCATTCACCATGGGCCAGGTTCTTTCTTGTCTACATCTAGTATTGGGTTGGCCAAAAAGTTCATTTAGATCTTTCTGTATGATGGTTCTAGTAGTGCTTAGTGGTCTTTAACTTCATTTGAAACAATTCTGTTATATTGTGTTGTGACAGCTGTCATATCAGCACGCACTTAAAAAAAAAAACAAAACAACTTACCGCCCTGGCTGGCATAGCTCAGTGGATTGAGCGTGGGCTGCGAACCAAAGTGTCGCAGGTTTGATTCCCAGTCAGGACACATGCCTGGGTTGCAGGCCACGGCCCCCAGCAACAGCATATTGATGTTTCTCTCTCTCTCTCTCTTTCTCCCTCTCTTCCCTCTCTAAAAATAAATAAATAAAAACTTTAAAAAATATATCTGAGATTTAAAAAAATACTTACCAAAATTGATTAATTTTTGTGCATACATTTAAATATTGAAGATGGAAGAACATAGGCAATATTTTGGCATATTATGCTTTATTACTCTAAGAAAGGTAAAAATGCAACTGAAATGCAAAAAAATAAGATTGCTGCACTGTATGGAGAAGTTGCTGTGACTGATTGAATGTGTAAAAAGTGGTTTGCAAAGTTACTTGGAGCTCAGAGGGAGTGAATCTGAGTAAGTTCATGTGTGGGTTCTTAATCTCCAGAAGTTTCTTCCACCAACTCAATCCCCACTGGTTTTTGCAGCCAGAAGTTATGCAGACTTATCTTCCTGACATTGGAACCCTGGGCTGGGGCTGGGACTCCTTACCAACGACTTATTCCTCCCAAATTTATAACCACTTGATAACAATGCATATAACTTGTTCATTGCTGTGCCCAGGCATTGTGCACTTGAGCTGCACCATTAGTAGTGGCATCTGGGAAGAGAAGAGCTACAGTTGAGTCACTTCTACCACATGTGGATGTGGGACCAGCCTGTTTCTTTTCTCCACTACTCCTACCAATCTGGATGGATGTGATTTCTTTAATTCCACAGTTGTTAGACTTTCATTCAACTCAATTTCTGATGGTTCTGAGTGATGGTTGTTCTATAATTTAGTTGTAATTTTGATGTGGTTGTGCGAGGAGGTGAACCATACTTACTGAGGCCACCACTTTGACTGGAAGATCCTCAGTGAACTCTTATTCACCTTCATTCAGACAACATGTATCTTACTCAAGAA
This sequence comes from Phyllostomus hastatus, assembly GCF_019186645.2. Taxonomy (NCBI): domain Eukaryota; kingdom Metazoa; phylum Chordata; class Mammalia; order Chiroptera; family Phyllostomidae; genus Phyllostomus; species Phyllostomus hastatus. The sequence continues at coordinate 13,019,866 of NW_025333900.1, forward strand.
GAGACACGATTTCTAACCTCCAACTAGAAGAGCTTCTTTTCTACCCCTCCCCTACTTCTTACCAACTGAAATTCATCATTCTTTTTCATAGCAGTTTGCCTTTTAATATATCCAGTTACTCTCAACAGTAAAAGTTTCTTGAAGAAAGCTCTATAAATGTTCAATCTGAGGTGCATACTAAGTCTACCACATATGATATCTAATAGGAATAAATAATATAAAAGAATGGATGATAAGATATTCCCTGGTCTCACCAGTTTAAGTGTTCTCTTTAATCTGAACTCCTCTGGAAACTACCTTTTACAGGCTGTGGCAGAAGTAAGGCCTGCTTGAGTGTGGTTGGTAGATTAATAATACGAGTGTCATAATTTATCATTTTAACTTGAACATTTCACCTAAAATGTCATATGGTGTGCTTGAGTGTGATATTTTGTTACAGAATTACATGCTTATGATTTTGTAACAAACAGGGGCATTATTTGTGCCCAACCCTCTACATTACTTACTATTTCATATAATATGCTTATGCTTTGTCTCCGGAACTACAGTTTAAGCTTTTCAAGGACAAGCTTAATTCTCATTCTTTGACTTCACATGCTGCCCAGCAAATCGCTTTAGGTTGATCTTTAATTGATGAACATGAAAAATGAGCAGTTTGGAGGAATGTCCTTGAGAAAGAAAATGAGGGGAGAAAAGCAAAGAAGGGGCGCCTATGCATTAATATCTGTTTATGAGAACTACAATCAGCCAGTATTTCAAAGCCTTGGAAGACACTGACGCTCTTTTTTTAAAGAAGTGTGTAAAGACCTCACTGATGTCTTTAGAGCCCATTAGCGGGGGGGCGGGGGGGGGGGCCGGGGGGAGACCCCGAGAGCAGCTGGAGGCGCTAGGACTAGATGGAGGTGGCTCTAGCCTGCCCGCTGTCCTATGACCGACAGGGGGAGCTCTGCCGAGCACCGCCCCTCCCTGCCCCACCCCGCCCCGCGCGCCCCACGGGCCCTCCCGCCTCCTGGCTCCCCGCCCGCCTCAGGTCGAAGGCTGGTCCTCCGCGGGCTCCTGACCCGCAGCTTACTCGCCGCCCCGCCCCACCAGGCTTTGCCGCGGGACGGTAACGGTTACGAAGCACTTTCTCGCCGCGATTTCTGCTTAGTCATTGTCTTCCAGGAAACGGCTCTCAGTTGGAAGTCAACTCTCCTGCGGGGGCCGCAGTAGCAGGAACCGCCTCCACCAGCGCGTCCTTCCCGGGCCGCTGCTCCGCCGGCGCTGCCTGGCCTCCCTCGGCCCGAGCGCAGGCCGACATCCCGCCGCGTGGGGCGGGCAGCCTCGCGCCCAGCTTTTCGGCTTCGGACACTCTGTCTACGGGGGTTCCTTCTTCCCCGCCTGCGGCCCCATCACCGCCCGGTCCCCTTCGTCGGCCGCTGCCATGGGCACCGACAGCCGCGCGGCGAGGGCGCTCCTGGCTAGGGCCCGCACCCTGCACCTGCAGACAGGGAACCTGCTGAACTGGGGCCGCCTGCGGAAGAAGTGCCCGTCCACGCACAGCGAGGAGGTGAGGGTGGACGAGCGTGGTCTGCGGAGACGCGCAGCTCCTGGGCCAGGCCTCGGGCTGGGCTGGGCTGGGCGTCTCGGAAAGGCCCGGGCGGGCGGGCGGGCTCCGCGCGCCGGAGGGGGCTGGGGCCTCTGTCGGAGCGACTTTGTATCCAAAGCTGCTACTGGGGGCAACGGGTCTTGAAAAACTTGGCAGGTGCAACTTCATACCTCCATTCGTGTGTATGGCTGATCTCCAAACTCTCAAAGGTATCGGATTCTTCTCCCTGGCTAGAGGGTCAGAGAAGGCCAGTACATCGCTCGGTCTCGCCCCGCTTCCCACAACGAGCTCAGGTGAAAAATAGTTGAGAGATTAGTTTTTGAAGAATTCAGGTTAAGTAACAGTAGTGGTAATAATCCACTTGGCTTTTAGGATGTTAACAGTAGTTTCTCTGTTGTTGTGAAGCAAATGACTAAACACTCAAATTTGCTTTGAAACAAAGTATACTAGTATATTTTTTCTTGCCAGAGATTATTCTTGTTTTACTTGCCAAAAAACTAATCACTAGTTTGAAGGTGGCAGAGGTTAATCTGGAATCATACACTTGTTACCTAGCTGAGCGTACAATCATTGACGCTGCACAATTAATTGCAGAGGCATATTGGTGGTATGGGACAATGTCAGTATTAAAAAAATAACAATAAATAAAACTTTAAATTAGGAGCTCCATGACTTTAGGAAAGTTACACTGACTTTGTAGCTTTAAAGTTGGATAATGTCTTCATCAGCAGGTCGTTGTATTAAAATATTTGTGGAAACATTCTCCATAAAGTCATTTTTATCTCCCTTATTTTCTGGTTCAATCAGAAATATTATTTCAGTAATTTTTTATTTTTAGTTATAGTTTACATATATTAATTTCAGGTGTACAACATAGTGATTAGACATTTATGGAACTTACGAAGTGATCACCCTGATAATTCTAGTACCCATCTGACACCATACAGATAAAAACAAATCTTGATTAAAAGAAAAAATGTCCTAAATTATACAACACGATATTATCAGCTGTGTTCCTAGGCAGTTTCTGCTCTTTATTTAAGATGTTGGTGATTATACAGCAGCACATGGCATCCCTCTGAGTATGCGCTGGGTCTGATGCTGGGAGTGACAACCCAGCCAGAGATGAGAACTCTTGGTGGTAACTTTAATAGGAATCAGAATCCTGTACCATATTCTGTGTCCAGGTTCCAGCTCAATTTGTATGTATGGTTTTGTTCAAACAACTCCACTTGGACTGTTTCTCCCAAAAATAAATGTTTCTAAATTTACTTCTAGACCTTTCATTTCCTTCAGTATTTCTGGCTCAGTACATCATTTTGCATGTATATTGGTAATATTGGGTGAAAGTTTCTCTTATCTCACTATAACACACTCTAGAGTGGTGACTTTCAGTATTTTTACTGCAAACCCAGTAAGAAATGCATTTATCTTGCATAAAAGTGTAATAGACCTGTCAGAGTGACTTTGTATCCAAAGCTGCTACTGGGGGCAATGGGTCTTGAAAAACTTGGCAGGTGCAACTTCACCTGGAGTGATACCTCCATTCGTGTTAGTGATTAGACATCTATGTAACTTATGAAGTGATCACCCTGATAATTACTATTTAGCTATAAAAGCATAGTATCTAACCATTCTTATATACTATGTATTCTGATTTTTTCCTATTATTTTAATTTTAAAAACTTTATTTCTCAGTGCAGTTATGATAGTTATCTTTTAATACACTTAATGCAGTTTGAGGACTATAACATCTCACATTTTTTTTTAATTTCTTATTTTTTTATTTATTTATTTTTTAGAGAGGGAAGGGAGGGAGCTAGAGAGAGAGAGAGAAACATCAATGTGCGGTTGCTGGGGGTTATAGCCTGCAACCCAGGAAGGTACCCTGGCTGGGAATTGAACCTGGGACATTTTGGTTCCCAGCCCGCGCTCAATCCACTGAGCTACGCCAGCCAGGGCACATCTCACATTTTTAAAAACATCTTTCAAAAGACTAAATCTAGTTTGTGTGATTTTTAGCAGGTGCAGCATAAAAGGGAAAAAACTAAACAAATTAGAAAATATTTGAGGAACACTTGACATATGGCAGCATATTATAGGGAAATATGTATGTTTTGTTTCCATGTGAAAAAGAACTGTAGTAATCAGGGATATGCTACTGAAACAGTTTAACCTCATTGAATAAAGCAACTGAATAAAACAGTCATTATTGAAAAAATTTGCACATTGAGTAGAAAATTTAATTGACTTTTCTAAAAGTTTTCTTCTAGTTTTAATATTTCGTTGTTTGTTTTTATTTTGTGATCTCTGCCCAGATGTTTGGTTACACTGGAATTTTATGAAATCAGATTTTGTTTTTTAAATGTGCCATGATAGGACTGTTTTGCCCAGTCCTTTGTTATAAAGGTAGTTGACCAGTTGAATAATATGCTATTTTTAAAACTCTTATACAACCACAGATTTAGTGATACACTATATTACAATGATACTTATCTGCTGTGACTGTATGTGTTAAGAATGAAGAAATCAAAGAACAAAAAAGTACAAGGTTAATGTTTAGTCAATACAGATAACATGTAAAAGATTAAAAATCACTAGGTTTGTGATATAGTCAGTGAATTTCTCCTGTTATTGTAACATTGGACTGTTCTATGATTTAGCCTGAAATTTTTCAGAGTCCAATATTAAGTAAAGAAATGGTTTCTAGAAGGGGATGAATACACAAAACCCAGGAAAGCCTTAAGTATGCAAATAAGCCATCTTTTCAAAGGAAAATTTCATTGAATTCTTCCATGATTTGAACCAAAGCACTCCTGATAGAATCGTTAACTTCCAGTCCATCCTGCTGCCTCAACTTTGACTAATTTTTAAAAGAATATTGGCTTGTAATTCTGTCTGGAATGATTATCAACTAATTTTTATCTACTGACTTAAGTTTGATTATAAATATATTTCTGTTACAATAGACCTTGTAAATACAATTCATGTGGGTTACTGTATTGTTGTGGATTGTAAAAACCTAGGTGATTGAGCTGTTCAATTGATAAACCAGTTACCCCTCATAATTATCTGTATTAAGATATATGCAATAAAGTGCTTATATCAGTTTTTAACGTAAGTGGTCATAGATCAGATAGTTCAGAACTTTAGTCTGTTATTGCTATTAGGAAAGTGCTTGCGCAATTCAGGGCCTTGCTTCTAACTACTCATTTGTTTTTTTCATTGATCACAGAATGCAGAGCACTATGCCCTTGGATATTTATAAGGCATTGATTTCAAACTGGTAGTGTTGACCATTTGTAGTCAAAAATCAGTGACTTAGGGAGCAGCACATTTTTTCCTAATTAATAGAAGCTATCATATCAGTACACCTGACATGTAGTGAACATAAATATTGTTCTGTAAATTTTTGTTATGTTACATGAATAAAGTCCTCACTATGTGAATGTTTGTGTTACTTTGGACCACTATCAAATAAGTTTGAAATATGCTGACATAAGAAATAAAAGAATATAAATGCCTGAATAAATTTATAACAAAATATAAGGTTAGTGTAAAAATTGTATCTGTCTATATAAGAAGACGTGGACGACAGGCTATTGGCGCACCCAAATGATGCATGCGCTGGTGTGCACGTTGGCTGGTATAAGACTGTGGAATGGTTTCCAGACTTCAGAGTACAGGCGGATTCCTTAGGATGAATGCTTATTAAATAAAAGTTCTGCCCGTATGCAGTGATTAAGCAGGTCTATTATGGGGTTCAGGAATTTAAATTTTTAATAAATACCATAAATCTGATGTAGGAGTTCCTCTGGCCACATTTAGAGAATCATTTGTTTGTCTTTGAGGAATGTAACTTAGTGGTTAATATTAATTCTAATCAGGCTGCCTGGACTTGAACTGATGTTTCTGTATTATAACCTTTATTCTTGAATTTTTTTTTGTTTCTTTATGGATATTTTCATGTCTCAAAAGTTTGCTCAAATTTTTATTGGTACAAAACACTTTAAATAGATTACTGCTTTAAGTCATTAACATTTGAGAATTAAAAGTAGGATAAAAACAGATACAAACTTATCTTTGTTGAAGAAAACTTTGTAGAACTAAAATTTTGGCTTGTATGTTATTTCCTACTGACATATTTTTCCTACTTATCAAACTTAATACATTCTTATCATAGAAATATATAAAACTATATAGAGTTTATTAACAGTTTCAAAATGCATTCTTTTTGCAGCTTCGAGATTGTATCCAAAAGACCTTGAATGAGTGGAGTTCCCAAATCAGCTCTGATTTGGTCAGGGTGAGTAAAATATGGGTCAAGAAATCATGTCATCTCAAGGGAAGGGAAGTGAGCAGGAAATTAATTTCCTCAGTTTCAACAGGGAAGTCACATAGGCAATTAGCATAAAATGTGGCCGATATGCTGAGATGGTAGTCTGACTCAGTAGGCTTAAGCATAAAACAGAAAATCTAGACTCTTCAACTAGACAAGATACTAGGGTTCTCTGTGCTTAATTCCTACCAGAGTTTCCTCACAATGTATTTTGTTCAGTTTATATTTAGCCCAACAAAAGAATATTATTAAACAATTTTGGTTGGTAAATTGCTTTGATAGAATATCACCCCAATAATATAGTCACTAGAAATAATTTTTAAAATGTGAGTTTCTACAGAAACACTAAGGAACTGTGTTTCATTAAATGTCAATATATGGCTATTATCATAAATGTGAATATACAGAATACCTGTCTGTAAACCACTCTTTGGGAGCCAACTCAGCCAAAGGCATATAACAAATTACATAGACTATTTTAAAAGAATGGAAGTTGTATGCTGGACATATTTGTTCCCCTGGGCATACTGCAAGTGTGATAACTCTAACTGCTAGACATCTGTTGATTAATGTCTACTATCTGTCTCTGTTTCTCTAAAAAGACCATCTACTCTATTTCTGCATGACTAGTAAACACTGCACGAGGCATTGTAATATGCTTAAGAATTGTGAGAAAGGCTTCACTGTTTATTTTGATTAATACTATAAATGTGAGTTAATATGTTTCTGATTAACATGTGCAAAATTTTATATTTCTCTCATAAATTATTTATTATGCATTAGAATGACTTTTACTTTCTTTTTTTAAGATTTTATTTATTTTATTTCTTAGAGGGTAAGAGAGGGAGAGAAACAATGTGTTGTTGTCGCTCATGTGCCCTCTACTGGGGACCTGGCCTGAAACCCAGGCATGTGCCCTGACTGGGAGTTGAACGGGCGACCCTTTGGTTCACAGGCTGGTGCTCAATCCACTGAGCCACACCAGCCAAGGCATTTTTTTTTTATTGTACTCAGAAAAAGTGTTTTCATTTAAAATGTTTGTGATTGATGTAGAAAGTTTTTAACGTGTCATTACCCAGAATGGATAATACTGTTTTTCATTGTTTTCTTCTAAGTAAAATTATCTACTGTACTAACGGTTCTAATTCCTTATAGGCTTCCTACCCCTCATTTATTTGTTTTTTGTTTGTTTGTTTTCACATCATGCATTCCTCTGAGTACCTGATCACAATGACATACTTTGTCTCAGAAAATTGACACATACACAGTGTCTTACCTATATTTCAGGGCCTTAGAAATCTTATGAAGCCCATTCTTTTCCAGACCTCCTGTTAAGAACCCTGTTATTTTGGGAGTTCTCTGCTTCTAAAGGGCATTAAGGGCAGTAGAAAATATATGGTAATCTGAAATATTTTAATATTTATTGTAAACATTATATGTTTATTATAGGAGTTTCCAGATGTCTTGGAATGTACTGTAGCTCATGCAGTAGAAAAGATAAATCCTGATGAAAGAGAAGAAATGAAAGTTTCTGGTAAAGTCTAGTTTTTCCAATTCATTATGTTTTATACAGTAGAAGTAATAGTAAAGTTTTGTCAGACATGGGAATAAGCCTTTCTTTGCTTCTGGTAATGAATGATTTAGTCACTAAGTGGGGAGCATATGAAGATTCTCTGAACGTAATTTTAATGTCAACTCTCGGGGTTATAGGAGGTCAGTGTTGGCTACTTCAGTGGGGTCACACTAAAACTTTACCTTGCCGTTGTTCACAACCAGTTTTTTATTTTGTTTTGTTTTTTAATCCTTACCCGAGGACACTGTTTTCATTGCTTTTAGTAAGAGAGGAGGGGAGACAGGTAAACATTGATTAGTTGCCTCTCATACACACCCAAACCCGGAACAGACCCAGGAAAATGAACTCCCAGACCAGGAATGAAACCTGTAGCCTTTTGGTTACGGGGCAATGCTCCAATCAACTGAGCCTCACCAGCCAGGGCCACAACCGTTTTTATTAATTTATATTTTGGACTTCAGAGAAGTGGGAAGATTAAGGTGGAGGAAATGGGTAGAATAAAGGGAGGTCTTCAGAAAATTGTCTACCCAAAGCAGGCATAAGCCTCCCTTCCTGGTGGGACACTGCCAGACAATGGCTGAGAGGGCCTGGCAGTAGAGGAAGAAGTCTGAGCAACAAGTTACATGAAGAGAAATAAAATACATATTATACCCACTCAACAAATGTATCAAGTGACTACTTTCAAGAGATTGTGCCAAACTCAAGGTATGACAAAATAAAAAGGTGCACTGTTCTTGCACTCAGCTTATGTCAGCATAGCACAGTGATTAAAGGCTTAAACCTGACTAGACTGAAATTCCTGGGTGTGCAGATACTGATTTGTACAATCTTGGGCTAACAAATTCTTTAATCTCTCTGAAACTCAATTTCTTTATCTACAAAATGGGGATGCATCTGTTTCACAGGCTTATTTGTAAGTGAGATGAAATTACAAAAGAAGCACTTACCACAGTGCTTGGCACAAAGTTAAGTGCTAGTGAGCAATTATTTATTACCATTTGTGGTTGTGTTGGGGTTGTCATTATTTGGAGGGAGGATGGACATGTAAGATGAGATAGGATGTTGTCTTTTGACTCAATCATAAGTACCATTTGTGGAGTTTTACTTTGTACAGGACACTGTACTTGGCATTTTTTAAATTTTATTTCTTATGAGTCTCAAAACAATTCTACAAGGTAGGTCTATCCCCATTGCACAGGTGACATTAGATAATTGTAATTTGTGTTGCAGCCAGTAAGTGGTTGAACCAGGAGTCAATCCGGGTATGCCTGACTCCAGACCCATTTCTTTCTATTAATTCCACATTGCTTTTTGTGTCAAAAAGGAAGTAAAAGCAATATATTCTCTGTGGTTGATTGCGGTTCATTATGGTTTAGATTCATCTTAGAGCTCTTACAAGTAGCCCTCAGTTCACAGAGGGCTTGATAAGGTCAAAATTCTCCCCATATGAAGAGCTTTCCTCTCTCTACTTACTTAAAAATGCCTCTTCTTTCAGAGAGAGGAGGCCATTTCAAATGGCACAAATTCATGGCCAGAGGGACTGTGGTGGGGAAGATTTTTATAGAGTATAATTATGGGAGTTAAAGTTGGACCAAAGTGCCAAAGATTGACTCACCTGGTGGAAGAACTGAACGAGCTTTTAAAAAGAGAAGTAACATGGGGAAAGCAATATATTAGGAAGATTATCTGGCAGTAGAAAGGAGAGGAGAAATAAACAAAGTGTACAAGGAATATTGATTGTATATATTGAATGCCAGGCGCTTTATATAGGGTATTTCATTAGCCTGTTTTCTGTCCATTCCCCTTTTGAATTGTCTCTCTTCCTGCTCTGCTACTGCTCCATTCATCTATATGAGTACCTTTAGATTTTTGAATAGTGAATGTACAGAAAGTAAATATAGACATGTAAACTTGAGTTGAAATCAAGCCAAAACCAAAATTCTACAAATTTAGAAAACTATTCAAAATTTTCCTGGTTAAAGCTGAAGAAAGAAATGCCAATTAATGCGGTCCTGGGTAGGTATATATTGTACCTACTAAATTAACAAATATATTTATATATTTTTAAATATTTTATTTCTTTATTTTTAGAGGAAGGGGAAGGGAGGGAGAAAGAGAGGGAGAGAAACATCACTGTGTGGTTGCCTCTCGCATGCCCCTAACTGGGGACCTGGTCCACAACCCAGGCATGTGCCCTGACTGGGGATTGAACTGGAGACCATTTGCTTCGCAGGCCAGCACTCAATCCACTGAGCCACACCAGCCACAGCAATATATATATATATATGTATATTTTAATAACATTTTTATAACATTCTGTATTGTTAGGAGAACAACTCTTAACTTTCAGTGGTCTATTAAAATCTAGGAGGTAAGTAAAATAGAACAATACTCAAAAAAGATCACATTTTTGACTCATAATTTCATTTCTAACAATTTTTCCTTGAGAAATACTTCAGCATAATGTTGAATAAAAAGTTACCAAGATGTTTATGTTAGCATTATATGTGATAACATAAACCTAAAACTAATCATAATGTACAGAAAGCAAGAAATCATTTAGTAAATTATACCCTATCAAAGTTACAGAATTATGTTCAACTATTAATAATGAAGGTTAGGGGGATAACTGGTGATGGGAGGAGACTTGACTTGGGGTGGTGAGCACATAATACAATATACAAATACTGTATTATAGAATTGTACACCTGAAACCTATATAATTTTATTAATGTCATCCCAATAAATTCAATAAAAAATTTAAAAATGATCACGTAAAATTAATTCATTAAAAGTACAGGGTACAGAATAATTTAAATAGTACTTGCTTTTGGTGGTGAGACTGTTGGCTTTTTTTTGAAGGGGTCTTTCTACTTATTTGTAGGTTTTCCTTATTTTTAGAGTAAATACATTACTGTTACAATGAAAGTTAACTAAACACTGCATAGAGATATAAAAAATATTACACAAAGGTAAACCAGACAGAAGTAGCAGTGTTAGACCCTGTTTTGTATGACCAAGAACTAGAAGGTAATGTCTAAATTTTTTTTTAAATGATTATATTTGGAAAGTGGGATTGTGGAGTTTTGTTGGGGTTTTTTTTCCAGTTTTCCTCACATTATGAGCAATTTTAATTTAGTCTATATATAGATTTTTAGCTTATTGGAGAGAATAAATAATATGTTCCATTAGTGTTTATAAAATGTACTTTTTGAGTAATAAGTTTCTATATTTATCTGACCTGCCTTCTAATAGATGGGTAATTAATGTCTTTTGTTTTGATAAACAGATATTTGTTGGCAACTAGTATATAATTTAAAAACTACAATGGAAATAAACTTTTATGTCTTAAAGTGAAAGCTATAAAATTATGTGACTAGGAATGAAGAACTAATTCATTCGGGCTTCCCTGTTATCTGAGTGTTAGCAGTGTTAATACCATACAGTAGAACATTACCCAAATGTGGTAATCAGTTCTGTTTTCTTTGTTCCCCAGCAAAACTGTTCATTGTAGGAGCAAACTCTTCATCAGCAACTAGAAATGCAGTTGACATGGGTAAGCAAAATATTGGCTTTTTATCTTTATAGTGGACTTTAAATTAGTGTAGGTATGTTAGTTATATCTTATATTCAGGTCCACACTAAAAAGAAAATGAGCTTATTCTAATTTTACCTTTTAGAGTTTTGGGCTAATTTCCTAAGGCTTCTATAGAGTCATATTCACTTAGGTAGGGTCCTGTTTAGGTATGTAGAGGGATGTGAAATATGTAACATAATTAAATGTTAACTGTATGTTTGGAGGTAGACATTCTCCTTATCATATTCTATTAATACTATAGATGAAATACCAAAACAACCACAGCAACAAGCAAGCAAAGCATTTTTATCTATTTTCAGTGCTTGGTTTAAGTTATTGTAGTATTAATAGCTATTCAGTATTTTTTTCTTTTAAAACATTCCTCCAGTATTTACATATTTTGAACACTTAAATAATTAGCTTTTTCATATAGCTGTTGAATGAACAATAATCACTAGAATGCACTCAAATTATTTTTATAGAAACTAAGAAATTATCTACCTCCATAAATATAGATTAAGACCATACATTCAATTTTTCAGAGTCTCAAGCTTATTTTTTGCTATAACTACTAATTGTGGAATATTAGGTCAGAATTCTTGCGATCATCTATAGGAGATACTAGTAGAAATAGAGAAGACGATGTTATGAAGATAAGGAAGCCACCAAAACATCCTGGGACCTAGGAAACAAGGAGGCCTGCTCCCCGAGAAAAAGGAACCTAAAGTAGCTGTGGGTTCCTTAAGAAGAGGCAGGTCAAAGAAATTTGCCTATTACGTAAACCAAGTGGATGAATGGACATACATTTTTTTAAAAGATGGAAATATTCTTAGTAACAGATAAATTATGAAACAGTAAAATAATCTGCTATATAGGAAATTAGTGAATGTATGGACAGAATTCAGTGGGATGCTTGAAGGGCATTAGAAATATTTGTTTTTATTATGTAACAAACATCTCTGCTCTTTATGTTTTGTTTTGTTTTTTATTTTTTGGTGTTTTTTTTTGCATCAGCCTGTTCAGTCCTTGGAATTGCACAGCTGGATTCTGTGATTATTGCTTCACCTCCTACTGAAGATGGAGTTAATCTTTCCTTGGAGCATTTGCAGCCTTATTGGGAAGAATTAGAAAACTTAGTTCAGAATAAAAAGATTGTTGCTATAGGTACCTCGGATCTAGACAAAACACAGTTGGAACAGCTGTATCAGTGGGCCCAGGTAAAGGACCTCGGGATCACGGGCACTCCGGGGAGGCCCGTCTTCTACCATCTTTGCTGTACACTTTTGAGCGTCACGCACATAGTGGGCACTCGCTGTGGGCTGACTCTTCCACATGAGGCAGGCTTTATATACAGCACTGGTTTTTTTTCTCAAATATGTGTCTAATTGAACTTATTATTACTTTCATTTATAATGAGTAACAACATTAGAAAATGTGTATCGAAGCATTCATAGCCAAATGAATTATGTCTGTTTCCTTCGGTTTTACTTATGTGATAAAAATACTACATTTTTCTTTACATATTGTTGGGTCATGGTTCTGATTTCCTAAGTAAGGGGATATAATCTATAACAAGTATTTTGCTGACTGTTACTTAAAGATATATAAGATTTAGTTCATACAACTCGATAATGGAGTGGGCGTTGTCGATTAATCCCCACCACTCTCTGGCCTAATAATGTACAAATTAGGGAGGTTGCCTCCTAGTATTTTACCTTTACTCTCTGTGTCCCTCTTTATTCCTTGTACTTCATTTGCAGCCTGCCCATTTCAGAGCTTTCAGTTTCTGAGGGATAGGAAGACCCTAGAGAAAGTGTTATTATCTCTTCTCCCTTTGACTTGGTGGTAGCTGGAATGTGGCTAAGATCCTGCTGGCAAGAGCTGGGTGATCCAGAATGAACCTATAAATTGACCAGAGGAGCTATTAGAAATTATCTTATTTTTCCTCTCTTTTTCAAAATGTGTCTGATTAATAACCATAGTCTATGTTTTAACATTAAATGTACTTATCGTTTGTGTTTGATCCTCTACCTTTAAGGCTTATTCCTTCTGTAGTTGGAACCAGCACACTTAGAATCAGGCTTGTTTTGAGGCAGATGTGTTAGATTGAAGGTTTTAGCAGGATCCTTTTTTTTGTTTTTCACCCTCACCCAAAAACATGCTTATTGATTATATAGAAAGGGGATGGGAGGGGGAGAAACATCAATTGGTTGTCTCATATGTACCCAACTGGGGACTGAAGCCACAACCTAGGCCTGTGGACCGGGAATCAGACCCACACCTTTTGGTTTACAGGACAACGCTCTAATCAGCTGAGCCACACTGGTTAGGACTACCAGGATACTTTTTAATAGTGTGGTAGTGTATTAGGTTTTCCCTCCTAGAGCTATTTTTCCTTTCCCTGTTACTACCAACATGAGTTAGAAAAGTATACATTAATATACTCATGTAAAAAGTATTTTATAAACTTTAAGCAATATAGAATGTGATATTTCATATTTTCTAAAATCAAGCCTTATATTACTATCTACTTTTAGTAGTTCTTAATTTAATGGAGATACCATGATTTTTTTTTCCATTTCTAGGTAAAACCAAATAGTAACCAAGTTAACCTTGCCTCCTGCTGTGTGATGCCACCTGATTTGACTGCATTTGCTAAACAATTTGACATCCAGCTATTGACTCACAATGATCCAAAAGGTAAGACAGATTCTTATTTATAGAATTTGATCATAAACTTTTATCTTATAAGAAGTTCTTGTTGAAATTGAATTTCTAGTTGTGTACAGTGGTAAATGTACAATGCTGTTACCTAGAACCATTCTTAATGGTTAGTGCAAAACATTTATGCCTTTGTTTTAGTTTCACAGAGCTTTAGATTTGTCTTTGTGCTGGTGGGGGAAAAGTGAAGGCGTTGCTTCCTGAACATCGGCCTATTGAGGTTTATAAATATTAAGCTACACAGAAGAGATCTTTTAAGATATTCTAAATAGTATCATATATAATTTTCTCAAGTACAGCAAAGATTGCACCAAAGAACCACTTACAGTAATCAAAGAGGATAAATATCTGGAAATAGAGGCAGATAAAATTTAATTTGAAACTTGAGCATCTTAGGGTTAGTAATTGAATAGGTATCTTATTAATCATTGCATATATGTTTGGTGCTAATCAGAAACATTTTATTAATGAGAGTGGCTGTCTGCCTTCTATAGAATAATTTCTTGTCCACTTTTACAGGACTAAGAAAGCTGAGAAGAGAGTTTACACATTATACTGTTTATTACTCTTTTCCATTCTCATCGTTTCACCATTTTGTAGGGAGAGGAGGAGGCATTCTACTTAGTAAATGCACAGGCTCTATGAAGCAGTATTTTTGGTATAGTGTTAAGTGAGAAATGTCTTGTAAAAGTTTTAAATCTCCACGTTGGAGGAAATTTTATTTTATAGATGATTCCTGGAGAAAAAATTCTTTTATTTTCATCTAAAAAGATAGCATTGTATTAGTGGTTAGATTTAGTTTCTTTAGGATGCTTATGGATAACGTCTTCAGACTTTATACCAGGGGTCCCCAGCCCCCAGGCCTTGGACCTGAACCAGTGTGCTAGGAACCCAGCCACCAGCAAAGCTTGCCTGGGCCCCACCTCCTGTCTCCCCCTCATCCATCTGCTGAAACTTCCCTGTCCTCCACGTCTTCCATGAAACCCCTCCCTGGTGCCAAAAAGGTTGGGGACCACTGCTTTATACTATTATGTTAGCCATCAGCCCCATTCTCATTTTTCACTGTTTTGTAGGAGGAGGAGGAAGACTTTGAATAGTTTTTTCCCTCAGATGTCCGACATGTTAAATGCCTCAGAGATTACCTGTAATCTTCATAACAACTGAAACTAGGCATTTTATTGATGAGGAAATAGAGCCTGGGAGTTTAAGAAACTAGCCAAGGCCACTCAGCTGGCACAGGGCAAAGTCTGAACTGGGGTCAAGGTCCTGGCTGAATTTGGAGCCTTTCCCGACTGTGCTGTACTGTCTCTCTGATTAGCCCAGCGTAGTGTAGAGCTTCATTTTTTTAAGTCATTTTAGTGAGGATTTAACGAAGAATTGCTATTGCTGATTTATTCTGTAATATAAACCCTTTAAATTTGAACCATCTGGCAATATTCTATCAACTTCCCTGTTTACTGTGGGTTAAGGGCTCTTCTGACAGTGATCATTACCAATAGCAGTTGTTACCAGCAGCTGGCAGATGAGCCCATACGCCTACCTCGCTCTGCTTGAAAAAAACTCCATACTTTTTCTAGTAGGAAAGAAAATAGGAAAAGGCTAATGTGTCTAGTATATTATCTAAATGTTGGCATGTGGATTATATGCTAATACATCACATAGCTGATAGCAAAATATAGTGCATATGTAGATGAGATAAGGAATTTAATCCTTTTTTGTATGCTTTTGTTGTATTGATATAATTTAACACTTTGAATGTTTCCATTTTAATTTTAATTCTAAATCCTTTGATTAGAATGTATAGGTTAATTCTTCACATGCCATTAATGAGCTTTCATACACTTTGATCTATAAATGAAGCAATTCTTATGTTTGTTGTGTTTACTGATTCTAAGGAGTCAAGGAATAGCATAATTCTTTGATTTTATGTTGTTGACATAAGAAACGTCCAAACCCGTAGAGAACTTTTATAAGTTTACTGAGAAAAACTTATGACAATGCCAGGGAGCAAGATCTCAAATACTCCTGAGAACGACAGTTTGCAGCTTCTCTTCCCCATTTGGAATTCAGGAGGGAACATGAAGGAGTACTAACAGTGGGAGAAAGCAAGGTGGGGATTGGATTACAGGATAGGTGACAAGATTATATGCCCTCTTGAGGGTGGTTAGGCTTCCAAGGGTCTGAAAAGGAGGCATTTCAAAGATGTGATAACCTAGATGCACAAATATAATGGGCAGGGCTTGCATAAGGCAAAAATAAATTTTTTACTAAAGAAGTTACATGCCTGGGTGTGGCTACCCACCATGACCTGTCCAGTTAGGAATTTATGAGCTTTTACCTCATCCTAGGAGGTTACCTTTAGTTAGATTTAGTACAGGGTCCCTTTTTTGTCCACAGTGTCCAATGATTTGTTTTTTAAGTCATCAAGTTATAAAACATTTAACTGTACTTGTCATCTAAAATATAATTTTGTTTGTAAATCCTCTAAAACCCTACCTTTGCTCTAAACTAGCCTTATTCCTCAGGAAGCATTTATTTTCCAATACTCTTTGTCCTTAGAAGTTGTGGTAATAGTTTAACTACAGTCAGGATAAAATTGTGAAGTAGGATCTTTCCCTTTATTATTTGCTTTTCTGTTCCCCTCACTCCCATTAAATCTAATCTGTATTATGCTTTCTTCCCTCTTCAGGACTATCTGATAAACAAATCCATGTTAATGTTACTTCTCCAAAGAGACATTTGCATTCTGTTTAAGAAAATATTTACTAGCTGGGTGATCTTGGTTAAGTTGTCCAACCTCTCTGCCTTGGTATCCCCCTGTAAAGGGGGATAATATCCCCCCTATCTCATAGGGTCAACATATGGATTCAGTGAGTTAATGCATGTAAAGTACTCAGAAAAGTGCCTGGCACAGAATAATAGATAACATTTACTGAGAGTTTACCATTGATGCTCGTCAAATATCACAGCAGTTCATGTGGTGCAAGCATGTCTTTTAGTGCTCCCAAGTCATGGTGGTCACCTGATATCTAACTGCATGGTTGGTTCTGACCCTGGTGGAATCTTTTCATATTGATTGATTGATTCAACAGACACCTCCTATGTGCCAGGCATTGTTTCTAAGTACTAGATACATAGAACCATCAGACGAATCCCAACAACCCTCACAGAATTTATTTTCTAATGGGAGGAGACAAGCAATAATACAAACGTTAAATGTGATAAATAATGGTATATGCTGTGGAGAAAAGTTGGCTGAGGAAGAAGAGTGCCCAGACTAGGGATTGTTGTTCTACATTAGGTGGTCAGGGAGGCCTCCCTGCTAAATTGATGGTAATCCGAGACCTGCAAGAAGGGAGAGCCCTGTGAGTGTCTGGAAACAGAGTGTTTAGGAAAGAGGGGGCAGCTGATGCAAAGCCTCCCAGGTGTCAATGTGCTTGGGGATTCCAGGATACAGCTCTGTGTCACTGGAGAAGAGGAAGCGAGGAGGGGGTGGTACACCAGAGCAATAGTGGAGGGCTTGGATATGAATGTGGAATTAGAAAATAGTGATTTCATCAAAGAGATGCAAATGAAAAGATCACCATTGGCAAAGATTCTTTAAGTGATTGCTGGTGCTCCTGAGGGTAGCGTAAGATTTTAACATTATCAACTGCTGGTGGAAGTGTAAAGGATGGCCTTTCTGGAAAGCAACTGGCAACATGCTATGTATCTAGTCTTCAAAATGTACTTATACGTTGGCCTTGTCATTCCATAGCCAAGAATGCATTTTAAGAATGTTCATTATAGCATTATTTTTACTAGCAAAATATTAGGAAAAAAACCTAATTTTTTGGCCAACAATAAAGAAATGTATAAATTATGGTATCTATATAATGTAATATTGAGGAAATTGTTAAAAATGATGCTTCCATGAAATATTTAATTTCATGGGAAATATTCATAAGTGGAAAAAAATAAGTAAATTAGGCTACACCTCCAGTATGATTTTTAGTTTTTAAGATACTGAGATAGATAGGTATAGGGAAAAAGTTGGAAAAAATACAAAGCAGTAGAAATGGGCTGTCTCCAGTTGACAGGATAATGAGTAACTGTTTTTTTCTTCTTTCTATTGTACTTTCCTGTATCTTGCCTAGCATTAGAATCACCTGAAGATCTTCAAAAAATACAAATATCCAGGCTCCATTTACTAGAAGTTGTGAGTTAAATAGTCTGAGGTACAGGTACAGATCCTTTGTGAAGAACTGCCTGGGTCTTTCTGACATTCTGGTTCAGTTTCACAGCACTCACTGAAGACAAGCATATTTTAGATTCAGTTTTGAGGTGTTTTGTTGTATTTGAATGCTTACCTCCATAGTAAAGGGCTTTTGTTTTTGAATTTAACTCTGGGTTTTTATTTATTGTTGTTTGTTTGTTTAAGAACTGCTTTCTGAAGCAAGTTTCCAAGAAGCTCTTCAGGAAAGCATCCCCGGCAGTCAAGCACATGAGTGGGTGCCACTGTGGCTGCTGCGCTACTCAGTCATTGTTAAAAGCAGAGGAATTATCAAATCCAAAGGCTACATCTTACAAGCTAAAAGGAGAGGTTCTTAACTATGACTTAGGATCATAACCGACTGACTTGTATTTTCCCTGAATGTAAGATACAGTTGAGATGTGTAAAGCTCCAATTACTGTGTTGTTGTTGAGGCAGATAGTCGTTAGTTACCTATTTGACATGCTACCTGTCATGTTTTGAATACTTCTCTTGCCTCCTATCAGTTCACTCACAGGAACCCTCTGTATTCTTTTCATTAAACTATTGTTTTCTAATTGAAATTATCTACAAAGAAAATATTTGTAATATATTTTTCCTTTATTTTTATGACTAACAGAAATCAAGAAAATGTGTTGTTAAATATATTTTGGCCTAGGCATCAGGGGAATGTATATATGTATTTTTTATTTCCAAAATATTCATGGCTTCCTACTCGATAGTATAACTAAGCAATTTGGTTACAATTGTTAAAACTGAAATACCGGGAGATATTTTTCCTTGTGTTAAGATGATTATATCTCAGAGTAACTGGAGTAGCTGGGATCTACTAGTAGTATAAATAAAATTCATTTCTTCAGTATACGGATAAAAACAAATTTTTTGTTTACTTAGTAACTTAATAACCTTGCTTGCAGTTTACGTATAATGATTTAACCTCATATTCTTGTGCCATACTTTCTCTTGCTATTATTTAGAAAGACAAACCAAAGTAAACCTAAAAAGGAGACTAGGAACTTCAAAATTATTGTTTGGAGGTTTTATACAAGCAGCTATTATCACCTGCAGATTCTTTTTAATTCTTGATTCATCCTTGATATTTTGCTGTTCACTTAAGAACATCTAATAATTGTTGAGCACTTACCATGTGCTGGGTGCTGCAGGCTCTGGAGAGAGGAGGGAGCATGGGATTGGGGGGAATTAAGATTAGTTGTTAAATACGTGGTATCTGTTCCCCACTAATAATGTTCCCTGCGAGGGACCACAAGCCAGAAGAGGAGTGAAAAAGTCTTTAATTTACAGCCAGTGTTGTCTATTTAGACTAGTTTGTTTGACATACGGTCTTAATTATTTAAAAGCAAAACAATATAATCAAAACTTTAGAGCTAGAAGAGACTATACATCATTTGGTATAATTCCTCATTAGTTTAAGAACCAGAAAATAGCAAATAAATAATCTGTGACCTATTGAAATATACTATACATCTCAATTCTATAAATTTGAAAAATTCTTTAAAAATCTCTTGTATCTCAATCAATACTTTTAAACCATGTATTTTAATATATGGTTTATAAAACTATATGTATATATAAACTAATATATAAAATTAATTTGCACAAGTTTTTTCAACTCAGAGAAAAGAACTGTGGTTACACATTCAAAGTAAATACACTAGATGCTTTTTCTATCATAAACCAGGTTTTATGGTTTCGTGGTTGGATAATTTGATCATTAGAATTATGTTAAATCAGACTTACGTGCTAACACTTGTTTAGACTTTAAGCTTCCTAAAGCCTTAGATAGCCCTTATTAATTGCAAGTAATGTTATTAAATGTATATAGTTAACTTTTTTATTTGGAAATGTACAACATTTTTCATATAAAATAAGTCTTTAAACGCTCATTTTAATTTAAGCCTCTATACAGTGAGTTGGTCGAGATATTTTATGAAGGAATTTTAATATCACATTTACTGCTTTTTAAACCCTGGACTTAAAAAAATAGATTGTTTGAAGGGTTATTTTGAAAATGGGGGAAAAAATTTATGTTACTAGTGTTACCCAACCTTAAAAGAAGCTTTTCTGTGTTCTTCTCCCCCTCACTCCTGACGAAGATTAAAGATTCATTTGTGTAGGGGATCATGTATGGAATTTTTAAATGAGTTTTTGTTTATTTCACTTCTGTACTTTTAATTTCTATTATTGAATAACCATTTTTTAAAAAACTAATTTTTAAGGCTATATAATTGTCCAAGCTGATGTTGACATCTTTTTGTGTGTGTATATGAACTATCAGAAAATAGTGAATACTTTTCAGATATTTAAGAACTTAATGTTTAAGAAGCCATAAAATAAAGAACAGTAATTCTACCAAATAGTTGCTTAGGGCTGAAAGCTAACTTATCAATAGTGTCTATAACAAATGTTTTCTGGGGAGATGTATATCCAGTGGACCAAGGTAGAAAGAATTTATGTAATTGTTTTTTTTAGTAAAACATGAGAAAAAAACCCTGCAGCTGATTATTACATTTCCAAAATACACTGGAGCCTTACTTTAACAAAAGTACTGTAACTTGGAGTCTGTTCTGTGATAAGTATATCTTGAATTCTTAACCAAGAAACTGTAGTCAGTCACCAGAAGGACCAAGGCGTCTTACAAAACATGTTCGTGTGGTATAAATTCCGAAGCCTTCTTGTGCCAGTAAGCTAGTAGAGTATTCATTTTGGAATTACCCATGCTAGAGCTTGAGTCACAAATAATAGCTAATAATTTTTCCATTCTCAAAAAAGATAAAACAGCTAGGTGTGAAATGGAAAATGAAGTCATTCTATTTTGAACAAATGGTTCAGACTTTTCCCTGCCAGAGCCAAGTAGTAGCTGAAATAGAATCGCCATTTTCAGTGATGAAAGGTCTAAGGCTCGTTTGATTATATGTCTTTTCAGAAAAGATTTTTTAATATTTCCACCCAGCATTTTCAATATTTGGGAATGTGATTGGTATATTTATCATATATTGGCTGACAGTTCATCTTTCTGCCAGTTGTACATAGAGAAATTTGAAGTTGTTTTAATGAGAATTTAAACTATTTGTTTTTATACTCAAATATATCCACTGATATATTATGATTCCAAACCCATTTTTTTTAGTTAGCTTCCTAGTGTACCAGAACTTGTACCTGTCATTTTTCCCATAAAGTTGTTGATGAGTTATGTCAGTTTTATTTCTGAAAATAGGTAGGATAACTTTTCCCTACCAGATAATTCAACTGGTATGTGTCTGTAGTAATGCATTATAAAATATAGGCAAAATATAAAGCACTATTAACATTTATAAAATTTTAAATTTTACTCATGAGTTTAAAGTGTGTGTATATTTGAGTTGTTTCAACAGTTCAAAGCATCCTGAAACATTATGGTTTTGAACTGTTTGAACTCAAACTGAATGTAATTTGAAAATAAATTATGAATAATTTTTAAATAAAAAAGCCATAAAACTATTCATGCATTCATTCAACAGATATATCAAATGCTTACTGTGTGACAGGCACTGTGCAAGGTATTTGCAGATAAACACAGAAATGAAAAGACCAACTGTCTTCAAGGAGCATGTAGTATATTTGGTGGGGGGGAGATCTGTAAAAGAACCAGAGCAATAAAAAGCTGCATCTGTTAATAATAGCTATGGTTAGAAGGGATCGGGATTTGTGGAAGGAAGTGGGACTTGGAAGTACTATTCTAGAAGACTCTGATGAAGAAATTAGCCTCAGAGCAGGATCAGAGGAAGAGGTGCGGTGGGCATTCTGCCCAGAGGCCCTTTTTGCCTGGTTTGTAAATATGCTTTTATTGAATGATGAACAGTTTATATATATAAACTTTAGAAATTCAGAGAAAACATTTTCTTCAAGAGCTTGTGCTTACCAGATAGAAAGGAATGACTTCTGTTGAGAAGTGTAGGTAAGTTGGAAAAGTCATGTTTTATAAAGGAGACTAAAGCTTGCCCAAATCCCCTAAATGTATCAGGATATAGCTTTAAGTAGTTTCACTATCAGAAATGTCACCTTAATATGTATCCCTCAGCAATGAATAAATGTATAAAATGTCATACAAGATTTCTGTGTGTTGATTTGTTATTTTAAGAAGGTTCATATTTTACAATACATTTTACTTATTTTGACTCAGCTGTTTTCCGTTTCTGTGCTCATGGTTGATTCTTACGTCCTGCTCCATTTATGTTCACTTTTTTCTTAAGTATGCCCTTAGTAATTACCAAAGGTCTTTGAGCAGTAAACTTTTAGGTCCTGTTTGTCTGAAAAATGTCTTTATTTTTTTCTCAATTTTAAATGATCACTGGACATTACAGAATTCTAAGTTTCCAAATACTTTCCTTCAGCAACTTGAAGATAATATTTCATTGACTTACAGTATATATACTCTTGCTAATGAAAATCTGGATTTCCTTCCCTAGAACAATGTCTTCTTGTCTCCTTGCTTTTTAAATTTTTTGTTGAATTTTCAGCTTATTTTGATGAGTACAGAATTAGAAGCAGGAAAATTAAAACTGGCTGCAAAGTTTTCTCATAGCAAGAAACTTAATCATAAAAGAAAACATTAGCCCTGGCTGGTTTGGCTCAGTGGGTTGAATGCCGGCCTGCAAACGAAAGGGTCGCTCGTTCGATTCCCAGTCACATGCCTGGGTTGCAGGCCAGGTCTCCAGTAGGAGACATGTGAGAGGCAGCCACACATTGATGTTTCTCTCCCTCTCTATCTTCCTCCCTTCCCCTCTGTCTTGAAATAAATAAAATCTTTAAAAAGAAAACATTGATGACTAAATTTAATCAAAATTTAAGTCTTCTATTTTTTAAAAGACACTCTTAAGAAAATGAGAGTGCAGGCCATTGCCCTGGCTGGCGTGGCTCAGGGTTGGGTGTCATCACGCAAAATGAAAGGTCTCTGGTTTAATTCCTGGTCGGGGCACATGCCTAGGTTGCAGGTTTGGCACCTGTCAGGGCAAATGTGAGAGGCAACTAATTGCTGTTTCTCACATCGATGTCTCCCTCCCTTCCTTTTCCCTCTCTCTAAATATGCAAATATTTTTTTAAAGAAAATGCAATCAACTGAGAAGAAATATTTCCAATATACATTTCTGATAAAAAATGAATTGGACATAACTTGTTAAAATTGTACTTCAAAGTATCACCAGTTTGATTCCCAGTTAGGGCACATGCCTGGGTTGCAGGCCAGGTCCCCAGTAGGGACACATGAGAGGCAACCATACATTGATATTTCTTTCCCTCTCTTTCTCTTTCCCCTCCCTCTCTCTAAAAATAAATAGATAAAATATTTTTTTAAGTGAAAGACCACTTACAGAATGGGAGGAAATATTTACAAATCACATATCTGATAAGGATCTTATATCTAGAATGTGTAAAGGTGTCTTTTAACTTAGTAATAAGACAACCCAATAAAAAATAGTGAAAGGCTAGAGCAGATTTTTTTCAATGATAACATGAATAGCCAATAAGAACATTAATAGATGCTCAACATCTTAATCATCAGGGAAATGCACTTTAAAACTACGATAAAAATGCCACTAAAGGCCAATAGTACCAGCTGTTGGTGAGGGTGTGGAGCAAGCAGAACTCTCACATTGCTGGTGGGAACGTGAAATGGTATGATCACTATGGAAAATAACATTTCTTAAAAAATTAAATGGATGCTTACCATATGACCAGCATTTCTACTTCTATTCACCCAAGAGAAATAAAAACATATGTATAAATGTTTATAGCACTTTACTCACAATAGCTGAAAACTGGAAACAACCCAAATGCTATCAACAGTTGAATGTATAAATAAGTTGTATTATAATCATATAATGAAATACTACTCCAACTAAAAAAATAAAGTATGGTATACATGAGCTAGACATGAAAAAGTACATATTGTATTATTTCCTTTACATTAAATTTTAAAACAGACAAAATTATTCAATAGTGACTTTGCTGAGATGCAGACTCCACCCAGCGCTGTCCACAGTGTTGTGGATGCGACGAACAAATTCACACGGACTGCAAAAGTCCTCTGGAGAAAAGGGACGGCATGGCCGCTCTCTGAGTGAGAGAGCACCCGACCCTTGTCTGGACAGGCTTTTATTGCTTTTCAGGGAGCATTACATCAGGGAAGGTCCTCATTCATTATGCACAGGTTTGCTTTTACAGATAACAAAGAAAAGGATGTTGCAAATGCAAGAGAAAAAGTGGTTGAACTGGTTACACTCTGTCCTTGGGAGGTTTAGCACAGACTTTAGGAAGTTACTTCAAAGATATGCATTCAACATTTGTGCCTTAACTCAGGGTGAGGGAGTTTTAGCAAAAGCAAGCCTCAAAGCAGCCTAGGTACAATGCAGGCCTGGTTCCCCACGGGAAAGCCGATCTGTGGGCCTGGCTCCTGTGTGCCACCTTGCACCTGTCGGTTTTCCAAACCAGGGCTGAGCTGCATTTGCCACTGCTACTTGGACTGGTTCCCTATATTGCTGTGTTCTGGTACCTCAAGTGTCACAAGCGGTTGCAATCCAAGTTTCAGGTGAAATTAGTCTCACCCATGTGCTTGTTTGAGGCCAGTTTTAGCTTCTTCATGTGATTGCTGGCTGGACCTAGTTCCTAGATAGGTATAGCCAGAGGCCTCCATCACTTTGTTGCCACATGGCCCTCTCCATGAGGCAGCTCATTACATGCAGCTAGCTTCCCACAAGTGAACAAGTGAGAAAGTACAAGATAGAAGCCAGCCTTTTTTGTAACCTAATCATTTTTGATTTTCATTTTTAATGCTAACCCACAATAAAATACAGATTGTATAAAACAGTCAAGACAGACACATATATTCATATATAATCTAAATAAATGCATACAAAGTTTCACAAAACAATACTTTTATAATATTACACATGATGCTCTGTGACTTATGTTCTATCTAGTTTCTTTTATGCCAGTTATGACCCATTAAATTAAGTTGATGACCACTAATGGTCACAACCTATTTGAACACGCCTACCCTTGGTGGTGCTTCTGCAACATTTCTAGTATTTAATATTACCTAGAGACACAAAAGAAGTACTCTCACTATGGAGAACAGACAGCTCAGTGCACCCTGAGTCTGTGTCACATCTGGCTGCAAGGGAAACAATGAAAAGAGTTATTTAGCTGGGTGACAGTGTGCCCACTGAAAAATTCTGTGCTTTGCGACAATAAGGGGAAAAAGTTTTCTGTAATAAAGTAAAAATACATTTAGTGAGGCGCCTATCAGTTCTCACCTCCAACAATATCCATCTACTTCAATCCCTTTCCGTTCCCCTTGTTCTAGCTCTCCACCCTTCATTCTAAAAGAAACACAAATCCTTCTATTGATTCAGATCATTCTCTTCCTTTCACTGCAAAACGTTATCACTCTTTTTTACAATTTAACATTTCTTCCTTTCTGCTTATTTACAATCCTTAGTCACCATCTCACCTTTAGATTATATAGCTCCCAACTAGCCTCCGCATTCCTGGGGTATTTAACATAAAAATCTTTACCCCAACCAAGTTTTCAAATTTAAATTTTGTTTTTTATAATTAACTCCATAAATAATACAAGAGTAATGTTTTTTTAAAAGTATAAATAATGCAAATGTCTCCTTCCGCCACACCCCTGGCAACATTAAAACGTTTAGAATTGCCTAACACAACTCATGTGACGAAGGCCCTCTGTCCCTGCGAGTTTCACCGCCCCAACTAAGTGCTCTCCCTGCAAAACCACGGTCTGTCTCATGTCCTAGAGTGAACCAGGACACTTGCGGATCCCCAGGTCGTCCGGCTGGGGCCAGGGAAGAGGGGCGGAAGCTGGTAAGAGATTCTCGCGAGTTCCCGAATCCACGCGGAAAGTGCGCATGAGGCCGGTCTCTGACGCACTTCCGTGGCGCCGGAACAGAGGCAGGCCGTGGTGGCCCCAAGTCGGTGAGATGGTGGTTACGAGGTCTGCGCGGCCGCAGGCCCGTATCCAAGCTACGACTGCTGAAAGCTCCGGGCAGAAGGTAGGAAACAGCACGGCTCCCTCATTTCTGCTCGCTGCCCCGCAGAATCGCTCTCGAGGAGGTGGGGCGGCGCAAGGGTCCTGGGAGCGTTAGGGGAAGCAGCACACCGGGAGTGTCCGGACTGGCCTGCCGCTGGCTGCTGCTCACCAGACCCGCTGCTGAGCCTGACGCTTCCTCTTCAGTCCTCACTGCAGTCTTTAATGAAGTTCTGATATGGAACAGAGAAGTTAGGTAACTTGTTTTGTGTAGTTCAGCGCTGTAATGCAGATAAACAGCTCGGGCTTTTAAACTTTGCTGTTGACGCTGTACTAAGGGTTAATTTTGACCACCAAGCATGAGCCTAATTTAGCGGGGCTAGAGAGGAGGGCACCTTTTGTGGTGGGGAGGCTGGCGGTGACCCCACAGCACCTCCTTTTGGCGTGGAGGAGGTCTATAGTGATGCCGCCTGGTGGCTTGCAGTGACGCTAGTCCTCCGCTGCCTCAGATTCAGCGATGAAGGAAAACGAGCGTTAATTCACTTACTTATATAAAGGTAAGAGCAGCGATTGATTCTATCGGCGTGTGTTCCTAAATATATCTTTGCTCAGAGTTAATACTCTCCTCATTTCCTCTTCCCCATATGTGTCGAAATGTAGGTCCCCCTAGAATATTTGACTCTTTTGAGTATAAAACTTTTTTCTCCTTTCAGTTATTATTATTAGTGTTAGTGTTTTGCTCACTAAAGTTAGATTCAGGGACTTGGGTGAGGGAAGTGAGGCAGAGCCCTGCAAATTCAGGGGCAGATACAGTATATAAGGTTTTTTTATTTTATTTGTTTAAATAATGGCGGGGGGGGGGTTGTGTTCATCTTGTTTACTGAGTTTTTTATTGGCCTCTTAAAATTTGCTTCTAAGAGGAGTGCCTCATTTACTTTGCCCATGTCCTAGTCCTACCTAAATTAAGTGTGTGTTCTCTGGCTTGCAGAATTCTGCTGAAAGAGCTCAGGAGTATCTAAAAGGCAGGAAGGAATCTCCATCTGATGACCAAAATACTGCTGAATCACAGAGCAATAGGAAACCAAGTCTAATCCCTAAAACCCTTGAAACTGGAAAGAGAAAGAGCAGAACTGCAGGCTCATTACCAGAAATGAACAAACCTTCTACTGATGGAGAGACCTCTGAAGCAGAGTCAAATTGTTCTGTGTTTGAGCTCCAGGATTCCATTTTAAGAGTAACTAGGAGAAGGCAGATCTTAGTGGCACGAGACCCGTTGTCCAGTGCTAAGAAAAGGCTGAAAGTAACTCCAATAAGTGAGTCTCATACTGAAGAAGAAGTCTCTGAAGCGGAATCGCATGTTTCAGGTATTTCTAGAATTGTGCCTTCTACAAGAACCAGAAGAAGTAAGGCTAAATCCCTAACAGATCCAAGCCAAGATTCACATGCAGAAGCTATTTCTGATGCTGAATCATCATGCTCAGATATTTCTACATTTTCCAGAGTTGGAACTAGGAGAACAACAAGGATTATGCAGAGGAAATTACCGGCACAAATGGAGGAGAAAGATACTAAGATTATACCAGAAAATGAAAAGCAAATGATAAATACACCTATGGATTCAGAGGATTCTGATGCCAGACAAACTTCTCATTTACGAGCAAGATCACTTCCTCAGATAAATAAGCCAGATTTCTCTAATAATGAAATCTATAGTGACTTTGATGATTCCTTCCATGAAAAATCAAGAAGAAAATCAAAAATGCAAGAACACCAACATCTTAATAAAACAGAGGAAAAACAGGTCAATGTTGCACCTCTCAAAGAAATAACAAAGCAGAGTTGTAAGAATTTAGATGAAGAAGCCAAAGGAATGATAGATAAGGAAAAAGAAATTAATGAGAAAAATTCTGAGGTGAGTTTTTCTGAACTTCAGGACAATAGACTTCCGCGGTTAGTTTCTCAAAGGCATTCAACTCCCCACAATAACAAAACCACATCAAGGCCCTCAAATCAGAACTGTGAGGCTATTATGAAATCATTAGCTCAAACATTTGCTGTTGTGGAAATAGACAGGTGGACTGAAGAGAGAAAGAGCACCGTAAAAACAAGTGACTTCACATCTAGTAACGGTGATGGTAGTGATGAAGAAGAGTGCACAGTTATAGCTGCCAGTGGAGACGTGAATAAAGAAAGGGATGTAGATTTTGACTGTGATACTGAACTGTACAAGTCTGAGCCCACATCTCAGAATACAGGTGATTCTGTTTTATTACTTCTCAGCAGTGATGAAAGCCAGCAGTCTGACAACAGTGACATTGAAGAGGACACTGTGTGTTTTGTTGAAAATAGTGCACAAAGGGGGTCATTAAATGGAGATTTGGGAAATAAGTCATGTGACAATGCATTGTTTGTAATTGACACAACTCCTGGGTTAAGTGCTGGTAAAAATTTTTACTTGGGTGAGGAAGATAAGGCAGATGAGGGTGCCATTGAGGAAGAAAAGGAAGGGCAGGAAGAGGATGAAAAAAGTGAAGACGAACCATCAGACGAAGACAAAAATAAAGATGATGAGTTTAGTGATGAAGACGACTTACTAAATGACACAAAGTCTAAACTGTAAGTTTTACCTTTATTTTAAAAAGTTTTTGATACATATTTCAAATGGCTAATTTACTGTAAAAATATAAAATATTATAAAGCATGGGAATTGACAGAAGCATTGCCTCGGGCTCTGTATGGGAGAGCTCTTTTTTCCAGCATTTCCCTCTGTGGATGCCATTGTTAGTCATATTTTTCCCACCAATGATAGCTAAAAGTGCTGCTTTTGGTGATAATATTAAAAATCATCTGTCAGGATTTTCCTGCATGATTGTTAATAGCAATATAAAAGGGAAGGAAAATAACTTGTTTTTTTATTATATGTTGATTATAGAGAAATTGAAAAATAAAGCCTGAGAAAAATAATAACCTATAATCCCATCTGTCCACAGTTGAAAAGCATTAATATTTGGGGTTACTTTAGTTTCTTTTCTTCTGTTGTAAATTGTTTTTCCTAAGTATAGGCCCCTGGCAGCAGTGTATCTGAAATACAGGCATCCTTGTAAGGAACTATACATTAATTGGATGCCCAGTGAAGTCAGTCTCAGGCTAGGCTCAGGTATTCTTATTTTTTGAAAGCCACCGTCCTCCTCCCTAGGATAATTCCCATGTACGTTTAGGGTTGAGGATCACTGCCAAAGCACTTCAGTAGAATGATAATCACTTTCCAGTAGAGGTTGGCTATCAGAACTTTCAGCTTTTAGTTTATGTAAATAATTAGAGAAGAAAGTGACTATAAGGCCAAGTGTACTTGTTTATAAAAAGGACCCTTCAGTAAAATAAAGTAGAAGTTTTTATTCCATAAATACAACAGGATCCCAGGCCACCTGCAGGAGAGTCTAATTTGTTAGGTCTGGGATATGACATATTTTTAAAAAGCTCCAGTGGGAAATATGGATGCTCATCACTGTTTAAAACTTTTTTAATTTAGAGGCACTACCAAATACTTCTGATTACCTGGAAGAATATTCTAAGTTTGGATAACTTGGAAGTTCAGAGTAGAAGAACCTGTTTTTCTGACTGTTTTTAGAGATGGAAGTGTGTACATTTAGGAGCTCACTACCTATATATGAAGTTGAGCCAAATTGCCAGATGCATCTTCTCTTCTTTTCTGTAATTCTTTTTTAATAAAAGTCCTGTTGTGAAATCTATTGACATCTTATATGGCCTTCATCCTCTTAAAGATAATCTGGGGAATAAATTTGGATGTGCTCAAAAAAGCTTTTTTGTTTAATTCATTATTCATCCCAGAATTTCTTTTTTCTTTTTAAAGGTTTTATTTATTTGTTTTTAGAGAGAGGGGAAGAGAGGGAGAAAGAGGGAGAGAAACATCAATGTGTGGTTGCCTGTCACGTGGCCACCACTGAGGACCTGGCCCGCAACCCAGGCATGTTCCCTGACTGGGAACTGAACCAACAAACCTTTAGTTCGCAGCCCACGCTCAATCCACTGAGCCACACCAGCCAGGGCTCATCTCAGAATTTCTTTCTTAATGACTTTAACTAGATTTAAACTGTGTATTTGTTTAGTTTTTCAGAATTTAATTATAAAAATAAGGATTTTAAAATTTGTCATTGACAATAAAAGGGAAGAAAAGAAAAAATCAATTTTAAAATAGTCTCAGTTGTTTTCATTTTGATTTAATTACTTGATTTTTAAGTGATCATTTCTCTTTCAGTCTGAAGTTGACCAGCAGCAGCATAGACACTGGTCTGAGTATCAAGCAATTGGGTGGTTTGTATATAAATTTTAATGCAGACAAACTACAATCAAACAAGAAAACCCTAACACAGATCAAGGAGAAAAAGAAAAATGAGGTAAGTTGCATGACATGTCCTAGAGGCATCCATGGAACTAGCCAGTTACTTATAGAAATGATTAGACCTTGGTGAGAGACTGATTTTCCTATAGTGAAGTCACATCAGCCTCCTGTGCTCCTTTCCTCCCCTGCTCTCCAGAACAGTTGTTTCTTGTTTTTATAAAGTCCTAGCTGTAAAAGATGACACTTGAGAAAATAAAGTAATACAGGACGAGTGTTCTTCTTGCACCTACCAGTTATGATCCCAAGGATTGTATTTTTTTTTTTCCTTTTTTACCATACTTTTAGTTCTTCACTGTTCTGGATTGTGAGACCAGAACAGTTAAGAATCTGATTTCTATGGTGAGAATCTGAAAGCTGTGAGTGCCCGCCTCCCCCAGCAGGATAAAGTGCACACAGACATAAAATTGTACATTTAATTTCAGAAGGAAATTAACAGGGTAGGTCACTCATCCAGCACCTAGCTTTAGCTGCCCCTTTACACAGCTTCTTCCCACATCTGTATTTTCTAGACTTGCTCCCTGTTCGAGTCTTTTCTTCAGGTCTTTAAATGCAGGTGCCTGTTTTCTGTTCCTTCATATGTGTTCAGGCACTTGACCTCACTAATTGCCCTACTTCTGTTCTCTGCCTGAACCAGCTCCTCCTTTTTGTGTTCTCTGTCCTGGTTAATGTTTTACAGTCACCAAGCCTTGGCTACAATGCTTCTTACGTACTTTCTGCTCCTTTTCACCCCACTGTCCCAGGCTCGTGCAGGCCTGTATTTTCATCTAGACTACAGCAGTAGCCTCCTTCCTCTTTGTTCATCATGCTGTTCTCCACACTCTTGCTAGATTTTCTAAAAATGTAATCCAACCATAATACTCTTTTTTTAAGATTTTATTTATTTATTTTTAGGGAGAGGGGAAGGGAGGGAGAAAGAGAGGGGGAGAGACATCAGTGTGTAGTTGCCTCTCATGCATCTCTAATGAGGGACCTGGCCTACAACCCAGGCATGTGCCCTGACTAGGAGTCAAACCGGCGATCTTTAGGTTCACAGGCCAGCACTGAGTACACTGAACCACACCAGTCAGGGCCTGACCATACTCTCTTAAGTCCTTCAGTGGTTCCTCAAAGCCTTCAAAATGCCTCTGTTCCTCTAGCCCTATCCAACTCTGTTCTCACCCTTGAGACTGCTACAGTCCTGAACACAGCCTGCTCTTTCCCAGGCCGATGCAGAGATCATAGGTCACTGTCTTTGGAAAACATTCTTTGACCCTAGTCCTCCCCCCCACCTCCTTTGTGCTTCTGCAACACCCAGTATCAGTCGGACTCATTATTAATCGTAGTATAATGATTATTTTACTGAATTTTATCTTTGTATTCCTAAAACAGGATTTTTCAACCTCTGCAATATTTATGTTTTAGGCTGCATAATTCTTTGTTGTGGGAGGGTGTCTGTACATTGTAGGATATTTAGCAACAGCCCTGGCCTCTACCCACTAGGTGGGAATAGCGTCCACCCTCCCCACCACCCACCACCCCCCCAAAAATGCCTTCAGATATTGCCATTTGCTCCCAATTGAGAACCACTGTCCTAAACCCTGGTATGGTGCTTAACACACAACAAGCTCTTAGTCTGTTAAACGTCATGCTCTCTTTTCTCAGTGATGGGAAAGTCTAGACTGCTACTGTACTACCCAGAAACTTCTAAGTCTGAACCTGAATTGGGGATGTCTCAGTTGATAACGTCAAATGTTACTGACCAAATTTATATTGCTGTATTCCTGTTGAATTATTTTGTGGACTAAGCAGTAGTTTCTTTACTTCTTGCACTGGGAGAATGACTAATTACCCTGAGGCTTCTTTGAGCCACAGAAATGGTATTATGACAATATTTAATCACTCTAAGCAAGTAAGTAACAAAATGCTGAAGTAAATTAGGAAAAGATGAACAGATTTGACTGAACACAAATTTCAAACTTAAGCAATTAAGCCTTCAGTGTTATGGCTCGATTGGGTGTCGGCTTGCAAAACAAAAGGTCACTGGTTTGATTCCTGTCAGGGTACAGGCCTGGGTTGTGGGTTTGGTTCCTTGTTGGGATGCGTACAGGAGGCAACTAGTTGGTGTTTGTTACGTCCATGTTTCTCTCCCTTTCTTTCTCCCCCTTTCTCCCTCCCTTCCCTTCTCTCTAATAAATAAAATCTTTAAAAAATGTAAGTGATTAAAAACACCTTAACAAAGACAAGTAAAAGACCACAGATTAATATCAAGATACAAAATACATTTTTACAAATAAATAAGAACACAACCCTATTTAAAAATTAAGAAGCACCCAGAAAAGTACAAATATTCCCACGGAAGAGGACTTTGTGTGTAAAGATGATGAACAGCAAATGAAAATAGCCAAAAGACACCACTGATAACATAAAAAACATAACACCCTGTGTTGGTGGCAATATAGAGAAAAGGGCCATGATTAACTGTTGGTAGGAGTTTATATTATTTAAATGCAAGGAAATTTACCATTACCTATAAAAATTTTAAATGACACATTTTTTAATCTGTTTTACAGAAATAATCACAAGTGTGCATAGGTGATGTTTACAATATTTAAGGGAAAAAAGTTTAATGGAGACAAAGTAAATGTCAGAAGAAAAACCGGTGTATGATAGCTATTAATAAGAAAGCTGTTGATCTATGTATAAATTGACATTGAAAGATCATCCAAGATACATTGAATTGCAGACAGCAGATTTGTCTAGATGGAATTGTCTCATTGGTATAACATAAAAAGTATGTATTGTTGAGTCAAAATCTATATTGCTGTACTTATCAATAGTTTAGACAGTCTTCTTAGATTATAAGCTGTTTTGCCAACATCAAAAAAAAACTAAAATCTGGCCAGGTTTTTCTCAGGGACTTCAAGAGCCATGTGGCACTGTTCCCATTTTCCACATATTCCAGTTGTTTGGTGCAGGTGGCTGTTTGCAGACCAATACATGCAAATGGACACGATGTAACTCTGATGTGTGCAGATTCAGATCAGTAAAAGAAATTTGAGCTGGTGATTGATTTTCTAGATCTCCTAAAGTAATCCTTTGCCTCCTAAAACCTTTTTTTTTTTTTAGATTTTTATTTACTTATTTTTAGAGAAAGGTGAAGGGAGAAAGGAAAAGAAACATCAGTGAGTGAGAAACATCCATCGGTGGCATGTCATGCGCACCCCACCTGGGGACCAGGCCCGCAACCCAGGCATGTGCTCTGACTTGGAATGAAACCAGGCAACCTTTTACTTTGCGGGACAAGGCTCAACCGGCTAAGCCACACCGGTCAGGGCTCCTAAAACATTTTTACTGTAATACAATTTACAAATTTAAGGACAAGGAAAACTTCACAGTAGTATGTCTGTGTATAAAGAGGGTTAATATATTTGGAATAGTCTTCAGTCTGATCTTTTTTCAACAAAAAATATGTTGAGAAAGTTATGTGACATTCTGAAATTTTAAAAACAATTCAATATTTTTATAGATTATGCAGAAAGCCATCATTACTCCTGATTTTGAAAAAAACTACTGTGTCCCACCATATCGTGAATCGAAGTATCAACTTCAAAAGAAACGCAGAGTAAGTACAATGACTCTCATCATTTAGAATGTTGTAGGTGTATATGAATATGCTGTGTTCAGCTCATAATACAACCTGGTTATACAATTAAAAAGTATATGTATTTTCAAAGAAAATTGTCACAAGATTCCCAAGGGCCCATAAAATAGGGTTCTGTAGACATGTTTTATATGGATTTTCACAAAGTGAAACTGCACTGAGTGGTACACATAGATACAACTTTTTTTCCCCTTTAAAAATAGTGACAGTCACCATTTAAAGTCACTGCCCATACTTCTTGGCTTATCAGTACTGTTCTGTAAAGGCTAGAGCAGCTCTTGTTTGTTGCATGCTGTTGTAGGGAACTTAATGTAGCCAGCTCAAAACCTGGTCTGTTTAGTCTGCCAAATGAGAGGATAGAAACTCTTTTCTTTAGTAAAACATAGGGATTGCTTCCATCTGGCATTTCAACTAATACGCATAAAGAAGCTATCAAGAGAGTTTGGAGGAAATTTGAGGAAGGTACTCTAATAATGTCTTGTCACTAATATAAAGCACCCTGGCACATGGTAGATACTTCATAGCATTGGTTGTATGAAGGGAACAGAATATAAAATCGAGCAAATTACTTGCTAGGAGTTTTTAAAAGAATAGATTTTTTAAAAAAGAAATAATGCAAGTTTCTGGACTGTTGGAGTGAATGACTTTGAGATACCTCGGTAACTGCATAGAATTGTTAATGTTTACATAGCAGCTTCAGAGGTAAAAATGTTTTTATACATTATCTCTTATGTAGGCTATTTTAGACAATAGAAATTAAAGCTGTGGGTTATTCTCCCAGCAAATCAGCAATTCTTACTAAAATACAAAGTTGAATTTAAAGGATCTCTCATTTATGAAACTGCTAGTGCTTTACCTAATTTACCAGAGAAAGCACTTTTTTGTTGTTTCATTCCTTAATGAAAGATGAATCTGAAGATTAATACATTCTGTAAAGTAACTTCATTTGTTATGAATTAATGAAATTGTATGTACAATTTTGGGGGAAATAGGTATAGTTTATATACTGTTTATTGAAGTTAGAATTTTCTGTTTGTTTTTGAAATCTGAATTTCAGAAAGAGCGACAAAAAACAGCAGGTGATGGCTGGTTTGGTATGAAAGCTCCAGAATTGACAGACGAACTGAAAAATGATCTCAAAGCACTGAAGATGAGAGCTGGCATGGACCCAAAAAGGTTTTACAAGAAAAACGACAGGGATGGCTTCCCTAAGTACTTCCAGGTATGAAGCAAACGGAATAATGATGGTGATGTTCTGTGGATTTTAGCTTGGGAAGGAAGCACTGTACTGTGATCTTTCTGTTTACTCTTAAAATAGATGAATATTTACAAAGCATATCTGCTCAGGCAATACAATAATGGGCAGACCCCAATTCAGGCAGCCACCAGCTCGTAATGACTTCCCATACAGAGAGACAGTGTTGCAGATGGTAACTGGGTTCACTGGTCAACTCTCTTAAGAGTTAGGGAACCTATAAAATGGCTGTTCCATCTATCACTACTATTAGCCTAACAGCAAGGATTCTTACAGATGGACAACAAAAGCAGGACTCATTTGCACCATCTCTTTTCAGGGTAGAGGGGTATCCCCAGGCAAATTCTGAAAATAAGTTAAAAATTGGTTTTCAAAGTGTTTTCCGGTGAAGTCCAGTGGAGTCATCCTCTGGGAGCCCTCAAGTTCATTTTGTTTCTCTTGACTGCCTTTCATGTCACTCATCTGGGTTATTGTAATGATCCTTTGCCTTCAGGTCTGCTCTCCCTTCTAAGTCCGTCCTCCACATGTAACCAGACATCTGTTCTTTAAAACAGGTGTGGCAGGGGCAGTCAGTCCAGGATACACCTCTGTTAAATGGTATCACAGATGTTGTTCAGTGGTACTTTCAACAGTTCTTTGTGACGTATAGGGTAGAGTGTTTACCCTTTGATGTGGCCCTTCACAGTCACAGTAGGCACCCAGATTGGGTCACCAACCCCAGCTTTGTCACGGATTGTAGTTGGCATTTGACTTTGCATGTGTTTGGCCCTGCCATGTATGCTTGGTGGAATTTTACTCATACCAACCCAAGCTAACAGTCATCTTTTGTGAAACCTTTATCTCTCTTAGACAGAATTGGTCACGTCGTTTTTAGAGCATCTGAAATGTTTTGTTCAGCATAATATTCTGTTATGTTTCTTTGTTTGTTTAAAGATTTTATTTTTAGACAGGGAAAAGGAGGGAGAAAGAGATGGAGAGAAACATCAGTGTGGGGTTGCCACTCGTGTGCCCCCAACTGGGGACCTGACCTGCAACACAGGCATGTGCCCTGACTGGGAATTAAACTGGCAACCCTTTGGTTTGCAGGCCGGTGTTCAGTCCACTAACCCACACTAGCCGGGGCATTATGTTGTGTTTTAATTGTTTGGTTACCTGTCTGTGGATCTTCCTTTTAAGACTATGGACTACTCACTGCCAAGGATCATTACCTTTGTTTTCCTATACGTAGGACAGTGCCTGGCACATAGTAGACACTCAGTGCAGTTTACTTGGTTGAATGTATGTACTAATGCAGAGTGGTCAATAAGAAGGTTCTAATCTGGCAGCATTTATTATAATCTAGGAAGTCAAATAGGTGTGTAGTAGAATTTTTGTGTCAGTTTCATTAAATTGGGAAGCTAAAACGAGAGTTTATCCTACTTTTTCCCTCTGGTTACATTATTTATTCATCAAGAATTTACTGTCTGGCACCAAATTTTATAAAAGGAAATCTGGATTATAAACTGATGAAGAAATGTTTTAGGACCTAATATAGATTGACTAGGTGATTTATTTTTGCTTTTAAAATGGCAAAATTAACTTTAATATTGGTGTAATATACACTTAAGTTTTCATGCCTTTCAATAAGTACACTTTCTTAGAGCTACTCTGAAATAGGAAAGCAATGTGGCACACAGGTATTGAATGACCTATTACAATCACCTCTTCACAGATTGGAACCATCGTTGACAATCCAGCTGACTTCTACCATTCACGGATTCCCAAGAAACAAAGAAAGAAAACTATTGTGGAAGAACTGCTGGCTGATTCTGAGTTCAGAAGGTAGAGTCTATGTTTCACTTTATAATACATATGCTTTCCTTTAGAATATGCATAAACTTTTAAAATTTCAGATAACTTTTAAATACTTTAGCACACTTTCTCAACAGCAGCACTACTTACATTTCGGATGGGATAATTCCTTATTGGAGGAGACTTTCATGTGCATAGTAGGCTGTTTAGAAGCATCCTTGGCCTCTGTCCCCACCATACACCAGCAGCAACCACCATTCAGGACAATCCAAAATGTCTTCAGACATTTTCAGATGTTCCCTGCAGGGTATAAGCATTCCCAGGTTAGAGCAACTGCTTTAGAGAGAAGCTGAAAAATATTTGACAGACTAGAGGAGAATGAGCCTGCAGGGGAGTGTGGGAAAGAATAGCAAGGGGATATTGAGAAAACCAGAAAAGCACAATGTCATAGTAGTCAAGAAAAGAGAATGTTTTAAACAGGTATAAGCCAGTGAGAGTGGTTAACAAGAAATGCTGCTGGGATATCAAATGAAATAAATAAAAACTTCTTGGGGATTTAGTTACAGTGACTTTGGCAGGAGTTTTAGGGGAATGATGGGAAGGAAAACTGGAGAATGAGTTGAAAATGAAGAAACGGACACAACTCTTTGAAAAAGTTCTGTTGTGAAGAGGAAGGGAGAGGCACGGCTAGCAGATAAGGACTTTTTAAGACTTTAAGACGGGAGTAATCTGAGTGTGTTGAAATGTCCTTGAAGCAGCTACATATATATTATAGGAGATTTAAAAGTATACCTCATATAGAAACCTCTGCTAAAAGTTCCAGATTGGTTTAATAGCAAAACTAAAAATATTTATCAAGGGTTCTAAAAATAATGTAGATTGTAGGTATGGAAAACAAATTTAGCTCAAAATGTTATATAAGCTATTAAATGAGTCTGGGTAATGGTAAAAATTTAGAAATAAGCACTATCAACATTGCTCTGATTTGTGAGATTGCCTTCATCAAGATTACAAAATGTAGGTCAGTTTTATCCACAACATACAGTTAACACTTAGGTAAGTGTTACGACACTAAAAAACACCTTAGAATAAGGAAGTTGAGGCAATAGACTAGAAATGCAGTAGCCTGAAACTCAGACTTGCAGGTCAGAGGTTGTCGTATCAGGTCATTGTTTCTCATACCTGTCACTGAACACCACTTTCACAGTCTTGCACAGTTACTTGTATACTACTGCCTACTTTATTCTAAAAAGGAAGGAGACTTTATTGCTACTGTGAGTTTGTTAATATTTTCCTAAATACATTAAGATAAACTACATTACTTAAAAAGAATATTGTCCTATTCTTTATATGCCGAAATATGTGAAACACTCTGCGAGCCCATCACCTCACGGAAAGTTTTAATCAGTCCCCTCTGCAACTGGCTCAAGGTTTTCTCTGACCACTTTGGGACAGCAAACTTCTCCGAATGTATTTAATGCATCAGATACTCATTAGGAGGAATGCTCTGGGACAGAAGAAAATGCTTTTCTGCGTTATACGTAGTTTTGTATTTTGTTTCCTTTTTAATCCAACCTTAGGTTTGTTAGAAAGTCTGTGTAAACTGTGCTCTTGGGATTGAGTGAGCTATAAAGTTAAAGAGTTTAAATCAGGGGTTCCCATCCCTGGGGCCGCTGACCAGTATCAGTCTGTGGCCTGTCAGGAACTGGGTCGCACAGCAGGAGGTGAGCTTGAATGTAATGCACTTGGATCATCCTGAAATTGGTCCCTGGTGCAAAAAAAGTTGGGGACTGCCAGTTTAAATAACTTCTGCTTTAAAGAGAATTTTAGCTAATCCTCAGCTTTAGTAATGTGGTAACAGACTTAAGTAACACAGTGGATGTGCTCAACAGAGGAGGTACATGTCTTAGAGAATTTTTTAACGTTTCATAATTGTTGACTGACAGCCCTTTTGTTGAAGCTGTAGCTACTACAGCTTTTTTTTTTTTTTGGCAGTAAATTGTGCTTTTGTGTTTCTAAAGCCCAATGGAGAAATATAGTCTATAGCAGCAATTCTCTGAAGATGCTTTTAAACTCTGAAGAATTATTGAAGACCTAAAGAACTTTTGTGGGTTACATTGATCAATATTTATCATAATAGATATTAGAATTAAGAAACTAAAAATATTCATTAATTCATTTTAAAATAATAACAAACCCATTATACATTAACGTTTTTATGAACAAAACAAATTAAATTTCTTTAATGTCTGGCTTAAACTTGGAGCCTCATATGTGCTTCTGCATCAGTCTGCTGTGACACTGCACATTGTGTAGCCTCTGGAAAGCTCTGCTGCACACTGGTGAGACGACAGCAGGTGTGAAAGGGCCAAGAGCATTGTCGAATTCTTGTAGTGTTACCTAACGGACCCCTGGAAGGGTCTTATTCCCAGGCCACACTTCAAAAACAATGGGTCTATGACATATTTTTAAGGTTCTAAAAAGTTTATTACGTGTTTTCAGGTAAGTGTAAACTTTCTGTTTTGCTTAGTCCTGCTTTAACATTTTTAACTCACAGAAATAATTTTAAAGCATTTGATATTAGCTGGATGTTAGAACAAGAGTTTCTGGTGACTGCATATGTACAGAAGCTTCCCTCTACAGTTGTGTTTCTTCATTAGACTGGAAGCCTCACGAGGGCAGGGGCTTTGGCTGTCTGGTGCAGTCCCCTGTCATCAGCTCCTGGCATGGCACCCTACACATGGGAACTTAGCGTAGTAATGATGAATAGATGGTAAAAATGAAAAAAATTGAGATTTAAAATTAGCGAGCACTACCTCTCCAAAATGTTTTATTAACATCTAATAATGTCCAGTGTGTCATACTTCAGAACTTAAAGGTTTGGTTTTTATTTTTAGATATAACCGAAGGAAGTACTCAGAGATCATGGCTGAAAAGGTAGCAAATGCAGCAGGAAAGAAGTTTCGAAAGAAGAAGAAATTTCGCAATTAAGATTCATCAAGCAAACCATAGTATTTTACATCTCCCCTTTATTTATTTACTAAAGGTGTTTTTGAAAACTACTCCATCACAAAAAACTAATGTAGACTGGCCCTGTTTGTTTATAGGGATTTCTGTTTGGAAAAGTTGGTTTGAGAGAAAAATTTAATTTTCCAAATTAAATTTGGAAAACAAATTTAATTGACATTTTTGTAAAGTTTTCAATATTTAGTTATTTAAAGAAAATTGAGTTAATATTGTAATTAGCAGTATTTTAAATAAAGATGTAGGTAGGGGTGTGTGAGTATGTGTGTGTATGTAGTGGGAGATGGTAGGTGGGAGACGGTAGGCGGGAAATGCCCTTTTGTCAGCTGTGCATTCCAGTCCAGGAAACAAGGTACAGGGATCTGCTTGGGGTCAGTATAATAGTTATAGTTGAAACCAAAGGCATGGTACAAAATGACTTAAAAAGCATTGAAGAAAGTTTGGGTGAAAGCTGATGAAAAAAGGACCTTCAAAATACCTTAACACCTTGAACAATTTCTAAAAAAGTCTTATTTCAAAATGTTTTTAAGACAGCGTATTTAAAAATGCCTGTGACACAGCTAGTTTTTTAAGGGAGGAAATCAGGAAAAGGAAAGTGAGAATGGAAGAAATTAGATGAAGCCGGGGTGAAAGTTAATAAAACAATTCTGTGAGACTTCCACAGTTGATAAAGGTGGGCCCCAAGTTTTCTAGCATCTAAGACAAAAATTACTTCCATGTCAGTGTTGTGCCATAAGATAACACTACTTTAGAGACATTTTACATTAAGACCCAACAAAATGCCCCGGGTCCTCCCCATAACAAGGATGTCAGGTGAGAAGCAATACTTGGCTATCCAGAGGATAAATGGCAAGGTTTTTAAGAAAAGGAAGAGAGGGGTAGGGACAGAGGCTGTATAGAAAAGTTCAAGAAAACCTTGAGTAAGGTTTTGGGGTGAATTCAGGGATCCCACTCTTGAAATGAGCAAATTGGAAGAAAACAAGCTCATGAAAAAAATAATTCAAACTTTCAAGCAATGACAACTATTTTTCAAATAACAGTAACATTTTATTAAAAGTTTTTAGTAAGGCTTAAAACAAAAACTGTTTTTTGGGTAACAAATTCCCCAAGCATCTGACTGACTAAAATGTAAAACTCGTCCCGTTAACACAATTTAGGTAACCTGAGGTAAACTATGAGGTGGGTGCTGCTAATTATCCTCGTTTTGTAAGTGAAGAAAGGCACAGACAGGTTAAGTGACCTGGCCAAGGTCAGAGAGCTAGTAAGTATGATGCTTTCTGTCACTTATTTTGGCCTCGCCCTATAGCTATCTGCACACCTTTTTCAGCATCACCAGCAGAAACTGTTGAACTTGTCCATTTAGGACAGTTACAGAACACAGGATTTTTAGCTGAGACTGTGGCCCTCTGTTGGGGAGCTGTGATTCCCTCCCTTTCATGTGATGCGGCTGCAAGTGCCCTTCAAAGAAGAGTGAGTTTAGAGTAGTGCTCTGTCCCTTTATCTTCTCCCCACTAACTTGCATGTTGACCTGATGGCAGAAGCAATCCTGGAACATGATGTGGGAGCTGCGTTTTTTAAGGAAGAAACAATGAGGAGGAGCCTCTATCCTCATGATGAAGTAGCTGTCATTCCCTGGACTTGCATATGAGAGAAAAGAAACCTCTAGCCAAATCCACTGCTGTTTTGAGTTTCCTGTCACTCAGTCAGAGCCAATCCTAATGGACTCACCAATCCATGGCTCTCTGTCCCTCACCAGGATGAACTCGAAGAAAATGCAACTGATTTCAGTTTTTCCTTCCAATATAGTTCCTTGCACAAAGCCAGTACTCAAAAAATAGGCATCAAATTGAAGGTGAATGAAGATATAGATATATATATATACACACACATATGCCATGTATTTACATGTACCATGTATGTTTTCTGCTTTTATTGAAATACATTTTCTGGGCAGTGCCCACTACCTACCTCAGCATAGCCTCTTTGGTACTGAAAGCTGGAGAATAAAAAACCAGAAAAAAATAAGCCTGGATATTTCTGATTGCACAGTACATGAACCAAAGGCATTTGGTACACAAGAACTATGGGACATTGGGTGTAAGATGGGGGCTGGGGGTGGCAAAAGCTTGACCCAGGAACCTCAGGGAACTGGGCATGGGCTGCTACAGGTGAAGTGGCCAGTAATCAAGGCCAGCATCTCCGAGGTGCCACTCAGTACCACCTAATGGGATCTAGAAAGTCCCAGATCAGCAGGAAGTGGAAATGAAACCACTCCTGGCCCCTGGTCTTGAGTCTGTACTGGCCACAAGTGGCAATAAGATGGAACGTCTCCACCCTTCGTAGCAGGTCCCACTTTGTCAATACCTTTCTGGAATCCTGGGTGTGCAGCAGAGCTGTAAAGAGAGCACAAAGAAAATAGGTCCTCAAATGAGCGCCTTTGATTTTCCCTTCACCTTCATGCTTTTCTCTCTGCCCTCTTCCTACTTGCCTCAGAAAAGCAGGCATTTGTCCATCATTCCTAAGCTAATCCTTTTACCTTATTCCCATAACATCTTTGAACCATAATTTTCTCATCTGTAAAATGAGGGTAATTTGTACTTAGCATTTGGGAGATAATTAAATGGCAAGTGTTAAAGTTGTTGGCATAAAGCAGGTGTTTAGAAAAATATGAGCTGTTTCCCTCTTCCTCTTGACTCCCTTCTCTACCGGAGACCTGCTGCATCAGTAAAGGTAACACTCTCCTATTGTTCTTCCTCTTTGGCTGCACTCTTGGTGTCTTTGAAGACCTCATTCTTTGCCTATCCTTCAAATGTCTCTGCTCTGGACCTCTGTCCTCACTGTCATCTCTTCTCACTCGACACTCTCCCTGCATGATCTCATCTATGCCCAGAGTCTTAAGTGGATAATGATCTCATCTATGTCCAGAGCCTTTTGCAGGATAATGAATTTTTAATCTCAAGCCTAGATCAGTCTCCTGAGCTCCAGACCTTCTGTTCCTCCCCTCTTTCCACATACCTACCTTCCTTTAGTTCTTTCATTCAATAAATTTATTGAGAGCTTGCTCTGTGGTTGGCATGG
This sequence comes from Phyllostomus hastatus, assembly GCF_019186645.2. Lineage (NCBI taxonomy): Eukaryota > Metazoa > Chordata > Mammalia > Chiroptera > Phyllostomidae > Phyllostomus > Phyllostomus hastatus. The sequence continues at coordinate 13,063,168 of NW_025333900.1, forward strand.
CATTTCTAACTGCCACTGTACATCTCCAGGATGTTTCACAGAGACCTCAAACTCAACACAGGCAAATCTGTACTTGTACTCAGTTTTCCATCAAACCCACGTCTTCACTGCCTCTGTGACTATTTTAGCATCCACCCATCTGCCCTAATTAGAAATGGGAGGCTTTTCTGGCTATTCCATCCCCCTCCTGCATATATCCCTTAGCTCAGCAATTAAGTCCCACCAATCCAGCCTCCCTTGATATGTCTCCAATGTGTACACTTACATGTCTCCTCAAACACCTCCCAGTTCCAGCCCTCATCATTCTCTTACCTAGGTGACTCCAGCTGCCCTGGAGCTGGTATTCCGGCCTCTGGTCTTCCTATTCCACATGGCAGGGATCCACACAGCAGCCAGAGGAATGATACAAGATACACATACACACTTCGCTTCCCACCTAAAAGCTACAAAGTGGTTTTCCATTGCCTTTAGGGTGAAGTCTACATTCCTTAACATGGTGTATACGACCTTCGGGACACAATACCTGCTGGGATCATTCTGTAAATCTTGTTCACATGCTTCTCCACTCTTAGCACAAAAGAGCTACTAAAAGGTGTACTTATGGCTGAGATCCAGCATACAGGGTGTAAGGGGTCAATAAATGCTAAATCAAGTTAGAAAATATTTAATGGATAAGCACTATCAGGGCTGCCATGTGCAAGTGATCTAAGGATAGGCACAAAATGCTTTTTTCCCCTTCCTCACTAGCATTAGGGTGTTTAACCTGTACCTTTTTTTCCCCAGGTATTTACCTTTACCTTTTTAAAATTAACTTTTTATTACAAGGATAAGGTAGGCTTATTATGAAAAAGGTAGGCGTATTATGAAAACGACTCAAACATTACTACTGCCCCTCTTGCCCCAGCACTGTTATCTGTATATGCTTCCAGATATTTCTGTGCACACTCATAGTAATACACGCTATCACTATTATTATTTGTATTATTTAACACAAGTGGAATCATATTGAATATACTCATTTAATATCAGATTTTTCATTAACCTTGGACACTTTCCATAGCAGGATATATAGATCTTCTTCACTATTTTTTAAAGACTTTATTTATTTATTTTTAGAGAGGGGAAGAGAGAGAAAAAGAGAGGAAGAAATACATTGATCAGTTGCCTCTCACAGTGGGGCCATCTGGGGACATGGCCCGCACCCCAACATGTGTCCCAACCCAGAATAGAACCAACAACCTTTCGGTTCACAGGCCGGTGCTCAACCCACCAACCCACACCAGCCAGGGCATCGATCTTCCTCATTTTTCAAAGGTCTGCATTGTATTCAATTATATGACTCTACCACACCTTCTTCGAACAGATCATTATTAACAGACGTCTAGGTTATTTCCAGTTTGGGACCATTCTAAACAATGCTGCATTATGGTAGATAATTAAATGTCAATCTTTCTACATATGCAAAATATTAGGATTAAAAGAGATATATACCACAACCAAGTGGGATTTGTTTCAGGAATGTAAAAAATACAAATCTGTATATTGTACAATAGTAATAGATCAAAGGAGAAAAATCTCCATAGATTACTGACAAATAGGGATAGGTATTCTCCTAAGGGGATAAAAATATGTGCATGTGTGCACCCAAAAGCTTAGTGGAGAAGCATTCCCAGAATGGTCAGGAACAGGAAAAGTCAGCCCACTATCACCATTTCCATGAAAACTTACTTAACATTTTTTAGATGTACTAGCTGATACTATTACAAGAGTAAGAACAGGAGACATAAAAATTAGAAAGGAGAAGGTAAAAATATCATTTGGTCTCCTTTGAAAACATATTTCCAGTAAATACAACTTAGTCAAATGAAAAACTATTTTTCCTTTTTTAAAATTGAGATGTAAGCCATACAATTACCCCTTTAAAAAGCATACAGTTCAGCCCTTGCTGGTGTGGCTCAGTGGATTGGGTGCCAGCCTATGAACCAAACAGTCACCTGTTCAATTCCCATTAGGGCACATGCCTGGTTGCTGGCTGGGTCCCCAGTGGGGGGCACTGGAAAGGCAACCACACATTGATGATTCTCCCCCTCTCTTTATCCCCACCACTTCTCCTCTCTAAAAATAAAATAAAATAAAACCTTTAAGAAATAAGGAATTAAGTGTACAGTTTAGTAGGTTTTTATATATTATGGGTTGTACAATTATCACCACTAATTCCAGAACATTTTCATCACCCCCCCCCTAGAAAAAACCCACACCCATTAGCAGTGACTTCACATCCCAGCACCTGACGACCACTGACTTACTTTCTGTGTTTTGGATATCTAATATACAGTTGACCCTTGACCTACTCATGTTTGAACTGCACAGGTCCACTTAGAAGCATTTTTTTTTCCAATAAATTCCTGTACTGTTTCAATCCATGGTTGGAAGTCTGTGGATATGGATGGCTGACTGCATACACTGATCTATGCAATTTTTAAAAAGATTCTATTTATTCATTCCTAGAGAGAGGAGAAGGGAGGGAGACAGTGAGGAAGAGAAACATCAGTGTGCGAAAGGGACCTGGCCCGCCACCCCAGTCATGTGCCCTGAGTGGGAATAGAACCAGCAATTTGGTTAGCAGGCCGCCACTCGATCCACTGAGCCACACCAGCCAGAGTGATCTATGCCATTTTATATGGGAGATTTGAGCATCTGTGGATTTTGGTATCTGCCAGGTGTCCTGAAACCAATCCCCCACAGATACTTGAGGGACAACTTAAGTTTTGGGGAAGTCAAAAATTATATATAGAGTTTCGACTGTAGGTGTATATAGCCAGGGGAGGTTTGCACCCCTAACTCCTGCATTGCTCAAGGGTCAACTATAAATGGAATCATACAATATGTAGTCTCATTGTGACTGGCTCCTTTCATAAGCTCACTGGAATAATGTTTTCCAAGTTTATGCATATTGCAACATGAATCAGTACTTCATTGTTTTTTTTTACTGCCAAATAATATAATAACATTCCATTATATGGATGTAGCTATTTCATTTATGTATTCATCAGTTAACAGACATTTGGGTTGTTTATACTTTTTGACCATTAAGAATAATGCTACCGTGAACAATGATGTACATGTTTTGTGTGGACATGTTTTGCATTCTCCTGAGTATATATAATACCTATGAGTGGAACTGCTGGGTCACACAGTAATTTTATTTTTAACTTTTTGAGGAATTGACAAATAGTTTTCCACAGCAACTCACCATTTTGCATCCCCACTGGCAATGTATTGGGTTCTAATTTTTCTAAACCTTGCCAACAATTATTAATGTCAATCTTTTTTATTTCAGCCATCCTAATGTGTGTGAAGTGGTATCTCACTGTGGTTTTGAACTGAAAAACTATTTTAAGTAGTAAAATAATTCAATAAGATGGCTGGATATTAAATTATTTAAAATATCAAAAACCTTAATATACAGAACCATAACCAGTTAGAAAATATAAGGGAAGATCCCAACAAAAACAACAACAAAACTATCCAGGAGTAGTTTAAAAAACTCAAACTATATATAAAGAACACTTTGACACTCTCCTAAGAGCACAGAAGTGCTGAACAAATGGAAAGATATAGGTATTCTTTTTTTTTAAAGATTTATTTATTTATTTTTAGAGAGGGAAGGGAGGGAGAAAGAGAGAGAGAGAGAAACAGGAATGTGCGGTTGCTGGGGGCCATGGCCTGCAACCCTGGCATGTGCCCTGGCTGGGAACCGAACCTGCGACACTTTGGTTCGCAGCCCGCGCTCAATCCACTGAGCTATGCCAGCCAGGGCAGATATAGGTATTCTTAAAAAAAGAAAAAAAATTTCCCTGCTACTCTTAAATAGGAAGACTCAACATCATAATTAGTTCAATTCTCCCTATATTAATCAATAAATAGCATGACTCTAACATAAATATCTCCCAAGATTAGAAATTAGAGCCAGACTAGCTTTAACTAAAGCTCATACGAAAAGACAATACAGATCTATAACTTCACCCACAGACCCAGGCTTCCTAGGTTCTCGTCCTGGTACACTGTTCATTATTCACTGTGTACCCTTAGATAAGTTACGTAACTGAGTCTCACATGCCTCTTCCAAAAAAGGGGATACCAATATCTACCTGGCAGGGCTGTCAGGAAGATTAAATGCATTTTAATGCATAAAGCACTCAGAATAGTGACTGGTATATAACAAATACTAAATAAGTGTTAATTATTAACATTATGTGGGAAAAATAATAATTCAAGAATAGATGGTAAAAAAAAAGCCTTTAAAAAAAGTTATGAGGGAGAACTGGCCCTACTGTGTTATTAAAGTAGCACAATTCTGGCCAATCAGAATTAAGACAGGCAGATCAATGGAATAGAAGAGAAGATCCACAAACCCAAACGTATACGGGAATTTAGAAAATGATAAAGGGGGCATTTCAAATTAGTGTAGGAAAGGAGGAGCAGTCATCATCAGTGCTTCTTGGATGAAACTCCTACCTCCCTCTTTATAAAAAAAATACTTTCCAGATGAAGTAAAGATTTACATATAAAAGTAAAACTGTAAAAACACCAGAATGAAACACGATATAATTATTTAATATTCTGAAGGCAGTATAACCCCACACCTACAAGCCATAAAAGAGTGATAAATCCAAATATATTGAATTTCTATAAGACAAAATATAAAATACCATAAACAAAATCAAAAGACAAATAACCTGGAAAAAATAATTATAACATAATCACAAAGGGCTGATTTCCTTAACAGGTAAAGAACTATAAGTCAATAAGAAAATGACCAATGATGCAATAGCAAAACTCAAGAAAAACCACAGCAGATAAATCACAAAAAAGATCCCTAGCCAAATGGCTCAGCTGGTTTAGAACATCACCCTGATGGTGAAGTTGCAGGCTTGATCCCCAGTAAGAGACACATACAAGAATCAACCAATGAATGTGTAAATAATTGGAACAACAAATTGGTGTTTCTGTCTCTAAAATCCATATAATAAAAAATAATTTAAAAGACCGAAATGAGCCTTGGCTGGTGTGGCTCAGTAGCTTGAGTACCAGCCTGCTAACCAAAGGGTACCCACCAGTTGGATTCCCCATGCGGGGCCAGGTCCCAGGTTGAGGGCAAGCAAGTGTCATCATACTGATGTTTCTCTTTCTCCTCCCTTTCCCTCTCTAAAAATAAATACAAAAAAATCTATAATTAAAAAAAGACAAATGAATTTTTAAATATATCACAAAAAAGAAATATGTTATTCTATGGATATAAAGATGCTCAGTTTCATTCATAATAAAAGATGTGAATTGGAACTACAATTAGAAATCTTTTTTCACCTGCTGGATAACATTTGGGCTGTGGGAAAATGGGCACTCTTACACATTGCTGGTAAGAAAAAATGGTACAATCTCTGAGAGCAATTTGGCAATACCTATCAAAAGAATGCACGAACATTTGACTCAGCCATTCAACTTCTAGGTATATACTTGCACTTATGTACAATAATGTAAAAACAAGGATGTTCACTGAAGCATTGTTTGTAACAGGAGAAGACTAGATACCTAAATGCTAAACAATTGGGAGCTGTGATACATATGTACAATGGAACAAGGCCGATCTACCTAATAAGTGAAAGAATAAGTATAGTATACTACCAATTATGTACCACTTACGTCCCTGACATCAATAAATACACAGTGAGACAACAGATATAAAAATGCCGATGTGCATAAAATCTGTAAATATTTCCAGTAAACTATTTCCACTAAGGCTTATAAAGGGAATTGCAAGGCTGGGATATAGGAACGACAAGGATGTTTATTTTTCCCTGTACCTTTTTTTGACAATTTTGGGGTTTGTATTTTTGCCTTAAATTGAGTTTGTTTGTTACAATGAATTTTTAAAATTCCACTCATTCATTAATGAATTCTCATTCAGTGAGGTGAAATTCTAATATTGTGCAAAGCTCTGAGTTGTCAGACCAGGTACAGAGAGTAATCTCTGCCTGGAAGAGCTGACTGGCAGAGCAGACCTCCGACCTCTACACTGGAGTCCTAGGGAGGGGAGAGGGCATTCTTATCAGAAACACACTCTGGGTCCCGCCTTTAATTGATTGAATTACAGTCCGAGAGTGACGCCCAGAAAGCTGCATTTCCGAGAGGATCCCACAGGGGATTCCGTAAGTAATCATTGCGAAGCCTTCTGGGCGGAAGGGGCAGTTACCCCGCACAGAGCAGCACCGGGAGCAGACTCATTTCCCCGTCCTCCTTCGCCCTTCCCGAGGTGCTACAGAAGCGCTTAGGGGAAGGGAGTATCAACCCTGGGGCGTGGGAGCGGCTTTCCCAGAACACCGGGCACCGGGCCTCCCTGGCGCTCTCCCTTAAGGCCAAAGCGCTAGGCCTTGCTCCACCGCCGCCCAGGGACGCTGTTCCCAGTCCCTGGAGCATATTCTGAGTCGGCTATACGCAGGCCCTGAGACTCCAACTCCGGGCAGCTAGGGTGCTGCGGGGCCCGCATGATTAACTACAGGTAAAAGTTCTGCAGAGGCCGAATGCAGTGGTGGTGGATGGGGGTGGAGAGGTAGATGTCGAAATAAGTAAATAGAGAGTTAAACGATTTAGGAAAAGGAGGTGAAAGAGATGATAACGCTGGGGAAAAGGCTACGACTCCGCCGGGACTCGAACCCGGAACCTTTGAATGCCTTCAGCCTCTAGAAGTCCAATGCGCTATCCATTGCGCCACGGAGCCACCTGTTGGAGTTTTCGCGCATCTGCTACATTAAGCCAGAGGCGACGACTCCGCGCCCTTCCAAACAACCCTTCAGCTGTCCAAGTCGCGGAGGCCAGGCCACCGCCAGGCAGAGCAGCCGCCACCAAATGTGGGCCGCAGGCACCCGTCCTCCCCCGGCGACCGCCTCTCAAAGAGGTCGGCGCGTCCCGCGAACGAAACGGCTCCGCAAGCCCGCCAAGTGACGACTGGTTGATCAGAGGGCAGCCGCAGCCCAGTCTCTGGGCCGCCCGAGACGCCGTACCTGGCCGCGCAGGACAAATCACATCCGCGCTTTTCCCCTCAGGCTCCCTTCCTGCCTGAGCGCCCCGCCCACCGGGTCTCCGGCCGCGGCCAACGCAGGCCCCACGCCGGCCGTTGCGCCGTTAAGTCGGGCCGGTAACGCCGGGCACTTACGGCGTACCTTTTAGCGGACGATCCCCAGCGGCGGCCCCGCGCGGTCCCCGGCTCTTCCCTGGCTGCCCGCGGCCAAGGCCCGCACCTATGAGCGCGGGCGGAGGAGACGTCTGTGCGTGCTTGCGAGTATTTATTTGCGCAGGGCTCGGTAAAAGGGGTTTGGGTTGCATTTCGCTCCCCACAGACCCAGAGCCGAATTTCTGAGGCATCCGGGCTCTGGTGGACTGAGGGGGACGACGCGCCCCCTGTCGCAGCATCCTCCGAAAACTCATCCAAGCCCCGAGAGTGGCCCCCGCGGGCGCCGCGCAGCCGCCCGGAGCCCGCGCTTCCGGAGCTCGCGGCTGCGTGGGCGGCACCCGTGAAGCTGACAGCTCGCGTGGGGGAGCCGGGAGCATGCGTGTGCGGGCGGCCGCGGTGTTTCCCGGGGGTGGCGTGTGGTGGAACCAGAGCTGTCGTCACGAATAAGGGGAGTTATTTCTGGTGTGGGGGTGCGAGGGGGCTCCTCAGTGCCCCAGTAATCCCCATCGGTAAAACCCGAAGCCACTAGAAATCGATAACCCAAGTTAAAACAGCCTGGTTGCTATGCAACCACTGCTGCAAGACAAAACCCCTGGTCTCCAGCTCCAATCAGTTTGCAGCGTTCCAAGCCCAACTGCGTAAATTTTGCAGGGCTGCTGCTGTGCGCATTCTGCAGCCTGGTCCACTACCCACTTCTGCACCGAAACAGGATCAGCCACAGCCCGCTGTGTGGTCTACGACGCTGTTCCTTCCTGTGTAGCATCATCAGCTAGTCTCAGTCAGTGTTGTAAAGAGAAAAAGGGAACTTCCAGGAAGATCCTACTGCCATAGGTATTTTTACATTCTTACTTTATCTAACCCCACAACAATACTATCAGCAGGTACTATTGTCCCCTTTAGAAAAACGGGAAACTTCCGCCAAAAGAGGTTAAATATACTGTGTACGGACTAGCTAGTATCAAGAACTGTGAAGAATCTCAGATTTTACCCTCCTTTCAGGCTAATGTGTCAGCTTGCCACAATTTCTTGGATGCTGACAGAACGCAAGCCTGCTGGATCAGAGATGAAAGAGTTGAAGCAAAAGCAGTAGCCCGCCTGCCAACGTGTTTGTGTAGGTTCTCTGAACCCTAGTTCTCACAGAAGCCAAGCAGATAGGCCCAGATGTATGCTTGCACACAAAATGGGTTGCATTACAGGAGAGAAATGCTAAGCTTGGGGAACCCACTATTTTACAGCAAGCATAAACAAGCCTGCTCTTTATTCCCTCATCCTTCAAGGTTGCTCACTGCGAGAATGTGCAAGGATGGGAAGGGTCCTTGGTGGGTTGCCTCTCCAAACAGTAAGTGGCAAGGACCTGATTTCTGCCAGGCCTGTTTCATTCCACCTTAATACAACATGCATTGACAACATGCATTTTATGTGTAGCATTATTATGCTTTAAGATTAAGAAAACTCATACCTTCAGGTGCATGGAGGAAATCTCACATGCACAAAACTGGCCATTAAAACAATATGACTTTAATTATTTAAACAAATTTTTATTGAACTCTGCAATGTGTCAAGCACTGGTGCCATCTAAGAGTCTTCAGTGATCTTTGGAATTGCACAAAGCAGAAGGGGGGTGGGTGAGATTCCTGTAGGAATATGTACAGAGGAATTTGGCCTGGAGGTGTTGGAGCCACTCTCCAATGATGAGTCATTGACGTGAGTAAGTAATGATTTAAGCACAAAAAAGTTTCAGGAAGGGGAATTGGGAAAGAAACCTTGTTTCCTTGTTAAGGAAAGGTATGTATATCCTTAATTCCAATTAATGAATCAAACAGAATTTTAGATATGTGATTCCTATCACTGGTTGAGACCACACCCCTCATGTCACGGAAAACATTAGCAAAATACAGGGTCAGCAGACTGTGTGGGAAAAACGGGGTTATGTGACAAACCCTATGAGTAATCAGGGTTGTACTTTTCACGCCCTACAGTTAGAAGACTAGGAAAGCTCCAGCAGAACAAGGGCTGTGTGTGTTCTCTGACAACAAGTGGGTTATAGTGAGTCTGGCTTCTGAAGCAGCAATGTTAACCTGTAAAAGGAATGAAAATGTGTATTTCCTTGCCATCTGAGGGGGAAAATCCAGTAGGTTTTGTCTTCCCCTTTGCCAAATCTGAGCTAAATATTCTCAGGCAATACAAACAGTAAATACAGTGAAACAGCAGCCATTATACAACCAAAATCAATCATTCCTGCAAGTAAAAAAATGACCACTTCTTTCTTGCCAACAGAGGGAGCCAAAGCATGGACTATAACCACCTATGAACAGGCTGATCTCTGCCCAACTGCAATCTGAGTTCCCTGGACAGCAAAACCCTAAATTAAATACTACTTCATCTTGGTGTTTTAAAGTTCAAGTCCACTGTATACCTCTGAGAGTCTGCAATAACATTTTTCATGTTTGTACAGGAGAATTAAGTTATGATGTTTTTCTATTTGCAGTGCTTGGAAGCAGCCTCAGTCTTCTCTAGATCTAGAAATCTACAATATTTTTATGTATTTTTACTAGCTTTGCTCCAAAGGGAGAAGGTAGTTGGAGCACCAGTCTAATACAATTCAGTGAGTATTTAAGGATGATACAGTAGGGTCTATTGTGGGAGACAGAGTGGAAGTTTAAGACACAATTCAAGGAGACTTTGAATACCATCAGGGAAATGTGACCTATGAATATGAAGCAATAAGCAAATAATGCAAGATATGAAAAAGTAGCAAAATTTGATTGCACAACATTACAGATAAAATATTTTTGAGTTTGCACTTGGAAATAATAAGCACTTAATAATTATGCTGATTATAAAACATAGCCCAAAATTAAATTTTAAAAGGATGAGATTTAAAAAAACAAAGCAAAACAAAGAGCCCTACTTGGGGTGACTGGGTTGGGCATTGTCCTGCAAAGTGAAAGGTTCCTGGTTCGATTCCCAGTCAGGGCACATGCCTGGGTTGTGAGTTCGGTCCCTGGTCAGGATGCATGATCAGTGTTACATGATGTTTCTTTCTCTTAGTCTCTTTCTCCCTCCTTTCTCCACTCTCTAAAAATAAGTAAATAAATTCTTTTAAGAATAAATATTTAAAAAAAAACTCTAGTAGTAGAGGTCAGGAGCACAGGCTATGGAGTCCAATTCCTAATGTTCACATCTTGGCTCTACCTCTTATTTGCAGGACATAATTCTTACATTCTCAGAGCCTTCTCTTCCTCATATGAAAAATCCTGAAGTAGTGAGGATTATAGGAATTAATCTTTATAAAATTCTATCTCAGTCCTGGCACATGATAAGTATGTAACAACTTTTTGGTGTTCTTAGCAAGCAACTCTCAATAAAGAAATTCCACATCTTGCAGGAATAAACCAAAATTCAGGTACAGTGTGAGCTAAATTTGTTGCAACCCGAGAAACATTCTCTACCTCCCTACCCTACTCCTACTTGACTATAGACATCATGTCTGCTACCAAACAGATCCCTCAGTTTCTCAGACTGAAAACATCTACCTTCAGCTTCATGATTTCCTCACAGTTCTCTCCCAAGAACCTTAGGTGGATTCTTATTTTCATCCACCTCCAGTACATAGTTTGCCAAAACAAAGGTGTAGTCCACCCCTAAAGGGCTACAAAGACTCATCTCTTGTCAGACAAAAATCTACTCACCATACTTAAATGATGGGCATTTTCATCCTAAAAAAAATCTTAACGCCAAGTTTTGACCAATCCAATAATCAAACTATACTAAATGGCAATGTGGGAATAGGGGAAAGAAAATGAAAATTTCCAGGATGAAGAAATTTAGACAGTGAGATACAAAGAGGAATAGATGAGTCCTTATGGTAACACAGTTGGAGATGAGGAAGATACGGTGGGCAGGAAGGACAAGCTAGATGTGACAAAGGGGATAAGGGTAGGCTTGATTCAAGATGAGGAAAGTGGATTTAATGCAATAGGCAGTGGGAAGGTACTAGTTTGTTTTGGCATGAGTGTGGATGTGCTGTAGAATGACAAATTTAGAAGACTGCACAGGCTAAATAAAATGGGGGCTGATGGTTAGGGAGACTTTCATCTCATCCCGATGAGTTCATACTTGGTGTTTTCCTATGATTTCATCTCTTCAGCAAGGAGTGATTGAGGATCTAGTTGATATACAAAGAAAAAAAGCCATGTGCCTGGCTTACAGCCTAATAGAAATGTGATAGCTACCCAACTGTGATGCAAGGTGAAAAAAGTTTCCAAGTGAGATAGGTACAATACTATGAAACTTCCAGGGAGAGAGAGATCGCATCCTGAGAAGGGTAATTAGGGAGGAAGGATGCATTTGGAAAGGATTATTGAACCTAGGGCCAACTTACACACTAGCGTAATGGGCAGGGGTTAGGACACAGACTGGGTGGTGTGAAGAAGATAGACCGGAAAATGGTAGAGGCTGAGCAGACCAATGCACAGTGTCTGAAAGGGTCCATCTGAAGAAGGCAAACAGGGATGCTCTTTGTTTTACTATTCTTTGGTTCTTGCCCACAGGTTCTTGCCCACTTCCCCCTTGAAGTGATCCATCATACGCACTTCATTATATCTTCAAGATGTCCGGTCAACAATCTCAAGCAGTGGCAAATATGCTGGCTGAAATTGCCCTTCTTGTTCTGGAGTATCTTTCCTTGAATACAAATGATTTGTTTTTATATCCCTGATAGCGTGATTGTGTAACTGGGAAGTCATTTGTATAGTGGTGGGTTCACTACGACTTTTTACTCAGCTTGCCAGTAGCAGACTTTAAAACCCCAGAAAGGAAAGACCTAGTTAATATCACGTCCTCCACCAGAATCAATGAAGAGGTGTAAAGAGAGGGCCAGCCCTTCCCCTCTGTTTCACTGGGAAATCCTACTTGGTAGCCAAGTGGTTGTCATTCTTAAGCCTGTGGTAAACAGTAATGAGAAATGGAAAGATCTAGAGGGTATCGTTCTAGCAGTTTCCATGCTAGACCCTTGAATATGACTCATGCAGGTGTTGAAAGAGTACATGGATGTTTGGGTGAACGGACTGATTCTTCAGCGGCGGTATGACCAGGGTTGATACCCAGCTGGTAGCACCTGTAAGGCCCAGGGTTCACTCCCATCAGTGAAGTCTCCATTCTGCCCGGCTGGCACTCACACTACACTAGGCACTAGAAACAGCACCTAGTTCGGGAGAACGTGGCTCCACATCACAACCTGGGTTACAAAGAAATGTTTAGAACCCAACTGACACAGCATAGTCTTAGGGCTGGTGAGAGCCTGATTGGCTAGAACTCTGCAAGGAGCAGGACCTGATAGTCTCAGAGCTGCAATAAGGTGGATCTTGGAGCAAATGCCAGAATTTAAAAGTAGATAAAAGTGAAAAATGGTGAATATAGCCCTTCAGTAAGTCTGGAGGTGAAACCTGAGAGCACAAAGGAATATAAAGACCAGGAGCCAGAAATGGGTGGACCGAGACTCACTGAAATTGGAGGGAATGGAGGAGGGACAAGAGGGTGGAAGTTGTATCAGATTTAGCTGTAAGTGACACGAAACTCAAAGCAACGTAGGTCTACATGAACTACAACTTTATTCTGTTTAAGGTGATAAAGTCTGGAGGTGAGCCATCTGATAAAGCAGCTGATAAGGCAGCTTCCCGAGCATCAACATCCAAGACTCCTATCTTGTTGCTTCACCATCCTTAACATGTGACTTCCAACTTGTGGTCAAAGTTGCCAGCTCAGACTCCAGCCAGTTGTATGGAGGAAGGAGCAAGATGAGCATGTCCCTCCCTTTAAGGCAGGGTTTCTCAGTCTTGGTACTTGGGCATTTTGGACCAGATAATTCACTGTCATTGGGGGCTGTCACGTGCATTGTAGGATGTTTAGCGGTGTTCTTAGCCTCCACCCACTAGATACTAGTGTAACTTCCTCCTTCCCAGGTATGACCATCAAAAATGTTGCCAGATGTTCCCTGGGTTGGGTGGTGGGGGAGCAAAATCTCCTCAGATAGAGAATGACTGCTTTGAGTTGACTTCCCAAAGCTGCACCTGATCCCTCTGCTTACATGCCTTTATCAGAACTTAGTCATGGAGGCAACTCTTAGCCACGAAGAGCTGGGGAAATGAAATCTTTATTCTAGGCAGCCATGTGCCAGCTAAAAAATAAGGAGTTCTATTACTAGAAGGAGGTAAAAATATTGGGAAATAATAGAAGAGCAAGGACTCAGACTTTGGCTATTTTGTTTTAGATCCCAGCTCCTAGCTACAGGTTAACGATGAAACAGACTTATGTAGGAAAATCTGTGATCCCAACTGCAGACAACGGCATCCTGGATCTATGGTGGAAACTAACTTCCCAGAGACTGTGCCCTCAGCTGAGGAAGATGAGGATTGCATTCTCACTCATTCCCTTCCAACATGTTGTCTTAACCCAGGTTAGGAGTATGTTACAATGCACTGTATTTCCCATCACCCTTGGCTATGGACTTCGGCCCTTCATTTCAGTCCCTATGAAATGGCCACAGTGCAGTTTCTTCCCTTCCTCCCTCCCTTCTCTCCCCCCCCTTCTTCCTTTCTTCCCTTTAAATGTACTAATAAGAGGACTAAATGTAGAGTCAGAAGACCTGAGACCTGGCCTGGTCCTACCACAAACTTAGGGTAAGTCACTCAACCTCTTTGGCTTCAGTGTCTTTATCTGTAAAATTAGTCCTGGAAAGATGATTCCTAGGTTCCTCCCTGGCTCTGAGAAGCACTGAGTCTCCGAAGTCCACGTGACTGCAGGAGTAGCAGAGAGCCCCCTCTCTGATCAGTGGTGTCAAGACAGCCCCTGGCTGGGTCACTGTCTGCTAGACTCCCCTGCGGTATAAGTTCCCAGCCTGGCAGACGTCACTTAGATTCCCCACACTGGCCCCAGATAGGTCTGCTTTGGATCGACGGCACACTTGTCTTGGTAAATTTGACCAGCTCGTGACAAACCTGTCCTTGTGCCAGCCAGATGGGTCTGATGCTTCCTGGGCTCCCAACTAACGTGGGAATGGCCCTTGTGGTGGCACAGCTGGCTTTAAGAGGTGGTTTGTTTCATTTTTCAGATTCCCATGTCCTGTTTAAATTCTGTTTCTTTAAACTAATGTATTTTCATTTCTTTATTTGTTCAGTAAACACTGCTTGAGCACCTGTTACTCTGCAGGGCCCCAGGAATACAAAAGCAAATAAATCACAGACCCTCCCTTTCAGGAGCTGGTACTGAACATGCCCCTCCTGGTCTTCCCTGATCTTTTCCTGAATCTCCAGGCTATTTCCCTCCACCAGCTACCTAGCTCTCCTTGGGTTCATCCCACCTGGCATAACACACACACTCACTCACTTATACACACATATACATGCACACACACATACCCCTACCTCTCTCCCTGGCCGTGGCTTCCTCCTTCTTCAGGCTTCAGCTGAAATGTTCCATCTTTAGGGAATCCTTCTCTGTCTCACCCCTGACCCCAGGTTAAAGTACGCCTCCCTCATATATACTTCCCATAGCACCTTGACTTTCCTCTTCAGAACATTCAGCATCTTGTAACCGCTCCCGAAGTCCCCTTCTCCCTCAGGACTGTGAACTGCCTGGCAGCACTTCGGAGCCAGGTCTCTCCCCATCACCGCTGGATCACTTCCTGGCTCACAGTAGGCCCTCAACAAATGAAGCATGAGTGAATACATGGATGAATGGAGCTGTCAAAGGCAGAGACATGTAGACAGAGTTGGCCAAGTGCTGAACCAGGACTGTGAGGAAAGGCTGGCAAAGTAAAAAGAGCTCCTAACCTCTGAGAAAGGATGGGTGGGAAGGCCCTGCAGGAAATTTACACCTGGTCTTAGAGGAGAAGGAATGAGAAAAGTGCAGTGGAGAGGAAAGAGCACCTCGGGTAGAAGAAACGGCCTACATGAAAACGAGGCAGGGACCTCTGGCGTTCCCAGGGCCTGGAGAGAAGTTCAGTGGGGCAGACCTGGAGCGTCCAGGGCCAACTCACCCCCTCTATTCTACTTCTCCCCACCCACTGTTCACTCACCCCAAATACCCTGCTTAAGAAACTGTTGCTTTCAGAATCTCTGGGCCTGGTGTCCTGAGGTGGTAGGCCATTCCCAAGAGCAGAAGTCTTCCTCCCTCACTCCCTTCCTTCCTTCCATTCTTCACCAAATTCAACTCATATTTCCTGAGTTCCTTCTCTGTGTCAAGAGTTGGAGAGAGAATTTTCTTCTCGTTCTGTTTGAAGCTTTGAAAGATGAATCCAGCCAGAAACCAGAAATGGAACCACTGGGCTGGAACTGTGTGCCATTGGGGCAGCAGCAGAGGGCTGGCGTGTGAGCAGACGGGCAGAAACGGACTCGGCTGGATCCTGAAGTAGGCGCACATACAGAGGGGCCAGCTTAGCTGAGCTGCCCAGAAAGAAATGGAGCAAAGGAAGCAGAACAAGCCTCTCTCATGTTGCATGCCCTCTAAATGTCACTCTCCCTTCTGCTCCCTGTGGCCTGGGGCTGTCTGAAATACTCAGGCAGTGGGTGCTGACTCCAAAGCTTTGGCCCTGGAGAAGGCAAGAGACTGAGCTTGCAGAGTAGAGGGCATCTTGAATCCCCACTGAAAGAGGCAGGAGGAGAATTCAGAAAGGCAGGGAGTGTGACTGTGTTTGCTTTCCAGAATAAACAAAAAACTCTGCTGGGGTGACTTCTGGTTCTCTCTCTGAAGAGAACTTGACTTTTCAATGCCTTGGTTGCTTTTTCTCCACCAGGGAGGAGCTTAAACTGCAAAGTGTGTTACTTCACTGCAAGTAGGAGGGAGGATGTGCCAGGGGAGGCTCTTTAACACAGAGCAGTGGGGCAGGATGAGTCCCAAAGGCCAGGCCACCATCGGTGAGTGCCCTGCAGGCTGATGGGTGTGCTGGGGGAGCCACCAGCCAAGATGGAGGCTCAGAGGTGACAGCTCTCCGGAAAGGAGACTGGAGCCATGAAGTTGAGTTGGGGGCATAGGTTTCTCACTCAAATATTTTATCTTGTATTATCGAGTGGACTTTTGTGGGTACTGGCTCCCTAATTTGATCTTGGCTGCTTAGAAAACATCATCTACTTATATGTCACCCAGAGAATCCATTCCAGAGGTGACTAAACCCATGAAGGGGTCACAGTCAGTACATGAGTTTTGATTAATTGCTGGAGAGTGGGGGAGGGGTTATGGCGTGGAACAAAATCCAGGTCTGCAGTATGCAGCCAGGCCTGACAAAACTGCCTCTCATAACCTTCCTCAGGACAGCTGAGCCCTCCCATGGGGAGGGATCGCCCCTCAGGCCACTTGGGCACACAGAACAAAGTGCCAGAAGGAGACTTGAAATCCAGATTAAGTGCATTTTTTTGATGAGATGGAAGAAACGAGGAGGAGGAAAGGCCCTGGCAGGCATCTTTGGGTTTACAGAGGGCACCAAAAAAATGTCACTTGAGGAGTGGGGAGAGGAGACAAAGAGGTTAGTGTGCCAGGAAGCCAGGGAGGAATAAGGCCAGGAAACAGAGTAGGAGGGAAAGAGGGCCACAAACAAAGGAGGAGGTGGGAGAACAAAGGTGAGGAGGTGATGCAGCTCACTCAATGTGAGGGTGACCCGGGTGGAAGGAAGGCTGCCAGGCCCCTGCTCAGAATTTCTCTTGACACTGAGAGTTGTCCCCAGGTGCTGGCAGAATGTAACACCCTGTGTCAGAGGACTCCAGGGCAGCCTCTCAGACAGACTGTCCTGCACAGAAAAAAGGACAGGCCCCCTTCTGGCTCCCTTAGTGGGAGTCAGCCTCCACCTGCCACTGGCCCCTCACTCACATGGGCAGCTGCCAAACACCCTTTGCAGAGGGGCAGCAGCACTGGGAATTCTGAAGAAAGATGTGGAGAGAAGATGCTTCTGTCCATACTGTTTCATTCTTTGGGAACCCTAAATGGACTGGCAGGGACAGGCCACAAGACTAGTGCAGGGCATACGCCAGGCCATGTAGACCAGGCCTGGGCTGACAACCCAGAGTTCATTTGTTCACTCAACAAACATTTGCTGAGTGTCTGCTAGAATAGAGCAAACAAGACAAGGTGCTGTCTCTCAGATTCTAGTTCACCTTCTAGTTATGGGTGACGGACCAATGAACAGTAAGATACTTTGTAGGTGTGTTAAGCAAGCCCCTTGGTTTGTTTTGTTGTTGTTCTGTTTTGTCGTCTTTGCTGCTCAACCAGATTGAGGATGCCTGGGACCAGGTCTTCTCAATGCTGATGGCAACAATGCAGAACAGAAACACAATCTTTTGGGTGTTGATAGCAACTTCATTTTACACAATATTTTATGCCTTTTTTTCTTTCAGCATTTCCAAAATAGTCAATAATCCATTTACGGTAAGAGGGAGAGGAAGGCTTCCAAGGGTGGACTCCTCCAGAAAGAAAGACAGCAGCCTCCTCACTGGTATTCCTTCCATCAGTGTGTCCCCCTAACTCACCCTCTTACACTCCGAGAGGAGCCTTTAAACATGTTCATCTCATCTTGTGATTCCCGGCTTTAAAAGTTTTTATGATAAATCTGCTGGGATATTTTTGACTCTCTCTCTCCCTTTAAAAAAAAAAAGATTTTGTTTGTTTGTTTGTTTGTTTATGAGAGAGGGGAAGGGAGGGAGAAAGAGAGGGAGAGAAATACCAATTGGTTGCCTCTCACACATGCGGGTGACCTTTTCATTTGTAGGACAGTGCCCAACCCACTGAGCCACACCAGCCAGGGCTGCTTTTGACTCTTAAGAAATAGAAAGCTGCCAGAGAGGATGTGGGGGACCAAGGGAAGCTTAAAGAACCTAAGGGCTGTGAGCACAGTTTTCAGATTCAGCCTGAGGTCATGTTCCACCTCTACCACTTCTGAGTCATGTGAAAGGCCAAGCCACTCAACCTTTTGTGAGACTTCCTCATTTGTAAAATGATAAACAAACAAGCAAACAAACAAACAAAAAAAAGCCATCGCACTTGGTAGCTGTGAGGTCAATCTAATGAGATAATATGATAACATGTATAAAACATTTAGCACAATACTCAATGCTAATTGGTAGCTTTAAAAAAATCCATGGCCCTGGCTGGTATAGCTCAGTGGATTGAGTTCGGGTCTGCAAACCAAAGGGTTGCCAGTTCAAATCCCAGTCAGGGCACAATAAGCCTTGGTTGTAGGCCACAGCCCCCAGCAGGGGACATGCAGGAGGCAACCACACATTGATGTTTTCCCCCCTTTCTTTCTTCCTCCCTTCCTCTCTCTAAAAATAGATAAATAAAACTTAAAAAAAAAAATCCATGGAGCCCTGGCCATATGGCTCGGTTGGAGCATCTTCCTGTAAACCAAAGGGTCGTGAGTTTGATTCCCAGATAGGGTGCAAGCCTAGGTCGCAGATCTGGTACCAACTGATACCCTCTCTCCCTCCTTTCCCTTCTCTCTAAAATCGGTAAGCATGTCCTCAGGTGAGTATTTAAAAAAAATCCATGGATTTAAAAAAATTATATTCCCTATGCTGTACTTTACATCCCATGACTTTTTTTCCTAATCCTGTTATCTTTTTTGCCCATCTTCCCAACCCCTATCACATCTGGCAACCATCAGTTTGTTCTCTGTATCTGAGTTTGTTCTCTGTTTTCTTTGTTATTTACTTTGTTTTTTAGATTTCATACATAAGTGAAATATATGATATTTGTCCTTCTCTGTCTTACTTCACTTACATAATGCCCTCTAAGTCTATCCATGTTGTTGCAAATGGCAAGATTTTATTCTCTTTATGGTTAAGTAATATTCCATTATACAGGAGTCCATCAGAAGTAGGGCCTGCTTGAGTATGGTTGGTAGGGTAATAATATGGGTATAATAATTTATAGTTTTAACTTGAACAGTTCACCTAAAATGTCAGATGGTGTGCTTGAGTGTTATATTGCTATTACATAATTACATGCTTATGATTTGGTAATAAAAGATTCTGTGATGAAAACAGGGGCGTTATTTGTGCCAGACCCTGTATATGCACCACCACTTTTTTACCCATTCATCTACTGATGGACACTTGGGTTGCTTCCATATCTTTGCTATTGTAAATAATGCTGCAATGAACAGAAGGGTTCATATATCTTTTCAAGATAGTGTTTCTGTTTTCTTCAGCTACATACCCAGAAGTGGAATTGCTGTCATGTGGTAGTTCTATTTTTAATTTTTTGAGGAATCTTTATACTGTTTTCCATAGTGGCTGCACCAATGTACAGTCCCACCAACAGTGCACAAGGGGGCCCTGATGTCTGAATCCTCACACTTGTTGTATGTTGATTTTTTTGTTGTTGTTGATAGCATTCTGACAGGTGTGAGGTGATATCCCATTGTGGTTTTAATTTGCATTGCCCTGATGATTAGTGATGTTGAACATCTTTTCTTATGTCTATTGGCCATCTAAATGTCTTCTTTGGAGAAGTATCTATTCAGGCCCTCTGCCCATTTTTTAATTGGATTGTTTGTTTGTTTGTTTTGGTGTTAAGTTGTATGGGTTCATTATTTATTTTGGATATTAACCACTTGTTGGGTTGATCATTTCATAAGTTATATAAATGCCTAATTGCTATGTTATATACCTGAAACTAATCTAATATTGTATGTCAACTGTTATTTAAAAAAGAAAACCATATAAACATGAACTAGTCACTATAGGAATGCTTGGCTCTTGGCCCCCAAAAACAGAAAGCAAGTCCAGACCAGGCTGACCTGCCCTGGGAGTGACTTTTCAACCCTTGCCTTGATGCCCTCTCCTCCCATATGCAAGTGCACACTCACATGCAAGGCTGAGTGAAGCCCCTGCAGAAACAGGACAGGAAGCTGAAGCAATACTGTAAAGTCGTGGCAGGGATTCCTGCTACCAGGACAGTGTTGGTTTAACAGGATGCAGAGGAACTAGGGAAACAGATGGCTGAAGAGTAAATGTTGTGGAACAATCCAGGAAGGTATTGCCCTCCTAGGCTCAAGACAAACTAGTTCTATTATTATAGCTGGGTTTTTTGGGGTTTTTTTTTTTTGGTTTTTTTTTTTTTTTGGTTTCTTAATGTACTGTTTGCTCTCTTGCCCTTGAAGGCAGTTTCAGGACTTCAGCAAAATACAAGTTGGCACCTGTTTTTATAATTATAGCTGATAGTTTAGGGGATTTTTGTTTTGTTCTGTCTTCATTTTTGTTGCATTCTGGAATATTTTGGCCTTTGCTATGATGGTTGTTTTGACATTATCAGTCAAGGATTCAGTGGGCAACAGCTTAAATGCCTTCAACTTTACCATTAATTACTTGTTTAAACAGACTTTTCATTTCTAAAGTATTTTATTAATTACTCACCAATTAAAGCAAAGCTAGAAACTGCAGCATAATTTCAAAGTATTGCTTGGGAGAAATGGTCACAAGAAAACATAAACTCTATTCTGTCAATTCCCAAGCAGAAGTTACGCTATAATAATAACATAATCAAGGTCATGCTGGACTTCCACTGCAGCTAATATTTTTCTGTGCTTACTGTGTACCAGGTGTGGCCCTGGGTTCTGGGTATAAAGTGGTGAAGAAGACAGCATAGTCCTTGCTCTCGTGGATTTCTCTATTTTACTTTCCCAAACAGCATTCAGCCCTTTGTATAGCAGGGTGGCCCAATTATTCTCCTACCTGTTCTTTGAGAAGTAATGATGAAGTTGTGAATGTTCCATTCATATTCTTCCCCAGCATGTTTTTGGGTGTGGAGTGCACACATAAATGAGGAAGCAGG
Organism: Phyllostomus hastatus; assembly: GCF_019186645.2. NCBI lineage: Eukaryota > Metazoa > Chordata > Mammalia > Chiroptera > Phyllostomidae > Phyllostomus > Phyllostomus hastatus. The sequence goes on from NW_025333900.1 coordinate 13,084,220, forward strand.
GCAGGCATGAATTGAACCACTGTAAACCTCACACAAGCTCTGACTATGGCTGCTGAATCTGCACTCTGTTCTAACCTGCTCCTGACCAGTTGGAGAAAAGCATGGTTGCTCCCTAACAAACCACTGCAAAATTATGTTACAAAGTGACTCCTTACTCAAGTTTCTGGCCCAAACATATTTCTCATACAGTTGTTGGTATATAAGGCAACTCTACACAAATGGTGCACAGCCCTTTCCATGTTTTATTTCATTTGTCATTCAGAAGCAGCCTGTGAGGCAGATGAGCCAGGCAGTGGTGTCTTTCACATGGGTGAGAAGTCACTTTCCTCCAGTCATGCAGATGAGAGGAGCTAGGCAGGCTGGCCATTCACTGTGGGCCAGGGCCTTCTGGGCACTGGCCTTAGAAACAGGTGCTGAGCACCTGTCTGTGTGATGCTCCTTCCTCTGAGCAGGCTCAGAACTTCACTCACTGAGTTCTCAAGACTCCCAAGAGCCCCAAACATGAAGACCTCACAGATGCTTCAGAGAGTGGCTCAAGTTCACTACTCCAGATGTTGCTGCTCTGAAGAGGAAACCTGAATAAGAGAAGAAAGGACTAAATAATTTCATGCTGAAAAATATTTCTTTCCTCTCTCTCTTTCTTGACCTACTTATTTCTTACAATTCTCCTTCTCTGATCTTCTCCTTGGGTCCTGCAAAAATTTATCACTGCGGCATCCTGGGAGAGCACTTCACAAATACATAGCCATATTGAAGAGACTAGGCAGGCGGGAGCTACTAAGTGTGGTCGAGTCACGTGGGGCATGAATAGCCTGCCTCAGAAGCCAGAGGAATCTTATCAGTAAAGCAATTGCTGTGCTGCTTGTCCCCTTTAACCATTGCACTATAAGATCCGTGGGGCAAGTGTGTATCCTGCTCTCCCAATGCAGAGCCTTACATTTTGTTGGTGCTCAATAAATATTTACTGAAACATTTATCTGGAAAGAAGGCAGGCAGCCAGGTAGCATCTGAGAAGGACGCAAAGAAAATGGGGTGAGAGACTAGGTCGGGGTGAGAACAGAGTTTGCACGAAGCCCCTAGGCTAGCGCAGGTGAAAGCCTGCTGCCGAAATGTGGTAGAAACACAGATTCGCTGAGTTTAGTGGCTGTGGGAGGGCAAGAGCGCATGCTCAGCAAAAGAGGGTGTGTTCTCAAGACCCCTAGCCTGGGAGTCACAGTGTGGCCCCAGCTCCAAGGGGTGTGGCTGTGGGGGCTGGTGCACAGACCAGTGGTGACTCCCAGATGGATCCTTCCAGCTCCTTCACAATACAACTCCAGGGAACCTGTTGTTCATGCAAGCCTCAGGTAAGGAGGGTAGCTCTGCCGTGGCGGCCACAGACGGGATCCATTGGAGGCTTCACAGGGAGTGGACATAGCGTCCTGAAGAGCACAGCTTTGGCACTCCGGGACTTTCAGGTGGCGTCGTAGCAGCCAGTGCAGACATTAGTTTAAAACCACACCCCATTACCACCTTTGTAGGACCCTTTAACACCCAACCACTCCTGTGAGAGAAGCATGGCAGGGACTGCCACGCTCATTTTACAGATGAGGAAATGGAGTTTCAATAAGGCTGAATGACTTTCCTGAAGTTTCACAACCAATAAAGTGTTGTGAAATGTCAGACTGTGTGCTTCTGGCCTCCTGGCCCTTTGTCAGCCATTGCAGTAGAGATTTAGTAACTGCAATGTTGCAGGTAGCCAGTAGAGGGCAGCCTTCACAAAAGAGGCTTTACAGAAATCAGAGCTCCGATTGCTATTGTTGGAACACAGACGTCAGGGACCCCCTGGTAAAATAAACCGAGAGAATATAGCGTCGTCTACTGTGACTTTCTTGCCCCAAAATGCTTACCTAAATTTAATCCTGCAACACAGGCTAAACTTAAATTCAGGGACACTCTACCAAATAACTGGCTAGTGCCCTTCAAAAACGTCAAGGTTAAACATGGCACAGTAAGGCTGAGGAAATGTTCAGATTAAAGGAGTCTAAAGTGACAGGACAACTAAATGCAGTATATGATTGCTTTCTGATTGGGTTCTTGGCTGGTGAAAAATATGTAAAGAATATTATTGGGACAACTGATTAAATTGAATTTGGACTGTAGCTTATTTTAAAAAATATTTTATTAATGTATTTTTGGAGACAGGGGGGAAGGAAGGGAGAAAGGGAGAGAAACATCAGTGTGTGGTTGCCTCTCATGCACTTGCTTCTGAGGACCTGGCCCACAACCCAGGCATGTGCCCTGACTGGAAATCAAACCAGCGACCCTTTGGTTTGCAGGCCAGTGCTCAATCCACTGAGCCACACCAGCCAGGAGCTGGATTATAGTTTAGATAATAATATTTTATCAATGTTAAGTTTGCACTAAAGTTAATAATTGTGTGTATACAAGAGAGTGTCCTTGTTCTTAGGAGTAAAGAGACATACTATCTCAAATTTGCTTTTAAATAGTTAAGAAAAATACAGAAAGAAAACAATAATGTAAAAGAAATGGAGCAAAACGTAAGTGATGGGTGAATCTAGGTAAAAGGTACATAAGGTTTCTTTATACCATACTTGCAGTTTTTCTGTAATTTTGTAATTATATCCAAGTAAAAAGGTACCACCCTCCCCCTGCCCCCCATGAAAAAAGGCTTGAAAAAAGGCTGTCCTGGTTCACCAGGGTTGGACCTGTAGCTACACCTGATTCTAGGCAGACAGAGGTCCCTCTTGGGGGTGGGGGGCATGGAGAGGCCTCTTCTCAGTGAAAATGGCTTCAGCCACTGTGGAGCTATGACCTTTGCCCTGGGCTGGACAGAGGGGCTACACACAAGGCCTACCTGATAACAGAATTGCCTGCCCTAGAAGATGGCCTTTGCTGCAAATGTTTTGAGAAGAGGGAATGTAATTCACACTTATACAGAGTAAAGGAGCAGTGGATCTAGCTGAATGCAGAATGGAGCTGGCAATATGTGCTGCAATCTCAGTAGGGGGTGGGCACACAGGAAGCATTCTTGCGTTAGAATCTCCTGGAGGGCTCCCTCTGCCCCTGGATTCCCATCCCCTGAGACCTGGGATGGGACTGGGGATTTATGGTTCTAACAGACCACTGGGGCTGCTTGTGATCGGAGCACTGGTGGAGTCGCATCAGTGTGGCAGGTGGTTCTGTCCAGCCCAACTTCACAGGTGTAAGGGACACTAGAGAGCCTCAACCAAAGTGTTCTAAGAGGTCCAACAGTGACTGGGGTTACCTGGCTGGGTAATAGTGGTAAGGGACAGACAGTATTGTGGACAAAATCCACATAAACTGAGTTTCAGAAGAGATGGAGCAGAGGAGAGCATTCTAGAGAGAGGGGGCTTCACACGGGCAAAGACCAATTCAGTACAAGTTCCTCATTCGGATTCCCTGGGGAACAGTGGCCCAAAGGCAGTTTGGGGCAGGGGGAGGCTGAGAGTCAGGTTAAGGCATTTGAACTGTGTTGGGAGACAGTGCAGGGCCTCTGATGGGGGATATAACCAGAGGAAAGGTTTTCAAAAGATTGACCAGGCAGAGATATGGTGGAAGGTGGACTTTGGGAAGACCAAAGGCAAGGAAACATGATAGGTGGCTCTTCCTATAGGTTCCACAGAAGATGCATCTGAGGTAAGGGCATGGCTGTGAGTGTGGAAAACAGGGAGTTAGGCTCTGTAGTTAAGTGGCGGGGGCTGGAGGGTGGTGGTGGTGGTGGTTTGAGTCACACACAGAATCCATTTGTTCTCTTAGGCTTTTGGCTTAGACTTACCAACTGAAATTGGTATGAAGCATTCAGGTTTGCAAAGATATTTTTAAAATAACCAATTCACTAAATATATTTAAAGGATGTATAGAATTGAAAATCAAGTGTGGGCTTTCATGTGAACACCTTCAGTCCTCTTCCAGGCAGGAAGTGGGCAGATGGAGACAGTGATGTCCTGGTTAATGTCAGGTTGGCCAAAAAGTTCATTTAGTTTTTCCCATACGATGGCTCTAGTAGTGCTTAGTTGTCTTTAACTTCATTCAAAACAGTTTTGTGAGATTGTATTGTGACAGCTGTCATATCAGTGTACATTAAAAAAACAAACTTATCAAAATTGATGAATTTTTGTGCAGCCATTTAAATATTGAAGATGGAAGAAGACATGCAACATTTTCAGTGTATTATGCTTTATTATTTCAAGAAAGGTAAAAGCACAACTGAAACACACACAAAAAATTTGTGTAGCGTATGGAGCAGATGCTATGACTGATAGAACATGTCAAAAGTGTTTTGTGAAGTTTCTTGGTACTATTGACATTTTGGCCAAGTAATTCTCTGCTGTGGGGCTTGTCTTATGCATTGGAAGATGTTTAGCAGCAGCCCTGGCTTCTACCCACTAGAAGCCAATAGTGCGAGCTGACATACACAAAATATCCAACTCAACAAAGTTATTGGTAGAACTGAAAAATGTGTTCTTTTATCTTGTGGAAAAAACCTAAGGGAGTTTTTGGTCAACCCAGTATTTAACAACAGGCTGGGAGAAGAGGAGAGCCCTGATTGTTAGCATTCCTCAATTCCCATTCTTTAAAATCTTCCCACAATGGCTGATTTCAAGCTACCAACGTGATATCAATGAGCTAGTACAATTCAAAAAGTATACTATTGGCTCTTGGGAGGCAGTATGAGCCAGGCTCTAGCCCACTCCTGGGTGGAGACCAAAGGCCAAGGAGATGGCTGGAGCCACTTAGGCAAGATGTGGCTTCACAGCATTGGTCTAAGGACCCAGAGAGAAATCCATGGGTCTGATGGCTCTGAGCAGCAAGCGCTTAAGCATCATGTAACCGCAGCTCTTCCCAAAGAGTGGCAAATGGGACATGTGGGGTTTGTTCCATGGCCCCCAATGCCCAGAGAATGATTTCCCAAAATAGAGGAGAAGCAGAAAAGAATGAGTCTTAAGCTGAGAGGAAGGGGAACCAGATACGAGCCTCTGCTACTTAGTAGCCATATGCTTAACTGTCCTGAGCCTCACTCCCTTGTCTTTAAAATGAGGACACTGCTAATCACATCCCCAACCAACAGGACGCATAGCCCAGAAGCATTCAGCACTTGTCAGAACTTCACTCATCCTTCCCCTTTCCGCCCCTCCCCTGCTAAAGCTCTCAAATATCGCCCCTTCCTTGGGTTTCCGCTGGCTCAGGCCCTGTGTCTGCCCGAAGCACCAATCATCTCACCTCTGAGGACTGTCCCACATGCTGGGACTGGACCCTGGGAGCCGTGTCTGCCAGTCAGCCATGGAGGGAGGGAAGCTTCACACTGCTTTGGTCCCGCACGAGCTGCACTTCCTGCCCTCAGATTCTACTCACTTCCTGATAATTTTTCCTTCCACTTAAAGTTGAGATTGTTACCTCTTACCCAAACCTGAGACTCCCTAATTATCTTTTAAAATTCTGGTATAGACAAAAGACTTGGGCAAGTGACTCTGGGTCTTGGTTTCTCATCTATAAAATGAACAGATGAGCGGAATGCATGTAAGTGAATTCTAGCTCTAATGTACAGCTCTGGTCTCTGTGTCTTTATCCTAATATGCAGTCTGTTATAATGAAGTGCCGACTCCGTTTCACTAGTCACGAATGAGTTTGTTTGTTTTGAAGACCAGAGACCTTCATACCAGAGCTGAGTAACTCCCTGCCAGGGGTGTCCAACCTATGGCCTGTGGGCCACGTGAGGCTCAGGATGGCTGTGACTGCAGCCCAACACAAAATCGTAAACTTAACACATTATGAGATCTTTTGTGATTACATGTCACAATGTATTTAATGTGTGGTCCAAGACAACTCTTCTTCTTCCAGTGTGGCCCAGAGACACCAACAGGCTGCAGTCAGTCCTGTTCCGGCCCAGTAGGCGAGCATGTTACAGAACAAGGGGGGGCCTGGTGTGATATACTATTACCCCCAAGGAACCCCCCAGGTTTGTTATGTCCACTGCCAGAGGAAAGAGGTCTCAATGACAGATTTGTGAAAAGGAAAGGAAATGTTTATTTAATGCTATACAAATGTAAAGTAGTGACCTAATGTCTTCATCAAAATCCCAAAATCCCTTAAAACACCCACAAACACACACAGTCCTTCCTTCCCCCTTTGCCCAGTCTGGGGTACCGTATCTCAGGAAAAGAAATAGAAGTCCATGGCTCAGACAGCCCCCAGTTCTTCCCAGTAATCCGTCTCAACTGGTAGGTCTCCCTCGGTTCCCAGCACCGTCAGTTGTGTCGCCAGAATTTCTGCTAAAGCCTGGTATTGGTTCCCCCTTCTAAAGCTGTGGGGGCCCCCACTCTGGCAAAGCTGTGAGGTTCTCTCTCCACTGCCCCAGCCATGTGGTCCTCTCTGCACAAGGGCCTTGGGAGCCCCCACTGTGGCAAAGCCTTGTAGTTCTTTCTCCCAGGACCACGGGAGTCCCCACTCTGCCAAAGCCGCGTTGTTCTCCCTCAATGGCTGCAAGGAGGGGGGTTGCCACTCTTCCAAACCCGAGTGGCAGTTCTCTGCTAAAGCCACATGGTGATTCTCTCTTGCAGGGCTGCGGGAGTCTCCACTCAGCCAAAACTGCATGGTTCTCCCCCTAGTGGCTGCTGAGTCTGTGTTTAAATCCCCACACCAACCCTCCTCTGCAGCCCCATTTCCAACTCCTCCCACAATTGACCACACTTGCCAGCACTCTCATATCCTTCCAGCTTCATTGGACTGCCATCATGAGTCTGGGCAGGTGTGGCCCCATGTCATGGAGCCAATCTCCAAATTCCCACACAGGCACTGTAACTCGAGGGACCTGCCCCCCAGTTACATCTTGGTGGGGAAGTTACTTCCATTCCCCTGGCTAAGAGCTTGGCCACAACTATTTAACATATCTATGCAACCAGTTAAAGGTTATAGATATGTTAAATGACCACACCAGAGGTTAGCTGCAAAGCTGTTGCTATGCAAAACAGCTCTTAATGGCCCTGCTCCATTTATCCCTTCCCCCAACCCACACCTGTGGGGGTGGGGTGAGGACATCCTAATATTTCCTGGACACCTTGTGTTCTGGACCCCTATTTGGGGTCCCCCCTCTTGGCTGCACCCTGTTACAAGCGCACATGCAGCCGTGTTGGATGCATAGCCGTGGAGGATCCTGGAACTCGTGGAGGACTGGGGAGGGCTATGGACTGCTGGTGCTGGTGTGGAGGAGGCTGATGCTGTAGGTCGGCGAGGTTTTCATAAATATTTCTGAAGCTGCGCAGAAATGCTAGGGTTCCTGACCCTGACGTCAGATGGGGCTGTCCCGGGTTGGCAGCCTGTCTGAGTCCTTGAGAGGCAGGTGGGAGTGGGGCAGGGCGGGCCCTTAACTCAGGCATGACCACCTCAAGTGTTTCATCTTGGAGACAGGTAGCCTGTGCCCCAGGAGAAGCTTAAGGGTTATTCTTTCAAAGTAATTTTTTTAAATTGTAGGAGTAAAAAATGAATTGCTATGGAAGATGTATATATTATAAACAAATGAAACATTCTGTTATTCAAAGACCCAGAGACCAATTTGATTTATAGCCCTGTAACTTTTTGCATATGTTATGTTCCACACAGCCTTATCTCAGAAGCTCCTTGTTAAAGATTTTAATTAGTAATGTGTGCAACTGCTTTAAGACCAAATAATACCAAACATAATGAAAAACAAGCCATCGGCCCCACCCTTGTGCCCCATAGTCCTGCTCCCCTGAGACAAATTTTAAGCATTTCTGTTTAGACTTCATTTGGCAGTTACCTCCATACTTCTGAGTGAGATGCTACTTATTATTTCAGCACCTTTAGTGTATTGACTTCCTACTGTGATAGAGGGTGTGAGACCTATTTCTGTGCTGCTCTCACCTTCTCCCCAACTTTCCTAAATATAGTAGTTAAATCACTATTCTCAGAGCTTTCCCTGGTCTCCTCTTCAACCTCCCAGAATACAATTAACCCACACTTCCTGTTCCCCAACCACAGATCTTATCTCTCCGCTGCTCTCTAAGATAAGGAGTCGCATTCCCACCTTCCCCTTCACCTCTCCTCCTTTCCACCTCACCACCTCTGTCAGCCTGATCTGCACTTTTACATTTTGTACAAAATCCTCGTTGTTGTTTGTTTGTCAAAGGTTGATTGTAAGAGTTAAAGGCCAGAAATTGACTTTCACTTTGTTTTGGCTATGTAAATTAGGTCACAGCAGAGCACAGACCTTTGTTTTTTTGTGGAACCAGTGTCCCTACTCAACAGAGAATGTTTCTGGAACAAATTTATTTTATGTTTTTTACATTCCACCAATTTCCTTTATTTTATCCTCATATCATGTTTTCCAAGCTGTCGATCTATTTTTCAAGCTACTTTTCTATTGATTCCTTTCACCTTCTTTCCAAAACACAAAGCAAACCAAGAGACTGCTCCTGGCAACTGTCTGTCACTGATGTCCTGCCCTTGTTCTCCCTGGGTCATGTTGTGTTTCCTGTCACTGCTTTCTGTGATTTAAGACCCCGTAGCTTTCTCTTTTCTTGGTTTACACTCTCATTTTGCTGGAGTCTGTCCTTGGTACTTGCCCAGGATAAAATATCCAGGAGGTAAAATTTAGAGTCTTAATGCAAATGCCTTAATTCTGTTGTCACTCGATTAATACATTGGCTGTGGATAAAATTCTAAGTAAACATCAAATCCCTTAAAGAAGAACCTGTTTCTTTTTCTCTGGGAGCTGTTAGCATCTACTCCTTGTTCTTGGTGTTTTGAAAGTTTTCAGTGATTATGTCTAGGTGTGGGTTTTTAAAAATTCATTGTGCTGGGTATTCGTGGGGCTCTGACAGGCAAAGACACGTGCCCTTCTCCACCTTAGACAATTACTATTTTTCTTTTATAGCTTCTTATTGTTTTAACTTTTTCTCTTTTTGGAGTTCTTGTTCTTTAGATCTGAAACCTCTAGATCATCCTTTTATATCTTTTGTCTTCTCTGTCATGTTTTGCTTTTTTATTTAATCGCAAGCTTGTACTTGGAAGATTTCTTAAGTCATCATTTAACCTATTATATTATTTTAACATTTTTAATTTTAAAGAGTTGGTTTCTTGTTCTCTGATTGTTTCTCTTTCATAGCACCCCTTTCTTGTTTTACTGCTCTGATATATTTTCCCATGTGTCTCTGAGGTTTTTAGAAGCTTTGTTAATTTTATTTTTTAATTTTTAATTTTTTAAAGATTTTATTGATTTTTAGAGAGAGGGGAAGGGAGGGAGAAAGAGAGGGAAAGAAACATCGATGTGAGAGAACATCAGTGGGTTCCCTTTTGTACGGGCCCTGACCAGGGACCTGGCCACAAGCCAGGCATGTGCCCGGATCGGGAGTCGAACCAGTGACCTTTCAGATCACAGGAGAACATCCAACCTACTGAGCCATTCCAGTCAGGACTGTTTATTTTCATATCTTCTTCTGTTTTATGAATTATTTCTATTTCTTGTAGAATCATATTTGCCTATGCTTCTACAAGGTTTATTTTCTTCTTTTTCCTACTGCTGGCTTTCCTCCCATGTCTGTTTACTTTGGTGTTTCATTTTTTTGTGAGATTGAGGCAATGAGGAGGCTGACAGGGAGTTTGAAGAGCACAGCAGAATGTGTCCACTCTCAGGCTTCTCGCCAGAGAAAGTTGTCAGGAAGCCAGTTTTTTGTTGTTGTTCTTGTCCTTGTCCTTGTTAAGGGTCCCTCAAGGCAGGAATGCAAAAGGCTCGGCTCTGAACTTCCACACTCCATATTGGCTGCCTGAATTCTTCCCAGTTGTCCCGTACAATTTCTTCAAAAAACAAGCCCTCCAATGTTCAACCTAGAGCAGGTGATCGGCATCTGCCTAATCTGGGCAGAGGTATCAGCTGTGGCATAAGCAGAACTTCAGAGGTTCTCAGCTCCAAGTGCATGCCTGCTCTCTGGGATCCCGATCATCGCCCGGCAGAGGCGTCTCTCAGTCTGGCCGTAGGCGGGTGTGAGCCCTCATTGGCTGAGGCCGCTCCACCTGCTGCAGGTGTCAGCACTCACCCACCCCTTTCTGTCTTCAAGAAATTTGTGGGAATCTGTCTGCTGAAGGCCCCTTTCCTATTTTCTTCTTTATTGTGGGTTTGTGCCATTTTAATCACTTTATTGTTATTTTAATAATGGAGCCTCAAAAGACATTTGTGCTAAATCCTTAACCTAAACTGGAAGCTTGGAATAGCCGCACAGGGTGCCACGTGGTCCTCCATGGCGCGGTTGTGCCTGCAGCACATGTATAAACAACGCGGCAGTGAGACCCGGGGAGCCGGGCCTTTACACGTTTTCATGATTATTTATTAGACTACACTGTGGGAAAAATTGCTGCAACAAGATGGAAGCACTTTTTTAAAAAATGAAATTAAATCTTGCCTAGAGTCTAGCAGTTCCACTCCTAGGCATTTACTGAAGAGAAATGAAAGCATGTTCCCACACAAACATTGGTACACAGATGCTCACAACCACTGTATTCTATGCACAAGGGCCCTCATGGGAAGCACACCAAGTGTCCATCAAGTGATGAATGGATAAACAAATTGTTATGTATTTATACTCTAGAATACTATTCATAAATAAAGAGAACAAACTACTGATACCATAACAACGTGAATGAATCACAGAAACATGCCAAGTGAAAGAAGCTCGACACAAAAGGGAACATAATGTATTATTCCAATTTGCACGAAATGTGGAATAGTCACAAAATTCCATAGTGAAAGTAGATTGATGGTTAGCTTGGGCAGGGGCAAGGGGACAAGAAATATTTTGGGGGTGATGTAAATGTTCTATATTCTGATTAACGTGGTAATTGTAAGAGTATGTTTTTATCAAAACTCACCAAACCAAAGTATATGCTTAAAATAGCATTTTTATATGCAAATTTACCCCATGAGATAGTTTTTAAAGTAAAAATAGTGTGTATTTTAAAATAATCTCATTATACTTCCTATTAATATTCTTATTACATTTTCTTGATACATTGTCATTGCCGTCAACATAAAAAGGAAAGTTTTTGGAGAAATTTATTTTAAAAAGTGCAGTTTCATCATGATTTCCCACTGCCGCCTCCTCTTACCCCGTGCCCAGGTCACAGCCACATGATCGGTCTGCTGCCTGTTCTTCCTCATCATCTAATAAGCACAGCAGTGCATATCAGCACGCCCCTGTAGAAATGTAACATTGTAGACATATTCTTGCATCTCACATGTAATATTTTATGGCTTTTGTCTGATACGAAGGGCGCAAATACTTTCTCCTATGGTGAGCACCCAGCAAAGAGTTCTGAACATGATAGGTTTTTACATGTTAGAGTTATGTCTTCATTCACTAGTGAACATTGCCTCTTGTTTCAAGAGAAAATATTTGAACAACATTTTCAGCAATCATATTTATTAAAATCACACACCCTCTAAATTTTTGGCCTAAGTCCTTGTAACCTCCCATCACTGAGAGGGAGGTGTGTCTTACTGGGGGTCTTGCTGGGCAGGTGACTTGGTGTGCAGTGAGGATGCTGGGTGCCCAGTTAGTGTGGTTCCAGGGGGCTTGCAGGGGGAATGGGAACGGTCTCTGCCAGCTGGAAGAGACTCTGGTCGGCACGACCATCTCTGACTTTATTTCACTTTAAGTTGTCACCCATCACCTGTCTTGGATGCCTTCTTCCCTCCACCTCTTCAAGCTGATCACCAAGCCCAGCATATCCATCTAGTTGCTAAGGATGCGGGGCTTCTGCCGGCTAAGGAATGGGACCCTAGTTTCTTCCCCTAACAAAGCCACAGGCTGCTTATATGGTAGGCAGTTTTTAAAATGAGAATTTTTTCTAAGAAATAAACCCCAAGAAAATGCCTGAAAGGGTTACGTGGAAGATGGATAGAGTATAGGTTTCTAAACTGGCACAAAAGAATCATCTGGAAAGTGGCTGAAGATGTAGCTTCCCAGGCCGTGCGCTAAGAAGGGTGGATGTGGGAGGCAGTGTGACAATCCCCCTCTGAGGAACACGGATAGTAACTAAAAACGCTCACTCCGCAAACCTGAGAAGGATCGGACTGATGCCACACTCAGTGTGGAAGTGTGACCAGGCCGTGCTCAGCCTGACTCTGGGATCCAGTGAGGGCTTGGATAATCCATTCCCTTCCAATACTTGTCTCAGCCGGTTCTGTCTCCGCCTCGGAAAGCTGGAAGAAAAATACCTTTCCTTTTAACCTAGAAAACTGCTTCTGTGCTGTTGGAGGTCCTGAATTGACCTTGGGTCTCTTTCTTTACTGTTCTAGGAGTGTCTCTAGTCCAGAGTTTGATTTTTGATGCTATTAGTTATCTATTGCTGGGTAAAAAGCCACCCAAAGCTTAGTGACTTAAAACAACAACATCGACCTATTTTGCTTATGGATCTGTAGGTTGGGCAGGCCTAAGCAGGATCAGTTTGTCTCTGCTCTGCAGGGTCTCAACGGAGGCTCTCACGTGCAACTGGAGGACCCGCTGTCCAGATGGCCGCTCACATCACCGCGAGCTGGAGCTCCCTGCTGTTGGCTAGGAGCCCAGCTGGGTATGTGGGCTGGGCGCTTCGGTTCTTCCCAGGATGGGCCTCTCCACAGGCTCCTGGGCTCCCTCATAGGATGGAGGCTGGGTTACAGAAGTGAGCCCCTCCGGGGAGCAAGGCAGGAATGCATGACATTTTTATGACCTCGCTTCAGTCCACCATCCTATTGGTTCAGGAAGTTGTAAAGTCCTTCTCAGGTTCCAGGAGAGGAAAAGTAGATCCACCACTTGAATGAGTGTCAAGGTTACATAATAAAAATACCATGTGGGATGGGAGATATGATTGCAGCCATCTCTGAAAAATATAGTCTATAATAGACTCTGACCTATTATTTCATATTGTGTTAATAGGTTTTCTGATACCCACTAATTATTGTTAGTTCTGTTCTATCTCATTTCATCTTCTTCACAATCCTGCAAGGTAGTTATCCCCCTTTTACACATCTAAACCATGTTTGGTTTAGCTGAATATTATTTTGAAAATTGTGAATTTTACGTAAGTATCTGAATTTCTGGCTTCTCTTTACAGTCAGAAGACTGAATCCCCAGGGCCAGGCTTTCCTCATCTCTGCGCTGGGCTGGAGATGAGTGGTGGTGGCCCCTTAGGAAAGGCCTGTCCTCAGCGCGTTGGGCACAGTCCCTGCCCCTCCCACCACTGGTCACCCATTACATGGCACATCTCACAGGACTGACTTCGAGGCTCTCATTTTAGTAAAAATAGACCCAGATTCTATCACAGACAAATAATAAATAATAGCAATATCCTTTTTTTTTCAGTTTTCAAAGCATTTCCTATAGAAATCTCCATTTTGGGGTTTCTCCTCCTCCTTCTTATTCTTATTCCTAAATCTGCTCCTTCTCTGGTGGAGACTGTTGGGTCCCTGCTTCTTGTTTGAAGGGCACCTTCAGCTTTCTGCTCATTCAAAAAACAGGAATGAGTGGCTTGCCCCAGCTCCCAAACGGCACTACTGCTCAGTCCAGCGTCAACCCTCCCAGCCTGGCTCTTCTGGGAATCCTACCACTGAGCAGAATTCCTCTGGAGGCCCGGTGTTTGCCATTGTCACTGCCCAATAAATGCTGGATCCACAGAACACGGAATTCTCAGCGGGAGTAAGGGAAGCTTGCGCAGGAAGCACAGCGCCAGGGTTATTCAGCATCACAATCTCCCTGAGAGCCGAGTCGGCCCACAGAGACCTTCTCTCCGGGAGATAAGGGTCCAGCGTTCAGGCCAGTGCTCTGAATATTCCTAATGGCTCCGAGGCACAATGCACACTTTGTCCTTTCAAGGGTTTTGGTTTTGTTTCCAAAATGTCAACAGATAACTGTAAGTGTTGATTAAACAGGCAGAAGAGCATTGCCTGGGAGAGCATCCACTGCACAGCCCTGGCCCAGCCCTTCAGAAAAGCTCGGCTCACACTGGAAGGGCGGTGGGCCGGTGGGGCCTGGTTGTGCCCGCTCTGTATAATCGGGGCACTTTTTTCCCCTTTGGGGCTTGAGTTTTTCTTCAGGTTTTTAATGCTGTGAAGAACCACTCAGCACAGCAGGTGCTCAGGAGCAGGAAGGTTCTGTGGCCTCATCTGTTGGAGCAGGGTCCGCCATCAGGCTGGAACACCCAGGGCGGCGGTTTCCCACCTGCCCCTCATCAGTCACGTTCCCCCAGGTAATCTTCACGTCAGTAATCCTGATCCTAAATTCTGTGTTATCCCTCCCTTGCTGTTTGTGATGTTTGTTTACCATCTACTTCAGATATCTATGGATGCTTAACAAATACCCCAAAAGCTTAGTGGTGTAAAACAATAGCAGTCTTTCTCTCTGTCACACACACATACCCCCTCAGTTTGGGCAGGGTTCTGTAGAGAAACCTCCTCTCTGCTTCACAGCAGCAGCTGGGCCAGCTCAGCCAAGGACTTCCAGGTCTTCTCAGCATGATTGACTTGTGGGCTGGCTGCTGGAGCTGGGCCAAGGCCTGGGGCCTTGGTCCTTCCCATGTGGCCCGGGCTTCCGCACAGCATGGTGGCTGAGTTCCAAGGATGAGCATCCAGGGAGAGGAAACCAGATGGACGCTGTCTTGCCTTTCGTGACCTAGCCTCAGAAGTCACATAGCATCTATTAGTAGAAGCGATCACAAAGTCCCACTTGGGCTCGAGGGGAAGGGGCCTCACCTGATGATGGGGGAGTGGCCAGGTCTGGAAGAGCAAGTGGTACTAGAGATATTCTTGAAGAATTTGGGGGAAATACGGTCTACCTCACCAACTATGTAGGTACCTTTAGATAATATACTGTTTAATTTTGCATCTTTTAAACTTTACAGAAATATTCATACTCAATATAGTCTTCTACAACTTTGTTCCCCCAATATATGAGAGTCATTTATATTGTTAGAGGTTTATTCCTTTTTAGAACTGTGTGATATTTTATTGCAGCCATTTATCGTGATCTGGTCGTCTGCTCTTCTGTTGGACAGTTACGTTGTTTCCAGCGCCCGTGTTTCAGAGGTTGTGTTTCTGCCTTGCCCATGCTCACAGCGCTGCTGTGACCATTCTTGGAGCACTTGGTTGGTGACATGAGCCTAGAGCAGCAGTCCTCCACCAGGGGCTGGGCCACGAAGACAACGTCACCAGTGCGTGCACTCCCGGGTACAGGCATTTTGCCAAAGCAATTTACAGCAAGGCAGAGGCCCCACTGATCCAGCAAGTGTCCCAGACACTTTTGGTTTTCACGACTGGGGTCAGGACTGTGCTGTTGACATCCAGGGGGAGAGGCCAGGGATGCTGTAAACACCCTGCAACACACAGGACAGCCTGTGACAACAAAGAATTCTCTGGCCCAAGCTGTCAGTCATGCTGCAGTTGGGAAACCTTAGCTTAGGGCATACATGTAGGAGTAGAATTCCTAGGTAATAGGGTATTTGTGGTTTCAGGTTTACTTCAGGGTACTAAATAGTTTCCCAAGTGGTTGAACCAGTTTGTATTCCCAGAGTGGGATGTTCCAAATCCTTTGATAGTCTGCCTTCTTAATTTTTGTTAATTTATGTTTTCTTCTCTCTGAAATACATGTTTATGTGTTTTGCCTTTTTAAAAATAGAATTGATTTGTAGGAGTTCTTTATGTATTCAGGATATCAATTCTTTGTTGGTTGTGTATGTTACAAATACCTCTCTCCAACTGGTGGCTTGTCTTCTCACTTTCATAGTTTTTTTGATCGATAAAAGTTCTTAAAAGTTTATGTGGTTAATTTCATAAATCTTATACTAGCCTGATTTGTAGCTTGTAATTTGGGGTTATTATTTAACAAAACCTGTCCAGCCCTGGGGTTCTCACTGCCTCCCCAACCTGGCAGAGTATTAGACTCTCATCTCTCCCAGGTGGTGAGACCTGGGGCTCTCTTGCCCACCCCACAGGTGGCTGTCCCTCCTCATCTTCCGCCATGACTGCTTATCCCTTGTGGGTCTTGGACTTCAGCCGTGATTTCCTGATGGACTGCACTTTTTCTGCCAAGACTAGGCTCTTTCCATGACCTTTCTACCCCTCTTTACGTAGGACCTGGCTCTGTTGTCTGGATCCTGGCCTCAAAATGAGCTGACTTCTTGCCTTGGCTGGGTGGCTCAGTTGGTTGGAGTGTCGTCTTATGCACCAAAGTGTTGATGGTTTGATTCCTGATTGGGGCACATACCTAGGTTGCAGGTTCAATCCCCAGTCAGAGTGGGTATGGGAGGCAACTGATTGATGTTTCTCCTTCACATCAGTGTTTCTCTCCTTCTCCCTTCCTCTCTCTAAAATCAGTAAATATATCTTCAGGTGAGGATTTTAAAAAATGAACTGACTTCTCTAGAAGAGCAGCACCCAGCAGTGTCAGCAGTGCCCAGCAGTGTTGGCACTGCCAAAAATGCCCTTAAGATACCAGTTTTGCCAGAACTGAGCCCCAGTTTTCCACAGTACTGGTACAGTGTCATCTGGATTCACCTGAGACACTCTCCCCTAGGGCCTGGGGAGAACTCTAGGGGATAGCAATAATGGGGTAGAGCTGAAAATGCCAAGTGGTGCCCAGGACATTGCTGCTCACAAGAAGGGAGCTCCAAGATGAGCCTATCTGCTCTGACCATGACCTTCAAGTCAGGCCTGCCTGCCCAGTGACTTTCAAAGCTGACCACAGTTGAAGGACAGCCTTGGAGCTCTCTGCTCCATCCAGGGCAGCCAAGCCTGACTTAGCTTTGTTTCCCTTCCCTTCCCTTTTAGCCACACCCATGTCCCAGCCTTTGGTGCCTCTTCCTCCTTAAATTTCACATTGGTCTGGCTTTTTCTGGCTTTGATACTTAGCACCTTGTAAGGGGTTTGGGTGAAACTCACCTTTTGGTTCCAACACTTTCTGTCTGCTCCAGGAAAGGCACCTTATCTTGGCTCAAGCTCCCACGACTCAGACTCATGGGTTTTTGGTAAAGTTGAAGATAGATGTTTCCAGGTACCCAGCCTGAACAACTGTCAAGCCAAGGAGAAGATAAATCTTAATGTGGGGAATGAAGGGAAGGTGAAAACAAGAGTCAAAGCAGCCAAGCAGTAGGAAGATAGAGGAGGACGGATAGGTAGAGTGAGGTAACTTGAGATCCGGAAATGTACAGGATGGGAGTGAGCCTGGGGGCATTCTAGCACACCAGTTGAGAGCCCAGTCTTTGGTGAGGACTCTCCTAATCTTACAGGTTGTGTGATGTCAGGCAGATTATCCTCCCAGAGCCCTGTTTTCATCATCTGTCAAGTGGGGGTAGCATAATAAATTGCATGATTGTTATGAAGAGTAAATGGTAATAAATATGTAAAGTGTTTTCATAGTATTTGGCACAGAATAAGTGTTCAAAACCACAGCTGTTATCACCATTAGTCCATGAACAAAATGCCAGCTGTTGGTTTTTGGTTTTTTTTTTATGGATGTATTGGCACAGACCAGGGGTCAGTAAACTGTGGCCTATGGGAGATACCCAGCTTACTGACTGTTTCTGTATAACCCATGAGATAAGAAGGGGTTTTTACACTTGTACGTGGTTCACCAAAAGTAAAAAATAATATTTCATGATGCATGAAAACAAAATGAAATTCAAATTTCAGAGTCCAGAAATAAAGTGTTACTAGGATATAGCCATGCTATTTGTTTTGTACTGACTTCCTACCTTTTTACAGAGTGTTTGTTGACCCCAGGTGTAACTGAACAAACTGGGGCCCATGCACGTGGCACCTTGATGCATGACCCAACAATTAGTGTTGAGGGAAACAGGTTTTTATTTACAGGATTCCAACTCTGAGGGGGACTGGGAGCACTCCTGCTCAGAGCCCTGTTCTCCCATGAGACCCAGCACTTCCCTTGCTCCCCACCAGGCCATAAGCCAAAAACATGCCCCAAAGTTCCCCATATCCTTATCTGTTCTTAAGCTGGCTGCACAAACAGTTCTCCATCCCCTCTGGAAGGCACACTCATGGATTTCAGAATCACCATCCTCTCGCAGCAGCTGTCTCCTTCAGGATCTGGGGTACATTGTCCTCAGCCTCTGTGTAGTAGTCCAGGAAACATGTGCTGTGTTACACTGGATCATGGTGAAGTCCAGGGGAGCACAGGTCCCAAGAGAGTGGCCTCTCTGTATGTCCTTCAGGGAAGCGGAAGTCAGCATTCCTGGTCACAGTTCAGCATTCCCGGCATCTCCCACTAATCCGCTTGGTTAGGCAGGTCACTGCAATTCCCAGCTCCATCAGATTTGCTGGCATCTTCTTCAGACAGGCTTCCCAGTGGGTCTCCTCTTTCTTACTCCAGCTCCTTCCTCACTACAGACCACATGTCTCCTTCCTTACTACACCAGGTTGCAGGGCGGAAACCTGACTACAAACTGCATAGCTGCTTGCTATTTCCTCTCTCAGACCTCATGGCCAAATCTCTCATGGCTCCTTCTGGCACGGCTGCCACCTTCAGAGAAGCAGAAGTAGCTCCTTTCTCCCTACACACAGCATGCTGGAATCTCTTCCTCACTGGCCTGCTCTTACTTTAAATGCTGGCCCAGAGTTTCCTACATGACCTCATATCTTGTCCCTCCTACAATGAGCTACTTTTGCCTGTTCCTTATGTCTTTTACCTGCTTTCAGATGCCATCTTTAGTCAAGACAGGAATATCTGGTAACACAGGAGCCTCTGCCTCCCTGCCTGTCACCCAGGCACTATATAAACTCCCCGGGTATGGCTATTTTGGGAGTCACTGAATGCTCTTAGAGTCATGTCCATCTTTTGCCCAGGGCAGTAGCACAACTATTAACTTGCTTTTTGTTATGCCAAGTATCTTAAGTTCTATATCATTCACTTCCCCCAATCATGGGCTGTTGAGAATATTTTTGGAGATTTCCACTCTGCACCCTGTTACACTGGCATAGACCCAGCAGACCAGGGGCAAATGATTTAGTCAGCTGAACCTTGCAGAACTGGACTATCTCCTCCACTCACAGCTCTACAGTCAATATATCTCTTTCTTAGAGATTGCTTGCTTACCAGTCCTCCCCTGGTGCCCCAGTGTACCTTTTGGTCAGGCCAGCCTCATATGACTCAATGCACTCACCTCTGTATTTCTGAACAATGAGGCCAAGTCATTGCAAGATCATACAGGGGAGCCAGGACAGGGCTGTTTTAAGATTAAAATTAAGTAAAATATGCAGACATGCTCTGTAAATGCAATGGATATTATTATTCAGCAAATACTGGTTAAGTGATACTCAGTAAGGTTCCCATGTGTTTTATTCTTTCTGTTTAATAATGTGTGTGTGGTCATTTCCTTTAAACCAACATGTCTTATTAGCCAGAATGTGCTCATTTCTGACCAGACCACATGTTTTTAAACCAAGTGAAATCATCCATAAAGTATGTCAAACCCACCCTCAAACTGCAGTTTGAGCTCCCAGCTCTGTTTCTAGGCAAGATCCTGGCTCCTGCCCCCTTTTCATGCTCCCTCTTTGCTCCCTATGGATCTGTCTCCATTTCCCCCCAGTCTCTGTGCTTAGACCACTGATTGCTGTGGGTGGTGGCGGAGTAGAGAGCACATCAAAGTCACTGCATTTGAAGAAGCCAAGGAATCGTGAGGCCAGGGTTTTAAGAGAATCATCAGCTGGATGTTGACATTTCCCAAGGTAATGGTAAATGCTGGAGTGGAAAGAATACTAAGAGCAATTCTTCAATAACTATTATGGGTGACCAGTGCTTGGTAGGGAACATCGATGAGAAAAAGCAGAGAGGAGAAGAGGTGGATGGCATGAGAATCAAAGGATGATTTTACAAAGCAGGGGACAAGCAAAGCACCAGGGGAAGTGGGACAATGCTGGTCCCAGTACCCCCTCTGGGTCCCCACAGGACATGGGGGGGTGAGCAGCCTTCCCTAGAGAAAGTGGTAAAGGAAGGGAGGAGAGAGGAGCAGTGGGGAGAAAAGACCAGGTTTGGGTTGTTTGTTGTTTACCTTACGTGGGGCCCCAGAGGGCATCCTGGGGAAGGGTGGTGGGAAATGCCAGGAGTAGTGGCGGATGAGGTCAGCAGGAGAACAGTGTGAACAATGCAGGGTTGAGGGTAAGAAGACATGTCCTGAGGGGTTTGCATTTTTGATGGAGATCAAGAGCAACAGGAACCTGAGTCACCCTAGGATTAGCTGGCCCCAAATTCCAAATGAACCACTGGGGTGAGGTTGTTCCTGTCCACGGGCCAGGGGAGGGCGGCCATAAGAGTGAGAAGCCTCATGCCCACTGTGAGTGTGGGAGGTGGATGTCGCAGCTGCTATGAGCCATTCCCTTGTATAAAAAATGCTTTAATAAAGTGCCTGTACCCAGGAATATATGCGTTGTTGACTTTGTACTCATTTCCTGGACAAGTTAAATACTGTGCAGTTACTTGAAAGCGGAGGAAGAGGCTCAGGTTTCTAACAACGTTCTGTCAGCATGACTAACACTGCTCTGGGATGCTCTTCTCCGGGTATCTGAGGGCTTCCTTTTTTCTTCACCCAGGTTTTTCTCAGACGGGTCTCCTCTGACTCCTGTCCCTAAAACAACCCTTCTCATTACTTGCTACCTTCTCACCCTGCTTTATTGTCCTTCATTCCACTTATGTTTACCTGAATGTAAGCACTCTGAGGTCAGGGACTTCCTTGGGTTCTCTGCCCTGTTCCCCAATGCCTAGAGCAGGGCCTGACAGAGCAGAGAGCTCAGGAAGTGTCTGTGAACACACGGACGCATGGATTGATGGATGCAGATGGTGAGCACAGGCAGACTTGGCCGCTGGCCATTCACGTGGCCCTCAGGGATATCATCTCTCACTAGAAGCCGTTGCTCTGTGAACGATCCTGTTAGCCCCTGGGCAGTCTCTCTTCACCGTGCCTCCTATAACAAAAGTGAATTGCCTAAAATTCAATGCCTACACCACCTCAGAATTTTATGCAATCAAATCTGATTGCTAGAACTCAGCTGCCTGCTTTGACCACTCCCTGCCCCCCATCTTGCCCTTCTTACTGCTTTTTCTGATGTTGACCGAGATCTCAGAACCTGAGATTAGGGTCAGAAAACAGAGACCCTCTCATGACCCCAAACCTCAAAGACCTGAGGTTTTTAATGACGAAGATAGTCAGCCATCCTCTTTCCCCAAGGGCCCAGAGACTGTGGGAGGATTGGTAATTAAACATACGATTATATGATAGTATGACAAAGACAACAGCAGGGAAGGAGCTACCTTCAGAAAGGCTTCCCTTGAGGCCCTGACTGGTGTGGCTCGGTTGAATGTTGTCCCACAAAGTGAAGGTCACCAGTTCGATTCCCAGTCAGGGCCACAAGTCTAGGTTGTGTGCTTACAAGAAGCAAGCTGTTTCTCTCCCTCTCTTTCTCTCTCTCTTCCCCTCTCTCTTAAAAAAATTTTTTTAAAGATAGGCTTCCCTTGGAATGATATCTGAATATTAAGCTAAAGGCTGGGAAGGATGGGTAGGATTTAGCTAAGCAAAGAAGGGTTGGATAAAATACGTATTAGGGAAGTTCCCTGAGGCTAGAGAAGGAGCTGAAGTGCAAGAAGAACAGGGGATGGGAATAGTGAGTAAAGCTGGAGACAGACAGTCTGGGATACCTGCTCCAACACTGCGTAGCAGTGTGACCCGAGGCAAGTTAATTAGCCCATTTACCTTACTGTGAAAGATCAGTTACCTTACTGTGAAAGAGAGTGTAGTAGTATCTAGTGTAGCTTTAAGAAGCAATATAGGTAAAAGGCTTAGCAAAGGGCCTGTCACCCAGTAAATATTGTCTGTTGTACTCTTGCCCTAGCCACTACTAGCACAGTGCCCAGCACATAGTAGGTGCTCAACAGAAGTGTGAATGCACTTCAGGCTCTTAAAGGTCGCATTTCTCTCCCCAGCCACCCAGTGCTTCACCACCAAGAAACCCACTTCCCTTGCTAGGCTCAGTCCTTCCCTGGGTCTCAACCCAGAGGGCCTGTCTGCTCCCTGCCAGGCAGGTCAGCCCCCCGGAACTTTTCCCACCACAGGCCATCTGACTTGTCGCTGTCGGGAGGCAGCACAAGTCCTTCAAGAAGCTGTAAAACTGAAAGGCTAGGTCGTCTTGGAGCAGTCTTCATTGGCTGGAGCCCAGATCTGGACGTGGGATAAGAAGGGAGAGGGATGCTGAGGGATATTTCTCCTGGCGGTGGGAGCAGCCCCAGAACCCAAGTCAGTCCAGGCTTTCTCCAGAGATCTGGTGCTTCCACCGCTCTGTTTTGTAGTTTAATTCAGGCTAAGATGAGCCATACTTTATATACAATAATTTATGGGCCCCCTAGCAACAGTACCATTACTTTTTTCCTAAACTTTTCCAAGAAAAAATTAAATCTACAGAAAAGCTGAAGGTTCATAAATACAATGAACACATGTAACCCTTCACCTAGATTCATGAATTGCATTTTGCCACCTTTGCACGCATTCTTTCATTTCTTCTTGCTGAGTAATTTCTTGTGTTGACGGTAAGTTGCAAACCTGTTGACACCACCTGAAATCTTCACACCTGTCACCGAAGAATGAAGACGTGTTGTGACATGGCCACAACCCCATTATCACTCTTGGGAAAACTCATAATTCAACATCATCTAATATCTAGTTCATATTTAAATTTTGCACTTGTCCCCAAAACATCTTTTTTTTTCAACCCAAGATGTAATTAAGGAACATACTTTACACTTGGTTGTTTTGTCTTTGTCTGTTTAACCCTGATGGAATCCCTTATCTTCCTTTATTTTTCATGACATCAGTTTGGTTTTGGTCTCAGAGAATGTTCCATATTCAAAATCTGTCTGACTGTGTTCTCATAGTATTTTCCAGCCAATCATTATTTTTTTAAATTATTTGTTTCATTAGAAAATAATATTAGTATGTGCATAGTAAAACAATTTTAGGACTCAGAAAGATATAAAATGTAAAGTAAAATTCTCTATTTTCTTCTGCCCACCAGGCCTCTGTCCTGAAGTAGACATTGGTAGCAGTTAACAGTGTATCTCTCTAGAAACAGAAGTGCCTTTACTTACTCATGTAGCTATATGTGGATCTGTTTTACACTGTCTAGTTCCTTTTCAAGCTTATACCCATGTGATTCTATTACAACCAATATTTGTCACCTTGTTTTTTAACTTAATTTATCTTAAGTAATGTACCACAACAATACATTCAGAGTGATTTTATCTTTTAAACATCTGTGCAGTCTCCCACTATATAGATGTGCCAGAATTTGAGCCATCTCCTATTGATTGACGTTTAGGTTATTGCCAGGTTTTGTTTTTTCTGTTACAAATGATGCTGCAGTAAACACCCTTGAACATATACATGCCATATCTTTGTGATATGGTAAACTCATATAGGAGAAGTGGCTGGGCTAAAGGATGTTTGCATCTAAAACTTGGGCAGCTCACGGCTTTATCACTTTCATGGTCCCCAGGGGGAGTTGGGCTGCACAGCGCCAGACACAGAATCTTTTATGAGTGGCATCCAACCAACCACGATGGAACCCCCAACTGTAATGCCCGTGAAAACTACAGCAGTCCCACGAATGGGATATGTATCCCAAAAGTAGGTTTACAGTTGTAGGTACGTGAAACACAGAGTTTACTCTTGTATTACTTATTATTTTTTCTTATATTTTATTTTTTCCATCCAAACAACTGTAAACTTACTTTGCCCACACCTCTGTGTGTGTGTGTGTGTGTGTGTGTGTGTGTGTGTGTGTGTGTGTGAAATGCTAAGTCCAAGAAGTTTCAAAGGCCAAATTGTGTTCACAGATGCATTTTTTGGAAATAGGTACAAGAATTGGATGAAGTATCTACTTTCTTTTTAAAAAATTATTTATTTTATTGCATTTTCCCATTATTATTTCGTCCCCTTACACCTTCCCCCTCCCTCCCTGCTGCAGTCACCACCTTGTCATCTGTGTCCAGAAGTCCTTTTTCCTCCATCATCCACCCCTACCCTCCCCACTTAGCTGTCGGTCTGTTCTCCATCTATGAGTCTGTCCCCACTTTCCTTGTTAGTTCAGTTTGTTCATTAGATTCCACATGTGAGTGAAAGCATATGGTAATCGCCTTTCTCTAACTGGCTTATTTCACTTAGCGTGGTGTTCACCAGGTCCATCCATACTGCCACAAAGAGTGAATTTTCTGTGTAGTAGCCCCAATATCCACAGGGGATATACTCCAAGACCCCAGGTAGATGCCTGAAACCATGGAAGTACTGACCACTATATTTTTTTCATATATACACATACCTATTATAAAGCTTAATTTATAAATTAGGCACAGTAAGAAATTAACAATAATTAATAGTAAATTGAAGCAATTTATAACTATTTGGCATATCTGAATGGCCAGCATCACTGCTGTTGTGCTTTGCAGCCACTGTTAAGTAAAATAAGGATGGTTTGCACACAGCACTGTGACAGCGTGTCCGTTGTTCTGATAATGGAGGAGTCTACTAAGTGATGAATGGCTGGGCAGCCTATACATTGTAGATGCTCTGGACAAAGGGATGACTCATGTCCTGGGTGGGGCAGAGCAGGATGGTGTAAGAGTTCATCATGCTACTCAGAATGGCATGCAATCTAAAATGTATGCAATGTTTACCTCTGGAATTTTTCATTTGATATTTTTGGACTGCAGTTGGCCATGGGTGAACTAAAGCTGCAGGAAAACAAAGCACAGATAAGGGGGGCCACTGTGCTGCTTTAAGAGCTAGAGGACAAACATTCCTGAAATATGAATATTGAAACAATGAACTGGAGACATGGAAGGGTTGCTGAGGAGAGCCTGGGGACGTAGATAAATAATATGACTACTGAGAAAGAAACAGTTTCTTATGTCTTTGTATATTTCTGACCCCCAATCAGAGCAGAGGGATCAGTAATTCCCATAACTACACCTTGCCTAGTTGTGAATAGCACTGTACTGAAAGAAAACTAGCCAGTTAGTAGAGGGAAGGCTCAAGAAATAAATTTCTGTGATCTTATTTACTCATCTCCACACAACATATACGTTCTTCAGGGTATTGTCACACCTCTTCAAATCAGTAAATTAACTTTGTACAAGGCAACATTTTATCTATATCCTAGCATAGAGTGCTCTAAGGTATGTTAAGGGGCCCTGGCCAGATAGCTCAGTTGGTTAGAGTGCCGTCTCGATAAGCTGAAGTTGAGGGTTCAATCCCCAGTCAGGGCCACATATGATAATCAACTGATGAATGCATAAGCAAGTGGAACAACACATTGATGTCTCTCTCTCTCTCCCTTCTGCAATCTCTCTCTAAAATCAATCAATAAAGATTTTACAAAAGATATACCATTAAGGGAAAAAAAGCAAGATGAATTAAAGCATATTTACTATAATTTATCTAAGAAAATATATTCATTTGCTTATTTTTAAAAATAATGAAAAAAGTAAATACCAAAACATCATAAGACCAATAAGCCCATGAAAATGTACTGAACATCAATAGTCATCAAGAAAACGCAAATTATGCTCTGGCTGGTGTGGCTCAGTGGACTGAGCGCAGGCCTTCAAAACAAAAGGTCGCTGGTTCCACTCCCAATCAGGGCACATGTCTGAGTTGCAGGTCAGGTGTCCAGTTTGGGGTGTGTAAGAGGCAACTCATCCATGTACCTCTCACACACTAATGTTTACCTCCCTCCATTTCCCTCTCTCTAAAAGTAAAATAAATAAATAAATAAATAAAATCTTGAAGAATTATTTTAAAAAAGAAAATGCAAAATTACAATTACAATAAAATAATACTACACACCCACCAGAATGGCTAAAATTGAAAAGACCAAATAGAATACCAACTACTGGCAAAGATGTGGCTCAATAGTTATGCACGTGGCTTGTAAATGCAGCCCTCTGATCTCTGCCTGTATGGTCACATGGCCATCTTCTCCCAGAGTCTGTCAGTGTTCAAATGTTCCTCCTTTTATAAAGCTGAGTCAGGGTGGGCCTCTTTTTAACCTGATTACTTCCATGGGCACGGAGGTTAGGACTGCAACATACCTTTTCGGGGGGACACAGTCCAACCAATAATAATCATTAAGGGCAGCTAGTATCACAGAAAGACACTGGACATTATACATTATTGCCAAAGAATTAGAACCAAAGCAGACCAAGTCTAGATCTAATGACCAATTTACAGGAAACAGAAGGGAGAGAAGAGCATGCTAAAAACATGAACTATATAATTGGCAAAGTCCAGAATGTGGGATATTCTGCAGGATGCATGATTTGATTTCTTCAACAAATAACTTGTAAGGAAAAAACAGAGGGAGAGAAACCTGTAAGTCAGTGATCCCTAACCTTTTTGGCACCGGGCACCGATTTTATGCAAGACCATTTTCCACAGATGAGGGGTGGGGGATGATTCAAGCACATTACATTTAAACTCACCTTCTGCTGTGTGGTGTGAATCCTGACAGGGCTGGCACAGGTCCTCAGCCCAGAGACTGGGGACCCCCGCTATAAATCATAATGAATGAATAGACCTAGAACCAAATCTGATGTATAGATCTTATTTGGAAATTTAAATACATACTAGATGTTTGATGATATAAAGAAATTATTGATAATTTTTAAAAAACATATTTTGGTATGGTGGTAGTATTTAAAAAAAAGACTTCCTAACTTTTATTGGAATACATACCCTCATATGAAATGAACTGATGTTCGGAAGGTGGAAGGAGAGTGGAGGATGGGTATGAGACAGAATTAGTCGTGTTAATGAACAAAGCATGGTGTTGGCTACATGGTGTTGGCTACATGGGCTCATTATACTATTTTATATGCTGAAATTTTCTAGCATATGACATTATAAAAATTAAAAGTGCAGTGTATTAATTCAGTGTTCCTCAGCTTGGGGCTGTATCAGACTCCACCTTCGGAAGACATCTCCCGCACCGGACTCACTGAAGTCTGCTGTTGGATATACTTTTGTAGGATACCGAGTTTCCTCTCTTCAGAAGTGTCTACTGCAGCTTGGTTGCTGACAGAGAAATTCTGTTGGAAGCTCCTGCCTAGCTGACAGAAATATTTTTCATTAGGACAGAAAGTAATTTTTAAAAACACCTTTTATTATGAAAGTACAGTGCATATAAAATACACAAGGTAAAAAGAAATCCAAAAAATGCCCAAAAAGTAAGATTGCTCCTCCCACACCAGTCCCCCATCCCCAGAGTCTGTGTTCTCATTTTCTTGTGAATCACTGTATTTTTCTAGGCAGATACAAAGGTAAACACAATTTAGACCTTACTGCAAATACTATCTGCAACTTGCCTTTTTTTTTTTTACCCAGCAGTATATCTTACATACCTCTTTGTAGCAGCAAATACAAATCCTCCTCTTTTTTTATTTCACTGTATGAAAATACCACGATTTATTTCCGCCCCCAACAGCCAAGCATCGTCTCCCAGTTATTTCGTCTGTAAGATAATGTTTCAGCACACCTTGTCCACACATAGAAAAGGAATTTTGTTGAAAGTTCTGTCTCCTTAGAAAACCCTCCTTCATTCCTCTCCCTCCCGGGACAGGAAGCGCCCTGGGGTGTGAGACGATCCCGCTGCGCACCCCCCACACTCTCCCCGAACCTGGCAGCCAAAGAACAGGAGGCTGGGCGGTCAGGCGCGTACCTGGCGCCTGCAGCTCGAGGTGGACCAAGCGGACAGCTGCCCACCCCTTCCCACCCGAGGGTGGCGGGTGTGCTCCAGAGTCCCCTGTGTCAGACGTCCCAGCCGGGGATGGGTAAAACATCTGGCCCCAGTCATTAGGTAAGTCTGCTGGCTTTGAGGGAGTCTGGGGCTGAGGGGCGTTAAACTCAATTCTGTTCCGCTGGACGCAGCAATTGTTTAGTTTGTGGTGTGTTTAATTTAAAGGTAAGGCACTGAAATGCTAATGTGGCTGAAGCCTCTCATGACTACCAGCGCTCGGTGTCTAGCGTTGACTCTGAAAGGCGGCACACTGAGTGGGTTGGCAGAGAAAGCTTTTATTTTAGTTTATTCCGTTTTTTAAAAGGTGGTTTGTCTTTAATCCTCTGGAAGCCCTCTGTGTCAGCAAGGCTTTTCTTTCCTGCGGTGTGGGACTCCATGTGGGCATCTCTTGCTAGAAATGGGAATTTCTTGGCAAGGAAGAGAGGCAATTTGAGTAACCCCTACACGGACAAATACTTTTCACTTCAACAGAGCTTTTCAGGTGTCATTGAAGATGTGTGAGAAACCAGATAGAAAGCTATAGAAAATGCTGTTTTAAAAAGTAGTCTCCAGTTGATGGCTTTAGTGAGGCTTTTGCCACTTGATCTCCTGAACTGAGTCAGCTCGGGTCATAGCTTTACATGGAAGAGTTTTGTTGGACCTCAGGGAAGAGACTGGGGAGGCGGTTGGCGTCTCGGGCTTCTTTTCCAGCTTGGACAGTGAGTATCAGGGCTCGGAGCAAAATGCACACAAATTGATTTGTTTCTCCTCGTAAAAAGATAAAATGCTTAGGGTGTCTGTTATTTGAAGAGTAGAAAAAGGTTTATTTACATAGTTTCTCCCCAAAGAGCGTATTTTGGAGTGGCTCCTTATTGCTCTTAACTCCCTTTGTAAAATTTGGCCAGTTGATAGTTATTAGAAGACAAGCACATGCTTACTTTGAAAGGATCAATGAAGTTCTTGTTCATCTGACAAGTTTGGTGTCTCTGTATGGCATTGGGCTTAAGGACAGGGGGCACTTCGAAAGCATGGCACTTGTGGGACTCCGAGGAATGGGGGAGTGGGTGGTGGGGGAAAGGGTTGAATTTCGGGAAATGGTGGCAGTCTTCTGAATGTGCCACAGAAGATGCAGGATGAGATGGTTAGAAGTAAAGGGCTGTTCTGTAAAACAAAACAAAACAAAAAATTGACCTCAAGGGAAAACGAGGGAAAGAGCTAATGCAGCATTGCGCTGGGCTGGGTGAGCAGACTGACCTGGGGAGCTCTGGTCACCCCCGGCACGGGGCTCCAGATTCAGGTCACTGCTGATCGCCAGGACCGAGGACCAGGGGCTTTCATGAGCAGTGCCCAGGGGAAACCAGTCACTGGGTTTTGTGGGACTATGGAAAAAAATTCTGTCCAGAGACCAAGTGCAGCAGGTCCCAGCTGAGAAGGACCCTGATTATTTATCATCCAAGGAAGCTTTCTGTTTGTGGCTCCTCCCCTTCCCCTCCCCTGCCCACCTGCAGGGCTGTCCCATTTCTCACCACCTGTCCAGTTTCCCTGAACAGCTTTTATGTTCTGAACTAGTTCAGCGCCATAGAGAAGCTTTTGTTAAGCATTCATAATTAGCCTGTAATATTTTTTACCCTATGAAATTTTCTCAAGCCTTCTGACACTGTTAAGTGCCTCAGTGATTAGGTTTGAACAACTGTGACCTTCAGCTGCCTGAAGCTGTGTAATGCCATCCTTGTTGATTGTAGATTCAAACTCAGGGATTTTTTCAGTCAACAGGAGGAAATACCAGAAAGGGGTTTAGGGTCTTCCCTTCCTGCCTTTGGGCTCTGTATGCTAAGACCTGTTCTTACGTGTAAGGTGCTTCTCCTCAATCTTGATTCTAGTTTCTCTAAACAGATCAATTTCCTAAAGAGGCAGAACAACAGGGTGCCTGGTTTAGGAGTCAGAAAACCTGGTTCAGTGTGGCTCCCACCACCGGCTACCCTGGGCCCTTTGGCAACTCCTTTAGTACAACATTTCCCCTCAGTAAAAAGGAAGAGGTCAATGCAAGGTGGGACCTGTGGCCCCATTGTAGCTCACATTGTGGGCGGCATGCCCACAATGGATACATGCTCAGGATACATGCTCAGCTTCCAGATTGGAAAGGTTAGAGTCCCGCCTTGCTCTGTTCCCATCTGGGTAAGGCATCTCCTCCCTCCAGTCTCACATCTGCTTCCATTCCTTTGTCCAACTTGCAATCAGAGTGATTGTTCTTAAAATCAAATTGGATTGTATCATTCTCCTGCTCACAAGCCTTCGGTAGCTCCCTACTGCTCTCAGAATAGTGTCATACAACGTCTTTCATGATCTGGCTCCTCTGCAGCCTGTTTCTTGTCCTCCACTGACCCACAACCCTGACTCAAGCAGTTGCAAGCACAGGCAGTTCCCAGGACTGGTCCTTCTCCCTCCCGCTCTAGAGAGTGTCTCCAGCACACACGCACGCATGGGAGTGCGTGTGCAGCCCTCCACTGTCAGTTTCATCCTCTGGTATTCCAGAGCCTCTCTGCTTGCCCCTGCCCATGCACTTCCCACACCATATTGTGGTTGCTTGAGAGTACTCCCCACTCCCATCCCACCACAGTGAGCCCCTCAAGACAGAGATTTGTGTGTGTGGGGGGGGGGGCAGCATTCTGTGCATTCTCAGCATCCTGGTAGGCACTCAGTAAATATATATACACAGAATCAGAGGAAGGCTAGAGGAACAACTGACAAACCCAGGTGAATTCAGAGACCAGCATAAAGATGGCAAAGACTGTGGAAACAGGGGTGAAGGAGAAATAAGTGAGGGAGCCTGACAGTTTAGCCCAGAGCATGGGGAGGGGTGAGATAGTAACTTACCTTATATCAAGGGCTGCCACGGGCAGGTGGGGTATGATTTACTCCAACCTCTGCAGAGGGCAGAAGTACACTTTCTGGTAGGAGGAAGAAGGACCTGGACAACCCCAGAGGCAGCCTTGGAGAACACTCTGACATGCCGTTTGGGAATGTTTGGTGGAGGAAGGCTACCTTGCAGAGAAGAGGTGGATTCCTGGGGACATGGGGGGCTGCCTGGCCCTGAAGGCCCCCAGCACCATCTCAGGAGTGTGGTTAGGAGGATTCTTGTGTTGGGTGGGTGTTCAAACCCTAATGTTGAAAACCCTGCAGAACATGGATTCTAAGGTCTGCAGGTCCCTGGCCACCCTAAAAGTCTGATTCTCCTATCGAGGCCATAATGCCATGCAATTTAGAAAGCTGAGCAGACATTCTCATTTCTGACTTCTCTTCTTTAGTGGCTTTAGAGTGTTTTACCTCTTCCAGCCACCCATGATGCCTGTCCACTTAATTGTTCCCTTGTGAAAGGAAACAGGGACATGGAGAAGTTACATGACCTTCCTAGTGTTTGCAGGTCCTAATAAGGAGCAGAATATTAATAGGAAACAGAACTCTCAAGTCCAAGGTATTAAATCAGATGACTTTTCCAGTCTCTGATGACGTTGTGAGCCAAGTTGTCCTATGAAGTGTCACATTCCTTCATTCCACATCTAAAGCTCAAGAACACAACCGTGGCCCTGGTCCGTGTGGATCAGGTGGTTGGAGCATCATCCCTTTACACCAAAAGATCACAGGTTCGATTCCTGGTCAGGACACATACTGAGGTTTGCAGGTTCGACCCCCAATCAAGGTGCATGCTAGAGGTAACCGATTGATGTTTCTCTCTCTCCACCCCTTCCTCTCTCTCTAGAATCAATAAATACATGCTTGGGTAAGGATTAAAAAATTAAAAAGAAAAAAAGACCACAACCATGGAAGAATGGCAGTAGACATGGGTTCTGGAACTAGATTGACTGTATGACCTCAGAAAGTCACTTCATCTTTTTCTGACTAATTCAGTTGCCTCATTTGTAAAATGAATATAATAGTGGAATTAACCTTATTGGGTTGTAAGGATAAAATGGATGTAGTAAGTACTTTATATTACCTAGGATTATTGGTCCTGGATGGGAGAGGACAGGACTTGGGAACACAGAGAACTGATTTCTCCTTCCAGTGCTAAAGGTGTAGTGTGGTGGTCTTCAGTGGCTCCCTGCACAGCCTCTGAAGTTCCTCAGAGAACCTGGGCTGGGTATAAGATGACAACCATCTGCAAAGAAGAACAAAATGGGGGTGCATGCACTAAGATGGGGCTCACGTGCTGCTGTCTATGGTCCTGAAACACCTCTCCAGAAAACTGAAGGTGGTGGGGTTGTACCCATAGTCTCATGTCCTCCTCCCCATAATCCTCCGCTATGGACAGTCTTCCCATGGAATAGAAGTTGGATAAATTGTCGACAAACTTTTGAATCATTAGTTTCTTCTTCTCTGATGACAGGTAGTTTCCATCCTCTGATGTGTTTACAGGAATGTTGCCAGGTTATATGCCTCCTATATATGCAACACCTCTGCACCTGATGCCTGCCGGAGGGACACAGTCAGAAAGAGCAACATAGTGGCAACAAACTTATCTTTGACTCTGATCTTCCTCTTTGTGGAGTCACTGGAACTCTAAGTTCACTGAAGACATAGCCCAGCTTCTGCCTGACAATAGCCCAGGGGCCTCATACAGGTTTTAGCAATTCATGTTTTCCTGAGGCTGGGGTCACAGCCACACTCTCCTCTGCCTGCAGGAGGCCTGCCTCTGCCATCCTTGCATCTGCTATTGCTGATACTGTGCTGTCTTTCCACTAGTCCCCACCTGGAGCAGGGCTGGCTCTCCCCTACCAAGGTCACAACTCTTCTGTTAGCTATCTCAAAGGGTTCTCCTGCTGTTTCAACTTAGAATTTTTATCAAGGACTTGGGATCAATTCCCAGTGGAGTTTGGGTCACAAAATAGTTAAGACACTCTCCCACCCCCCCCCCCCACCACCACCCTCCCCCCCCCCGACCCCCAGTATCTTGCTCAAAAGCCTTTCTCCTTTCTTTTTTATAAGTCTGGACATTGCAATCCATCACTGTCTTGGGATAAGTTTCGGGCCCCACCAGGGCCCTCCCCAGGGAAGATATGAAGGGCATGCTGCCTCTCTCCTTTTTCTCTGTGTCAGTTTTATCTGACATCTGGCGGCTCAGCTACATTCTCAACACCCTCCTCAAATACCTCTCTTGGTGGCCCTTGAGGTTGGCAGAGCTCCTGAGCAGACCCTGCCAACTGGGCTCCCTCTGGGGCCCTCCCAATCCACAGATATGAAAGTGACCCAGGCTTTCTAAGCCAGGGGAACTCTCCGAACCTGATGTAGTGTTATTACAAGGAAAGAATTAGAAAGAACTTCCCTTTTCATTGATTAACTAAGCAGAAATAAAACCCTTAATGTTGATTTGGCTCATTCAAGCTCCAAGCAGGGTTAAACTCAATAATTGTTCAAACTTAGAAAGAGAGAAAAACACCTCTTAGAGACTGAAACTTTAAAACACCCCTCATAGATTGGAGGTGGTTTTTCATTTTCCCGAATGGCCATACCAGTTCCTTCACAGTGCCATTTAAGCCCTTTGCCTATTTTTCTGTCCTTCGGGGGAATCAGAGGAAAGATGGTAGCCTGCCTTGACCGACCACAATGTAACTCTCCCTGCCTGAGTTCTTATCCACCCCACTGCACACACTCACACATCCCCGCGCACACGTTTAGCTCTGAACCGTAATCACCTGTGTCCGACTTGGCTCTCAGCGGCGAAGCCGGAGCCCTGGGTGTGCAATACCATAAACACGTTTCCCCAAGAGAGGCTTATGCAGCAATCCAGACACTCTCATTGTTCTGCCTTTTAATTAGTTCAGGGAGTCGCAGCCGCACAGTGTGGGTGTGCTTGCCAGCTGTGCTTTTTGGGAAGTTATATGGTCTGTGCTCGTTCTGGCTCCTCCCTCGGTGTTAGGAAATTATAGAGCTGGCCAACTTTGCTTGTCTTGGAAGTGTGTGCACTGACCTTACCCACAGAGCCTGGGGTGCTCCAGGGCCTTTCTGGGTCAGAGCTCAAAAGCCCTTGGGGACATTCAGGTCTCAGATCTTTCCTGCTGTCCTCGAGTGGGGCAAAAGTGATTGGCCTTTGGGCCAAAAGGGATTGCCTGTATCTATGATTATTCAATCCCCTTGGGCAACCTACCACAGAATCAGTGCCCGCAGGGACCAGAGGAGGGATGTTATGGCTTGAGAGGCTGGTGGGGAAGCTGCATCCCTCTCCTGAAGGGCTGTGTTCTGGAGACTGCCAGATACCTTATCCCCAAGAAAAGAGAGGCCCTGCAGAGCCCTCACTGCCTTCTTCCCAGGCTGTGCACCGCGGCTTCCCCCAGGGGCTGGGGGATAACTGCATGGCTGAAATAAAATCTCTCATCGCTGCTGACTTTTTAATTTAAACTTTTCTACTCTACACCAGTCCCCTCTTATTTTGTTTATGGGTTCTCCCTCTGGGTAACCAGATCATACTTTCAGCTCTGGTCTAACTTTCCCACTTTGCCAAGGCTCAGCACATCCCCCTCTTTAAACGGGTGGGGGCGATGGTGTTTTTCCTGGCGTTCTCCCACAGACAATTTTCCAGCTCAGCTCTGAGTGGCCAGTGCCTCTCCAATTTGCCCATATGGCCTGTGTAGTTTTCTACAGCACACTTTTTAGCTGAAAACCACCAGGGTGCAATTTTCTTTCTTATCTCATCCCTTGGCATGGATTCCACTTGTTGGTTTCCTCCTCTCTGCACACCTTCTTCTTCTCCCCCCCACTTCCCTCTTCTCCCTCCTGCCTCCTCCTCCTCAGTTAGGTGGACTTTTATTTTGCTTTATTTTACTTTATTTTTTGACATTTAAAAAACTTTCATTGTTATTCTATTAGAGTTATCCCAATTTTTCCCGCTTTGCACTCCTCCACCCAGCCCACCACTGCCCCCTGCCCCCCCGCCCCCGCTCCGACCGTCAGTCCCCACACTGTTGTCCATGTCCATGGGTCTAATATTCATACATATTCTTTGACTAGTGTCTTCCCCTTCTTTCCACCATTATCCTCTTCCCCCCATCCCCAGTCATTGTCAATGTGTTTGATGTTTCTGTGTCCCTGGTTCTATTTTGCTCATTAGGTTTTTTTTTTTGTTCATTAGGTTCCTCTTATAGTTGAAATCATATGATATTTGTCTTTCACTATCAGCTTATTTCACTTAGCATAATGCTCTCCAGTTCCATCCATGCTGTCACAAAAGGTAGTAGCTCCTTCTTTCTTTCTGCTGTGTGGTATTCCATTGTGTAAATGTACTACAGTTTTTCAACCCACTCATTTACTGGTGGACACTTAGGCTGTTTCCAGCATTTGCTTATTGTAAATTGTGCTACTATGAACATAGGGGTGCATTAGTTCTTCTGAACTGGTGATTTGGGATTCTTAGGTTATATTCCTAGCAGTGGAATTGCCAGGTCAAAAGGCAGTTCCATTTTTAGTTTTTTGAGGACATTCCATACTGTTTTTTGGAAGTGGCTGTACCAGTCTGCATTCCCACCAATGGTACACTAGGGTTCCCTTTTCTCCACATCCTCGCCAGCACTTGTTTTTTGCTGATTTGTTAATGATGGCCATTCTGACCAGGGCATACCCACTTTTGTGGCAGCTGTCTGCATCCCTCCTGCCTCACTTGGTCTTTTGGGCAAGGCCTTGGCCAGCCTTCCACCTTGGCACTTGGCTTCTCCAGAGGGTTGCTCTTTGCAAACAGTTGTTAGTTGCTGCCCTGGCTGTTGACTCTGATAGTACAACCGCACAGGTAGCCACTTGCTGGCCACCTAGTCCCACACATCACGTTGATTTCACTGAATGTACCTCAGCAAAGCCTGAGGGGCAGCAGCCCCGTGACATTGCTGCACTCTGAGGCCTAGGCAAAGGCAGAGCACAGAGGAGGGGCTCGGAGCTCCTTGACAAAGGTGTTTTCCACGCCTAGAACTGCGTTGTTTTGTAACCTCTATCTAATGTCAGGAGATCTGCCTAGGAGAAATGATGTATTAGATGTTATATTTATTTTTCAAAATAGCATAGGTAATCAAACTTTACATAGATTTTTCATTAATTTTTTAAAAAAGCAATAATACATTCACATGGCTCAAACCCCCAAAACCAGCAAGTCTTACAATGCAAAAATCCTTTCTCCCTTCCTTGTTCTACTTCTGCCAAGTCTCCACTCTGCCTGGGTAGGCCCCGTGCTTAGTTTCTTAATGGCTCTTTCTTAGTTTTTGTTGGGTCTTGAGTCTTGTCCCAGATTCAAAATCAGTCAGGCGCTTCAAAAACAGTGGCTACATGCTGGCTAGTTAAACAGGAAGGAGGCCTCTTTCACTCTGTCACATATCTGCCTTTTAGGATTGAGGTACCTGAAGATCCCTCACCATGTAGTTATATAGATTCTGTCCCAAGGTCTTTTTCTTTCTCTGTCTACAACATAGCTTTGGTTCTACTATATATTTTTATCTCAGCCCTCTTTGTCTAAGTGTCTTTGTTTCAATGTCTTGAAGCTTAAAGTAGATTCCATGACTTGGGAACTTAGTGATCTGGCCCCAGTTAGTCATATAAGGCTCTAGAAAAATCTGCCCTGACTGGTGTGGCCCAGTGGATTGAGCACTGACCTGTGAACCAAAGGGTTGCTGGTTCAATTCCCAGTCAGGGCATATGCCTGGGTTGCAGCCAGGTCCCTGGCTGGGGGTGTATGAGAGGCAACTGCACATTGATGTTTCTTTCCCTTTCTTCCTTCCTCCCTTTCCCTCTCTCTAGAAATAAATAAATGTTAAAGATCCTTTAAAAAAATGGGCAGAGGATCTGAATAGACATTTCTCCAAAGAAGATATGCAGACGAAAAAACATATGAAGAGGTGCTCAGCATCACTAATCATCAGGGACATGCAAATTGAAACCACAATGAACTATTACCTCACACCTGTCAAAATGGCTATAATCAAAAATCAATAAATAACAAGTGCTAGGGAAGGTATGGAGAAAGGGGAATTCTTCTGCACTATTGGTGGGATTGTAAATTGGTGCAGCAACTATGGAAACAGTGTGGAGCCCTGACTGGTGTGGCTCAGTTGCTTAGGCATTGTCCCCAGAGCAAAAGGTCGCCAGTTCATTCCTGGTCAGGGTCATGCCTGAGTTGGTGGGTTCAGTCCCTGGTTGAGTGCATTCCAGAGGCAACCAACCAATGTTTCTCTTTTGCATCAGTGTTTCTCTCCCTCTCTTTCTCCTTCCTTTCCCCCTCTCTAAAAAAAATAAATAAAATCTCTTTAAAAAGAAACAATGTTGAGATTCCTCAAAAAGATTAAAATAGAGCTGCTATATGACCAGTGATTCTATTTCTGGGTATGTAGTTGTAGAAAAAAGAAACATAATCTTAAAAAGATATATGCAACCCAGCCCTGACTGATGTGGCACAATTGGTTCGGCATCACCCTGCCAAGCAAAAGGTCGCTGGTTCAATTCCCCATCAGGGCACATGCCTGGGTTGCAGGTTTGTCCCAGGTTTGTCCCTGGTCAGGGCATGGATGAGAGGCAACCAATTAATGTCTCACATAGATGTTTTTTTCCCTCTCTTTCTCCTTTGCCTCTCTCTCTCAAAAAAAAAAAAAAGATATATGCACCCTATGTTCATTTGTTCATTTGCAGCATCATTTACAACCACCAAGATATTGGAGCAACCTAGGTACCCATTGATAGGTGATGAATGGATAAAGAAGAGATACACACACTCTCTCTCTCCCTCTCCCTCCCTCTCTCTCTCTCTCTCTCTCTCTCTCTCTCTCTCTCTCACACACACACACACACACACACACACACTGGAATATTACTCAGCAGTGAAAAAAGAATGAAATCAGAACCATGGCAGCAAGTGAAAAGGGGTGAGTCTACAATGAAGGGCCTTGAGTGCTAAGGAGTTTGGGCTTTATCCTGAGAGTTATGAAGAACCATTGAGAAGCACTATAATTATAATGCAGTTTTTGAGAGGGTAGTATTTAAAGACTGTTTGACTTGGTTCAAATGCTGGCTCTGCCACTTACTAGCTGTGTGATCTTGGACAAGTTACTTAACCTCTCTTAGCCTTGGTTTCCTCATCTTTGAAATGGGAGAAATAACCATGCTTCACAGACTTATGATGAGATTTAAAGGCATTTTAAATGTAGAGCACTTAGACTAGAGGCTGGCATGCTATGAGCATTCAGTAAGTGTTAGCTATTTAGAAATGATTGGACAGTTAAATGACATGATCACATTTGTCTTTTAGAATGAACACTGCAGCATGGAGAATAGATTGAGGAGGGCAAGGCAGAAGGCAGGAAGAGCAGCAAAGGAGCAGTAATGAGGCAAATAGTGGGAGCCTGCGTTAGGCTAGAGAGAAGGGAGTAGATCTGAGGGTCTGGAGGTGTGAAGAAGAGGACTAGGAATGCAATGCAGCGGGCACGGAGAGAGGGAGGAAAGACTGTAGGTGGCAGGTGGTCAGGAAAGGCTTCAAGGAAGAGGTGGGCCTCGGGCTGGGCCTCAAAGGGGTGTCTCCACAGAGAAGAGGAAGGAAGACCTTCTGGGTGGAGGAAGCAGTGTGGGAAGACAAAAGGGGGTTTTTTAAGAGTGTTGGGGTTTTCAATAAACATATGTCATTTGATTATTTAAATGTGAATGAAAAGTGAATAAAAAGCAGTAGGCTTAAACAAACAAAAATGACTCCAGGGGCCCCAGGCTCCACATGCTGCTCCTCTAGCACCTACAGACCCCACCTGGCCACACGCCCAGGCGCCGTCCCATCAGGCAGCCTTCCAGCCAAGAGCTGCTCCCACCCTCCTGGGTACCCAGATGAGTTGGAACTGCAATTTGCACCCCCACCCCACACTGAAGGATTAAGGTCTCTTTCATAAACAGAGAGGGAGAGAGATCTTTCCTGTCTACACTGTGCCTGGTTTACTGCATCTTCCTGTTGTCATAATGATCCTTTGTTGTGGCAAAGGCCACTTCAGACCAGTGGGGCAATATTTCTCCCTTGCCACACTTTAAATGCTGTTGCTGGCTGACTGTGTCACAGGCAGTGGGTTGCATCAGCCTGTACTCTGTGAGGTTAGTCTGGGGGATGATGACAAGCCGGTGTTTGTTCCAGTTCTGCACAGCAGTGTAGAGGAGACAGGTAGGGTAGCAGGCTGTGGCATTTATGCTGATGAGTGTTCTTCTTGGCTGGGACACGCAGGCCCGGAATCTTCCACGTTTACCTGCCCCAACGACCACTCTCCCACTCGACCTGGAGAAGGGCTGTTGGTGGCAGAGAGCAGGACTTTTCTCCCATTTTGTTCTCACACAGCCTCTTCTCAGGTGCCATCCACTGTCCTTCCTCCCAGATGAGATGGGAAAATAAAGACGTGGCAATGCTGCCTAGCAGGTGAACAGTCAGCAGGGAACCGAACTGGACCCAGTTCAGTGACTTGGTGAGCCCGTTATTCGAAGGGGGAAGATAAACACACACAAGATACAAAAGATAAGCAGACATTGCTCCTGACTTTGGTCAGCACTTCTCAGAACGTTTCTCACATAATCTGCTCCTGGGATCACCGTGAGTCTGCTGTGCTCTAAAAATGACATACACATAATCCTGGATGGGTGGCTCAGTCAGTTGGAGTGTCTTCCTGCACCCCTTCTGCAGGTTTGATTCCCAGTCAGGGCACATACCTAGGTTGTAGGTTCCATC
This sequence comes from Phyllostomus hastatus, assembly GCF_019186645.2. Lineage (NCBI taxonomy): Eukaryota > Metazoa > Chordata > Mammalia > Chiroptera > Phyllostomidae > Phyllostomus > Phyllostomus hastatus. The sequence continues at coordinate 13,123,762 of NW_025333900.1, forward strand.
CCCGGTTGGGGTGTGTATGGGAGGCAACCAATCGATGTTTCTCACAGCAATGTTTCTCTCTCTCTGCCCCTCCCCTTTCCTCTCTCTCTAAAGTCAATAAACATAGCCTCATGTGAGAACTAAAAAAATGACATACACCAGAAAGCTCAAAGCAGAGTAGGGTTACAATAGCCTTAGGGCACAGGTTCACGCCATACTAAAACTAGCTGCCCATTAGGCGCTTCTCCCAGACAAATGATTTGGCTGTGTTGGACTCACCATGTGGGCTTAGAGCAGGTCATTTGGACTCTATCCCCAAGACAGCCACCAGTTCATCCCCTGCAGGCCAGGCCTGCCCAGCGACTCCCAGCTCATGCCGTTCTTTTTCAGCCACTGGCGGGGCCCCCTGGAAACTCCTTCTCTCCTGACCTGGGACAGCGGGAACTGAAGACCACAGCTTCAGCCTCCTCTTTCTCCGGTCCCTGTGGGCACGTGCTGCCCACATCTCCCTTCAGAGCCGAGGCACTCATTCCCCTGGCTGCCGGGAGTGTTGCCTGCTGTTGCAGGGCAGCTGGGTCCTTCCCTAGGAGCTGACCTCAGCCAAAGACTGTGCTGCTATCCCAGGAATAACCACATCTGATGACTGATCAATGCAGAGGTACCAAGCTCTCATCCCTTCGCCTCCATTCAGGATCTCTCCGAAGGGCCAGCTCAGCTTCAGAGCACTCTGTGAGACCAGCTGAGGCCTCTGTCACAAAGATGCACTGCTCAACCTTGTGTCTGAGCCTCCTTCTCTCAATCCCTTATGGGTATCATTCCCAAGAGCCCTCCCCAGTAAACCACTTGCGTGTAAGTCTCCATCTCAAAGTCTGCCCCTCAGGGAACGTGACCCACAACAATTAAAGATAGTGGACAGGAGGGCTGCCAGCATGAAGTCCAGGCATGGGCAGTCTGTAGGCTGTGCTTCATACAGCAGGGAGGCTGGCTGTGGGCGAAACAATGTGGAGGGACCCATGTCCAGGAGGTTGGGAGGCTGGTGAAGGAAAGACCCAGTAGAAAAGGAGTTAACTCTGAAGGGCACCTACCTTGCCCTCTGCAGCCTGTGGGGGGGTTGTCTTCTCCATCTTGAAGGACAAGGAGAGGGAAAAAGTACAGAGGAGTCATGATGCTTTGTAGAGAGGTCAGCTATTTGTCCAACAGCTGACCCAGCACATGTTGCAGAAACAATTTTATTTCTTGATGTCTGGGCAGACTTCCATCCATTCAAAGTCAGCCTGGGGAATTATGTGGTTAAACTTATCCCCAGCTTTCTCAGTGGAGTGAGATGCAGATGCAAAGCGGGGATGTGAGAAAAGAGAAACTGGAGGGAGCTGCTGTATGGTCCATGCCTCTCGGGGGGAAGAGGGGGCTGGAAGGGAGGTCTGACCCCACTTCTTTGGCCAGGCTTCATGCCCCCAGCCCATGAGGCATGCTCCTTTTGGAAGATCACTAGATGTCCTGTCTGAACATAAATACCCTGAACATGTCGTCAAGAAACAGGAGGGAGGGTCTTCCTTTTTGTGCCTCAACAAGGAACCCAAATGCAGTTTCCCCAGCACCCAGCAGTGAGACACAGTCTCCTGTCCGTCAGACCCAGACCAGGCCCGCCCACCATGACTTGCTCACACGGGGGCGGAGCTGGAACCACAGCTAGCCTCAGGAGACCCTCAGGTCCCAAAGAGGCCAGTGCAGCTCAGCATTGCTCCCTTTCCCATTCCAGGCAGCTCAAGAACCCTGCAGTGTACAGTTTCTAAGGCCAGGCCCCGAGCCTCAGAGGCTAACTTGGGCATAGCTCCTGGCACAGCAGCCATGGGAATGCGAGGGAATGGTCGGAAAAGCTGTGGGACTCTCTGAGTGCCGTTGGTGCCCAAAACCATCCTGGTCCTTTCCAGAGTGACACCTGGGCATTCACCAGTGTGTGTCTTATGGCTCAGGGACAATGGGCACAGACACACTTCTGTCCAAATGATGTATTACCTCTTAAGAACTAACTGAGGTCCCTTTAGTTTCTGTTCATGTTTTTGTTTGAAAATAACTTTTAAAAATATATAACAATTTCAGTTAAAGTCAAAACATAAGCACAAGATAATGACTTGCTCCATTAGCTTTTTTACCTAGCCCAAGCACTCCCAGGGAGTAGGAGAAGTTTACAGTGACTTGTTCAGCACAGGGTGGGTGATGGGCTATCCAGGCAGACCACCCAGCTGGCTTCCGGCATGAAGTGAAGGTGGGCTCTGTACGCGTTGGAGGTAGTAGGGTTGCTTGTTAGACCAGTGGTTGGTGTTGGCAGAGACAGAGCAGAGGGCACAGAGTTAAGAGTGGCATAGCAAGAACAGCCCCGAATGACTGTGGGCCAGCAATTTTCTAGAAGAAGGACAATGAATGTGTCCAAGGGTACTAACACACAAAGACAGGGGGATCTATTCTCAACCCTACATACAACTAAATCACAGCTCAGTTTGCGTCTTTGAGTTTCCACATAATTCTAAAATTCTGTCGATCAGTTCCACGCAATTTGCCTGTGCAGCTGACAGTTCCCTCCAATCCACTCAAAGTGTTAGAGGCTCAGAGCCGTGCAGCCCACAGGAGGGGGCGCGCTCTCCCCTCTGTCATGGCTCCAGGCTGTGGGGAGTCCCACTCTGTTCGGGCTGAGCCCTGGGGTCATTGTGACTGCAGATAGCCCTGGTATAGAATATGAAACAAAAATTAAAATAATACAAAAGCCCCTATCATCATATATTATCTTGGACAATTTTAAATGATTAAATGTTTCCTCCTTTTTGAGCACGTACGTGTGCACTGGTGCACACACACACTTTTGCTCTGAATCTCTTTATATATTTACAAATTTCTGATCCTTCACCCACATACTGGTGATAAAACGTCTGGCTCAAATGTCACCTCTGAGATGTGTTGTGTGTGTCAAATGACACAATGTGACCCTCTGGAAAGACGAAGTGCTGTAAAAAATGGATGGCATCGCTACCGATTACTGTATTTCATCATTTGTTATCTGATTAGTTTGCATCCTGCCCTGCGTGTTCAGAGAACAAAGGAGGGCTGAACTTTAGAGCTAGTCTCTCAATGGTCATTGTGTGGACAGGAACAGAGCTGAAGGAATACAGTAGGATGCGGGCGTGTTTTCCCCAGAAGGCTGACTGAGCAGTTCTTCAAGTGTTTGCAAGAACAGGGCAGAATTCCATCCAGCTTTCAAACCTCGAGCCAAGACTCAGCATTAACAAAGCCAAAAGTTTCATTTCTTTGACTGTGGGAGTGCTACAATCACCCTTTAAATAGCCATTCATTTTGAAGTTCAATAAGCACTTTGATTGTGAAACATTTTTACTGAGGGGTGAAAAGTTCTTGGCTTTAAATGGCACTTAATGAGCAGTGGCCCATGTCTCAGTTTGGACACCACATGCTCCCCTGCCTAAGGTGCTCCCCTGGATGGAGCACCTTAGTCACGGAGCCAATGCCTGATCTACGTGTTGGGGGCAGGGGTGTGTGTGTGTGTTGGGAGGAAGGGGCAAAGTTATGGAAGCATTTTTTTACCCCCTCTTCTCTGCAAGATTTCCTGTGATTTAAGTCACAGTAAAGTGCCCTTAAGTCTACATGCAAAAGATCCCAAATGCCAGCCCAGTAGCCAGCCATGGCAGTGGGTAGATTTTTTGGTCTTGCAATAGCAGGAAGTAAGACCTGTGGGCTCTCAGGTCTCAGTCACAGGTTTAGGCGGCTTATTACAACTCTAAGTGGAAGTATTTCCCACTGCAAGTCTGGAATAGTCCTGGGAGGCGGGGCGTGTAAGTCAGTGTCTGTGTACCTAAAGCAGAGGAAAATTTGCAGGAGGGCTGCTTCACAAGACAAATCCAAGAAGACAGACTAAGGAGAGAGAGTTTAATGTATCACAGCTACCGAGAAACAGGCTTCCGTGGGCCAGTGAGACATCCCTTCCAACGCTGTGAAAGCAGCGCCATTTCCTTCACGTGCCACCATTGAGGAGTTGGCTGCATGCTCGTACCTCACCCTCACGAGGCTGGGAGTCACACATCCTGGGGTGACACAGGACATACAGTTCGGAAACTGAAGATGTGGATTTGAATCCCAGCTCTGTTGCTCACCTGCCATGGACCTGGGCCAAGACCTGTCTGCCTGTCTGAGGCTATTTCTTCACCTGTCGTTGGGGATAAGACCGACTTCAAAGGGTCTTGAAGTTGAACCTACTAGAGTCAATGAATGTGGCCATGTTCTGTTAAGTTTAAAGCATTGTAGAAATAAGCAGCATTATCGTTAAAGAGATTCACTTAGCACAGCACGCCATGTGACTCAGTACAGGTCATCGGTGGGTCTCAACTCAGGAGGTGAAGCTCCTAGTGTTGGGTTGGCCAAAAAGTTTGTTGAGTTTTTTTCTGTAAGATAAGAGACATATTTTTAATTTTCACCAATAACGTTATTAAGTTGAATGTTTTGAGTATGTCGGCTGTCTCCCACATGGTATAACATTGATTGTTCTCCATTAATGTCTCAACTTGATTGCTGTCAACTTCAACTGGTCTACCTGACCATGGAGCATCGTCCAGCGAGAAATCTCCAACATGAGACTTCACAAACTGCTTTTGACACATTCGATCAGTCACAGCACGTACTCCATACACTGCACAAATCTTTTTTTGTGTTTAAGTTGCATTTTTACCTTTCTTGAAATAAAACATAATATGCCAAAAATGTTGCATATTTTCTTCCATCTTCAGTATTAAAAATGGCTACACAGAAATCATCAATTTTGATAATTTTTTAAATGCACGCTGACATGACAGCTGTCACAATACAATCTAATAAAATTGTTTTGAATGAATTTAAGACAACTAAGTGCTAGTAGAACTATCTTATGAAAAAAAACAAACTTTTTGGCCAATCCAGTAATAAACATCCTGCCACAGCTGTACCTGGTGCCCTGTTCTTTTCCTAGACAAACAACAAATGGACATCAGTCCCTTCTGCTTTGTCTACTTCTTGAAAGGTAGTCTAATGCCAGCTGGTCCCTCCCGTACGAGAAAAGTAGGGGTGGCTTTTGTGTTAGTTATGTGGAGTGTGGTTCTGGGGGAAGTAAGCCCACCTCCTGGCCTCACTGGGCTCACAGCAGTTCTCAGCCTTTCCCCTCTGAGACACAAGACAGGTGGCACTAAGGAGTGTGCATTTATCATGTGCCATTTACAGAGTTCAGACTGTCCTCGCCCAACCCTTTTTATTGTGTCCGAACAAGTGAGAACAGCAGTATTGTACATATGACTGTGAACCTGCTCTTGTTTCAAATCTTAGGTACTTTCTATTATTGATAACAAATTACTTGTGACACACCTTTGTACCAGTTGACACCATATGGTATACCTGAAGGTCAAGATTGTGAATGAATGTCTCCGTCTGCAAGTGAGAGCAGGAATTTGTCTTACCTATCTTAGTATTCCCAGTGCTCGGCCCATGGTAGAAGGTGAACACTGACTTGAACTGGTGGCTGTAGCCTGAGGAGGAAACACCTCCCAGCTCCCCACAGATGAGCTCTGGGGCCGTTCCACGCCCAGGGGTGCTAGGTGCTTAGTCAGAGCCCTTTTAGAAACAGTATAGTCATGTGACAGAGGATGAGTCATGGACTCTATGGGGGATTTCACTGCTAAGACAGACAAGGCAGCTTCCTTCATGCTCTGTGATAGTGACAGTTTTAAGTGAAAGAGTTAGTGCCTGCCTTCTTTCATGTCTGCCTTTGAAGAGGGTGGCCTATTGCCAGCACAAGGTGCCTGAGGTCTGGGCTTGGTGAGTGTGCAGGTGGTACTGCTCAGAGGATAAACTGAAAAGCCAAAACACATCTCCAAGTGCACAGCAAAGCGGTGCATTCTGAGTGTTGTTCCTAAAGATGTTCAAAGACACATGCGTTTGTCTGGCTCCTTTGGGTGGATCTGCAGATTTGAGAAATGTGTGGGTTCTAGGGCCACAGCTGGCATGGATTTTCCCTTCTGGGCGAGGACAGCATTGCCAGGGCAGCAGCCTGAGCCACACAGCCTGGGGTAGGAGCAGTCATGAGGCTGGCAGCTCTTAAGAGCTGGCTGAGAGCACCGTTTTCTGGAGAACCTTCTAGATAATTCATCACAAGTGTGCCAATGGCACTGGTGGCCAAGAGCAAATGGGCCACACACCAATTTTTGTTTTTTAAGACTTTATTTATTTTTAGAGGGGAAGGGAGGAAGAAAGAGAGGGAGAGAAACATCAATGTGAGAGAGCAACATCGGTCAGGGACTGAACCTGCAACCCAGGCATGTGCTCTGACTGGGAATCAAACTGGTGGCCATTGCTTTGCAGGACAATGCCCAACCCACCAAGCCACACAGGCCATGGCTACCCAGGAAGTTTTTGAGATTAGAAATGTGAATTAGTTGCTCTGTGAATTAATTGTTCTTCTTGTTATGTTCTCCCTGCAGCTCACAAGAAACCAGACCTAAAGGACTGGGCTGGGAGGCTGCGGGGCTGTTTCAGCTGAGGGGTCAGCAGAGGGGCTGCCACACACAAGTCCTCCTTGGTCTTACCAGGCCCGAGTGAATGTTGGCCAGGTCAGAACAGTGAAGAGGTTTCATTCCATTTCTTGAAAGAAGGGGATTATAAGAGGCAAATGCAGAAAGAGAACCAGAGTGGGCATGAGGGAAAGGCCCTTGGCCTGGAGGCCCAGTCTCATGCTGATAGTGGGCTGTCACCCACAACATGGGAGGACTCAGCGATAGCTTAGCAGTGGGCCTTGTAGTCAGGCCTGGTGTCAGGCTTGGTTCTGTCACTTAGACCCTGTGGAACGTGAATAAACCATTCACCCCACCCCCCATCACCAGTGTCCTCGCTGTGGGATGGGAGAAGAGCGAAAATGGTGACTTCCTACCTGGGTTCTCGTCAGGGTGAAGTGAGGGAAGGGCGTGCCATGTTTGCCATTGCATATGGCACATAGCAACTACAGCGCTTGGCATTGTTCCCAAGATCACTATGATCATTGTTACCCAGTGCGACCATTCCCTTTACTCTTGCTAAGTAACAAACAGCGCAAATTCAGGCACAAATACCCCAACCATTTTATTATCCTCATGGATTCTGTGGGTCAGAAGTTCAGAAAGGACACAGTGAGAATGGCTTTGCTCTGTCACATGGTGCCTGGGACACGGACTAGGAAGGTTCAAAATCTGGGGTGTCTCTGTTGGGTGAAGGCTGGAATCACCCAAAGGCTCATTCACTCGCAGGTGTGGTGCCTGGCCTGGGAGGGACTTGAAGCCTAGCGCTGCTGAGCAAAGGGCCTGCAATGGCCTCTCCCTGTGGCTTCCCCACAGCACGGCAGTCTCAGGGAAGCTGGACTTCTAACATGGTGCTCAGCTTCTTCCAGAGCGAGTATCCTGAGAGAACCGGGAGGAAGCTGAGCTGCCTTTTCTGCTGTGGCCTCAGAAGTTGGCTGCGTTCTGTTGATTATAAACAAGTCTCTGAGGTTGGCTGCCTACATTTGAAGGAGGACATTTCGGGGTGAAAGGAATGTTAAAGAATGTGTAGACCTGATTTAAAGCCACCAAAGCCACTGTAGAAAAGAATAGTGCCTTACAATTACAATTTTAAAAGCCCATTCTCGTAATCCTCACAATACTTTTGAGAGTCAGGCGGGCAAGTAATATGACCCCATTTTGTACATGTGGAAATAGGTGAAGCGAGGCCAATTGCTTCACTCCCTGAGATGCAGTATAAAGACTCTATAGAGGATGTCCTCTCTGGTCCCCTTCAGCTCTAACACTTGGCAGTTTTCTGGTCCTTGTGGAAGGGGACAGTCCCGAAAAGCTGACTTGAGTGAAGGGAGTGGAGTGACCAGACGGCTGCTGTTTCAGCAACGTCTGTGACTTCCTGGGGCAAACTAGACTGCTTCCGCCGAGCCCCCACCTGGTTCTGAAGGAGCTAATTTTAAATTCCTTGGTTCAGTGCCAATTATCAAAGGAGAGTTGAAAGGATAATTTTAGCTTAATTGGAATACAAATTCCTTCAATTGAGACCAATTCTGGTGCCTCATCTTAAGATACGGAAACCCTCCTTTATCATTTATCTTTACACTGAAACATTTCAACTACAGCAGGAAAAGCAAAAAATCACAATCACCTTTGCAAATGACTCAGGCCAAGTACATAACAAGAATAAAGATTTTCATGCATATATGATTACTAAATCTGTGCAGGTGCAATTCCCTTTACTCAGTACTTGGGGTCCTGATTCAGTGAGTGAAAATTAAACATTTTAACATTAAATCTATTTTAATTGACTTCAGAGTGAGACAAGAATGAAGAATTCCTAATAAAAGACTCCTATGAAAATTTACTTCCTAATTTAAGTTTTAGAAATTTGGGTATTTAGACATTAGATTTTCTTAAAATGTGGCCGACCTGTATCACATAGTTTCCTAGTCACTGTTAAAGCATCTTTTTAAGAAATGTTTGGTCTTCTGTCTGTTGAAATGTCTACTCTGAAGACCCCTGTTTGTTTCCTTTATTCATGATCTATATTTTAAAAAAATATTGAGGAAAGGATGATAAAACAGAATCATGAAGGAACACTGACCAAAACTTAAACCCAAGCATGCTTTTCTCCAACAGCCTTATGAGCAACACTGAGAGATTAGTACAAAATTACCACCTTCATCCACACCATTTTTGGTTGATTGAAGGGCACAGTGACAGCTTTGAGATGGACACAGTGCCCTGTAGCTATTGCAGATCATCTTGCAACCCTAACCTTAATGATAATTTAAACTTTTAAGAAGGAAGTTAAGCTGGCGTGGCATGGTGGCGTAGCTATACGAGTACCCAGTCAAGTGTCTACTCAGCACCTTTTTGTGTCCAGCATTGTGCTGAGTGCCGTGGGGAACAAAAGTAGCACAAGACATCATTCCTACCCCTGGCACATCCCGATTTAGCTGGAGGGCGGAGACTCAGGCCACAGTGAACAAGACAGCTTCCTACACAACATGATGTCAAGTAAGAATATAGTTTTAGGCTTGTGACACTATAGACAATAACTAGGTCAGTATATCAAGTGCTATTAATTATGTAACACAGACAATAAGGACAAAAGGAGAGTTGGTGAAGGAAGAAATAACATTAATGCCCTGCATTTCTGAAATTTTTCAAACATTTCACACTCATTACTTTATTTATTCCTGACAGTAGCCTTGGAGGTAGCCTAGGGCAGCATTATAACTCCTGTTTTATGAGTGAGTAAACTGAGGCCCAAGAAGGACCAGTGACTTTTATCTCAGGCATCTGATGGACATAAGCCCAGAAACTCTGACTCCATGTCAGATACTTTTGTCCCCAGTGGGACAGCCTTTTAAAGGGAATGTTTTCCCAAGAGGGGATTTGAACTGGGTCTTAAAGGGAGGGCAGAGTCTGCCAAGAGTGGGCATTCAAGGAACCCGAGAAGCTAGGCCAGAGCCAAAGGCCTGACACAAGGCGTGTGGGAAGCCAGAGGTGATTGGCTGGGCTGCAGGGGGTGTTTCTCATGGGGGACTAATGTAGAAGAAGGTCAAATATGTAACAGTGCGCTGACTACAAGAGGACTTGATCTCCAGGCTGAAAATGGTACAAAGACATTGAGGCCCAGAAGTGATAGGAAGTATTTCAACAACCCTCAGCTGGACTCAGCCATTCTGGGAATTCATAGATATAAAAAAAAATACCCTTAAATATGGAAAAACAAATTGCACAAAGATGGTCATCAAAGCGTTATTGGCACCAACATGCCAATAGTGATTATGTTAGATTATGTTAGGCTATGTTAAATTCTTTTTATTTTCATTCCTTTACTTACCTACTTTTCTACATTGAGGGGCAGGGCTGTGCTTCTAGGTACATGAACATTTATGAATGAGCGTCCTATCGGACCATTATAGCTAGTCCCCAAGGAGATATGCTCCTGATAGTTTATTAGCAGTGGTCACTCCCTTGGGGCTGATTTATCTCCTCCACAGCCTGTAGAACTGTTCTGCAGAAGAACATAGTGAGCACACACACACACAAATGCACACCAGTTCAGAGCACAGCACTCTGCGAGTTAGTATCCAGTGGGTATAGAACTGTGGAAATAACTCTGTTTGTTTTCCAAAGGAAATAACCCTGTGTTTGTTTTCCTTCTATTTACTACACATCGAAAGACTGTCACCAGGACATTAGGATTATTAATGGCTAAGAGATCACCAGAGGTAAACCAAACAGACTGAAAAAGGCCAGACAAGCAGAGGAAAGTACAGGAGGATGCATGAGGCAGGCAGGCTTGCTCAGCACTATCTGCAGGTGACTTTAATGGGGGAAGACATAATCAATGAATGCAGTGGACTGAATAATGACCCCCCCAAATGTCTGGAACCTCTCAATGTTACTTATTTTAAAAAAGGGTCTTTGCAGATGTGATTAAGTTAAGGATCATGAGATGGGGACTTATCCCAGGGATATCTGGCAGGGCCTTAAATGCAGTCACAAGTGTCCTAGGAGGAGGAGATTTGACACAGACAAAAGAAGAAGACAATGTGACTGTAGGGACAGTGATGGGAGTGATGCAGCCACAGCCAAGGAATGCCAGCAGTCACTAGAAACTGGAAGAGGCGAGGAACATATCCAGAGGGAGCACAGTCAACACCTTGACTTTGGACCAGTGAAACTGTTTTAGACTTCTGGCCTCCAAAATATGAGAAAATAATACATTTGTGTTTTGTTAAGCCATGAAGTGTGTGGCAGTTTGTTATGGCAGCCACAGGAAACTAATGCAATCAAAAACTGTAACACTGGAAAGATTCCTCTGGAGAAAAGGTGTGGTGTGGAAGGAAAGGTCCGTGTGGTCAGGAATGAAGTGATGAGGGGAGGATTAGCTGGACCTGGAACTGACTGACTGCGAAGAGCGAAGGCAGTGGCTCCCAGAAGTCCCTGTGCACACGTTTTCCCAAGTCTACGTTTAGTGCCATCACGTTGGTACCTCTGAATCAGCTGTGGTGAGGGTGTTCACACCACGAAAACCGGAAAACTCTACAAAATATAGCTCTTTCCTTCAGTGTCAATCATTAAACATTTGTCACTGAGTAAAGGGAAGAAGGAATGGGAAGTGGTTAGGTTTAGAATCTAGGATTAGATGAATGACATTGTTTTTCTCATTTCTTGCATAAATAATTACGTGCCATTAACAGAAACAGGAATGTTGGAAAGGTGATCTAATTTTAGGGATAAAAATTCAATGTGAGATTTGGATTTTCTCCTGGCACTTGCTGTATTTATATTTAGATTACATTCTACTATATGTTACCTACTAGGCCAGGCACAAGGTATACAATAATGCTTTTAAGGCACAGACCAAACCCTGGTTGGTGTGGCTCAGTGAATTGAGTGCTAGGCCGTGAACCAAAGGGTCACTGGTTCAATTCCCAGTCAGGGCACATGCCTGAGTTGTGGGCCGGGTCCCCAGTCAGGGCCAGGTGAGAGGCAACCACACATTAATGTTTCTCTCCCTCTCTTTCTCCCTCCCTTCCCCTCTCTCTAAAAATAAATAAAATATTTTGTCAAAAAAGACACAGACCCAGTCTCTTGAAGTTTATAGTCCAGTGGAAAAGACAGAATTACAGTAGAATTGGTTAAATGTTGATAAAGATATGAACAAAGCCCAAAGAAAATGTGTGAGGAAAGTACGAGTGGGTGGGGACTGCCCAGATGAGATGACCTTTGCCCAGTTTGAAGGAAGAGTAAATATTTGTCAGACTTAGAGAATCATGGGGGAAGAGGGAAGTATTATAAATAGCAGGACTTGCAGTGACCCAAAGGGGCGAGGAGGAAGTGAACGGTGGTGTGTGGGTGGGAGGCTGAGAGAGACCGTGGTCGGAGGGGCTATGTCTCCCTACAGAGGGACATAGCTAGAAGTTAAAGTCAAAAGATCATTGAGTGTGGACAACTCAAGTCCAGCCACACTTGGTTACTAACTGGAATCAGTAATAAAGGCATCTGACCCAGGGATGGACTCTGGCACTCTGGCACAGGGTCAGAAGTTTCCAGGATGAAACAATTCTTGGGAATGGGTGGATGACAGAGTTGGAGATCAAGGAAATCAAGCAAAGTAGAGGAAAGAACACGGCCATTAGGATGCAGCCCTCTGTAAGAGGACAGGAAAGAAGGAGGTGGGAGGTGGCCCGTGGGAGAGGAGAGAGCTGGGAGCTGGAGTGGAATTCAGCAGACGGTGCCGAAGCCCCGGCCAGCAGGCTTGCCTCAAACAGAGCTCAGCTGGCTCTGCGGTCCACAAAGATGGGCGATGCTATCTGTCTCCTGCTCAGTCCCAACACCTGGCTCAGTACCTGATATTGAGAAGGCATCCAGTAAATATGTGCTGAAGAAACCAATGAGTGAATTAGGAAGGGAGGAAGGAAAGGTGGTCCCTAAGGTCCTGTTTACTTCAGGGACACTGGACACAGGACTCAGAGGAGCAGGCATTTCTATTCTCTAAAGGTGAGGGCCTTTCAGTGAACCGCCAGGCTTGGCTCTCAGTCATCCCTGGAGATACTTGGTAAGTCATCACTGCTGGTGGGTGAGTGAAAGGAGCAGGCAGAGATCTCCAGAATCATAGCAAGCAAAAGCGTAGAGGTGTAAATCGGTGTGAAGGTAAGAAACACGAGCAGTCAGGTGTGGCTGGAGCGTGGTGTGCATGAGGCAGTGCTGGGAGATGGAACCTGAGTTTCACGTTGGAAGGTTCACATTTTATTCTGAAAGCAATGGGGAGCTACTGGAAGATTTTAAGTATGGGAACAGAAAGTCAAATTTATATTTGGGAAAGATAACCGTAGCAGCAGTGCAGATTACGTGGAAAGGGGTGAAGCGAGAGGTGGACAACTTGTTACGGGGCTCTATCGACCGTACAGGTGAGAACTAACGAGATCTCACACTGATGTGCTGGTGCTGGCACACAGCACACAAAATCGAGAGACATTTAGGAGATCCGGTCAATGACACGGGACAAAGATGATGGCAAGGCCAGCAAATGGGGTGATGTGGTGCTGTGACTGCAGAGAAGGATATTTGTGGAAAGCAAAGGGTGGCCCCCACGCCGACCACAGCAATGCTCGGTGCAGATGTTACAGCTCGGACACAGGACACTGGATACTACTTCTGGAACCTGGACATAACAGCGTCTTTCCTCACCAGAACGGAGCTGCAGTGTGTGCCTCATTGAGCCTGGCTTACCCCCGTAAAGGTGGGTTTCGGGTGCATCTGTTTGTCAGAGCCCAGGTCACACACCTGTGCACCCTCGCTGTGAGGGAAGCTGGGAAAGTGAGTATCTGGACTGTCTCTACTTCCCACCTAAACTCTTAAGATGAAGAATTCTCTGACAGAATAAAGCAGTCCAGGGGGCTGGTCAGCCGTGAAGAATGACAAATGCTCACTAAAAACATAAAGAATGCAGAAAACAAAGAAGACGAAGACGGACCATGGGGATTATAACATCAATCTTTAAAAGGGGTAGAGGAAGCCAAGAAGGAAGAGTCAGAAGCTGAAAGGAGATTCAGAAGAGTAAGAAGGTGCAGGAGCTTTGGGAAGACAGGCCTCTGAGCAGAACTGAACAGCCCCTGCACTGGACAGTTAAGAGTTGGCCAGTGCCCTAAGGGAGAGCGTTTTCAAGGGCAAGGTGGAGTGAAAGGCAGAATATAAGGGGCTCAGGAGTGTGCATTGTGTTAGTGAAGACAGAGAGTGTAGACTACTTTTTTAAGAATTTTGGCTGGGAAAGGAAGAACAAAGAAAGACAGTCGAAACTAAGGAGTGGCGCAGAGCAGGAGGGTGTGGATTTGGGTCTTCGAGCCAGGGGCGCCGTAGGTGTACGTGCGGTGCCGGTGCCGGGCCAGCCCCTGTTCCCCGGGGTGCCCACGGGCTGTGCAGAGAACCAATTTAGTAATGGCCTCTCCCTTTCTGCTGCTCTGAGAAAGTTGCTCTGTTCAGCAAAAGGCATTAGTGTTCTTTTTAAGATTTTAAACTACCCATGAAGCTCTCCCTCTTAAGGATTAAGAACATACAAAGTTTCAACTTTACGTTTGGTGTTTGCAAATGTTTACTGCAAAAGACATCCTGAAAGGGGGAAGGGAGGCGCATGGGTTGGGAGGGGAGACTGGGATTATGCGTGACCTTGTAGCATCTCAGCCTGGAGCACCCATTTCCAGCTCCTGAGCAAGGTCCCAAACAGGGTCCCCAACAAGGTCCCTTGGTGCATGGGCTGGTGGCTGCCCCTGACCTCTTCCTTCTGTGCCTGTCCCAGGAGACTCAGCAAGTTGAATGCTTTCAACATCCTTCTATCTCACATGCTCACAAATCCAAGAGCTGATCCACAGCAACTGCCTCTCCCCAGGGAATGAGCTCAAGGAAAGAAAGCATCAGGCCTCTGCTGAATTGCTGGTTAAAGCTGCAGCCTTCTATCGCTCAAAGACTTCTAACTAAGCTCTCGACTCCACAGATGTACTATGTCTGAATGAATAAAAGCTTCTACCTCCTGAAGAGTTCTAAGCACCATCACTTATATCATTACATACCCTCAGAAATATGCCCAGGAGTAAAATCTGTGAAAAGTCTTACTTTTCAAATGGAAAACAAGTAAGATAACACACATTTATGAAAACCTGGAAGAGACAACATGAGAACCCAGAACTCTTTTTTCTGGCTATGAACTGAGATGGAATGTTTAGGTTCAGGAAAAAAAAAAAGAGGGTGGGTGGGTGGGAGAGAGATAAGTGCATTGTTATCAACCACTTTTTATTGCCATGAAACATTTTAGCTTAAGAAGCCAATGTTTGGCAATTTCTGACTAACCAGCAAAGCCTATGACAAGCAGTTCTGGAAGCAGTTGAACAGTAGGGCTATCCCTTTCCCCCACAAATGCTGTTGACAAAGGCTCTGTGTGTTCACCACAGAGTGAAATAATCTGTCCTCAAAGTGCCTGACTCCTTGGAGGCAGGCAGAGGCTGGATCCAACTACCGACCCCGTGGGCACCGCCAGGCCATCAGCATCCCTCTGCTTCCTCCACGTACTGCCTCCTGACTGAGCCAGCAGGCGATGCGGAGAGTCTGCCTCTCTTGCATGAGGTGTGCTCCCCCCCCCCGGAGACCTTCCATCATCTGGAAGGGCCCATTTGTTTGTGGGAAAGAGAACCGCTGTCACACAGAAGCCTTCTGACCCTGGGGGCCCCCGCTGTCCAACACGGGTGTACTCGACGTGCAGGGCAGACGTGTGTGTGCTATGGCTCCTTGGAAGTAATTAAGTTAAAAAGAAATGCATTTGGGCCTTGGCCCTGCTCAAAGTTAAGTTAGAGTAGGCCTGGGGGCAGGGGGAGAAACTGCATGATTCAGGAGAATCACTTTCATTCAGTTTCTTTTTTCAGACACCATGTCAGCTTCCTAAGAGGGTCTCCTTGTGGGGAAGACATGAAATCCTTTGGATATGGCTTCTGGTCCTCTTTAATGAGGACAATAAGTCATGTCAGTACGGAGGTCTGGGACAGCTGATTCAGAGACAGCGGGACAGGGCTGTCAACAGGGACAGGAGGGCAGGCATCTGCAGCAGGCTCAGCCCCCTTTGTGAGGTGCCCCAGAGGGAGCCTGGACGGAACCCTCCATGTGTATCTTGATTTCTGGTGGGGGTCTTTTCAAACCCTGGTTCCCCGTGTGCAGCGGGGGCAGCCTCTCCAGCGTGCCCTGCGGGGCTGTGGCCTGTGTGCTGTCATTCAAAGGGTCCGAGGAAGGGTCCCACATTCTCTCCTCTACTCATCTGTGGCTCGTGTCCAGTGCCACTACTGGAGTGCACTCTGGGCCTGCCAGTGCCCCTCTCCCCGAGGTGGGCTAATTTTATGGACGTTTAGCCCTGTTGGAATGTATCCTAAGGGGGGAAAGATGGGACTGATTGGACAACTTTGCCCATGTCATACTTATCTAGAGCTGGCTCTGCATTCAAGCTGTTTGGAGTAAGTGATTTTTGTCACTGAGTTCTAGTGTCACTCAGACCCTTATCGCACTCAGAGTCCCTGCTCTTGCACTATGGAAAGTGGGATAGCGATGCCTCCCTAGCAGTGCCGTTGCAACAAGGGCCAAGTGAGATTGCAGAAGTGAAAGCTCTGCTCGCTGAGATGTACGGAGTGAGTGGCGGGGCTGCTGCTGCAGCCAGCCTGCTGCCTCTCAGGAGTCGGGTGACTGGGCCTGGCTAGGTTAGGTCCCCAGATTTCCCCCGCGCCTTCTGTTACCTTTCCTCTGCACCCCACACCCTTCCCCAGCACTGGTTCATGTGATACTCCACTGCTGCCACTATTAAGCCATAACCCTCCTTTTTAAGAAACCATGTAGACAGAGAGATGACAGACACACAGACCAGCTGACAATCTCTACACAAAGAGACACCTTAAATAAATACCTGTTTGCCTTATGGGCAAATAATGAGGTCAGTGTACTTAAGAGTAACTTAGTAAGAATGGGCTTGTCTGTACTTCCTGGGTGATTGACTGCTCTCAGCAAAGTCCTCACCGAGTTTTCTAAACAAAGGTGAACCTAGGAAAATACTACCTGCTTAAAACCGCATTAGACAAGAGCCTTGAGGAAAAGCCATTCCCCTCATGGGCCGTCTTTTAACAGTGGGAAGGGCTTAATGGATAAGTTCAAGTGAATTTATTTTCTGAAGCTCCCAGCGCAGAGGCGGTGTGCCCCGGAGCGGTGGGGACTGTGATCTGTGAGGTTCGTGGAGCGGTGGTGGGGGCTGTTTGCAGGCCTCCCTGCCTCTGCGTGGGGCACTGGCCCGCTAGCACGGAAGGGTCACTTCCAGACCTCGCTCCTTCCTGGGCCCAGTTTTCTCTCTAGCATGATTTGGTACACCAACTAAAACCCTGAGAAGGCACTATTAATTTACAGTCTCTTTTCCATTCCCTATTAGATAAAATGTTTTGAGAAAAATTACAGGGCATATTTTTTCTAGTGCATCTTGGTATAGCTTTAATTTCAAGTGTCTCTTGGGAATACAACTTCCAAACCAACTCATGCCCAGTGTGAGGGATCTTTGGAGAGTGCTGGCCTAGCATTTGCTTGGCAGAGGCCTTGTCAGGGTTAAAGGATTACCGTGGATAAAGAAAACGCAGCTCTGGACAGGGTACAGCCAACATGCAGCATGCCTGGAGCAGGAGGACCATGACGGGGAAGGTGGTTTGTAGCCCCGGATGCAGACTGAGGAATGTGAGTTCTGGTCTGTGGGCAGAAGGGAAGCAAACGGGTTTTCGAGCAGAGGAATAATGACTACATGACTTTACAGAGTGAGGGAATCTTTTTGTCTGAAATTCTCATCCCTCTTTCCCCTTCCCACAGTACAGCTGGGAAATGTTCTTAAACTAGTCTTGGCTCAAAAATGAACCCTTGGATGTTAATCTGTTTCACCACTGTCTTTCAAGGGTCTCAGTTTCCATAGTACAAGGGTCAGAGGACTATCCCAAACCAAAAGAACGTGCTCCCAGGAAGCGGTGAGGAGCTATCATGCCACATGACCACATTCCACTCGGAAAAAAAAGGCTCTTCCCATGATAAAGTGGAAAGTGGCTTCAAAATCACTTAGTTTAATACAAATGAGAAAACCGAGGTCTAGAGAATGGATGTGGTGTACCTAGGCAAGGAAAACACTTTAGTCAGCATTCATGGGGCACCTTCGCACTGCAGGTTTTATGCTGGGGACTGAGGATACATTGAAGTAATTCATGGTCCCAGTCTTCAAGGAGCTCACAGTCTGGCAAAGAACACATAAACACATTTTAATAAATGGTTACATTTGAAATTGAAATAGGTGATTGGTATAGTGGTCTCAGCTCCACATTTCTGTGCATCAATAACTAGAAGCAGAAACCTTTAGTGGGTGATGAGTGGAGCTGGATGTTGTGGGAAAATAAGAAGGGAGTGCTTGCCCCTAGCTGGGAGATCACAGAGGCTTCTTGGAACTGGTTAGTGTTGGAGCCACCTGCGGTGGCCAGGCTCCAAGGCGGCCCCAGTGGTTCTTGCCTCCTGATATTCACGCCCTTGTGTAGTCTCCTCCCACCTTGAATCATGGCCAGCCCATGTGACCAGGAGAGTCTCATGGAGGGCATGGTGGAGGCCTCTTGAATCACTCTGGGGAAAGGCATGCATGGCTTGAGGACATTTAAGCAATTTATGGAGACGTCCATATGGAAAAAAACTGAGGCCTCCTACCAACCACCAACGCCAGCTCGGGCCAGCTTGGTGAGTGAGCCAGCCTGGGAGCTGGTCCCGCAGCCCCGGGCAAGCCTTCAGGTATGGCGGCGCTGATGGGCATCGGCTGCGGTCTCATGAGAAATTGAACCAGCACCAAATTCCTGACTCATGGAAATTGTGAGAGATAATAAGTGGTGGCTGCTGTTTTAAGCCAATGTTTTGGATTCATTTGTTACCTATAAATAATGAAACTAGCACCTGTGTTAAGAACACAGGTCTTCTGTTACCCAACCCTGTAATTTCTTGACTCTTTTCAATTTAGCACCCCAATTTTTTCTGATACCAAAAACTGATCAAATAATTTTTATTACCCTTGTGTAAGGAAGTTGATATTCTATTATGTAATATATACGATTCAATATTGTATGTGGCATTTTTAAAAAACTAGGGAGTGATTTGAAAAAAGCTTTATGGAGTTAAGCAGAATGTTCATTTTCTTTCGTTTCTACTCAATACGATGTTGGCGGCATTTCAGTGAGTGCCCTTTTCTTTCATTGTGTCCTTTATATGGTGGCATTTTGGCAAGAGAATTTCTTTTCTATGTGATAGCATTTCTGAAATAGTTGTAGATGGGTTTTGCTGTTTGTTTGTTTTCTAAATAGTAGGTTTTAAAAAAGCCCCCTGTTTCAATTTGTAAAATAATGTACTTCAGCAGAATCCTAGGGTATTTTGTCAGTGTTTTAAAATGTGAGGGATTTTTAGTACCGGGAATTTTAATTCTCAGTCTAACTCAGTTTGGGGAAGACTTTCTTTCACCAAAAGCAGATAGGAAGGATGGAGAGTGTGTATAGGGAAAACTGCTTCCACTGGTGGAAATGCCACTCAGCAGGCCCAGGTGCTCAGACCAACTGGAGAAGATGGAAGCTGACAGATGAGGAAAAGCTTACCAGGGTCCCCTGGGATCAGGGGTTTGGGAGAATTATTAGAAACTATTAATACCTTGTCAACTGCAGCAATCAAGAGTACATTTTGATTTAAACCTAAACTATAATCTTTCATCTTTTCCCTAAGACAACATTAATGATCAGGATTTGATAGTTACACGGAGCAACTCTCCTTGCTAAAATTTCACTCTAAGGAGCTCATTACATTATAACAGAGAGTATGAATGGAGGAGGTCAAAGGACCCTCACCTTGTTTAATTCCTTCTGATCCTACGAACTTCTGGTTGGCTATCTGTTCTCCCAAAGAGATGTCTTCACTCTGACATCCTGCACCACCCTCCTCCCTTTCTCCAGTGTCCTTGGTAAACTCAAAAGGGCATCTTCAGGGCAAGGAGTGCCAGACCCTGACAGCTCTCCGTCCCCCTCCCTGCACTGAGACATTGTGGTGTGGAGGGCGGTTCACAGAAGTCAGGGCTCCATCGTTTACCATGTGTTACTTGGACAAGTTCTTAAAAGTCTTTGAAGCTAGTGGTCAATCTGTCAATATACATTCCCTGACATTATCATTGTAAGGATTAAAAATAATGATAATAATAGTTGATAGTTATCAGGCACTTACTATGTGCCAGGCATTGTTCCAAGTGTTTTATGGGTATTGACACATTCAGCCCTCACAACAACCTCATGAAGTAGGCACTTCCATTATCCCCACTTAACTGATGAGGAAACCGAGGCACAGAGAGGTTAATTGACTTCACAGAGGTGACAAGTGTCAGAGTGAGGCCTCAAATCCGGGCAGTCTGACCTGAGCCCATGATCCTAAAACCACACTGGAATGTCTCCGCAGAGGTATCAGGCTTAAATAATAATATCAGCTGTTATTATTTGGCATGTCCTTCCCAAGTTGCAAGCTGCTGTCATAGTCTTGGCCCTGCTGCCATTGTTGTTGCTGGGATGTTGGGAGGATGTGGGGCTCATCTCTCACCACTAACTGACAGTCTCAGAACTTCCTTCAATACCAGCATCTAGAATTACGTCTGACTCTGGTGAGCATATTTTCTGAAGCCATCTGGCAGACTTGGGTACTGGTCACTTGATGTCAGCCAAGCAAGGACTCAAGAGCAGAGACAAGCGGGCAGAAAGCCAGGCTATGGCCAGGGTCATCTGCAGCTGTTATCAATGAGGCTGGTGGCAGAGGATGCGGAAGTCAGCGGGAGCGCTTTTATCGGAGCCTGAACACAAGGCCGTCAGCTGAAAACACAGCCTGTGCTCTTGGGTAATTACTAACTTCCTATTAGAAATAAACAAAAAGTCCGCTCCACTGAATTTCCCATTCGGCTTCTCAGCTTGGCCGCCAGTCCCTCGTGCCTATCACCTAAGATAGCAGAGATATCGGGCCCGGCCGCTGAACTGGAACAGAAAGGATGGGAAAGGCCACCTTCTCCCTGACCTCTGCTCTGCTCTGCAGAGCAACCGATCCTGTGGGAATCCAGAGGCATCAGGGTTTGGGGGGCTGGCTAGAGACATAGGACCGGGTGGGGATGGGGGAGGACTGAGCAGGAAGACGAGAGGAAGAGGGAGCTAAGCGAGCAGGGGGGACAACCCCTTCCGGCTTGCAGCCCAACCCCCCAACCTCGCTGAAGTCCCACTCTGGGCCCGCTGACCACGTCTGCTGGGTGAGGGCCAGCGCCAGCCCTGACACGCTGAGGGGCTGAGGGGGAGGAGGGGGATTCTGGCTGAGGATTTAGAGGCCGTGCTCTGTGGGATGAAAATGGCCCAGCTTGCGACTGAGGCTGGAAGGCTCCCTCCCAGCAGCCTGCCCCTTGGGACTGTTCTGTTTTTGCCTATGGCTGTGGGAAAGAGCGTCTGTGTGGACTCGCTGACTTTCCTAGGCCTGACACGCCACACCTGTCAGTGTTTCGCATCACAGCGAGCAGCCTCATGGGCAACAGTGTACCTGCCTGATGCTACTTGACGATCCTCCCCAAATGAAAGTGCCTTTCTATTTATGACTTTGTGCCACCGTGTCACAAGTTTAGGGTTTTCAAAGCTAGCGTTTCAGAAGCTCGACTCTTCTTCCACACACTAAGAATGTGGATATCCTGTGTTTTGTCTGACAACCCTCGTCCTCACCTTGGGCCCCGATCTGACGCAGGATGCCTTTTCCACAGCTATCAGCGCTCCCAGACCAGATGCCTTCCCACCAGGCTTTCTCGGGCTGGGCTGCCGGTCTACCCTCCCCGCCTAGCCCTCTGGTAACGGAATTTGCAGATGTTCTGCTGGAGACGCCATTACCCACCTCGGAAAATGCCGGTGCCCAGCAGAGACTTACCGCTGACCTGCAGCCAGCTCCGCTCGACCTCAGTCAGCATGTTCTTTCTCTGCTCAGCCCCTCCTTGGCTCCGAGATCGGCAGCAAGGGCTAAGCTAGGAAGGGCTAGGCAAGTCCATGGCCAACCTGCAGGGTGGGCTTGGGGTGGGATCCTCCTATGACAACGGCTTGGGGATGCTTGTTAGACAAGTTCTTCTCCTCAACTTAATGTCACTTTCAATCTTCATTTTTGGAGATGAGTAGGAAAGTATCAGGTGTCAGGAATGTGCATATTTCTTTACAGTGTGTCATTTAGTCCTCACAACAATGCTGAGGTGGGTAAAACTGTCCCAATATTGCAGGTGAGAAAACTGAGCTGCCACTATCCTACTGCTGGCAGGTGCCAGAGCTTGAATTTGAACTCAAGTCTTTTAAATCCAGTCCTGTGCTCTACTACTGCCTAGCTTCATCGTCGGCCACCCAAGCAGGAACTTTTGAATTAGTCCATTGTTCACACTTCAATCTCTCTCCAGGCTTATCTCAAACCAAGTCTCTATCGTTCTGCCTCTGAAACCCCTCTCAGTGTTGCTGTTCCTCTAGTCCAGGCTCTCATCATTCTTGGAGGTGACAGGAGGCTCTTGGTCGATCCTCTGCTTCAAGGCTCTCCCCCACAACTCAGGCATTAGTCCTAACTTTGCTTCCAGGAAAGCAAATCTGACCACTTACTCCCCAATGTTATAATGGCCACACATCTACGCGGCCTACAGCTGTGGTTCTCAACCTCGAGTGTGCAGAAGAACCACCTGGAGAGCTTTTCGGATTCAGATGACCACAGCTTCTGTCTCAGCTGGTCAGGAGCCAGGCCCAGGGTCTGTACTTTCACCAGCTCAAGATGGCTCTCATGCGGAGGATCCCTAGACCCCACTCAAAGAAAGATCCAAGGATAAGATCCAAAGTCCTAATGTGGCACTTAAAAATTTTTCAGTTTCTGGTCCGATTTCTATTTTCTGTCTCATCACCCAGTTCTGCAGCCTTGGCCAAGAGGCCTGTATCCAGCCAGGTGGACTCTTCTTCTCCACACCCCTCATCCCGGAACCTGTGTGGGCCACAGTGGGGAGGGGGAGGGCCGGGACTCCGGACCCTGACTGCCTTATGTTTCTCAGGCATAAATAAGGCGGGGTAACATCCTCACCACAAGTGTGTGTTGAGGAGAATTACTAACTGTTGAGTGTTTGGGACAGAACCTAGCACTTAGAAAGCACTCAATGAAAATTTGCCATTATTATTTTTTATTTGTAGAACTTGGCTCATTTTGCCTCTTCTTTCTGGGGCTTTGTTCTCTCCTAGAAAAAATTCCTTCCATCCTTCAAGATCCAGTTAAGACGTCATAGACTCTTTGGAATCTTTCTGGGCTCCCTCAGGTCCCACTAGTTACTATCTTCTCATTTATTGCTCCACAGTCGCTGCTTTGCATTTTTTTAGTGGCATTATCATGTCGTATTAAGTATTTACATATATTCTATTACACACAGTGCCCGTGGGCACCTGCCTTTCTGTAAGACTCAGTATAATGCCTGGAATATTTCATAATGAAACTCCTCATCACCACTCCTCATTCCATAAAATTAGGTGTTCCACCTATTTTAAATCAAAGTTTGGGAGCTTTTTCTTAATTTAATTCAATTATTGTGCCATGCAACTAGCTCTTCTTTCTTCCCACCTCTTCCTGCCACACGTTCTGTTTTCTCTCTCCCAGACCCTCCAAGTCTCATGTGGTGGCCCGTGCGCACTGACTAGCCTGGCTGGGTGGTTTTGCATTCCAAATACCTCACTTAGAAACTCGTGCTTACCACCTACTCATAGACGCGGGCCCTTCATTCTGGTGGCAGGAAAGTTCTTCTGTTCTGCCTACGGAGTCTGGAGGAAGGCTGCCAAACGCTGCATTTCAGACAGACGTGTCTGACTCTCAGGGAGAAGGCTGGCTCCTGCCAGCAGATGCTAGGCGCACGCTTGCTGGTGCAGGTGGCAGGAAGTAGCTGCCTGGACGCAGGTCCACTGTGTTTGAGAAATGGATAAATGAGCCTGTCACGGGCCTATAACACATTTCGGACTTGAAAATCTACATAAAATTTTCAAAATAAGGAAGGGAAAACTGTAAAATCAAAATTGGTAGTTGTTTCATTGTCTACAAAACGTAACATGACCCCAGTTAGCCAACTGCATTGATTTTACCTCTTACGTTGTTAAATGTCGTATTTCAGGTGGGGTGAGAGAACATTTTAGTGATTTTCCACATGGAATGTGGTCTCCAAAAGCAAAAGTGCTTGATGCTTATGAAAATCCCACTGTGGCCCCATGTTACCTGACAGCACCCAGGGCTCTGAGTGGTGTACCCCTGAGTGGAAGTAAAGGCTCCCTATCTGGACAGTCGGACTGGGGAGAATCACGTGGGATGACAACAAAATTGTCCTGCAATTCAGGCTTCTGGCACGGAGTTCAGCACCTGAAAGAATGTTTCTGTAGAAGGTTGCTTCTCAGCTTTCAGCACTGGGCGCTGCGGCCTTAGCCGAGCGTGGCCGGGTCCAGACACTCTGACCAAGCCAGAGCACGCACTGGAGGCTCGGACCAGAAGGACATGGCATTTACAATTTTGTATTCCATCAAGAAACATTTACTGAGCCCTGCTGTGTGCCTCGCACCAAGCTGGTGCCGAGGAAGCTGCAGTGAACAGGCGCAGCCCCTGCCCTCGGGGAACTTACAGTCCAGAGATGAAAACGAACCTTGAGTGGCTGGCTAGTCCCCAGGGGAGGAAGGGCCATGGAGAGTGCAGGGTTCTGCGGGTGTTTGGTAGAGAGAGTCATCCACTCTGGAGGTCAGAGGGGACTTCCCAGGCATTCGATACAACTAAGGGGTGAGTAGGAGTCAGCCAGTGGAAAGCGTTTCACCCAGAAACCCCTGTGCTCATTAATAAACTTGGAACTAGGATGCTGGGGATTGATTGGGCAGATTGTTTTTTAAAAAAAATATATTTTATTTATTATTTATTTCTATTTAGAGACAGGAAGGGAGGGAAAAAGAGAGGGAAAGAAACACTGACAGGCTGCCTCCTTCATGCCTCCAACTGGGGACCTGGCCCACAACCCAGGCATGTGCCCTGACTGGGAATTGAACCAGCGACCTTTCAGCTCACAGGCCAACACTCAATCCACTGAGCCACACCAGCCCAGGCAGATTGGGGGATTCTTGAATGCCATGTTAGGACTTTGGGTTTTATCCTACAGACCTTTTTCAAAGTGGAGTCTATAGATCCATCATCTGCATGGGAACCACCTCTAGCTTGCTATACTGTAGGATGGTCTCCTGTGTGTATTCTGAAGGCCCTCCAGGCTGGACCGGTAGCATTCTGAATCCCTGCCTTGGTTTTCTGATTTGCCTCAGTTCTTCCGGAGCTACAGCTAGCTCTGCCTGTTTTACTGGGATCCTGCCCTGCCTGGCTGTCCCAGTCTCTGCCCATGACGGCCGGTCCCTGTGTGGCCCATGTAAAAGTGTAAGGCAGCCACCACCTGTTTACAAGCATCACCACTGCCCAGGAACACCTGCCCCTACCCACACCATCTGACCTCTCAGAGGTCAGCTCGCCAAGTCACCACTGCCTTGGGCCTCTGTGGCTGCCCTGTTGTGGTCCTACCATTTCCCTCTGCCTAAGGTTCGGCCGCACCACGTGGCAGATCCTGCAGGAATGCCGTGTGTCCTAGAGCAGTGTTTCCCAAAGCAGGGCACCCAGTGAACCCTGAAAATACATCCGTGCAGCCCAGGTTGAGGGACACTACATAGAAGGTAAATGCAGGCACTTCCAGAGGACGTGATGGTGAACACAAACACAAGTGTGGGCCTTGAAACCACGCCAGCGCTCAGCTGTCACGTGGCCAACCACGGGTTGCAAAATGTGTATGTTTTTAGATTAGAGTCAAAATGAATACATTAATAATTCTTACAGCGCATGCTCATGGTTAACCCTACAATACTTTCTGGGGCCCCCTGAGGTGTTTGCAGACCCCACCTCGAAACCAATAGCCTTAGAGTATAGAGAACGTCTCACCTTTCTGGGCCTGGAGCTTTCCTATCTCAGAAACGGTTTACATCGCCCCCCTCATACACACCTCCCGAGTTGTAGGTATCAATTAGGCCAGGCCTGTAAAACACTTTGAGGTCCCCCTGAAGATCCCAAGTGATGACAAATGTGTATTATTGTCATTTGCCTCATCCTGACTGCCAGATGACAGAGAGAGGCAGACTGTTCCCCTCAGTAGCCTTGAACTTTCTCCTCCAATAAACACAGCACTCCACTTCTCCCTGTACAAATAACACAGGGCCTGATTGCCAAGAGAAAAGCCATTGGTTTCTGCTCTTCAAGACTGGGTTTTAGGTTCTGCTTTTCAAATTAACTTGTCTACTGACTATGTGGCCTAATGTTTGAGAGAGAGAAAGAGTTGTTTGAGTAGTAACTACTCTGGCACCCGAGGGCCAAGGACTCTGAGTAATGAGCGGACCTTGTAAGGAGTAAATGCACACGTGGTGCACGCGCACGTGCACGCGCACACGCACTCACCAAGCCACCATGCTAGAGGCTGGGGCAGAAGGAAGAGCGTGGGCCAGTGTTACACTGTGCCCTCCATCTGAGAGAATCAGAGCTCCCTGCACGGAGGCCAGGGGTTATTAATCCTCACCCCCCACCGTGAGGCTGCTGCCCTAGTGCAGTCCTGGGGGAGGGTCCCCCTCCAAGCTGTGCTCTACCTGCAGGCCAACAGCCTCCCGTTCCTGGTTCCTGTCTGGCAGGGTGTGTTGTTAACAGCTGTAGCAGCTGGGGGAGGGGGCAGCACTGCTGTGGGGGAGGGGCCAGAAAAGAAATTCCATTTTCACAGTGCTTATTTCTTAGAGACTTATTCTTTTCACAACGAAATTGAGAGAAAGGTACAGAGATTTTCCATATACCCCCTCCTTCCACACAGGCATTGCCTCCCCCATTGTCAACATCACTCATGAGCATGGCACATTGTTTTAACCGTGGTAAACCCACATGGATGCATCATAATCACCCAAGTCCACAGTTTGCCTTAGGGTTCACTCTTGGTGCAGTGTAATCTATGGGCTTGGACAAATGTGTAATGCCATGTAGCCACCATTATACTCTCATACAGAGCAGGTTTTCACTGCCCTAAAAATCCTCTGTGCTCTGCCTATTCATCAGAGACTTAAAAAGCAGCCTGGCACCTGGAGTGTAGCGAGGACGCACATCCCCAGATCCCTTTCCCATAAAATATGTAAAATGCTGCATTGGTCTCAGTTTTGAATTTTGTGTTGCTGTTTTGCAGGGATCTCAGATCCCAACCCCACTAATAGAGGGTTCGGATGCAGGACAAACATTTCTCCTTCTTTAGCTATTCTTTGTGTGGAGCCGATATTCATCTAGAAATGACCGCTGCTGCAGCTCAGGGAGGGGAGAGGCCCCAGTTGGCAGGGCCCCGTTGATAGGAGGGAATTCTGGAGTTGCTGCCCAGAGATAAGTCAGACAGAAGGGGAAGGGAGACCTATTGGGTCCTCACAGGCATTTTCTGCGGTTTGAGGTTTTGGAGCAGGTGATATGGTTGAAGGACAGTGGGAGCTCCCTCCGGGTACAGGGCATGGTAATGGGGAGCCACTGGTCAAGATCCCAGAGGGCGGATCCCTCATTGCAAGGGCTCTGCTTAGGAAATGCTGCTCTAACTCCACTCCAACTGCTGAAGTCATTTTTTAAAGCTCTGGTCTTTCCAATCAGATTTTCCTAGTCCATCCTTTTACTCTCTGCCCACCCCCACCTCTTGGTGCTGTGTTTTCTGTCTCTCTGCCTTTGTTGGCCTCACAAAGCATCCTCTGGCATTGAGCTGGTTGTCTAGGAACAGGTTTTACCCCCAGGGCCCTGTCCCCTGCCACCAGACCTGCTAATTTTGGACCCACACTGTGAAGCTGTTTCTGCGATCCTCTTTCTTTTCCCTAAATATGCTAATCAGTTTTCTTTCTCACTTTCCCTGGAGAGTAGACTCTCTCCTGGACCTGCTAACAGTAGGAAGCCATCACCTGCCCAGGAGGCTTGCTTCTCAGTCTGGTTTCACGGGCGTTGCCTGCCAGGCCCGCTTCTCAGCCTGGCGCCAGGCAGCCTCGGGTGTCAGAGCCCCCACTGCGGGCTCTGCCCAGATGAGGTGGGGGCAGGTGAGGAGAGAGACTCTCAAAGCACACAGCCTGGTCCCTCCACCCCCTGCTCCCCTGGGACCCCAGGTGTTACTGGCTCCTGAATAGAGCTGTTTGTTAAAAGATGCTGCCCACACTTGACCTGAGCTAGAAAAGGAGAAAAGTGTGGGCTTTCGAACCTCCTTTTGGAATCTTTTGGCCATGCCCTGTGTCAAAGGCAGAGAAAGGCACTTAGATTCAGGTGGCACCGGACACAATTTATTTTCATATTTACTATTTATTTATATAAGACACAGGCTTCCCACTGATGTTTTCATCCCATTTAGGACATGTTTTTGTAGCTGAGCCCCTGACCTTGCAGTTCCTTCCTTTCCAACTTACTAACCCCCACCACAAGCCCCACCACCCAGCATCTCCACAATAAAATAGGCCCATCGGAGTGCTGAGTGGGCCCGGTGGCTTTCCCCTGGCGTGAAAGTGGTGTTATGTTTCTCCCAGATTTCTAAAAAAAATAGAACAGATTTATCTTTATGGAAAAGTCACAGAGATAGTACAGAATTCCCCAATATGCCTCACCTGATTTCCCCTATCGTCAACATCTTATTTAAATCCCCATGGGTCATTTGCCACGCTAAGAAACCAACACTTCACCATTGTTAACTAAATGCCACTTTTTATTCAGTTTGCATGACTTTTCTCCCAGTGTCCTCTTCCATTTCAGGATCCCATCCATAATAGCGTGCTGCATTTACTTGTCCTGTAGTCTCCTTTGCCCTGTGACAGTCCAGACTTTCCTTGTTTAGACAACCTTGGCAGTTTCGAGGAGTACTAGTTAGTTATGTTGTAGAATGTCCCATGGTTTGCATTTGCCTGATGCTTTTCCCATAGTTAGACTAAGGTTATGAGTTTGGGGAAGAAGACTACAGAGGTGAGGCACCCTCCTCATCACAGTACATCAACGGTGCAAGTTACCAACATGATTTATTACTGACATTAACCTGGACACTTGACCAAGTGATGGCATTTCTCTGCTATAAATAACCCCCTACCCTGCCCTCTGTTCCATACTAGACTCTTGAAAAGCAAGCCCACACTCAGGGGAGGTGGAGAAAGGAGCAGCACCTCCTGGAGAGAGTGTCACATCTATTATTTGGAATCTTGTATAGAGAAGACCTCAGAGGTGTTTTTAAAGCGAGCCAGAAGTGCACTCCAGCACTTCCTAGAAGGCCAGTCACTCTAGATGGATACATCTTGCAGGACTGGTGCCATACACCCCAAGGAGAGCATCTCATGGGGCCATACGTGCCTTGGTAGCTTCCAGTTCCTGGGTGTTAGGTGAGCAGTTTGGCCATGTAGAGTATAGGAGATAATCAGGGCCCCACAGAAGGAAGCCCTGCCGGAGTGTGGTTGGCAGGGCAATAATATGGGTGTGATAATTTACTGTTTTAATTTGAACATTTCACCTAAAATGTCATATGATGTGCTTGAGTGTGATATTGTTAGGTTACAGAATTACATGCTTATGATTTTGTAATAAAAAGAGGCATTATTTGTGCTGACTCTGTATACATATGTGTGTGCATACATACACACATTTCTCACCACCGTGTGAAACCACAAGTCATTCCAAAACATTCAGCAGGTGTTCACGAGTGTGCACACTCTTCTGGGGGCTGAAGGCAGAGTGCAGTGACAGAGTCCCAGTCTGGACCCCAGGTACTGCAGGGTAAGATTCCATGCAAATCAATAAATACCTCTGCACTCCCACGGGCAGCCCGGGGCTATGAACTGATGAAGCAGCAATTTCATGTGTGCTAGGAAAGAAGAGGAAAGTTCAAGGTGCTGTTGGGGGAGTTAATTTAGGGCTGTCAGTGAAGGCCTACCTGTGAAGGTGGGGTTTCCACTGAGACTGAAGGATGAGCAGGAGTGAGTGGGGTGTACGGGGAGCAAGGGTGGGGCTCCAGGGAGAAAAACCTACCAGGCACAGAACAGTATGTGTCAAAAACAAACTAGAGTCATCTGGAAGAACTGAAAGAAGGCCATCATGTCTGCAACTGAGAGAGGTATATATAGAAAGAAAACTCTGTTTCCGGGAAAAGTCACATGATAACTTAGTCAGATGGAATAGTTCTACTTCCTTAAAATGAAGTTGTTCTGCAGACTTTCACACATAAAACTCTGTGATGTTTGAAAAATGGACTCATACTTTAAATATTCTGCTAAATTTACATATAAACATACCTAAAGTTCAAGTGTTTCAGAAATTAAGTCCTAAAACTGAAACTGTCTGAGAGAGGAGGATAGAAGTGACTGGAAAGGGTGCTGGTGCGTGCCGACGAGTCCCCAGTTCCCCATTTCAGGACCAAAGCTCTCGTCTCCTCAGGTGCTGGAGGTGGTGGCTGCGACAGCTTACAGACCAAGGACTGCCAGTTATAATAGCAAGATACCAACGATTATAAGACACAACCCAGACACTGTTCAAAAGTAAAAGAACTATCTGGAGAAAATTATAACTTTATTGAAAGGTGCTAAAGAAGACCTAAAAAACAGGAAATAACCAGTTTCAAAGACAGGAAAACTCAGTATCATACTTGTAAAGATACCGATTTTTCCTAAATTGATTGATAGAGTCATGCAATTCCTATCAAATTCCAACAGAATTTTGGCAGTTACTTTACAAGATAATTCTAAGATTTAGATGAAATGCAGTGTTCCGAATAACCAGACCTCTGAAGGAGAAGAATAAGGAAGAGGGAATTGCCCTACCAAATATCAAGACTTATTATAAAGCTGTGATACTTACAACAAAATGTACTGATGCAAAGATAAAAACAATTGGCCAGTGGAACAGAGGAGAGAACCCAGACGTGCCGACACATGGAGCTCTGCAATCAGACAGGTGCCACTGCGGGGAGGCGGGGCTTGGTCAGATGTGATGAAGAGATAGCCAGGGACTAATGGGGGAAAAAGTGGGTCCCTACTTCCTTCATACCCCAAAGTCAATTCCTAACGGATTAAAGAATTAAATGTGAGAGCCCAAACTTAAAAACGTTTAGGAAAATATACTCCTTAAATAAGATACAGATAGCACTAATCCTCAAAGAAAAGATTAATAAATTAAACTGTATTAAAATTAATACACCACTGAGGTTCTGGCCGGGTAGTTCAGTTGGGTAGAGTGTCCGCCCGACGTGCCAAGGTTGTGGGCTTCATCCCTGGTCAGGGCTTGTACAAGAATCAACCAATGAGCACATAAAAGGGTGGGGCAATGAAGCAACTTCTCTCTCCCTGCCCCCCATGGGCCTCTCTCTCTCTCAATCAATACGTTAAAAAACATTTTTAAAAATTAATACACTATAAAGAAAAAAGAGAAGTCCCAAACTGGGAGCTATACACATAGTCAATACAGGAACGGTGTCCAGACTGGACAAAGGGTCCCTAGAGATCAAAAGGAAAAAGACGAATAATCCAAGGCGGGAGGTGAGGAAGAGGTACGAGGAGGCCTTCCACACACACAGGAAAAGAGACAGATGTCTAGTAAATGTATGGGGAGATTCTCAGCCTCATCAGCAAAGGAAGGCTGGGACTCTTTAAGGCCATCCCAGGCCTTACCTATGCTTATTTTTTGGAGACTTCATTTTATCATACGTCACAAACCATAATGCATTCATATCTATATTGAATTCATTCATTCAATACGTATTTGTTAGTACATACTAGGTGCCAGGAAATGTTCTACGTGCTAAGAATGTGTCTGTGACCAGAAGAGACAAAGCCTCTGCCCTTGAGTTTGCATTTGGTGGAACACAGGCAGTTGGCTGAAGGGGGTGACTGTGCAGCTGTGTGACAAGAGGCAGTGAGTGCCGTGGGACAAAGAGGAAGAGCAGTGCAGGCTAAGATGTGGGTTGAAGGACAGAAGGCTCTGTCTGAGGGATGGCATTTAAACAAACTGCATCCATCATGTCTGCCTCACCCATGGGTTCCTTCGAGCCCTTCAGTAGGTTGTGTCCTGCAATATCAGCTAACAACAGTTTGGAGGGCATGCTGCTCCCAGGGATATTTGTGGGAGAAACTTTTAAGGACCCCTCCCCAGCTCTGTGTTCAGAAACAGGTGGCAGGTCAGGGGTAGGAGTGGAACTGCCGGGGAGGGGGGGCATGCAGGAGGCAGAGGGGACGTTCCCATCATCCTCCTGCCACCCTCTCCTGTGGTCCATTGCAGAGGGGAGGTCCACCTCTGAACAGGCCCACTGAAAAGGATGTCCAGAGGAGAAAGTCCTCTGACATTCAGGCTGGGTGGCCGGGGGGACCAGGTACCCGGACTGGGTAACCAGTCACCCTTGTAGATGCAGCCTCGCTGTGCTGGTGGGAAGCGAGCGTGTTCTGAAATCTGATAGCTTGATGCATCCCTTGC
This sequence comes from Phyllostomus hastatus, assembly GCF_019186645.2. Classification (NCBI taxonomy): domain Eukaryota; kingdom Metazoa; phylum Chordata; class Mammalia; order Chiroptera; family Phyllostomidae; genus Phyllostomus; species Phyllostomus hastatus. Next base: position 13,155,924 of record NW_025333900.1, read on the forward strand.
ACAAGAAAGCATTTTAAGGCAGCTTTCTGAACTCTGCAGGCTCTGCTTGTGTGTACCAGTTGGATACAGGCCTGCCTCCTGGGAGATTGTAGACAACCCAGCAAACCAGGGGTCCTGTGTGCAGATCAGTCAGAGGATAGTGCTGTTCAGGTGGGAGCAGCCGCAAGGCACTGTTGGCCAGCAGTGCACGCAACCCTTGGGAAGTCCACTTACCATGGGACCAGCATGAGGGCCACCCTTCCTTTATAATTGCCCCCAGCCCCCAGCAACCCACCTTGCTCAGGCCTCTGCTCCCCTCTGGTCCTCCCTGTTTTCACTTTGGCTCAATGGGATCAGTTCCTGGCTCTTGTTAATCACGTTATGGCCACCTGAACCTGTTAGTCCAAAGCCCCTTCTGCCCTGGGCAGAGGTCAGTCCATTTTTCAGGTCTGCAGGGACAAAGGCGCAGTCATGAAGTCCCCAGAGGGAGGTGGCTGAGTGGCTTCTTTTTCACACTGGAATGCGACTTCCCTTTCCAATTAGAGACCACACAGGATGGAAAATTCGAGCAGGGCAGCCTTTCCAGTGTGAAAACCCATCAGCCTTTACCAGAAAGAGCAGCTGGGGTTGGGGGCAGGGGCTCACATTCCAGGCCCACCTGTTTAAAACTGCGGGTGCCTCCACTGGTTATCACCCAGCCTCTTTCTCCTTCGCCTGCCCCCTAGACCAGACTCAAGGTCCTGTCTCTGAGTCAAGGTTTTTTCCTCTGGCCATGCCCAGTCCCCAGGGTCGCCCTGCCAAGGCTTGTTGTTCTTGTGGTTTGTGTGGCAGAGAAAGATGTTTCAGGCTTTGGAGACAAAAATAAAAATCAAACTAAAACCAAGCAGGAAGTCAGTATCCATCCTTGAACATATGTACCCCACCTCCCCCCACACCTCCCATCAAGAGCTGCCGGGAAGACGGGGTCTCAGGACCCTGGGGAGGGGAAGTGGAGAGCTCCTGGGTGCATGAAAGGGACAAGCCCTCAATTACAGTCAGCGGAGGCCCCGTTTGCATTCCTGGAGGGGAGGACAGGAGAGGGCCCTTCCCAAGCATTACTCCCTTGCTGTGCAGGGTGCCCACCCCACAGTGGCCTTCCCCTGAAAGAACGGAGAAGGCCTGTCACCACCCAAGGTGTCTGTTTGCCTCCATGTCAGCCAGAGGCCACTGGGGTGTGTTTTTCTATTTCCTTCCAGTCTCCCCGAGAGGTCAACTTTCCTGGCTCATATCGAGCATCTGCTAAGAGCATCATATTTCCAGAAGCCCCTCGTTCCCAGGGCCAAGTCAGTGTTTCAGGGGGAATGTGTGGCTTTTTCAGCCACACCTTGAAGCCGCCCCTGGAGCTGGGGTCTGCTGGCTCCTTTCTCTCTTCCCAAGGGTTCAGGGTTCGCATCCAAGATTCTGCCTGGGAGCTGGGAGATCTGCTCAAGCCTCGAATCACAGTCTCCACTGCCTCTTTGTTCTCCAGGCTGTGACCTTTATTGACATCATCTCAACACTCCCTCCCCCAACTACTTGAATCCCCCATTCTTTTTCCGCTTTCTGGGTTGGAGTGAGGGGTTTTACTCTCAGGGACCTAATCCTGTCACTCTTATGTGTGACTAATTCCCTCCCCTCCCTCTCAGCTCCCAGCAAAGAGGAAGGGGCCTGTTTGCCTGACTCAGGGGTCTGCACCCCTTGTCGCGATCAAAGTGCCAACACATTCCTCTGGGTGATTTCCTGCCTTGAAAACCCAGCCCTGGAACAGAAGCCGCCTCTGTTCCCTCACGGCCACCAGCCCCAGGGACCAGGGCTTCTGCGAGAAGAATTTGTGATATACCAAGTAATGTCACCCCTCCAACCTACCAGTGTTTAGTGTGAAAGCAAGTTGCATCGTTGTTCAGGCAATATGACTCCTCTTCCCAGAGAAGAAATAGCATCCCTGAGAGCCTCACGGGTCCCAGGCGGCCGCCTGCCGCGAAGGGTGTGCGAAGGTGACAGCGCAGGATGGAGGCCTCATTATCCTCACAGCACCCCGCAGACCCCAGCGGGTCAGCTTCAGCTGCCTGATTTCTGCAGTTAAAAAGCACATAATTATGGTATTGTTTGACTGCCAAGAATTCTGGGTTAATCTCAGTTTTATTTTGACTGCTACCTAAAATAGTCTGTCCCCAAGGACAGCAGCAAAGGCCAGGAGGCCAAAAACAGAAAGGCGGGCCTGAGATGCAAGCAGGCCCTCATTCGAAACCCCAAGCCAGGGTGCAGAGTTTTGGGGACGCTCACAAGTACCTGGAATCAGTCACTGGGAGCCGGCGTCCACCCCAACCCCGTCCCTAATAGAGGCCTTTCCTTCAGTGCTGGCCTAGGACCACCCCCTCCCCCACTGGGCCTGGCCTGAGCCTGTGGAAATGCGGTGATGGCCAGTCCCCAGCACACTCCTTGTCTCCAGACATGTTTGGGATCGTCCCTGAGATAGTTTGGAGTTGTGTTCCTGTGACCCAAGGAAGACAGAGCAAGTAATAATCATGATGACGACAATAATGGTCATAGTGGCTGACCTTACTGAATGCTTGTGACATGCCAGACAGTGTTCCCAAGTTTCCGTGCATGCAGCGACCTCTCAGTCCTCACCACAGGTCCTCATGGTAGGCGCTTTTGCTGTCTCCCAACCTGTGAGAACCATGAAGCTAGTAGGTGGTGGAGAAAACTTGAACCCAAGGAACCCAAACTGCAGGAGTTGCGCCCCCTTTGCTTTCCCACTCTGCCTCTGGTGAAGTCAGGGGTCGCAGCACTTAAAGGCTGAAGAGAACAGATCCCATTGGAATCTGTGGGGGGACACATTCAGTGCCTAAGAGGCGTTACACTGGGCCTGGTGAGTGGCGTTTTTCCTGCTTGGAGCACAGGTCGAAGACATGCCTTAGTGTTCTCCCATTACTCAGATCGACAAACACTCACTGAGGGTTCCTCTCCGTTTCTGAGGTGTCTGGGCCACTGGGCCCTGCATCTCTATGAAAAGTTTGATAGTATTAAAGGGAGAATCACAATCCGAGGTCAAGTCTGCTCTTATGGAGGAATGCATCCTGTGTGTGGTCAAGAGGGCTTTCAGAGGAGGAGACATTCAAATTAAATCTTAAAGTATGCTGGGATTCTTCTGGGTAAACGAAGTGGAGATGGACTTTCCAGGCAGAGGGAATAACAGGGTAAACCCCTGCCATATCTCAAGATGTTCCCCAGGGCCCTGAGCCGCTGGCTGGCCCCGGGCTGCAGTCTGCAGGCTGTGGCAGGAACTGAGTAACCGTCCCCCTCCCCTCACTGCGGCCCCCCTACCGTGCTGACTTCAGAGGAGCCTTCCCAACCCTTCCTTCCTGCCCCACCTAAATGCTGATCAAAAATTTTCCAGCCTGAGGCATCCCTGAACTTCTAAGACATCCGGAGCTGCCCATCAAGCCCCTGCCAGGGGCTGCCAGGGGTCGGTGTCACCTTAGCCAGCAGCACCCACGGAGCTGGCTCCGGCTCCTTGCAGCTGCCCAACATCCTGATGCTCGCTCCCACCCAGCTCCCCTTCCAGCCGCCCCCAGCAGGCCAGTGGCCCAGCGGGTGGCACCTCAGAGCACGGAAAGGCACAGAGACAGGGGTTCCAGCATGCTTCTTCATTCCTTTCTTTCCCCCTAAGGGGGAAACCAACCCAAGGAAAGGCTAAGGACAGGCTCCTAGAACCCGTGGGTGTGGTTACTGGGTGGGGTATGTTCTTTCTGCTGTTCATTTGTTGTTGTTCGTCTGTTTTAGCAAAAATGATTCTGAGTTCCTTTAATTGGAAAAAAACAAAAAACAGAGGCAGGTAGGAGTTTCATGTTCTTTGCCTGTGTAGTGGCAGGAGTGAGGAGCAGCCCCCTCAGCACTGGACTTGACTTTGGTTCTCCATCAGGCACTGTGGCCTAGGCAAGGGATGGCTGAGTGAAAGAAGGCATGGCTGGAGGGGCTCAGTACAAATAACAAATGACACTCCTCTTCCTCCTGTCCCTCAGAAATGTCAATGTTTTTAAGAGCTTTGTGCCAGGAACTGGGGATGAAGACCAAATGTATATTTCTTGTTATATCACAATATTATGAGAGATCTTTCCCAGGAGGACAATGGCTCGTGGATTAAGAAAGGATGTGGCTTTTATACATAAAGTATCACAGTGTCTGGCACTTAATAGGCTAGCAAAGACAGTAATAGTTGTTATCGTTATACTGTAATCAGAGAATGCAAAGTCATTTGAAGGGTGGCCTGTATGGCAGAGGGTGTGTGTTGGCAGGTGAGTGAGAAAAGTTGTGCGGGAGGCAGTCTCCCAAAAGTCGGCTCCTGGTACCGTCGCCCGTGCATGGACCCTCCTACAATGTTCCGCAGCTGGTCTGCCTGACCAGCACAGTTCTGCCGTGCTGTGAACAGTCCTGTGAACAGCTCACATGGTGAAGAGCCGAGGCCTCCAGCCAAGAGCCAGACGGATCTAAAGACACTCGCCACAGCGATATGAGTAAGCTTGGAAGCAGACACCCCCTCCCCACCCAGCCCCAAGTCAAAACTTCACAGGACTGCAACCCCACCCAGCATCTTGACTGACAGCACCTTCCCAGAGACCCTGAGCCAGAACCACCCAGCTAAGCCCCTCCCAAATTCGGACCTTGAGAAGCTGTGTGAAATAATAAATGGTCCTTGTTTTAAGCTGTTGTATTATTACCCTAGGGCAATTTGTTACGATAACTGCTGCAGGTGGTATGGTAGATGCTATTGGTACCCCTGGTCTACTCTAGAGCTTACCTGCAGCTTAGAACAGTCCCTTAAATATCATTTCAATTAACTTTTGATGCATAATAAGCCACCTCAAAATTTAGTGGTTTAAAGCAACAACAATGTATTCAGTTTATGATTATGAGCTTAGCAATTTAGGCTGGGCTTGCCTAAGTTGTCCTTCTAGGCTGGGCTGGTCTGGGCTTACTTATGTGTCTCTGGTCATCTGGCAAGTTGCTGGGGGCTAGTTGATATGGGGGTGCTCAGCTGGATAACTCCTCTCTGCTCTATGTGGTCTCTCATCCTTTAGAAGACCAGCCTGGTCTTATTCACACAGTGGCAGCACAATTTCAAGAAAATAAGAGCAGATGCTGTAAGGTTTCTTGAGTCCTAGCCAAGACCTACTATAACCTTGCCACCCCTGTGTTCTATTCCCCAAAAGGCCAGTCCAGATTCAAGGGGTAGAGAAATACATTCCACCTCTTGATAGAAAAAGCGGCCCAGTATTATGGCCATTTTGTGATCTGTCCAGCTCACCTGCAGGTTTCTAGCTCCAGCGCCTGTGTCTCCCTGTCCGAGTGCATTCTTTGGGCATGAGAATGTGTTCTGCCCTGGCATGTGGCAGACCAACAGGGTGGAGGAGTTAGTGTTCTTAGGTCACCACCCCTGAGCCAGTGAGGAAGGGAGCTGATGGACAAATCCCCCAGCTTCCTTGCCCTTTATCAAATAATTCCAAAGAGTGTTCTACACGGCCTCTCAGAAGGATTCTGCAAGAGTGAACGAAGTTTCCCACAGTAGTCGCTGGCTCCTAACGCATCCTTTATTAGCATTCCTCCTTTTCCCGTCCCTGATGTCCTTCACCCCGCACCTTGCCACTCTCTGGGAACCACCTCCCTTGAGCCATTGTGCACTACTCGCACCCAAATCCTTATCTAAGGATTGTCTGTTCTGGGGAAACCTAAGATCAGATAGGTAGGCAGGAGTGAGATCAGCCTTATCTCAGAGGCCATGCTAAACGAGTCTGAATTTATCCTGCAGGTGATTGAGCTTCCAAGGGTTTTAAGCAGGAGAAATTTTTGTTTTAGAAACAAAATGAGTGGCAGTGTAGGAACTAAGACCCAATTCCATTTCCAGGTCAATGCTACTAAGTCAACTCTACATTTTTTCAGGCTTTGGATGTCAGAATATACAGATCTTTGTTTTTTTAAGTCGTTTATTTTTCAATAGGGAATAAATACAATTGGTGCAAAATGAGGAAAACACAAAAGGTCAGATCTATTTTTATAACCATTTTCTCCACTAACAGGCCATTTAAATAGCCATTGTTTGTAGATTGTTTAAAACCATAGTAGAACTAGCCCTTGACTCCTTAAGGCCCCTCCCGGCCTGCTTCTTGCCCTTCCCATTCCTGCAGCTTGTCCTGGGGATCTGACAGCCCCCCACTGCCTGCAGGCTTCTGTGCTGGAGGTGAAACAGTTGTCCTTTGGAGAAAGACGCTGACATTCTTGATCCAAAGGAAACTTGGCAGTATTGGAGGATGTCAACATCTTTGGCAGATGCCATCTTTGCCCCCTGTCACCACATGTAATTGCAGGTTGGCTGAGTGCTACCCAAATGCATTAAGGTTTACAGCTTGTTCTGACAAAAACCTAAGAAGTGCACAGTCAAGGCCAAGCCTGCAGATTATATCTGTTAGTTGGGAGGAGGAAGACATAATGATTCATAACACCCGAGGTTTTTAAGTTTCTCCCAAAGAGCTGCCGTCTGTTGATAATGTGAGAAGAAAAGTGCTGTCAGGTTAATCAAGCTGGATCAGCCAAACCATCTGTATTTATTGAAGTCAAGTCCATAAACAGTTTTTGACTGTCTGCCGTGGGCCAGCTCTGAGCTCAAGCTCTATGGGTGTTTGAATAATTGTGAGCCACCAGCATAGGCACTCAAGAGGTAGACTGGTCTGGTGACAGGTCTGGAGGCTTCGGAATCAAGTAGATCTATTGAGAACCCAGGCCCAATGGCCAACTTTGAGATCTTGAACAACTTACTTATCTCTCCAGAGCCTCTGTTGCTTCACCTTTATAAGGGTCCTGCCCATTGTACAGGGGGAGGGGAATATCCATCTCCAAAATAGTGCTTTGTTTCCTTCATTTTTCCCTTGAGGTACTTTAATGACAAGGAAAGAAGACACACATATAAAAAGTAAATAAAGCACCTCTGAGAGATTATCAACAGTTTAAACAAAAGAAAGATTTTTTAAAAAGGAAGAAAAAAGAAAAGAGATATACACGGGGTGATTAATTGCCAAAGGCAGTTTAGGGCTGCCATGGCAAAGTACCTCAGATTGAGTGGCTATAACAACAGAGATTTATTTTCCTCACAGTTCTAGAGGCTGAAAGTCCAAGATCAAGGTGTCAGCTGGTTGATTTCTTCCAGTGTCTCTCCTTGGTTTGTGCATGGCTGTCTTCTCCCTGTCTCTTCACATGGTCTTCCCTCTGTGTCTGTCTCTGTCCTAATCTCTTCTTCTTGTAAGGACACTGGTCATATTAGATTAGGGCCCACCCACATGACTTCATTTACCTTAACTACATCTTTAAAGACTCTGTCTCCCTACATAGTCACATTGTGAAGTACGGGGGGTTAGGACCTCAACTTTTGAATTTGGGGGGATCCCAACAGAGCCCATAGCGTCAAACATAATGTTTGTTCTAGAAGTTAAGCAGAGGGACTAGCAGGGAGGGAAGAATAAGGAGCATTTTTGGACTTCCGGCCAAGACAGAGGTATAGGTGAATACACTTTGCCACCTTGTACAACCAAAAGGACAACAACAAATTTAAAAACAAAAAATAACCAGAACTGCCAGAAAATTGAACTATATGGAAGTCTGACAACCAAAGAGTTAAACAGGAAACATTCATTCAGACTGCACCACAACAGTGATTTGGGTTGCCCTGCCCTGGCGAATACCTAAGGCTCCATCCCTTACAATATAACATGTGCATCAAGACAAAGAAGTATGGCCCAAATGAAAGAACAGATCAAAACTCCACACATAGAACTAAGTGATGAAGAGGTAGCCAACCTATCAGATGCAGAGTTCAAAACACTGGTAATCAGATGTTCACAGAAATGGTTGAGTATGGTCACACAATAGAGGAAAGAGTAAAGGCTATGCTAATTGAAATAAAAATATACAGGGAACCAACAGTGAAAAGAAGGAAACCAGGACTCAAATCAATGATTCGGAGCAGAAGGAAGAAATAAACATTCAACCAGAACAGAATGAAGAAACAGGAATTTGAAAAAATGAGGAGAGGCTTAGAAACCTCTGGGACAACTTTAATGTTCTAACATTTGAATCATAGGGGTGCCAGAAAGAGAAGAGGAAGAGCAAGAAATTGAAAACTTATTTGAAAAAATAATGAAGGAGAACTTCCCCAATCAGGTGAAGGAAATAGACTTCCAGGAAGTCCAGGAAGTTCAGAGAGTCCCAAAGAAGTTGAACTCAAGGAGGAACACACCAAGGCACATCATAATTCCATTACCCAAGATTAAAGAGAAGGAAAGAATCTTAAAAGCAGCAAGAGAAAAGGAGACAGGTACCTACAAAGGAGTTCTCATAAGACTATCAGCTGATTTCTCAAAAGAAATCTTGCAGGCAAGAAGGGGCTGGAAAGAAGTATTCCAAGTCATTAAAGACAAGGACCTACACCTAAGATTACTCTATCCAGCAAAGCTATCATTTAGAGTGGAAGGGCAGATAAAGTGTTTCCCAGATGAGGTCAAGTTAAAGGAGTTCATCATCACCAAGCCCTTATTATATGAAATATTAAAGGGACTTATCTAAGAAAAAGAAGATAAAAAGTATGAACAGTAAAATGACAACAAACTTAAAACTGTCAACAACTTAACCTAAAAACAAAAACAAAATAAGCAAACAACTAGAACAGGGACAGAATCACAAAAATAGAGATCGTGTGGAGGGTTAGCAGCAGGGAGTGGAGTGGGGAGAATGGGGGAAAAGGTCCAGGGAATAAGAAGTATTAATTGTAGGTACAAAATAGACAGGGGGAGGTTAAGAATAGTATAGGAAATGGAGAAACCAAAGGACTTACATGAGTGACCCATGGACATGAACGAAGGTGCCTGGGATGCTGGAGGGATGGGGGTGCAGATGGAGGGGAATAAAGGGGAGAAAAAAAATAGGACAACTGTAATAATATAATCAATAAAATATACTTTAAAAAAAGAAAGCATTTTTGTTTGCAATTATATTCAGTCTTAACCCAATACAGAATCACAGTGCCTAAGCCATAGTGGGCATGCAATAAATATTTGTTGAACGAGTGTTCAAATAAATGAGTATACAGTTTTTGTCACTGGATCTATAAAAGGCACTCGGAGAAGAGTATGTAGAAATGACAAACAGGCAGGATGGGCAGCTTTCATATTCAAAAAAAGGCTTTTTTCAAAAATATATTCTGCCCTGGCTGGTGTGGCTTAGTGGACTGAGTGCCAGTCTGCAAAACAAAGGGTCATGGGATCAATTACCAGTCACGGCACATGCCTGGGTTGCAGGCCAGGTCCCCAGTAGGGGGCACTTGAGAGGCAGCCACACATTGATGTTTCTCTCCCTCTCTATCTTTCTCCCTTTCCCTCTCTAAAAATAAAGAAATAAAATCTTAAAAAAAAAATTCTGATCTGTAAAGGTACATGTCAAAATGGATATGACAAAAGTTCATAAAACTGTGAAAGTCATCAATAAGATTTTGATAATCTTTAAAGATTTATTTATTTATTTTTAGAGAGAGGGAAAGGGAGGGAGAAAGAAAGGAAGAGAAACATCAGTGTGTGGTTGCCTCTCACACGCCTCCTTACTGGGGACCTGGCCTGCAACCCAGGCATGTGCCCTGACTGGGAATTGAACTGGTGACCCTTTGCTTCATAGTCTGGCACTCAATCCAGCCAGGACACTATGATAATCTTTAAATCTTTACCAAATATTGTCTTAGACATAGATAGAGGACAACAATTGAACTTGAGGTTTTAGGACATATGCACAAAAAGAAGAAAAGAAAAAGAGATGAGTTCAGATTTATGATTAATACACTTAGAGATTTTTTTAAGATTTTATTTATTTATTTTTAGAGAGGGAAAGGAGGGAGATAGAGAGAGAGAGAGAGAAACATCAATGTGCGGTTGCTGGGGGTCATGGCCTGCAACCCAGGCATGTACCCTAACTGGGAATCAAACCTGCGACACTTTGGTTCGCAGCCCACGCTCAATCCACTGAGCTATGCCAGCCAGGGCAAGATTTCTTATCCCATAGATGCTAGAGGCAGAAAAAGGCAGAGAGGGATTCAATGAATTGGGGAATCTTACTTCAATGCCTGCTCACTCTCATGCACTGGAATGAGTACATTTTAATCTGCTTATTGCTCAGAAGCACTGTCCCCCTGGAAAGCCTCAATGTAATACCTAGGGCGTGGCATTCTTGATGACCTCACCAGGAATTTGGTGATTGGAAAGCAGAAGTCCAGACTCTTGTCCAGGAATCTGGGTGTCATTAAATAATATTTCCTTATGAAGAGCTTTGTCTTAGGTCAGTATTCATGAGAAAATAGTTCTGTGGCTTCTTCAAGTTGCCTCTTTCCATCTCTCTCTCCCCAGCCTGACTCCCCATCCTCCTTCCAGTAACAACTGCACAAAGATGAAACCCTAGTATTGTATTGTCCTACAGCCACATGTGGCTGTTTACACTTAAATTAATTTAAAAAGATAAAATTTTACCTTAGGGCAACACAGTTCAAGAGAAATTGCAATTCCTCAGTCATATTAACCACATATCAAAAGTGCTCAAAGCTACCATAATGGACAGCTCAGAAACATTTCCCTCATTCCAGAAAGTTCTATTGAACTGTGTTGCCCTAAGTGAAAAGGAAAAGTGAAGAGCTGAGGGAGATGGTGGTCATTTTAGAGAAAGCATCAGTAACATCCAGACCAGCCACGCAGAAAGGAAGAGAAACGTTCTAGCAGGAAGTTGCCACAGGAGGGACAGCCAGTCAACCGGGCAAAGGGGATGTAAACTGCGGGGCAAGGAGATAAGCTTTGGGACCAGGATCTAGGTTTCATCCTGGTTCTACTACCTGCCACATGTGCAACCGTGAACAAGTTATGTGAACTTTCTGAGCCTCAGTCTTTTCATCAGGGGAATGGTGGTAGTAATAGTTCTTATGGCATTAGAACAGATGTAAGAATTGATGAGATAATTAATATAAAGTGCTCAGCATGTGGACAAAGGGAAGCAATAGTGAGATGGGTTGGGGTGTGTGAGGAGGGAGAGGAGAAGGAATTATAAAGAAGTAAAGGGGAGAACTTAGAGATAAGGCAGCTGATCTGGGAGGAAGAAATGTCTAGAGGATTCAAACATGGGCCTGAGCAGGGAGAATTTTCTGGTGGCTGCAGAGCAAACCATCTGTGGACAGAGCAGCAGAAGGCAGCTGGACCTTCAGAAAACTGAGGGGAGCAAGAGAAAGACCTTCTGTCCTCAGGACTGGGGAAGCTCAGCCAGGCAGTGGCGGCAATCACCCGTGATGGCCAGTCTCTTCCTGCTAGTTGGAGCTTAGCTGCATTCACATTTATGCCAATGACTGTGTCCAAGAGACCCAGGGAGGTATGTGGAACAGGTGTGGCTTTCCTGGCAAAGGCAGGTGAGCCAGGGCTGGGGCTGGAAGAGCCACATGTCAAGGCGATGCCAGCCATTCAGGTAAAGGGAAGGGGATGATGCTTGGCACCATCGCACCTGAAGCCTGCGATGGTGTGAGGCAGGCACTCCCATTTTGTGGAAAAAGAAACTGGGGCTCCGCTGTGTGAAGGAGCTTGCCCCGGTCACACAGCTGGTCGGCAACAGATTCGAGTTCCTGGTCCTGGTCTGCTGGGTTGCAAAGCCTATGCAAATCTGCTGTGGAAGCCTTAAACTCGGAAGAAGGCACAGAATAGACATCTGCAAAGAGAGTTTGAAAAAAGTTGGCATTACATTTATTTGCAGCTACTGAAGTCCAATGCCATGTTAATGTGATGGTGTCACAAACATAAATGACATTTCCCCTGTCCTCAGGTGCTTGCATAGCAGTGAGGGAGATGAACCAACAGCAAAATAAGGATGACAACAAAAGGTAAAATGTTCAAATTCATTCATTCAAGAAACACTTTTTATTAAGTATGTACTATGTGCTAGGCACTATGCTAGGCTCTGGAGATGATATGGCATGCTGTGGTCAACTGTTTACAAAAATGGCTGCATTTTTCCCTCCCATTATCCACATCTCTTCCCAGTGTGACTTTGCAGCTTCTCCCATTCACGGATTGTATCTGCTTCTCCACCTTTTGCATCTTGGCCAATAGAAAGTGATGGAAGTGCTGTATCTTTTCCAGATCTTTCAAGATGCCTGGTACCTTTCCAGTTGTACCCTTAAAATGCTGCAGCTGCCATGCAAACACACCCTGCCTAGCCTGCTGAATGTGTGCAATAAGAAACACATGGTCCATTCCCTGTCATTGTCCTGTCAATGGCCAGCCACCTGCCAGACAGATGAATGAGGTCATTTTAGACCAATCGGCCCCAGCTAGCCCAATAGCTGATGCCAGACCTTTGAGAGGCCCTGCCAGATCAGCAGAATTCCAGCTGACTCATAGACACACGAGAAATAATAAGCGAATACCTTTTGAAGCCTAAGTTTTCATTTGGTTTGTTTCCCAGCAAAAACTAATTGATACATGAGGAAAACAGATACCTTTCCCAAAAAACTTATAGTCCATTGGAGGAAGCAAACTTTAACTACAGAATCCTACAAATATATGTTAAGGGCACAGAAGTGGAAACTCAGCCACCTCCTGGATCCACACCATATGTAGTCTCCTCCCTCACTGTACCGGTTGGTCTGCTTGACCAATAGCATGTGGCAGAGGGGACAGTGTGTCACCTGTGACATTAGGTTACAAAAGACTGCAACCTCTCTGTTAGGCTTCTCTCTTTCTCTCTCTCTCTCTCTCTGACCATCCAGTCTGGGGGAAACTAGCTTCCATGTCCTAAGGACTCAGGCAGCCCATGGAGAAGCCATATGGCAAGGAACCCAGGTCTCTTCCAACAGCCCAAGAGGCAGTGTGGTCTACCAGCCACCCAGTGAGTGAGCTGGGAAGGGGATTTGCAGGCTCCAGATAACGGAAGCTGAGGCAGACAGCTTGAGTGCACCGCCCTGACCCTGACCCTGACCCTGACCCAGAGCCATTAGGCTAAGCTGCTCCCAAATTCTTAATCCAAAGAAACTGTGAGATAACACATTTTTGTTATTTAAAGCTGGTAGCTTTTGGGGTAACTTGGCACATAGCAATAGGTAACTAAAAAAAGGAGTTAACTAGATAAAGCAGGGGGAGGAGGTGGGATGTTCCAAAGAGAGGGAGCAGCATGACCAAAGGTCCCA